>NC_139240.1:10188053-11625553 GCF_977018435.1 Lepisma saccharinum
CGCATTCTTTTTTTTTAACGCTTGAAGGTAACGAGTCGGACATGAAAACTCCTCTGAAGTGTTTGATTTGAAACGGTTCGATCAGAGATTCAATGTCTCGGTTGGTGAGTGCTTCTGTTTCTTTTTTTTAAACTTCTTCATCACGCCCTTCCCCTTCTTCTCCATGGCCAGGTTGTGACGTTTCTGTTCTTCCAATTCTGCCTTGTTCTTCTTCGAGTCGATGACGGTTTTCGCGATGGCGGCACTTCCGCCGGCCAAACTTCCAACGGCCCCCAATGCTGCCAGGATGGCCGGGATGCTGAATATGAAACCTCCGATTTTTTGCTGTTTCCGCGAACGCTGCAATCTTTTCAATTGAGGTGTGCTGAGCAGCAATTTCATTCCATGTCCTTTCGACAAGCAAGAACGTTTCTTCTCACGTTGTTTCTTGGTGAGTAACCCATCGAGGGCACCTAGATTTTTAAGATTGGAGTATGGTATCTGGTACACGACACCCTTGGGCTTCATGTTGATGCTCTATGTGTTATTTTCACGGTATGTTATTTATATATATATTCTGAGATTTTTTTTGTGTAGTTTTTTACGGTATGTTATTTATATATTTTCAAGGCCTCGCAGTCGTTACACAAATTCTATTACGTGCTTCGTTTTCTTGCCAAGAAGTTCCTTTGTCCCCTTGTATACGATTCGAGTTTTGTTCTCGATTAAAATAGATAGCTTCTCGTCGGATAACATGTTAGCGTATCGATCTGGTAAAAATAGACTGTATTGTGCGTTGAGCAACAGGCGTACCTTGGGACCATACTGGGTAGAAACGATTGAACCGGAAGTTATCGTGTAAGGTTTGTCGACTTCCAATTCCTGAATTTTTACATACTCGACTGACAAATTTAGCATTTGTTTTAATGCTTGGAGATCGCTCATTTTTTTAGTTGTCAGAGTGTTAGAGAGAAATTTAATTGCTTTTTTTCACTATGTGTGTTATTTATATATACCAAAAATTATTTTTTTACGATGTGTGTTATTTATATATCAAGTTTTTTTTACGGTATGTTATTTATATACCCCACCCCAATTTTTGTTTCGTGTTCATGGCGATGGTGGTACCCAGTGCGGCGACCCGTTCACCCAGCGATGCGTCTCTGCTCACGAACCTTTCGAAAGCTGCGTGCTCTAACTTTCTGTCTGCTTCGTGACGTGCGTCCAGATCCGTCTGCGTGGTGTTGTAGGCGATGTCGTGATCTTTGCATGCCGCGTCCAACGGATTCACACCCTTGTCTCCTCTCTCCAATCTTTTCTCGAGTTTGGTACCCGGCCCGCAGTACTGGTAGCCAGGTAAATGCATCTCGAAAGGTAACTTGTTGATGATGTCGTTCACGAGTCCCTTTCCTTCGGCCACGTTCCAAAATTTCGGAGGCAGCGTGTTGATGATTTTGATCAGGTAACCTATGCCCTTGTCGTCGTTCACGATGAAGTTGGAAAGTTTCGTGCTGATCATGTCCACGATGCCAACCTTCTCATTGTAGAAATTACGGTTGCCTGCATTCTCTTCGCCGGCTATCACCAACAATCGGTCCACGAGTTTCCTAACGTCGTCCACCCAAACGAATTCTTTGGGTAACGTGTTGTAGCGTTTGACGCCGCTGCCTGTTTTGACCTGGTTCCAAATCGGTTTGATGAGATTCCTGTACTTCTCGCCGCTGCTCGATTTCACCCTATTCTGCGAGGCGTCGTTGTTCTGGTACAAGGCATCCGTCATGATCAGAATTTCCTTGTAACTTTGGTAATCTTCGTCGGTGTAATCTTTCGGCTGCTTTTTGGCGACGAGTTCCCACAGTCCCACCGTACCCGGATACCTGTTCCAACTATCCTTGTCGCCTAAATTGACTTTAATGTCGTTGCCTTCGAAGGTCACCTTCGATTTCCCAATCTTCCACACCACACCGCCGCCTTCGCTGGTTTCCATGCTGGGATACAATCCGAACACTTCATCCTTGTCGAATTTCCCCGTGCTCAGGTAGTCTCGTGCCAAAGGTCCCAACTCGATTTTATCCGAAGACGACGACGTGCTACCTATGGCTCGACGTCGTGCCGGTGCATCCTTCAGTTCGAACGGCGTCGAAGGAATGCTCGAAATAGGCGTGGGTACGGCGTAACTTTTAGCTGCGAGCGGTACGAGTTCATTAATCAAATTTTTATTTTGTTCCGTGACACTTTTAATTTCTTTACCTAGACCGCTGATGGCATCGATCACGGGTTGATCCTGACGTTTCTTCTCTTCGTAGAATCCGCGATTCTCGGATTTCCAACCTTTGAAGCGTTTCGCGAGGTAATCGCGAAGCTTGAGATTTTCGTCTTCGATTTTTCGTTTCGTCATGACGTTATTTATATACGTCGTTTCTCACAACGTTGCAACGTTTAGAAAGTCGTTGATTTTGTTTCTGTATTTTCCGTCGTTGGGTTTCCTCGTCATGTCGATCGTCGCGAATCCGAAATCGTCACCGTTCCAGCAAGTAGAGCAGCAGCCTTCCGAAAATTGATTGTAGTTCATGTCTCCGCCTACGTAGTCATCGTACGCATGCTTGAGGTTGGTGTGATCTTGACGAAACAAACATATGAAATTGGCGTTGTCGCGCACTAACTGTTTTGGAATTTTGGAAAACGTTTGAGCTAGGTAAAAACAATCCATTCCTTTGTGACGACCTTGCGTGAAAAAGTTGCGAATTTCATTTTGATTTTCCAGGATGGCGTCGTCGAACACAACGACTGAATTTTCACGACAATCGTCGAGTGGTTTTATTTCCGAGGCAAACGTTGCAATGTCCAGACCATCGTACAGTTTCATCAGTTGCTGGTATTTGGATTGCTCCAAACTTTTCGAGAACACGTACAGGTGCCTGTTCTTCCAATCTAACCAATTCGGTGCGAGGAGAAAATTGTCCACGAGCAGTGTCGTTTTCCCACACCCCGAAGGACCTACGATCAGACAGCGGATGCTGTCGGGAAGCAACTCGCCGTTCTTTTTCTTCGTTTGACTTTCCGGATCCGGTAGACGCTTCACCACGTTCCACGTACTCACAAGATCACTTCGTTCGCGTCGATCCAACTCTTTTCCGGAAGTCCCAGCCATTTGACCAAAAGTTTGTCACCTTTCCTACGCAATACTTTCTCGATGAGGTACGTGTCGCGGTGTTTTGTTTTAGAGAGTTCCTCTTCGTAAAATCTTCCTTTCAAAATCTCGCCGCTACTATCTTTTATTATATACGTGTGTCGGTTTCCAGGTAGAACTCGAACCACCGTAAAGAGTTCCGTGCTCCAATTTTTTGTGAAGCCCTTCTCGAAGGTGCGTTTGAATTTGCTGATCCTCACCTGGTCTCCAATTTTGTATTTAGCTTTTTTTGTCGTGGGTGTGTACTTTGGACAGTAAACGGTAGAAATTAAACGCTGCTCGTCGGACTTGGTAACGTCGGCTGGCTTCATGCCTATCGTTCTGTGTACCGTTTCATTATAGGTGTCGACGAGTTCCGGCAGGATGTCGACCCATTTGTAATTTCCCCGAAGCGTGAATCGTTTCCACATGTGTGTTTTCAAGGTTCGATTGAATCTTTCCACGATGCTGGCTTTGACGTGACTGAAAGTCGAATAATGTCGAATCTTGTGTTTTTGAATAAACTTTTGGAATACGGCGTTGTAAAATTCTTTACCGTTGTCCGTTTGCAGAAACCGTGGTCGTCTGCCGCCGCTTTCGCGAAAAATTAATTTGAATGCTTCCGTGACGCACGTTCCCGTTTTCGCCTTCAAAGGTAGAGCCCATGCGAATTTCGAAAATGTGTCTATGACGGTGAGGAGGTACTTGTTGCCCTTGTTCAATTTATGTACGTTTTTCAAATTGCCGCTACTCATCTCCACGAGGTCGCTTTGCCAGAGGTCGTCGATGCCCTTGGTTACCACAGCCAAACGTTCGTAGTTACGGCGCGCAGGTTTATGCAATTCTTCGACGATGGCTTGCCTAGACATTTTCTTAGAGATTACGTTTCAAGAGAAGCACAAGCGTGATGGGATTCAAAGAGGGTGGCACTTCGCTCGTGTTTTGAATGATCAGCTTATCGCCGGCACTCACGTCGAAAACGGTGAGATCTTCGTCTTCGTGTATTTCATATATGTTGCGCGTTTCGTTCCAACGTGCCAGAGGAATGTTTCCTGCTTTCTGGACACCACGATTCGATATCAAAGTCATGGTGGGAACGCTAGCTTTTCTACCGTGAGACCAGTACGAAAATTCGTTTATCTGAATCGTGCCATCGAGGAGAAACTTGTAGTACGGATGATAAGGATGTAACATGTACAGTTTGTTACCTTCGACGAACGTGGAGATTCTTTGTTGATTGGGTACGCTGTTGATTTCGATGGCTTGCAGAGAATGCAGTTCAGCGAATTTAGTGTCGACGCCGAGCAGATTACTGTGAACTTGTCCGAGTTTATTTTCGATGGGCAGCAAATGCTCGACTATGGTATCCGTTACGGCAGAAAACGACGGTTTGATTTTCACTTCCACGTTCAACTGCTTGTAGTTTTCGTTGAGTTCTTGCAACTTGGCACCGAAAGAAGCCAGCGTCGATTCCTGCGTGGATTCCAGCACTCCAACTTGATCTCTGATGTTGACGACGATGTTCTGAAGGTTCTCGACTTGATTCAATTTCGAGCTCTTCTCGGTAAGATCGTTCACGATGCTTCGCATCTCTGTAAACTGCATGTGAAGGTCGGCGACGCTCTGCGAAGTGGGCAGCGTCGACACCAGCGAACTAATTTCGTCTCGAATCTGTTCCACGTTCGCCGTTTCCGTTTCTAGTCGTTTCAGCATTCGAGATATGTTTCTTTTCAAAGCGTGCAATTCTTTGGAGGTGGGGAGATTGGCCACTTTACTCTCGAGATCGCTCAATGAACTTTTGATGTCGCTCGAATCGGATAGTGCCGTCACCGCCGTTTTCAATTTTTCCAAATCTTCGCTCGAAGGCACGCTCGTCCGTAACGATTCCAAGTCACCCTGTATGTTGTCGAGTACGTGATGAAAATGAGCGAGATTCGTTTCGACGTTCAAATTTTCTAAATATTCGATCTTCTGCTGAACCGCGCTCAACGTGTCTTGAATGCTCGTCAACGCTCTCGCTTCAGCGTGAATATTTTTAATTTCTTCGTTGATCAATTCCAAGGACGCCTGAAGCGTAGCGATGGTGGTTTGAATGTGTTCGAAATCTCGATAGGCCTCCAATTGAATTTTTATGTTCGCGACGCTTTTACCGATGACCTGCAGTTCGTCCGACGATGGTAGGTTCGTCATTGTATCTTCCAAAGTCTGCAACTTGGATTTAATTTCTTCCAACGTGCTGGTGAATTCTTCTTGTAATTTGGAAACGACGACATGCAAGCGTTCTACATCAATATCGTTCACGACGGTTTGAAGTTCAGAGAAATTCTTTTCTATTGCGGAAGTTCGTTCTTCGATTTCGAGTTTCAATTTTTCCAAATCTTCATTTTTCGATTGAAATTGCTGTAATTTGGCCAAATCATTTTGAAGCGAATCCACGCTCAACTGTATATTTTGAACGTTGTCGTAAGAAGGTACGTCGACATAATTTTTTATGAGCGTTTTCAGTTCGGAATCGATTTTCAGAATGGGGTCGAGAAATTGCGTTTGGAGCGTAGCGATTTCCGACTCTAAACTTTTGTTTAAGGTCTCCTGCAAAGCGATCAAATCGGTCCTCAACTTCTTAACTCGAATGTCCAACATGAGAATCTCTTCTGCGTGGTCTACACGCTTGGTGTTGCCGAAAATGTCGTTAGGCATTTTGTTAATGGTTATTTATAATAGGATAGACGATTCGTAATTCTACGAAGAGAGGAATAAGTTTGTCGTAGTCTCCGAGGAGTTCCACGTAAAGATAATCTCCTGCAGACACATCGTACGTAATGTTAGAAAGCATCTTGTCGTGCTTGATTCGAAAAATGTTCTTGCCGGTAGAAATTTTGATTTCGCCTGCGTTTTCCGGATTCACGGTGATTTGAAGTTTCCCGTCGATCGGAATTTCGTAGAAATGTAAATTGTTATTGAAGACGTAAAACATCTTGCCCACATCGTCATCCAATTTCGTCCAAATGCTGTTGAGGTGAATGATCAACAGACCGTTGAGTTTAGGTAACACGGAAGGTAGAAATTCATGATCTGTCGTCGTGCGGTGTACAGCCTCCATTGTTTGCTTTCGGAAACCAAAAAGATTCATTGTCCTTTGCTAGTTATTTATCGTGTATGTGAGACAGCTAAAGTTTATTTTTTTTTTTTCAATTGCATTGCCTACAATTTTTACTAATTTCTAAACGACAGTGCCCCCAAGGCAACGTGTGGATTCCGCAAGACAAAATACATCTTTTATCGTCATGCGGATCCAGCGCAATTTTCTTAACTTTGTTTGTGGTAAGCACGTGGTCTACGCTTTGTATCCTTGTCTCCAAACGTAGAATCCTCGACTGTGAATAGAGGCAATTGATGTAATCCTCGAACACAAGCTTGTTTTTCACGGTATTTTTACCAACACCTTTGGCTTTTTTGGTGATGCTGGTTTCTGTTTTCACCACATACATTTTGGAACGTAAGCCGGCGAACTCCAGAATGATTTCTCCGTTGCATTCATCCTTCATTTTACCAAGCACTTTTTTATTGCGAGAAGGGAGATCAAATCTGTTTGGTTGAGGGAAGGAAGATGTGTCGAAATGATCAATCATTTTCGGTTGTTTCAAATTGTTGTAGAGGTCAGATGTCTGTACGGAATAAATAAAACTGTCCGTGTCCGTGTACAAAAGTGTTATATTTTCGTTATAGAAGGGTTTCATGACATTATAATGAAATTCAAACATATGCAGTTTAGATAAATCCAAAACCGTCGCCCCCACGTAGATTGGTTTGTTGAACTTGATTATTTTTTTATCCATCACAAACAGGGCCAGGTTTTCATCATATATATTTCGTGATTTGAATGTCGGCGATGCTATCAATTTTCTACATTTATTTGAATCGGGAACTAATCTCACGTCCACGTGCTTCCTGACATTCTCCATTGTTTTTCCGTAAACAGCATTATTCATGAGTTTAAAAAAATCTTTATCTAAATCTGACGTGGCGCGTGTTCTATGATACGTATTTTTTTCAATGTAAGGTTTTAACCACTCGGAATGTTTGAATTTCATTATTCTTCTCACATTTATTACTTGAACTCCCTTCTCAATTAAGAATTGAAGATTTTTGTAATGGAGAACGTATCTCTCTTTCCTATCCAATGTTAACAGAAGCTTACGTTGATTTGAATCAGGCGAACATTTTAGTTCGGGTGCAGGAGGTAGATCTTTGAAGTAATCGTGTAGATGGTCGGGGAATCCGAGGTCTGCCTCTATAAACAAGCCAAATTCACAGTCGTTGAAATTATTAATGTTAATGGAAGTGGTATCCACCCATTCGAACCCGCCGTAAGGAAGTTTTTGTATCATAGCATGTCCGTATAAATTATTTGCATCCACATAAAATATGTATTTCGATTGTTCGTTAGGATCGTATTCTTCTGTCATGTGAACGTTATTTGCTTTTGCATGTCTCTGTACGCATTGCACCATTCCACCTCGTATCCCCCTCTCGATAAAATATAACATGTCCACGTCCGGTATCAATTCGAGTTTTATTTTTGTCTGTAATAACATGGCAGACCACGCTAAGCCCGAGAGACCATAAAAATATGCAGGATCTAATTTGTAAATATTCGCCGACGTTTTCCTGAATGCTTGAAAAACATCCGCGAGTATTGTCACGTCCAGTTTCAAGTAGGCATCGTGATAATCGCCGAGTGTCCTACATCCTAATTTGTCCCACATCCGTTGCGCGTGTTCGTATTCATCATCCGTGATTCCTTTCTCTCTGAGTCGACTGTAAAATTCTTTTTGAGGTGGAAGAGTGTCGTCGTTAAATTTAGAATTATCGCTAACATATTCGTAAGGATAAATCCCTTTACGTCTAATCATTTCTATGTCTACGGTGGGAAAATTAGCTCTCGTTATTCTAAATTGTTCAGCCGAAAGTTTGCTTGCAAGAGCGTCCAAGCTCGCAGATAAAAATCTGTAAGAATCTAAAAATCTCATCTCCACAGTTTCGTTTGTTCCCGGAATCAATACTCGCTTGCTGATACTGATGTACCTTTCTTCATTCTCTGCTAGAATATTTATCTTTTGTCTATCATATCCAAGATTCCGAATTAAGATATGGAAGTCGTAACCGCTGCCATTATGAAGGTATATGGGGACAAACGTAGGTTTTTGGATTTTTAGATTACACGTGTTACAGATTCCACCGATGTAGTTTCCGGTGAAGTGATTGTGGTGAAATACTTTCCGGTTCTCGTCGGTGAAACGTTGATCGCACACCGGACACGTTTCAATGTTATTGTGAGATTGAAGTTCATCGCTGGATAATGGAAGCATTGGTTTCGATTCGCGTAAGAGGCTGCCAATGGTCTCAACCTCTTCAACCATCTTTTCAAAAAAATGTTTGATTACGTCTGGTCCTCGGTAAACATACGGTTCATCTATCCTATCCTGTCGCACGACAACATATCCGAAACTCGAGGCTTCGTGCAACTGATACGGTGTTGTGGATGAAAGTTCGGGGTCTGGTTCGCAGTACGACAACGGTTTGAGAAAAGACTCAAAATCAGCAATGATGATTGCAGGATGTTCGAACAATGCCTTATGCATCCTAAATTCTTCGACCTCTTTTGATTTCGGCATCAACATGCAAGTTGGTCTGTTGTCACCGCAGTAAATTTTATGTTCGGCAAGTTTCTCCAGAGCAATTTGACGACTATGAAGATTTTGATGATCACGTCGGTCACGATCGTCGAACGTGGTTAGGCATCTCGGGCAAACTTCGATGCAATTTTTATGCTTGGTTGATTGACTTCTGACCAAACGTGATAGTGAACGAATTAGCGTATAGTGATGAACATCCTCGTTTGAAATTAGAAGGAGATTTATTACACGAGCATCGTCATCGTCGATATCGCTTATCCTGATAGGGTGCACGAGATATTTATCTGACGTGAAGGAATACACATTAATAGCGATGCGTTTTCCTGTACGATTTTCGAACTTTGTTATATCCGACAATGTCACCGGGTATTCAATGTCAGACATTACACTTTGAAAGTCGGTCTCGTATTGTTTGTAATGAGAAACCTGTTCTGGATTATTTGACCAATGAACAGGATGCAGTGCAGCCAACACACACCAGAGAAAACACTTTTTATCGCTGTTCTGTATATTTAACACAGCCCTCTTGTGTTGAATGTTTGGTGGAAGAGGAACGTAGCTGGAAGCGCGAAGAGGCGAGAATCGGTTCACGTAAACGGTTAACGTGTGAGGACTTCCACACAGAGACCATCCCGACCCTTTAGCCTCGAAATCGTCATGTTTGTTAACCAGCTCGTTGGAAAAATCAGAATAAAATTCGTCCAAATTTTCGACGTCCGCCAAATAAAGAGCCTGGTTTTTTGTACGATGATAAAAAATACTCGTTGTGCCATCAACTTTCTTGTATTCGGAAAACAGAACAACGTATACTTTTATAGAGTTGTTTTCCAATTTATTTTTTAGAATATTTATCACGGATGTTTTCGTTTCGTCCAAGAAACTAAGGATGTCACGGCCTGCTTCTGACTTAATTGAAAAATCCTGGAGTTGGTCGTTGAATGCAGATCTAATTGGTTTGGGTTCATCGGATAATTTAATTTGCTTGGAAGTGGAAGCTTCCGTTTCTGAATTATCGATTTTCCTTTTCGATGTTTCTTGTTCGGTCGATGGTTTGCAAATTTTGAGATGTTTACTTAAATTTGTAATGCTGATCATTTTTTCGCATCGAGCACAGGGCTTAGAAGGTAACGAACGATTAATTCTCGAACCTGTTTCGCTACATCTTGCCCTGTGTACTGATAAATTGTTCCTTGAGATTAGCTTCCCACAAGTAACACATTCAGTTTTATCATTTTTACGATTGAAACTGGTGGTGGATGCCATTGCTTTCTCCAAAATCACAGAAATCAAAAAGTCTAGTATATAGCGACACAATTTTCAGGTATGTTATTTTATATAGAATTTCTTGGAGTGATTACAAAACTCAAAAATTCAATCTACTGTAAATAGAATTTCAGGTATGTTATTTATATAGAATTTCTTGTGTGCGAATACAAAAAACTCAAGAATTCAATCTACTGTAAATACAATTTTCAGGTATGTTATTTTATATAGAATTTCTTGGGGTAATTACAAAACTCAAAAAATGAATCTACTGTGAATATAATTTTCAGGTATGTTATTTTATATATAATTTTCTCGGGCGTTCAATATTGTCAACGGTATCATATTAGAGCACGTCGCTTGTCGCCTAAACACTACAGCTCACAGGTCGGGAAAATCTGACATGAAAGTAGATAATACGCTTATGCCTTATTTATATATAATTTTCACGGGCGTTCAATATTGTCAACGGTATCATATTAGAGCACGTCGCTTGTCGCTTAAACACTACAGCTCACAGGTCGGGAAAATCTGACATGAAAGCAGATAATACGATTATGCCTTATTTATATATAATTTTCACGGGCGTTCAATATTGGCAACGGTATCATATTTAAGCGGGCCGCTTGTCGCCTAAACACTACAGCTCACAGGTCGGGAAAATCTGACATGAAAGCAGATAATACGATTATGCCTTATTTATATATAATTTTCACGGGGGCGTACAATATTGTCAACGGTATCATATTAGAGCACGCCGCTTGTCGCCTAAACACTACAGCTTACAGGTCGGGAAAATCTGACATGAAAGTAGATAATACGATTATGCCTTATTTATATATAATTTTCACGGGCGTTCAATATTGTCAACGGTATCATATTTGAGCGCGTCGCTTGTCGCCTAAACACTACAGCTCACAGGTCGGTAAAATCTGACATGAAAGCAGATAATACGATTATGCCTTATTTATATATAATTTTCACGGGCGTTCAATATTGTCAACGGTATCATATTTGAGCACGCCGCTTGTCGCCTAAACACTACAGCTCACAGGTCGGGAAAATCTGACATGAAAGTAGATAATACGATTATGCCTTATTTATATATAATTTTCACGGGGCGTACAATATTGTCAACGGTATCATATTTGAGCACGTCGCTTGTCGCTTAAACACTACAGCTCACAGGTCGGGAAAATCTGACATGAAAGCAGATAATACGATTATGCCTTATTTATATATAATTTTCACGGGCGTTCAATATTGTCAACGGTATCATATTAGAGCACGTCGCTTGTCGCCTAAACACTACAGCTCACAGGTCGGGAAAATCTGACATGAAAGTAGATAATACGATTATGCCTTATTTATATATAATTTTCACGGGCGTTCAATATTGTCAACGGTATCATATTTGAGCGCGTCGCTTGTCGCCTAAACACTACAGCTCACAGGTCGGGAAAATCTGACATGAAAGTAGATAATACGATTATGCCTTATTTATATATAATTTTCACGGGGCGTACAATATTGTCAACGTTATCATATTTGAGCGCGTCGCTTGTCGCCTAAACACTACAGCTCACAGGTCGGTAAAATCTGACATGAAAGCAGATAATACGATTATGCCTTATTTATATATAATTTTCACGGGGCGTACAATATTGTCAACGGTATCATATTTGAGCGCGTCGCTTGTCACCTAAACACTACAGCTCACAGGTCGGTAAAATCTGACATGAAAATAGATAATACGATTATGCCTTATTTATATATAATTTTCACGGGGCGTTCAATATTGTCAAGAGCGTTAGTTTTTGTAGAGCTCTCTTTTTCCATTTTTCCTCTATACAGTAAAGCTGTAGAAGACGCAATTAGCTAACCTAGCATACAACATACCTTCCTAATTAATATGGATATTGTCACACGTTCCTCTTATTTTATACTGTTGTAAATGGAAAAGATTATGTACGGTAAATGTTTTGTACATTATAGGAAAAAAATTCAAAATATCCTCCAATTTTAATTCGAATCGAGTCGAATTTTTACATATTTCCACGCCGCCACATATTGTCCTATTTGCTTCTTTTACTTGCCTTGCTTAATTAACTCTCGCTAATTAGCATTTTTTTGGAAGAAGTCAACTAGAACAACATATGGCGGTATGAGAAATATGCAAATCAAAGAACATTTTAGCAATATATGGGCCCTAGCAATTAGCTTTCTCGACTAAGAGTACTCTTTCAAACGTCTTCTGCTGATCGTATTACTAAACGAGGACGTTTAAAATTTTTGGGTGTTGAAAAAGTTTGACCCTACTTTTTTATTTCTATTGTTTGCTAATAGATGGCGCTAATAGTACCTCCTCCCCTCCCCTCTCCCCTCTTCTCCTCTGCTGTATGACAAATAGCACAAATCAAGATTTTGGAGAGCAAAACATAAAATTTGCATGCATCTGATGTCGAACCAGGAACTTTTATCTTTCGAGGAGTCAACATTATTTTTTTACTCAGTCGTCATATAACATGAACACACGCAAAGATTCACATGTGCTTTTATTATTTTGTGTTCGGTAAGTACAAGTATATTCTTACATAAATTATTGTTTAATTTAATAAATTGTAAACTCAAAACCTGCTAAACTAACACTCCTTCTGTGTTTCATTAAACTATTGAAAGCGAATGTTGCGTGCGCGCGGAATAACACGGAAAAAAAAAAACCGGATGGAAGCAATTTAAAATCACTGGGGCAAGGTCAGTATTACGAGAGCGTAAAAAACACGTGCTTCCATTCAACTTCGAGAAATAAGAATAAATGTGTAATAACACTGGTATTATTTGTAATCACAGTGCTTACTCATGTATTTTGTTTAATATTTTATTTCAAATTCACTGTCAGAAACTAGTGTTGTTAGTTTCTGCATGTAGGTTTATTTACTCTGTTGGTTGTCACTGTCAAGTTTTTAGTATTCGTACAGCATAAAAAGCTATAACCCCCCTCTCAAAATATATACATTGTATACGCCAAGATGCGCAATAGCCTGGCAACACATCATGAAAAAACATGCCAAGAAGACCCAGTGGGTTTATAAGTCAGTGCTGCCAATTCCTATTTGTAGGTTAGCTTAGCCAGTGAAAGATCATATAGTAGAATTTTTGTAGAGTGGGTGTTTGCGAGTTCCACGACGCGCTGCCTGCCGATACTCTATGCAGCGTCATCCTGATTGCAGAGAAGTCCTTCGTCCACGACGTGAAGAACGAGAGGGTGACGGAACAGTTTTAAAATTCATAAAAAATTGCCACATACTAAAAATCAACATCCAACACATTTTAGGTTATATAAAATTTGTGAAAACCTTATAATACTGAAATATTAAAACAAACGGAGTCCCCCTTGTAGGTTAGTTCGGTGCGTAAATAAAAAAAAATGATAGGTTAAGTTATATCACTTAGGATCGTAAGAAAATTAAAAAAATCGTAAAAAAAAAAGATAGGTTAAGTTATATCACGTAACATCGTGATATACCTACCAAGTACAAATAGAAAAAAAAATAAGTGCAGTGAAAATTTGTACTAAAACATCGCTAAACGCTATAACATCGACAAAAAATTGTCAAAAATATGTCAAAAACTTATATTCGATTGATAAAAAAAAATACCTACAAAATATGATCCTCAAATAATAACGTTCAAACAGTACCTAAATAAAAAAAATGATAGGTTAAGTTATATCACTTAGGATCGTAAAAAAATTAAATAATCGTAAAAAAAGGATAGGTTAAGTTGTATCACGTAACATCATGATATACCTACCAAGTACGAGTGGGGGAAAAATGAGTATAGTGAAAATTTGTACTAAAACATCGCTAAACGCTAAAACATCGACAAAAAATTGTCAAAATATGTCAAAAAGTGATATTCAATTGGTAAAAAAAGACCATACCTACTAAGTACTACTTTGAAACCCCCCAATAGCACTACTAACGTAAGCGAATCTATTTGCGTGAGTTCGTTCATGGTATTAGGTAAATATCCATAATTATGGAGATACGTTATTGCTGATAAAGTCTGATTAAGTTCACATAACCCAAAATTTAAAAATAACAATAATGGAATAAACTTGTACATTTATTATTTATAATTTTTTTATCTTATAAATAAATCAGTCATCACACAAATACCTAGGCGCTAAATCATTAAAAAAATGTTAAATTCGTCGTTCGAGTATATCAAGATGCAAGATTTAGAAATAGGTAAAAAGTATGAAATCACCAATGGTGAAATTGTAAATACAATGCATGGTCTAAAAGCACGCGTTACATTAGATAACAAAAAGAAGTTGTTTTTACCAGATCGATATAGAAAATCCTTAACTAATGAATTGATGCAAGAACTTGTTGACGATAAATTTAAAATTATATATAAAGGTAAAAAAGAACTCTTTGATAAGCAAACAAAGCATGACATTGAATTTGTTAAACCATGATGATTATTGTATCAAAGCGGAATCAGATAATATAGAATAATAAACAACGCCATCGGTTTCCTCCAAAAATAATAATTCTCTAGAAAATAACAAAAATATAGCAGAATTTTTACCTTGTTTTTTTAACACTTTTTGCCCTGATTTTGGGTTTTTACCTTACGTTTATTGGCGCCTGCTCTAGAAAGTGACAAAAATATAGCAGAATTTTTACCTTGTTTTGTTAACACTTTTACCTTTATTTTGCATATTTCTCTTTATATTTTTGGTGATTTTTGTCCTATATAACACATTTTTTTGAAAAATGTCTACAACGGCCAGAATTTTTAGCTTGTTTGTTTTTTTAATTTTTTGTCCTGATTTTGGATATTTCTCTTTATGTTTTTGGTTATTTTTTGTACTGCTCTAGAAAGTGACAAAATATAACAAAATTTTTATTTTATTTTTTTTATACTTTTTATCTAGATTTTGAACATTTATCTTTATGTTTTTGGAGATTTTTGAAATATATAAAGCATATTTTGAAAAATGTCCTTAAGGACACCCCTTAGTAGTGGCAAGGTATCGGCTCCGCCCTAGTGCAACTAGAACATTTGGTGTTCGTGCAGACGAGATCCTGTCAGCACTTGGTGTTGACAGTGATGTTCCTGGCGTCTCTCCACTCATTCCGCCTCTCCCTACCTGGGAGTTTCCTGCACCTTCTATCGATTTTTCTCTGACTGCCCTTCCAAATCAGAGACACCAATGGTTGTATACCAGCAAAGGTTCTTAGAACTTCGTGCGTAGCACCCAAATTTTAATGTGTTTTACAGGGATGGGTCCAAGACAGTCGAATCAGTTGGTTGCGCCTTCGTCCTAGACTCTCAAAGTTCCAGTTACTCGCTACATCCTGCCTGTTCCATCTATACGGCAGAGTTGTACGCTATCTTAAGGCACTGGACTTTGCAGACGTCAATGGTCTGAAGAAAGTCCTGGTGTGCTGGATTCGACCAGCGTGTTGCAGTCAGTGGATTCGCCGTACTCCCGGCATCCGGTAGCGCAATGCATATTCAGACGGCTTGTGTCCTTATCAGCCAGTGCGGATGTACACTTCTTTTGGGTCCCTAGCCACGTGGGCATCCAGGGGAACGAAGCAGCTGATGCTGCCGCCAAGTCTGCTGATGCAGACGGCGATGTTCTCGTCCACCTTTTGCCTGCTAGCGACCTGCAGAACGTGTTCCGTTGTCGCCTTCTTGACACTTGGCAGGCCGAGTGGGATACGGAAACGGGGAACAAGCTTCACGCTGTTAAGCCCACCATAGGTGCTTGGCGTTCCTCATTCAGTCCCTCTCGGCGAGAAGAAGTTAATCTTACCCGCATGCGTATAGGACACAGCCGTCTAACGCATGGTCACCTGCTCCAAGGGCTGGACCCTCCCTTGTGTCGTGCTTGTAATGTTATTTTAAGCATCCGACACATTCTCGTTGAATGTGTCGATCTTGCTTACCTGCGGAAGACTTTTAACCTTTCCGGCTGTTTGTCATCCCTCTTGGGTAATGACAGCAGTATTTTATCCCATGTTTTTAGTTTTTTGAGAAGAGCTGGACTTTTCCACCGTCTGTAAGGAGGTTTTTAGTTTGTTTGTTCTGACTTTTTAATGTGTCGTGATTGTCTCGTGCAGGTCTGTTTACAACCTTGCACTTTTAGTTTTTCCCAAGGGGCTATCTACACCCGTTTTTTAAATTTTCAGTCAGAATTTTAGATAAGGGGACATTTCCCCGTATACATAGAAGCGTGCGAAATGGCCTTAAGTGCCGACGCACCCACAAATTTTAATTCAATCAATCAATCAAGCACACAAGGACAAAAAGCAGGACAACACACACAAAATTACACTGGCCAGATTGCCAGTCGCCAGAGCCTCATTCGTCTGCAAAACGCAGTCCAGGGAGTACTAACGTGAAAGTGAGGTTGACAATTGGGTGTACTACGTGGAAAATCACCCCTCTCTCTTTCGAGGAAGAACTGCAACGATATGTTCGCAATTTTCTCCTGTCCCAGCTTTTCAAGTACAGGTCAATTTCAATTCCTTTATTTTCAAATATTTTCCGAGAACCCCTGTTACAACATGACGTGCAGATGATACAGCACTGCTTCAGACAACCAGTGCGTATACATAGTTTCGTCTGAATCATAATTTGAATTTGAATTTAAAATTGGGTGAGCGTCAGCACTTAGGCTATTTTGCTCCCGTCACATTATACGGGGGCCAGCCCCTTATCATTACAAAGAACAACTCTGACGTTGCATAATTAAAAATCTTAAAATGTTCTGACTTTCGTTAAAAGCTGAGGCTGTAAAAGGGCACTCAGCACACATAAGGACAAAAAACAGGACAATACAAACAAAATTATACTGACCATGGGGCCAGTCGCCAGAGCCTCGTTAGTCTTTAGTCCAGGGTGTACTAACGTGGAAGTGAGGTTGACATTTGGGTGTACTACGTGGAAGGTCACCCCTTACACCCCGCCTATCATATTTAAATGCTTCGTTCTCAGTACAACTTCACGTTTGTTAGAGTACCTGGAATTCACATGGCATTCGCAATATTTAAAAATAATGCGTAATTTAAACGTTTTCTACCATAAAAGGCTGTCGCAGAGAAGGTGAGACTAATTCCTGTATAGGAAAACAGCGACCTCCCTTGGCTAGCAAATATACTACGGTGAAAATTTGGTTCATTAACAGCCGATTGAGACCAAAATGAGCGCAATAGGTCAAAAAGTCGTGACTGCGTAGCAGTTAAAAGACAAGCATGTACATGGACCCCTCCAAGAATCATTAAAGTGAAACAAAAAAAATTACAAACCACAAATTTTTTGTTCAGAATCAGCCATATCAAGTAGACGTACATCATTTTCAAAATAGGCACCATTGACAGCTAAGCAAGCGTCCATATGCTCCTGCCACTTTGTGAATGTCTTTGCAAATTCGTCATCAGGTAGCGAACTGAAGAAAATTTGCGCTGCGGTGATCATTTCTTTGTTCGTCATGAAATGACGACCACGTAAAGGGGTCTTTAAAAGTGAAAATAGCCAAGAGTCACAGGGTGCAAGGCCCGGGCTGTATGCTGGATGCGGGAAAATTTCTATTATTCTCTTCGTCGCGTAATCCTGAATAGCCCGCGCGGTATGCGGGCATGCGTTATCGTGGTGCAATATGAAGGAGTTCTTCAAATGCGGCCTCTTTTTTGCTACGTGCTGGTGCAGAGTCTCAATGACTCCTTGGTAATACTGTGGCTCTACTCAGTCTGTCTTGGGGGTGTAAGGGGTGACCTTCCACGTAGTACACCCAAATGTCAACCTCACTTCCACGTTAGTACATCCTGGACTGAACACTAACGAGGCTCTGGCGACTGGCCCCATGGCCAGTATAATTTTGTTTGTATTGTCTTGTTCTTTTGTCCTTATGTGTGCTTTGCAGCCTCAGCTTTTAACGAAAGTCAGAACATTTTAATATTTTATGATTTTAATTCTGCAACGTTAGAGTTGTAATTTGTAACGATAAGGGGCTGGACCCCGTATAATGTGACGGGTGCAAAATAGCCTTAGTGCTGACGCACACAAAATTTTAAATTCAAATTCAGTCTGTCTTGATGGGCATATGCCTGTTGAAACATTGCATATGTTTCCGCAGCACTTTTCCCTAAACGCCAACAAAATTTTATGGCGTGTCGCTGTTCATCTTGAATACTCATCGCGAAAAGCAATGTTATACACAAAAACCTGGAGGGGTAAACGAAACACATTCCACGAAAATCAACACAGCTGCTCACTAACGTGGTTTCGCAACATGTGACAACTTGCTACGGAAAAAGATTGAGTCTATTGCCGAAACCATAGGCAGTGTTGCCAAGACAGGAAAAATCCGTCTCACCTTCTCTGCGACAGCCTTTGTAATTAAATGCTTCGTTCTCAGTACAGCTTCACGTTTGTTAGAGTACCTGGAATTCACATCGCATTCGCAATATTTAAAAATAATGCGTAATTTAAACGTTTTCTACCATACCAGTCATTACAACATGCTGATATTTTGTACTACTGCTGACCGTAAACAAAGATTTATCCTACTTAGAGCGGCCATATTGGAAGCGACACTAGCGTTCAGGTGGTAATTTTAATCGCGAATACTAATGAAGCTACAGAGGATGTGTCTGTCTCACCTAACCTTTGGCTGTCTTGTTTCTGTGTGTACACATCTTTCGTGTCTGCCACAACATAGGTGATACACACAGCTCCATGTAGGGAGTTAATTAACACATCTGAGTTATGATGGCCAAAGAGTACCATTGACAGGCTAATTATATCGGTAAAACAACAGTGAAGCATCGGGTGAAGTTAGGACTGACGTGGATCCTGGTATGTCTTACTAATATTTCTATTTTGTAGTAATGTGCATGTGTCGCGAGATTACATGAATTTGAATTTGAATTTAAAATTTTGGGAGCGTCAACACTTAGTTTATTTTGTTCAAACAATGGGTTCTTGATCATTTACGGACATAACGTTGGAAGTGATAGCAGCTCTGCGCTGAGGTTGGACTTGTTGCAGGGAATCGCAGGATGGAATCCTAATTACCGATGTGATGGGTGATGTTGAAGTCATTCGTGGGAATTTGATGTGATTTCAGTTTTCATTAAATAGAGAAGTCTTGTAAATTGACTATACCAATTTCGTATACCCAACCCCATGGCATTGACACTCAGTTTGGGAGTTCTCATCTTTCAGGGTTTGTCACACTACCTCATGCACACACTCTGCTTGCTTGATTGATTTAAAACGTTTTGGGTGCGTCGGCACTTAAGGCCATTTTGCACCCTTCTATGTATACGGGGAATCATCCCCTTATCTGAAATACTGACTCAAATCTTAAAAAGGGGTGTAAATAGCCCCTTAGGAAAAAATTAAAAGTGCAAGGTTGTAAAAAGACCTGCACGAGACAAGCACAACACATTAAAAAGTCAGAACATACGAACTAAAAACCTCCTTACAGACGGTGGAAGAGTCCAGCTCTTCGTAAAAAACTAAAAACATTTGATAAAATACTGCTATCATCACCCAAGAGGGATGACAAACAGCCGGAAAGGTTAAAAGTCTGCCGGAGGTAAGCAAGATCGACACATTCAACGAGAATGTGTCGAATTCTTAAAATAACATTACAAACACGACACAACGGAGGGTCCAGTCCTTGCAGCAAATGACCATGCGTTAGACACCTGTGTCCTAGACGAATGCGTGTAAGAATAACTTCTGCAGGTCGCTAGCTGGCAAAAGGTGGACGAGAACATCGCCGTCTGCATCGGCAGACTTGGCGGCAGCATCAGCTGCTTCGTTCCCCTGAATGAACACGTTGCTAGGAACAGATGGAACAGGCAGGATGTAGCGAGTAACTGGAACTTTGAGAGTCTAGGACGAAGGCTCAACCAACTGATTCGACTGTCTTGGACCCATTCGTGTAAAACACATTAAAATTGGGGTGCTTCGCACGAAGTTCTAAAGACCGTTGGTTATTTGAATTTGAATTTAAAATTTGGGTGCGTCAGCACTAAGGCTATTTTGCACCCGTCACATTATACGGGGTCCAGCCCCTTATCGTTACACATAACAACTCTAACGTTTCGTAACTAAAATCATAAAATATTAAAGTGTTCTGACTTTCGTTAAAACTGAGGCTGTAAAGGAGCACTCATCACAAATAAGGACAAAACACAGGACAACACAAACAAAATTATACTGGCTATGGGGCCAGTCGAAAGAGCCTCGTTAGTCTATAGTCCAGGGTGTACTACGAGGAAGTGAGGTTGACTATTGGGTGTACTACGTGGAAGGAACACCCCTTACACCCCAAACCGTTGCTGTTATACAACCATTGGTGTTTCTGCTATTGGAAGAGCAGTCAGAGAAAAATCGATGGAAGGTGCAGGAAACTCCCAGGCAGGGAGAGGCGGAATGAGTGGAGAGACGCCAGGAAGATCACTGTCAACACCAAGTGCTGACAGGATCTCGTCTGCACGAGCACAAAATGGTCTGGTGACACTAGGGTGGAGCCGTTAACTTGCCAGCCTACCCTCGTCTGACACTGCATGATAGCATGAATGTGAGGGCATCGAGCGAAGATGGTGGAAGTAGTTCACTACCAGCCGCTGTCTTCGCAGAGACAGTGACGGCTCAGATGCCTCAACGTATAAACTGGCGACTGGACTGGTACGAAAGGCACCAGAGCACACACATATACCAGCATGGTGGACGGTGTCTAGGATGCGAAGTCTTGATGGGCGGGCAGAAGAGTACACAACACATCCATAATAAAGCTTCGACCTGATGAGTGCACGGTACAGGCGAAGTAGTACCGTCCTATCAGCACCCAAAGAAGTATGAGATAAAACGCGTAAAAAGTTGAGAACTCGAAGATAAGAAAACTTTAACTGGCGAAGGTGAGGTAGTCATGTTAATTTCTTATCGAAAATGAGGCCCAGGAAGCGGACATTATTCACGAAGCACAGGGGAGATTTCCCCATGTACAGGTCAGGATCTAGACGACATGTACGCTGACGACAAAAGTGGAGACACACGGATTTCTCGGATGAGAAGGTGAAACCTGTTTGGGAGGACCACTCAACGAAACGGTTTATCGTCAGTTGGAGTTGACGAGAAGCTGACGCGAGATTCCGTGAGCGACAAAAGATCGTGAGGTCGTCTACATACAGAAGACCATGTACAGGGGCAACAATGCTTGCCGCCATAACACTGTTCACTGCTATGGCAAACAGAGTCACACTAAGTACGCTGCCCTGCGGGACACCGTTCTCTTGTTCGTGAAGATCCGAAAAGGAGTTCCCAACACGTACGCGAAAAATACGATCTGATAAAAAGTACGCCATATGGCCACGGACGCCCCCAGGAATGGAGCTGCTTTATGATGCCAAAGCGCCACATTGTGTCATTTGCTTTTTGGAGGTCAAAGAAAACTGCAACTAAATGTTCCTTGTTGAGGAATGCGTCCTGAATGTGTGTTTCCAGCTGAACCAGATGGTCCAATGTGGAACGGTTGGAGCGAAAACCACATTGTTAATTACTTATCAAACAGTTTTCCTCCAAAAACCTGACGAGACGCTTGTTGATCATACGTTCCATCAACTTGCACACACAGCTAGTTAAGGCAATAGGCCTATAACTCGAGGCTGCGGTGCGTTGTTTGCCTGGTTTCAGGATGGGAACGATAATTGCTTTTTTCCAGCATGTAGCAAAAGAGTCCTCCACCCAAAGCCTGTTGAATACCGCCAGAAGAAGATGTTTTGCTACAATGAGCAGATGACGAAGCATCTCATAGTGGATCTTGTCCACTCCAGGAGCTGAATTCTTAGAACCTCGAAGCGCCTGATTTTACTCCCATTCAGTGAATGGAGAGTTGTATGGCTCGGTGTTATGACTTCGAAAAACTAGAGGGTGTCGTTACAGACGGTCCTTCTCACGGAGGAAACGTGGTTCATAATTTTCCGAGCTAGACGCATCAGAAAACTGTGGCCAAGATATTAGCTATGTCTCCGGAATCTGTGTCCAACGTCCCATCGTGCTCCAGAGCACTCAGAGGAGTAGATGCACCCCTCTGCATGCGGCGTACTTTGGTCCAAACGGCTTTCTACGAAGCCTGCTTCGTATTGGACCCAGCACGTCTTCTTACTGGCTCGAATGAACCGACGGGCACGTTTAATGCGGAACTGCTCGAGGTTTGTGGCAGTGTGGTTCCTCTTGAATCGATCTAGGGCATGATTGCGGTCCTTGATGTCTCTACTGATCTCCGTAGTCCACCAGGGGACTGGGCGTCGCCTCGCTGGTTCACTGGGATGTGGTATAGAGGTGCGTGCAGCATCATGCACTCGTGACACAAATATATCTAAGACGTCGATGGCTGGCAAAGTCGACGCAGCATCGACTTCAAGGTCCACTGCACGCTCTGAGGCTTCCCAGTCTGCCCGACTGAGATGCCAGTGAGGGTGTTGTTCACGTGAATGCTGAAGGAGTTCGAAAGTTAGAAAGATTTGATTTGATTTGAATTTAAAATTTTGGGAGCGTCAGCACTTAGGCTATTTTGCTCCCGTCACATTATACGGGGGCCAGCCCCTTACCATTACAAATAACGACTAACGTTGTATAACTAAAAAAAAAATAAACGGTTCTGACTACTGTTAAAAGCTGAGGCTGTAAAGGGGCACTCAGCACACATAAGGACAAAAGAACAGGACAATACAAACAAAATTATACTGGCCATGCGGCCAATCGCCAGGGCCTCGATAGTCGACAGTCCAGGGTGTACTAGCGTGGAAGTGAGGTTGACATTTGGGTGTACTTCGTGGAAGGCCACCCCTTACACCCCGAAAGTTTGAAAGTTGGAAAAAGTGGGAAGTGATCACTCCCACAAAGATCAGGGTGAAGGTTCCAAGATATGGTAGGAGCAAGGCTGCGACTTCAGAACGACAAGTCCAAGGCAGAGTATGTGCCTGAGGAAGGACTGAAATATGTGGGAGTCCCATCATTCAGCTAAGTTAAAGCTGATGCCTCACGGAATTGATCTACAATTTGACCCCGGGGCACTGTACGAACGGAGCCCCAGAAACGATGGTAGGAATTAAAATCGCCCAAAAGAACTACCGGAGACGGAAGTTGTTTGAATATAAAAAGGAGGTCCTCAAGACAGAATCGCTCCTCCCTTGTGATGTAGACGCAGCACACAGATATTGGGTGTGGTAGATGGACACGCACGGCGGCAGCTTGGAGGGGAGTGGTGAGAAAGATTGGCGTTGAGTGGATGGTATCTCGAACACCGATTGCAACACCACCGTGAGCACGCCGACCCTCAGGAAGCTTGTCGGTGCGGTAAAGCGTGTATACGTTCAAATCACTGATTCGTTTGGAAGAAAATGAGTCTCTTGGAGACATATGATGGCAGGGTGAAATTCAGATATTAAGATTTGCAGTTCCTCGAGATGTGTACGGAAACTGTTAAGGTTCCATTGGAGACAATAAGCCATGGCTGTAGGTATGCTAGTTACCGTTTAAGGCGTACTCTATTTCTAGGCCCTGTCACCTTGATAAATTCTTCATTCGCGTGTGTGTGCCCAAAGTGCTGGCATTTGAAACATCGCATCTCGTTAGGGATGTACGGCCGGACTTTGTCTCAAATATCCAGCCCGTACCCTATCTGGGAGAGTGGTCGTTTGGAATGTTAGTATAATGGAAGCAGTTGGTACAAGTTCTCCGGACCTTCGCGTCTTTATTCGCTGCACTGCCGTGACATGTTGGTCTGAGAGTGCTTCAAGAACCTCTTCCTTTCAGCATTTAGCAGATCCCAGTGGCAAATCACACCTTTACTACTGTTAAGTTGACGGTGAGGTTCAACATTAACAGGGAAGTCGTCCCAAGATCTTAGCTTTAAAAGGTTTTTAGTCTGGCGATCTGTGCTGGTCTGGATAAGTAGACTCCCGTTTCTCAGCTTCTTTATTTCTTGTACGTCTGAACCTGCGGCGTAGTCTAGCTGTTTCTTGATCAGAAACGGTGACCAGTCCTTTAATGTAGCAGCTCCATGTTTCTTGGTTGTTGCAGATTCATCGTTACTCTCGGTCTTCTGCACAATACTAATCACAAGATCCTCCTCCATGTAGGACTGCCTTGACGGGGCGAGTGGGCTTATTAGGGAGGCCATTTTCATCTCATCATTTCACCCATTCTTCACATCCATATCTCACGTTTTTCACCATTTTATCACGTCATTCATCTCCGTATCTTTGACCTCCCCCTAAGAAACTAAGGTAGGGAGGTCATTTTCATCTCGTCATTTCATCCATTCTTCATATCCATATCTCACGCTTTTCACCATTCCATCACGTCATTCATCTCCATATCTTTGACCTCCTCCTAAGAAACTAAGGTAGGGAGGTTATTTCCATCTCATCATTTCACTCATTCTTCACATCCATATCTCAAGTTTTCACCATTCCATCACGTCATTCATCTCCATATCTTTGACCTCCCTATAATTAAGGGTCCTGCTAGAGGAGACAACCTCGATAAAAAAACCTATCCCAAGGTGTGAGTTGCACGTGCCGATGGGACAGTGTTGGCTGCAGGGGTAGGGGTAGGTGCAGTCGCGAACGTGGCCTCGGGGATTTCCGTTTGTTCCTGGAGTAGCCTCCATTTTTGGGGGTAGGCTTTCCTCGGCATAGAGGGCATGTCGAGGCGACAATTTATGGACCCTCCACAATAAATATTTTTTTGTATATGGGTACAAAAACCAACTCAAACGGGGGGAAACCCCCAAAACGAGTGCGGCCTTCGAGCCCGCTTCAATTATTGGAAAAGACAAGTAACGTGCCACGTTATCTTGTGATTAGTATTGTGCAGAAGACCGAGAGTAATGATGAATCTGCAACAACAAAGAAACATGGAGCTGCTACATTAAAGGACTTGTCACCGTTTCTGATCAAGAAACAGCTAGACTACGCCGCTGGTTCAGACGTACCAGAAATAAAAAAGCTAAGAAACGGGAGTCTACTTATCCAGACCAGCACAGATCGCCAGACCAACAACCTTTTAAAGTTAAGATCTTTGGGCAACTTCCCTGTTAATGTTGAACCACATCGTCAACTTAACAGTAGTAAAGGTGTGTTTCGCCACTGGGTTCTGCTAAATGCTGAGGAGGAAGAGATTCTTGAAGCACTCTCAGACCAACATGTCACCGCAGTGCAGAGAATCAAGACACGAAAGTCCGGAGAACTTGTTCCAACTGCTTCCCTTATTTTGACCTTCCAAACGACCACTCTCCCAGATAGGGTACGGGCTGGATATTTGAGACTCAAAGTCCGACCGTACATCCCTAACCCGATGCGATATTTCAAATGCCAGCACTTTGGGCACACTCAGCCTTCCTGCAAGGCCACTACCGCCCTTTTTGGTATGTGTAGTCTGCCTGATCATGAGACCGAACCTGGTTCTTAAGGTCCCAAATGCATTAAGTGCCAAGGCGAGCACCCAGTCTGGCATCGTGACTGTCCCTCTTTCCAACAAGAGAAGAAAATCAGAGAGTTGGACGTCACAGAGAAAATCTCTGCTGGTGAAGCAAAACAACGTCTCCGTGACAGTATACACACCAGTTTACCTGTGCCATTCGCTACATTTGCTGCAGCTGCTCTTAGCCGTCTCAGTGTAGGTGTACAAACCAGCGACGTGTCCACGCAAACAACAAGGCTTCCCGTAGTAGCTCGTCCTGCTTCGAGGAAAACAGCAACCACTCCTCGCTCCAAAGAGATAAAGTTCAAGAGGTACACAGTAAAGAATACATCCTGAAGACCAGTAGCTCTCCAGTCAGGGTGGCAACCACCACCCTGAAACTTAAGGCGCAGCTGAAAGCTGCCCGGCGGGCGCTAAAAGCACCCGCCCCCACTCCCCCTTCTTCACCCCCTTCGCCCTCTGTGTCCTTGACCGAGGGCGTGATGCTGGGCGAGGCCGAGGATGGGAAATTTATCGGGGTGGCAGGGCCTAGAGGTGGAGTGCGCCTTGAAAGGTAACAATCATGTCTAGAGCTATGGCTTGTTGTCTCCAATGGAACCTTAGCGGTTTCCGTACACATCTCGAGGAATTGCAAATTCTAATATCTGAATTTGACCCTGCCATTATGTGTCTCCAAGAGACACATTTTCGTCCAGATGAATCAGTGATTTAGAGCGGATACACGCTTTGCCGCACCGACAGGCTTCCTGAGGGTCGTCGTGCACACGGTGGTGTTGCGGTCGGTGTTCGAGATGACATCCACTCAACGCCAATCTTTCTCACCACCCCCTGCAAGCTGTCGCCGTGCGGGTCCATCTGCCACAGCCAGTATCTGTGTACTGTGTCTGCATCACAGGGGAGGAGCGATTTTCTCTTGAAGGCCTCCTTTCTATATTCGAACAGCTTCTGTCTCCTGTGGTTCTTTTGGGCGATTTTGATTCCTACAATTGTTTGTGGGGCTCCGTTCGTGCAGGGCCCCGGGGTCGAATTGTGGATCAGTTCCGTGAGGCATCAGCTTTAACGTTGCTGAATGATGGGACTCCCACATGTTTCAGTCATTCCTCAGGCGCGTGCTTTGCGTTGGACTTGTCCTTCTCTAGTCCCAGCCTTGCTCCTACCACATCTTGGAGAGTTCACCCTGATCTCTGTGGCAGTGTTCACTTCCCACTCTTTCTTACTCTGGAACATCTTCAGCACTCACGTGAACACAACCCTCACTGGCATCTCAGTCGGGCCGACTGGGGTGCCTTCGAGTGTGCAGTGGACCTTGAAGTCGATCTTGCGTCGACTTTACCACCAATCGACGCCTTAGATGTCTTTGTGTCAAGAGTGCATGATGCTGCACGCACCTCCATTCCACATCCCAGTGGAACTGCGAGGCGACGCCCAGTCCCCTGGTGGACTGCGGATATCAGTGCAGCCATAAAGGACCGCAATCATGCCCTAGATCGATTTAATATGAACCACACTGCTGCAAACCTCGAGCAGTTCCGCATTAAGCGTGCCCGTGCCCGTCGGCTCATCCGAGCCAGTAAGAAGACGTGCTGGGTCCAATTCGTGTCTTCTCTCACGAAGCAGGCTTCGTCGAAAGCCGTTTGGACAAAAGTAAGTCGCATCCAGGGGGTGCATCTACTCCTCTGAGCGCTCTTAAACACGATGGGACGTTGTACACCGATTCCGGAGACAGAGCTAATATCTTGACCACACAGTTTTCTGATGCCTCTAGCTCGGAAAGTTATGAACCACGTTTCCGCCGTGAGAAAGACCGTCAGGAACGACGCCCTCTAGTTTTTCGAAGTCATAACACCGAGCCATACAACTCTCCATTCACTGAACGGGAGTTCGATCAGGCGCTTCGAGATTCTAAGAATACAGCTCCTGGAGTGGACAAGATCCACTATGAGATGCTTCGTCATCTGCCCATTGGAGCCAAAAATTTCCTTTTGACGGTATTCAACAGGCTTTGGTTGGAAGACTCTTTCCCTTCGTCCTGGAAAGAAGCAATTATCGTTCCCATCCTGAAACCAGGTAAACAACGCACCGCAGCCTCGAGTTATAGGCCTATTGCCTTAACTAGCTGTGTGTGTAAGTTGATGGAACGCATGATCAACAAGCGTCTCACCTGGTTTTTGGAGGAAAACTGCTTGATAAGAAATTTTCAATGTGGTTTTCGCTCCAACCGTTCCACACTGGACCATCTGGTTCAGCTGGAAACACATATTCAGGATGTATTCCTCAACAAGGAACATTTACTTGCAGTTTTCTTTGACCTCCAAAAGCATATGTCACAACGTGGCGCTTTGGCATCATAAAGCAGCTCCATTCTTGGGGCGTCCATGGCCATATGGCGTACTTTATTCGAAACTTTTTAACAGATCGTTTTTTCCTCGTACGTGTTGGGAACTCCTTTTCGGATCTTCATGAACAGAGGGCAGCGTTTTAAGTGTGACTGTTTGCCATAGCAGTGAACAGAGTTATGGCAAACATTCTTTCCCTTTTACAGTGTCTCTAAATAGTTTTAGGACAACGACATTTTAAACTAGGCAACCCAATTTACACAAGGTGTTGGTGGGTTGCGTGTAGAGTTAGGCTCAATTTCAGGGTTGCCACATGCACAATAAATAGTAGTGTAATTTGTGGTACAACCAGCACAGGAAAGTATGAACCCCCCTCTGGCAGATTTGTCTACACTTAAAACTTGCTCAACATGCCCATATGAGCTTTTTGCTCAAGTGTGGAACCCCGTATAATCCAAGATTTTTGTAAAAATGCCCTCGGGAATTTCCTGAGAAAGTATGACCCCCCCTCAGATTGATTTGCCTACACTTATAAAAGGCACTTCTGTGAGATTGTTGTCCATAATCCTGTCAAAAATATGCCCCTCTTGATATTTTTTTTGGCCACACCTAAAACTACGCCAAACGTATTAACACACACACACACACACACACACACACACACACACACACACACACACACACACACACACACATTTACTTCCGGTCCACTTCTGGCTTATTTCTGGCCATGTCTGCCCACTTCCGGTCTTTTTTCGGCCATTTCTACCCACTTCCGGTCTATTTTCGGCCATTTCTACCCATTTCTGCCCACTTCCGGTCTATTTTCGGCCATTTCTACCCATTTCTGCCCACTTCCGGTCTATTTTCGGCCATTTCTACCCATTTCTGCCCACTTCCGGTCTATTTTCGGCTATTTCTACCCATTTCTGCCCACTTCCGGTCTATTTTCGGCTATTTCTACCAATTTCTGCCCATTTCCGGCCCACTTGTGGCCTATTTCTGGTTTATTTATATTGCATCATGTTTTGCAACAAATTATTACCTAATATTATTCAAAAAATTATTAGACATGTGTTGTTTTCTGATTGGTTGCTTATGACATAATGTAATGATGTGGTGTTTTCTGATTGGTTGCTTATGACATAATGTAATGATGTGGTGTTTTCTGATTGGTTTAAATAAGCAGGGTTTCTATTGGCTCTATAAATCTATATAAGCCAGAGCACAGTGCAGATTCTTCACCATTGCTGGATCGGCAGTGTAACCCACATCGCGGGGGATAGAACCTGAACAGGCTCCACCAAAGTATAGGAGACTTAAAGCATATAATTTGGCGGAATAACCCAAGTAAGGTCATAGAAACAATATACACTGATACAATAAAAGCCAATTTTTGGCAGGGGGGCCAAAGTGGTTCCTAAATACAAAATAATTAATATCTCAAGAACTAATTGACATAGAGCTATGCAGTTTTTTTGTCTGCACTGAACCCAACTGATATTTTTTATTAAGCATAGAATTTTGATTTGAGCCCCAAGAAATTTTATATAATAAACAAACAACAAAAATACCAAAGCCAAAAATATTAATACACACACTGCTGAACCCAACTGATATTTTTTATTAAGCATAGAATTTTGATTTGGACCCCAGGAAATTGTATATAATAAACAACAACAAAAATGCCTAATCAAAAATATTGTAATCAATGCAATAAGAATATATCCAGCCCAAATTGGGCTAAGCACCAAAAGATTTGTAATCCAGACAAAAGCAGAACTTCCACAAAAATATGCACAAAATGCCATAGAGAATATAGTATGCAATACTTCACATATACACATAAAGGTACTTGCTCTGCACAGTCATCAATATTGCCCCCTCAACCATCTACATCTGGTCTAAAAAGGAAGCATGAAACACCTGTTAATGCTGGACCGGCAAAGCAGCCACGCTATGAACCCATCCATAGCAGTTTTAACGGCCAATTAAGGGATCACCGTTTTGTATCAGAGCCAAGATGTGGTATTAAGACTTTTTTGAACAGTATAAATCCTGATGTGCAGGCAATTCTAAATGCACAAAATGGGTCTTATAAGCTGTCCCTCAAATTGTTTACACAATCAAAGAAGCCAAATGGCACAAAATTTACACAGCCCCACATAACAGAAACTGTACCTGTATACTCAAATGCAAATTCAGACAAAATAATAAGCAGTTTGATAGATCAATTGAATATTAAACACTCTGAATTTGCTGCAAAAGAGTCTGGATGGAGCCTATGCGGATCTCCACACAAGTTATATGTTAATATTTCTGAATTCAACCCATTACAAGGTTCCACTTATGTGCCATTACCTGCCAATATCAAAAACAAAACAGCCGTGGTTAATATAAAAAATAATGACGAGAAATGCTTTTTGTGGTGTATTTTAGCTGCTTTGTATCCAGTTTCAAGGAATCCTGATAGAATAACTTATTATAAACAGCATGAACACAATTTTGATGAAGCAATGGAGGGTTTAGAATATCCAATGCCTGTTCAGAATATTGATAAATTTGAAAAAAAGGCCAGGCACATCAATGGCAAACAATTATCTATTAATGTATTTACTTGTTCTACTGGCCGTGGCAATTGCTTGATAGATCCTCTCAGAATCAGTACACTTGATGATGAATCTGCTATTCCGATTGATCTGCTCTTAATTAAAGGGGATGATACACACCATTATACTCTGATACATAATCTTGAAGCTTTAGTCAGAAAACAACTAGACAAAACTCATAGAATATTCAAGTTGTGCAGAAGATGTTTGTCTGTATTTGATGGTAGAAAAATGGTGAATGGTGTTTGTGAAGAGAATGCAGAAATTGCTAAAAACAAGTTAATTGAGCATCTGAAATACTGTGGGAATCATAAACCTGTTCATATGCTTATGCCTAGCCCAAATGAAAATGCAAAATTCAAAAAGTTTGAAGCCCTGTTGGAACACCCAGCATATATAGTCTGTGATTTTGAATCAAACCTCAAACCTCTTGCATTCTGTAGCCCAGATCCTGATGAACCTTCAATTACACCATACCAGTTACATGAACCTTCCAGCTTTTATTATGTGGTTGTACAGGGTGGTGTGGTTAGTAAAGAATATTTATACATGGGAGCAGATGCCATCAAAGAATTTGCACATAGAATAGAAAATGAGTGCCATCACATAGCATCTAATGTCTTATTAAAATCAAAACCCATGTTGCCTTTAACAGAGAAACAGATTGAAGATTTCAACAATGCAGAAAAATGCGCGGTATGTGATTCTGAATTTTCAGATGCAAATATCAAGGTGAAACACCATTCTCATACAGATGGTAAATTCTTAATGGCCCTGTGTAATAGCTGCAATATTCAGATCCAGAGACCAAAATTTGTCCCTATATTTTGCCATGGAGCATCCAATTATGATTTTCATCATTTGATCAGGTACGAGGGGTTTGACAAGCAGAATTTAAATATTTTAGCAGAAAATGATGAGAAATATATTGCCATTAGAAAAATAATTAAAGTTAATGGTGTTTCTATTCACTTAAGATTTCTTGATTCATACAGAATTTTATCGGCTAGCCTGGCTACACTGGCCACTCAATTATCTGATGATCAATTCAAAATCACATGTGCTTTGTTTCCAAATCAGGAGCTGAAATTAATTAGGCGGAAGGGTGTATATCCATATGATTATGTTACAGATTTTTCTAAATTTGATGAGTGTTCTCTGCCACCACAACAAGAGTTTTACAGCAAAATCAGAGCATCTGGAATCACTGATGAAGATTATCACCATGCCCAATTGATGTGGAACAATTTAAAATGCCAGACATTTGGTGATTATCACATGGCATATTTGAAACTTGATGTGACCCTCTTAGCTGATATATTGCATGCATTCAGAAAATCTTCCATGGAAAATTATAAGCTGGATCCAATGTATTTTTACAGTGTTCCGGGCCTAGCATGGTCTGCAATGTTTTTGAACACTAAAATGCAATTGGATCTGATCCAGGATCAAGATATGTATCTGTTTATGGAGCAATGTATAAGAGGAGGCATGGTGCAATGTTCTCAGAGATATGCCAGAGCAAATAACAAATATATTCCTGATTATGATCCAGCACTGCCATCAAATTATATACTGTATGTAGATGCAAACAGCCTCTATGGTTATGCTATGATGAAAAAACTGCCATATGCAGGGCTTGAGTGGGTTGAAAATTTCAATATTGATGATCTTAAGGACTTTGATGACAGTAACTATGGCCTCTTCTTAGAGGTTGATCTGATAATTCCAGATAATTTACACAACACATTTTCTGATCTGCCCCCAATTCCCGAGGTTAAGTGTTCACCTGGCTCTAAACAGAAGAAATTGATGATGACTCTAGAGCCGAAACAGGATTATGTCATATATTACAAAAACCTCCAGTTCCTGATGAAAAATGGTGTTCAAGTGACCAAAATTGGAAAAGTTTTGAGGTTCAGGCACTCAAGATGGTTGAAGCCATATATTGATACAAACACACAGCTTCGAACATCTGCAATGAGCCAATTTGATAAGACCCTGTTTAAATTGATGGTCAATTCTGTGTATGGCAAAACAATTGAAAATGTCAGAAAACACATTGATGTTAAAATAATTACTGACCCCAGCCGGAGCAAAAAATTGATTGCAAAGCCCAACTTCAATTACAGAAGAATTTATGATGAGCATATGGCACTTTTCAACATGAAAAAAACAAATATTAAGTTTGATAAGCCTATTTATGTAGGGGCTGTGATATTGGAATTGGCCAAATTACACATGTTAAAATTGTATTATGATGTGTTGAAACCTTTTTATAAGGATCGTGTAAAATTGATGTACATGGACACAGATAGTTTTGTTCTTGATATTCAAACAGAAGATGTTTATAAAGATATGTTACAGCCTGAATTGTTTGAATATTTTGATACCAGTGAACATACAAAGATTCAACCCTACAACAAAAATGTGCCTGGCAAGTTAAAAGATGAGACACTTGGTGATGTTTTTGTGGCATTTGCTGGGTTAAGAGCCAAGATGTACAGTTTTGAAACATGTAGTGGTGTTGTTGCCAAAAAGGCCAAGGGCATTGGCAGAGTAACTGTTGACAAAGAGCTTGAATTTGAGGATTACAAAAATTGTCTCAAATCATGTAGCACAATCAGAACATCAGAATCCAGAATTCAGAGTGTGGATCACTTATTGACTAGCAATATTGTAAGAAAAGTGGCTCTGGACCCACATGATGATAAGAGATGTATTTTATCATGTGGCATACATACTCTACCATGGGGGCATTGTGATTTGAAAAATGGTAATCAATGCCCAATTACAGAGCATGATTTGAAATAAATAAACATGCCTATGAACTTATTTGGGTTCAAAAAACAGGCTATTATGGATCTGCCAACACCACAACCCTCTTCTGATATAATATCTAAACTAAGTGCTTTGTTAATTATTCATCTGAACAGCATAATTACAGATGTTGATGATGAAACGGGTAAAACATTGTACATATTTAACAATAATTTAAATCATTACCAATTACCTGTAGGTGGTCAATTGCAATTTATTACAACCCCTGAGGGTGATGTCAAGATTTCAATAGGGAGAAATATTTATAGAATTAAGCACTCAAACATGGTTTCTGGCACTGTATATACTGTTTCTGCTGGTGACTGCTTATATATTGAGGTCCCTGGATCATATGACAAGCTTATACCCTTTTTTATAGAATTAAGAATTAGATATTCAATAATAAATAACCACTAAAACAAAAATGCCTAATGATATATTTGGCCATACAAGACATGAAGATCACAGTGATGAGATTCTGATGCTTTATGTCAGAGTCAAGAAATTAAGAAGTGATTTACAAGCTTTACAAACCACACTCAATGCCAGTCTTCAATTAGAAATTACAAATTTGCAATCACAATGCATGGACCCTCTTCTTAAAATTGATTCTGAACTCAAATTGCTGCTTCAGAAATATACTGACCTGGCCACATTAGATAATTTTCAAAGTTTCGAAGAAGTTGTAGCAGCTCTTCAAGCCAAATTTAAGAGCCAGGCCACCAACTCTGAGCAATTGAAACTTTTTGAATTTAAAATTTTGGGAGCGTCAGCACTTAGGCTATTTTGCTCCCGTCACAATATACGGGGACCAGCCCCTTATCGTTACAAATAGCAACTCTATCGTTGCAGAACTAAAATCATAAAATATTAAAATGTTCTGACTTTCGTTAAAAGCTGAGGCTGTAAAGGGGCACTCAGCACACATAAGGACAAAAGAACAGGACAATACAAACAAAATTATACTGGCCATCGGGCCAGTCGCCAGAGCCTCGTTAGTCATTAGTCCAGGGTGTACTACGTGGAAGTGAGGTTGACTTTTGGGTGCACTACGTGGAAGCAGCACCCCTTACACCCCTCTGAGCAATTGAAACAGCAATTGGAGGAACAGATTAATAATGTCCAGACACAGCTCCAAACAATTGTCAAAAGCATAAAATCACAAGAAGATTTTGATCTAGTGATTTCCACTCTAAAAGAACTGATTCAATCACTCCAGATACCTAATCTGGACCCTCTGAACAATGCCATAGCCGAGGTTAAAGAAAAAATTGAGACACTTGAAAATTTTATGAACAACTTGCCATCTTCTGATGCTTTGAGTGCAATAACTCGGAGTGTTGCCAACATCAAGCTGCAACTTGAAACATATGAAGATTTTGGAAAAATTCAAAGTACCATAACCCATCTTGAGGGTACAATAGCAGCAGTGCAAAGTGATTTGACAAATATACAAGAATCTCTAGAATCCCGCCTGCCCGGTATTGTAGACACACTTGTCAGTGTCCAGGAACAGATCACAAAACTTGAAAACCTCAACACTGAATCTGAGCTATCTCATTTTCATCACTTGATTGATGATATCCAAACAAAGCTTGAAATTTTACAACAATCAACACCCTCTCAGGCAGATATAGCCCTGCTCCAAAATGCTATGCAAAATGTGGCTGATGCTTCTGAATTAAACAATGTGAAATTGGCACTTGAATCTTTGCAGAATACTGTGTCAAATCTGCCTACATCACAGGAACTTAAAAATATTAAGAGGGCAGTGAATCGCATATTGAAATCAGAAGATATTAAGAATATCCAGACAGAGATCAAACAACTCACTCAGACAGTGGCCACTCTACCAACTAATCAACATATTAATGAACTGCATGCCCTGTTTGAGGATATCAGAAGACAGGTCCATGACCTTACTGCTCAAAATTCAAAATTGGCAGTTATTGAAAATTTGCAACAAATTGTAGCTAATATCAAGCAACAGCTAGGGACCATGGAATCCAATCAAGCAAATGCTCTGTCTGTTTTTGCCACCCAGCTTCAAGAAATTGTGCAACAATACAAGAAACTTGTTGCGGACATAAAAATCAAGCCAGGCCATGATGATGTTCTTAGGACCATCAATGAGCACCTTGAATCTGTAACAAGCAGATTGCTTACAGCAGAAAAAGAAATAACCGGCATAATTGAGAATCCAAAACATACAGTAATTCTTGAATTGTACAGGATCCTCAACAAAGAATATGATTCACCATTTACACCAGGTGGCAAAATATATATGCTGTCCCCTGCACAATTTTATTACCAGTTTTTTGTTGGGGGGCACACTTAGACCAATCAAGATCAAATATTGGCTTCAACCACAGGCACACCACTACCCTACCTTATCAATAACAAATGCTGATAACAAACAAAAAATCACCAGTGTAGAGTTAGAGGATTTTACAGACCCCAATACATTAGAAACATCTTATGCTGAAGATGATGGCTCTCTGGAATTTCATATACAAGTAGGAGACAAATTATATTTAGAAAATCCTGTAGTATCAGCTGCTGAACACCCCATAGTTGCAATATTCTTGTTTTCATATTATGTCTAGACAAATTATTGTTGATGAATTACACAGACAAGCCAGACATAATTATAAGAGACTGCCAGTAGTCACAAAAGGCATAGATGATTTATGGCAGAGCGACTTGATTGAAATGGCCACTTTTGAACCAGATGTTAAGCCACTTCATGAATGTCTCGATAAATTTCTTTACACAGGGCCGACACAAAAACATTGATTGCTTCTACCTGGCACAGACTTTTTCTAAAATACCGAAGCAGCTGATCCGAGACAACAGCAATTTTATATGTGTGTTTCATCAAGATCATACCAACCTCAAACACATACATGATGAATATGTAGGTGGGGACTTGATCTACAATGATTTTTCCAAGTTTTGCAGTAGGTGCTGGAACCAGGACAGTTATGGGTTTGTCACAATTGATATGACAAGAAAACCCAATAGTGGCAAATACAGAAATAAAATCAACAATTTTCTAGACATTGAAACATATATAAATAACCATGAAAAGGCCAATCATTGATGATCTTAAATTAAGAGATTATCTTGTAAAAAGATTTAAGGGATGGAAATCACAGAACCGAGGAATTTATGAACAACACAAACAAACAGAACAGCATATCATTGATGCTATTAGTGAATTAGGTAAAAATATCAAAACTGTTACAGAGCAAAATCAAAATTTGATCAGAGAGCTTGTACCTGTAGCTGCAAGGAACATATTAGATTATCCAATCACCCCACTTTCCAGTATTCATACACCTAGTCCTATTGCTCCTCGAAGAATTGAAGCTACTCTGGATCCTATTGAATTGGGTCTTCTTGCTCAAAAATATTTAAGCACACCTAAAGACAACAAAGATGAGGTCTTTGGCTTATATGCTGACACAGAGCGTGATGGTAGCATCATACATAGAATTGGCAATTTCAGAGTAACATTTATGGGAGATGATCTCATTGTATATTCAGAATCTCATCTTGGAGAAAAAGGTGCTTTTGTTAAGTATCTTGGCACACCTGGATTGTGGGAACTGATGACTAGGAAAAGGCCTGGCAGCTATACAGATCAAGATTATGAGCACTACAAAGAAATATTAATAAAATCAGATGCTCTATACCAGAACAATGATCCCACACAAAAAAGAGTCAAGTCTAGCAGTGGAGCAAAATACAACAATTTAATCAAGCCCATATGGTCACAAATTAAGACAGGCAGTGGAATCAAACAATACAACACCCTGCCTAAAGAATTTGTGTGGGTTGATGATGTCAGGAAACTTGTAGATAGGTTATTGGTGATAGCTGGGGAGGAAAATGCTGGCAACCACAATTTTTACAATGAAAAGGTTGGAATTATGGACATGATAAGCACAAAATTGTCTAATTTTATAGTGAATGACACTAAGGGGATTGGATATCTTATAAAAATTATTAATACTCTACCACCTAAATTTTGGAATATTTCTGAGGGCCGGGGGTTGGTTAATGACATTATAAACAAGCTGCCATTTGAACTACACATTCCAGGCTATCAGTATTGTGGTCCAGGCACAAAATTGGACCATAGATTAAACAGAGGTGATCCTGGTGTTAATCCCCTAGATGCTGCATGTAGAGACCATGACATAGCATACAACACACATTCTGATCTTGACAAGAGACATGTTGCAGACAAAAAATTAGAAGAGGCTGCATTTGGTAGATTTTTAAGCAAAGATGCTTCTTTAAGTGAAAAAATAGCAGCATTGGGAACCACCATAGCTATGAACACCAAACAAAAACTGGGGTGGGGGTTGTGAATATGTATATAATAAACCTACAATGAAGGCCAAGTGTGTTATGTATCAAATACCTTATGCAGGTCTTAAATCTCTTAAAACTATTGATAGTCTTTTAACCAAAAAGCAGCGCAAGAAAAAAAGCTCTTGTATTGCCAAGGGTCATGGTATGAAATTGTTGCTTAGTACCCCCCAATTAAAAAAATTACAACAATCTAGAAAAAAAAAGGGTCACTACTGGCAATACTGACATGTATTACACACCAGATGAATTCAAAGCACAGAGACCCATGTTTGTCATCAACACTTCAAAAAGGAAACAAGTTGTGGTTAATGACAGGACAAACATTAAAATTATCTGTGAATTCCACGATACACTCCCTGATGACACTATATGTAGTGTTATTCTCATAGGTGAAAAATCATATGTTTATGATGTAAGAAATGAGAGAGTCACAGAGCAATTCTAGAAGAATTACATTATTTTAATATTAGATATGCAAGTTGAGCCTGGTGCCCAATTGAAATTAAACCAGAAGTAAATATGTGTGAATATGGGTGGGTGTGGGTGTATGTGGGTGGGTGTGTGTGTGTGTGTGTGTGTGTGTGTGTGTGTGTGTGTGTGTGTGTGTTAATACGTTTGGCGTAGTTTTAGGTATGGCCAAAAAAAATATCAAGAGGGGCATATTTTTGACAGGATTATGGACAACAATCTCACAGAAGTGCCTTTTATAAGTGTAGGCAAATCAATCTGGGGGGGTCATACTTTCTCAGGAAATTCCCGAGGGCATTTTTACAAAAATCTTGGATTATACGGGGTTCCACACTTGAGCAAAAAGCTCATATGGGCATGTTGAGCAAGTTTTAAGTGTAGACAAATCTGCCAGAGGGGGGTTCATACTTTCCTGTGCTGGTTGTATCACAAATTACACTACTACAAATATTTATAAAATACGCGAAATAAATAAAAACAAGTATTAGTGTATAAAAAGTATTAAAAATATCAATATTATATCGCAAGTGACAAAATTCTTTCTGAAAGAAAAATAATAGGTTTTCTAGCATTTCATCGCTGATGAGTCTACAAAAAGGAGAAGAGGTGAGAGAAAAGGAGAGGTGACAAATGACAGGAGAAAGAGAAAGCGAGAGGAGAAGAGGAAAAGTAGAGGAGAGAAGAAAGAGAGGATAGACGAGGAGAGGAGATGTAGTGAGGAGAATGGAAAAATATTCTAGGAGAGATGAGGAAAATGGAGCAAAGGAGAGAAAAGAGAAGCAAAACGAGATGAGAGAAGAGTGGAGAGTAGAGTAAAGGAGAGAAAAAGAGAAAAACGAAAAGATTTTGATTTTGATTTGATTTTGAATTTAAAATTTTGGGAGCGTCAGCACTTAGGCTATTTTGCTCCCGTCACATTATACGGGGGCCAGCCCCTTATCATTACAAGTAACAACTCTAGCGTTGCATAACTAAAAGTGTTAAAATGTTGTGACTTCTGTTAAAAGCTGAGGCCGTAAACGGGCACTCAGCACACACAAGGACAACAAACAGGACAACACACACAAAATTATACTGGCCATAGTGCCAGTCGCCAGAGCCTCGTTAGTCTTTAGTCCAGGGTGCACTACGTGGAAGTGAGGTTGACTTTTGGGTGCCTACGTGGAAGGTCACCCCTTACACCCCAGAAGAACGAAAACAAGAGGAGAAAAGTGCGTGGAGTCGGAAATCTAAGACAGGAAAGGAGATACGAGGAGTGGAGATGAGTGGGATGGAGATAAGATGCGAGAAAAGTAGGGAAGGAGATATGAGATAAAAGCAGAGAAGAAGGAGAAGAGAAGAACAGAAGGGACTGAAGAGAAGAGGTAGTTGCAGAAAATATCGTCTGAGCGTCAAGAATGGATGCATTGGTCAAATTATCGACATGAAACATTCAATAACATTTTGAAATGTATTGGAGAATGTATTAAATCGGTGCGAAATGCCTTTTGGCTTAGTTCAGAGCAAGGTAAAATCTTCCATGTAAGATCTTTGATTTTACCTGCGATTATACCACTAAAAACATGAATGTAATTTTCATATTTATAAGAATTATCCAATTTTTGTCCAATTCTCGGTTCGTTGAAATGGAGATTTTGTAATTTAATATTTCCCTTCCCCCCCATCGTTAATTACAAACTGAATCATTCCGTTTCACACGGGGTGAACAATGAACACAATGGGATAGGTCTAAAACTTACGAAAATTTTCTGCCACCGGAAGGGTTTGAACCTACGACCATCAGATTGACAGTCCTGAACGTTAAACACTACACTACAAGCTTTCGCTCCTGAAAGTAAGTAGAAGGAGCTGACCAATGTGAAATGTAGATGCAACTCTCCTCCTACATGTAATGTGCAAACAATACTTGTTTGTAACAAAGAAAACTAAGGTAGTACGACTCGGAGGAAACATTTAATGGAGAATTGCACATGATGAGAACTTTTCATTCGATATTTGCGGAGGTATCCTTGCATTGAACTCGAGTGGGAAAAGGGGTAAAATTAGTATGTCCTGAATTGCCACAAATATAAATAGTTATTTCATTAATATTTGTCAATGTTTTTGAAGCAGTACACAATTATCGTTAAAGTATTATAATTCACGATCTTATACATGAAAATATCCCTTTGAACGTGTGTCAATTCATTTATTTGTTTATTTTTTTATAAATTCCATTTGCAGAACAATGTAGCTACTATACACTGCTATTACAATTAATATTACCATGCTCTTGTTTGTAATAAAAGGAGAATTAAAAAAAAGAACACCTCCTAAGGAGGATCGAACCTGGGACCACAATCAATGCTTTCAAGAACTCTAACCAATACACTACGCCCTTTGCTTCCTTGGAGAAACAGTTCTTAATTATTCTGTCGCGTCAATATTGTAAACGTTATCCTGCAAGAAGAAGTTCAATACTCTGATATAGCTCTGTACTTCTAGAATTACTCTATACACATGCATTTGAAAATTAACTCTGAATTTATTTCTTCGTTGTTAGTATATCTAAGCTTGTGAACATATTTTATTTGCAAGTTTGTAACGGTTACATGAAAATCTAGGAAATAGTTCCTTATAATAACCTCAGGTTGACCAAGTTGCCAATACAAACAAATGTAATACAGATTGTCTTCGAGCTTACATTGTTAAAAAGGAGCGGGTACGCGTATTACTATCCCAATACTTATTCAATAAGGTTTCTTGGTTTTCAGAAATTATCACTTAAACTATTGCATGTTGAGCTAGTGCCCACCTAGCCGCCTCTGATGAAATCTATCATTCTTCAGATTCTCTTTAAAATTCTACTCTGGTCACTCGTAACTTGCTGGGTGCATTTGATTTTGATTTTGATTTTAAAATTTTGGGTGCTTCAGCACTAAGGCTATTTTGCACCCGTCACACTATACGGGGTCCAGCCCCTTACCATTACACATAACACCTCTAACGTTGCTTAAATAAAATCATAAAATATTAAAATGTTCTGACTTTCGTTAAAAGCCGAGGCTGCAATGAACACTCAGCACAAATAAGGACAAAACACAGAACACAAACAAAATTATACTGGCCCCATGGCCAGTCTCCAGAGGCTCGTTAGTCTTCAGTCCAGGGTGCACTAACGTGGAAGTGAGGTTGGCATTTGGGTGTACTACGTGGAAGGTCACCCCTTACACCCCGCTGGGTGCATCGACGGACAATGTTTTGCGATTAGAAGCGGCCTTGAATAGCGTGAGTGAGTCACTTTGAACGCAAGCAAGCTACGCTAGAAAGTTGTCTGCCTTTGAAAACGAAATCATTTTTTTCACCGTTTCCGAACGCGATTGCTATTGTAGAAGTATATATTCTCACAAAAGAGCAAGAAAGAAAATTAGACCAATGTTCTCCCGTCGTTTAAAACCAAATATTATCTATTAAACGAAAAGTTCACGATTGTCAATAAACCTATCTGAGCATAAGGTGGATGTAAATAATAAATTTAATACAAAGATTCTCCAAAATTTCTCTCCCACTGTCTACGTCACTAACGTCAGGCCAGTATCCAGGGGGGGAGGCATGGGGGCCATGCCCCCTTCGAATCCTGTAATATTTAAATGTGAACCTATCAATAACTACGAAAATAACATCGTCGATTTTAGAAATGTGTAAACATTTCAATTTTGTTCTTACATAAATGAATCTGTTTCTTGCGCAAAGGTCTGCAGGCTGCATATTGGATGGTTTTAGTTTTATAATGCAATGCTAGCAGACGTCCGATTCACCGATTTAGTCAGGACAGTGCGCTACTTTCAATCCCTGACCCGACTTTTGCGAACTGCAATCGTGATGCGAGAATGTCTCTATTATTGTTGTTTTCTTAACTCACAATTAGACATGTTCTTTATTGTAATAATAATTCCTAGTACGCAACATTTAATTTATAAATATATTATTTTCTAAACATAGAATTATCATGACTTTTGAATCGCGCTCGCACTGTTTGAACTATTTTGTAATATCTGTCTCTCTCTCACACACACATATACACACACACACACACATATACACACACACACACACACACACACATTAGGGTTAGGCCACTACCGCAAAGAAATCCTGCGTATTGGCCTGGTCTGCGTCAATGACAGAAATGCAAGCAATACTTTTATTTATATTTAACCCAATGAAAGGAATGTGGAAGAATTTAAAAGAAATAAGAAAGAGCGGAACTACTGTTGCTCTACTATAAAAATTGTTGTCCTTCGAGGAAGAAAAATAAGAAGGATTTACTCCAGCACCTTAACACAGTGTCCCACGAGTCTCTCTTGACTAATACTGTCAAGTGTGAAGGATAAAATTTTCCGCCTGTTTACGTCTAACGTTGCGCAGATTTGCAAACGGTGTAATTATTTCGTGTTACCTTACGCAACAGCAAATACATTTCATAAGACTGTTCTGAACACCAGACTTGCGTCAGTAAACAAGCATATCGTCTGTTGCAGTATCACAGGAAAAGAACATCGTCCTGCAATGTTCAAGCCTCTAGATATTTTTCATTAATAATGTCTAATCACAATAATAAGTTAGAAGAAATAACTCGCATTTTCACAACTACCAATATTCTCGTTTTTCTTCATCACTTCGAAAATTATTTCTCGAAGATATCTGCTATACTACAAGAAAGCAATCCAAAATTAAAGTAAAAGTTCAACCAGATGTATACCCAACTTCATTAACAATATTGGAGAGACAGAATAATTAAGAACTGTTTCTCCAAGGGAAGCAAAGGGCGTAGTGTATTGGTTAGAGTTCTTGAAAGCATTGATTGTGGTCCCAGGTTCGATCCTCCTTATGAGGTGTTCTTTTTTTAATTCTCCTTTTAATACAATCAAGAGCATGGTAACATTAATTGTAATAGCAGTGTATAGTAGCTACAATGTTTTGCAAATGCAATTTATAAGAAAATAAACAAATAAATGTATTGACACACGTTCAAAGGGATATTTTCATGTATAAGAGCGTGAATTATAATACTTTAACGATAATTGTGTACTGCTTCAAAGACATTGACAAATATTAATGAAATAACTATTTATATTTGTGGCAATTCAGGACATACTAATTTTACCCCTTTTCCCACTCGAGTTCAATGCAAGGATACCTCCGCAAATATCGAATGAAAAGTTCTCATCATGTGCAATTCTCCATTAAATGTTTCCTCCGAGTCGTACTACCTTAGTTTTCTTTGTTACAAACAAGTATTGTTGCACATTACATTTAGGAGGAGAGTTGCATCTACATTTCACATTGGTCAGCTCCTTCTACTTACTTTCAGGAGCGAAAGCTTGTAGTGTAGTGTTTAACGTTCAGGACTGTCAATCTGATGGTCGTAGGTTCAAACCCTTCCGGTGGCAGAAAATTTTCGTAAGTTTTAGACCTATCCCATTGTGTTCATTGTTCACCCCGTGTGAAACGGAATGATTCAGTTTGGAATTAACGATGGGGGGGAAGGGAAATATTAAATTACAAAATCTCCATTTCAACGAACCGAGAATTGGACAAAAATTGGATAATTCTTATAAATATGAAAATTACATTCATGTTTTTAGTGGTATAATCGCAGGTAAAATCAAAGATCTTACATGGAAGATTTTACCTTGCTCTGAACTAAGCCAAAAGGCATTTCGCACCGATTTAATACATTCTCCAATACATTTCAAAATATTATTGAATGTTTCATGTCGATAATTTGACCAATGCATCCATTCTTGACGCTCAGACGATATTTTCTGCAACTACCTCTTCTCTTCAGTCCCTTCTGTTCTTCTCTTCTCCTTCTTCTCTGCTTTTATCTCATATCTCCTTCCCTACTTTTCTCGCATCTTATCTCCATCCCACTCATCTCCACTCCTCGTATCTCCTTTCCTGTCTTAGATTTCCGACTCCACGCACTTTTCTCCTCTTCTTTTCGTTCTTCTCTTTTTCTCTCCTTTACTCTACTCTCCACTCTTCTCTCATCTCGTTTTGCTTCTCTTTTCTCTCCTTTGCTCCATTTTCCTCATCTCTCCTAGAATATTTTTCCATTCTCCTCACTACATCTCCTCTCCTCGTCTATCCTCTCTTTCTTCTCTCCTCTACTTTTCCTCTTCTCCTCTCGCTTTCTCTTTCTCCTGTCATTTGTCACCTCTCCTTTTCTCTCACCTCTTCTCCTTTTTGTAGACTCATCAGCGATGAAATGCTAGAAAACCTATTATTTTTCTTTCAGAAAGAATTTTGTCACTTGCGATATAATATTGATATTTTTTATACTTTTTTTACACTAATACTTGTTTTTATTTCTTTCGCGTATTTTATAAATATTTATTGTGCATGTGGCAACCCTGAAATTGAGCCTAACTCTACACGCAACCCACCAACACCTTGTGTAAATTGGGTTGCCTAGTTTAAAATGTCGTTGTTCTAAAACTTTTGAGTGACACTGTACATGGCCTCCTCACGACCTCACGATCTTTTTTCGCTCACGGAATCTCGCGTCAGCTTCTCGTCAACTCCAACTGACGATAAACCGTTTGGTAGGGTTGTCCCCCCAAACAGGTTTCACCTTCTCATCCGAGAAATCCGTGTGTGTTCACTTTTGTCGTCAGCGTACGTGTCATTTAGATCGTGACCTGTACATGGAGAAGTCTCCCCTGTGCTTCGTGAATGAGGTCCGCTTCCTGGGCCTCATTTTCGATAAGAAATTAACATGACTACCTCACCTTCGCCAGTTAAAGTTGTCTTGTCTTCGAGTTCTCAACCTTTTACGTGTTTTATCTCATACTTTCTGGGGTGCTGATAGGACGGTACTGCTTCGCCTATACCGTGCACACATCAGGTCGAAGCTTGATTATGGATGTGTTGTGTAATCTTCTGCCCGCCCATCTAGACTTCGCTTTCTAGACACTGTCCACCATGCTGGTATACGTGTGTGCTCTGGTGCCTTTCGGACCAGCCCTATCGCCAGTTTGTACGTAGAGGCATCTGAGCCGTCGCTGTCTCTGCGAAGACAGCGGCTGGTAGTTAACTACTTCCTCCATCTTCGCTCGATGCCTCCACAGCCGTCATTTCACACCATCTAAGACGAGAATAGGCTGGCAAGGTATCGGCTCCACCCTAGTGCCACTAGACCATTTGGTGTTCGTGCAGACGAGATCCTGTCAGCACTTGGTGTTGACAGTGATCTTCCTGGCATCTCTCCACTCATTCCGCCTCTCCCTACCTGGGAGTTTCATGCACCTTGTATCGATTTTTCTCTGACTGCCCTTCCAAAGTCAGAAACACCAATGGTTGTATACCAGCAAAGGTTTTTAGAACTTCGTGCGAAACACCCCAATTTTAATGTGCTTTACACGGATGGGTCCACGACAGTCGAATCAGTTGGTTGCGCCTTCGTCCTAGACTCTCAAAGTTCCAGTTACTCGCTACATCCTGCCTGTTCCATCTATACGGCAGAGTTGTACGCCATTCTAAAGGCACTGGACTTTGCAGATGTCAATGGTCTGAAGAAAGTCCTTGTGTGCTGTGATTCGACCAGCGTGTTGCAGACTCTGGATTCGCCGTATTCCCGGCAGCCGGTAGCGCAACGCATATTCAGACGGCTTGTGTCCTTATCTGCCAGTGCGGACGTACACTTCTGTTAGGTCCCTAGCCACGTAGGCATCCAGGGGAACGAAGCAGCTGATGCTGCCGCCAAGTATGCTGATGCAGATGGCGACGTTCTCGTCCACCTTTTGCCAGCTAGCGAACTGCAGAATGTGTTCCGTTGTTCCCTTCTTGACATTTGGTAGGCCGAGTGGGATGCGGAAACGGGGAACAAGCTTTACGCTGTTAAGCCCACCATAGGTGCTTGGCGTTCCTCATCCCGCCCCTCTCAGCGAGAAGAAGTTATTCTTGCCCGCATGCGTCTAGGACACAGTCGTCTAACGCATGGCCATTTGCTGCAAGGGCTGGACCCTCCGTTGTTTCGTGTTTGTAATGTAGTTTTAAGCATTCGTCACATTCTCGTTGAATGTTTCGATCTTGCTTACCTCCGGCAGACTTTTAACCTTTCCGGCTGTTTGTCATCCCTCTTGGGTGATGACAGCAGCATTTTATCAAATGTTTTTAGTTTTTTACGAATAGCTGGACTCTTCCACCTTCTGTAAGCAGGTTTTTAGTTTGTTTGTTCTGACTTTTTAACGTGTTGTGTTTGTCTCGTGCAGGTCTTTTTACAACCTTGCACTTTTAATTTTTTCCCAAGGGGCGTTTTACACCCCTTTTTAAAAATTGAGTCAGAATTTTAGATAAGGGGCTATTTCCCCGTATACATAGAAGGGTGCAAAATGGCCTTAAGTGCCGACGCACCCCAACAATTTTTAAATCAATCAATTATTGCAGAGAAAACTTTTGTGTATGATGTCAGGAACGAGCGAGTGACAGAGCAGTTTTAAATATGCATAGGAAATAACAAGAAATAAAAAAGCCATGCTTGAGCGCGCAAAGGAACTTCCCCTTTTGCCCTGCACATCCCCCAAATTTTCGCCCCGTAGGACACGGCGGGAGTTAGTTCCGTTAAAAAATATAAATACTATATATTTACAGACATTGTTAATTTTTTATATTCTTTTGTGTAGGTCAACAAAAAATTCTGTTGATTGAATATATAGTATGTATTACAAAAAAAACTGTGAAATTAATATTTTGAAAAAATATCCCACCTCCACCCCCTCGTTTTGCATTCGAGGGCAAAAAAAGAAACACTAGTAAATCAAAATTCTTTTTTTGGGGCACACAGAGCAAGTTTTACCTGTTTTCAGGCGATAGTGAGCCCACGGCAAGCTATGAATCCCACATTCGAGAACGCATCTCTTGTCGTCTCGTGCATCCAGACCAATTTTCCTGACGATGTTGGTTGTAAGTATATGTTTAACACTCTGGATGAGATACTCTTTTCGCAGAATCGGCTTTTTGGTTTTGAGGCACTCGACGTAGTCTTCAAACTTGAGTTTTCTCTGAACCACCTGCTTGCCTATACCTTTAGCTTTTTTGGTCACAGAACTCTCAGCTTGAATTGCATATGCTTTGGCACGAAGACCAGCAAACTCTAATATAATATCCCCATCTTTTTCATCCTTTAGTTTGCCAGGTACTTTTTTGTTTCGAGCCAGGATTCCATATCGATTTGGTTGGGGATAGCTCGACGTGTCGAACAAATTAACGAGAGCTGGAATCGTGGCGATATCTTTATATGCGTTAGCAGTGTGGGCGTGATATACCAGACTGTCCGTATCTGTGTAGAGAAGGTTGATGTTGTAACCATAGTGCAAGCGTAGTATATCATAATATGTCTCGAACATTTGCAGCTTGCTTAACTCTAACACTGTGGCACCAACATAGACTGGTTTGTTGAGCTTTACCTCACCACGATTCATGTGTACCAAAGCAAGCTGTTCGTTGTAGATTGTTCGAGATTTAAACAGTGGGCTTGCAACAAGTTTGCGACAACGGTCGACGCTAGTAAGCAACGTTATGTCTTCACGATTTCGCGTGTTTTCCATTGTTTTACCAAATATTATATTATTCATGTCCTTAAAAAATTTGCGATCAAGTTCCGAGGTAGCAGCAGTACGATGTTTAGTATTGAGGTCGATGTATGGCTTCAACCAATTTGAATGGTTGAAAATGAGGACTCGGTGAATGCTGTAATCGTGATCCCTCGTTACATCAACCACCGAAGATTTCGGTAGTGCAGCCCGTAACTTTTTTTGGTTTCGAAATCCATAATAAGTTTTTTCTGCTTCGACGCAGGTGGGCACTTAAATTCCGATGCTGGTGGGAGGTCGCAGAACACATCCTGCAGCTTCTCGGAAAACTCGAGGTCCACCTCGACAAAGAAGCCTCGTTCCGAGTCGTTGAAACCTTCTCGTCGAATTTGGAAGGATGAGCCCACTCAAATCCTCCAAATGGAAGTTTTTGCACCATGGAGTGCCCGTAAAGATTAATAGCATCCGTGTACATGATGTAGCTGGATGGTTGAGAAAGGTCGTACCCGGTCGACATGTGTTGGTTGTTGGCGCGAGCGTACCGTTGTGACACCTGGACCATGCCACCCCGAACAAGGTTTTCCACAAAAAGCATCATGTCCACATTGGAAATAAGCTCGAGCTTGACTTTTGTTAGAAGAAGCATGGCCGACCAAGCCAGCCCGGGGAGACCGTAGAAGTATGCAGCGTCCAGCTTGTAGATTTGCATTGCATTTGCACGAAACGCTTGAAATACGTCTGCGAGGAGTGTTACATCCAGTTTTAAGTAGGCATCATGGTACTCTCCAAAATTTCGACAACCCAGCTTGAGCCACATGGACTGAGCATGCTGATATTCTTCATCGCTGATGCCCGAACCTCGTAGTCGGCTGTGAAACTTAGCCTGGGAGGCAACGACTTCTCCTCGAACTTGGAAGGGTCGCTGACATACTAGTAGGGGTAGACCCCCTTACACCTGAAGAGACTAGCATCCAAGTTCGGGAAATTGGCTGAGGTAATAATTAGTTGATTGTTGTTGAGCATCCCAGCAAGAGCATCGAGGCCTGCCTGGAGAAACCTCAGGGGGTACTTGTTTACTATCCTTCGGACAAATTTATTTATTTTTACAGAAGAAACTACTTACCGTAATAAGTTCCTGTAGCATTGTCGAATCGGGAAGGTGTTTTGTGTGATGTGGGAATGTTTCATAGCTGAAATTCATGTTGTTTGTTGAAAATTAATTCTCCGACGGAGAATAGCGTTTGGCGCATACACCTTCGTACACCATCACGCGTCGTGACTGTATCATGACGCGTCGTGATTGTGTTTTGTTCATGTTCATTAGGTATCCAGTGTTTTGAACTGTCTGCGTTTGCAACGAGAGTTAGAAGGTTGACGTGACCTGGATGCGTGGTGAAGTTTGTACCGGGTGTGGAGGATCCAGGTAATTTTAATTGCGAACCATTGGTGCTAGCCCCACGAACCATCGGCCCGTGGTTAGGTTAGTTTGGTTAGGAAACATAGTTAAAATTTGGTGTTGTGTTAGTATCAGGATCTAGAAATTGGAAATAATTGCGAACCATTGGCGCTAGCCCCACGAACCATTGGCGCGTTGTTAGGTTAGGAAACATAGTTAAAATTTGGTGTCGTGTTAGTATCAGGATCTAGAAATTGGAAATAATTGCGAAAAGGCCTACCAGAAAGACGTACTGGTAATGTGAAAAATTGCAATTAATTTCATGAAAACAACATTGATACACCTTCAGGAATGTTCCGCGAAGCAGATACGTAAGTACGAATGTCAAAAATTGACGAAACGAAAAAATTAGAGGTGTCCGAAGGATAGTAAATTTTTACCCCTCAGGGAATCGAAAAACCGAAGTTCTATGCCTTGCACCCATTTAGAGATGGCAAATGTAGTGCTCCTAATTTGTGCTACAATATTAATGCGCGCATCGTCGTATCCGAGATGCCTGATAAGATGGTGAAAATCGTACCCGGAGCCGTTATGGAAGAATACGGGGACGAACCGCGGGTCCTTAGCTTTCAGGATGCACCCGTTACACCAAGAATCAATATAGCTTCCGGTGAAGTGATCGTGGTGTTGTCACCTCCGGAAATTTGGACAATTCTTTTTTTTTCTTTTTATTCTAAATTGCAAATGGAGTCCTCTCTGGCAGTGATCACCCTGAATGCACCCTAGGTAGATTTTGTTTCAGGACCTACAACGTATATCAGAGCATGCCATATGTAATTCCTAAGAACTTTGCAACTGAATAGTGATCATAATGGGACCCCTGTTGGATCCCAGCCTGTGCACATGTGGTACTAAGAACTTTGAATAAGGGCATTCTTTGCCAACACCATACGGGGAAAGTTGAAGGTTAGTCGATGTCTGACCGTCCCAGACATATACAAATACCTATCCGTCTCCGCTAAAGTGATAAATCCCAGGCGTAAGCCCATGGGATATAACATGACCCTTGTTCACAAGCATAGGATATGGCGTCACCAGCACACATATGGCTTAACTTCCTTTTATTTCCTTTTTGTGGTTTTGCCCTCCAATCTGCTACTATTCCCCCCTCCTTTTTGAGACCCGTGGGCGAGCACTGCACAGAGCAAGGAACCTCCCACTTGCTGATAATCTGACTTTAAAACGTCATGCTCGAAGCTTTTGACTTCAGTCTGTTACCCTCATCGACACCCTCACCAGAGACGATCGCTGAGATTCTTCGGTGGTAACAGCCTCTTCTTACGAAGGTAAGAATAATCTTCTGTCACTCTCTAATCTTTAGTATGGTAATTAACTAACTTCTATATTTCAAGTATGGTACACTTTCTGCCCATACACTACCGCCCCTACAAACACCAGCAATTACACTAACACACACACCCAGAATTAGCTAGGATGATAATAAGTAAATTCATTGGTATGGTGACACACCTTCATTGGTAGTAGAAATATGTTTGTATTAAACGAACTAATGTCAGAAGGGCCATATTTGTACGCCTGCCCTCATATAATTGTTTACACAGTACAATGTGAAGGATTCATATCAGTTAGCCTATCATCTTAAAATGTAATGAACCCAAAAGCCCCAGAGGCCAATGTAGTCATATGGAAAGCATTACTAAGCCTTGAAAGCTTGTAGATCATGATTCTTGTATCACATTTTTTTGTCTTTATTTGTTTCGTTGCTTATTAAACTATAAAACCCAACATCTTGCTCTATCTGTTATCCCCCATGATTTCCAATTCACATGAGTCCACAGTGACTGCTGTTAGCCTAGAGGTTTATTAAAAGACGAAGACTTAAGAGAAGACCTGGAGCAGTCGTGCGTATAAAAGCACTCCTGCCCCCACAGTAGAAAGAGACGCCTAGGATTATACTATTCAATGTAAGTATTCCCCACACACATACATAAACACTCCCATCTCTCGCAATTACACTTCCTCCCCACTCAGGAAGTTACTAGCTTTATACTTTATGCACTAAGGTAGGCAAGGCTAGTCCGTAGGCATATCAGAGGAAGGTATGTCTCCTACTCTTCCCGTGAACTCCGTATATGGATAAGCTAGGTAGAGTAGAGTGACCGGCCGACGATCCCCACCACACAGGTACGCCCCTGTGTGCTTCTGTCTCACCCTAGGACGTGACAGATTTAATGGTGGAGGTGCGGGGCACCTCTTCAAAGTTTTATTGAAACTATCCGGGGCACCTCTTCAAAGTTTTATTGAAACTATCCGGGGCACCTCTTCAAACTGCTAATGAAATTCAATTCTGTGTTCAGAGAATAATATATATATATATATGTCCTCACCTGTTTCATAGGCCACACCCTATATAGGACAATACCCTACACACTGGTTTTGTTACTTTGTACCATTACACCTATGAGTTCCATGTTACTAATTACATGATTTATTTTTATTACTATGTATTTCCTTTAATATCCTAACCTGTAGTTGTGTAAGCAATGCATGTTACTATGTGTGTTAGTAAATGGAAGATTTGCGTAGGAGTGAAAGATTAAGGTTACAGGCTAGACGGCAAGCGCGAATTCCCTGCCTTAGACCCGAATGTAGAGACCATCTTGACGACCAATTTGGTAACCATTTACATTTAGAACCTATCAAGGAAGAAGATTCTACAGTTTTCTATAGTTCGGAAGAAGTTGCAAGTCCAGAAACTAACATGCCTAATGATACAGAGGATTCTAACCCTTCCGCAGGGTGTAGGAACAGTAGAGTTCCCTCAGTACATCCAGATACCTTTTCTGGAGGACGAGGCGAAAACATCAAACAATTTTTGCAGACTTATGAACGCGTAGCGTCTATATTAGGTTGGTCAGAACAGGATAAGATTAAGTATCTCCCGGCCTATTTGAAGAACGCGGCGTCGGATTATTGGGAATTGCATTGCGAAAGGTTGGAAGCTTTTAATTCTTTTTCAGCTTTAAAGACAGAATTGGAGAAAGCCTTCTCCTCCATTTACCCTGAAGGTGACGCCCTGTTAGAATTAAACGCTAGAAAGAAAGATGACGTAGAGACAACAGAGCAATATTTCTATAGTATTTTAAAGCTTTGTAATAGAGCCGACCCACACATGAATGATGAATCCAAGATGAACTATATTTATCGTGGGTTACGCGAAGAACAGGTGGAACGTTTAGTTCCCATGCAGCCTAAGGACCTTGACGAACTTTTAGCAAATATGAGAATAGTAGAGAGAGCCAAGAAGCAGGCTTCTCTTACAAATAGGGCGTTAGCCAAACAAAAACAAGAAACAAAGGTACAAGCACCTAAGTTCGATACCCCACCAACGCGAGCACCTCATAGTGCAGGTAATAGGTACTACGCTAATAGATCCCCTCAAAATGCACAATATTATAGAGGGAATAGGTCCCGAGATTTTGGTGAACCCAGGAAGGACTCGAACCCAAGGTTCAGTGGGAACAGAACCAACGAGAGGGCACGTTCTTACGTGACTCAAGCACAGAATCAATTCCCTGGACAGTATAATCCAAATGATTCCCGACGAAATATGCACTCTACGAGAGGGCAGTCCTCTCACTTTTCTTCCCGTAATTCTCAACATCGCAATCCTCCAAATATAGCTAATACTAACTGTTTTTCGTGTGGCAAATCTGGGCATTGGGCCCGAGAATGCCGACAAAGGCAGAGAAATCCAGGTATTTCTCGTGGCCGCCCTCCCTACCGAAATGAGGAGCAGCAAAGAAATCGCAGGGTTGCATTTGATAATACTGATAGAAATAACCAAACATATGGCAATAGACGTCAATCTCCTGCACGTCTTGATAGAAGTCCAGCTAGAGAATTTCCAGCTAGACGGCAAAGTATTGAACGTACTACCCCTTCTCCTAACCCAAACGCTTAAGGGCGAGGCGCAACACGCCTAGGGGTCGTCTCGCACCTAAAACAACGCATGTTAATCCCCTGCAACATTTCAGGTCAGATCCGCCACTGGGTCCCCATGTTGAAACGGACTATATACGTCCCCATCTTCCTGTCAATTTGTTTAGACGACAGTTACTTGGTCTCTTAGATACAGGATCACAGGTAAGCATATTAGACGCCTGTTTATTACCTCCAGGTTATAATGTGAACCGCAACGCCATTGGATATGTTAGCATCAGTACCATACTGGGTTTAGAATCACAGAACTTGCCTGTATGCCGGTTATTTATTATAGTGAATAAGGTAAAATTATGGGTAAATTTTGTAATTATGCGCCGTAACCAGAGGAATCGGGATAAACTCCCAATGGTTTTGCTAGGAGCCAATTTTTGGACAAAACATGTTAAATGGGTAAATCCCTTTGAAATTTGCCTCAAGGCACCTAATTCTTTTTTTAATTCTGAATGCATCGTGAAATTGACGTCACCAGCAGCTAGTGGTGACCCACGCGCAGTTATGCACGCCACTGTACATGGTGAATCGCTAGGATTCCCGTATCTTATTAACTCTTTCAAAAAGACTAAACGTCGTGATTTGAGAAATCAACCAGTGCCGAGTTCGACACCAGATCAGGGTGATACCACTTTCCTTTCATCCTATGGACCTTTAATCCAGCTTGAAGACCCATATCTTGGGTTAGGCGAATATATGTATGAGGTTTTATTACAGTCAGTGGGACGCGAGGGCTTGGAAAAGATTTGTAGAGAGAGTAGGAAGGCAAAATATGTAAAGTCAACTGCCCAGCAAAAGCGGAATAAAAGGACGATTGATAGAACGCCGAGCAGGAAACCTGGCGACGAAGAGTTGATAAGGCAGGATACTGGGAAACCGCAAGAACCAGAGCCTTCCCCCTCCTCCTTCTTGAATCGCCGGATATCCCCTCCCCCCACCACGCCGCAAACCGCAGCTGTTACTAATAACAACTTGCCTTCAACCTCAAGAGCATCCACTTTGTGTCAACAAAGTCAGACGAAGACCATAACTCACGACTCAACAGGAACTTTAACGCCAGATGGAAAGTATGCTTCTTTTACAACGTTTTATAAACCGCCTGTTGCATCAACATTACCCGAGAATACAGACAGAGCTTCACTTGAGTTTATAAATTCAGGCCTTGAAAAGACTTTTCCTTCTACGTCTTGTTGCGTTTCAGAGCCTTCAGTAAAGAAGAAGAAAGAGTTAAAATTCTGTGCCATCGTAGCAACAGACACTCTTTTGCCCTCATGGCAACACACATTCATTGCTATTAGATATCAAAACCCTTCCACCGATATTGCCATGAACTCTGAAAATATTCTTGAAATTAGTGATGGAGTTTACTCCAAATATAGGTGTTTAGTTCCTCGTCTACTTGTAATACCAAACCAAGTATACTCAGTTCCAATAGTTAATATGGGGTACAGTCAACTTACTATTCCAGCCGGAACAGTAATAGGGAAACTCGAACCAATTCTCACGGAATCATGTAATCCTACAGAGGTACTTGACATGGATAATGGGACGAATGATGATGATGCATTTGCACATATTGTTCCATGTAACGCCATTGATCTTAATAACCTTCGTAGTGGTACTACGTTGGGTAAAGGGGAATATCACAACTTAAGTAAGGAATTGGATATTAATCCGGAACTAACCGAAGAGCAGCGACGAGCAGTTATTAGTTTAATGACTGAGTATGAGGATTGTCTTGCATGGACAGTAGATCAGCTACGTAAGACCAATGCATATGAATTTACCTTACCCCTGAAATCAGATGACCCCGTTTGCCATCCTCCATACAGGGTGAGTCCAAAACAACGAGAAGTTATTAGGCAAGAAGTGCAAAACTTGCTGGATATCGATGTGATCGAGAAAAGCGAATCCGCGTATGCCTCCCCTGTAGTACTAGTACCAAAGAAAAATGGAGAACTCAGAGTAACTATTGATTTCAGATCTATAAACAAGCTAAGTCACCACGACGCCTATTCTTCGGCTTTACCTCGGATAGACGATATTATCCAATATCTGGGAGGTGCACAGTATATTACCTCCTTGGATGCTCGAAGCGGATATTGGTCCATTCCAATTGCAGAAAAAGACAAGCACAAAACAGCCTTTGTCACCAGCGAAGGTCTGTACCAGTGGAAACGTATGCCAATGGGTTTAAGTCGAGCCCCAGCAGCCTACCAACGCTGCATGGATCAAATATTTGCTTCTATGAAATGGAATAGCTTAGCAGTATACCTTGACGATCTAATAATTTTCGCAAACACTTGGGATGACATGATGAGTAGACTAACAGAAGTAATGAAAAGACTTAGGAAGAACAATCTTTCTCTCTCCCCGACGAAATGTCATTTTGGGTACCACGAAGCTGAAGTCTTGGGATTTATCGTCGGAAGAGATGGTGTCAAAACAGACCCAAAGAAAGTAGAAGCCATAAAAGAAATTCCAGAACCACGGACCTTGAAAGAAGTACGAAGATTTTTGGGAATGTGCGGTTACTACCGCCGCTTTGTTAAAAATTTCAGCCACATAGCACGACCTCTTAGTCAATTAACAAGAAAGAATGTAGCTTTTCATTTTGGTCCAGATCAGAGACAGGCCTTTGAGACACTGAAAGAGTGTTTAATGACAGCTCCAGTACTGAGGCACTTTGACCCCTCCTTGCCAACAGAACTCCACACTGATGCTTCTAATACGGGATTAGGAATCGTACTATGCCAAGTTCGAAACGACCCTGATGACCCCTCCGAGAAAAAGAAATTAGTGAATCCTATAGCATACGCAAGTAAGACCCTAACAGGACCTGAGCAGAATTATTCAATTGCCGAAAAGGAAGCTCTTGCAGTAGTATTTGGTGTCACACATTTCCATTCCTATTTAGCGGATTTTCCTTTCACTGTAGTGACTGACTCGCATGCCCTCTGTTGGCTAAAGAAATGCAAGTCTCTCGTAGGGCGTTTGGCAAGATGGAGTCTGAGATTGCAAACTTATTTGTACACTGTAGTCCATAAGTCAGGAAAACTTCATTTCGCCCCAGACTGCCTTAGCCGGATACCCAGTAAGGCATTGTCTGAGAAAGAAAGAGAAGACATCGAAGAAGGAGCTATAGTTGCCTTCACTCAGGTAACTCCCTCTCCTTCCCCACCACCTACAGCTCCAAATGGCTATAACGTTCAAGAAAAGCAAGAAAGAGATCCACTTTTAAAAAGCATTATTGAATTAAAACGGAAAGATCCAGATGAATTAAGTGTCAGGCATTATGAGATAAAAAATGGCATTCTATACCGACGTTTCGGCAACAAAAGCATGTTAGTAATCCCAGAAGAGTTAAAGCTTACTGTACTTAAAGAAATGCACGATAATCCACTTTCAGGAGGACATCTTGGGATCACCAAGACTCATGGAAAAGTATGTGAAAGATTTTATTGGACTAACATGAAAAAGGAAATAGAGGCATATGTAAAGGGATGTCCACTTTGCCAAGAAAGAAATAGGAATACAGGTAAACCACAAGGATTTTTGAAGCCCATACCCGTAGGTGAGCCTTTTGCTAGAGTAGGGACAGATATAATGGGCCCTCTTCCGTTATCCAAAGGATATAGGTACATTATTACCGCCACATGCTATCTAACAAATTGGGTAGAAGCCAGATGTTTAAGGAACCCCACAGCTAAGACTGTAGCGAAGTTTTTGTTAGAAGAAGTTATTTGTAGACACGGATGTCCCCGTGAATTACTTTCGGATCGAGGATCAGTATACATGGCGACAATTACTAAGGAATTGCTTGAACTTATGAAAATAAGGCAGATAAATACTACTGCATATCACCCTCAAACTAATGGAAAAACCGAGCGATTTAATCAATCCCTTGCTACTCTGTTAAGTAAATATGTTGACAAACATCAGAAAGACTGGAGTGATTACGTGAAACTTGGAGTATGCGCATACAATTGTTCGAGGGTTGATCACATCGGCCATTCGCCATTTGAGTTAGTGTACGGCCGGCTACCAGTGTTCCCTCTTGAAACGTTAGGAATCGAACCCCTGCGCTCCAATACTCCAAATCCTCATACCATTCAATTCAAAGAACATTTAGAAGATATTAGGGATATTGCCAGAAAGCAACATAGTAAAAGACAAGCATATGACAAGAAAAGATATGATGCGAAACGAATTGAGGTAAAGTTTAAAGAAAATGATTTAGTGATGTTATATCAACCTGCTCACAAATTAGGGTTAATTGAAAAACTGAGAAGAAAATGGAATGGTCCATGGAGAATTATAAAATATTTGGGAAACAACGTGTTTCAAATTAAGAAGGAAAAAGGTCAAAAAGAGCAAAGAGTAAACGTTAACCGTTTGAAACGCTATTACCTTCCTAACCAGTGGTAAAAGATAGGAAGTTACACAGTAAGAAAAAAAAAAGGAAGAGAACAATCCACAAAAGGGAATATTTTGTTTTGGAAGTACGGAAATATATCGATTACAGTCGCTTTCCCGCCGAGAACGTAAAAGAACCAATCCTTATTTTCCTTTTAAGGAACGGAAGTAGAATCTCTTTAAAGAGGCCTGCATCCAAACAATGATAGGAACAATACAAAGGTAAAATTGCATGAGTCATAAGGTCTCCTAAGTTCCTTTTGGTATTTTATATCTAGAGTTGAATAAAAGAAAGGACTTCCAGGTATTACCTGCTAAAGTTTCCTTGCCATTGAACGTAGATTAATGAACTTTAAGTAGTCTCAACACCCGGCAACGAAGGTTTGAATCTTGTCAGGATAAAGCTGCTACGTTTCCTTTGTTTTTTTTTATTCTCCTCTCGACATATGACGTTATTATAACCCTCTTTTTCATCACCCTCTTATTCCTTTTAAATAAAAGGAGAATACTCAGGAATCCTGTTTACGGGTACATACAAACTACCTCATTTTCCCCTATTTTCATGAAATCTATTTCACGTTTGTGTGTGTGTGAGTAACGAGGACTGATCACCTCATTACTATTCATCCATCATTATCATATTTCTTTCTTTTAGACGTTTGACAACGATGCCTATTACCCTTAAGTAGACCAGGAAACGGACGTTCCGCTATTAAGCAGAGACACTTTTTGACCCATATCGTGGTAAGTTGTTTTAAATAAACACAAACCCGAAGGCAAATATCTTGTTCCCCAAGTTAAGAGGATTTGAATTCTTTATCGTCAAGAGTGTCCTTCCCCAATTGCCCATGGCGGCCCGCGAGAACGCGCAAATACCTTTGACCCCTTTGCAGAGAATTGAAGTACCTCAAGTAGTAATCGAATGGATTTATTTACTAGTAAACGAAATGATGTCAGAAGCTTTTACCGACCTAACCATACCACAGATAGCGGGAATATTAGGTGAAAAGTCAGTCCCCTTTCTAATACAAGTTTTAGGAAATCATTACCTGGTTAGCACTCTTTTTCCGCCTAAAGTGACCCCCCAAAAATGGTTTGAATGGGTTCGTCAGGAAGTAAAGGAAAGATTTGTTCATCATTTAAAGCTCTGGAGACAAGAATATAATCTTAATTGGAAGCTAAGAGTTATGGCAGACAGCGAAGGTTGCGTTCATATCGCACCAATAACCCCCCAATAGAAAAGGAAGAAAGAAACCAACTAAAACGCATGGTTACTTATAAGCTCACTAATTAACGCAGGACCCTAATATAAGTGTCGTAGGTGCACTAGTTTTTGTTTTGTTTCTTTGCAGTATTAATATAGCCAGCCGGCCAATTCAACTTGTAGTTGCTTCTCTATCTACCTGCCAATATGGAGTTACGTCTCCACGGACAGTACGAGTATGTACCTCTCCATGTGAGAAACGGAAGAGTAGATTTTAGAGCCTTCCTATACTGCTTTACACACCCACTCTACACCACGGTGGATATATTGATGAGGAACGTTGAAATACGTGCCTTGGAGCCGGAAATTAACAACGCCTTGGAAAATCTAAGTGTGAGAGATTTCCAAATCTATCTTAAGAATGTGATTCAGCAAATGTATTATTTAATTTCCAATTATGGACCGCCACCTCTCATGCAGCTTGTGCAGGTAGGCTATGGAAAAGTAACCCCTTGGAGATAGTAACTAGAACTCTCGTAGAATGACCAATATGCAGAGAGCCTATAAACAAGGCCACATTTTCTATCCGCAACGCAAACCACACGGTTATATTGCATCAAACAGAAAGGTGAGAAAAGCAAAACCTATGTTTTGGAAGCGTGAAAAGAACTTTCTTTTCAGCCCTGCAAAGTTGCACATGCTACATAGATAATATTGTTTAAATCATTATTTTCTTTTACTTTGCCAAAATTTTTATTGTTAGAAATCAACAAGCGATTACACCATTTGCGCCAAAGTTGAAAATAATCAAAAATATTACTTTCAAAAAATTCAGACGTAACAATGCTCTATGGGTGGTTGGTTGAGGAGCCTTTTTAACAACACGGCTTATAGGGTGGCAACAACAATGATAGTACACATAGTTGTACTCTTCTTTTCTTTCCTTCATTCTTCAAGACAGTTATTTTTCTTCTCTTTTATTTTCATTCGGTGTCTTGCGAAATTTTAATTACTGCGAATACATATAAGTGCAATTAAATACCAGTTTTTTTTTTGTTCTACTATTGAGTATAAATGGTCACAACCCCTGAGAGGTTTTACCTACTTACTCTTTTGTTACTTTCCCTTGGTAAGTATACCATCATAATTAAGACCACAATAATGTTGCAGTCATGCATGTAATATGAGCGGGGACCAGTTTTAATCCCCACTCAGGGTAAATAAATATACTTCACATAGTAACCGTACAAAAAAAAAAAAATATGAAACCCGGATGGGACATTATACCAAAATTTTTATATTTTCCACCCTTTCGAGAATAATTGGCACCTTTGGGTAACTAGGATAATAATTTTTTTTTGGTGAAGAAGAGGCTAAGGTAGCCAGGAGTTACAAGGAAGAATTGTGCATAGCGCACCTCTACTTCCATCGTCGAATACATATGTGGATATATATATATATCTACATATTTCTATTATGATATTATGAATACTATGTTATATTTGGTTGGAAGGATCTGTTGCCTTTTTGCGTGAGAAACACGTAACCAACATAGGTCTTACTTAGACTTTTTTTCATGGGATAATTTTTTTTAACCTTTATTGCACAGATCCCCGGGGTTGGGCGTCATAAGTACAAAGAGGGATAGGGTTGGAGGTGTGAGATCCGTTACTCTTCATGCCCTTTCGAAGAGTCACTGATCCCACACATCACTCCTCATAATGAAGGCGACTATGCCTTAACGTCATGTTCTTTTGTTTTAGGATTCCCCATATAATTCTTCGTTCATCCTGAAGAAACAGGTAAGCATCCACGAATAAGTTTTTGAACTATCACTTGTGCTTCACAGACATTCCATTTTGCACATATATATATATATATGCTTTTTTTTTTTCTTTTCTTTCGTCTCATTTTGTTTTATGTTAACTCTATGGACTTATGGACCCTAATTATAAACGAGGCCCCTAATAGAGATATAAACTCCTTTCATCTGCACGGTTATTTACCTCCCCATTGCACAATCAGTTTCTTTGACGAAGTATTTTTCTTCAATAGATTAATTTTATGTGAGAAGGCATATTTGTTAGGATTATGTGGCCATTCCAATGACCCCCAAATCCCTCAATGCGAGGTTAGACATTTGAAGGCTGGCCCACATACACTTCATATCTATATTCTAAGGGATATACATCTTAAACACCTCCATACCTTGTTTACTAAGTTAGTAATCTTTCAAAGCCGATGGCTCTGTGGAGCTCATTCTCGTTTAGCCTTTGGCAGAACTTTCGACGAACACATGAGAGTCACTGAATTTTACGAAATCTGTATACTCTATCAAACTCCCTGTCCTTTTCACTCCGGACATTAAGGTAATCTATAACAGTACCTGCCCAATTAAAATCCAGGTGAATCATTTTGTACGTCAACCTCTGTATTTTATCAGGACTTATTCCTAGATTATCATACAGCACATTGTTATACAAATTGTGTCAGACGTAATATAGCTTCTCCCTTAATTACATTGTTACCACTACCCTCCTCGCACTTGGAAACGTCATAGCACGCATCAAATCCCACGACCATTGAACCACTTTAGTGACCAACATTAAATGGCGTGTTATCTTTTATGGCATCTCTTTGTTGTGAAACTAATGCTACAGTGTTCACCAAGTAAAATGTTCTCTTGCTACCACTTTGACACCTTTTGTCCCTAATGCTTGGGCATATATAAAACTCCCCCTTTTTATTGTTACCACAAGATATTGTTATAACTTTACACGACCCTGAGATTAAATCAACTTTAACACGACTCCCTTCTAACTTTGTTTCATGATGGTAATAATTAACGATTGGATTAAAACCCATTTTGACACCCTTTTTACCATACCCCCTCTTAATAAAAGTATACAGGACCAAATTGTCCAGGTGGACTCCCCTGCTAGATTACAACAGTTTTTGGAGGCTAATTTAGCCCAACCAGTACGAACTCCTGCTTGTAAGGAATTATTTCTTAAACGAGTGGCTACCACACTCCGACGTTTTATTTACACCTGCATGGCCAACTATGGCCTAGAGTGGACCTTTGAGTGTGTATATCACCCCTCTGACAACAGTTTAGGATTATTTGCATATTAGAAAAATGGAACCCTCAGAAGTAATCAGTTTAACTCCTAATGAAATCGTTAAACAATTTGCTGCTGAACAACTAAATGAAGCTTCAACTGAAGGTGATCCTTCTTCCCCAGCTTCAAAGACCTTACCTTTCTTGCCACCAACTACTTCTAGTCCACTTACGTCTGTTGAAGAAGATGTTGTTAATGAATTAGTTGCATTACATGATACCTTGCCTTCAGATAATGATCATCTAAGTTTAGAGGATCAGGCACAACCTTCTACATCCGTGCCTGGACCTAGCCAGCCTATAATAACGGACATTCTTTTTCTTCAACCACGTCCTGTAGAGAGTTTCTCGCTTTCATACTCTCCAACAAGCCGAGTAAGCTCAGAGGACGAGGCAGCATTCCTCTCAGTACCTCCTTCTAGTCCTGCCTCAAGGAGTGTAGGATCAGCATCGACCCTTATACGACCCTCTACAGTGGAGAGCGACACTTCCCAAAGTTTTAGAACAGGGTTTACTTCTCTATCTAACCGTACTAGAAGTACCGAAGGATTAGATTGTTCATCTGCGGATGAAGCGCCTGTGCAGTACCGTGAAGATCCAATATGTGATCCAGCCATTAACGAACTAACTCTTCATTTCATGACACATGATTTTTTAGATGCTTTTATTACTCCAGAAAACCCTCATATACTCTCAGGAATAAATATTTTCGATAGAATAGCCCCAGGTCATAGACATGACCCAAACTATGTGTTAACCACCGTACCCTTTTATATACGAGAAGGATTAAGGCTAAGACCTAACCTTGAAGAACGGCATGCCTGGCTACATCAGTGCGCCACGCAGCTACAAACATTTGTCCATGGCAATGTTTTAAATTTCGGCGACCGTTGGACTTTCCACTGTCTTTGGAATAGCCAAGATGGTCAAATTTACTACTTCGGCAGACCCTCTAGGCAAATAACAGGAAAGAACGAGTTGTAATGTTTTCCTCGTTCCTGTCCTTACACAACGATTTTTTTTTTTATATATAAATTCTTGGCTTTTGCACTTGGCAAGGTAGAGTGATGATCGTCATTTCTCTAGGAGAAATGAGACCATCCCTACTGCCTTACATTCAAAGTCACGATAATTATTATTGTTATAATTCCCCTAACGCTTGCATTTTTTTTTATGGGTACATCCCTGTTTCATATTAATCGTCGATAGGTGATATTATCAGTAAATTGTTACACTGATATAACATTCAGAAGACACAAGTAAATAATCTTCAAAATCGCATTTTGGTTTTTGGTATAGCATATATGAAGGAGAACGATTCTAATATTTCTTTAAGTTACAGATTGAGCCTTAATGATGACTCCTTCCATGTTCTTGTTGCTGATTGTAACCATTGCAACCCAGGCAAAGGCGTTGGAAGATCCAGAAAAACCTGCCATCAAGTTGATTAGTGGTGGATACTGGAAACCTTTAGGTAATGTAGTGGTATATGAGGCCTCCGTGCCATTGGTCTATGAGGAAATGTTAACCAAGCCACCCTTGGTGGACCCACTTCTGATGGATATGGTCACAGCCGAAAACAACAATATGTGTAAGGAGCACGATTCTCTTTTTTGTTATATTGATGAGCTAAATGATAAGATGCAAAATGTACTTTATCAACACGTCAATCAATCTCTGTGTGATTTTCCCACCAGTGAATATTTTTCTGATCAAGTGACACGTAACAAAAGAAGCCCCCTACCCTTTGTAGGAACGTTTTTCAAATGGTGTTGTGGAATAGCTGTCACTTCTGATCTTGACAATAGTGTTACAACAACGCGTAAATTAAAGGAAGCAGTTTTGCGGATAACTCAGTCACTAAAACACCACAACGCTGACATCCATGTGTTACAGTCCAACATTGCCAGTATAGCATCACAAGTTAATGAGTCGTTAGCTTATGTAGAAGACAAAATTGATAGACTAGCCTTATTTGAGAAACGCCAATTTGATTCCTTATTAAACAAATCAGAAGTTTTGGAATATCAAATTCTTACAGAACAACTAAGATCTCTTATTCTTTACAAACTATTCTTGAATATAATGGTAGAACAAGAATATAGAGATTTACAAACTGCCTGTTTTCAAAATAAAATTCCTATGGTCTTAATCAAACCCACCATTTTGAGACAAGATTTATTAACTATTACATCCAAAATAGCAGGAGAAAATTTTAAGTTGGCCTTACCCATTAATCAATTAACCAAGTATTACTCTCTTCCCATTTCCCACTGCATGTTTTCTGATACCCAAGTAGCCATCCATATCAAGGTTCCCATCGTTAAACAAGGAGACCCTATTATCCTAGAAGAATTTCAGACGGTCCCCTTTCGATGGAATGACTCCACATGTACTTTGGTTCACTCCACCAGTTATGCAGCCATAACTCAAACTTCAGTTAGAATATTATCAGGAAGTTTCTTATCCACTTGTGACCCCCATATTGACAAGCTATGTTATCTTCCCCGCTACGGACATGATGCTGTATTAGGCACAGGATGCCCACTTAAAATAAGACAAGGAGCAACGATTGAAGAATTAGCTAAATTTTGTACCTTCTCATGCATCTCTGGTAATCCAATAATCATTACCGAAATAAATCCTGATAGGTATGTCATTACAAACCCACCTGATTCAATAAATGTTACTTGTAACGGACAAATGCGACGTATGCAAACTCATGGTAAACAGCCAGGAGCTGCCGAAATTGACCTCCCCTGTCAATGCTCTGTAGAAGTGAACAATGAAATTTCAATTCCAACCACTTTTCCTTGTTCAGCTAATGCTAAAGATAACTTCCAAATTTCTACAATATTACCTGCAAGTTGGTCTCACATCCCTACCTTAAAAATTACAGATATGCAGAGAAAACAAGAGAGATTAGTTTTTAAATCATACGATGATTGCTTAGATAAAAATTGGACTAGGAAAATACCATATATAAAAATATCTCCAGTAAAAGAGACTAAAATGGAAGAGGAACGAGTCAGGCGAATGGAAGAGATAAATGAAGTTCTCTCAGATGTAGGTGATTCGTTAGTACCCTCCGCTTCTACCCCCACCACATTGTATGTTTGGAATATAGCTTTAACCATAACCACCTTATGGTTACTCTACAAAATGCAGCACACCTCACGCACTATCCAAAACATTGGAATCCCTTTTGGCACCATGGCTGTAGGCAAAGTAGACGCACATGCGTGCGAACCAACCTTAATTGAAACGGTAGCCGTTTACTCTGGAGCTATCGTCATTATAGTCGTAGCCATTTTCGCTCTTTATTTAAGTTGGATAGTATTCATCAGGAAATTATGCTGGAAATGTAGACAGTCTACCGAAACACAGTCACCATCTGCGATTCCATCAGCCCCAAGTCTAAGACTTATTAACCTAGCAGAAGCCGAATCATTTACCACCAACTCCAGCCGACCATCTCCCAGCATGAGACATATGAAAAAGAGTAACGGTGAAACCGTCATCTCACCAAGAGCCCAGGATACTTTACTGGCATGACTAGTATATTGTGTGTTTCTTCTCCTCAGTACCAATGCAAATTCTTTGGACATACCCTCATACGTTATATCAGGCTTACACACAGAACAAACAGATTTGCCAATCTACTATGAGACTTCTTTACCTTTATTATATGAGTTCACTTACGAGGTATTTAAATTAGAAGACACTTATCAGTGGCAATCTCTAACTTCTCTTATACACAATGATACATTTTCAACAGATTCTATATTGCTGGGATGGCAATATTTCAGAGCAGAAAAAGTACACGTTAAAACTCTATTTGTAGAGAAACATAGTTATGACAATATCAAAGAACGTATTTATGAATCCCCTGCTAAGGATTGGATTTCTTTAACTAGCTCCAATCTCAATGATATGCATTCCTTCAACTTGCTACTACATTCCTGTCAGACAAAACTCGCACACCCATCTGTAATACACTTCAGCCAAATGCGAAACGACCTAACTATTCTTCAACATAGGATAAGTAATTTCAGTTATTCTCTTGTTGTTAAACTAGAAAATTTGGGTCAATATTATAATTTACCTATTTTGGAATGTGTGATTTCCAAAGAGAAGGCATTAATCGCACTTAAAGTACCTTTAATGAGACACAATGTTCAATTGAAGAGTTGGAACGTCTCTCCTGTTTATTTTCGTAGGAAAAATCAAATCTGTAATGTAAAGTCTATTCAAGAACCCCTGTACCAGGTTACCCTGGACGTATCCTTGAAAACATTGTATGACCCACATTGTGACTTGAGTAAAGATAATCTATGCTTTGTAACCCCAAGAAAGGTCAGTCTCTCTAACATTGACCGATGTTTCTTAGCACATATAACAAATCATGTTATGGAAATTCGCCAACATTGTTTGATAGAATGCTCTTTACATACTCCTACAACACCCATATATGCTTATAATGTTTCGACGTACGCCTTTATCGGATTGGACTCCGAGTATGAAGCCATTTCAATAAAATGCAAAGATATTGTTGTGAGATTTCACCCATCTTATAATGATGGAGTTTTGCTTATTAATGTGGGATGTCAATGTGAATTGCAATTGAATGATAGTCATCGTCTGCAACCCACTTTTCCTTGTATACTGCCACATGTTGAAAAAGCGACGCTATCTCGTCTAATACCAATACAATGGATAAACAATAATGCTTTAATCAGGAACAGCATAAGGAAACTCCCTTACCCATGTAAGAATGATTGCACAATGGATGCACCCCTAAGCGACAGCAAGTCGCCTGTGAATAACCAGATAATTTGGTTAATCTGCCTAACTATGGCCACCAGTGCCATCCTCTTATGGTTAATATGCAAAAAGTGGCTAATTTCACCTTTTTTGCTTTATGATGACGTAATGCCCACAGGGTCACAAACGTTCATTAAACAAAGGTCTACTAGAACCTTGGATGAACCATCACCTTCCAGACCCCTACCAGGCATTCCGCCTAATGTAGCCACAGCTGATCGTTCAAGTATAGCGACAGCTGAAGTATATGAAGTTCCCAGACAGGTAGAACTAAGCTACATAACAATTGTCTAACTATTTCACATTGTCTTCCTACCGATCACACGATACTTGTAGTTTTCTTTTTATATATTTTAGAAACTCCCACACGCCGGACTGCATGGCTTGAGAACTGAGAGTTACTAGGAGAGTCATCAGCAAATGTAGAAATCAACGAATGGGAAAAGTCATCAGCAAAGGAAGACATCGACGAGTGAAAAAGAAGACACTGTCCCAAGGAAACAAAAAGGACCCCAGGAACTCTAAAGAAAACTCTCAAAAAAGGAACTTTCAGTGTGACTAAGAACATTTGTATTTTTTTTTTTTGTTTTTCATCACAGTTGTTTGTGCAAAGTCCTATACTTGTTTTGTGTAACCTAAGGTAAACGATGAATTAATGATAAGGACACATGTATTTAAACGTGTCACACTAGTTTGTAAGTTCTAGTTTGTAAGTTAGCTAGGGAACATTACGCTTTTTTTTTTATATTACACATATTACATACTACACTTAAACTATATCAACTAACATAAAATTGGAGTAGGAATACTTAGTACTCCATGGTAGATACTTACTTACAAGAACGATCTAGCTATATCGACAGGTTATAAATACGCACTTAATTTACCTGCAGTCACTTACCTCGTCAAAGTTATAAATTCCTAGGATCACGTCTCAATTAAGTTTAAGTTTATTCATTTTTATTATTCCATTTTTGGTTTATTTTTAGCTTTTACTTTTTGTTCATTCTTGCTTGATTTCTTACATTTATTTACAAGAGACATAACCCTAGAAATTTCTGACATGGACGACTGTATAAATCGTATGCCGGAATGTTTTAAACCCCTATATAGAAAGATGAGAAAAGAACATAACCTGTATACCTTGGAGAAAAACATAAATCAACGCAGAAGCGTGGACATCGTCAACCAACACAAATTCTACGAAATTACTCATGATACTCAGCTTTTTCTAACAGACCGGTACCAAGCATTCAATAATACGTTTCAATTACCACCGGAACATACGATCCCATATTCCCTTCGTTACCATCTCACGTTCTATGTTCTTGAGATAGTACGTTCTTTGGGTATGGAATCCTTTCGTACCAAACACTGTCCTCTTATGGACCATATTGCTAGAATTCTATTTAAAGCTTTTGACATTGGCTCCTATGTCTATGACAAAGACTTTACAGTGTTATGTCTTCTGATCTTTCCATATCCATACTTACATGTTAAGTTTCAGTGTTACCAGTGCAAAAGCTCCTCATGTAAACGAAATGAGTTTCCAGATGATGAAAGAAACATTGTACTCTCTCTTGATCCCAAGTGTCTTAAGACATACACAGAGGAGGATCTTAAGAAATTGTCATTTTTAGATGATTTTCAGAGTAGATATGTTAAACAATTATTCGATAGACATTCCTTACCATGGAACATATCCTGTGAAAATTTAATATCACCATGGTAAAAGTATTGAGTAAAAAGGTAAATTACTAATGGTACTTAACCCAAAAGGGTCAACAAGGCAGACCCTTGACACTTCTTACCCTCTAGGGCTGTTACCCCGACTGAATACACTTATTTGGGAAAATAAGTAAAATTTTAAGGAGGAGGAGATTGTCACCTCCGGAAATTTGGACAATTCTTTTTTTTTCTTTTTATTCTAAATTGCAAATGGAGTCCTCTCTGGCAGTGATCACCCTGAATGCACCCTAGGTAGATTTTGTTTCAGGACCTACAACGTATATCAGAGCATGCCATATGTAATTCCTAAGAACTTTGCAACTGAATAGTGATCATAATGGGACCCCTGTTGGATCCCAGCCTGTGCACATGTGGTACTAAGAACTTTGAATAAGGGCATTCTTTGCCAACACCATACGGGGAAAGTTGAAGGTTAGTCGATGTCTGACCGTCCCAGACATATACAAATACCTATCCGTCTCCGCTAAAGTGATAAATCCCAGGCGTAAGCCCATGGGATATAACATGACCCTTGTTCACAAGCATAGGATATGGCGTCACCAGCACACATATGGCTTAACTTCCTTTTATTTCCTTTTTGTGGTTTTGCCCTCCAATCTGCTACTATTCCCCCCTCCTTTTTGAGACCCGTGGGCGAGCACTGCACAGAGCAAGGAACCTCCCACTTGCTGATAATCTGACTTTAAAACGTCATGCTCGAAGCTTTTGACTTCAGTCTGTTACCCTCATCGACACCCTCACCAGAGACGATCGCTGAGATTCTTCGGTGGTAACAGCCTCTTCTTACGAAGGTAAGAATAATCTTCTGTCACTCTCTAATCTTTAGTATGGTAATTAACTAACTTCTATATTTCAAGTATGGTACACTTTCTGCCCATACACTACCGCCCCTACAAACACCAGCAATTACACTAACACACACACCCAGAATTAGCTAGGATGATAATAAGTAAATTCATTGGTATGGTGACACACCTTCATTGGTAGTAGAAATATGTTTGTATTAAACGAACTAATGTCAGAAGGGCCATATTTGTACGCCTGCCCTCATATAATTGTTTACACAGTACAATGTGAAGGATTCATATCAGTTAGCCTATCATCTTAAAATGTAATGAACCCAAAAGCCCCAGAGGCCAATGTAGTCATATGGAAAGCATTACTAAGCCTTGAAAGCTTGTAGATCATGATTCTTGTATCACATTTTTTTGTCTTTATTTGTTTCGTTGCTTATTAAACTATAAAACCCAACATCTTGCTCTATCTGTTATCCCCCATGATTTCCAATTCACATGAGTCCACAGTGACTGCTGTTAGCCTAGAGGTTTATTAAAAGACGAAGACTTAAGAGAAGACCTGGAGCAGTCGTGCGTATAAAAGCACTCCTGCCCCCACAGTAGAAAGAGACGCCTAGGATTATACTATTCAATGTAAGTATTCCCCACACACATACATAAACACTCCCATCTCTCGCAATTACACTTCCTCCCCACTCAGGAAGTTACTAGCTTTATACTTTATGCACTAAGGTAGGCAAGGCTAGTCCGTAGGCATATCAGAGGAAGGTATGTCTCCTACTCTTCCCGTGAACTCCGTATATGGATAAGCTAGGTAGAGTAGAGTGACCGGCCGACGATCCCCACCACACAGGTACGCCCCTGTGTGCTTCTGTCTCACCCTAGGACGTGACAGTGTCGAACTTGCTTTTTTTTCCTACTAGCAATACATTTTTCATTACAAACTGGACAGTGTGTAGCCTCTTCGTGTTTACGCTTTTCTTCGGGAGTTAAGTCTCGCATAGCTATAGAATCTAACAATACTTTTCGTATCTCGTTCACTTCTACAATCATCCTCTCCAGAAAATGTTTGGCTGCATCGGGACCGCGATATACATATGGCTCAGGGGCAATTATTTGATTTCGTCGCACCACAACATAGGCAAAACTGGAGACCTTGTGAATTTGACAAGGCATGGTAGAAGAAACTTCTGGGTTGGGTTTACAGGTGGACAGCGGTGCAGTGAAGGCCTCTAAATCTGCAATGATAATAGCAGGGTGCTCTCCCATAGCACTATGGGCCCGAAATTGCTCCACAGTACCAGGCTCGGGTAAGACTGCAACCCCAGGCCTGTTGTCGTTACAATAGCGCATGTGGTGTGTAAGCTTCTCGGCGGCAATGTCGGGACCTTGAATGTGTTGGTAATCTTGTGGTTTTTTATTATCGAACGTGGACAAGCACCTGCGACAGACTTCTATGCAACCATCATGCTTGCTTTTTTGATCTGAGACTAACCGGGAGAGAGAGCGAATAAGCGTGTAATGATGGCAAGTCTCGTTCTTGATAAGTAACAAATTGATTTCTTGTACAGCTTCACCTTCCATGTTGCTCACTCGAATAGGGTATACAATATTTGTGTTCTCAGTAAGGCCGTAAACATTGATAGCTAGTTGCAGGTTTAGTAAGTTGTGTACACGCGTCTCGAATTTGTTTATGTCCGACAACTGAACTGGGTAGGTAATCCCAGCCATCGCATTTTCTAATTTTGATTCGTAGGGCATGTAGTGGGTAACACGATGCGGATGATCTTTCCGGTGGATACGATGCAGCGCTGCCAGCACCGACCAAATAAAACATTTTGAATCCCTATTCTGGATGTTTAGAACAGCCTTCTTGACTGCAATTATTGCCGGCAGTGGAACATAACTAGACCCAGACAGTGGAACAAACTTGTTAAGACTCAATTTAAGTTTATGCGGAGTACCACACAACGAACCACCCGAGCCTTCAGCCTGATGTTCTTCCTGTTTGGCAACCAGCTCCTCCAAGAATTTGTCGTAGATACTCTCGAGGTTGGCAACATCTGCCAAGTGCAATATTTTTGCCTTGGTATTATGGTGAAAGCTGTATTCCTCATCATATGGTTTTTTGTATTGGCATCCCAGCGATGCATAAAATTTAGTAGAGTTTAAAGCCAGTACATCACTTAAGATAGAAATTATCTTGGTTCGCACTCTCTCTAGGAAGCTACGTACATCGCATAAGCTATCTGAGGTAAAATCAAAATCCTCTAATATATGATCAAAAGCAAACCGGCTTGCTTTTGTTGCCGACTTGACGCGTTTGGCAGATGGTAATATGCTAAAAAAATCTGCTTCAGCCTTCCTTTTGACCGAGGTCGATGGTTGCAGCACAGGGTCTCCAGTACCCTTGCAATTAGGCATATGCTTTTTGACATGTGCAATTGTAAAGTGTTTGTTACACTTAGGACACAATTCGGTTGCTGTTAAATGCTTGCCAGGCACACACGTACGATTTGATTTGATTTTGAATTTAAAATTTTGGGAGCGTCAGCACTTAGGCTATTTTGCTCCCGTCACATTATACGGGGGCCAGCCCCTTACCATTACAAAGAACAACTCGAACGTTGCATAATTAAAAATCTTAAAATGTTCTGACTTCTGTTAAAAGCTGAGGCTGTATACGGGCACTCAACACACATAAGGACAAAAACAGGACAACACACACAAAATTATACTGGCCATAGTGCCAGTCGCCAGAGCCTCGTTAGTCTTCGGTCCAGGGTACACACGTACGACTATGTCGTGCATAATGAGCACTGGAAATATTTTTCTTACATGTAATACAAATCTTCGTAGGACGCATATTTTTGGGGGGTGTTTATTTATATATTTAGATATGCTGATGTATGATTTTTAGATGTCGAATCCACGCGTACTGTTGTACAATTAGGTACAAAATATTGTGCAATTAGGTATAAAGTGCAGTACAATTAGGTACAGAGTATTGTGCAATTAGGTACTGAGTGTTGCACAAATAGATACCCCCCAAAAAAGCACTACAACAAAAATAACTACTCTTCAATCAGTCTCACAAAAACTCAACTACACTGCACTGTGTATACAATTTTTAAAAATCAAACAGAAAATATCACCATGTAAGGCAAATCTACGAGGAACACTGCGACAGGACGTCCGTACTCTTTAAGCTGCTCTCGCAGACTGTGACTGACTGCTCTGGCCCCCTTTATATAACCTCGGTTCATTTATGACGTATTTTTCCTCCAATCAGAAGAGACCACGTTAGATATGAGTCATCATATTACGTCATAATTTGTTGCGCAATCAGAAGATATGAGTCATCACATTACGTATTTTTTTTAACTAATTAGAAAACACAATATCAAAAGTATTCGCCTCTAGCTATCTCTGACTGGAGGCTGGAGTTGAGCGTGGACTGCAGGGCCTGCAGGTCGCTTCGCAACTTCTTGACCCTGACGTCGAACATGAGAAGCTCGTCGCCGTGGTCGTCGCGCTTGGTGTGACCGAAAATGTCGTTAGGCATTGTTGCCACTGTGGTTATTTATTATAGGGTAGGTGATTTTCATTTCTATGAACAGAGGGATGAGTTTGTCGTAGTCGTCCAAGAGCTCCACGTACAGGCGATCGCCAGCAGACACATCGTACGTTGTAGTCGCATCCATCCTATTGTGCTTGATGCGATAGATGTTCTTGCCAGAGGAAACCTTGGCCTCCCCTTCGTTCTCGGGATTCATGTCGAACATAAGTTTGCCGGAGATGGGGAACCGGTAATAATTCAAGTTGTTGTTGAATACATAGAACGTTTTGCCCAGATCCTCGTCGTACTGGGTCAGGATGCTATTCAAGTGTATAATTAACAGACCGTTAAGTTTAGATAGCATGGAAGGCAGGAGTTCGTTGAAGTTCGACGACGACGTGGGCTGGACGGGCACTTCCATAGCTTGCTTCCTGAAGCCGAACAGGTTCATAGGCATGGTTATTTTATAGAAACATTTTCGAGCCGTAAGGTTAAAATTTTGGCCCCTTCTTCCCCCTCACAAATCACATTACATACATACATACGTGGCGTTACAAGAGCCCCCTGCCTCCCAAGAGGTTTGGTTAGCACGCAATAGATCAGTATGCTAGAAAAAATAGAGCGGGAGGAGGGTAGAATCGATTTTATTTGCCAGTCGAATAGTTCTCGTCGAATCCTATCCAACGAACCTAAAATCGTCATCCTAGCTCAATTAGGAGCCAAGAAAATCAATGTCTTGGAAAAACGTCTTAAGGCATTTGTCTCAAGAAAATTTTCTTGACAGGCCGGAAATGACAAACCGGAAGTCGACTTTCTTAAAGATTAATATATTTGTCTTAAGACGTTTTCCAAGACGCTGAGGAGCAACTAGTCAGTGTTGCCAACTCCTATTTGTAGGTTAGCTTCGCCTGTGAAATATCACATGGTGAAATTTTCTTGGGGTGGGTTGAAAACACTGAGCCCCACTTAAGGTTGGTGAACCGGCCAATCCCCTCTACTCTTGATGTTGGTGAACCCCCATCGTAAAAGGCTATGGCGTGAGCCCAGAAGGTTGGCAACCTTGCTTTATGCACTGGAACTACATAAGGCAAGCCTAAGGTAAGGTTGCCAGCTCCTTGACACGAGCGCCCCACTTAAGGGCTGTCAACCGGCTAAGTGCCTCTACTCTTGCAATAGATCAGTATGCTAGAAAAAATAGAGGAGGGGGGATATTAACACTGCACCACCAACACCACTATTGCCAGTTAGCGTCACCAACTCTTCTTCATCTTACTGCATACTTAGCATCTTAGAAGGCTACAAAATATTACGCCGTCAACTCCTATTTGTAGATTAGTCTCTAGAAGCCGGAATTAACAAACCGGAAGTCGACTTTCTTAAAGATTAAGATATTTGTCTTAAGACGTTTTCCAAGACGCTGAGAAGCAACTAGTCAGTGTAGCCAACTCCTATTTGTAGGTTAGCTTCGCCTGTAAAAGTTCACATGGTGAAATTTTCTTGGGGTGGGCTGGCAACACTGCGAGCGCACCACTTTCGCGTTTGCCTTACGATATTTTCCGTTAAGGTTGCAAAAAAGCACCACTTTCTGGCGCAGAACAGTCTTTCTCCCTACTTTTGTATCTACCTGATATTTTGGCTGTACCCTGTTACTCAAATTTCATGGGTGATGGAAAAATTCTGTAATTAGATTTGAAATAAGCACATCAAATTCAATTAGTATCACCCTCAACTTCCCTTTTAACAGACAGTGTTATTTAAATAATTCTTTAAGTTTGAATGTGAATTTGCCAAGACAATATAGAAATTGGAAGAAGTATTATAAAATATGTAATGAAGTCTTGTTAATGAGAGATTTTCCTTTTGAAAATTCGTATCTCAATCTTTGATTTCTTTATTATTAAGAAATTATCATGATAACATGGGTCACTATGGTGGTGATAAAGTTCTTAGAAGAATAAAGAAAATTTATTACTGGCCTCGTATGAGAAGAGATATTTTGAGTTATGTTAAAGACTGTAAAATATGTATGAAAACAAAACCCAACAGGCATCCGTCTAAAGGAACTTTTCAGGTGCATTGTAACAGAGGTGAAACTGTTTTATTTTTAGATATTGAAGGTCCTTTGGTTAGAAACTCAAAAGGAGAAAGGTTTTTGTTAACGTTGGAGGATGCTAATACAAGGTATTTATTTGCCTATCCAATGAGATCCAGTACAGCTGATAGCATTGTAAAAGTCCTCTAAGAAGGGTATATAAGACACTTTGGTATTCCGCGTACGTTATTAAGCGATAATGCTGCAGTGTTCCATTCTAAGAAATATGTAAATACTTTGACTAACTTAGGTATTAAGTTGATATACACTCCCATGTACCACCCTAATTCTAATTTGGTTGAACGCAGTCACTGTGAACTAAACGGATTAATGCGTGTATTTTGTAAAAGAAAACATCAAGATTGACACAAGTGTATTGATGTAGTTGTGAGTTTACTCAATGATAGTATACATACTTGTTTAGGGTGTGCTCCATCTAAATTGCAACTTTATAGAAATCTGGATTCATGTATTCTGAATCACTTTCAAGTACCCCTCAATGAGGTTTCCCAATGGAAAAATAAATTGTATATGACTTTTGTTAAGGACTTAGAAGTAAGGCAAGAAAATAGACCTGAGATTAAAGTTTCAGATTTAATATTTATCAAAACTCACTACCTTAGTAATCTTGTAGGGAATCGTATCAAAAAATATTGTGAAATTTATGAAGGTGACACCAAAGTAACTAAAATCTTCAAGGTAATAGACTTAAAAACTGGTAATACTAGTGATAATCATCCTAGTGATAAGTTGAGAATATGGAAATGTTCAAGTGAGAAGACAGATTATTATTTACGACAATTAGAAAAATTAAACCCAGAGTTGTACAAGCATTTATTCAAATGAAAGAATAGATAAATATGTTGTATGCAGATATGTACTCTACACGTTTTGAGATTTTGTTTGTTCAATCAAATATTTTGTTCTAATGATAATCATGATTTAATTTTGGTTTGATACAAGGATTGAATTATTTTGGTAAATTAAGGAATTGTCTTGGAAAATCTAGAAACAAAAATTTGAATTATTTTCAGTTCGTGTATCATGGAAATAATGTAATTTTTTTTTTAATTAAGTAAGTCTGAAACATTGAAAATCTATACATGTAATAACTATACAGGCAGAATGTCAAAATCGTAAAATTTTTCATTGAAGGACAGGGATGTATGACCATTTCCTGTCGTACAGGATTTTGTGTATCACGCTTGCGCGAGAGGTTGCATGTTTCTTATTGTACCAGAGTCAAGCGAAGGAAATGGTTTGGTACGAAGACTGCGACGTGCAATGTTGCTTCTAGATGTTGCTTGTGCGTTTGCCGAAATGTAAGTGTATGTTGTATGAAAGCGAGCTATTACATATATCTTACTTAATATGAATTTGAATTTAAAATTTTGGGAGCGTGAGCACTTAGGCTATTTTGCTCCCTTCACATTATACGGGGGCCAGCCCCTTACCATTACATATAACAACTCTAACGGTGCATTAAAAATCTTAAAATGTTCTGACTTCTGTTAAAAGCTGAGGCTGTAAACAGGCACTCAGCACACACAAAGACAAAAAACAGGACAATACAAACAAAATTATACTAGCCATGGGGCCAGTCGCCAGAGGCTCGTTAGTCTTCAGTCCAGAGTGTACTAACGTGGAAGTGAGGTTGACATTTGGGTGTACTACTTACACCCCTATATCTTACTTAAACTGTATTTTTTACGTATAATCCGAAATGTGTTTGTAATGGTATAACCACACTTTATTAATTTAAGCACAATACAAAACCTATTTTGACGATGTTTTTGTCGATTTTATACTATTGCAAATCTGTGATTTTCACCTCACACTTGGTACGAGCGTCATAATTTCTTTCGAGGTAAAGACGTAACACCTACACCCATGCACACCTACACAAATTTACTTCCGGTCTACTTGACAGACACCTGTGGGGTTTTCTAGTTTTTTATAAGTACATATATTTTGAGAGTTCAAACTCATACTTGGTACGAGGCCTATTATTTTTATTAATTTAAGCACAATGGTAAATCTATTTTGATGATGTTTTTGTTGATTTTATACTATTGCAAATCTGTGTTTTTTTCATCTCATACTTGGTACGAGTGTCATAATTTCTTTCGAGTTAAAGTACGTAACACCCACACCCACGCACACCCACACCCACCCACGCTATGCAACAAGTTATTGCGCAATGTTTACGCAACAAGTTATTACTCAGATTCGTATCTAGCGTTTTGTTGGTTATGACGTAATGGGTGTCTTCTGATTGACTTACTGTTTCGGATGTCTTCATCCGCGCTTAGGTTACTTAAAGGGTTTTCGCATTACAGATCAGTCAGTATCGTGAGAGTGTTTTGAAGAGTACGGATGTGTTGTTGCAGTGTTAAAAGTTAAGTATTTAATTTATTTTAAAGCTACATACTATTTATTATTTTAAATTTAAAAAAGTGTATCAAGTGATTTTTTTCACAGTAATTTCGATCAGATTGAGTTTTGATGTGATCAGATGTTACTTGTTGTCTCCGGAAATTCTGTATAAATAACATAGCTGAAAATTTTATCGTAATAGCTACAATTATTTTATTTTTAAGGTGTTTCAAGTCGTTTTTCTCACAGATTGAATTTGTATGAATTTGTATTTGTATTGAATTTTGTATTTTTTCCCGAGAAAATTTATATATCAATACCAGAGCTGAAAAAATATTATAATTATAACTATTGTCTTTTAAGTTATATTCTATCAATTATCGTAAGTTTAAAAGTGTTTTTCTTTCTAGTAAATAGAATCTTATTGAATTTTGACTTGATTGTGCATTTTGTATTTCTCCCCGAGAAAATTTATATATAAATACGGAGAAACTTCTATTTAAATAACACCTTGTAAAAATGTCAACTCGTATAACCGACTTGCCACTTGAACTGCTGCACAAGATTTTTGCGTACACATTCGATGGAGGTGAGGATGTCGCAAGGCTTGTTGAGTTAAGCAAAATAGCGCCTGAATTTCGTCCACCGTGCGACATGATTTTTATGGACAATGTTCGCAAAATAAGCTGTATGAAAAACTTGCAGAATCCTGATTCTCTTTTTCGGGCTGCAGGCAAAAAGTTGTCCGATAGGATGGACGAGCTTCATGAGGCGAGGGAAGGAAGGAGACGATATACGTACGATTGGTATGAGTCAAACGCGGAAACAGACAGCATTATCACACAACTCATCGCATTGGTTGAGGCGCGAACTTTCTTCCTAACCTCGCATGATATATAAATAAAATACCATCACTATGAAACCCAAAGGTGTCGTTTATCAGGTACCATATGCGGACCTCAAATCTCTCGGAGATTCGAATCCTGTTAGGTTAAACAACATAAAAATTTCACAGCAAGAATTCTCATATGGACTGACGATTTTTTAACAGACTTAATAATGAGTTATAACCTGTGTTGTGATACCACTATAAACTGTATACAAAATATGCAGTCCCTGGAATGAAATGGACGAGGCTTATGAACCTCGACCTATACAGTTGTACAATCTGGCAATGAATGGATGTTTCTTTTTATTAAGCATAGCAGTGTGTTTTCGCTTATTTTAATATCAGACATTAATGTTAGAAAGTGTGTGCATGGCCCCCAAGAATACAATTCAAAATCACTAATGTAATATGAACTTTTTTCACTTGTGTGTATTTGAATATGCAAGTGAGGTACTTTGAATAATTGAGCAGAACAATCACAAAGAGGCTTATGAACCTCAACCTATACAGTTGTACAATCTGGCAATGAATGGATGTTTTTTTTATTAAGCATAGCAGTGTGTTTCCACTTATTTTAATATCAGGCAACAATGTTAGAAAGTGTGTGCATGGCCCCAAAAATACAATTTAAAATCAGTAATGTGATATGAACTCCCTTCACTTGTGTGTATTTGAATATGCAAGTGAGGTACTTTGAATAATTGAGGAGAATAATCACAAAGAGGCTTGCAGCGGTATTGGGAGGGGTCACGAGTTCAAACTTCAGACGATTTTTGTTAATCTGCTAAGGCCCAGGGTGTACAGATATCAGTACGAAAATTTGTAAAAAAGAAGAGGCAATTTTGGCTAATGGCATCGATGAGGATGAATAATGATAATTATGATGAAATTGATGTGTGGCACTTAGAAAACAAAACTTCAAAGTGTATTGCACCAACAGCTACAATTTGATTTGATTTTGATTTTGAATTTAAAATTTTGGGAGCGTCAGCACTTAGGCTATTTTGCTCCCGTCACATTATACAGGGGCCAGCCCCTTATCATTACAAATAACAACTCCAGCGTTGCGTAACCAAAAATGTCAAAATGTTCTGACTTCTGTTAAAAGCTGAGGCCGCAAACGGGCACTCAGCACACACAAGGACAACAAACAGAACAACACACAAAAAATTATACTGGCCATAGTGCCAGTCGCCAGAGCCTCGTCAGTCATCAGTCCAGGGTGCACCACGTGGAAGTGAGGTTGACTCTTGGGCGCCTACGCTAAAGGTCACCCCTTACACCCCCAACAGCTACAATTGTCCCCTCCCCCCACACAAGGTAGTTAACAGAGGTGTACTTTTGTTGGTTTACGACTCTCAGGGCTTAAGTTACTATGTTCACCTATAGCTGTACATTTTAAAAAAGAAATGACCTGATCAATAAAATATAACAATACCGATTCTGGCTTTTTGTCGGATGACGTAGTGGTAACGTTGTTGCAATCACACCTCTGATGGTGTATAAACTTAAATGTTTTGCATAACATGAAATACTGTTAATGGAAATGTGTTGTTTCTAATATTCTATATAGAAAGCAGATAACAAGAAAAAGAAGAAAATAAATGTTTTGGTCAGATATGAAGCTTCAACCCAAATACATATATGATCAGACATGATGTCAACGATGCGTTTATAACTAACATGTGATTATTCAAAATTCAAATAGTGCAGCGGAAAACAACTAACTAACTCTCTAGACTTCTTAAACCCGAAGAGAGCAAATACAAGCACAAGCGTAAATAATTAAATAAGTTACAAGGGGCTGGGACATGGTTCGAATCTTTTGATCTAGGTATGGATGCAGACAGATACTAAGTTTTGTGTGTGGACACAATTGATAATGGAAAAATCCCCTTCAACATAATAACATAGTGGTAATGTTGATCTTGCCTTGTTCCCATCGATAACATAGTGGTTACACGAAAGAAATAAAAAAATTAAAAACATAGTCCCCTATTAAGAAATACTTCTTGAAAATATTCAACCACTCTTTTTTTCTCTTCCTATCTTCGTAACTAAAAAAGTTTTGTCAAACGTTTGGATGACTATGAAAATATTGAAACATATGATGTAATAATAAAATGTTGCATTGTAATCAAATGAATTTGTTGAATATGTAGAATATGGTAGGATATATCTTAAAATTTCAGAAGCTATTTGTTATGTTATTCTCTCTCTCTCTCTCTCTCTCTCTCTCTCTACTTTTTCTTAACTTCTCATCCTCACAGTTAAAATTAATCCAAGAGAAAATATATATTTTGTGTTGACATGCGAAACACGCAATAAAAATGCATGATCAATAGTTAAGTTTAAAAGCTGAATAAACAGTGAGGGTGATACACGCAAGCTTCCAGGCATGTGATTTGCTCAGAATTAAATACATAATTGAGAGATGGAAGGCTTTTGTTGCTAAACCTTCGGGTTTAAGAAGGCAAGAGAATTAGTTGGTTAATACGGAGCTAATTAGAAACTGCCATCCTCGAGGCTTCATGATGCAAGCCTTGCCTTCTACAAGTTTATTTTCGACATGATCCTTGCTCTTGTTATGCTTTTTACAGATAACATCAAAGCTGTGACATGCGATTTTCTGGCTCTTCTACTTACAACACAGACACTCATGTTTAGTTTTACATCGCAACGATGAAGATAGTTAGTATTATATGGGTTTTTGGTGAGTCTCAGACAGCCAGGAAAAATAAACTCCTGTAGGATTGTTTGTGTAGTAGTGAGACATGCAAGCACCGTAAATTGAACAGCACATCATTTAGATTTTATTGGAAAGCAAGCGGAAGCCGTTGGAAGCAGTTTGAAGACTGAAATGGCTATGCAAGGACACTTATTATAATGTTAATATTTTAGCATAATGTCTTGAGAATTGCTTCTCGATAATGTTTCGTATATAATTTAATCTATTGTTAGATAAAGTACATAATTATAAAAATTTAAGGACGGAAAATATGAACAGCGAATGAATGCTACGTTTGACTGATCATGAAGATGAGAATGACAGAACGTTCTATCGTTCCTATATAAACATTTTAAAATAGGTTTTGATATTGTTCCGCCTTTCCCGAGAATGTTTGAATCAAAGAGTTAATTTGAAAAGTGTCACAGTATATTGTATGTGTTGAAGAAGCAATTCCACTAATTTATCTTTTCAGATATCATAGATTCAAGTGATGGATTGGTCTCCGCCTCATTTGTCAATAATGTGGACCGCCTTTTCGACAGTTTTAATGGTCGTGCTTTCCAGTCAGAAGATGGCAAAACATTGAGAACAAACCTCACTGAAAAAAGCCCCCACCTCCAAATTTGACAGGTTATGAAGGAGGAAGTTAACAGATGGAGTTTTTTCAAAGGGACCGGGGCTGGAGTGAAGTACCTTCTCAGGATGGTTGGATAACAACCATGAGTGCCATAGAACACATATGGAACATTTAAAGTCTCAATACTTTAAATTCCTCTCACCAAAACCGCTAAATCAAGACCCCTGGAAAATTTATTTAGGACCCTACGGCAAGATTGTGGTAGCAATCCCAATCTGATGCATTTTGTTGGGGATCTGAAGTCTGTGTGATTGATCAGTTGCCCTCCTCAAGTCACAAGGGAAATTGTGAGGATGATGACAGGCAATACCTTGATGACTTGAGGAGGATCATCATTGCCGAAGAGGGATCGAATGAACCAGTGAAAACCAATGAGGAAGAACCTGAAGTCCAGACAAGAAGCACTGCAGGTACCAGTCTGCAAGAAGATGTACACAATGGCAGAACCTATTTTGTCTGTGGCATATGTGGCAGGATATGTAGTAAGGAAGCTACTTGCAGTTGTTGCTAACATGTGATGATTTCCTCCCTTGCAATATGTTTATTTCACATAAGGAACGCTCTGATGACCAACAGAGACTTCAGTATCCTTCAGAGAATGTAGTTGTATCCGTTGGTCAAGAACTACCCTTTGTGGAAGGAAACATTGGAGAAGCAAAAGGCACATCTAGTAGATGCAATACAGGCTAGGTTGGTAGCTGACTTGTCGAACTCATGGAGAGATTCTGGAAAACCTCTTTGGAAAAATTCTTTCAAAGACTATTCTTCTTTAGTGGTGCACCAGGAAAAATCGTGGGTCTTACGAGGCAGCCAAACGAAAATTCAGCTTAAGAAAAAATAGAATCCTCACCCATCAATAGTTATCCAATGTGTTTTTTTTCCTGTTCCAGTACATTGTATAAAGCTTATTATTATTATGTAGTTATGATTTTGTACAGTGGGAATATATTTTTAATTTATATATTGTAGTTGGGTGCTATTTCTTTCTAATTTTGTACGGTAAGGGTATGATTGTTATTGCATACATTTTAGTTCAGTCCTGTTCTCTATATTTTCAAGTTCTGTATTTCTGTCACGTATTTGTCAAAGAAATAGAAGATGAAGGAACAGGGATATTGGTGGAGCTTGAAATAGAACAGAAAGAGAAAATAGGTTTCCAGTCACTAGAAACTCAAAATCTGGAAAACTACCGTGCTCATCTAAAATCCAGAAATGTAGTACTGAAGAGAAATCGATGGATTAAGGGAGGCGTTACAAAAGCAGAGTTCCCTAGAAGTGTCACGGTTAAAGGAGAACCTGAAGGACAAAAATTAGAACATTTGATTTGATTTTAAAATTTTGGGTGCGTCAGCACTAAGGCTATTTTGCACCCGTCACATTATACGGGGTCCAGAACCTTATCGTTACAAATAACAACTCTAACGTTGCAGAACTAAAATCATAAAATATTAAAATCTTCTGAGTATCGTTAAAAGCTGAGGCTGTAAAGGGGCACTCAGCACACATAAGGACAAAAGCACAGGACAATACAAACAAAATTATACTGGCCATGGAGCCAGTCCCCAGAGCCTCGTTAGTCTTAAAAATTAGAACATAGAAATACTCCAACAAGAGCTCAGGAAGTACAAGGCAGGTAAGTCAGATAATCCTGCGTGCAGAAGAGCTCGTGAAAAAAACTCGTAACCTAGAAGGCAAAAGACTGTAAAGAAGCTGTTCGTATAGTGCACAGACATTGCAAAGTTACAAGGACACTGTATTGCTCGAAATATAGGTAAAGGTGAGTGAAAAGTCACAATATGCCGGGTTGTTGTGAGTGCAACAGAGCTAAGCGAGAGATAGAAAGACTGCATCTTGAGATCTCGTCCAAGAATGAAATAATAAAGGTTCCGGAAGCAGACAATCTAGAACTATGAAGCGGGAAGAGGAGACTAAATGCTGTGAAAAACTCAAACATGTGGTCGGAGGTTGCAAATCGCAACATAGATACGAAATCTCTGATAAATTCCCGTTCCAACAGAAATGGACAAAATCAAAATGTACGAAACAAATTTGTACACCATAATCCATTCGAGGTGCTGGGGTGTAAGGGGTGACCTTCCACGTAGTACACCCACATGTCAACCTCACTTCCCCGTTAGTACACCCTGGACTGAAGACTAACGAGGCTCTGGCGACTGGCCCCATGGTCAGTATAATTTTGTTTGTATTGTCCTGTTCTTTTGTCCTTATTTGTGCTGATTCTTCTTTGCAGCCTCGGTTTTTAACGAAAGTCAGAAGATTTTAATATTTTACGATCTTAATTAAGCAACGTTAGAGTTGTTATGTGAAACGGTAAGGTCCTGGGCCCCGTATAGTGTGACGGGTGCAAAATAGCATTAGTGCTGACGCACCCAAAATTTTAAAATCAAATCGATCAAACCATTCGAGGTGCTAAATAGTGAAGAAGTCAGCCCTATGGCACCAAGGCTTGACTACTCAACTGGGAGAAATGCAAAAAATTGTGCGAATAGTGACAGCAAAAAGAGTTTCTGGTAAGAAAAAAAACGCCCATACATGAAGAACCATTTGTCGCCCCTGTCAACACATGCTTTTTCAAGCAAAAAACTATTCAATCTGTATTGTATTAATCTATGTTGGAATCTTTTCTTTAAAAATGTGTTATTGTTAATGTTACAATAGGAAATGAATTGTTTAACTTAAATCAGAAAAATGTTGAAACTATGGAAATATGAAACAACTATGTAGTAACCTTGGAAAATTTTAAACAAAATTGTGATATAAAAGAGCTAGACTTTTGCAAGTCTACGGGACATTCTCCTGGTTGCCGAAAGGCTGATGGTTCAGGGGACGTTGGGTAATATCTTGCTTCAATCTTCTGATTGGCTGGTGGACTTGTACTCCATTTGGCAGATATTCCACAAACCCAACTCTGAATAAGGCGTTCTCCTGCATCATCAAAAAGACCAGGGTTATAAACTTTGGTACAACTAATAGGTTTAGGCCTACAAGTTGTACCGGGTGAATTGTCTGTTTGTAAAACATCAGAAGTTTAAATAAATCTTCGAATAAATGATCTTAAAGATCTTTCATTACAAACCTACATAGGTGATAATTAAAAACAAATCCTGCACCACAGACCTCGGCAGGGCTTGGTCCTACTAACCCTTAGAAGCCTTTGAGAAGTCCGATAAAAGGGTTGTAACCGACTAACAAAGCCCTAAAGGCAGAAGGTGCGTGTCAGTGATTTTTGGCGACCGTGACCAGGACCATCGAAGCAACCACTAGTGGATCTTCGTGGCCCAGCAGAAGAAGAAGAAGCCTGTTCCAGAAACAGAAGAAGAAGCGTATTCCAGAAACAGAAGAAGCACAGATGATAGGTTCCCAGAGACCTTTGACCAGGCAGCAAAAGGAGAGACTCGTTTGCTGTACGAATGAAGAAAAGAAGGATGAAACCTTATTACCATGCTCCGACTGTAGCAGATACGTTCATGAAATTGCGCACATAAAACTCCAGGATATGACGTAGCTGCGGAGGTAGACGTTAAATGTAGACAGTGCGTGGAAAAACAAGTTACGCCAACCCCAACAAGTGATAGTTGGAGGGAAATGATGATCTCTTTTATGACTGATTTTAAGAAAGAGAAAGAAGCAGAAAGAGAACAAAGATTAAAAGAAAAGGAAGAAGAAAAAGAGCAAAGATTAAAGGACAAGGAAGAAAATGACCAAAAGTTTGCACGTTTGATCGAAAAATTGGATGAACGAGATGTGGAACAAAAAGCAGAGAGAGAAAGAGAACGAGAATTGAGTGACCAGAAGTTCGCACATTTGATTGAAACCTTGGGTGAAAGAGATGCTGAACAGAAAGCAGAAAGAGAAAGGGAACGAGAAATGAGTAAGAAAATGTTTGTAGATTTTAAAATAAATCTCACAAAAGAAATATCCGAAGCGATAGTTGAAATCAGAAAAGAGAGAGACGAAAAATATGAAGAACTAGTGGAAAGAAGGAGAGAAGATCGGCAGATAGATGATGACCGTTTTAAACAGCTACAAGAAAGCTTGAACCAAGAAATGACTGAGCTGAAGGAAAGTCAAAAGGAAAGTCCGTGAATTTGGAGGGTGAAATAAGAGTGACAAAAGAGGCCCAAACACAACAAGTTGAAATTATAAAAACGTTAACCTCAAAGTTGGAAACCTTACAACTAGGCAAGGAGAATAGGAATGAAGAGATGGAAACTCTGCCAAAGAAGATATGTGCAAGAACCTCTTGCTCCTCGCATTCTTCCAGTTCCGAATCTCCCGAACATTCTGAACCATGCCAAAGAAAGAAACGAAGAAGGAGTGGCAGAATGAGACGAACTAGAGACTACGCTGCGGAAAAAATGGTAGAAGATAGTTCCTACTTAAACCATTCATGCAATCGGATTCTCCGAATGTCTGACGTCTATTCCCTCACCACGTTTAGTGGAGAAATAAATTCAGTATCTGCTGAGAGGTACCTGGAAGAGATAAATACTTATATGGATTTAATGAAAATGCCCATGATGTATCGACTAAACGTCCTCCCTTCGCTAATGGTGAGTAAAGCCAAGGCTTGGTTTATGGCCAACGAAAAGAGATGGGAAACCTTTGAACATTTAGAAAGCAATACGCATCACCTGAAGCAAAACAGAGGGAAATGAATGCCCTGAGGAATAAACATTATAGCAGAGGTGCAGGGTTATCTTTGGAGGAATATTGCTGGGAGGTATATGCAGCATACTGCAAATCTGACGGAAACCATCAACCAATCAGAAGTGCTGAACTTAATCATTGGCCAATTACCTTCACGAGTGCGACAACTGGTACTAACGCGAGATCCCGCCAACATAGACCAACTCACGAATTTCCTGGGAAAGTTCGAAGCGTCTGAACAAATGGAAGGATGGAAAGCCGATCACCAACGAACTGATGAACGAAGAAATCCTCAACCTCGAATAAGGAATCTAGAGCTATCCCGGAGGATTGGAGGAGAAGAAGATAAGAGGCCCACACCGATCAACCAAAGGTTTCATGGAAATCTAAGGTTCCAAAGAAAGGATGCCGATAGAAGGACATTCTGGAATAAGAATCAGAATCAAAGAAACTGGAACCAGTCTCCCAGAAAATATTGTGGAATACAGACTGATGAAAATCCAGAAGACTGTATTCCAAACCCTAGAGCACCTCTATGGGAAATTCCTTCTGCTATTAAAGCACCTTCTTGGGAAATTCCCTCTACCAGTCGAGCAAATTTAAACCAGAGGTCGTTGTAGATGAAGCTCTCCTTTCTACAACGCGACACAATCTTGTTGTTTGTGAGAGCGAAGAAGACAAAGTAATTACTAATGAAAATTTAGATGTTTTATATCTACATCTAAATTCTTATCCAAATTCAGAAGAAGAGAAATTGTTTAATGTTTTCGAAGTAACTGGGAATTGCAGCAAGAAACCAGAAATTCTAATAGAAGTTTTAGGATTAAAAATAAGATGTACTTTGGATACAGGAAGCGAATGCACCGTCATGAATTACAATGTTTGGGTAAATCTCCGAGAGAGATTACCAGGCTTGAAACTGCAAAGATGTCCAGGAATAAGGTTAAAGGATTTTGTTGGACATGAGAGGTCCCGTATTGTAGGATGCCGAACCATTCTTTTTGAAATTGCAGGACACACTTTTAAAGATCAAGTCTACGCAGTGAAGAATTTAGAGGCAGATTTGTTATTTGGATATCCCTTCTTCAAGAGATATAGAGTCAATTTGGATGCAGGTGCCAATAAATTATATTTAACGGTGAAGGGACAAGTCGTTGAAGAAAGTTTGATTCCAGATGACCAAGAAGATAGTTTTGAAGCAATTAATGGTAAGACTTCGTGTGTTAAACTATCGATGGCTGAAAGGGAATCGCATTCAGACAATAGGTCCGCTGCCGAGGAAGATATAAGAAAGAAGGCTTTCGCTCCAGGGTTGCCGGATCAAGAAGATGAGGAGGAACTAAACTGCCCATTATTTTCTGACAAACAGAGACTTGTAAATACTTCAATATGCAAGGTAAGTGCAGAACATCCTGTATTTCCTTTACAAAATCCATCTCCCATTCAAAAGGAGGAGAATCTAGAAGAAGACCTAAATGGATGGAAGACCTGGCTAATTGACGTCAAGAAGTTTTACGAAGGAGTGTCTTGAACAAGATGTAAAACCATTTCCTGTTTTCTCCAGAAGCTACATGCAAATGAAGAAAGAAGTCCAAGGAGACGATCCCAAATGAAACATCGCCTCACATCATGAAGATGAAGAAGTGAAAGAAAAATGAAAATATACAAAAAAGGAGAAAAAGTTATAAAACAAAATTAAATAACGTTCACTTATATTTAATTTTATTTTCTGGGGGAACGCAATGTGTCGCCCCTGTCAACACATGCTTTTTCAAGCAAAAAACAATTCAATCTGTATTGTATTAATCTATGTTGGAATCTTTTCTTTAAAAATGTGTTATTGTTAATGTTACAATAGGAAATGAATTGTTTAACTTAAATCAGAAAAAAATGTTGAAACTATGGAAATATAAAACAACTATGTAGTAACCTTGGTAAATTTTAAACAAAATTGTGATATAAAAGAGCTAGACTTTTGCAAGTCTACGGGACATTCTTCTGGTTGCCGAAAGGCTGATGGTTCAGGGGACGTTGGGTAATATCTTGCTTCAATCTTCTGATTGGCTGGTGGACTTGTACTCCATTTGGCAGATATTCCACACCCAACTCTGAATAAGGCGTTCTCCTGCATCATCAAAAAGACCAGGGTTATAAACTTTGGTACAACTAATAGGTTTAGGCCTACAAGTTGTACCGGGTAAATTGTCTGTTTGTAAAACATCAGAAGTTTAAATAAATCTTGGAATAAAAGGTCTTAAAGATCTTTCATTTCAAACCTACATAGGTGATAATTAAAAATAAATCCTGCACCACAGACCTCGCCAGGGCTTTGTCCTACTAACCCTTAGAAGCCTTTGAGAAGTCCGATAAAAGGGTTGTAACGGACTAACATAAAGCCCTAAAGGCAGAAGGTGCGTGTCAATCAAATCGATAATACTGCACAAAACAAATGGCGCGAAGGGAAGATTTTGATACTGGGGGATAGCCATAGTCGTGGCATTGCGACGAGAGTAACAGAGAGACATGCGGATTATGAAGTAACTGAATATACCAAACCTGGGGCCCCATCAAGTGAGGAGGTGGATTCAGTGGATTTCAAGTGCAAGGACGCCCGCCAGGGCATTGGCCTACGAGGACACACAGAAGATGAGCACTCTGAAAACAAAGGTAACCTCTCAGAACTTCTCGGCCTGAGGTCGAAAGAAATGATGTGGTTTTTCGTTACTACATTCAGAAGGAAAATACATTTAGGTATGTTTGTTCTGAATATCAATATAACTTCTTGGGAGTTAATGTTTAAGAGTGTCGTCCCAGATTGTTCATAATGTTCATAATGTCAAAAATGCAGGGATTAATAGTGTCATTTTGAACGAAACCCATGATTTACGACGATATGAACAGGTGTTCATTATGGTACGATACTGGGGTGATGAATTAGATATACACGAAAGCTTTGTAGGATTTTACAGAACTGAAAAAAATGATGGCGAAACACTTCATCTCTTACAAAAGCGTGATAATTTATTTTGGTTTGGAAATAGAAAATGTATGAGGTCAGTGCTGTGATGGAGCTGCAGCCATGCGTCATCTGCATTCGGGAGTTGAAAGAGAATGAGCGACGAAAACAATTTTTGCTATTTATATGTCCACCGTTGAGCACATGTTTTGAACCAATGTTCTAAGACTTAAGCAGTACTGTAACGGCTGTGAGAAATACCTTCGTTGTGTTAAGCAAACTTCACAACTTCACTGAACCATTCTATTCTTCAAAATATTCTTAAGAATGATGTAACGTACAGAAACCTGGTAGTTACATAATACAGGCATTGTCTCGAAGTAAGGAAATACAAGAAAAATACACACACATTCACACACACACGCGTGCACTTACCTTATCCTCAATTCTTGGAACCTGGTCAAGGTTTTACTACTTCCCCTGGTCGGTGCAAGTGAACAAGGAAAAACCACAAGGATATCATTGTGGTTTTGCGATTCCAGGAGTGCTATATGGCCCTGGCGATTCTGGGAATGAACTTTGAAGACAACAGGATGTCGTAAGTGCATCTGTTCTGGGAAGGGTGCACCAGAGTACAAAATTACCCATCACTTCCTCAAAAAGGTGCAAAGGCACCTGCACATCCTTAATTCCTAGAAAGGACTAACTAAGTATACAAGCCACTCAGTGCAAGTGTCCCTAAGGGAGAACTAAGGGCGAGACAAAGGAAATACACAAATATAAAAAGGGCAGGGATTCTGGGAGTCCAGAGAGTCGAGATTGCAGTCGGGGTGTAAGGGGTGCTCCTTCCACGTAGTGCACCCAATAGTCAACCTCACTTTCACATAGTACACCCTGGACTGCAGACTAACGAGGCTCTGGCGACTGGCCCCATGGCCAGTATAATTTTGTTTGTGTTGTCCTGTGTTTTGTCCTTATTTGTGCTGAGTGCTCCTTTACAGCCTCAGCTTTTAACGAAAGTCAGAAGATTTTAATATTTAATGCTTTTAGTTATGCAACGTTAGAGTTGTTCTGTATAACGATAAGGGGCTGGACCTCGTATAATGTGACGGGTGCAAATAGCCTTAGTGCTGACGCATTAAAAAAAATTAAATTCAAATTAGAGAGTGCAGTCCTGCTAATCCAGTCAGCCCGGGGGGGGGGGGGTCACCTTCATCGATACACCGAGACGCTGCCACTCTACTTCCCTCCTCTCTAACTTATGTGAGTCAGACGACGTTCCTTTCTCTCTCTAATACAACTGGTCATTTATTTACCTAGAGTCAGGCCTTAGGTTGTTGTACGATGCAACATGACCAATCTTCATAGCAGTATACAATAAACCACATTTAATCTACCTCTGTTGTGTTATGTTCTAGCGAGTAAGATTCCGTCAAGTAACGTTTGTATCCCCATTGCGTTACAATGAAGAAAAAAATTTAAAACATCCAACCCAATATCTGATACAAACTGTCGTTTACAACAAATACGTTCCGTTCTGTGCAATATCAGTGCCATCATTTAAACATTAGGAATAATATGAAATACTGATGCGGTTTGTGGGGCTCATGCAAACTGCCTTTTGAGATGTGTACTTTGATTTTCCTCTTCAATCTAAAATTTTGGGTGCCTCAGCACAATCACACTATACGGGGTCCAGTCCCTTACCGTAACTAAAATAGCACAATTCTATTGTTGCACAACTAAAATCTTAAAATTTTCTTACCTTGGTTAAAAGCTGAGGCTGTAAAGTGGCACTCATAACACGTAAAGACAACACATACACAATTTGAAATTTGAATTTAAAATTTTGGGGGCACAGCACTTACCCTACTTTGTAACCATCACATTAAACGGGGTCCGCCCATTACCATAACTAAAAAGCATAATTGCAGTGTCGCGTGACTAAAACATTAAAATATTCTGCCTTTCGTTAAAAGCTGAGGCTGTAAAGGGGCATTCAGCATACACAAGGACAGAACACAACGTACACAAAATTATACTAGCCATAGTGCCATTCACCAGCGCATTGTTCGTCTGCAAAATGCAGTCCAGGGTGTACTACGTGGAAGTGAGGTTAACAACTGTGTGTCCTATGCGGAAGGTCACCACTTACACCCCCACCCACACACACAATTATACTGGCCATAGGGTCAGTCGGCAGAGCCTCGTTAGTGTGCACAAAGCAGTCCAGAGTGTATTACGTGGAAGTGAGGTAGACAATTGGGCATACTGTTACGTGCCGGAATGAGCGAAGGCAACGATAAACATATGGGGAAATAGTTGGTGAAAACGACGATAGATGGCAGCGTAATCGGAAAACAGGAACGTAAATTATTAATGATTTAGGAGAAACTAGAAACTTATTAAAAACAAATAAAACAAAAGGGAATGAGTAGTAATTAAATAGTTGTAAATAAAGGATAAAAACATAATGGAATAAAGGAAACTCAATGATCGACATTATCCATACACATGGTACATGTAGAAGATTAAGGAAGTTCAAAATCTTGGTCTTTTCCTTCTGGCAAGAAGATAGCTTCTTGCTAGAATTTTGTTTGTTACCCTGGTGGCGCTATATCCATACCTGCTGCCCCAAAGCACATTGAATATCGACAGATATATTTTTGGGCGTCATGCCGAAGAAACTGGGGAAACGTTCTCGAAAAAGGGTGCGAGAATATATCCAGGAACGGAGAAGCACAGAAGGCGGCGAAACAATCCAACCTCCGGCCATAAGCAGTGATCCCCTAGGTTTGAACTATGACGTCTACAAGCATGAAGACAAATTCAAACCTACTCCAATACATTGGCCAGGCATCACAAAGGATATATACTTGAATTTAGAGGGGAAGAATTCCGAAGATCCAAGAGGGAAACATATAAAGGAATAACAAAAAAAGATGATAATCTTTCCATAAAAGAAGATCTTTACATGTGGACATATTCTTGCCAGAACAAAGTTTTAGAAAATTGTTAACGATGTATGTACCATTTTGATTTGTTTTCAGTGCCATTTTGTACTCTATGTTGTTGTTGTTATTTTCGTGCTGTTACGGTTTCAGTGTAAAATGGTCATTCAGTACTGTATGTGAAACTTTAGCTAAAATAAATAAATAAAATTGATTTGATTTGAATTTAAAATTTTGGGAGCGTCAGCACTTAAGCTATTTTGCTCCCGTCACATTATACGGGGGCCAGCCCCTTACCATTACAAATAACAACTCTAACGTTGCAGAACTAAAAAAATTAAAATGTTCTGACTTCTGTTAAAATCTGAGGCTGTAAAGGGGCACTCAGCACACATAAGGACAAAAGAACAGGACAATACAAACAAAATTATAGTGGCCACGGCAGAGCCTCGTTAGCCTTCAGTCCAGGTGCACTAACGTGGAAGTGAGGTTGACATTTGGGTGTACTACGTGGAAGATCACCCCTTACACCCCATAAATAAATAAAAGAAAGAAGAAGATGATCTTTCCATAAAAGAAGGAAGCAAAATTTGTGCAAAGAAATCATGCGTATAAGTCTCTGTATCGTAGAACTCTCAGAATATATATTTTCCTATTTATATCCATTGGTATATATCTCCGCTGCTTGATTCGCATTGCAAGAAAAGATGTTGGCTGCAGGGGCAGGTGCAGTCACGAACGTGGCCTCGGGAATTTCGGTTTGGTCCTCGAGTAGCCTTCGTTTTTGGGGGTAGGCCTTCCTCGGCATAAAGGGCATGTCGAGGCTACAATTTATGGACCCCCCTAACAATAAATCATTTCTGTATATGGGTACAAAAAACAACTCAAACGGGGGAAAACCACCAAAACGAGCGCGGCCATCGAGCGCGCTTCATTTGTTGGAAAACACAAGTAACGTGCTACGTTATCTTGTAATTAGTATTGTTCACAAGACCGACAGTAACGATGATTTTGCAACAACAACGAAACATGGAGCTGCTACATTGAAGGACCTGTCACCATTTCTTATCAAGAAACAGGTAGACTACGCCGCTGGTTCAGATGTACCAGAAAAAAAAGCTGAGAAACGGGAGTCTACTTATCCAGAACAGCACAGATCGCCAGACAAACAACCTTTTAAAGCTGAGATATTTGGGAAACTTACGTGTTAATGTTGAACCCCATCGTCAACTTAACAGTAGTAAAGGTGTGATTCGCCACTGGGATCTGTTAAATGCTGAGGAGGAAGGCATTCTTGAAGCACTCTAATACCAGAATGTCACCGCAGTGCAGCGAATAATGACGCGAAAGTCCGGAGAACTTGTACCAACTGCTTCAATTATACTGACGTTTCAAACGACCACTTTCCCAGATAGGGTACGGGCTGGATATCCCTAACCCGATGCGGTGTTTCAAATGCCAGCACTTTGGGCACACTCAGCCTTCCTGCAAAGCCATTACCGCCCTTTGTGGTAGATGTAGTCAGCCTGATCATGGGACCAAACCTCGTTCTTCTGGACCCAAATGCATTAATTGCCAAGGCGAGCACCTAGTCTGGCATCGTGACTCCCCTCTTTCCAACAAGAGAAGAAAATCAGAGAGTTGGTCGTCACAGAGAAAATATCTGCTGGTGAAAAACAACGTCTTCGCGAAAGTGTACGCACTACTTTACCTGTGCCATTCGCTACCGCTGCTGCAGCTGCTCTTACCCGTCGCAGTGTAGGTGTACAAACCAGCAACATGTCCATTCAAACAACAATGCTTCCCAGCTCGCCCTGCTTCGAGGAAACCAGCAACCACTCCTCGCTCAACAGAGAAGAAGTTCACGCAAGTACAAACTGAAGAATATTTTCTGATGTCCAGTAGCTCTCCAGTCAGGGCGGCATCGACCACCCTGAGACTTAAAGCGCAGCTGAAAGCTGCCCGGCGGGCCCTGAAAGCACCGGCCACCATTCCTTCTTCCCCATCCCCTTCGCCCTGTGAGTACTTACCCGAGGAAATGATACATGACGAACCCGGGGATGAAGAATTTATCAAGGTGACAGGGACTAGAAATAGAGTACGCCTCAAAAGGTAACTATCATACCTACAGCTATGGCTTATTGTCTCCAATGGAACCTTAATTGTTTCCGTGCGCATCTCGAGGAACTGCAAATTTTAATAACCGAATTTGACCCTGCCATCATATCTCTCCAAGAGAGATTGGATTGGATTGGATTGATTTACAAATTGTTTAAGTGCGTCGGCACTAAAGGCCATTTTGCACCCTTCAATGTATACGGGGAAGTAGCCCCTTATCTAAAATTCTGACTAAAATCTTAAATAGGGGTGTAAATAGCCCCTTGGGAAAACATTAAAAGTGCAAGGTTGTAAAAAGACATGCACGAGACAAACACAACACATTAAAAAGTCAGAACAACCAAACTAAAAACCTCCTTACAGACGGTGGAAGAGTCCAGCTCTTCGTAAAAAACTAAAAACATTTCATAAAATGATGCTGTCATCACCCAAGAGGGATGACAAACAGCCGGAAATGTTAAAAATCTGCCGGAGGTAACCACGATCGACACATTCCACGAGAATGTGTCGAATGCTTAAAGTGACATTACAAACACGACATAACGGAGGATCCAGCCCTTGCAGCAAGTGACTATGTGAAAGACGGCTGGGACCTAGACGCATGCGAGTTAGAGTGACTTCTTCTCGCCGAAAGGGACGGGACGAGCAACGCCAAGTACCTGTGGTGGGCTTAGTAGCGTGAAGCTTGTTCCCCTTTTGCGTATCCCACTCGGCCTGCCAAGTCTCATGAAGGCGACATCGGAACATGTTCTGCAGGTCGCTAGCTGGCAAAAGGTGGACGAGAACATCGCCGTCCGCATCAGCAGACTTGGCGGCAGCATCAGCTGCTTCGTTCCCCTGTATGCCTACGTGGCTAGGGACCCAACAGTAGTGTACATCGGCACAGGCAGATAGGGACACAAGCCGTCTGAATATGCGTTGCGCTACCGGATGCCGGGAATACGGCGAACCCAGGGTCTGCAACACGCTGGTCGAATCACTGCATACAAGGACTTTCTTCAGCCCATTGACGTCTCCAAAGTCCAGTGCCTTTAGAATAGCGTACAACTCTGCCGTATAGATGGAACAGGCAGGATGTAGCAAGTAACTGGAACTTTGAGAGTCTAGGACGAAGGCGCAACCAACTGATTCGAATGTCTTGGACCCATCCGTGTAAAACACATTAAAATTTGGGTGCTTCGCACGAAGTTCTAAAAACCGTTGCTAGTATACAACCATTGCTGTCTCTGACTTTGGAAGGGCACTCAGAGAAAAATCGATAGAAGGTGCAGGAAACTCCCACGTAGGGAGGCGGAATGAGTGGAGAGACGCCAGGAAGATCACTGTCAACACCAAGTGCTGACAGGATCTCGTCTGGACGAACACCAAATGGTCTAGTGACACTAGGGTGGAGCCGATACCTTGCCAGCCTACCCTCGTCTGAGATGGTGTGGAGTGAAGGATGTGAAGGCATCGAGCGAAGATGGAGGAAGTAGTTAACTACCAGCCGCTGTCTTCGCTGAGACAGCGAAAGCTCAGATGCCTCTACATACAAACTAGCGACTGGACTGGCCCGTAAGACACCAGTGCACACACGTATACCAGCATGGTGGACAGTGTCTAGGATGCGAAGTCTAGATGGGCGAGCAGAAGAATACACAACACATCCATAATCTAGCTTCGACCTGATGAGTGCACGGTATAGGCGAAGCAATACCGTCCTATCAGCACCCCAAGAAGTATGAGATAAAACGCGTAAAAGTTGAGAACTCGAAGACAAGAGAACTTTAACTGGCGAAGAGGTAGCCATGTTAATTTCTTATCGAAAATGAGGCCCAGGAAGCGGACCTCATTCACGAAGCACAGGGGAGATTTCCCCATGTACAGGTCAGGATCTAAATGACATGTACGTTGACGACAAAAGTGAACATACACGGATTTCTCGGATGAGAAGGTGAAACCTGTTTGGGAGGACCACTCAACCAAACGGTTTATCGTCAGTTGGAGTTGACGAGAAGCTGACGCGAGATTCCGTGAGCGACAAAAGATCGTGAGGTCGTCTACATAGAGGAGGCCATGTACTGGGGAAAGAATGTTTGCCAAAACACTGTTGACTGCTATGGCAGAGTCACACTAAGTACGCTGCCCTGCGGGACACCGTTCTCTTGTTCGTGAAGATCCGAAAAGGAGTTCCCAACACGTACGCGGAAAAAACGATCTGATAAAAAATTTTCAATAAAGTACGCCATATGGCCACGCACGCCCCAAGAATGGAGCTGCTTTAGGATGCCAAAGCGCCACGTTGTGTCATATGCTTTTTGGAGGTCAAAGAAAACTGCAACTAAATGTTCCTTGTTGAGGAATGCGTCCTGAATATGTGTTTCCAGCTGAACCAGATGGTCCAGTGTGGAACGGTTGGAGCGAAAACTACATTGAAAATTACTTATCAATGAGTTTTCCTCCAAAAACCAGGTGAGACGCTTGTTGATTATGCGTTCCATCAACTTGAACACACAGCTAGTTAAGGCAATAGGCCTATAACTCGAGGCTGCGGTGCGTTGTTTACCTGGTTTCAGGATGGAAACAATAATAGCTTATTTCCAGGAAGTGGGGAAAGAGTCCTCCAACCAAAGCCTGTTGAATACCGTCAGAAGGAAATTTCTAGCTCCAATGGGCAGATGACGAAGCATCTCATAGTGGATCTTGTCCACTCCAGGAGCTGTATTCTTAGAATCTCGAAGCGCCTGATCGAACTCCCGTTCAGTGAATGGAGAGTTGTATGGCTCGGTGTTATGACTTCGAAAAACTAGAGGCCGTCTTATGAAGGAAACGTGGTGCATAATTTTCCGAGCTAGACGCATCAGAAAACTGTGTGGCCAAGATATTAGCTATGTCTCCGAAATCTGTGTACAACGTCCCATTGTGCTCCAGAGCGCTCAGAGGAATAGATGCACCTTCCTGGATGCGACGTACTTTGGTCCAAACGACTTTAGACGAAGCCTGCTTCGTCAAAGAAGACACGTATTGGACCCAGCACGCCTTCTTACTGGCTCGAATGAGCCGACGGGCACGGGCACGTTTAATGCGGAACTCCTCGAGGTTTGCGGCAGTGTGGTTCCTATTAAATCGATCTAGGGCATGATTGCGGTCCTTAATGGCTGCACTGATCTCCGCAGTCCACCAGGGGACTGGGCGTCGCCTCGCAGGTCCACTGGGATGTGGAATAGAGGTGCGTGCAGCATCATGCACTCTTGACACAAATATATCTAAGGCGTCGATTGGTGGTAAAGTCGACGCTAGATCGACTTCAAGGTCCACTGCACGCTCAAATGCAACCCAGTAGGCCCGACTGAGATGCCAGTGAGGGTGTTGTTCACGTGATTGCTGAAGATGTTCGAAAGTTAGAAGCAGTGGGAAGTGATCACTCCCACAGAGATCAGGGTGAACGCTCCAAGATGTGGTAGGAGCAAGGCTGGGACTGCAGAAGGACAAGTCCAACGCAGAGTGTGTGCCAGAGGTAGGACTTAAATATGTGGGAGTCCCATCATTGAGCAACGTTAAACCTGATGCCTCACGGAATTGAACGTAGCCCCACAAACGATGGTAGGAATTAAAATCGCCCAAAAGAACTACAGGAGACGGAAGATGCTCGAATATAGAAAGGAGGTCCTCAAGAGAGAATCGCTCCTCCCTTGTGATATAGACACTGCAATCGGATATTGGCTGTGGTAGGTGGATCCGCACGGCGACAGCTTGAGGGGGGTGGTGAGAAAGATTGGCGTTGAGTGGATGTTATCTCGAACACCGATTGCAACACCACCGTGTGCACGACAACCCTTAGGAAGCTTGTCGGTGCGGTAAAGCGTGTACCCCTTCAAAATCACGGATTCAATTGAACGAAAATGTGTCTCTTGGAGACATATGATGGCAGGGTCAAATTGAGATATAAGAATTTGCAGTTCCTCGAGATGCGTTCGGAAACCGTTAAGATTCCACTGGAGACAATAAGCCATATTTGTAGGTAAGATTGTTACCTTTTAAGGCGTACTTTATTTCTAGGCCCTGTCACCTTGATAAATTCTTCATCCGCGGCTTCGTCCTGTATCATGTCCTCGGGTAAGGACACAGAGGGCGAAGGGTATAAAGGGGAGTGTGGGCGGGTGCCTTCAGCGCCCGCCGGGCAGCTTTCAGCTGCGCTTTAAGTTTCAGGGTGGTCGATGCCGCCCTGACTGGAGAGCTTCTGGATTTGAGAAAGTATTCTTTTCTGTGTACCTGCTTGATCTTCTTCTCTGTGGAGCGAGGCGTGGTTGATGGTTTCCTCGAAGCAGGGCGAGCCTCTACGGGAAGCGTTGTAGTTTGAGTGGACACGTCGCTGGTTTGTACACCCACACTGCGGCGGGTAAGAGCAGCTGCAGCAACTGTAGGTAAAGTACAGGTAAAGTGGTGCGCATACTTTCGCGGAGACGTTGTTTTGCCTCACCAGCGGAGATTTTCTCTATAACGACCAACTCTCTGATTTTCTTCTCTTGTTGGAAAGAGGGGCAGTCACGATGCCAGACTGGGTGCTCGCCTTTGCAATTAATGCATTTGGGACCAGAAGAACAAGGTTCGGTCCCATGATCAGGCAGACTACACTTACCACAAAGGGCGGTAGTGGCCTTGCAGGAAGGCTGAGTGTGTCCAAAGTGCTGGCATTTGAAACATCGCATCGGGTTAGGGATGTATGGTCGGACTTTTAGTCTCAAATATCCAGCCCGTACAATATCTGGGAGAGTGGTCGTTTTAAAGGTGAGAATGAGCGAAGCAGTTGGAACAAGTTCTCCGAACTTTCGTGTCTTGATTCGCTGCACTGCGGTGACATGTTGGTCTGAGAGTGCTTGAAGAATCTCATCCTCCTCAGCATTTAGCAGATCCCAGTGGCGAATCACACCTTTACTACTGTTAAGTTGACGGTGTGGTTCAACATTAACAGGGAAGTCGCCCAAAGAGCTTAGCTTTAAAAGGTTGTTGGTCTGGCGATCTGTGCTGGTCTGGATCAGTAGACTCCCGTTTCGCAGCTTCTTTATTTCTGGTACGTCTGAACCAGCGGCGTAGTCTAGCTGTTTCTTGATAAGGAACGGCGACAAGTCCTTTCATGTAGCAGCTCCATGTTTCTTGGTTGTTGCAGATTCATCGGTACTCTCGGTCTTCTGCACAATACTAATCACAAGATAACGTGGCACGTTACTTGTCTTTTCCACTAATTGAAGCGGGCTCGAAGGCCGCGCTCGTTTTGGGGGTTTCCCCGCGATTGAATTGTTTTTTGTACCCATATACAAAAAGATTTATTGTGGAGGTTCCATAAATTGTCGCCTCGACATGCCCTCTATGCCGAGGAAGGCCTTCCCCCAAAAATGGAGGCTACTCGAGGACCAAACCGAAATCCCCTGCAGCCAACACTGTCCCATCGGCACGTGCAACTCACACCTTGGGATAGGGTTTTTTTATCGAGGTTGTCTCCTCTAGCAGGACCCTTAGTTATAGGGAGGTCAAAGATATGGAGATGAATGACGTGATGGATTGGTGAAAACGTGAGATATGTATGTGAAGAATGAGTGAAATGATGAAATCAAAATGACCTCCCTTCCTTAGTTTCTTAGAGGGAGGTCAAAGATATGGAGATGAATGACGTGATGGAATGGTGAAAACGTGAGTGATGGATGTGAAGAATGTGTGAAACGATTGGATGAAAATGACCTCCCTACTAAGCCCCCTCGCCCCGTCAAGGCAGTCCTACATGGAGGGGGCTCTCCAAGAGAGACATTTTCGTCCAAATGGATCAGTGATTCTCAACGGTTACCCGCTTTACCGCACCGACAAGCTTCCTGAGGGTCCTCGTGCTCACGGTGGTGTTGCAATCGGTGTTCGAGATACCATGCACTCAACGCCAATCTTTCTCACCACCCCCTTCCAAGCCGTCGCCGTGCGTGTCCATCTACCACAGCCAATATCTATGTGCTGTGTAAACATCACAAGGGAGGAATGATTCTCTCTTGAGGACCACCTTACTCTATTCGAACAACATCTGTCTCCTGTAGTTCTTTTGGGCGATTTTAATGCTGACCATCGTTTGTGGTGCTCCTCTAGTACAGAGCCCCGGGGTCAAATTGAAGATCAATTCCGTGAGGCGTCAGGTTTAACGTTGCTGAATGATGAGACTCCCACATATTTCAGTCCTTCCTCAGGCACACACTCTGCGTTGGACTTGTCCTTTTGCAGTCCCAGCCTTGCTCCTACCACATCTTGGAGTCTTCACCCTGATCTCTGTGGGAGTGATCACTTCCCACTAATTCTTACTTTCGAACATCTTCAGCACTCACATGAACAACACCCTTACCGGCATCTCAGTCGAGCCGACTGGGGTGCCTTCGAGCGTGCAGTGGACCTTGAAGTCGATCTTTGCCAACAATCAACATCTGAACGTTTGGACCTAATTATGTCGCATCCATGGGGTACATCTACTCCTCTGAGTGTTCTGGCGCACGATGGAACGTTGTACACCGACTCGGGAGACATAGCTAATATCTTGGCTACACAGTTTTCTGATGCGTCTAGCTCGGAAAATTCTGAACCACGTTTCCGCCGTGAGAAGGATCGTCAGAAACGACGCCCACTAGTTTTTCGATGTCATAACACCGACCTATACAACTCTCCGTTCACTGAATGGGAGTTCGATCAGGCGCTTCGAGATTCTAATAGTACAGCTCCTGGACTGGGCAAGATCCACTATGAGATGCTTCGTCATCTGTCCATTGACGCTAAAAATTTGCTTCTGGCGGTATTCAACAGGCTTTGGTTAGAGGACTCTTTCCCCACCTCCTGGAAAGAAGCTATTATTGTTCCCATCCTGAAACCAGGAAAGCAAGGCACAACAGTCTCGATTTACAGGCTTATTGCCTTAACTAGCTGTGTGTGCAAGTTGATGGAACGCATGATCAACAAGCGTCTCACATGGTTTTTGGAAGAAAACTCTTTGATAAGTAGTGACAAACGGGGAGGACAATCGAATAGCGCTGCAAAGAACACGCTAGCTACATAAAGCATTTTCATCCGGAAAAAGCAGGGTTAGAAGAACATTCAATCCAGGAGGGCCATAGAATTGACTACACAACCACCGAGATCGTCAATAAATCATCAAATTACTGGGACCGTCTCATCAAAGAAGCAATTGCCATACACGGGGAAAAGGACAACCTCAACAGGGACACGGGGCTTGGAAATTGACCCAGCCTGGTTAGCGATAGTCGACTGGGAGCCCGGACGTCGGAGAAATGCCACCTTATTGGCCCGCCACCTACACCGGACCACTCCCACACCAAATACATATAAAGTCACCCTGACTTATGGAGGTCGTTGTGTATCGTATCGTGATCGTAATTGTTGTGCCCAGATACCACAGAGGGAAGTTCGTCCAGGCCATCTTCTGCGATCGGTAGTCCCGCGCCAGGTTGGTATCATTCGGAACCCCCGTGCGCGTGAAAGAGAAAAAGCTTTGTCTGACGTAGACCCGAGCCCGAGCGATCGTCTTTTGTTTTCGTTTTGTCTCCTTTGTAAGTGAAAAGCGCTGCAGACGTTGACTCTCCTTTACCTAGGCGGCGACACGCTGTTAACTTGAACGTTGACGGGCAACCGGCCCTGAGTTCCTTTCTCACCCACCCCCTTCACAGTGCCTGGCTTACAGACGTCAATCCCCTTTACCTAGGAGTTGACACACCGGGAAAAAAAGCGTTGACGGGCACCTGCCTTAACTTGCGTGTGTAGTGTTCGGCGTCACGGACGCTTGCCCCCCGCCGGGGGTCGGCACGCCGAAACCGGGCTAAGACCGGGCACCGGCCCAGAGCCCTTTAAAGACCCCCTTGCGGGCACCTCAAAAGACGCCAAAATAAGAAACCAGTGGTAGATAAAGTAAACAGTGATTCGTGCGCGAAGTGTTACAACCAGGATCTCACCAGGATGGACGAAAGGGAAAGGACCAGCTTAGGGACAGGACCCAACGACCTAACCCCAATCAGAACTGAAGCGGCCAATGCACTTATTGAAGTTAGTAAGCTGCATGCTACTATTAATAATTGTGAAACCAGCAGTGATACACGCACCACACCATTAACACCAACACTAATGCATGACCAACCTATCACCCCTACCACCTCGAAGTCATATACTGACGCTATAAAATCACTCCCCTTACCCAAACCCCAAAACCTCACGATAAACCCTACCCCAAGATTACCACCTATTACCCTTACCAGCCACCAAACCTATCTGAGGTTAATCAAATCCCACCCAACCATTACAGTCTGAATGGTCAGAGGTTACTATAAAATCCACACCCACTCTAAAGAAACCTACGAATCCGTCATTGCCGAGCTCAAGCGAGGTAAGGACGAATTCTATTACACCTCCCTTTCAGATGAAAGACCCCGTAAGATGGTTATCCGAGGCCTACCCAGGGCAATGGATGCGCGAGAGGTTCAAGAATTTTTAATTGCCGAACTTGAGAATGAGCAAGTGTGACGTTTTTCCTGCGCGATTTATACTAAAGAAGTATTACGTCATATTTCGCGTAGGAAAGCCCTCACATTTCCTCCTTCGTAGTACGCCTTGCGTCATGCTTGCTTTGTTGGTTGTGCCAGTCGACGCTAGGTGTCTCCACCTATCTTTGCCCTGAGTTGCATTTACGAACGTGTAAGCTGAAACAGTTCCGATCCGACCGACCCCCACGTAACAGCCAGGTTCTCGCAGGGAAACGAGCGAGAAGAAGAAGGAGGATGACGTGCGATTAGTGTGGAACGGTGTCTCGCTGGACGAGACTTGCATTTTTTTTGGATCCTAATTGCACGTGCTCGTTTTAGACTATATCTCCATACTTCGTATAATTACCCGAAAAGTGGATTGTACTCGCAAACTTCGGATTTTGAAGTTAAGTAGTGGAAAAATTACATTTCTTGTGAGGAATCAAATACGCGTGTTCCGAGTCCAGTTTGACGTGTGCACAGACTGTTTGTCGTATTATACAGGACACACGTTACCACTACTTCTATGGAACGTCTTCATGGAACCCTGATTGCGAGGAAAGTTGAGTTTCGTAATACCAATGTGAGGGAAAAGACGACCGCATGAGAAAGAAGCCAAATCCTATTAGATTCTCCAGTTGCAGAGTTCGATTGACCAGATGGAATGGTTTTTTGAGTGAACTATTGAGGTATGTACTGTGTCAAATCCTTCCTTTTGCGCCATATCAAATATAGTGAAGTGCGTCGGGTTGAAATACTTTGAATCTGCAGTTCGGATAATTGAGAGTAGGAAGATATAATTGTCTGGTTGTTGGAACTATGTAAAATGGAATTAATCGTGTAATTGTTTGAACTAGGGGTCGTCGTCACTATTCGTCGTATACAAAAAAAGTAAAGGAGAATTTCTAATTTTCTTAATGAAATTGAGCAAGGCGTACGTTAGGGTAATTTGTTATTGCGTCTCAGAGGGCGACAGAATACAATGAGAGATAATGTTTGTCTGGCACGAAAATAATAGTATAAAGTAAGAAGAGAGCATCAAAGTAAAATAAGGGGACAAATTGTTACGAGAAGGAATAAGAGCTTTTTATTGCGATGTATTGTTGAGAAATTTAACTTGTTAAAGATATTTGATATTACATGATTCTATGGTTTGGTTGAATATATTCTTGTTCGTTGTCGTAATTGTAACGACCTAATGTAAGAAACTATGAAGTAAACGGAAGGGAGAAATAATTGTTGAACCCATTTTTCGGAAATAATCTTGTGTGATTTAAAAGACGGGTTTCTCGTTAATAATTGCTTTGATGCACATGTTTTCTTGTTGGGACGTTAATCATTCTTCGCTGCGAGATTAACGCAATAAATTCTGACTTAAGGTCACAAATGAACTTTACTCTCTCTTTTTTTTTTGTTTTTTGGAACCTTGCTTGCTAATGAAGAACGAGAGATTACTAGTGTTAAATGAAAAGATGAATTGATTGATCTGAGTGGTACGCATATCTTTTGTGACGTTCCGTGTACACACCCGTACACGAATATACGCATATATACATATATATATATTGAAAGGTCGACATAGTGTGAGATTTTCCACGATATTCTGTGACTATATATTTATTATATACCTTGTTTTGCTTAGCGTTTTGGGAGGGTCTCATATATTTGAACACGTGCACCCCTTCCCTTTATTCATTGGTTCTCAATAGAGACTGAGGCGGTAGCGATAAACGCTGGCCATTAACCTCAACACTTTTGTGACTTTCGTAACTGGTTTGTTGTTATTCGTTTCTACGAACGTACGATAATTGATCCCGGACCTTTTGCACGTTTCCTTAAATAACTTACGCTATCTTTTCTTATGTACGCAACAACCACGTTACAAAGTTCCTGGTAGCAGAGCGTGGTTAATTTTTTTTATATATAACTTACACAGTCGAAATATTGCAAAAATTTTTTTCCCTTCCGGATATTACTATTCTTGGTAGTATTGGTTTCTTCCGTGTAAAATTTTTGAGAAAGCGTTGCCACATGGGAATTTTTTGGGTTTACTGTTTCTACTTATCTCATTGGATATTTTGATGTTGCACTTTTGCAATTGTATTGTCACTTGGATACTATTGGCTTTTCTTTTGTTCGGGCTCTTCCCTTGTGGACCTTTTGGATATCCTATCCAAGAGATAAATATAATGTCGCTTCCTCCCCAAGGCCATTTGCATGGGATTGGGTCGGTTTCTTTTCCCTTCCCGCCCGGGAGCAGAATCCTCACAGTTCTTCCCGCCCATTTCAACCATTATTCTGTAACTTTTGCCGCCGAACTGGACACTCTGCTTCATATTGCCGACGTCGTCCCCCTACCACCCGTTACTCTTCTCATGACCCAGTTCCTCGCATCTAAGAAATGCATGGAATACCACAACTTTGGATTTTGTATTTTGCTTGGGTATTTGACTTAGAATCTTAACAACATTGAAGATATATATATTTTATGCAATTTTGGTGTATACATGATTTCTATGTTAATTTTTTTCGTTATATTGTAAGTTAGTTTATGGTAATATTTTGCCTTTTTTGCTTAATGTTTCTTGTCAGATCTCAATCATGATTTCATTGGTAAATAATTCTTATTGCATATTACTTAAGGCAATTTTTGGTATATATGTAGGATGACTGTTTTAATCACAAATTGTAATTGGTGCTCCTATCTCTCATTGTATTCCCCTCTGTTTATGTTTCCTCTCCTCTTTCCTATCCTTTTTTTTTCTTCTCTTCCATTATTCTCTTCTAATTCGCCTTTTTTCTGTTTATTTTTCATGTTTATTGAGGGAACATAAAAAATCGAGTGTGCCATCTCGGAATCATCACTTGACGCATTACAATGGAAACGCATCCACCACATTACTCTCTAGGAGTACTGATTTGATTGTAAAACGTCTTCTCCTTTTTTTGAGAAATTCTCCACATTATAGTGTTTATTTGGACCTTCGTTTTCTACTTACAGGTGTTGTTTAACGGGTATCTTTATATTGAGTGTATTGTGAAACCTGCATGTTTAATTTGATGTAATGCCCTTTTAATGGCACATATACTCAGATATCAGGTAAAGAGTTTTCTTATTTGTAATGTTAACTTTTCATCCAGTATGGTCATTTCATTATTACGATTGCAATCGACTTTTCATGCTTACCTTTTTCGCAATCATTTTTATAGACTATTTATTCATCTTATTATCTATTCTGTCTAAATTGGTTACCAACATTGTGCATATTTATGTCATTCGTCAATCTAGTCTCAATCTAATCCATTTGTGTGGGATATTTATATTTATATATATTTTTAGGTACTTGTTGGCATATATTCTCACATGGTATGTGTGTTCTCTATTTATTATGTGTCTTTATGGTTCTTTGCAACACATACATTTGGGTATTTCTTCTTTGATTAAGGGGAATTTCTTTATATAGATATTAGATGCTCTCGAAATGGTATATTTGTGTCTGGTTAGTTCATGTGCCTTTCTTGCCAAATAATTATGGTTGTTGTTATTATATATCTTTGTTCTCTTATATTTGTTAGCCGGGGGAGTTTGTGACGTTTTTCCTGCGCGATTTATACTAAAGAAGTATTACGTCATATTTCGCGTAGGAAAGCCCTCACATTTCCTCCTTCGTAGTACGCCTTGCGTCATGCTTGCTTTGTTGGTTGTGCCAGTCGACGCTAGGTGTCTCCACCTATCTTTGCCCTGAGTTGCATTTACGAACGTGTAAGCTGAAACAGTTCCGATCCGACCGACCCCCACGTAACAGCCAGGTTCTCGCAGGGAAACGAGCGAGAAGAAGAAGGAGGATGACGTGCGATTAGTGTGGAACGGTGTCTCGCTGGACGAGACTTGCATTTTTTTTGGATCCTAATTGCACGTGCTCGTTTTAGACTATATCTCCATACTTCGTATAATTACCCGAAAAGTGGATTGTACTCGCAAACTTCGGATTTTGAAGTTAAGTAGTGGAAAAATTACATTTCTTGTGAGGAATCAAATACGCGTGTTCCGAGTCCAGTTTGACGTGTGCACAGACTGTTTGTCGTATTATACAGGACACACGTTACCACTACTTCTATGGAACGTCTTCATGGAACCCTGATTGCGAGGAAAGTTGAGTTTCGTAATACCAATGTGAGGGAAAAGACGACCGCATGAGAAAGAAGCCAAATCCTATTAGATTCTCCAGTTGCAGAGTTCGATTGACCAGATGGAATGGTTTTTTGAGTGAACTATTGAGGTATGTACTGTGTCAAATCCTTCCTTTTGCGCCATATCAAATATAGTGAAGTGCGTCGGGTTGAAATACTTTGAATCTGCAGTTCGGATAATTGAGAGTAGGAAGATATAATTGTCTGGTTGTTGGAACTATGTAAAATGGAATTAATCGTGTAATTGTTTGAACTAGGGGTCGTCGTCACTATTCGTCGTATACAAAAAAAGTAAAGGAGAATTTCTAATTTTCTTAATGAAATTGAGCAAGGCGTACGTTAGGGTAATTTGTTATTGCGTCTCAGAGGGCGACAGAATACAATGAGAGATAATGTTTGTCTGGCACGAAAATAATAGTATAAAGTAAGAAGAGAGCATCAAAGTAAAATAAGGGGACAAATTGTTACGAGAAGGAATAAGAGCTTTTTATTGCGATGTATTGTTGAGAAATTTAACTTGTTAAAGATATTTGATATTACATGATTCTATGGTTTGGTTGAATATATTCTTGTTCGTTGTCGTAATTGTAACGACCTAATGTAAGAAACTATGAAGTAAACGGAAGGGAGAAATAATTGTTGAACCCATTTTTCGGAAATAATCTTGTGTGATTTAAAAGACGGGTTTCTCGTTAATAATTGCTTTGATGCACATGTTTTCTTGTTGGGACGTTAATCATTCTTCGCTGCGAGATTAACGCAATAAATTCTGACTTAAGGTCACAAATGAACTTTACTCTCTCTTTTTTTTTGTTTTTTGTTTTTTGGAACCTTGCTTGCTAATGAAGAACGAGAGATTACTAGTGTTAAATGAAAAGATGAATTGATTGATCTGAGTGGTACGCATATCTTTTGTGACGTTCCGTGTACACACCCGTACACGAATATACGCATATATACATATATATATATTGAAAGGTCGACATAGTGTGAGATTTTCCACGATATTCTGTGACTATATATTTATTATATACCTTGTTTTGCTTAGCGTTTTGGGAGGGTCTCATATATTTGAACACGTGCACCCCTTCCCTTTATTCATTGGTTCTCAATAGAGACTGAGGCGGTAGCGATAAACGCTGGCCATTAACCTCAACACTTTTGTGATTTTCGTAACTGGTTTGTTGTTATTCGTTTCTACGAACGTACGATAATTGATCCCGGACCTTTTGCACGTTTCCTTAAATAACTTACGCTATCTTTTCTTATGTACGCAACAACCACGTTACAAAGTTCCTGGTAGCAGAGCGTGGTTAATTTTTTTTATATATAACTTACACAGTCGAAATATTGCAAAAATTTTTTTCCCTTCCGGATATTACTATTCTTGGTAGTATTGGTTTCTTCCGTGTAAAATTTTTGAGAAAGCGTTGCCACATGGGAATTTTTTGGGTTTACTGTTTCTACTTATCTCATTGGATATTTTGATGTTGCACTTTTGCAATTGTATTGTCACTTGGATACTATTGGCTTTTCTTTTGTTCGGGCTCTTCCCTTGTGGACCTTTTGGATATCCTATCCAAGAGATAAATATAATGTCGCTTCCTCCCCAAGGCCATTTGCATGGGATTGGGTCGGTTTCTTTTCCCTTCCCGCCCGGGAGCAGAATCCTCACAGTTCTTCCCGCCCATTTCAACCATTATTCTGTAACTTTTGCCGCCGAACTGGACACTCTGCTTCATATTGCCGACGTCGTCCCCCTACCACCCGTTACTCTTCTCATGACCCAGTTCCTCGCATCTAAGAAATGCATGGAATACCACAACTTTGGATTTTGTATTTTGCTTGGGTATTTGACTTAGAATCTTAACAACATTGAAGATATATATATTTTATGCAATTTTGGTGTATACATGATTTCTATGTTAATTTTTTTCGTTATATTGTAAGTTAGTTTATGGTAATATTTTGCCTTTTTTGCTTAATGTTTCTTGTCAGATCTCAATCATGATTTCATTGGTAAATAATTCTTATTGCATATTACTTAAGGCAATTTTTGGTATATATGTAGGATGACTGTTTTAATCACAAATTGTAATTGGTGCTCCTATCTCTCATTGTATTCCCCTCTGTTTATGTTTCCTCTCCTCTTTCCTATCCTTTTTTTTTCTTCTCTTCCATTATTCTCTTCTAATTCGCCTTTTTTCTGTTTATTTTTCATGTTTATTGAGGGAACATAAAAAATCGAGTGTGCCATCTCGGAATCATCATTTGACGCATTACAATGGAAACGCATCCACCACATTACTCTCTAGGAGTACTGATTTGATTGTAAAACGTCTTCTCCTTTTTTTAAGAAATTCTCCACATTATAGTGTTTATTTGGACCTTCGTTTTCTACTTACAGGTGTTGTTTAACGGGTATCTTTATATTGAGTGTATTGTGAAACCTGCATGTTTAATTTGATGTAATGCCCTTTTAATGGCACATATACTCAGATATCAGGTAAAGAGTTTTCTTATTTGTAATGTTAACTTTTCATCCAGTATGGTCATTTCATTATTACGATTGCAATCGACTTTTCATGCTTACCTTTTTCGCAATCATTTTTATAGACTATTTATTCATCTTATTATCTATTCTGTCTAAATTGGTTACCAACATTGTGCATATTTATGTCATTCGTCAATCTAGTCTCAATCTAATCCATTTGTGTGGGATATTTATATTTATATATATTTTTAGGTACTTGTTGGCATATATTCTCACATGGTATGCGTGTTCTCTATTTATTATGTGTCTTTATGGTTCTTTGCAACACATACATTTGGGTATTTCTTCTTTGATTAAGGGGAATTTCTTTATATAGATATTAGATGCTCTCGAAATGGTATATTTGTGTCTGGTTAGTTCATGTGCCTTTCTTGCCAAATAATTATGGTTGTTGTTATTATATATCTTTGTTCTCTTATATTTGTTAGCCGGGGGAGTTTGTGACGTTTTTCCTGCGCGATTTATACTAAAGAAGTATTACGTCATATTTCGCGTAGGAAAGCCCTCACATTTCCTCCTTCGTAGTACGCCTTGCGTCATGCTTGCTTTGTTGGTTGTGCCAGTCGACGCTAGGTGTCTCCACCTATCTTTGCCCTGAGTTGCATTTACGAACGTGTAAGCTGAAACAGTTCCGATCCGACCGACCCCCACGTAACAGCCAGGTTATCGCAGGGAAACGAGCGAGAAGAAGAAGGAGGATGACGTGCGATTAGTGTGGAACGGTGTCTCGCTGGACGAGACTTGCATTTTTTTTGGATCCTAATTGCACGTGCTCGTTTTAGACTATATCTCCATACTTCGTATAATTACCCGAAAAGTGGATTGTACTCGCAAACTTCGGATTTTGAAGTTAAGTAGTGGAAAAATTACATTTCTTGTGAGGAATCAAATACGCGTGTTCCGAGTCCAGTTTGACGTGTGCACAGACTGTTTGTCGTATTATACAGGACACACGTTACCACTACTTCTATGGAACGTCTTCATGGAACCCTGATTGCGAGGAAAGTTGAGTTTCGTAATACCAATGTGAGGGAAAAGACGACCGCATGAGAAAGAAGCCAAATCCTATTAGATTCTCCAGTTGCAGAGTTCGATTGACCAGATGGAATGGTTTTTTGAGTGAACTATTGAGGTATGTACTGTGTCAAATCCTTCCTTTTGCGCCATATCAAATATAGTGAAGTGCGTCGGGTTGAAATACTTTGAATCTGCAGTTCGGATAATTGAGAGTAGGAAGATATAATTGTCTGGTTGTTGGAACTATGTAAAATGGAATTAATCGTGTAATTGTTTGAACTAGGGGTCGTCGTCACTATTCGTCGTATACAAAAAAAGTAACGGAGAATTTCTAATTTTCTTAATGAAATTGAGCAAGGCGTACGTTAGGGTAATTTGTTATTGCGTCTCAGAGGGCGACAGAATACAATGAGAGATAATGTTTGTCTGGCACGAAAATAATAGTATAAAGTAAGAAGAGAGCATCAAAGTAAAATAAGGGGACAAATTGTTACGAGAAGGAATAAGAGCTTTTTATTGCGATGTATTGTTGAGAAATTTAACTTGTTAAAGATATTTGATATTACATGATTCTATGGTTTGGTTGAATATATTCTTGTTCGTTGTCGTAATTGTAACGACCTAATGTAAGAAACTATGAAGTAAACGGAAGGGAGAAATAATTGTTGAACCCATTTTTCGGAAATAATCTTGTGTGATTTAAAAGACGGGTTTCTCGTTAATAATTGCTTTGATGCACATGTTTTCTTGTTGGGACGTTAATCATTCTTCGCTGCGAGATTAACGCAATAAATTCTGACTTAAGGTCACAAATGAACTTTACTCTCTCTTTTTTTTTTTTTGTTTTTTGTTTTTTGGAACCTTGCTTGCTAATGAAGAACGAGAGATTACTAGTGTTAAATGAAAAGATGAATTGATTGATCTGAGTGGTACGCATATCTTTTGTGACGTTCCGTGTACACACCCGTACACGAATATACGCATATATACATATATATATATTGAAAGGTCGACATAGTGTGAGATTTTCCACGATATTCTGTGACTATATATTTATTATATACCTTGTTTTGCTTAGCGTTTTGGGAGGGTCTCATATATTTGAACACGTGCACCCCTTCCCTTTATTCATTGGTTCTCAATAGAGACTGAGGCGGTAGCGATAAACGCTGGCCATTAACCTCAACACTTTTGTGACTTTCGTAACTGGTTTGTTGTTATTCGTTTCTACGAACGTACGATAATTGATCCCGGACCTTTTGCACGTTTCCTTAAATAACTTACGCTATCTTTTCTTATGTACGCAACAACCACGTTACAAAGTTCCTGGTAGCAGAGCGTGGTTAATTTTTTTATATATATAACTTACACAGTCGAAATATTGCAAAATTTTTTTCCCTTCCGGATATTACTTTTCTTGGTATTATTGGTTCCTTCCGTGTAAAATTTTTGAGAAAGCGTTGCCACATGGGAATTTTTTGGGTTTACTGTTTCTACTTATCTCATTGGATATTTTGATGTTGCACTTTTGCAATTGTATTGTCACTTGGATACTATTGGCTTTTCTTTTGTTCGGGCTCTTCCCTTGTGGACCTTTTGGATATCCTATCCAAGAGATAAATATAATGTCGCTTCCTCCCCAAGGCCATTTGCATGGGATTGGGTCGGTTTCTTTTCCCTTCCCGCCCGGGAGCAGAATCCTCACCGTTCTTCCCGCCCATTTCAACCATTATTCTGTAACTTTTGCCGCCGAACTGGACACTCTGCTTCATATTGCCGACGTCGTCCCCCTACCACCCGTTACTCTTCTCATGACCCAGTTCCTCGCATCTAAGAAATGCATGGAATACCACAACTTTGGATTTTGTATTTTGCTTGGGTATTTGACTTAGAATCTTAACAACATTGAAGATATATATATTTTATGCAATTTTGGTGTATACATGATTCCTATGTTAATTTTTTTCGTTATATTGTAAGTTAGTTTATGGTAATATTACCCGAAAAGTGGATTGTACTCGCAAACTTCGGATTTTGAAGTTAAGTAGTGGAAAAATTACATTTCTTGTGAGGAATCAAATACGCGTGTTCCGAGTCCAGTTTGACGTGTGCACAGACTGTTTGTCGTATTATACAGGACACACGTTACCACTACTTCTATGGAACGTCTTCATGGAACCCTGATTGCGAGGAAAGTTGAGTTTCGTAATACCAATGTGAGGGAAAAGACGACAGCATGAGAAAGAAGCCAAATCCTATTAGATTCTCCAGTTGCAGAGTTCGATTGACCAGATGGAATGGTTTTTTGAGTGAACTATTGAGGTATGTACTGTGTCAAATCCTTCCTTTTGCGCCATATCAAATATAGTGAAGTGCGTCGGGTTGAAATACTTTGAATCTGCAGTTCGGATAATTGAGAGTAGGAAGATATAATTGTCTGGTTGTTGGAACTATGTAAAATGGAATTAATCGTGTAATTGTTTGAACTAGGGGTCGTCGTCACTATTCGTCGTATACAAAAAAAGTAAAGGAGAATTTCTAATTTTCTTAATGAAATTGAGCAAGGCGTACGTTAGGGTAATTTGTTATTGCGTCTCAGAGGGCGACAGAATACAATGAGAGATAATGTTTGTCTGGCACGAAAATAATAGTATAAAGTAAGAAGAGAGCATCAAAGTAAAATAAGGGGACAAATTGTTACGAGAAGGAATAAGAGCTTTTTATTGCGATGTATTGTTGAGAAATTTAACTTGTTAAAGATATTTGATATTACATGATTCTATGGTTTGGTTGAATATATTCTTGTTCGTTGTCGTAATTGTAACGACCTAATGTAAGAAACTATGAAGTAAACGGAAGGGAGAAATAATTGTTGAACCCATTTTTCGGAAATAATCTTGTGTGATTTAAAAGACGGGTTTCTCGTTAATAATTGCTTTGATGCACATGTTTTCTTGTTGGGACGTTAATCATTCTTCGCTGCGAGATTAACGCAATAAATTCTGACTTAAGGTCACAAATGAACTTTACTCTCTCTTTTTTTTTGTTTTTTGTTTTTTGGAACCTTGCTTGCTAATGAAGAACGAGAGATTACTAGTGTTAAATGAAAAGATGAATTGATTGATCTGAGTGGTACGCATATCTTTTGTGACGTTCCGTGTACACACCCGTACACGAATATACGTATATATACATATATATATATTGAAAGGTCGACATAGTGTGAGATTTTCCACGATATTCTGTGACTATATATTTATTATATACCTTGTTTTGCTTAGCGTTTTGGGAGGGTCTCATATATTTGAACACGTGCACCCCTTCCCTTTATTCATTGGTTCTCAATAGAGACTGAGGCGGTAGCGATAAACGCTGGCCATTAACCTCAACACTTTTGTGACTTTCGTAACTGGTTTGTTGTTATTCGTTTCTACGAACGTACGATAATTGATCCCGGACCTTTTGCACGTTTCCTTAAATAACTTACGCTATCTTTTCTTACGTACGCAACAACCACTTTACACAAGTTACAGTCCTACAGATGACAAGGAGAAATGCCGAAAATGGGCAGAGAGATCGGATGCCTCTATTCCTGGTTAGGCTTTCAAATGCATCTTACAAACCCCACCTCCTGAAAATAGAATTTATATTGAGATGTTCAGTTTATTTTGAGGAATATCAAGGTAATCAAACCCCCCGATGCCATAACTGCCAATTTTTTCATCATTCAAGCACCAACTGTCACGTGAGGCCGCGCTGCGTTAAATGTGCAGCTGATCAGCTTACCAGCTCGTGCACAAAAGGCCCCCATGACAAGCCTAAGTGCGCGAACTGCAAGGGTGATCATGCAGCGAGCTACATGGGATGCGTGGCGTTCACCTCCCAAGTTCCCAAACCCCAACCCCCGAAAATACAATCCCCCCCAAACCCAACCTCCCAAAAACAACCACCCAAGCCCTTAGTTGATGCAGAGGGATTCAAAACAGTAGTGGGGAAGCGGCAGGCAAGGGACAGGGCCACTAAACATAGGGTTGAAGAAAAAAGAACGCGAAAGAGCAGTTACCCCTACACAAGAACAACAACTGACTCCAGTGACGAGGACTACATTCCTCCCACTCCTAAAACCCCCCAACCAAAACCTAACAAACCTAAACCCGCCGTTCGGCCCAAACCTACCGTTCGACCCGAACAGTCCAAACCTACCGCCCTACCCAAACAAACCAAACCGATCGGCAGTGCCAACAGGACTGACACGACCGACGGTACCAAAGTCACTGGCCCCCCAACCCCCCCTCCCCCAAACACACAGCAAGGTAAATAACAATGTGTCAGAACTAATTAACTCCATTGCGGAAATAAATAAGCAATTTGACTAGGACTTTGACATCACCAAGGCCCTTGGACACATTTGAATTTGAGTTTAAAATTGTGGGAGCGTCAGCACTTAGGCTATTTTGCTCCCGTCACATTATACGGGGGCCAGCCCCTTATCATTTCAAAGATCAACTCTAACGTTGCATAATTAAAAATGTTAAAATGTTCTGACTTCTATTAAAAGCTGAGGCTGTAAACGGGCACTCAGCACACATAAGGACAACAGGACAATACAAACAAAATTATACTGGCCATGGGGCCAGTCGCCAGAGCCTCGTTAGTCTTCAGTCCAGGGTGTACTAACGTGGAAGTGAGGTTGACATTTGGGTGTACTACGTGGAAGATCACCCCTTACACCCCTCCCTTGGACACATAAAATCCCTAATAGGGGTGTTCAAGAGAACCAGGGATGACACCCTGGACTGAAGACTAACGAGGCTCTGGCGACTGGCCCCATGGCCAGTATAATTTTGTTTGTACTGTCCTGTTGTCCTTAGGTGTGGTGATGTCCCTTTACAGCCTCAGCTTTTAACAGAAGTCAGAACATTTTAAGATTTTTTAATTACGCAACGTTAGAGTTGTTCTTTGTAATGATAAGGGGCTGGCCCCGTATAATGTGACGGGAGCAAAATAGCCTAAGTGCTGACGCTCCCACAATTTTAAAATCAAAATTCAAATGTCAAGAACCAGGGATGAAGAGGCCCTCGTCCTTGTTAAGTTCATGCTAAATATAGCAATTAGTCATGTGTCAGGTTACTAGGATACCGGAAATGAGGCTACTAGCTTTCAATAGTCGTGGCCTACATGGCCAAAAACTAGAAATATCAGAATTCCTAACTAACTCTCTAGCCTTCTTAAACCCGAAGGATCATGGCTGCAGCAACACATGCCTTCCATCTTTCCCTATCTTGAGCAAGATCTATATACTCTTTCCCATCCATACCGATTTCCCTTAGGTCCATCTCAACATTGTCCCTCCATCTTCGTCTTGGCCTTCCTACAGGTCTCTTACCATCAGGTTTCCCAACAAGAATCCTGTTATCTCCTCTTTCATCTCCCATTCGTGCCACATGGCCTGCCCGCCTAAGTCTTCTTCATTTAATTATTCTAATAATATCTGGAGATGAACACAAATTATGTAGTTCTAAATTATGTAACCTTCTCCACTCACCTGTCTCCTCATCCCTTTTAGGTCAAAATATTTTCCTGAGGATCTTATTTTCAAATACTCTCAATTTATGTTCCTCTTTCGATGTAAGGGACCAAGTTTCACATCCATATAATACTACAGGCAAAATTACTGTTTTGTATATTTTAACTTTTAGTTTCTTGGATATTAAACGAGAAGACAAAAGTTTACGAAGAGAGAAGTAACATGCATTTCCTGAATTAAGTCTACTTTTTATTTCCTCTTTAATATAATTTTCATTTGTTAATATTACTCCTAAGTATTTGAATTTGGAAACTGGTTCAAACGAGTTGTTATCAATAATTAGATTTTGATTATTACCTAACACTTGGTTTCGGCCTGTAAGCATATATTTAGTTTTCTCTTTGTTAACTTCCAAACCTATCTCTTTAGCAGTTTTGAAAAATATTTTAGCATTATTCTTAATTGTATTCACATCATCCCCCAGTAAGTCTATATCATCTGCATATGCTAACAACTGAGTCACACCATTTAATTTTAGTCCTTCTTTAGTTTCTTTTACCTTCCTAACAGCATATTCTAAGGCAAAATTAAAGAGCAATGGAAATAATGCATCTCCTTGTTTTAACCCATCAAGGATTGTAAATTTGTCAGACATATTAATACCCACACGAATTTTACTTTCTGTTTCACTGGTGCATATTTTTATCATACTAACAAGCTTCTTAGGTATTCCAAACTATACTAATATATTATATAATTTATCTCTTTTGACCGAATCATATGCTTTTTTGAAATCAATGAATAGCTGATGGACATTTTGATTATATTCCCACTTTTTTTCAAGTGTCTGTCTGATGTGAAAAATTTGATCTGTAGTTGATGTGTTACGTTTAAATCCACATTGATAATCACCTATAATTTCATTAGCATATGGGGTTAGTCTTGTTAAAATAATGTTAGATAATATTTTATATGTTGTTGAGAGTAGAGAAATTCCACGGTAATTATTGCAGTTCATTTTATCACCTTTCTTAAACACAGGAACTTATGGATTCTTTCCACTGTTGAGGGATTTCTTCTTCATTCCATATTAAACAAATTAATTTATGAATTTGACATATTAACGAATTTCCACCATATTTTATTAACTCAGCTGGTATTAAATCAATGCCAGGTGCTTTGTTATTCTTTAGCCTTTTAATAGCATCTTTAACTTCAGTCAAGTTAGGTTCGGGAACTAAAGGTTCTGCTGTGTGTACTTCTCTCACTTCTGATTTATCTCCTACATGGACATTTAAAAGGTCATTAAAGTAGTTCTTCCATCTATTTAGAATATCGCTTGGGTCAGCTAGGAAATCACCGTCTTTATCTTTTATCAAGTTTACTTTAGGTTGCCACCACTTTCTAAACTCATTTACACCTTTATATAAATCTCTGATATTTTTATTTTTGCTATTTGTTTCAATTTCGTTAATTTTGCTTTTCAAGTAATCTCTTTTTTTACTTCTAAACGTGCTGTTTACTTCTCGCTTTATTCTATTATAATTGTTTAGATTTGTATTATCAGAGTTATTTAACCACCTAAGTCTAGCCTGATTTCTTATTTCTATTAGATTATGACATTTATTATCAAACCATGGCTTACTTTTTCTCGGTTTATGGTATTCTATACTTCCTTTAGCTGCTGATTCTATTGCATTACGTATGTGCTCCCAATTCTTATTTACGTCTGTTTCATTTATATTTTCATCATCATTTAAATCCTGCAAAATATCAAATCTATTTGACAGTTTAATTTGGTAATCTTTCTTAATTCTTTCATCAGTAAACTTTCCTGTATCAAATTTTAGAACTTTTAGATTTTGTTGCTTATGATTTATCACTGAGAGTCTCTCTTAATTTAGCAATTACTAAATAATGGTCACTGGCACAGTCAGCACCTGTATGTGTACGAACGTCAATTATACTAGTATGCCTTCTCTTATCAATGAGAATATGTTCTATCTGATTATGAGTTTTACCATCTGGAGAAGACCTGGTATATTTATGGATATCTTTATGTTTAAAAGTGGTACTCTTCACAATTAGATGCTTTGAGGTTGCAAAAGTAATCAATCTTATACCATTATCATTACTTAATTCTTGAAGACTTTCTTTACCAATCGTGGGTTTAAATGTCTCTTCTTTGCCAATCTATGCATTACAGTCACCTAACAGAATTTTCATATCATACTGAGAAAATTTATCAAAGACCTGTTCTAACTCTGTATAAAAATCATCTTTAGTATTATCATCTTTATCTTCCGTTGGTGCATGTATGTTTATTAAAATAATTTTACACCACCTACCCTGTAAAACTGCATATGATATCCTATAATTAATGAATTATACTGTTTTAAGAGCAGAGATAATTCTATTAGTTATGAAAAAGCCTGTTCCAAAATTATGATTTTCAGTACCACCATAGAAAGAAGTATAATTTTTAGTTTTACAATTCCCTTCTCCTGGCCACCTAACTTCCTGGACAGCTACTACATCTAATTTATACTTAACTATCTCATTAACTGTACACTGAAATGCCCCAGGCCGGTAAAGGCTCAGAACATTCCAGGTGCCTAATTTAATATCCTTATTCCTAATGTAGATCTTATCCTTAGTCCAGAGACCTCCCAAAGTAGTCCCCACCCGGATATCCGAACGTGGGACTATTTTACCTCCGATATAAATTAACTTTGGAACATCCATGGCCTTATATTGCTGATTCTTGACATGGTTTTTTACAGTGCAGAGTTGTCAGCTCTACGCCTAACCCCCAATATGAATGGAGGAACTACTACACAAGACAAACACAAACACATTAGACAGCAAAATTACTACGGAATTCCTAACGGAAAACAAAATTCATATTGCATTCTTTTTTTAAACAAATTTAACCCCTGAAAAGAAAATTAGCTTTCGAGGCTACCACAAAATCCGAAAGGATAGACTAGGTGTCGGGCAAGGCCTGGGCATACTAGCAGCGGTAAATAGAAAACTCAAATATAACCTAATAAATACGTCCCATATCACCACAATGGAAACAATCGCTATAAGAATCCAAACAAACAATAGACCCATCACTTTCATAGGAGTTTACAATTCCCCATCCCAGAAGATAAACCTAACTGACCTCAAAAACTTAGAAAAACTTGACCGCTCCGTCCTTTTGACAGGAGATTGGAATTCAAAACATATTTTTTTTTACTGCAAACAGACCAACAATAACGGCAAAGTACTAAATGAGTACCTGCAAAAAAGCCGTTTACAGGTGCTATCCCAGCACCGACCAACCCACTACCCTTATGATCCAAACAGGACCCCAGACGTACTTGATTTCGCTTTATTCAAAAATATCCCCCACCAGCTCAAAATAACAGTGCAGAATGAATTTATGTCAGACCACCAGCCAATTATAGTAACGGCCTCTGTGGCCGCTGACCAAACTACCCTCCCCTTCAAATTCAACTATAAGAGGGCCAACTGGCCTAAATATCAAACACTAATAAGGGAAGGTCTACCCCCTCCCCCAACTCAACTCACCAGAACAAATAGGCCAACGGGTCGACGCCTTAACCACTACTATTAACAAGGCGGCGAAAGCTGCAATCCCCCCCTCCCATACAGAACGATCTCCCACCTCACATTAAAAATCTCATAAAAACCAGAAACCAAACGCGGGACATTTTCCGGCGTACCCACGACAGGGGCTACAAACCCCTCATAAATCAATTGCAAAGACGAATCAAATTAGAGAGTGAACATTTTAGAAACAAGAAATGGGCTGAGTTAACATCCAACCTTAAAATTACTGATAACTCAGCCTGGAAACTAACTAGGGCACTCACAAAGCCCTTCGCCCCACCTACGGCTCTCCATGAGCCTAACGGTTTAGTGTACGGTGATGAGAAAAAAGCACAAGCCTTCGCCGACACCCTTGAGCTAGCCTTTACTGAAAATAACACCAACACAGACCCGGACGAAGAGCGACATATCTATCGCACGGTCCGAACCTTTTTCCGAGAGGAAAACAATGACAACGCTGTCCCAACTAACGTTAGAGAGCTAAATAGCATAATTAAATACCTACCACCCCCCCCCCCCGTAAGGCTCCAGGCCCGGATGGTATACAAAACATATTAATCAAAAACCTACCCCTAGAAGCTATAACGCTACTCGTTAACCTAATAAACGCGATATTAAATCTAGCATACTTCCGCATAGAATGGAAGAAACTTAAAATTAATATGATCCCTAAGCCGGGAAAAGACCCTCTTTTCCCTCAAAACTACAGGCCCATTACCCTCTTGTCCACGCTTGCAAAAGTCACGGAGGCAGTAGTCCTCCGTAGACTCAAATTTTATCTTATGCAAGCCAATACCATAATAAATGAACAATTTGGATTCAGAACGAAACATTCTACTACCCACCAGCTAGTCCGCCTAACGGAATTTATAACGGGGAAATTTAATAAAAAAAAGATTTGATTTTGATTTTAAAATTTTGGATCCGTCAGCACTAAGGCTATTTTGCACCCGTCACACTATACGGGGTCCAGCCCCTTACCGTTTCACATAACAACTCTAACGTTGCTTAATTAAAAATCATAAAATATTAAAATGTTCTGACTTTCGTTAAAAGTCGAGGCTGCAAAGAACACTCAGCACAAATGAGGACAAAACACAGGACAACACAAACAACATTATACTGCCCATGGGGCCAGTCGCCAGACCCTCGTTAGTCTTCAGTCCAGGGTGTACTAACGTGGAAGTGAGGTTGACATTTGGGTGTACTACGTGGAAGGTCACCTCTTACACCCCTAATAAAAAAAATGACCACAGGTGCAGTTTTTCTAGATATAGAGAAAGCATTCGATAAAGTCTGGCACCAGGGACTACTGTATAAACTAATACAGACAGGAGTCCCTGACTGCTACATCAAATTCTTCCGTTCATACCTTAACAATAGGCAATTTACAGTCAAAGTAAATTTCGAGACCTCCAGGTACTTAAATATAAATGCCGGGGTGCCGCAAGGGTCACTACTTGGAACAATCAGTTTTAACATATATGTCAACGACATCCCCCATGCACCATCCACCCAAATAGCCTTATTTGCTGACGACACGCTAATATATACCTCAGGTTACAAACATAATGTCATAAACAAAAGACTTCAAGACCATATTACTATACTCAAACCATGGTTCGATAAATGGAAGATCAAAATAAACGCAAACAAATGCGAAGCGATTCATTTTACAAGAAGACGCCGACCTCGTCCAACCACTGATATAAAAATAGGCCGAACAACCATTGCATGGAAAGACTTAGTTAAATACCTGGGCGTTCACCTAGATACTAAACTAGTCTTCAAAAAACATACAAATGTTTAGATTGGTAAGGCACAAGCCACCCTCAACAACATACAAGGACTTTTATATAGCCCTCAATTCCCTATCAACCACAAAACCACGCTATACAAGGCCCTTCTGCGCCCAGTGGTAACGTACGCTATCCCAGCCTGGGGATTTGCACTCAAACTCAACATTAATAAAATCCAGAAATTTCAGAATAAAGTTATAAAAATGATGACCCGGGCCCCGAGATTTACAAGACTTGCCCCTCTTCATCAAGAGCTAGGTATCTTCCAGGTTGACCGGTTGCTGACCGAAACTATAAATAAACTGTACATCTAAATGAACAATCACCCTAATCCATTAATCAGAAATCTTGGCAAGTATGATTTAAATTATCATTATAAACATAAGAGACCCCTCCATGGAGAATTTATAAACAAACCCTCGACCAGTCAAAAACAGACAAAATTAACTTATGAACCTAGGCAAGCAAATATATCTAATCTCATCATTTAATCAAATAACATATTTAATCAAATAATATATCCATAATAAATAAAGTAGGAAGCAATCTGTAACTAGCGATTAAACAATTAACTCACCCCCCCACATACAACACACACAACGCCTACACTAAAATAAAGTAGAAACCCAGAAACCCACAAACCTATACAACCACATAATAACCCAAACGGGCCACGGGAATGTCAGAAGGAAAGAACGAAAAAGTCAACATCCGGAAGGAACGAATTTGTAAAGCAAATAAATAAAGACGACGAAATCAAAGTAATGCCCCCATGCCCGTCCTCCCCAAAAAATGTAAACAAATAGAACAAGGTACCTTAATAGCGAGTGAGTTGATATGTTATGTGTTAGTATAGATACGTTAGGCCATAAGAGCGTCGGGGTGGGGGGAGGGTGGGGCGAAACCCCCCGGCGCACAAAAAAATATACTCAGACTAATGTATCCATTGTATGTATCCAATTGTATATAAGATTATAGTATGTATCAGGACGAAGCCTCAGGTTTAAACCCATCACAAAAACCCCAAACTACTAATACCAACTTATAAGTTTATTTTCAGACCCATCCTGAAGTCGACCCGGCAATGATAAAGGAACTCGACAATAAATAAATACCTTAAATAATCATTATTAGAGCCACATTAAAAAAAAAGCATAACCTTGGCATCCACTTCCCACTAACAACCCCATAGCTTGCACCAAAAATTAGTATCTTTCTTCATAGGTCACCAACTCCACCCAAATTTAGTAATACTCTTACACTTGCAGACCCATAACAACCCATACCCTGTCACAGAAGTAAAAACACACATACCAAACCCTAATAACTAGTTGGTTTTTTACTGCCCCTCAGGCAGGTTTTTTCTCCTTCATACGTTAAAAATCTTTTTCTTCTTTTTTCTTCGCATTTGCTGCAACTTCCTTCCTTTTCCTTCTTCTCATTCATACTACCCGAAAAGTGCCGAAAGGCAGAAGTCGGAGATTGCAACTCACACTAGGTGTGTTTTCCATGTAGTTTACACCCTAACCGCATGAAGCATGCTACACACAAGGAGGGCGCTCTAGAGCTCTACTGTACCCGCCTCACGGGTGGTCGGGTTCAAGAGTGGCTGCCATTATTCCGCAGCGCCGCAGATCTGGCTGGGTCCCACTTAATGCGGCGGAGAACTTTGGGGGCCGCATTAATAACAAAATAATAACAACAATGGAGGTCGTTAGAGGGAAGTTCGTCCAGACCGTCTTCTGCGATCGGTAGTCCCGCTCCAGGTCTTTGTCTTCCGTAGACCCGAGGGGTGAAAGGGGTGACCTTTCACATAGTACACCCAAATGTCAACCTCACTTCCACGTTAGTACACCCTGGACTGAAGACTAACGAGGCTCTGGCGACTGGCCACATGGCCAGTATGATTTTGTTTGTGTTGTTCTGTTCTTTTGTCTTTATGTGTGCTGAGTGCCCCTTTACAGCCTCAGCTTTTAACGAAAGTCAGAAGGTTTTAATATTTTATGATTTTAGTTCTGCAACGATAGAGTTGCTATTTGTAACGATAAGGGGCTGGACCCCATATAATGTGACTGGTGCAAAATAGCCTTAGTGCTGACGCACCCAAAATTTTAAATTCAATTCAATTCCGTAGACCCGAGCTCGAGCGTTCGTCTTTTGTTTTAGTTTTCCTTTGTGAGTGATCAGCGCTGCGGACGTCGGCTCCCTTTTACCTAGGGGGCGACACGCTGGTAACTCGAACGTTGACGGGCAACCGGCCCTGAGTTCCTTTACTTCTAAACAGTGCCCGGCTTACGGATGTCGATCCCGTTTACCCAGGGGTAGACACACCGGGGAAAACGAGCGTTGACGGACACCGGCTCTGAGCATTGTGTACAAACGGCCACATTTGCGAGTGTAGTGTTCGGCGTCACGAACGCTTGCCCCCCGCTGGGGGTTGGTACCCCGATACCGGGCTAAGACCGGGCACCGACTCAGAGCCCTTTAAATACCCCTTAGCGAGCACCACAAAGAAACGCCCAAAAAAAGCGACTAGTGGTAGCTAAAGTGAACAGTATTTGTGTACGAAGTATAACCAGGATGGTTCAGAAGGAAAGGACCGGCAATGACTTAGGACCACCCACCGACCTAACACCAAACCGCACCGAAGCAGCCAAAGCCCTTATTGAGGTCAGTAAGGGCACCCAACTAGGTAAGCAGCATGATATCAGTAAAATTTGTGAAACCATCAGTGATAGACGCACCACACCACCAACACAAACACTACTGCAGGAGCAAATCAACCCGTTAAACACCCCTACCACCTTGAAGTCATATAGTGACGTCATAAAATTACCCCCTTACCCAAACCTCAAAACGCAGAACCTCACCATAAAACCTACCCCAAGACTGCCACCTATCACCCTTACTAGACACCAAACCTATCTTAGGTTAATTAAGTCCCACCCAACCATCACAGTCAGAATGGTCAGAGGAAGCTACAAAATTCATACCCACTCGAAAGAAACCTATGAATCCGTCATTGCCGAGCTCAAGCGAGGCCAAAGACGAGTTCTATTACACCTCCCTTTCAGATGCAAGACCCTTTAAGATGGTAATCAGAGGCCTACCCAGGGCAATGGATGAACGCAACGTTTAATTGCCGAACTTGAAAATGAGCAAATTACAGTAATACAGATGACACTGAGAAATGTCAATAATGGTCAGAGAGATCGCATGCCTCTATTCGTGGTTAGGCTTCCGAATGCCTCTTACAAACCCCACCTCCTGAAAATAAAATTTATCTTAAGATGCACAGTCTATTTTGAAGACTACCAAGGTAACCAAACCCCCAATATCATAACTGCCAATTTTTTCATCACTCCAACATCGTCACCTGAAGCCACGCTGTGTTAAATGTGCAGGTGATCGCCTTACTAGTTCGTGCACAAAAGGCCCCCAAGACAAGCCTAAATGCGCGAACTGTAAGGGTGATCATGGAGCGATCTACAGGGGATGCGTGGCATTTACCTCCCAAGCTCCCAAACCCCCACCTCCGAAAATACAACTCCCCCATCCCAAAACCCAACCTCCCAAATACAACGCACCCAACCACCCAAGCCCGTAGTTGATGCCGAGGGATTCACAACAGTAGTGGGGAAGCGACAGGCAAGGGACACGGCCACTAAACTTAGGGTAGAAGAGAAACGAACGCGGAAGAGTAGTTACCCATACACTAGCCCAACAACCGACTCCAGTGATGAGGACTACATTCCCCCCACCCCTAAACCACCTCAACCAAAACCTGACAAACCCAAACCTACCGCTTGACCCGAACAGACCAAACCGACCGGCAGTGCCGACAGGACTGACATGACCGACGATGCCAAAGTCACTGGCCCCCCTTCCCCTACCCCTCCCCACACTCACAACAATGTAAATAACAATGTGTCCGAATTAATTCACTCCATTTCATAAATAAATAAGAAATTCGACGAGGACTTTGACATCACCAAGGCCCTTGGACACATAAAAACCCTAATCGGGTTGTTCAAGAGAACCCGGGATGAAGAGGCCCTCGTCCTTGTTGAATTTATGTTAAATATGGTAATTAGTCATGGGTCAGGTAACTAGGATACCGGAAATGAGGATACTGGCATTCAATAGCCGTGGTCTACATGGCCAAAAACTAGAAATATCCGAATTCCTAACGGAAAATAAAATTCGTATTGCATTCTTTTTCGAAACAAACTTAACCCCCGAAAAAAGAATTAGCTTTCGAGGATACCACAAAATCCGAAAGGATAGACTGGGTGTCGGCCAAGGTCTGGGCATACTAGCAGCAATAAATAGAAAACTTAAATATACCCTAATAAATACGTCCCATATAATTAAGTAAGAAAATAATCTGTATCTAGCGATTAAACAATTAACTTACCCGCCCACATACAACACACACAACCCCTACGCTATAGTAACCCAAAAACCCACAGACCCACACTATCCCATAATAACCCAAACGGGCCATGGGAACCCAGGAAGGAAAGAACGAAAATGTCAACATCCGGAAGGAACGAATTTGTAAACCAAATAAATAAAGGCGACGTAATCAAAATAATGCCCCCCATGCCCGTCCCCCCAAAATGTAAACAATTAGAACCAGGTATTTAAATTCCGAGTGAGTTGATATGTTATATGTGTTTAGTATAGATAAGTTAGGTCATAAGAACGCCGGGGTGGAGCGTAACCCCCCCCCCGGCGCAAAAAAAACAAAAAATTCTGATTAATTAATTAATGTATCCATTTGTATATAAGACTATAGTATGTACCAGGACGACGCCTAAGGTTCAAACCCCATCAGTTGAACACCAAAAATACTAATACCAACCTATAAGTTTCTTTTCAGACCAATCCTGAAGACGACCCAGCAATTTTTGAATTTGAATTTAAAATTGTAGGTGCGTCAGCACTAAGGCAATTTGGACCCGTCACATTATACGGGTTCCAGCCCGTTATCGTTACAAATAACAACTCTATCGTTGCAACTAAAATCATAAAAAATAAAATGTTCTGACTTTCGTTAAAAGCTGAAGCTGTAGAGGGGTACTCAGCACACATAAGGACATGAATTGAATTGAATTAAATTTAAAATTTTGGGAGCGTCAGCACTTAGGCCATTTTGCTCCCGTCACATTATACGGGGACCAGCCCCTTACCATTACAAATAACAACTCTAATGTTGCATAACTAAAAAATTTAAAATGTAAAATGTTCTGACTTCTGTTAAAAGCTGAGGCTGTAAAGGGGCACTCAGCACACATAAGGACAAAAAAGGACAATACAGACAAAATTATACTGGCCATGGCGACAGTCGCCAGAGCCTCGTTAGTCTGCAGTCCAGGGTGTACTAACGTGGAAGTGAGGTTGACATTTGGGTGTACTACGTGGAAGGTCACCCCTTACACCCCACGACCCAGCAATGAACAAAGAACCGCGATAATTAATATATATACCTTAAATAATCAATATTAGTCACATTAAAAATAATGCATAAGTTTTGCATCCACATCCCACTAACAACCCCATAGCTTGTACCAAAAATCTTAGTAATTCTCTTCATAGGTCACAAACTCCACCCAAATTTAGTAATACTCTTACGCCTGCAGTCCCATAACAACCCATACCCAGTCACAGAAATTAAAACACACATACCAAACCTTAATAAAATTGAATAGTTGGTATTTTATTGCCACTCTAGCAGGTTTTTTCTTCTTCATACGTTAAAAATCTTTTTTCTTCTTGTTTCTCTGCATTTTCTGCAACTTCCTTCCTTTTCCTTCTTCTCATTCATACTACCCGAAAAGTGCCGAAAGGCAGAAGTGTGACTAGGTGTGCTTTCCATGTAGTTTACACCCTAACCGCATGAAGCATGCTACAAACAAGGAGGGCGCTCTAGAGCTCTACTGTACCCGCCTCACGGTTGGTCGGGTTCAAGAGTGGCTGCCATTACATCGCAGCGCCTCAGATCTGGCTGGGCCCCACTTAATGCGGCGGAGAACTTTGGGGGCCGTATTAATAATAATAATAATAATGGAGGTCGTTAAAGCTAGTACACTCGATATTGTGAGGACAAAGTCGATTGCTCTTCTTTTTGTTAAAAAGCTTGAGTTTTAGATATCGGCTACTGAGTGTCAGTGGCTGCATTTTCGATTGTCTCTGCAAAAGATCTGCAATTATTATTGCAAATCCACTAATGAAACTTCTTTTTCAGAGCCGAAAGCACGATTGAAACCTGAGTTCCGAAAGTGGTTAGGGCCTCCTTTTAAACCGCGTTCCCTTAGGTGGGACGGTTTAGCTGAGGCTGAACAGGCTTTGCCGACACCCAACGATCCACTTCTCGGTTCGCAGTTAGTAGATCACTGCACGCTAGAGGCCTCGTCGCAGAACGTCAGTGATCTTAGAGCACTTTCTCTCCTTAAGGAATGCAGGTGATACTCCAAGATTAGCTCGTCAAATCTGTACGTAAACAAAGAAACGGTCGCCTCAGGACCGCAAACTTCGACGGCTGCCGGCCGAACAGACGTCCCAACAGCCGGGGCTCTGATCAGCGGAGAGTCAAACCAGAATCCGGCACATATTGGCCGGACCGAACAGCAGCCCAGCGGGGCCGCAAACCGTACGGAAAATGTGCGAAATGGGGATCCCTCAGAACCCCAAGGGGGAAAAAACCAATATGGAAGTAAATGAGATGGTCCACGAGAGCGATAATGAGAGCGAGCGCGCATCTCTAAATGACTCCGATATGGATGAGGCGAGCGCAGAAGAGACCTCACCCAACGAGGAATCATCTGGGGTCGAAAGCGGGGAAGAAATCGAAGTGGATCCCCCCCAGACTACCCCTGAATCCGACGCACAGGGTAACAAGCTGGCAGAGTCATAGAACGTGCTCACGCCAGCACAAAGAGGACAACGAAATCCGACCAGACTGGCAGAAAGTTACAGGGTCTTCCAGTTTGGAACCAACAGCGTCTCAAGGAAATTTAGCCGTAACCAAAGACGGGATCGCAAGGGCGCCTTAAGCGCCACAAGCGACAACGACGCAACGCCGAACCAACCCGCCAAGAAGAGGAAACAGTCCTCCCAGTCCGGCACTAGTGCCGGCACCGACTCTGACGAGCCGGCGCGAGGACAAACCAATAGAAAGAAATCTACGAAAGAAAGAGGATATGATCCTCAACTTATTTCCGGCGCTAAATATACCCGAAGGGTCAAAGAAAAATATGTTCTTTGACCATACTTATGATAAGGAGGACAGCGCTAGATGGACTCGCATCAAGCACACAGGGTGGAAACCAACCCACACAGGGAAACAAAAGGTTGCCACCCATAACGGTGCACAACCCCCCCCCCCCCCGTTTTCTGATACTATGTAAGTGCAGAAACATTAAGAATTTCATAGGAACAAATAAGGGGAACATTATGAAGGTCAGCGCTGGAGACGGTGCGACCTACAACAAAATCCTCCACTACCTAAAGACGAAAGAGCATAAACCTCGTCGATACGCAGTCCGAGGGCTCTTAAAAACAGCAGACCCGCACAAACTGAGGGAGGAAATTGAGGCCGAGACATGAATCAAAGCCGAAGTCCTCCAAATGAGGAATTTGTACACGAGGTACAACCCACCGAAAAGGAAAAATTAGAGCTTTTCCTAATCAACATTCTCGAAGCTGACAAGCAGAAACTTCGGCTTCTCAAGTCCACGACTTTACTTTTCCAACAGAGGGTGAATGTGGAAGACTACATTGTCCCAAATAAGGCTATGCAATGTTTCCAATGCCAGGGATTCCACCACAGCCGACGTACCTGCTTCGTTAAACCGAAGTGTGTACGCTGTGGCTCTGCTCACGACGTCTCGGACTGTGACAGAGAAACCAACAAGGTCCGATGCGCCAACTGCCATGGCGCACGCAGGGCAAACGCGAGAATTTGCCCGGTCCTGAAAAAAGTAAACCAGGGGAAAATCCAGCGAAATTACATGCAGGCACCGAAGCCAGCTCCACCAACCCCTCTTCCACAGGAAAAGAACAGATTAACAAACCAAAGTGAAAAACCAAGGGCGCTCAGCCCCCAGCCAGGAAACAGAGCCGCCAAGCAAGGTGTCCCCAATTGGGGAGGTGGAAAAGCTTATAGTCCTCAAAAGGACCAAAAGCGCAGCGCACCCAAACAAACAAACCAAGGCAACAAAAAGGCGCCTGCACCGATTCCGGCAAAACTCACAATAAAGCCGAAAAACACCGAAAAGCCGACGACATCGAGCAGACGGCGGCCAGCACCCGGCCGACAGCTGCCGGCATCCAGAATAGAAAACCGACAGAGCACCCACAGGAGTCTGGACTCATAGTCAGGCAAATTAGAAAAAAGAATGGAAAAAATTCCAACAGACATAAAAATTGGTAGATATCACCAGTATGGTATTTCAAACAAACTAAAAGTCCCCGACAATCCGAGTTGTACTCTGGCGGCCATATTGGAAAATGGACGATGAACGGTGACGTTTGATCATAATTCCTTTATTAACTAAAAATGGTGAAGGCTGAGCCGAAAATGTGTTCGAACATAAATTAAAGAAAATAAATTTTCCAATAACTGTAATAAGATAAATGTTTGTGATTTAACCAACCATTTCACTGTTAATAATATATGTAATTTCTTTACTGATGGTGCCCGTTGTGGAACTTGGATGTAATGTATGTGATCATCGGAAAAAAAACTGAATAACCTTTTTGGCAAGACAACAATGGATATAACCCAATATTGTATTATTTGTGAACAAACGTTGGGTGAAGGTGACACTGTGGTTGTGATAAAAGGCTTAAATGCTATAAAGAGCAGCAGTTTACGTCGAAAGGATGGAATATTTCAGAAATTGGAAAATGAGACGAATGTGAGGTTACGTATTAAGTGCCGTAAAGACTATATGATTGATTGATTGAATTAAAATTTGTGGGTGCTTAAGGCCATTTCGCACCCTTCTATGTATACGGGGAAAAGTCCCCTTATCTAAAATTCTGACTTATTTTAAAAAGGGGGGTGTAGATAGCCCCTTGGGAAAAACTAAAAGTGCAAGGTTGTAAAGAGACCTGCATGAGACAAACACGACACATTAAAAAGTCAGAACTGACAAACTAAAAACCTCCTTACAGACGGTGGAAAAGTCCAGCTCTTCGCAAAAAACTAAAAACATGGGATAAAATACTGCTGTCATCACCCAAGAGGGATGACAGACAGCCGGAAAGGTTAAAAGTCTGCCGGAGGTAAGCAAGATCGACACATTCAACGAGAATGTGTCGAACGCTTAAAATAACATTACAAACACGACACAACGGAGGGTCCAGCCCTTGGAGCAGGTGACCATGCGTTAGACGGCTGTGTCCTATACGCATGCGGGTAAGAATAACTTCTTCTCGCCGAGAGGGACGGGATGAGGAACGCCAAGCAACTATGGTGGGCTTAACAGCGTGAAACTTGTTCCCCTTTTCCGTATCCCACTCGGCCTGCCAAGTGTCAAGAAGGCGACAACGGAACACGTTATGCAGGTCGCTAGCAGGCAAAAGGTGGACGAGAACATCGCCGTCTGCATCAGCAGACTTGGCGGCAGCATCAACTGCTTCGTTCCCCTGGATGTCCACGTGGCTAGGGACCCAACAGAAGTGTACATCCGCACTGGCTGATAAGGACACAAGCCGTCTGAATATGCGTTGCGCTACTGGATGCCGGGAATACGGCGAATCCAGAGACTGCAACACGCTGGTCGAATCACAGCACACAAGGACCTTCTTCAGACCATTGACGTCTGCAAAGTCCAGTGCTTTTGGGATGGCGTACAACTCTGCCGTATAGATGGAACAGGCAGGATGTAGCGAGTAACTGAAACATTGAGAGTCTAGGACGAAAGCGCAACCAACTGATTCGACTGTCTTGGACCCATCCGTGTAAAACACATTAAAATTGGGGTGCTTCGCACGAAGTTCTAAAAACCTTTGCTGGTATACAACCATTGGTGTCTCTGACTTTGGAAGGGCAGGCAGAGAAAAATCGATAGAAGGTGCAGGAAACTCCCAGGTGGGGAGAGGCGGAATGAGTTGAGAGACGCCAGGAAGATCACTTTCAACACAAAGTGCTGACAGGATCTCGTCTGCACGAACACCAAATGGTCTAGTGGCACTAGGGTGGAGCCGATACCTTTCCAGCCTATCCTCGTCTGAGATGGTGTGAAATGAGGGATGTGAAGGCATCGAGCGAAGATGGAGGAACTGGTTCACTACCAGCCGCTGTCTTCGCAGAGACAGCGACGGCTCAGATGCCTCTACGTACAAACTGGCTACTGGACTGGTCCGAAAAGCACCAGAGCACACACGTATACCAGCATGGTGGACGGTGTCTAGGATGCGCAGTCTAGATGTGCGGGCAGAAGAATACACAACACATCAATAATCAAGCTTCGACCTGATGAGTGCACGATACAAGCGAAGCAGTACCGTCCTATCAGCACCCCAAGAAGTATGAGATAAAACGCGTAAAAGGTTGAGAACTCGAAGACAAGAGAACTTTAACTGGCGAAGGTGAGGTAGCCATGTTAATTTCTTATCGAAAATGAGGCCCAGAAAGCGGACCTCATTCACGAAGCACAGGGGAGATTTCCCCATGTACAGGTCAGGATCAAAATGACATGTAAGCTGACGACAAAAGTGAACACACACGGATTTCTCGGATGAGAAGGTGAAACCTGTTTGGGAGGACCACTCAACCAAACGGTTTATCGTCAGTTGGAGTTGACGAGAAGCTGACGCGAGATTCCGTGAGCGACAAAAGATCGTGAGGTCGTCGACATAGAGGAGGCCATGTACAGGGGAAAGAATGTTTGCCATAACACTGTTTACTGCTATGGCAAACAGAGTCACACTAAGTACGCTGCCCTGCGGGACACCGTTCTCTTGTTCGTGAAGATCCGAAAAGGAGTTCCCAACACGTACGCGGAAAAAGCTATCTGATAAAAAATTTTCAATAAAGTACGCCATATGGCCACGCACGCCCCAAGAATGGAGCTGCTTTAGGATGCCAAAGCGCCACGTTGTGTCATATGCCTTTTGGAGGTCAAAGAAAACTGCAACTAAATGTTCCTTGTTGAAGAATGCATCCTGAATATGTGTTTCCATCTGAACCAGATGGTCCAGTGTGGAACGGTTGGAGTGAAAACCACATCGCAAATTACTTATCAAGCAGTTTTCCTCCAAAAACCAGGTGAGACGCTTGTTGATCATGCGTTCCATCAACTTGCACACACCGCTAGTTAAGGCAATAGGCCTATAACTCGAGGCTGCCGTGCGTTGTTTACCTGGTTTCAGGATGGGAACGATAATTGCTTCTTTCCAGGACGAAGGGAAAGAGTCCTCCAACCAAAGCCTGTTGAATACCGCCGAAAGGAAATTTTTGGCTCCAATGGGCAGATGACGAAGCATCTCATAGTGGATCTTGTCCACTCCAGGAGCTGTATTCTTTGAATCTCGAAGCGCCTGATCGAACTCCCGTTCAGTGAATCGAGAGTTGTATGGCTCGTTGTTATGAGTTCGAAAAACTAGAGGGCGTCGTTTTTGACGGTCCTTCTCACGGCGAAAACGTGGTTCATAATTTTCAGAGCTAGACGTATCAGAAAACTGCGTGGCCAGGATATTAGCTATGTCTCCGGAATCTGTGTACAACGTCCCATCGTGCTCCAGAGCGCTCAGAGGAGTAGATGCACCCCCCTGGATGCGACGTACTTTGGTCCAAACGGCTTTCGACGAAGCCTGCTTCGTCAGAGAAGACACGTATTGGACCCAGCACGCCTTCTTACTGGCTCGAATAAGCCGACGGGCACGGGCATGCTTAATGCGGAACTGCTCGAGGTTGGCGGCAGTGTGGTTCCTATTAAATCGATCTAGGGCATGATTGCGGTCCTTGATGGCTGCACTGATCTCCGCAGTCCACCAGGGGACTGGGCGTCGCCTCGCAGGTCCACTGGGATGTGGAATGGAGGTGCGTGCAGCATCATGCACTAGTGATACAAATATATCTAAGGCGTCGATTGGTGGTAGAGTCGACGCAAGATCGACTTCAAGGTCCACTGCACGCTCGAAGGCACCCCAGTCTGCCCGACTGAGATGCCAGTGAGGGTGTTGTTCACGTGAATGCTGAAGATGTTCCAGAGTAAGAAAGAGTGGGAAGTGATCACTCCCACAGAGATCAGGGTGAACGCTCCAAGATGTGATAGGCGCAAGGCTGGGACTGCAGAAGGACAAGTCCAACGCAGAGTGTGTGCCAAAGGAAGGACTGAAATATGTGGGAGTCCCATCATTCAGCAACGTTAAATCTGATGCCTCACGGAATTGATCTACAATTTGACCCCGGGGCTCTGTACGAACGGAGCCCCACAAACGATGGTAGGAATTAAAATCGCCCAAAAGAACTACAGGAGACGGAAGTTGCTCGAATATAGACAGGAGGTCCTCAAGAGAGAATCGCTCCTTCCTTGTGATGTAGACACAGCAAACGGATATTGGCTGTGGTAGATGGACACGCACGGCGACAGCTTGGAGGGGGGTGTTGAGAAAGATTGTCGTTGAGTGGATGTTATCTCGAACACCGATTGCAACACCACCGTGTGCACGACGACCCTCAGGAAGCTTGTCGGTGCGGTAAAGCGTGTATCCGTTCAAAATCGCTGATTCATTTGGACGAAAATGTGTCTCTTGGAGACAAATGATGGCACGGTCAAATTCAGATATAAGAATTTGCAGTTCCTCGAGATGCGTTCGGAAACCGTTAAGGTTCCATTGGAGACAATAAGCCATATCTGTAGGTAAGATTGTTACCTTTTAAGGCGTACTCTATTTCTAGGCCCTGTCACCTTGATAAATTCTTCATCCGCGGCTTCGTCCTGTATCATGTCCTCGGGTAAGGACACAGAGGGCGAAGGGGATGAAGAAGGGGGAGTGGGGGCGGGTGCTTTGAGCGCCCGCCGGGCAGCTTTCAGCTGCGCCTTAAGTTTCAGGGTGGTGGGTGGCACCGTGACTGGAGAGCTAGTAGACTTCAGAAAATGTTCTTTATTATACACTTGCTTGAATTTCTTCTCTGTGGAGCGAGTAGTGGTTGCTGGTTTCTTCGGAGCGGGGTGAGCTGCTCCGGGAATACTTGTTGTCTGAGTGGACACGTCGCTGGTTTGGACGCCAATACTGCGACGGGCAAGAGCATTTGAAGCAGCTGTAGCGAATGGCACAGGTAGAGAGGAGTGCGTACACTTTCACGGAGACGTTTTTTGCTTCGCCGGCAGAGATTTTCTCTGTCACAACCAACTCTCGGATCTTCTTTTCCTCTTGGAAAGAGGGGCAGTCGCGATGCCAGACTGGGTGCTTGCCTTTGCAATTGACGCATGAGGGACCAGATGAGCAAGGCTCGGTCCCATGGTCAGGCTCGCTACATTTGCCACAAATAGCAGTGATGGCCTTGCAAGAAGGCTGAGTGTGCCCGAAGTGCTGGCATTTGAAACATCGCATCGGGTTCGGGATGTACGGCCGGACATGGAGGTTGTAATAACCAGCCCGTACCTCATCCGGGAGAGTGGTCGTTTTAAAGGTGAGAATGAGCGAAGCTGTCGGTAAAAGTTCTCCGGATTTTTTGGTCTTGATTCGCTGCACTGCTGTTACATGTTGATCGGAGAGCTCTTGAAGGATTTCTTCTTCTGTGCAATTCAAAAGATCCCAGTGACGTATAACACCTTTACAACTGTTCAGTTGACGGTGAGGTTCTACCTGAACAGGAAAGTCGCCCAAGGTCGTAAGCTTAAGGAGGAGGTTAGTCTGGCGATCTGTACTGGTCTGGATGAGAAGGCTTCCGTTGCGCAGTTTTTTGATGTCAGGGATATCACTTCCAGCGGCATAGTCCACTTGCTTCTTTATAAGGAATGGTGACAGGTCCTTTAATGTTTTTGCTCCATTTCTCTTCGTGCTTGTACATTAATCGTTCGTGTCTTTCTTTTCCACAATGCTTATTACAAGGTAACGCGGCACTGTCTTTTCCAATAAACTCGCCGGGCTCAAAGGCCTCCGACGCTTTGAGGGTTTCCCCCGTTAAAAGGTGATTTAGTTCCCATAAACTAAGATTTTTAAGTGGAGGGTCCATAAATTGTCGCCTCGACATACCCTCTATGCCGAGGAAGGCCTACCCCCAAAAATGGAGGCTACTCGAGGACCAAACCGAAATCCCCGAGGCCACGTTCGCGACTGCACCTACCCCTGCAGCCAACACTGTCCCATCGGCACGTGCAACTCACACCTTGGGATAGGGTTTTTTTTATCGAGGTTGTCTCCTCTAGCAGGACCCTTAGTTATAGGGAGGTCAAAGATATGGAGATGAATGACGTGATGGAATGGTGAAAACGTGAGATATGGATGTGAAGAATGAGTGAAATGATGAGATGAAAATGACCTCCCTACATAAGTTTCTTAGAGGGAGGTCAAAGATATGGAGATGAATGACGTGATGGAATGGTGAAAAACGTGAGATATGGATATGCAGAATGGGTGAAATGATGAGATGAAATTGACCTCCCTACTAAGCCCCCTCGCCCCGTTAGGCAGTCCTACATGGAGGGGGTCAGTTATAGGGGAGACCAGTTTATTGCTACAGCACGCAATATGCCACGTTATTTATCTTCTTTATTCGTAATGAGAAAAAACGTGTGCTGGAAAACGGTAAATCTCAAAACATCATTGTCCTGGCTACAAAAACAAAGTTTATGAGCAATAATAGCCATTTTCTATACTTTTCAAACACAAGGAATTAGGAAATAACAATTATTACCCAGGAACAGAAAAAAAATATTTTTTTGTTATATTGTGTTATTGGAAAAGACAAGTAACGTGCCACGTTATCTTGTGATTAGTATTGTGCAGAAGACCGAGAGTACCGATGAATCTGCAACAATAAAGAAACATGGAGCTGCTACATTAAAGGACTTGTCACCGTTTCTGATCAAGAAACAGCTAGACTACGCCGCTGGTTCAGACGTACCAGAAATAAAAAAGCTAAGAAACGGGAGTCTACAGATCCAGACCAGCACAGATCGCCAGACCAACAACCTTTTAAAGTTAAGATCTTTGGGCAACTTCCCTGTTAATGTTGAACCACATCGTCAACTTAACAGTAGTAAAGGTGTGATTCGCCACTGGGATCTGCTAAATGCTAAGGAGGAAGAGATTCTTCAAGCACTCTCAGACCAACATGTCACCGCAGTGCAGCGAATCAAGACACGAAAGTACGGAGAACTTGTTCCAACTGCCCCCATTATTTTGACCTTCCAAACGACCACTCTCCCAGATAGCGTACGGGCTGGATATTTGAGACTCAAAGTCCGTCCGTACATACCTAACCCGATGCGATGTTTCAAATGCCAGCACTTTGGGCACACTCAGCCTTTTTGCAATGCCACTACCGCCCTTTGTGGTAAGTGTAGTCTGCCTGATCATAGGACCGAACCTTGTTCTTCAGGTCCCAAATGCATTAACTGCCAAGGCGAGCACCCAGTCTGGCATCGTGACTGCCCCTCTTTCCAACAAGAGAAGAAAATCAGAGAGTTGGTCGTCACAGAGAAAATCTCTGCTGGTGAAGCCAAACAACGTCTCCGTGACAGCATACGCACCACTCTACGTGCGCCATTCACTACAGTTGCTGCAGCTGCTCTCACCCGTCGCAGTGTAGGTGTACAAACGAGCGACGTGTCCACGCAAACAACAACGCTTCCCGTAGTAGCTTGTCCTGCTTCGAGGATTTGAATTTGAATTTGAATTTAAAATTTTGGGAGCGTCAGCACTTAGGCTATTTTGCTCCCGTCACTATATACGGGGGCCAGCCCCTTATCATGACAAATAACAACTCTACCGTTGCGTAACTAAAAATCTTAAAATGTTCTGACTTCCGTTAAAAGCTGAGGCTGTAAAGGGGCACTCAGCACACATAAGGACAAAAGAACAGGACAATACAAACAAAATTATACTGGTCATGGGGCCAGTCGCCAGAGCCTCGTTAGTCTATAGTCCAGGGTGCACTACGTGGAAGTGAGGTTGACATTTGGGCGCCTACGTGGAAGGTACCCCTTACACCCCCTGCTTCGAGGAAACTAGCAACCACTCCTCGCTCCACAGAGAAAAAGTTCAAGCAGGTATACAGTAAAGAATACTTCCTGAAAACCAGTAGCTCTCCAGTCAGGGTGGCAGGCACCACCCTGAAACTTAAGGCGCAGCTGAAAGCTGCCCGGCGGGCGCTCAAAGCACCCGCCCCCACTCCCCCTTCTTCATCCCCTTCGCCCTCTGTGTCCTTACCCGAGGACATGATACAGGACGAAGCCGCGGATGAAGAATTTATCAAGGTGACAGGGCCTAGAAATAGAGTACGCCTTAAAAGGTAACAATCATACCTACAGCTATGGCTTATTGTCTCCAACGGAACCTTAACGGTTTTCGTACACATCTCGAGGAAATGCAAATTCTAATATCTGAATTTGACCCTGCCATTATATGTCTCCAAGAGACACATTTTCGTCCAAATGAATCAGTGATTCTGAACGGATACACGCTTTATAGAACCGACAAGCTTCCTGAGGGTCGTCGTGCACACGGTGGTGTTGCAATCGGTGTTCGAGATACCATCCACTCAACACCAATCTTTCTCACCACTCCCCTCCAAGCTGTCGCCGTGCGGGTCCATCTACCACACCCAATATCTGTGTGCTGTGTCTACATCACAAGGGAGGAGCGATTCTCTATTGAGGACCTCTTTTCTATATTTGAACATCTTCCGTCTCCTGTAGTTCTTTTGGGCGATTTTAATTCCTACCATTGTTTGTGGGGCTCCGTTCGTACAGAGCCCCGGGGTCAAATTGTAGATCAATTCCGTGAGGCATAAGCTTTAACGTTGCTGAATGATGGGACTCCCACATATTTCATTCATTCCTCAGGCACATACTCTGCTTTAGACTTGTCCTTATGCAGTCCCAGCCTTGCTCCTACCACATCTTGGAGCGTACATCCTGATCTCTGTGGGAGTGATCACTTCCCACTCTTTCTTACTCTGGAACATCTTCAGCACTCACGTGAACAACACCCTCACTGGCATCTCAGTTGGGCCGACTGGGGTGCCTTCGAGTGTGCAGTGGACCTTGAAGTCGATCTTGCGTCGAAATTTACCACCAATCGACGCCTTAGATGTCATTGGGTCAAGAGTGCATGATGCTGCACGCACCTCTGCACACATCCCAGTGGAACTGCGAGGCGACGCCCAGTCCCCTGGTGGACTGCGGATATCAGTGCAGCCATCAAGGACCGCAATCATGCCTAGAGCGATTTAATAGGAACCGCACTGCCGCAAACCTCGAGCAGTTCCGCATTAAGCGTGCCCGTGCTGGTCGGCTCATCCGAGCCAGTAAGAAGGCGTGCTGGGTCCAATACGTGTCTTCTCTCACGAAGCAGGCTTCGTCGAAAGCAGTTTGTACCAAAGTATGTCGCATCCAGGGGGTGCATCTACTCCTCTGAGCGCTCTGGAGCACGATGGGACGTTGTACACCGATTCCGGAGACATTGCTAATATCTTGGCCACGCAGTTTTCTCATGCCTCCAACTCGGAAAATTATGAACCACGTTTCCGCCGTGAGAAGGACCGTCAGGAAGGACGCCCTCTAGTTTTTCGAAGTCATAACACCGAGCCATAAAACTCTCCATTCACTGAACGGGAGTTCGATCAGGCGCTTCGAGATTCTAAGGATACAGTTCCCGGAGTGGACAAGATCCACTATGAGATGCTTCGTCATCTGCCCATTGGAGCCAAAAATTTCCTTTTGACGGTATTCAAAAGGCTTTGGCTGGAGGACTTTCCCTTCGTCCTGGAACGAAGCAATTATCGGCTTGTGTCCCTATCTGCCAGCACGGATGTACACTTCTGTTGGGTCCCCAGCCACGTGGGCATCCAGGGGAACGAAGCAGCTGATGCTGCTGCCAAGTTTGCTGATACAGATGGCGACGTTCTCGTCCACCTTTAGCCAGCTAGCGACCTGCAGAATGTGTTCCGTTGTCGCCTTCTTGACACTTGGCAGGCCGAGTGGGATGTGGAAACGGGGAACAAGCTTCACGCTGTTAAGCCCACCGTAAATGCTTGGCGTTCCTCGTCTCGTTCCTCTCGGCGAGAAGAAGTTATTCTTACCCGCATGCGTATAGGACACAGCCGTCTCACGCATGGTCACCTACTTCAAGGGCTGGACCCACCGTTGTGTCGTGCTTGTAATGTTTTATTAAGCATTCGACACATTCTCTTTGAATGTGTCGATCTTGCTTACCTCCGGCAGACTTTTAACCTTTCCGGCTGTTTGTCATCCCTCTTGGATGATGACAGCAGTATTTTATCACGTGTTTTTAGTTTTTTGCGAAGAGCTGGACTCTTCCACCGTCTGTAAGGAGATTTTTAGTTCGTTCTGACTTTTTAATGTGTTGTGTTTGTCTCGTGCAGGTCTTTTTACAACCTTGCACTTTTAGTTTTTCCCAAGGGGCTCCTTACACCCATTTTTTAAGCTCTGAGTCAGAATTTTAGATAAGGGATATTTTCCCGTATACATAGAAGGGTGCGAAATGGCCTTAAGTGCCAACCCACCCAGAAATTTTAACTCAATTCAATTCAATTCATCAGCCGCATTCTCTCAAAACAATATCAAGACCATCCACAAACCGCCATCGAAAGTCAGAAGCCGACTTGGAAACCCCAAAGACGACCTAGGACGGAAGATACCCGGGGCTTACCGTATCGCCTGTGCCTGCGGTAAAGCCTACATTGGACAAACGGGGAGGACAATCGACCAGCGCTGCAAAGAACACGGTACATAAATAATTTTCAGGTAATCAGGATTAGCAAAACATTCAATCCACGAGGGCCATATAATTGACTTCACAACCACCGATATCATCAATAAATCATCAAATTACTGGGCCCGTCTCATCAAAGAAGCAATAGCCATACACGGGGAAAAGGAGAACCTCAACAGGGACACGGGACTTGAACTGGACCCAGGCTGGTTAGCGATAGTCGACTGGGAGTGCGGAAGTCGGAGAAAAGCCACCTACACCGGAACCCTCCCTCACCAATTAAATATAACGTCAACTGACTTATAGAGATCGTTAAAGCTAGTACACTTGATATTGTGTTTTGAGTCTGCCGTAGGAAGGTCTTTAATGCTAGTACGCTCGATAGTGTGAGGACAAAGCCGATTGCTCTTCTTTTCTCGAAAAGCTTGAGTTTGAGAATCAGTGGCTGCATTCTCGATTGTTTCTGCAAAAGATCTACAATTATTATTGCAAATCCACTTATGAAACTTCTTTTTCAGAGCCGAAAGCACGATTGAAACCTGAGTTCCGAAAGTGGTTAGGGCCTCCTTTTAAACCGCGTTCCCTTAGGTGGGACGGTTTAGCTGGGGCTGAACAGGCTTTGCCGACACCCAACGATCCACTTCTCGGTTCGCAGTTAGTAGATCATTTCATGCTAGAGGCTTCGTCGTAGAACGTCAGTGATTTTAGAGTACTTTTCCTTCCTTTAACGAATGCAGGTGATTCGACAAGATTAGCACGTCACTCTACGTTAACAAAAAAATGGCCCTTTTAGGACCACAAACTTCGACGGCTGCCGGCCGAACAGACGCCCCAACAGGCGGGGCTCTGATTGGCCGAGAATCAAATCGGGATCCGGCACTCCTATTGGCCGGATCGAACGGGAGGCCAGCGGGACCGAAAATCAACGGGAAAATGAACGAAATGGGGATCCCTCAGAAACCCACGACCGAAAAATCCAATATGGAAGTTATTCAGATGATCCACGAGAGCGATAACGATAACAAGAGCGAGCGCGCATCTCAAATTGAATCAGATATGGATGAGGACAGCGCAGAGGAGACCTCATCCAGCGAGGAATCGTCTGGGGACGAAAGCGGGGAGGAGATCGAAGTTGATCCCCCCTCCCCAAGACTACCCCTGAAACCGACGCTCAGGGTAATACGCTGGCAGAGACACAGGACGTGCTCACGCCAGCACAGAGAGGACAAAGGAGTCCGACCAGACTGGCTGCAAATGACAGGGTCTTCCAGTTTGGTACAAAAAGCGGTTCAAGGAAACTTGACCGCAACCAAAGACGGGGTCTAACGTGCGCCTCAAGCGACAATGAGGCATCACCTAACCAACCCACAAAAAAGAGGAAAGAGTCCTCTCAGCCCGGCAACAGTGCCGGCACCGACTCTGACGAGCCGGCGCGAGAACAAATCAAAAATAATAAGAAAAAATCCGTGAAAGAAAGAGGAAATGATCCTCAACCTCTTTCCGGCACTAAACGTACCCGAAGTGCCGAAGAAAAACATGTTCTTCGACCACACGCATGACAAGGAAGATAGCGCTAGATGGACTCGCATCAGCCAGCCGTCCTCCAGCACCCAGGGTGAAAACCAACCCACACAGGGAAACAAAAGGTTCTCACCCATAACGGTGCACAACCCCTCACGTTTTCTCGCACTATGTAAGTCCAGAAACATTAAGAACTTCATAGGCACTAACAAGGAGAACATCATGAAAGTCAGCGCCGGAGACGGTGCGACCTATAACAAAATCCTGACCGAGCTGCGGGACTCTAATTTTGAGTTCCATTACTTAAAAACAAAGGAGCACAAGCCTCGCCGCTACGTAGTCCGAGGGCTAATAACAACGAACCCGAACGAACTGAGGGAGGAAATTGAAGCCGAGGCAGGAGTCAAAGCTGAAGTCCTTCAAATGACGAAATTGCACACTAGGTGCAACCCGCCAGAAAGGAAAAATGCGAGCTTTTCCTAATTAACACCTTGGAGGCTGACAAACAGAAACTGAGGCTTCTCAAGTCAGCAACTCTACTCCTACAGCAGAGGGTAATCGTGGAGGATTACATAGTCCCTAATAAGGCTATGCAATGCTTCCAATGTCAGGGTTTTCACCACAGCCGACGTACCTGCTTCATTAAACCGAAGTGCGTACGCTGTGGCTCTGCTCACGATGTCTCGGATTGTGACAGGGAAAATAACAAAGTCCGATGTGCTAACTGCCAAGGTGCGCACACGGCGAATGCAAGGATTTGCCCGGTTGTCAAAAAAGTAAACCAGGGTAAAATCCTACGAAATTACAAGCAGGCACCGAAGTCCGCTACACCGACCCCTCTTCCTCTTCCACGCTCAAGGACCGGCTTAACAAAGCAAAACGAAAATCCTGCATGGAAGAAAGTAAACACTCGCACTACCAAGGGCCCTCAGCCCCAAGCGAGGAAACAAACCACCGAAAGCGCCGCCAAGCAAGGTGCCCCAAACGGGGAGGTGAAAAAACTAAAGTCCTGAAAAGGATCAACAGCGCAGCGAACCTAAACAAATAAGTCAGGCCAACAGCAAAGCGCCTGCACCGATTCCGGCGAAACGAACGTTCAAGCCGAAGAACACCGAAAAGACGAAAGCCGCCGACATCGAGCCGGCGGCTGCCGAAATCGAACCGAAGACGGCCGGCACCCGGCCGGCAGCGGCCGCCACCTGGTCGACGGTTGCCGGACCCCGGCCGGTCGCTCCCGGGCCCCGGTCGTTGCCTGCCGGGCCCCGGCCGGCACCTGCTGGCACCCAGAATAAGAAACCGATAGAGCAATCACAGGAATCTGGACTCAGCCAGCTCTTCGCCGCTCTCCTAAACACCATGCAGCAAATGCAAGCTGCCATGAATCAAAATATGCAGCACATGATTAACATATGTGCTCAAATAACCAGTGTTGTAGCATCCCCCGTTTAGGGTAGACATCCATAAACAACAAACTACACCACACCTGATTCACTGGAACGCCAGAGGTCTCCTACAGCGAATGACGGAGTTCTATCCCTGGCTGCTTTCCGGACAGCCAGAAGGCGCTACTTTCCGAAACGCATCTTAAGTCCACCGATACGGTTAAATTCCCAGGCTACGTAGTATACAGGGAAGACCGAAACACAGCGGCAGGAGGAGCGGCACTATTAATCAAAAACTGTATAGTTCACTCCTGCATTCCGATACCGCACCTCAGGACATTAGAGGCGGTCGCAGTTAAGGCACGGATGGCCACACGCGAAATAATATTCGTATCAGCCTACCGCACACCTCGTAAAGATAATAACTTAGATCCCGAGGACATTGCGAAACTCCTCCAACTAGGACCTTCAGTCCTAATAATGCCAAACACACGGCGTGGCACAGTCGAGTACATAATACCAGTGGTAACGTTTTATTCAAGTTTATCCAAAACAAGCAAATACTGGTGTACGCGCCTACCACGCCCACATACTATCCCGATAACCCGAATAACTTACCAGACGTCCTGGATATTGTCATCTTAAAGGGACCGCGCATAATCACCGACCAGGACTCGATCCCGGCACTTTCATCTGACCACAACCCAGTGCTGGTCACGCTCTTTGACAAACCGGTCCGTAAAGCACACGTTAAACGCTACGATTACAAAAAAGCGAACTGGGAAGCACTACGCGCAGATCTCGAAATAAAATTCGCGAATCAACCTTTACAAGAAGCAATAACAACCAAGGCCCAAGTCGACGATCGCGTGGCCACTATCACGTCTAGAATCAAGGGTGCTATGGCCAAGCACATCCCGCTTATGAGGCCTGCGAAGCCTGATTCAGCGCTCCCGAACGCCATAATTGAAAAAATCAGACTCCGCAATAAAATTCGGAAACTTTTCATGCGAACGCGCCAACCGTTCTACAAACAAGAACAAATGGCGCTCACAAATGAAATAGAAAAAGAAATAAAGAGTTACAGAAACCAAAAGTGGCGAGCTCGGTTAGATAAGCTCTCCACCAAAGACCTCTCTCTCTATAAATTCACGTGAAGACTCACTCGTAACAACGTGAACACGCCCACCCTGCATGGCAAGAACGGCCTCGCGTATGACAAGGATAAAGCTGACGCGTTAGCCGACACCCTTGAGGAAGCTTTTAAACCGAACGAGGAGACCGAAATAACTTACGAAGATGAGGAAGACACCCTCGAAACGGTCGAGGACTTCCTCAGCACAAACGGAGCAAACGAGGAATTGATAGTACATACCAACGACCCCGAATTGCCAAATATTATAAAATATTTGCCCGAATACAAGGCCCCCGGTCCAGACGGCATTCAGAATGTCGTGTTCAAACACGTGCCGATCAACACGGTCCAGGCAATCAAGGTCCTAATCAACTCATTCATGGATCTCCATTACTTCCCGGTCAATTGGAAAGTCGCCAAAATCATCTTCCTCCCGAAACCCGGAAAAGACAAGAAATTCCTTCGACCGCGTATGGCACGAAGGGCTTATTCATAAGCTATTCATGCTTAAAATCCTCCCGAAACTTGTCAGGCTCATGCAATCATTCGTAAGTGACAGAAAATTCTACGTCTCAATCTTACAAGACAAATCGAGTAACAGAGCGAAAGAGGCCGGGGTACCTCAAGGCTCAATCCTGAGCCCCCTCCTCTTCAGTCTTTACATTTCCGATATTCCGAAATATAGAGAAGCGACAATAGCCATTTACGCCGACGATGTAGCTATTTACCAATCCTCGTGGCGGCGAACTAAGATCGCAACGGGACTGCAAAATTACCTACGCGTGTTGCAGAAATATTACAGGGGTGTAAGGGGTACCTTCCACGTAGGCGCCCAAAAGTCAACCTCACTTCCACGTAGTGCACCCTGGACTAAAGACTAACGAGGCTCTGGCGACTGGCACTATGGCCAGTATAATTTTGTGTGTGTTGTCTTGTTTTTTGTCCTTGTGTGTGCTGAGTGCCCGTTTACAGCCTCAGCTTTAATAGAAGTCAGAACATTTTAAGAGTTTTAGTTATGCAACGTTAGAGTTGTTATTTGTAATGGTAAGGGGCTGGTCCCCGTATAAAGTGACGGGAGCAAAATACCCTAAGTGCTGACGCTCCCAAAATTTTAAATTCAAATTCTAGTCAAATTCAAAATTCTAGAAATATTACAATCGCTGGAAGATAAAAATAAATGCCACTAAAAGGGAAGCGATTATCTTCACTAAGCGCCGACAACCTCTACCACCGGAAATCACTCTCAACCGAGTGCATATCCCTTGGCAGCCCGAAGTTAGATACCTAGGGATCATGATGGACAGCAGGCTCTCTATCAAGAGTCACACCAAAAACGTACTCGACAGAGCAAGAGTCAGATTTCATCATGATTGATTGATTGAGTTAAAATTTCTGGGTGCGTCGGCACTTAAGGCCATTTCGGACCCTTCCATGTATACGGGAAAATATCTCTTATCTAAAATTCTGACTGAGAGTTTAAAAAAGGGGTGTAGATAGCCCCTTGGGAAAAACTAAAAGTGCAAGGTTGTAAAGAGACCTGCACGAGACGAACACGACACATTAAAAAGTCAGAAAAAACTAAAAACCTCCTTACAGACGGTGGAAGAGTCCAGCTCTTCGCAAAAAACTAAAAACACGTGATAAAATACTGCTGTCATCACCCAAGAGGGAGGACAAACAGCCGGAAAGGTGAAAAATCTGCCGCAGGTAAGCAAGATCGACACATTCAACGAGAATGTGTTTGATGCTTAAAATAACATGACAAGCACGACACAACGGAGGGTCCAGCCCTTGCAGTAGGTGACCATGCGTGAGACGGCTGTGTCCTATACGCAGGCGGGTAAGAATAACGTCTTCTCGCCGAGAGAGACGAGACGAGGAACGCCAAGCACCTAAAGTGGGCTTAACAGAGTGAAGCTTGTTCCCCGTTTCCACATCCCACTCGGTCTGCCAAGTGTCAAGAAGGCGACAACGGAACACATTCTGCAGGTCGCTAGCTGGCAAAAGGTGGACGAGAACGTCGCCATCTGCATCAGCAGACTTGGCGGCAGCATCAGCTGCTTCGTTCCCCTGGATGCCCACGTGGCTAGGGACCCAACAGAAGTGTACATCTGTGCTGGCAGATAAAGACACAAGTCGTCTGAATATGCGTTGCGCTACCGGATGCCGGGAACACGGCGAATCCAGAGACTGCAACACGCTGGTCGAATCGCAGCACACAAGGACATTCTTCAGCCCATTCAGGTCTGCAAAGTCCAGTGCCTTTAAAATGGCGTACAACTCTGCCGTAAAGATGGAACCAATTTACCAATCCTCGTGGCGGCGAACTAAGATCGCAACGGGACTGCAAAATTACCTACGCGTGTTGCAGAAATATTACAGGGGTGTAAGGGGTACCTTCCACGTAGGCGCCCAAAAGTCAACCTCACTTCCACGTAGTGCACCCTGGACTAAAGACTAACGAGGCTCTGGCGACTGGCACTATGGCCAGTATAATTTTGTGTGTGTTGTCTTGTTTTTTGTCCTTGTGTGTGCTGAGTGCCCGTTTACAGCCTCAGCTTTAATAGAAGTCAGAACATTTTAAGAGTTTTAGTTATGCAACGTTAGAGTTGTTATTTGTAATGGTAAGGGGCTGGTCCCCGTATAAAGTGACGGGAGCAAAATACCCTAAGTGCTGACGCTCCCAAAATTTTAAATTCAAATTCTAGTCAAATTCAAAATTCTAGAAATATTACAATCGCTGGAAGATAAAAATAAATGCCACTAAAAGGGAAGCGATTATCTTCACTAAGCGCCGACAACCTCTACCACCGGAAATCACTCTCAACCGAGTGCATATCCCTTGGCAGCCCGAAGTTAGATACCTAGGGATCATGATGGACAGCAGGCTCTCTTTCAAGAGTCACACCAAAAACGTACTCGACAGAGCAAGAGTCAGATTTCATCAAATCAAATCGTTGATATATTCGGCGAGCCCGCTTGCTCTCAATTACAAACTTTTGCTCTACAAGCTCATGATCAGGCAAATACTCACGTACGGTTCAACGGTATGGTTTACTGGCAAGGGAAATATCAAACTGATACAAAAATATCAGAACCGGATATTAAGATACATTCTATATCTCCCATGGCGAACGAGAATGACTCCCTACCACATGCAACACCGGTTGCCAAAGATAAATGAATTCAACCTCAAAATAACAAGGAAATTCTATGAAGAAAAGGGAAAGATCGATAACGCGCTAGTAAGAAACCTCGGTCGGTATTCTCGTGCGATATACAAACACAGGAGACCTCTGAACGTTCTCTGGGACAACCAAAATCAAAGATGATAATTAAGAAAATTTAACCGACGTGTGGGGCCGACAGGAGGCGACTGTCGGGAGCTTTCCTGAACTATGTCCTGTTCCTGGATGGTGCTTGATTGCTTGATTGATTGATTGAGTTAAAATTTCTGGGTGCGTCGGCACTTAAGGCCATTTCGGACCCTTCCATGTATACGGGAAAATATCTCTTATCTAAAATTCTGACTGAGAGTTTAAAAAAGGGGTGTAGATAGCCCCTTGGGAAAAACTAAAAGTGCAAGGTTGTAAAGAGACCTGCACGAGACGAACACGACACATTAAAAAGTCAGAAAAAACTAAAAACCTCCTTACAGACGGTGGAAGAGTCCAGCTCTTCGCAAAAAACTAAAAACACGTGATAAAATACTGCTGTCATCACCCAAGAGGGAGGACAAACAGCCGGAAAGGTGAAAAATCTGCCGCAGGTAAGCAAGATCGACACATTCAACGAGAATGTGTTTGATGCTTAAAATAACATGACAAGCACGACACAACGGAGGGTCCAGCCCTTGCAGTAGGTGACCATGCGTGAGACGGCTGTGTCCTATACGCAGGCGGGTAAGAATAACGTCTTCTCGCCGATAGAGACGAGACGAGGAACGCCAAGCACCTAAAGTGGGCTTAACAGAGTGAAGCTTGTTCCCCGTTTCCACATCCCACTCGGTCTGCCAAGTGTCAAGAAGGCGACAACGGAACACATTCTGCAGGTCGCTAGCTGGCAAAAGGTGGACGAGAACGTCGCCATCTGCATCAGCAGACTTGGCGGCAGCATCAGCTGCTTCGTTCCCCTGGATGCCCACGTGGCTAGGGACCCAACAGAAGTGTACATCTGTGCTGGCAGATAAAGACACAAGTCGTCTGAATATGCGTTGCGCTACCGGATGCCGGGAACACGGCGAATCCAGAGACTGCAACACGCTGGTCGAATCGCAGCACACAAGGACATTCTTCAGCCCATTCAGGTCTGCAAAGTCCAGTGCCTTTAAAATGGCGTACAACTCTGCCGTAAAGATGGAACAGGCAGGATGTAGCGAGAAACTGGAACTTTGAGAGTCTAGGACGAAGGCGCAACCAACTGATTCGACTGTCTTGGACCCATCCGTGTAAAACACATTAAAATTGGGGTGTTTCGCACGAAGTTCTAAAAACCGTTGCTGGTATACAACCATTGGTGTTTCTGCCTTTGGAAGGGCATTCAGGGAAAAATCGATAGATGGTGCAGGAAACTCCCAGGTAGGGAGAGGCAGAATGAGTGGAGAGATTCCAGGAAGATCACTGTCAACAGCAAGTGCTGACAGAATATCTTCTGCACGAACACCAAATGGTCTAGTGACACTAGGGTGGAGCCGATACCTTGCCAGCCTACTCTCGTCGGAGATGGTGTCAAACGAAGGGTGTGAAGGCATCGAGCGAAGATGGAGGAAGTAGTTCACTACCAGCCGCTGTCTTCGCAGAGACAGCGACGGCTCAGATGCCTCTACGTACAAACTAGCTACTGGACTCGTACGAAACGCACCACAGCACAAACGTATACCAGCATGGTGGACGGTGTCTAGGATGCGAAGTCTAGATGGGCGGGCAGAAGAATACACAACACATCCATAATCCAGCTTCGACCTGATGAGTGCACGGTACAGGCGAAGCAGTACCGTCCTGTCAGCACCCCAGGAAGTATGAGATAAAACACGTAGAAGGTTGAGAGCTCGAAGACAAGAGAACTTTAACTGGCGAAGGTGAGGTAGCCATGTTAATTTCTTATCGAAAATGAGGCCCAGGAAGCGGACCTCATTCACGAAGCACAGGGGAGATTTCCCCATGTACAGGTCAGGATCGAAATGACATGTACGTTGACGACAAAAGTGAACACACACGGATTTCTCGGATGAGAAGGTGAAACCTGTCTGGGAGGACCACTCAACCAAACGGGTTATCGTCAGTTGGAGTTGACGAGAAGCTGACGCGAGATTTTGTGAGCGACAAAAGATCGTGAGGTCGTCTACATACAGAAGACCATGTACAGGGGCAACAATGCTTGCCATAACACTGTTCACTGCTATGGCAAACAGAGTCACACTTAATACGCTGCCCTGCGGGACACCGTTCTCTTTTTCGTGAAGATCCGAAAAGGAGTTCCCAACACGTACGCGGAAAAAACGATCAGATAAAAAGTTTTTAATAAAGTACGCCATATGGCCACGCACGCCCCAAGAATGGAGCTGCTTTAGGATGCCAAAACGCCACGTTGTGTCATATGCTTTTTGGAGGTCAAAGAAAACTGCAACTAAATGTTCCTTGTTGAGGAATGCATCCTGAATGTGTGTTTCCAGCTGAACCAGATGGTCCAGTGTGGAACGGTTGGAGCGAAAACCACATTGAAAATTACTTATCAATGAGTTTTCCTCCAAAAACCAGGTGAGACGCTTGTTGATCATGCGTTCCATCAACTTGCACACACAGCTAGTTAAGGCAATAGGCCTGTAACTCGAGGCTGCGGTGCGTTGTTTACCTGGTTTCAGGATGGGAACAATAATAGCTTCTTTCCAGGAAGTGGGGAAAGAGTCCTCCAACCAAAGCCTGTTGAATACCGCCAAAAGGAAATATTTGGCTCCAATGGGCAGATCACGAAGCATCTCATAGTGGATCTTGTCCACTCCAGGAGCTGTATTCTTAGAATCTCGAAGCGCCTGATCGAACTCCCGTTCAGTGAATGGAGAGTTGTATGGCTCTGTGTTAGGACTTCGAAAAACTAGAGGGCGTCGTTCCTGACGGTCCTTCTCACGGCGGAAACGTGGTTCATAATTTACAGAGCTAGACGCACCAGAAAACTGCGTGGCCAAGATATTACCTATGTCTCCGGAATCTGTGTCCAACGTCCCATCGTGCTCCAGAGCGCTCAGAGGAGTAGATGCGCCCCCCTGGATGCGACGTACTTTGGTCCAAACGGCTTTCGACGAAGCCTGCTTCGTCAGAGAAGACACGTATTGGACCCAGCACGCCTTCTTACTGGCTCGAATGAGCTGACGGGCACGGGCACGTTTAATGCGGAACTGCTCGAGGTTTGCGGCAGTGTGGTTCCTATTAAATCGATCGAGAGCATGATTGCGGTCCTTGATGGCTGCACCGATCTCCGCAGTCCACCAGGGGACTGGGCGTCGCCTCGCAGGTCCACTGGGATGTGGAATGGAGGTGCGTGCAGCATCATGCACTCGTGACACAAAGATGTCTAAGGCGTCGATGGCTGGCATAGTCGACGCTAGATCGACTTCAAGGTCCACTGCACGCTCGAAGGCATCCCAGTCGGCTCGACTGAGATGCCAGTGAGGGTGTTGTTCACGTGAGTGCTGAAGATGTTCAAAAGTTAGAAGGAGTGGGAAGTGATCACTCCCACAGAGATCAGGGTGAACTCTCCAAGATGTGGTAGGAGCAAGGCTGGGGCTGCAGAAGGACAAGTCCAACGCAGAGCGTGTGCCTGAGGAAGGACTTAAATATGTGGGAGTCCCATCATTCAGTAACGTTAAAGCTGATGCCTCACGGAATTGATCTACAATTTGACCCCGGGGCTCTGTACGAACGGAGCCCCACAAACGATGGTAGGAATTAAAATCGCCCAAAAGAACTACAGGAGACGGAAGTTGATCGAAGATAGAAAGGAGGTCGTCAAGAGAGAATCGCTCCTCCCTTGTGATGTAGACACAGCACACAGATATTGGCTGTGGTAGATGGACCCGCTTGGAGGAGGGTGGTGAGAAAGATTGGCGTTGAGTGGATGTTATCTCGAACACCGATTGCAACACCACCGTGTGCACGACGACCCTCAGGAAGCTTGTCGGTGCGATAAAGCGTGTATCCGTTGAGAATCACTGATTCATTTGGGCGAAAATGTGTCTCTTGGAGACATATGATGGCAGGGTCAAATTCAGATATTAAGATTTGCAGTTCCTCGAGATGCATACGGAAACCGTTAAGGTTCCATTGGAGACAATAAGCCATAGCGGGAGGTATTATAGTTACCTTTTGAGGCGTACTCTGTTTCTAGGACCTGTCACCTTGATAAATTCTTTATCCGCGGCTTCGTCCTGTATCATGTCCTCGGGTAAGGACACAGAGGGCGAAGGGGATGAAGAAGGGGGAGTGGGGGCGGGTGCTTTGAGCGCCCGCCGGGCAGCTTTCAGCTGCGCCTTAAGTTTCAGGGTGGTGGCCGCCACCCTCACTGGAGAGCTACTGGACTTGAGAAAGTAATCCCTGCTATGCACCTGCTTGAACTTCTTCTCTGTGGAGCGAGGAGTGGTTGCTGTTTTCCTCGAAGCAGAGCGGGCTACTACGGGAAGCGTTGTAGTTTGAGTGGACACGTCGCTGGCTTGTACACCTATACTTCGACGGGTAAGAGCAGCTGCAGCAACTGTAGCGAATGGCACAGGTAAAGTGGTGCGTATGCTTCCACGGAGACGTTGTTTTGCTTCGCCAGCAGAGATTTTCTCTGTGACGACTAACTCTCTGATTTTCTTCTCTTGTTGGAAAGAGGGGCAGTCACGATGCCAGACTGGGTGCTCGCCTTGGCAGTTAATGCATTTGGGACCTGAAGAACACGGTTCGGTCCCATGATCAGGCTTACTACACTTACCACAAAGGGCGGTAGTGGCCTTGCAGGAAGGCTGAGTGTGCCCAAAGTGCTGGCATTTGAAACATCGCATCGGGTTAGGGATGTATGGCCGGACCTTAAGTCTCAAATATCCAGCCCGTACAATATCTGGGAGAGTGGTCGTTTGGAATGTTAGTATAATCGAAGCAGTTGGCACAAGTTCTCCGGATTTTCGCGTCTTGATTCGCTGCACTGCGGTGACATGTTGGTCTGAGAGTGCTTCAAGGATCTCTTCCTCCTCAGCATTTAGCAGATCCCAGTGGTGAATCACACCTTTACTACTGTTAAGTTGACGAAGGGGTTCAACATTAACAGTGAACTGGCCCAAAGATCGTAACTTCAAAAGGTTGTTGGTCTGGCGATCTGTGCTGGTCTGGATAAGTAGACTCCCGTTTCTCAGCTTCTTTATTTCTGGAACATCGGAACCAGCGGCGTAGTCTAGCTGTTTCTTGATAAGGAATGGTGACAAGTCCTTCAATGTATCAGCTCCGTGTTTCTTTGTTGTTGCAGAAACATCCTTACTATCGGTCTTCTCAACAATACTGATAACAAGGTAACGTGGCACGTTACTTGTCTTTTCCACTACTTGGAGCGGGCTCGAAGGCCGCGCTCGTTTTGGGGGTTTCCCCCCGTTTGAGTTGTTTTTTGTTACCATATACAAAATAAATTTATATAGGAGGGTCCATAAATTGTCGCCTCGACATGCTCTCTATGCCGAGGAAGGCCTACCCCCAAAAATGGAGGCTACTCGAGGACCAAACCGAAATCCCCGAGGCCACGTTCGCGACTGCACCTACCCCTGCAGCCAACACTGTCCCATCGGCACGTGCAACTCACACCTTGGGATAGGGGTTTTTTATCGAGGTTGTCTCCTCTAGCAGGACCCTTAGTTATAGGGAGGTCAAAGATATGGAGATGAATGACGTGATGGAATGGTGAAAACGTGAGATATGGATGTGAAGAATGAGTGAAATGATGAGATGAAAATGACCTCCCTACCTTAGTTTCTTGGAGGGAGGTCAAAGATATGGACATGAATGACGTGATGGAATGGTGAAAAACGTGAGATATGGATATGAAGAATGGGTGAAATGATGAGATGAATTTGACCTCCATACTAAGCCCCCTCGCCCCGTCAAGGCAGTCCTACATGGAGGGGGTCGCCCGAAATGGACACAGTGAGTCTGGCCTCACGCAGTGATGCCAACCCTAGCATCTCTTCCGTTCATCCTTGCGCAAAACGATCCGCAGGTAGTCACTGCCATTGTTTTCTACGGCCCTGTTCCATTGATTTGATTTGATTTGATTTAAAAAATTTTGGGTGCGTCAGCACTAAGGCTATTTTGCACCCGTCACACTACACGGGGTCCAGCCCCTTACCATTACACGTAACAACTCTAACGTTGCTTAATTAAAATCATAAAATATTAAAATGTTCTGACTTGTTAAAAGCCGAGGCTGCGAAGAACACTCAGCACAAATAAGGACAAAACACAGGACAACACAAACAAAATTATACTGGCCATGGGGCCAGTCGCCAGAGCCTCGTTAGTCTTTAGTCCAGGGTGCACTACGTGGAAGTGAGGTTGACTTTTGGGCGCCTACGTGGAAGGTACCCCTTACACCCCGGCCCTGTTCCAGCCATACTGGCGACAATCGTCATAAAATTTCTCGCTCAAACAGACCCTTCTTTCATTTGCGACCCTCTTCTCAAAATCTACAGCAGCCTCGAGTGCTGGTTGCAAACTTCAAAGATTTCGCACTAAAAACCTAGGTAAAGGTAAAGTTCCAAGTGCATATAACACAGTGCCATGAAGGCACATTTACGGGATGTGGGGGAAAGGTAATTTTGGAGGCGAAGTGATCAGCATCACACTCCGGCCGCTTTTGCCGTCCAGGATTGCCCACATGCACCCATTGATATGAGGCTGTTGAGCCCCGGAGCTACTTTATGCGGAGACAATGCGGAATAATAACCTTTATTCACCCACTCCGGGATTCGAACCCGGGTCTCCCGCCGGCTGTCAGATGCCCTAACAACTACACCACCGCGGCTCTAAAAAGCTAGTGCAATTAGATACTCTGCTTTGACGTAACGAACATAAAATTTGCCTGAAGTCATAGGAGTAATAAGCGACATGCGACAGCAACAAGCGTCGCTTGGAAATGAACAATAAATGCAACCTTCCGAACGGAAGCTACTAAACCGGCAAGGGGCACCTGTTGCTTTGTCGCTTGCGTGTCGTTCGGACTGGGCAGTTTTTTAACAGCTTGCATTGTGTCGCCTCTGTCTGTTGGTAGTGAACTCACAGTGAAAGCTTGCTTATAGACTAAGGGAGATTTCACATGGAAGCGACACGCGGACACGTATCGCTTCAGGATTTCACCAATCGAACGCAGGTTTGTGCTGGCTGCCATGCTCCTACGCTGTGAAACGTTGCTGTTGATTGGCTCGTTCCAAAGCAACTTGTGTCGCGTGTCGCTTCAACCTGAAAGCTAACGTGTGGAAATTTCACACTGAAGCGACAAGCGACACGTATAATTCACACCCAAGCGACAAAGGACCGAGGCTACAAGAGACACGTGCAGCTTTTCGTGTGTCTTCTGTTCGAAAGGTTGCATTGACTACTGAAAGTTCGCTTCCAAGCGACTCGTGTCGCTTGTCGCCTGTAACTTTGGTGTGAAGAAATCTTGCTCACAGACTCTTCGAACCGAAGCTGCACGTCTCGCTTGTCGCGAGGGTTGTTATCCGCGCATGCGCGATGAATGCTTGCTTATAAACTGAAGTGCCCCTGTCGTTCGTTGCTTCAGTGTGATACTTCCGTGTCGCTTGTTACATTGAACAAGTCACAAGAGAGAAGCGACAAGCAACACGTAACCTTCCGAACAGAAGCACCACGTGTCTCTTGTCGCTTGCGTGTCGCTCAAATTGGGTCGTTTTCTTAATATCGAGCGTAGAATCGCCTCGATCTGTTGGTAGTGCCCGTGCGGTTAAGACTTTTATCATAGACGGAACGGAAGGGGATCCTGTCGCTTGTAACTTCAGTGTAAACCCCCGTGTGGCTTGTCGCCTGTTCCTTCTGTCTGAAAGCTCCCTGCATGTACGATGGATAAAGAGTGGATGTGAGCTAGAAAAGCAAGGCAGATTCTATACATTATCTAGCTATTGATAATCAACAAACTTTATTTGATATACTCATGTTCTTATGATTAAGGAATCATATTTATTCTCACTATAGCTACAGTGAGCAAAGTGATTACAGGTTTAACCAATTTTCGAGAATAATATTTGTGACGTCTCCCAGTTATAACTTTTGTTGGCATAATATCCTGGATTACTTTCACGAGACGAGACGGGACAGACCAAAGTCTGATCTCGTCTCGTCTCGTGGGCAACACTACATTTCTGAGAGTCGGTTGCCGACACATACGACACGTGTCGCTTCGATCTGAATGGTCCCATTGACTGAACGGGTTCCCGTCTTTTGTCGCCTGTTGAGTGCCGTTTATCGCCTGATGTTTCGGTGTTGACATTCTCCTGAACGTAAGAATTAATATATTAAAGCGCAACGGCAAGGTAGCTGAAACGAACTAAATATAGTATGTTTATAAACAAAGAACACTAAATTTGATGTAATTGGGCCTTGCCTAGCAGCCATGGGTCGAAACTAAAAAAAGTTAGACATTTTACACTATGCCTAATGTTTTCTTCTTCTGGTTGCGAATACTAATTCAACAGCGGAAGTAGGAATCTGAAAATTGAAAAGATAATGTATTAAGTGCGTAAGCGCATTTATTTTTTATTATTATACACTATGACACTGTACCCTATCCGATATTATAATATTAACACATGTTTTCTTTCCCTCCTATTTTCGTCCTTTATTTCTTTGGTTACAACAATTTTAAAATTATAGTTCCTGTAAGTAAGAAAGCGGTAGAGATTGCAAGACATGAAACGGAGTATACAATATTTTTGGTAATAACTTTTCTCGATAAATGTGCATGTATAAAATAGAAAACCATATTTAGTAGCCATGAGGGAAAAGTATGATATCACGTTAAAAAAAGAGTTAGTTATGAAATAACAACTATAAAAATAAAAATACAGTCCCGTGGAAGTATTATGTATTATTATTTACCAGATTCACAAGAATAAAGCACTTAAATTGTGAAAAATTTAAGGCTTTTTTTTAGTTCCGATGTCTGTTCTGTTGACAATTGTCTCATTAAAATTCTTAGTGTCACAGCACTGATTAATCGTCTATCATGATCTGACATAATTTCTAAAGTTTAGATGAAATTAAACTTGCAATTTAATGTAATAGAAGCACGCTATTCCCTATGTATTTAAATGGGAGAACAATTGGCCATCAAAAGCGTAGGGATTGAACAGGGCTGCTGTCAGCATATTTTCGTTTCGCACTTAGGTCTAGCCATTCACCAAGCTAATGCGTCATTAATGAGCAATTGCACATTCTAATATCTACCCGTTAGCATGCATGGTTGATTGATTAAAGTCCCCATTATGCATGGGTGGCCGCAGGGGGTGGGGGCATTTGCCTCCCCTGAGATATCTGGAAATAATTAACGTAATTCGAATAGTGAAATTGTAGAGCTCTTTTATTCGCGATTCCATTCCCGACTTTTCGAAATCCCGCACATTCCTCAAATGATGTAAATGCTGTGTACGGGATCCCGAAAAGTTGTGACCCGAATATCGGGGAAAAAATTTCCCGTTCCGATCCCGAATTCGGGAAATGATTTTCCGACTTTTCGTTATCCTAAGCAGTCGAGAAATGCCGAATGGTCGTTTTAAAATGAAGTGTGTGAAAATTATCGGAAATTTGTTAGTTTTTATTCCAGAAATGCAAAAACAATGACCTAAGGTAAAAATGACGTGTACAATTCGAGATTTATAGAAGTTCGGGAAATGTCTACCACTTCCTTTCCGGAAAATTTTCCGACTTGGTCCGGAAATGGCGAATTTTTCACATCCCGAATGCAGGGAATATCGGGATTTCAAAAATTCCCGTCCCGACCCCAAAAAATCTTACCCTCACACCGCTAATGACAGCGAAGATGCCAGAAAGAAGAGAACTGGCAACGTTGGAGATCTTCCACCTCGCAAAAGTCTGCAACAAGAAATACCCACGATACCGGTAGATATTGGAATGTGCAATTGCTCATTAATATGCGTACTGCCACCTACACACCCTTCATGCCAGCGTAAGACGCTGCAAAGAGAACTGGCAACGATGTAGATCTTCTGCCTCGCGAAATGCATAGATCTCTCGCATGCGTATTAATACAACCCAATTGTACATGATTACCAGCTTCTAATTCAGATAAAACTGTTTGAATATTAATATTAGCACTACTTTGTTGTTCAGCCATAGGTAGAGTGGCTAGAGATCTTTCGTGTCATCTTGTTTTATTACACCCGCTTATCTGATCAAACCGCATTTCAAGGTCTTCTCAGGACATTGTGCAACGGTCTAAGTACATTGTGTCCCATCTTATCAGGAAACCGAATGTGATATGATAAACACGATTCATGTGTAATGTAACTTAGTCACTGATAAGCCTTAGAGAATCACCTCTTTCAGGAAGTGCTATCTTTTTTATTTTCTCTTTTAAAACCGTTTAATATTTTTATCTTATAGATGTATGTACTGTTCCATTTGTTCCATTGTTTTATGCCTATACAAACAAACCAATATTCCATTCAGTAAAATACTGGTTCCTAAGCAATCAGTATTTCACAGTACGTAATACTGAGCTTCTAATATCCATTTCAGTACGTTTACAGTCTGCAATAAACAAACAACCAATCGTCCAATATCGTTGATACAGCAAATCTCAAGTTTCATGAATTTTTTAAGTTAATATCTACAAGAAAAAATAAGATAAAACGTCGTGTTACACACGAAGTTAAAATGCCAGTATTTACTCGCGACAGAAACATGCCACTCACGATAGCAGATCCTTCTAATTAACAACTGTACTTTCTGAAACGACTACAATGGCAAATGCAGCAGGATCTACTCCTCAAGTAGAAGAAGAAAAGATGGATGTGACAGACCCACCAACTAGGAAAAGGACAAACACAGTGCTGATTGATCCAGACACCGGCAAAGAGATAGCAGACCCAAAGAAGCCAAAGATAAACCTGGACAAAGAATTGAAAGTTAAAGTGCTAAAATTCTTACTTTCCAGTGCAAAGAAGATCTTCAATATCTGTGTGGGACTACCCGAAGATAGCTTTCTCAACACACAAATTAGCATGCAGATATCCAACATCGTCTTCACAGGCCACAACATTCTTAGACAGAGAGCCAACGACATCCACGGCAACATGGAGACCAAGGCTACAGGAAAATCGTTTGCAGTGACTTATCTTGCAAAGTCCTACAATGTGAGCTTTACTGATGCCCTCTTCAATATCCAGAAAGCCGCAGAAGAAAATGGTCTTGAATACAAGTCTTTCGATATGGGAGACAAAGACAACTGTTATGGAGTGGCAGGACCTTACCTGGATTTCTTCGTAGGGTTTGGACTGAGGTACACAGAATTGAGAGTTGGTCACAGCAACATGCCAACAAAGAAGAAGGGCGACAAATCAGAAAACGTTCCTCTCTACAAGTATGGCATTTACGGATGTCACCATATACTCTGCGAAGGATGCACGTATCCGCCAGAAAAGAGGAGCTCAATGGCACAGAGTGTAGGACCCCTGACAGCTCTTCTGTGTTATCTTAAAGCGGAAGGACAGTATGAAAAGAAGTGGCTCCAAGCCTGTAAGAGAGCTATGTCTCACATCGGGCCAATAGATGACATCCTAGCCGTCCTCAAAGGGAAAAATGCTTCACAGTGCTCCAACATCATAACAACATTGGCTGACATACTTACCATCACCACCAGCAGACAAGCGCAAAGAGCTTGCTTCCCAATCCTGTGGACTTTCATGGTCTCAGCAAACGACAACAAGGAGGACAAAAGTTTCACCTTCAATGAAAACCTCCTAGAAGCCTTCAACGTGTCAGGACATGGTGCATTCCTGTTCTACAAACTAATGTGCACTAAGATCAAAGGACACAGCATGAGTGGACACTTTGACCAATCTCAAGCAGCACAAGTCACTTACCATTCCATCTTCGGAACATTTAAAGAAGACCTTGGAATCCTGTCAACGATAACGGGACAAGGGACTTGGAATACTAGGGAGGAACTAGGAACATGCTTCAGGGAGGCCAACACTTGTGGAAAGATCGTCAAATTCAGACCCATACATCAAGTACTCTATTCAAAACTGGCCTCGTCTAATCAGACAGGTCTCCTTTCTTCCTCTTATCTACAGACCACCAGTGCCCCCGTCTTCAGTGGAGTTAGGCTGAAAACATTCTCTAATGAGTTCTTCGAAGCTATAGAGAAGAGGGCTGGAAGCGTCGTCAGTGGAAAATCCATAGAACAGATACAGGTAGCCCTAAGTGACATCAAAAGGGAACTCATCACCAACTTGGGCAAGACAGGAAATCAACTGGAGATGGGGACAGTATCATGGAGGGAAGTCGCATCCTTGGGAATGACAAAACCAGGAGACGTTTCAAACATCGTGGTCAAGACAACTGGATTACTCTTCTTGGGCAAACGGAAATAACATCAATGTACTCATACATCATTTTTTCTCTAGTGCCATATTCATCCAAAAAGTATACTCATAATTGTAACTTTTATTTCAGTTTCTTGTCTAGTTGTCAAGTAGTAAAGAAAATAACTTTTATTTTGTTACCTAGATTGTATTGTAAATACTGGCTTATTTTAACTTATAGTATAATAATCTACTATAAATAAAAAAATTGATCTGACTTATTTTCAAGTATCTTAACTTATAGGCTAGTTCAAGTATCTTAACTCACAGTTCAAATATCTTAACTCATAGTTCAAGTATCTTAAATTTTTTGAATTTTGAATTTAAAATTTTGGGTGCGTCAGCACTAAGGCTATTTTGCACCCTTCACATTATACGGGGTCCAGCCCCTTATCGTTACAAATAACAACTCTAACGTTGCAAAAATAAAATCATAAAATATTAAAATATTCTGACTTTCGTTAAAAGCTGAGGCTGTAAAGGGGCACTCACCACACATAAGGACAAAAACAGGACAATACAAACAAAATTATACTGACCATGGGGCCAGTCGCCAGAGCCTCGTTAGTCTAAAGTCCAGGGTGCACTAACGTGGAAGTGAGGTTGACATTTGGGTGTACTACGTGAAAGGTCACCCCTTACACCCCTCAAGTATCTTAAAATCTTACTTTACGTATTATGAAGCTGTAGGCACATCTATGATGCACATTTATGTTAGCACCTTCAGCGCGCTAGTACATGACCATGCGCATATGTGTCTGTGTAATTTTTGTATCAAGTATCGTTTATCATCTTTCCAACTCAGAGATTTCTTATTTAATTCTTCAGTAAATATATCACGTTTATGACTTCTGATTACTTTCTGTTAATGACAGTGTTCTTTTTGGTTCATCAAGCAGTTCTTATAGTCATCAAAACTGATTTATTTCTTTAATACAGCTTTCTTGATTCCTTTTAGCTTCTTTGCAACTGAGTTTTCTGTTCTATAACTGTACATTTTAGATCTCAAACCTATACATTCCAACATTTTTTCTCCATTTAACTCATCTTTGAATTTTCCAATTACTTTCTTATTTTTATCAGAATATAATTCGCTGTCTTTTGGATAATCTGATGTGTCCAAATAATCTGGATTATTCTTCATAAAGTAGTAGAAATCATAACATTTCAGTTCAAAAAGGTACGGATCAGTATCAAGTTCTCATTAAATTCATTCTTTAATACGTTATAGTAGAAATCATACATCAATAATTTCGATAAATCTAACACTGCTTGTCCAATATAAATCGGTTTATTGAATAATACTTTTGATTGATTGATTGATTGAATTAAAATTTGTGGGTGCGTCGGCACTTAAGGCCATTTCGCACCCTTCTATTTATACGGGGAAATGTCCCATTATCTAAAATTCTGACTTAAAATTTAAAAAAGGGGTGTAGATAGCCCCTTGGAAAAAACTAAAAGTGCAAGGTTGTAAAGAGACCTGCACGAGACGAACACGACACATTAAAAAGTCAGAAAAAACAAACTAAAAACCTCCTTACAGACGGTGGAAGAGTCCAGCTCTTCGCAAAAACCTAAAAACATGGGATAAAATACTGCTGTCATCACCCAAGAGGGATGACAAACAGCCGGAAAGGTTAAAAGTCTGCCGGAGGTAAGCAAGATCGACACATTCAACGAGAATGTGTCGGATGCTTAAAATAACATTACAAGCACGACACAACGGAGGGTCCAGCCCTTGGAGCAGGTGACCATGCGTTAGACGGCTGTGCCCTATACGCATGCGGGTAAGAATAACTTCTTCTCGCCGAGAGGGACGGGATGAGGAACGCCAAGCACCTATGGTGGGCTTAATAGCGTGAAGCTTGTTCCCCGTTTCCGTATTCCATTCGGCCTGCCAAGTGTCAAGAAGGCGACAACGGAACACGTTCTGCAGGTCGCTAGCAGGCAAAAGGTGGACGAGAACATCGCCATCTGCATCAGCAGACTTGGCGGCAGCATCAGCTGCTTCGTTCCCCTGGATGCCCACGTGGCTAGGGACCCAACAGAAGTGTACATCCGCACTGGCTGATAAGGACACAAGCCGTCTGAATATGCGTTGCGCTACTGGATGCCGGGAATTCGGCGAATCCAGGGTCTGCAACACGCTGGTCGACTCACTGCACACAAGGACTTTCTTCAGACCATTGACGTCTGCAAAGTCCAGTGCCTTTAGAATAGCGTATAACTCTGCCGTAAAGATGGAACACGCAGGATGAAGCGAGTAACTGGAACTTTGAGAGTCTAGGACGAAGGCGCAACCAACTGATTCCACTGTCTTGGACCCATCCGTGTAAAACACATTAAAATTGGGGTGCTTCGCACGAAGTTCTAAAAACCGTTGCTGGTATACAACCATTTGTGTTTCTGCTTTTGGAAGAGCAGTTAGAGAAAAATCGATGGAAGGTGCAGGAAACTCCCAGGTAGGGAGAGGCGGAATGAGTGGAGAGACGCCAGGAAGATCACTGTCAACACCAAGTGCTGACAGGATCTCGTCTGCACGAACACCAAATGGTCTAGTGACACTAGGATGGAGCCTATTCCTTTCCAGCCTATTCATGTCTGAGGTGGTGTGAAATGAGGGATGTGAAGGCATCGAGCGAAGATGGAGGAAGTAGTTCACTACCAGCCGCTGTCTTCGCAGACAGCGACGGCTCAGATGCCTCTACGTACAAACTGGCGATAGGGCTGGTCCGAAAAGCACCAGAGCACACACGTATACCAGCATGGTGGACGTTGTCTAGGATGCGAAGTCTAGATGGGCGGGCAGAAGAATACACAACACATCCATAATCAAGCTTCGACCTGATGAGTGCACGATACAATCGAAGCAGTACCGTCCTATCAGCATCCCAGGAAGTATGGGATAAAACACGTAAAAGGTTGAGAACTCGAAGACAAGAGAACTTTAACTGGCGAAGGTGAGGTAGCCATGTTAATTTCTTATCGAAAATGAGGCCCAGGAAGCGGACCTCATTCACGAAGCACAGGGGAGATTTCCCCATGTACAGGTCAGGATCGAAATGACATGTACGTTGACGACAAAAGTGAACACACACGGATTTCTCGGATGAGAAGGTGAAACCTGTTTGGGAAGACCACTCAACCAAACGGTTTATTGTCAGTTGGAGTTGACGAGAAGCTGACGCGAGATTCCGTGAGCGACAAAAGATCGTGAGGTCGCCTACATACAGAAGACCATGTACAGGGGCAACAATGCTCGCCATAACACTGTTCACTGCTATGGCAAACAGAGTCACACTTAATACGCTGCCCTGCGGGACACCGTTCTCTTGTTCTTGAAGATCCGAAAAGGAGTTCCCAACACGTACACGGAAAAAACGATCAGATAAAAAGTTTTTAATAAAGTACGCCATATGGCCACGGACGCCCCAAGAATGGAGCTGCTTTAGGATGCCAAAACGCCACGTTGTGTCATATGCTTTTTGGAGGTCAAAGAAAACTGCAACTAAATGTTCCTTGTTGAGGAATGCATCCTGAATGTGTGTTTCCAGCTGAACCAGATGGTCCAGTGTGGAACGGTTGGAGCGAAAACCACATTGAAAATTACTTATCAAGCAGTTTTCCTCCAAAAACCAGGTGAGACGCTTGTTGATCATGCGTTCCATCAACTTGCACACACAGCTAGTTAAGGCAATAGGCCTGCAACTCGAGGCCGCGGTGCGTTGTTTACCTGGTTTGAGGATGGGAACAATAATAGCTTCTTTCCAGGAAGTGGGGAAAGAGTCCTCCAACCAAAGCCTGTTGAATACCGTCAAAAGGAAATTTCTTGCTCCAATGGGCAGATGACGAAGCATCTCATAGTGGATCTTGTCCACTCCAGGAGCTGTGTTCTTAGAATCTCGAAGTGCCTGATCCAACTCCCGTTCAGTGAATGGAGAGTTGTATGGCTCGGTGTTATGACTTCGAAAAACGAGAGGGCGTCGTTCCTGACGTTCCTTCTCACGGCGGAAACGTGGTTCATAATTTACAGAGCTAGACGCACCAGAAAACTGCGTGGCCAAGATATTAGCTATGTCTCCGGAATCTGTGTACAACGTCCCATTGTGCTCCAGAGCGCTCAGAGGAGTAGATGCACCCCCCTAGATGCGACGTACTTTGGTCCAAACGGCTTTCGACGAAGCCTGCTTCGTCAGAGAAGACACGTATTGGACCCAGCACGCCTTCTTACTGGCTCGAATGAGCTGACGGGCACGGGCACGTTTAATGCGGAACTGCTCGAGGTTTGCGGCAGTGTGGTTTCTATTAAATCGATCGAGAGCATGATTGCGGTCCTTGATGGCTGCACCGATCTCCGCAGTCCACCAGGGGACTGGGCGTCGCCTCGCAGGTCCACTGGGATGTGGAATGGAGGTGCGTGCAGCATCATGCACTCCTGACACAAAGACATCTAAGGCGTCGATTGGTGGTAAAGTCCACGCAAGATCGACTTCAAGGTCCACTGCACGCTCGAAGGCTTCCCAGTCGGCGCGACTGAGATTCCAGTGAGGGTGTTGTTCACGTGATTGCTGAAGATGTTCGAAGGTAAGAGTGAGAGGGAAGTGATCACTCCCACAGAGATCAGGATGAACTCTCCAAGATGTGGTAGGAGCAAGGCTGGGACTGCAAAAGGACAAGTCCAACGCAGAATATGTGCCAGAGGAAGGGCTGAAATATGTGGGAGTCCCATCATTCAGCAACGTTAAATCTGATGCCTCACGGAATTGATCTACAATTTGACCCCGGGGTTCTCTACGAACGGAGCCCCACAAACAATGGTAGGAATTAAAATCGCCCAAAAGAACTACAGGAGACGAAAGCTGTTCGAATATAGCAAGGAGGTCCTCAAGAGAAAATCGCTCCTCCCTTGTGATGTAGACACAGCACACAGATATTGGCTGTGGTAGATGGACCCGCACGGCGACAGCTTGGAAGTGGGTGGTGAGGAAGATTGGCGTTGAGTGGATGTTATCTCGAACACCGATTGCAACACCACCGTGTGCACGACGACCCTCAGGAAGCTTGTCGGTGCGGTAAAGCGTGTATCCGTTGAGAATCACTGATTCTTTTGGGCGAAAATGTGTCTCTTGGAGACATATGATGGCAGGGTCAAATTCAGATATTAAGATTTGCAGTTCCTCGAGATGCATACGGAAACCGTTAAGGTTCCATTGGAGACAATAAGCCATAGCGGGAGGTATTATAGTTACCTTTTGAGGCGTACTCTGTTTCTAGGCCCTGTCACCTTGATAAATTCTTCCTCCGCGGCTTCGTCGTGTATCATGTCCTCGGGTAAGGACACAGAGGGCGAAGGGGATGAAGAAGGGGGAGTGGGGGCGGGTGCTTTGAGCGCCCGCAGGGCAGCTTTCAGCTGCGCCTTAAGTTTCAGGGTGGTGGCCGCCACCCTCACTGGAGAGCTACTGGACTTGAGAAAGTAATCCTTGCTATGCACCTGCTTGAACTTCTTCTCTGTGGAGCGAGGAGTGGTTGCTGTTTTCCTCGAAGCTGGGCGGGCTACTACGGGAAGCGCTGTAGTTTGAGTGGACACGTCGCTGGTTTGTACACCTATACTTCGACGGGTAGAAGAGGTGCAGCAACTGTAGCGAATGGCACTGGTAAAGTGGTGCGTATGCTTTCACGGAGACGTTGTTTTGCTTCGCCAGCAGAGATTTTCTCTGTGACGACCAACTCTCTGATTTTCTTCTCTTGTTGGAAAGAGGGGCAGTCACGATGCCAGACTGGGTGCTCGCCTTGGCAGTTAATGCATTTGGGACCTGAAGAACAAGGTTCGGTCCCATGATCAGGCTTACTACACTTACCACAAAGGGCGGTAGTGGCCTTGCAGGAAGGCTGAGTGTGCCCAAAGTGCTGGCATTTGAAACATCGCATCGGGTTAGGGATGTATGGCCGGACTTTTAGTCTCAAATATCCAGCCCGTACAATATCTGGGAGAGTGGTCGTTTGGAATGTTAGTATAATCGAAGCAGTTGGCACAAGTTCTCCGGATTTTTGCGTCTTGATTCGCTGCACTGCGGTGACATGTTGGTTTGAGAGTGCTTCAAGGATCTCTTCCTCCTCAGCATTTAGCAGATCTCAGTGGTGAATCACACCTTTACTACTGTTAAGTTGACGATGGAGTTCAACATTAACAGTGAAGTGGCCCAAAGATCGTAACTTCAAAAGGTTGTTGGTCTGGCGATCTGTGCTGGTCTGGATAAGTAGAATCCCGTTTCTCAGCTTCTTTATTTCTGGAACATCGGAACCAGCTGTTTCTTGATAAGGAATGGTGACAAGTCCTTCAATGTAGCAACTCCGTGTTTCTTTGTTGTTGCAGAGACATCCTTACTATCGGTCTTCTCATCAATACTGATAACAAGGTAACGTGGCACGTTACTTGTCTTTTCCACTACTTGGAGCGGGCTCGAAGGCCGCGCTCGTTTTGGGGGTTTCCCCCCGTTTGAGTTGTTTTTTGTACCCATATACAAAATTAATTTATATAGGAGGGTCCATAAATTGTCGCCTCGACATGCCCTCTATGCCGAGGAAGGCCTACCCCCAAAAATGGAGGCTACTTGAGGACCAAACCGAAATCCCCGAGGCCACGTTCGCGACTGCACCTACCCCTGCAGCCAACACTGTCCCATCGGCACGTGCAACTCACACCTTGGGATAGGGGTTTTTTATCGAGGTTGTCTCCTCTAGCAGGACCCTTAGTTATAGGGAGGTCAAAGATATGGAGATGAATGACGTGATGGAATGGATGTGAAGAATGAGTGAAATGATGAGATGAAAATGACCTCCCTACATAAGTTTCTTAGAGGGAGGTCAAAGATATGGAGATGAATGACGTGATGGAATGGTGAAAAACGTGAGATATGGATATGAAGAATGGGTGAAATGATGAGATGAAATTGACCTCCCTACTAAGCCCCCTCGCCCCGTCATGGCAGTCCTACATGGAGGGGGGAATAATACTTTTGTTTTATAATTATGAACTGCTACCAGATGCTCACTGAATATAGTTCTTGACTTAAAGTTTGGTTTATTTATGGCTTTTTGGAATTTTTGATCATCAGAGTACAATTTGATGTTCTGTTGCTTTCTTACTGATTGCATAAATTTTCCAAAAATCCTTTTCAAAATTATTTTTTTGCTTTCTGTCTTTGTTCAGTATTGAACTTGATATATGGTGCTAAAAAGTCAGATTGAGTAAATTTTATACCTCTGTGGATTTTATCTATTTTCATTCCCAAATCTTTATACAGCTTTAATATTTTATAATGAATTATATAGTTCTTTTTATCATAGAAATGACATAACAACTTCTCAGCTTTTCCACCTGGAGGAATTCTATTTTCTGGAGCAAGTGGAAGGTCGTTGAACCTTTTGTGGAGTCGTAAATCTTTTGGAAAAGACATGTCCACTTCTAATACAAATCCTGTGGATTCGGACCTTTGGTCTGCATACCCCGTTTTATCATCTGAATTTAGATTAAAATCAATATTCTCAAACTCATCTGATGTCATCCACTTAAAATCTTTTTGAGGTAATTTCTGAGATAACGAGTGGCCATAAAGGTTATTACAATCAATATAATGAATTTCAGTAGAGTCGGAAATTTTTTCACCAAAACTTTTAGTTCGGTATCCTTTGGATTCATTAACTTGTATTTCTGGTTTCGCTATCGAATATCTATTACTACACTGAGATATTCCACCTCTTATTCCTTTCTCAAACAAATACATTTCATAATCTATTAACAATTCCAAATCTACTTCACTATATTTTAACATACATTTGAATTTGAATTTGAATTTAAAATTTTTGGGAGCGTCAGCACTTAGGCTAATTTGCTCCCGTCACATTATACGGGGTCCAGCCCCTTACCATTACAAATTACAACTCAAACGTTGCATAACTAAAAACTTTATAACCTTAAAATGTTCTGACTTGTTAAAAGCTGAGGCTGTAAACGCGCACTCAGCACACACAAGGACATAAAACAGGACAACACACACAAAATTATACTGGAAATAGCGCCAGTCGCCAGAGCCTCGTTAGTCTCTTGTCCAGGGTGCACTACGTGGAAGTGAGGTTGACTTTTGGGTGCACTACGTGGAAGCAGCACCCCTTACACCCCTATTTTAACATACAGTCCCAAGCTAATGCTGGTGTTGTATAATACCAAACAGGATCTAATTTATAGGTTTTATACAAGCATAAATCTCTAAAATTCTCAAATATATCAGATAATAACAAAACATCTAGTTTTAGATATAAATCATGCCATTCACCTAGATTCTTGATTTTAAAATATGTCCAGACTTTTTGAGCATGGATCATATTCAGGCCAGCTTATACTTGTGCCTGTAAGGCTTGAATAGAATTTATCTATTGAGGGTAACTGTGTTTCAATAAATCTTTCAAATGAGTCCATGTATTCGTAAGGGTACAACCCCTTGCGAATTATTTTTGACCCTTGTTTTCTGAATAATGCTTGTAGCTGTGAGTTGCTATAATATTTTTTCGTTTCTCTTAATTGTCCTGGTTCTAGATTAGATGACAGAGTGTCTAAACTACTTGCTAAAAATCTGAATGAATCTATAAATCTTAATTCAATATAGCCACTGTCATCCATTCTTAAAACGTATTTCTATTCATTATCTGGAATTAGCTTCAGATTAGACTTGTCTTCACCTAGATTTTTTACAAACAGATGACAATCGTATGAACTCAAATTATGGAACAGAATTGGAATGAATAGTGGTTGTTTGTATTTCAAGTTGTAGTTTATACATGCTGCAAATTCATATTTGCCTGTATAGTGATCATGCTGCCTGACCTTGGGATTTTTTTCAGTAAAATATTTTTTGCATGGATAGCATTCCTTTGTTTTTCTGTACTCCTTTAGGTTTACATCTGTCATAGTTTTATTATCCTTTAATAATTTATATATTGTTTTTGCATGTTCTGTGATTCGTTCTATAAATCTTTTATCTGCAGATGTTTCACATCCGAGACTATTGGCTACATTTTCTCCTGCTTCGCAGTCCGTTTCACTCCTATAAATTTCTAAACGATTTTCAATGTTATTAACACTTTTGATATATAATCCATAACTACAAGGAATATGGAATTAAGTTTTCTGAGTATATGAATTTTCTGGATTTGGTTCACAAGATTGAATTGGCTTTAAGATTGATTCAAAATCACAGTAAATTGCATACGGATGTCTCAGCATTCTTTGAATGTTTTTAAATTTTAGTATTTTATTCTTGTCATGTGGCATGATTGGAACGCAAAGCTCTTTTGAAGCGCATAGTTCTTGATGTTTGTCTACAGCTTCTTGTGTTCTAGCCGAATAGTTCAAACATCTTCGACAGAAATACTTCTTATTCTTATTAATTTCTAATTGGTCATTTAATAATCGACTTAAACTTTTAATCCAGCAATACTGGTTTTTATTTTTATTTCCAAAGTATAATAAGTCAATATTTTTCTCATAATTCTGGTTCTTTCTGTTATGATATAATGGATAGAATGTATGACCTTCAAAACTAAATACTGTGACATCAATTTTATTCTGTGTTTCAAATCTCGGAATATCTTGAATTTTAACTGGAAAGTTTATTCCTTTGTAATTTAATTCATCTTTAAATTCTGGTTTATTATAATGATATAATTCGTCAACATGGTCTTTCGCCTGATGTAAACAAGATATTACACTATATCTAAAACATTCATTATCATTATTTTTAACATTTACGCAGGCCTTCTTATCTTTAATCCACTTTGGTAGTTCAATATATGAATTTCCAATAAGAGGTTTATATTTGTTGATATTTATTCTTAAATGATCTATTCTCTTTAACTTGCATCCTGATCCTTTTGCCTTTAGTTCCTCACATCTAGCTATAAACAGTTCTCTCTGTTCATCCCAATAAGTGCCCAGTGGGCTAAGTCCTTCGGACGCATCTTCTAAATTATCAGACTCTCGTAAAATAACATTTGACAACTGAAATTTATGGATCATCTCATCAGGACTGTTTAATTTGTTCAAGTCACACTCCATTTCTAGATTAACTTTAATATTCTTATGAAGATTTAAAGCATTTCTAATCACATTGACTGCTTTTTCTTTTACTAAATTAATATAGCCTTCTATGTCTTAATCTCCATCTTGATTATTATGTTGATACGACAGTAGTCGACCTTTAAAAGCAACTTCCACTAAAATAAAATCAGGTTCAGGATTATGTCGTGTTTATGTAATTGCATTCGAGTTTCTTTAATGTATTTCCCACATATTTCACATTTTATTTTTTTCACTCGCTTTTTCTTGGGTTTAATAAATAACTCATCTTCAAATGGAAATATTTCTGCAATTTTCTTGTTTTCCTTTTCTTTTTTTTCTTGTAAGCTCTAATGATTTATATTATTAACTCTGCTTTCCGATGCCTTTTAATGTACTGGATATTTAATCTTCTTGCAATATTATATAATTCTATTAATTTAAGTTTCTTTACTTTTTCTTGTAGTTTTTGCTCACGATCCATTTATTACAGATAAAAGTGTAACAAGCAATTTATAGTAAATAAAAAAAATTCAAAAAATTACTTAACTTTAATTGACAAGTGCTAAACTTCTTTCATGCAAGTTTGTTTTTAAATGCCTTTTACGATTTGTTCGAACATAATATCTACGACATTCACATAATAATCTTTCGCAGTTTATTGATTTTTTGCATTGTTTACATGTTTTCTCGTATTTATTTTTATAATTATAAAATTCATCAGGTTTCTTGAAATCCAGACATACAGAGCAGCGTGATTGCATTCGACTATTTACGTCCTTCGGACTAAATCTTTCAGATGCTGTACCGCCCATTTATTTGGAAAAAGATTATTTTAATAAACCTAGTTTAGCTAAAGTTAAAATTTTATCTTCGTATTCTTTAAATTGGGCATTCATGTTTCTAATTATTATTCTTTCAAACTCATTGGTTGCAGAATCTTCTGATCTGTATAATCCTTTCACTCTTCTTTGAAATTCAGCGCATGTGCTTAGGTCCTTCGGACACGCGCTAGCATTGCAAGCTTTGTCTTGTGACTCATTGATCTCTGATTGTTTTGTTGAAACCACTCGATTCATTTATTTATTCCCAATATTTTTTCAATTTAGAAATTTATGTACCCTATGGGGCTAAGCAGCAGGATTACAAATAAAATTGATTCATTTAAAATTGAATTAAATACCTTGACATTATGTTGTATGAAAATATCACAATTATAAATACGTAGGCTAAAAAGTAAACTTAGATAATTGGTAGCAATATCAGCGAAGCTGCTAGCCCATAGGCGTATCGTCTATGTTTAAATCGTCTTAAACTCATTTTAAATCTTAGAAATTAATGATGGGGTAAAATGAGTAGCGAGGCTGCTTATCAGCCGATTATCTCTTATTTTATTTTACCATTTACAATATTTATTCCTTCAGGAATATTAACTTTTGAATTTTTTTTATTTGAATTTGATTTTAAAATTGTGGGAGCGTCAGCACTTAGGCTATTTTGCTCCCGTCACATTATACGGGGGCCAGCCCCTTATCATTACAAAGTACAACTCTAACGTTGCATAATTAAAAATCTTAAAATGTTCTGACTTCTGTTAAAAGCTGAGGCTGCAAACGGGCACCCAGCACACATAAGGACAAAAAAACAGGACAACACACACAAAATTATACTGACCATAGTGCCAGTCGCCAGAGCCTCGTTAGTCTTTAGTCCAGGGTGCACTACGTGGAAGTGAGGTTGACTTTTGGGCGCCTACGTGGAAGGTACCCCTTACACCCCAGGAATATTAACTATTTGAATTTTTCCAATATCTCTAAATGTTGGACCTTTATTACTAGTTTTCATTTCTAATAATTCTTTTTTTTTTAGAATATTCGTTAATACCTTTCTTCTCAAATATAGGTTTAAAATCATCTTGAAATTTTATATCTTTTAAAGTTTTATTCATATATCTACTTATCTTCTTATTGTCTTTTGTTTCTATTATCATCGAACTAAACATTTTGTTCATTTCGTCTATACCACTTTCATCACTGTGTTTACGTGCTTGTTTTTTTATAATTTTTTTAAATTCCTGTTCTCTTGCTAATTATTTATCAATTATTTCTTGATTTCTAAAATTAGAGTATTTATATATTTCTTTAGTAATATGTGTGTTATTTAATGCTTTAAAAAATTTTATTATCATATCTTTATATGAATCTGGGAGACCTTTTAGGTTTTTAACACCATTATTCATAATTTGAATATTATAGCCTGATTCTTCGATTAATTCTTGTAATTCAGGTACATTGGTTATTAAATTATCTAATCCTATTACTTCACTCTCACTGGGGGTAAATAATTTGATTTGTTTTTCCATTTAATTATATTTTTTTTTTACCTTACCATACCATTCAATACTTTACTATTCGTTACTAAACCTTACCTTACATTATTACCATACCATATTACCATAATTCGCTAACTTAATACTATACAATACTTTACAATTCAATACCTAACAATACTTTACAATGCTCTACATTACTTTACGATACAATACCCAACAGTACAATACTTTACAATAACTTAAAAAATAATTTAAATAAATAAAAAAATGTCAAGGCCGATTACACCTGACGAATTGAATTGAGTTAAAATTTCTGCGTGCGTCGGCACTTAAGGCCATTTCGCACCCTTCTATGTATACGGGAAAATATCCCTTATTTAAAATTCTGACTGAGAACTTAAAAAAGGGGTGTAAAGAGCCCCTTGGGAAAAACTAAAAGTGCAAGGTTGTAAAAAGACCTGCACGAGAGAAACACAACACATTAAAAAGTCAGAATAAACTAAAAACCTCCTTACAGACGGTGGAAGAGTCCAGCTCTTCGCAAAAAACTAAAAACATGTGATAAAATACTGCTGTCATCACCCAAGAGGGATGAAAACAGCCGCAAAGGTTAAAAGTCTGCCGGAGGTAAGCAAGATCGACACATTCAACGAGAATGTGTCGGATGCTTAAAATAACATTACAAGTACGACACAACGGAGGGTCCAGCCCTTGCAGTAGGTGACCATGCGTGAGACGGCTGTGTCCTATACGCAGGCGGGTAAGAATAACGTCTTTTCGCCGAGAGGGACGAGACGAGGAACGCCAAGCACCTACGGTGGGCTTAACAGCGTGAAGCTTGTTCCCCGTTTCCACATCCCACTCGGTCTGCCAACTGTCAAGAAGGCGAGAACGGAACACATTCTGAAGGTCGCTAGCTAGCAAAAGGTGGACGAGAACGTCGCCATCTGCATCAGCAGACTTGGCGGCAGCATCAGCTGCTTCGTTCCCCTGGATGCCCACGTGGCTAGGGACCCAACAGAAGTGTACATCTGTGCTGGCAGATAAGGACACAAGCCGTCTGAATATGCGTTGCGCTACTGGATGAAGGGAATACGGCGAATCCAGAGACTGCAACACGCTGGTCGAATCACAGAAAGTAGTGTAAAAGTATATAATACTGGGACGAGAAAGTATGAACCCCCCTCAGGCAGATTTGGCTACACTTAAAACTTGCTCAACATGCCCATATGAGTTTTTTGCTCAAGTGTGGTACTCTGTCTAATCCATGATTTTTGTAAAAAAATGCTTTTGGGAATTTCCCGTGAAATGATGAGCCCCCCTCAGATTGATTTGGCTACACTTACAAAATCTACTTCTGTCAGATTGTTGTCCATAAGCTTGTTAAAAATATGCCCCTCTTGATATTTTTTTTGGCTACATCTAAAACTAAGCCAAATGTATTAACACACACACACACACACACACACACACAAAGCACACTGCTGAACCCAACTGATATTTTTTTATTAAGTATAGAGTTTTGATTTGATCCCCAAGAAATTTTATATAATAAACCGACAACAAAGCCAAAAATATTAAGACACTAAGTATATACACTAAGTATACAAAACACACTGCTGAACCCAACTGATATTTTTTATTAAGCATAGAATTTTGATTTGAATCCCGAAAAATACATATAATAAACCAATAATAAAAATGCAAAATCAAAAACATTGTAATCAATGCAATAAGCATATAACCAGCCCCAATTGGGCCAGGCACCAAAAGAATTGTAATCCAGACAAATGCAGAACTCCCACAAAAATATGCCCTAAATGCCATAGAAAATATAGTCTGGAATATTTCACATATAAACATAAAGGTACTTGCTCTGCACAGTCATCAATATTGCCCCCTCAACCATCTACATCTGGTCTGAAAAGGAAGCATGAAGCACCTGTTAATGCTAGAGCAGCAAAGCAGCCACGCTATGAACCCATCCATAGCAGTTTTAACGGCCAATTAAGGGATCACCGTTTTGTATCAGAGCCAAGATGTGACATTAAGAATTTTTTGAACAGTATAAATCCAGATGTGCAGGCAATTCTAAATGCACAAAATGGCTCTTATAAGCTGTCCCTCAAATTGTTTACACAATATAAGAAACCAAACGGCACAAAATTTACACAGCCCCACATAACAGAAACTGTACCTGTATATTCAAATACAAATTCAGACAAAATAATAAGCAGTTTGATAGATCAATTGAATATTAAACACTCTGAATTTGCTGGAAAAGAGTCAGGATGGAGCCTATGCGGATCTCCACACAAGTTATATATTAATATTTCTGAATTCAACCCATTACAAGGATCTACATATGTGCCTTTACCTGCCAATATTAAAAACAAAAGAGCCGTGGTTAACATAGAAAATAATGATGAGAAATGCTTTTTGTGGTGTATTTTAGCTGCTTTGTATCCAGTTTTAAGGGATCGTGAGACAATAAGTTATTATAAACAACATGAAAATGATTTTGATGAAGCAATGGAGGGTTTAGAATATCCAATGTCTGTTCAGAATATTGATAAATTTGAAAAAAAGGCCAGGGATATTAATGGTAAACAATTATCTATTAATGTATTTATTTGTTCTACTGGCCGTGGCAATTGCTTGATAGCACCTCTCAGAATCAGTACATTTGATGATGATTCTGCTGTTCCGATTGATCTGCTCTTAATTGAAGGGGATGATACACACCATTATACTCTGATACATAATATTGAAGCTTTAGTCAGAAAACAACTAGACAAAACTCATAGAATATTCAAGTTGTGCAGAAGATGTTTAACTGTATTTGATGGTCAAAAAATGGTGAATGGGGTTCGTGAAAAAAATGCAGAAATTGCTAAAAACAAGTAAATTGAGCATCTGAAATACTGTGGCAACCATAAACCTGTTCATATGCTTATGCCTAACCCAAGTGAAAATGCCAAATTCAAAAAGTTTGAAGCCTTGTTGGAACACCCAGCATATATAGTGTGTGATTTTGAATCAAACCTCAAACCCCTTGCATTCTGTAGCCCAGATCCTGATGAATCTTCAAGTACATCATACCAGTTACATGAACCTTCTAGTTTTTATTATGAGATTGTACAGGATGGGGTTGTTAGTAAAGAAGATTTATACATGGGAGCAGATGCCATCAAAAAATTTGCAGATAGAATAGAAAATGAGTGCCATAACATAGCATCTAATGTCTTCTTAAAATCAAAACCCATGTTGCCTTTAACAGAGAAACAGATTGAAGATTTCAACAATGCAGAAAAATGCCCGATATGTGATTCTGAATTTTCAGATACAAATATCAAGGTTCATCACCATTCTCATACAGATGGTAAATTCTTAATGGCCCTGTGTAATAGCTGTAATATTAAGATCCAGAGACCAAAATTTGTCCCTATATTTTGCCATGGTGCATCCAATTATGATTTTCATCATTTGATCAGGTACGAGGGGTTTGACAACCAGAATTTAAATATTTTAGCTGAAAAGAATGAGAAATATATTGCCATTAGCAAAATAATTAAAGTTAATGGTGTTCCTATTCACTTAAGATTTCTTGATTCATACAGAATTCTGTCTGCTAGCCTGGCTACACTGGCCACTCAATTATCTGATGATCAATTCAAAATCACATGTGCTTTGTTTCCAAATCAGGAGCTGAAATTAATTAGGCGGAAGGGTGTATATCCATATGATTATGTTACAGATTTTTCTAAATTTGATGAGTGTTCTCTGCCACCACAACAAGAGTTTTACAGCAAAATCAGAGGATCTGGAATCACTGATGAAGATTATCACCATGCCCAGTTGATGTGGAACAATTTAAAATGCCAGACATTTGGTGATTATCACAAGACTTATTTAAAACTTGATGTGACCCTCTTAGCTGATATATTGCAGGCATTCAGAAAATCTTCAAGGAAAATTATAAGCTGGATCCAATGTATTTTTACAGTGCTCCGGGCCTAGCATGGTCTGCAATGTTTTTAAACACTAAAATGCAATTGGATCTGATCCAGGATCAAGATATGTATCTGTTTATGGAACAATGTATAAGAGGAGGCATGGTGCAATGCTCTCAGAGATATGCCAGAGCAAATAACAAATATATTCCTGATTATGATCCAGCACTGCCATCAAATTATATACTGTATGTAGATGCCAATAGCCTCTATGGTTATGCTATGATGAAAAAACTGCCATATGCAGGGCTTGAGTGGGTTGAAGATTTCAATATTGAAGATCTTCAGGACTTTGATGACAGTAACTATGGTCTATTCTTATAGGTTGATCTGACAGTTCCTCATGATTTACACAACACATTTTCTGATCTGCCCCCAATTCCTGAGGTTGAATGCTCACCTGGCTCTAAACAGAAGAAATTGATGATGACTCTAGAGCCAAAACAGGGTTGTCATATATTACAAAAACCTCCAGTTCCTGATGCATCATGGTGTTCAAGTGACCAAAGTTGGCAAAGTTTTGAGGTTCAGGCACTCAAGATGGTTGAATCCATATATTGATACAAACACAGTGCTTCGAACATCTGCAATGAGGCAATTTGATAAATCTTTGTTTAAATTGATGGTCAATTCTGTGTATGGCAAAACCATAGAAAATGTCAGAAAACATACTGATGTTAAATTAATTACTGACCCCAGCCGGAGCAAAAAATTGATAGCAAAGCCCAACTTCAATTACAGAAGAATTTATGATGAGCATATGGCAGTTTTCAACATGAAAAAAACAAAGATTAAGTTTGATAAGCCTATTTATGTAGGGGCTGTGATATTGGAATTGGCCAAATTACACATGTTAAAATTGTTTTATGATGTGTTGAAGCCTTTTTATAAGGATCGTGTAAAACTGATGTACATGGACACAGATAGTTTTGTTCTTGATATTCAAACAGAAGATGTTTATCAAGATATAGCACAGCCTGAATTGTTTAAATATTTTGATACCACTGAACATTCAAAAATTAAACCCCACAATAAAATGTGCCTGGCAAGTTAAAAGATGAGACACTTGGTGATGTTATTGTGGCATTTGCTGGGTTAAGGGCCAAGATGTACAGTTTTGAAACATGTAGTGGCGCTGTTGCCAAAAAGGCCAAGGGCATTGGCAGAGTGACTGTAGACAAAGAGCTTGAATTTGAAGATTACAAAAATTGTCTCAAATCATGTAGCACAATCAGAACATCAGAATCCAGAATTCAGAGTGTGGATCACTTGTTGACTACAAATATTGTAAGAAAAGTGGCTCTGGATCCACATGATGATAAGAGATGCATTTTATCATGTGGCATACATACTCTACCATGGGGTCATTGTGATTTGAAAAATGGTAATCAATGCCCAATTACAGAGCATGATTTGAAATAAATAAACATGCCTATGAACTTATTTGGGTTCAAAAAACAGGCTATTATGGACCTGCCAACACCACAACCCTCTTCTGATATAATATCTAAACTAAGTGCTTTGTTAATTATTCATCTGAACAGCATACTTACAGATGTTGATGATGAAACAGGTAAAACATTGTACATATTTAACAATAATTTAAATCATTACCAATTACCTGTAGGTGGTCAATTGCAATTTATTACAACACCTGAGGGTAATGTCAAGATTTCAATAGGGAGAAATATTTATAGAATTAAGCACTCAAACATGGTTTCTGGCACTGTATATACTGTTTCTGCTGGTGATTGCTTATATATTGAGGTTCCTGGGATCCTATGACAAGCTTATACCTTTTTTTATAGAATTAAGAATCAGATATTAAATAATGAATAACCACTAAAACAAAAATGCCTAATGATATATTTGGCCATACAAGGCATGAAGATCACAGTGATGAGATTCTGATGCTTGATGTCAGAGTCAAGAAATTAAGAAGTGATTTACAAGCTTTACAAACCACACTCAATGCCAGTCTTCAACTAGAAATTACAAATTTGCAATCACAATGCATGGACCCTCTTCTTAAAATTGATTCTGAACTCAAATTATTGCTCCAGAAATATACTGATTTGGCCACATTGGATAATTTTCAAAGTTTAGAAGAAGCTGTAGCAGCTCTTCAAGCCAAATTTAAGACCCAGGCCACCAACTCTGAGCAATTGAAACAGCAATTGGAAGAGCAGATAAATAATGTCCAGACAAAGCTCCAAACAATTGTCAAAAGCATAAAATAACAAGAAGATTTTGATCTAGTGATTTCCACTCTAAAGAAACAGATTCAATCACTCCAGATACCTAATCTGGACCCCTTGAACAATGCCATAGCCGAGGTTAAAGAAAAAATTGAGACACTTGAAAATTTTATGAACAACTTGCCATCTTCTGATGCTTTGAGTGCAATAACTCGGAGTGTTGCAAACATCAAGCTGCAACTTGAAACATATGAAGATTTTGGAAAAATTCAAAGTACCATAACCCATCTTGAGGGTACAATAGCAGCAGTGCAAAGTGATTTGACAAATATACAAGAATCTCTAGAATCCCGCCTGCCTGGTATTGTAGACACACTTGTCAGTGTCCAGCAACAGATCACAAAGCTTGAAAACCTCAACACTGAATCTGAGCTATCTCATTTTCATCACTTGATCGATGATATCCAAACAAAGCTTGAAATTTTACAACAATCAACACCCACTCAGGCAGATATAGCCCTGCTCCAAAATGCTATGCAAAATGTGGCTGATGCTTCTGAATTAAATAATGTGAAATTGGCACTTGAATCTTTGCAAAATACTGTAACAAATCTGCCTACATCACAGGAACTTAAAAATATTAAGAGAGCAGTGAATCGCATATTGAAATCAGAAGATATCAAGAATATCCAGCCAGAGATCAAACAACTTACTCAGACAGTGGCCACTCTACCAACTAATCAACATATTAATGAACTGCATGCCCTGTTTGAGGATATCAGAAGACAGGTCCATGATCTTACTGCTCAAAATTCAAAATTGGCAGTTGTTGAAAATTTGCAACAAATTGTAGCTAATATCAAGCAACAGCTAGGGACCATGGAATCCAATCAAGCAAATGCTCTGTCTGTTTTTGCCACCCAGCTTCAAGAGATTGTGCAACAATACAAGAAACTTGTTGTGGACATAAAAATCAAGCCAGGCCATGATGATGTTGTTAGGACCATCAATGAGCACCTTGAATCTGTAACAAGCAGATTGCTTACAGCAGAAAAAGAAATAACAGGCATAATCGAGAATCCAAAACATATAGTAATTCTTGAATTGCACAGCATCCCCAACAAAGAATATGATTCACCATTTACACCAGGTGGCAAAATATATATGCTGTCCCCTGCACAATTTTATTACCAGTTTTTTGTTGGGGGCACACTGAGACCAATCAAGATCAAATATTGGCTTCAACCACAGGCACACCACTACCCCACCTTATCAATAACAAATGCTGACAACAAACCGAAAATCACCAGTGTAGAGTTAGAGGATTTTACAGATCCCAATACATTAGAAACATCTTATGCTGAAGATGATGGCTCTCTGGAATTTCATATACAAATAGGAGACAAATTATATTTAGAAAATCCTGTAGTATCAGCTGCTGAACACCCCATAGTTGCAATATTCTTGTTTACATATTATGTCTAGACAAATTATTGTTGATGAATTACACAGACAAGCCAGACATAATTATAAGAGACTGCCAGTAGTCACAAAAGGCATAGATGATTTATGGCAGTGCGATTTGATTGAGATGGCAAGTGGACAGCTGAAAATCTTAGACAAAATCAACAAGGGCTACAAGTATCTACTTACTGTAATAGACACATTTTCAAAATTTGCCTGGACTGTGCCACTCAAATCCAAGACTGGAAAATGTGTTACAGAAGCCTTCAGGACTATCATCAATCAGAGTGGAAGATCACCGCGCTATTTGCAAACAGATAATGGCAAAGAATTTTATAATTCTGTGTTCCAACAATTTATTAAAAGCCAGTCAATACAACATTATTCGAGTTACAGTGATCTCAAAGCCTCAATTGTAGAGAGATTCAACAAAACCCTAAAAAATCTTATGTATAAACAATTTACACTTCAAGGTAATTATAAATGGCTTAATATTCTTCCAGAACTTCTACATAAATATAACAACTCGGTCCATTCCACAATCAACATGAAACCCTCTGAAGTAACTTCATCTGATGAGCAAAAATTGATCAGGACTGTTTATTATCCTAGATACCAGCCAACAACAAGAAAGGCCAAATACAAGGTGGGTGATCAAGTAAGAATCACAAAATATAAGCACTTATTCAAAAGAGGCTTTACAAGAAACTGGAGCACTGAATTATTTACAGTGGTTCAAGTTAAACCTGGGACCCTTAACACATATATAATAAAAGACCATAGAGGAGAAATTCTCAAAGGCCGATTCTATGAAGAAGAACTCAGCAAAACTAAACAGCCTGACACATATCTCATAGAAAAAATCATCCGCAGAAAAGGCAACAAGTTATTTGTCAAATGGCTAGGACTTCCAGAACACAACTGGATGGATGCAGACAAAGTGATAATATGAGCACCTGGGATGTTATAAAAAAGCTGCCAGAACCTGAACAGCAGATTAAGAGAAATGGCAAGTTGCTGCCTGATAATATTAGATGTCTTATTGTTGGGCCATCGGCTTGTGGTAAAACTACACTAATGATTGATAATTTTTTATTGGCACCCAACTGGTTAGACTGGAAAAACAGGCACTTGTATGTCTTCTCTAAGAGCTTAGAACAATTAAAATATCAGCAGCTGATGAAGCTATATGATGGATTGGATATTGCCACTTTTGAATCAGATGTTAAGCCACTTCATGAATGTCTCGATAATTCTGTTGTTGTGTTTGATGACATTATACTGGATAATCAAAACAAGGTTAGAAATTTCTTTACACAGGGCCGACACAAAAACATTGATTGTTTCTACCTGGCACAGACTTTTTCTAAAATTCCGAAGCAGCTGATCCGAGACAACAGCAATTTTATATGTGTGTTTCATCAAGATCATACCAACCTCAAACACATACATGATGAATATGTAGGTGGGGACTTGAGCTACAATAATTTTTCCAAGTTTTGCAGTAGGTGCTGGAACCAGGACAGTTATGGGTTTGTCACAATTGATATGACAAGAAAACCCAATAGTGGCAAATATAGAAATAAAATTAACAATTTTCTAGACATTGAAACATATATAAATAACCATGAAAAGGCCAATCATTGATGATCTTAAATTAAGAGATTATCTTTTAAAAAGATTTAAGGGATGGAAATCAGAGAACCGAGGAATTTATGAACAACACAAACAAACAGAACAGCCTATTATTGATGCTATTAGTGAATTAGGTAAAAATATCAAAACTGTTACAGAGCAAAATCAAAATTTGATCACAGAGCTTGTACCTGTAGCTGCAAGGAACATATTAGATTATCCAATCACCCCACTTTCCAGTATTCATACACCTAGTCCTGTTGCTCCTCGAAGAATTGAAGCTAGTCAGGATCCTATTGAATTGGGTCTTCTTGTTCAAAAATATTTAAGCACACCTAAAGACAACAAAGATGAGGTCTTTGGCTTATATGCTATCACAGAGCGTGATGGTAGCATCATACATAGAATTGGCAATTTCAGAGTAACATTTATGGGAGATGATCTCATTGTATATTCAGAATCTCATCTTGGAGAAAGAGGTGCTTTTGTTTGATTTGATTTGAATTTAAAATTTTGGGAGCGTCAGCACTTAGGCTATTTTGCTCCCGTCACATTATACGGGGGCCAGCCCCTTATCATTACAAATAACAACTCTAACGTTGCGTAACTAAAAACCTTAAAATGTTCTGACTTCTGTTAAAAGCTGAGGCTGTAAACGGGCACTCAGCACACACAAGGACAAAAAACAGGGCACTCAGCACACACAAGGACAAAAACAGGACACACACAAAATTATACTGGCCATAGTGCCAGTCGCCAGAGCCTCGTTAGTCTTTAGTCCAGGGTGCACTACGTGGAAGTTAGGTTGACTTTTGGGCGCCTACGTGGAAGGTACCCCTTACACCCCAGAGGTGCTTTTGTTAAATATCCTGGAACACCTGGACTGTGGGAACTGATGACTAGGAAAAGGCCTGGCAGCTATACAGATCAAGATTATGAGCACTACAAAGAAATATTAATAAAATCAGATGCTCTATACCAGAACAATGATCCCACACAAAAAAGAGTCAAGTCTAGCAGTGGAGCAAAATACAACAATTTAATCAAGCCCATATGGTCACAATTTAAGACTGGCAGTGGAATCAAACAATACAACACCCTGCCTAAAGAATTTGTGTGGGTTGATGATGTCAGGAAACTTGTAGATAGGTTATTGGTGATAGCTGGGGAGGAAAATGCTGGCAACCACAATTTTTACAATGAAAAGGTTGGAATTATGGACATGATAAGCACAAAATTGTCTAATTTTATAGTGAATGACACTAAGGGGATTGGATATCTTATAAAAATTATTAATACTCTACCACCTAAATTTTGGAATATTTCTGAGGGTCGAGGGTTGGTTAATGACATTATAAACAAGCTGCCATTTGAACTACATATTCCAGGCTATCAGTATTGTGGTCCCGGTACAAAATTGGCCCATAGATTAAACAGAGGTGATCCTGGTGTTAATCCCCTAGATGCTGCTTGCAGAGACCATGACATAGCATACAACACACATTCTGATCTTGACAAGAGACATGTTGCAGACAAGAAATTAGAAGAGGCTGCATTTGGAAGATTTGTAAGCAAAGATGCTTCTTTGAGTGAGAGAATAGCAGCATTGGGAACCACCATAGCTATGAACACCAAACAAAAACTGGGGTGGGGGCTGTGAATATATATATAATAAACCTAGAATGAAGGCCAAGGGTGTTATGTATCAAATACCTTATGCAGGTCTTAAATCTCTTAAAACTATTGATAGTCTTTTAACCAAAAAGCAGCGCAAGAAAAAAAATTACAACAATCTAGAAAAAAATCACATGTGGGGGGTTTCATATTTACTAACCCTGCCATCTTAGCAGCACTTGGGGCTGTTGGGAGCTTGGCTGGGGGATTTGCTGCCATAGCAAAAACAGTAATAGATGCCAAGAAGAATAGGGCAGAATTAGATGAATTCAAGCGCCATAACCTGGCCATGGAGAAACAAGGCAAAGGTGTTAAGAGAGCCATGAATAAGTTTAAAAAAACAAGAGCCGCTTACAAACCAAGATATTGAAGCTTTAATCAAGCCACTGGGCATCAAAAATTTTAGAGGTGTGTACATGTCTGATTCTTTGCCAGAACAACCACTCAACAAAGAGTGTGGCATTGTTAATTTGGATAAGTACAAAAATCAGGGCACTAACTGGATCTGTTATCTTAAATATTTAAACAATTAGGCATTTGTTTTTGATTCATTTTGAAGGTGTTGCACCTGAAAATTTAATAAAATATCTAAAATCAGCTAATCTTTATTACAATAATGCCCGTGTTCAAAATTTCAAAGATGTTAATTGTGGACATTTGTGTTTATCTGTTCTTAGATATATGTCTGAAATATATAAATAATCAATTGAAAATTTTCAAAAGGCCTTGTGTTATTTAAAACATCATGGGGGTATTCCATCTCACCAGCCAAAATTCAATATTGAAACTTAGATTACATGATGATACAGTATATCCCAAAACAATAGCTCTCAGAGCATTTTATGGCATGTACTTGATCCCTAATATTACACACCACAACAACAAAATTGCAGTAGGGGATCAAAAAATTGTCATCACTCCAGGGCAATATAATCTATCCACTCTAAATGCTCAATTACCCAGAGGTATAGTATTAACTCAAAATTCTGTAACTCACAGAGTAGAGATTGTATCTGCTACAGAAACAGTGGATCTGGGTACTATAGGAGAGCTGTTAGGCTTTGAGAACAACACAAAACTTGAAGCGGCCATCAAACACACTGCTATCAATATACCTAAATTCTTAGCCATAGAGACTGAATATTCACTGTAATGTGGCTGAGGGTATGATCACCAAATCATATGGCATAGGCACTCACAAACAAACTGGCATCATTGCAACATTCAAACCAAACTCTGAATTTATGGAGCCCATCATCTACACTCCATCCCCAACATTATATTTTCCTGTGTGCCATAATAGAATAGATAACATTGAATTGATGGTCACTAATGAAAAAGAAGAATTAGTTGATTTTGCTGGAGCCACAACAACTGCAATCATAGAGATTAATATTTAAATAAAAATACATACAAAAAAATGTAAAATATTGAGAGTTATGAGCTACAATCATTCCCCCCAAACAGGAGGACATTTGCAAATTTAAATCAACCCAACCCAGAGATTGAGGTTGATCTTGATGTAGGGGATGGCTTTATACACCCCCACAGAGCAGATCTATACATCAAATTTGATGTTGTAAACCTCGATGGTACAGATTATCCGGCAAATTCAAACATAAGATTGGTGGACAATTTTGTGCCGCATCTGTTCTCTGAAATTGAGATCAGAAAACATGGTGTTGTTATAAACAGAGTGGATTATCCCGGCCTTACCTCCACAGCTTTGGCCACACTAAAATTATCCAAAACCGAGGCTTCTTACTACAAAATAGGTGGATTTGAGGCTGGTGATAAAATATCTAAGAGCCACACAGTGCTGTTCCCTATGCGCCTGTTGCCAGGATTCTTCTCAGATTACAAAGATATTATGTGGAAGGGTGGTTTAAGAATCACATTTAGAAGAGCTGCCAATGATAATAATGCTTTGATGAGGTACAGTACATTAAACTCTACAGGGGAAGCTCTGCCTAATACCCAACCTCATGAAGGCAAATGCATTATTCAGACTATGGAGCTAAGAATCCCAGTTGTTGAATATGAAGCCAGTTATGCTCTTAAATACAAAGCAGATATAATAAAAAATCCACAAGTACCTTTACAATTTTATACATATCAATGTGTACAGAAGCCTCCCGCTGGTACTTATTATGAGTTTGATGCTACAAATTCATTCTCCAGTATACAATATGACATGCCGGATTTTGTGGTGGTACTATTTCAGACTAGAAGTAGTTAACTACCAGCCGCTGTCTTCGCAGAGCCAGCGATGGCTCAGATGCCTCTAAATACAAACTGGCGACTGGACTGGTCCGAAAGGCACCAGTGCACACACGTATACCAGCATGGTGGACAGTGTCTAGGATGCGAAGTCTAGATGGGCGAGCAGAAGCATACACAACACATCCATAATCTAGCTTCGACCTGATGAGTGCACGGTATAGGCGAAGCAATACCGTCCTATCAGCACCCCAAGCAGTATGAGATAAAACGCGTAAAAGGTTGAGAACTCGAAGACAAGAGAACTTTAACTGGCGAAGGTGAGGTAGCCATGTTAATTTCTTATCGAAAATGAGGCCCAGGAAGCGGACCTCATTCACGAAGCACAAGGGAGACTTCCCCATGTACAGGTCAGGATCGAAATGACATGTACGCTGACGACAAAAGTGAACACACACGGATTTCTCGGATGAGAAGGTGAAACCTGTTTGGGAGGACCACTCAACCAAACGGTTTATCGTCAGTTGGAGTTGACGAGAAGCTGACGCGACATTCCGTGAGCGACAAAAGATCGTGAGGTCGTCGACATAGAGGAGGCCATGTACAGGGGAAAGAATGTTTGCCATAACACTGTTTACTGCTATGGCAAACAGAGTCACACTAAGTACGCTGCCCTGCGGGACACCGTTCTCTTGTTCGTGAAGATCCGAAAAGGAGTTCCCAACACGTATGCGGAAAAAGCGATCTGATAAAAAAAATTCAATAAAGTACGCCATACGGCCACGTACGCCCCAAGAATGGAGCTGCTTTAGGATGCCAAAGCTCCACGTTGTATCATATGCCTTTTGGAGGTCAAAGAAAACTGCAACTAAATGTTCCATGTTGAAGAATGCATCCTGAATATGTGTTTCCAGCTGAACCAGATGGTCCAGTGTGGAACGGTTGGAGCGAAAACCACATTGAAAATTACTTATCAATGAGTTTTCCTCCAAAAACCAGGTGAGACGCTTGTTGATCATGCGTTCCATCAACTTGCACACACAGCTAGTTAAGGCAATAGGCCTATAACTCGAGGCTGCGGTGCGTTGTTTACCTGGTTTCAGGATGGGAACAATAATAGCTTCTTTCCAGGAAGTGGGGAAAGTCCTCCAACCAAAGCCTGTTGATTTTGATTTGATTTTAAAATTTTGGGTGCGTCAGCACTAAGGCTATTTTGCACTCGTCACACTATACGGGGTCCAGCCCCTTATCTTTACACATAACAACTCTAACGTTGCTTAATTAAAATCATAAAATATTAAAATGTTCTGACTTTCGTTAAAAGCTGAGGCTGCAAAGGACACTCAGCACACATAAGGACAAAAGAACAGGACAATACAAACAAAAGTATACTGGCCATAGGGCCAGTCGCCAGAGCCTCGTTAGTCTTCAGTCCAGGGTGTACTAACGTGGAAGTGAGGTTGACATTTGGGTGTACTACGTGGAAGATCACCCCTTACACCCCCCAAAGCCTGTTGAATACCGCCAAAAGGAAATGTTTGGCTCCAATGGGCAGATGACGAAGCATCTCATAGTGGATCTTGTCCACTCCAGGAGCTGTATTATTAGAATCTCGAAGCGCCTGATCGAACTCCCGTTCAGTGAATCGAGAGTTGTATGGCTCGGTGTTATGACTTCGAAAAATTAGAGGGCGTCGTTCCTGACGGTCCTTCTCACGGCGGAAACGTGGTTCATAATTTACAGAGCTAGACGCATCAGAAAACTGAGTGGCCAAGATATTAGCTGTGTCTCCGGAATCAGTGTACAACGTCCCATCGTGCTCCAGAGCGCTCAGAGGAGAAGATGCACCCCCCTGGATGCGACGTACTTTGGTCCAAACGGCTTTCGAAGAAGCCTGCTTCGTCAGAGAAGACACGTATTGGACCCAGCACGCCTTCTTACTGGCTCGAATAAGCCGACGGGCACGGGCACGCTTAATGCGGAACTGCTCGAGGTTTGCGGCAGTGTGGTTCCTATTGAATCGATCTAGGGCATGATTGCGGTCCTTAATGGCTGCACTGATCTCCGCAGTCCACCAGGGGACTGGGCGTCGCCTCACAGGTCCACTGGGATGTGGAATGGAGGTGCGTGCAGCATCATGCACTCTTGACACAAATAAATATATATCTAAGGCGTCGATTGGTGCGAAATTATATCAGCGAAATTATATCAGCTGTCTGTGTGGGGTCTTATTCGTGTAGCCCATTTTTATTTGGTAATTAGTATTTAGTACCAGTGTTATTCTAGTAATGCATATTAACTTTATGTTGAGCAATCTTTTGTATTTATTATTAAACGTTATTTTACCTTTTTTCAGGAGGATGAATAATCGTAATTTTGTTAGATGCCCGAGGGATTGGGATATTCCATGGAATCCGATACCAAATGAAACTGCATGAAAACCGAAAAAGACTATTCCAAGATTGCTTACCTGGAATGATCGTCACTAACGTCATCTCCATCAATAAGGCAAGGAGGCCGCGATGCTTATGGTTTGTTCAATTTACTGATCTGCAACCATCAGGGAGGGAACGGAGCAGACAGTTGCGACACTTAGTGAATCGACATAAGCCACAAAACACGACGATAAAGTCATTTGGAGCGGAAGGGCCCCCTCACTTTGTTGTGATCTATAAAATTGACTGTGATTGTGCAATGTTGGATTTTTGTAATGCTAGACGAAGCCAGACTATGGTGGATGCGTTAATAGGTCAGATGAACTATATTTAAGTGGAAAATGACAGTAACGTAGAGCAGTCTGATGTAAAAGTGGAAGGAAGTGGTATTGTCTGAATGTAGGTAGAGGTTGTTTAAGAATTCAGTCAATTTTTTGAAGTGCTCTTCAAAAATTTTAATTATATAAGTGTTAATTCATTAATGATGAGCAGATAATATAATTAAAGCTCTGGGTTATTCAAAGGCCAATCAACTATTTCATTTATATGCAAGCGTACACCCTTCAAATATTCGTCTAATAAACTCAACAATACTGCAGCGAGATTCAGATAGGATTTCAGCTGGGTTGGAGTAATAAGGGTCGCGGTGTTGCTGGTCTTCTAACGAATAACATTAAAATATATATTGAATATGTGACTGTTTGATTGACAGCACCGGCAGCATCATTTATTGGACCCCCGTTTTAACTTGTCTGCCACAAAAAGTTCTGCGCTCTTAACCCCACTATGACCAATGATGATTTGTTTCTTTTTGTTTAACACTACCATCACAGTTGTCTTCAGCACGACCGGGAAATGTTCTGCAAGATATAACTTGGAACGTGGCGCTCTGAAGACCCATACACAAACTATTTGCGCTTATTTCGACATTTAACGCCCCCTGTATGAAGCCAAATTACCATCCCAATTGAATCTATCTCATTCTTATTAATATAATTCATAAAATTTGAATTTGAATTTAAAATTTTGGGAGCGTCAGCACTTAGGCTATTTTGCTCCCGTCACATTATACGGGGTCCAGCCCCTTACCATTACAAATAACAACTCTAACGTTGCATAACTAAAAATTATAAAACCTTAAAATGTTCTGACTTCTGTTAAAAGCTGAGGCTGTAAACGCGCACTCAGCACACACAAGGACATAAAACAGGACAACACACACAAAATTATACTGGCCATAGTGCCAGTCGCCAGAGCCTCGTTAGTCTCTTGTCCAGGGTGCACTACGTGGAAGTGAGGTTGACCTTTGGGCGCCTACGTGGAAGGTACCCCTTACACCCCTATAATTCATAAAAAATAGTTCATAAAAAATAGGTAAAAATTTGTATAAATGTTTTGCTATTGAGAACAGTATTTATCATCCTTTGGGTCTTGAAAAAAAATGCGAAGCATTATATATATAAGAAATTCCAAAATAATTGATGGTGATTAAAAAGTTCAGCTGTAAGTTTTAGTTAATAATATTTTTTTGCATTTTGTTGATTGGGGCTCAACTTTTGCATTTGCTCTCACACAATTTTCATTATCAAACCAGCACAAACACAGAGAGTGTATTAGATATTTCTTAACATAATAATAATAAAAAATATTTGTAAAAAATAAGTACAACAATTTTATTCACTTTGGTTATAAATGCACTAAAATGAAAATAGTATATTATTATACCAGTGAAATAAATTGGGATTATGGAGCGAGTTTACTTTAGAACACCAGTGTTAGTCGTTTTTTGTCGATAAGATATTGTGTTAGTCAGTCGTGTTATGTCTCGTAAGCAAAGCCTGTGGCGTTTCACTTCAATAGGTTACTGTTTTCCCAAGAACTATTAGATAAAACCGTAACTGTCATCGATTGGTAGTTCAGGTTCCTCTCCTTGGTTCTGAGGTTCTGCACAACTGTGGAATGCTTTGCTGCAGCTGGAGGATCAAACTGCTAGCAGTACATAAACTGACTGGTGAATCATCATCATCTTATAATGCCGCAAATCGCATGACAAAATTCTTTGAAACGCTCAACACACGTTCTACTGAAGAGAACATTTCATTGGAAAGAAAATTTGTGACTTTGAAAGGGAAGCGTGAAAAACTGTTGCAGAACAGGAAGAAGTGGAGGCATCTTATTAGGTCCTATACTTCAAGACTGCAAGCATGTGAAACAGAAATTGATAATGTTGAGCTGGAAATACAATTGGTGGAACAGTACTTGCAACAAGTAAATGTTTCATCTTCACAAGAGCTTAAAGATTAATGTGAGTAAAACCCCTTAAATATTTAATGTACATATTATTAAGCTTATACTTATACTTCTTTAAATTTCAGCTGGTGAAACAAGTTGGTTTATGGAGAATGAGTTGAATATCGATGAGATAAAAAAATTGAAATTATACATTATAAAAATAAATAACTTAAAAGTAGATAAATCTTCATTATGCCAATTGTAAATCCAAAAATTATTAAAAAGTAGGATATAATGTAAAATGTGAATTTAATATGTCCAGTTGCGTTGGTCCTTTGGGTTCTACTGAAGGAAAACAAAAAGCAATCAATACTATTTTGAAAGCAAGAGAGAGAATAAAAACAAGAATTCAAGAAAATGCTATGAAAGAATAATTAGAAAGGAAAAGGAATGAATGACTACAACAGAATATTATGGAAGCAATGAGAAATTTTCAAGTTAAAAATACCTATAACTTTCATTTTTATTATTGGCAGATTGTTATCAGTGTGTTTTTACACCTGTTATTTTATATTTATTTTTTCAAACCCTACGCGCTGGGATAAATTTCTCTTTGAAAAATGATCAAATTGGTTGTTTTTTTTAGAAGAATGAAAAATATGCTGTTTTTTATGAGGTTGGTTATGAATTTTGGTGCGTTTGGTTGAAAAAGTAGCTCCCAAACATAGACCGGCTAGAAATATTATTTGAAAAATCGTTGAATGTATTTGTTTTCTATGGATAATTAGTGTTTTGTTATTGAAAACCTGTCTCCCAAACATAGACCGGCTAGAAATTTTTGGAATTTTTTGCTACTTTTGAGGAGGTTCGTTGCAATCTTGGGTGTTTTTTGGTTGAAAACGGGTCCCCAAACATGGACCGGCTAGAAAATTTCGAAAGATTGTAAGATTGAATATTTTGTAAAAAGTTTCGTGATTTCGGGAAAATTTTGCTTGAATTTTTGAAAAATAAGAAAATTTGTGCCGAGTTTTTACTTTTTTTTTAGGGGGTTGGATGTAATTTTGGGTGTTTTTTGGTTGAAAACGTAGCTCCCAAACATGGACCGGCTAGAAATTTTAGAGATTTTTTAGTGTGGGAGACTGAAAAAATGAAGAGTTTTGTTATTTTTTCGGCGTTTTTAAGGTGGTTGGATGTAATATTGGGTGTTTTTGGATGAAAATTCTTGCCCCACAAGGGACCGGCCAGAAGTAACATTTTATACTCTACTAAGCTAAGCCGGGCAAACACGAACACGTGCAAAGGAAAGCGCTTCGCTTTGACGAATTGATGAAATGGACGAATCCATGATAAATGAGTCTAACGCTTTATTGGCGTTCCCTGTGTTGAACATGAAACACGTGCCACGATTACTTTTTCACGATATTTCGATCACGAGAATTCTTTGGTGTTAAGCCACGAGACGTGTCAATTGAAGATATAAATGGATGACCAGTGGCTTATTTAATGGAAGTGGGCGTGTACAGTGGGATGCTCAAGTATTGCAACTCCCAGGACTGTTTTCATAAGTTTATCCCTTGCACCCTACTTCCCTTCTCTGCTAATCGCGAATATGAGGATGAACGTTGATAAGATCAAATTCAGGTAAATACCCATTTAGTGTGTCAGAAGGAGTAGATATTCAAGTAAATTTGGTCAGGTAAAATTTTCAATATCATACCAACTTCGGACAGCAAGTCTCAATTTACACCATCTCTGGGTAGGGTAGGTCGTGCATAACGGTAGAGAAGGGGAGATAGCGAGTGGGCGCTGCTGCAAACTACTGGTAGCCATGGGCGTCGCCAGAAATTTTTGCAGGGGGGGGGTGTCGGGCAAATTATAAAAGTTGAATAGGAGAAAAATAATTATTACTAGCACGGTTATATGTTATTATATAATAATAAAAATAAATATTATCAACTAAAAAATAAATTTCATTCAAAATAATAATTATAATTATTTTTAATTACTATTATCATGTAAATTGGGAGACTCGATGAACCAAACGAGTGAATACCATCGCAACTCTTTTCATTACTTATTTTGCATTTTATGCAGTTAGTATCTGAAATGCATTTTGATATTAACTTTCACACGTCTCGTTCAAGAAAAGGCTTTAAATATTAGGGGGATTATTTTTCATAACGTTTGTTGTGTGACCTCTCACCCACAACTGTAATTATTAGAATTTTGAAAACTGTGGAAGCATTGGTTCTTTGGATGAAATGGTAGAAGATAACATTGTTCGTGTATTTTTCACTCAATGTTTTCGATCCAATGCATTTCTACTTTGATTATTCTCTTTGAATACTAACAAAATGAGCTTTGTTTCTGTTCTTTACAGTAGGAGCAAACTTTCGGTTTTCTTGTATCTTTAAATGAACGATGTCACGCCCATTTGTAATAAAGAACTGTTAGTTCACAAATGACTGGTTAGATACCCGAAAGGATCCCATGGAAATTCGCCACTGGATGAATGCGTGCTTCTAATTGGCCTGTCCCATTTCCCCCGGCAACCGGTTGCTGCCTTCTGGTTGTGGCTGTTTTGCCGTGTCCTTGACGCCAGATTACAGTCTCAAGAATTTCCATTTCAGCACAAGGACGAGCATAATAATGAGATTGCAAATGACTTCGAGCGACGGCTGATAATTCCTTCCATTGTAGAAGTTTCCGTGAAACACATGATCATTGTGTACGTGAGTCGTCAGTTATTCACTTTCAGTGTGTGAAGTGCTCACGCCATTACATAAACATCAACACGTTTCAGATAGCGTTTAGTCAGTCCAAAAGAGAGAATGTCTACAAATTACGGGACATTTTTAATAGCTCTTTAAAAAAATTACATGGGTAGTGAAATATGTGATGCATGAGCAATTTAGGCAGCATGTAGCTGTCTCATTTGTTTGTGCTGCAAGCAAGGCCGTTCGCAGGAGTAGTGGTCAAAGTGGGGGTAACGTGTGGTAGGCTAACCCCCCAGTGAAGAAAATTCCCATCCCACTAGGATAATTTGCACAAGCACTGCGATTACTCCATTAGCATTCCTTCACCATGGATTTTTTCCAGCGAGGGGCGAGCAAGGTATATTTTCTAGGAGGGGCAGGCGAGGCTCACTTCCCTCCATATGGTTTAATTCAGGCCCGTAGCCTGGCAGGGGCCAGGGGGAGCTCAGCCCCCTTTACATTAGGTAAACTATTTTGCATAATTTGTTTGCAGTGAAGAGTGAACAGTATCTATTACATTCGCTCATTTTGTTTATGAGCAGAAGTAGCTGCAAGTATTTAGAATATTCTCTAGACTTCAGAAAGTTCTTTCATAGGGGAGCTTATTTATCTGTACCTTCACTGTCCCTGTTGCAACCTCCCGTTTAGACAGAAATCTGTGACTTTGATGTCATCATGCAAGTTCCCTCCGCATCTGCGTCAAAGGTCAACAACAGCTCCCAAGTTTTGGGAAGGAAGGGGAGTTTATGCTTCGGCCGGGGGTGGAATATACTGTAGGCACTGTGATTAAATATTGTGCGTTTTTTGTGTGTGATATACATATCTGTATCATCTAAAATAGTATGGGGTGTGTAAGGATAATTTCAGTATGAGTCAATTAACACTTCAAGAGATGTTTTAAAAGATGTAGAAAAATGTAGTATATGTGTGTAGTATATGATATTTATAAATGAATGAGCGCCCCCCACACACATAATTTACCTTCATTTAATATTTTTTTTAAAAAATGGACTTGGTTTACAAAGCCTCCCCGATTACCCGTGAGCCCCCCCCCCCCCCCCCGGAGATCAATTCTAGCTACGGGACTGGTTTATTTTGAAGTTATCATGTTCATGCAATAATTAACATGTATTATTGTGGCTGAAATGAAATTATATATATGAAATACATAATTTTTTGTTGACTTTCATTTTTCAGGGGGGCGTCTCCCTTACCCTCCCTTCCGGACGTCTATGCCCTCCACATTTATCGAAACTAGGCGAAGCCCTCCCCCCTCGAACCAGCTAGGAATTTTCACTTTGAGCACTGGTGGGCAGAGTAAGATTTCTTTGTATTTGCCTTCAGCCATAAAAACTCAGACTTGAGTCCATTATTTAGCCTAAATCGAAGCTGGATTCGACTTGATTAATTACTTAGCCTACTTACTTACTTACGTACTCTCTAGCCTTCTTAAACCCGAAAGGGCCTCTCCGATGGCGCAGTAGTAGCGTCGCCGCCTTGTAATCAAGGGGTCCCGGGTTCGATACCCAGTGGAGGCACAAGTGGTTCGGATCCCACTTTAAACTGTAGGTCCAGTCCAGATTAGCCTTACTGTGCATCAAGGACTTAAAAACACCAATTCAATTCTTAAACCCGAAGGTTCATGGCTGCAGCAACACAGGCCTTCCATCTGTCTCTATCCTAAACAAGATCTATATACTCATTTCCATACCTACCAATTTCATTTAGGTCCATTTCAACAGCATTCCTCCATCTTCGTCTTGGCCTTCCTACAGGTCTCTTACCATCAGGTTTCCCAACAAGAATCCTGTAAACTCTTCTTTCCTCTCCCATTCGTGCCATATGGCCTGCCCACCTCAGTCTTGTTATCATTCTAATAATATCTGGACTAGGGATGGCCAAACGGATCCGGATCCGGATCCGAGAGTTCCGGATTTTTGAATCCGGATCCGAGGGTTTCGTATCTCAATCCCATTATCCCTTAAAAGGTATTATGATCTTCGATTACAAACAAATTTTTCATTAGTTAGTCCTACAAGATTTTTTTTCAAGTGTTGTTCCTAAAATACTTTGCTACCCATCGGCTAACACACTCGTGCACAAAAATAATCTTCCTTGTTTAACATAAAATGATTTGATTGATTGATTGTTTAACATAAAATGTCAGAGGTGATTTTGTAAATACCATTCAAACGAATATGGATTCATTCGAATGTATTGGAAATGAAACCACACATAAATGTGAAACATTCAATTCCAGGATGAAACCTTTAACACATATAACAAGATAGAAATGTTATACAAAAATTATACAATTGTTCTACAGTTACAGTTTTACAAATTAAAATAAAACATTATAATATATGCAGTGTTATATAATTACAAAGTGTAAGACTAACAAGGGAGGTTATCTAAGTGTCCCCCTCCGATTTCCATTAAACTTGGCAGGTGTATAGAGGGGCCTAAAGGAAGAAATATAGGGTGTCCCATAAAGTCCGCAACTTTTGAATCTGGCGCCATTTTTTAAATGTTTTGTTGGCAGCCCTGTTCTTATCATTTCTAGTATCTACTATCACTCCGATTTGATTAGCAGTTGTTGTTTTCTTTATTGTTGCAGGTGTAGATACTAGAAATGATAAGAACAGGGCTGCCAACAAAACATTTAAAAAATGGCGCCAGATTCAAAAGTTGCGCACTTTATGGGACACCCTTTACTTGTTTTTTTGTTTCAGCTAAAACACGATTTTAGGGGGCAAAACCCCCTCAAATGTCAAGATGGGGACAAATTGAAGTAAGGATCTGACCCCTGTGTTCCCCTCCGATTCCCATGATACTTGGCAGGTGTGTGTATAAACGGGCCCAAAGAAAGAAATACGTGTTTTTTTCTTCAGCTAAAAAACTGTTTTAGGGGGCAAAACCCCCTCAAATGTCAAGATGAGGACAAATTGATGTGAGGATCTGACACCTGTGTCCCCCTCCGATTTCCATGATCCTTGGCAGATGTGTGTATAAACGGGCCAAAATGAAGAAATACGTGTTTTTTTTGTTTCGGCTAAAAAACTGTTTTAGGGGGCAACCCCCCCCTCAAATGTCAATAAGTAGGGAGAAAAAGAGTTCTACGCCAGAATTTGAATTTGATTTTAAAATGTTGGGTGCGTCAGCACTTAGGCTATTTAGCACCCGTCACATTATACGGGGTCCAGCACCTTATCTTTACAAAGAACAACTCTAACGTTGCACAAGTAAAATCTTAAAAGCTTAAAATGTTCTGACTTTCGTTAAAATCTGAGGCTGTAAAGGGGCACTCAGCACACACAAGGACAAAAAACAGGACACAACACACAAAATTATACTGGCCAGAGTGCCAGTCGCCAGAGCCTCGTTCGTCTGCAAAACGCAGTCCAGGGTGTACTAACGTGGAAGTGAGGTTGACAGTTGGATGTACTACGTGGAAAATCACCCCTTACACCCCAGTTCTACGCCAGAAAGTGGTGCTTTATTTGTAACCTTAACGGAAAATATCGTAAGGCAAACGCGAAAGTGGTGCGCTCGTGTATTTTTCTTAATCTAACTTAACCTAAAGCAAGGAGCTGGCAACCTTGCTTTTAGGCTTGCCTTATGTAGTTCCAGGGCATAAAGCAATGTTGCCAACCTACTGGGCTCTCGCCATAGCCTTTTACGATGGGGGTTCACCAACATTAAGTGGTGCACTCAGTGTTGCAAACTCACCCCAAGAAAATTTCACCATATGATATTTCACAGGCGAAGCTAACCTGCCAATAGGATTTGGCAACACTGACTAGTTGCTTCTCAGCGTCTTGGAAAACGTCTTAAGACAAATATCTTAATCTTTAAGAAAGTCGACTTCCGGTTTGTCAATTCCGGCCTGTTAAGAAAATTTTCTTAAAACGTTTTTCCAAAACATTGATTTTCTTGGCTTCTAATTGAGCTAGGATGATGATTTTAGGTTTGTTGGATAGGATTCGACGAGAACTATTCGACTGGCAAATAAAATCGATTCTACCCCCTCAAGTTTCGGAAATACAGACATTTTTCAAGAAATTTTTTTGCTCCTAATTGAGCTAGGATGATGATTTCAGGTTTGTTGGATAGGATTCGACGACAGAATACAGAAATTTAACAATAGGTAGGCCTTGGGAAGGCGAAAGTTATACTTCCTGGGGTTTTTCAGTAGCTGAATTCCTTGCTGGCCAATTTTAACCTTACAGCTAGAAATGTTTATATAAAATAACCATGCCTATGAACCTGTTTGGCTTCAGGAAGCAAGCTATGTTCGAAAAAAATATCCCACCTCCACCCCCTCGCTTTTTGCATTCGAGGGTAAAAAAAACACTAGTAAATCTTCTTTTATTTTTTATTTTGGGCACATAGACCAAGTTTTACCCGTTTTCAGGCGATAGTGACCCCACGGCAGGGTATGAATGCCACATTCGAGAACACATCTCTTGTCGTCTCGTGCATCCAGAGCAATTTTCCTGACTGTGTTGGTTGTAAGTATATGTTTAACACTCTGGATGCGATACTCTTTTCGCAGAATCGGCTTTTTGGTTTCGAGGCACTCGACGTAGTCTTCAAACTTGAGTTTTCTCTGAACCACCTGCTTGCCTATGCCTTTAGCTTTTTTGGTCACAGAACTCTCAGCTTGAATTGCATATGCTTTGGCACGAAGACCAGCAAACTCTAATATAATATCCCCATCTTTTTCATCCTTTAGTTTGCCAGGTAGTTTTTTGTTTCGAGCCAGGTTTCCGTATCGATTTGGTTGGGGATAGCTCGACGTGTCGAACAAGTTAACGAGAGCTGGAATCGTGGCGATATCTTTATATGCGTTAGCAGTGTGGGCGTGATATACCAGACTGTCCGTATCTGTGTAGAGAAGGTTGATGTTGTTACCATAGTGCAAGCGTAGTCTATCATAATATATCTCGAACATATGCAGCTTGCTTAACTCTAACACTGTGGCACCAACATAGACTGGTTTGTTGAGATTTACCTCTCCACGATTCATGTGTACCAAAGCAAGCTGTTCGTTGTAGATTGTTCGAGATTTAAACAGTGGGCTTGCAACAAGTTTGCGACAACGGTCGACGCTAGTAAGCAACCTTATGTCTTCACTATTTCGCGTGTTTTCCATTGGTTTGCCAAATATTACATTATTCATGTCCTTAAAATATTTGCGATCAAGTTCCGAGGTAGCAGCAGTACGATCTTTGGTATTGAGGTCGATGTATGGCTTCAACCAATTTGAATGGTTGAAAATGAGGACTCGGTGAATTGCTGTAATCGTGACACCTCGTTACATCAACCACCGAATATTTCGGTAGTGCAACCCGTAACGCTTTTTGGGTTCGAAATCCATGATGAATTTTTGCTGCTTCGACGCAGGTGGACACTTGAATTCCGATGCTGGTGGCAGGTCGCAAAACACATCCTGCGGCTTCTCGGAAAACTCGAGGTCCACCTCGACAAAGAAGCCTCGTTCAGAGTCGTCGAAACCTTCTACGTCGAATTTGGAAGGATCATTGATTGATTGATTGATTGAGTTCAAATTTATGGGTGCGTCGGCACTTAAGGCCATTTCGCACCCTTCTGTGTATACGGGGAAATGTCCCCTTATCTAAAATTCTGACTGAGATTTAAAAAAAGGGGCGTAGATAGCCCCTTGGGAAAAACTAAAAGTGCAAGGTTGTAAAGAGACCTGCACGAGACAAACACGACACATTAAAAAGTCAGAACAAACTAAAAACCTCCTTACAGACGGTGGAAGAGTCCAGCTCTTCGCAAAAAACTAAAAACACGTGATAAAATACTGCTCTCATCACCCAAGAGGGATGACAAACAGCCGGAAAGGTTAAAAGTCTGCCGGAGGTAAGCAAGATCGACACATTCGACGAGAATGTGTCGGATGCTTAAAATAACATTACAAGCACGACACAACGGAGGGTCCAGCCCTTGCAGTAGGTGACCATGCGTGAGACGGCTGTGTCCTATACGCATGCGGGTAAGAATAACGTCTTCTCGCCGAGAGGGACGAGACGAGGAACGCCAAGCACCTATGGTGGGCTTAACAGAGTGAAGCTTGTTCCCCGTTTCCACATCCCACTCGGTCTGCCAAGTGTCAAGAAGGCGACAACGGAACACATTTTGCAGGTCGCTAGCTGGCAAAAGGTGGACGAGAACGTCGCCATCTGCATCAGCAGACTTGGCGGCAGCATCAGCTGCTTCGTTCCCCTGGATGCCCACGTGGCTAGGGACCCAACAGAAGTGTACATCTGTCCTGGCAGATAAGTACACAAGCCGTCTGAATATGCGTTGCGCTACCGGATGCCGGGAATACGGCGAATCCAGAGATTGCAAAACGCTGGTCGAATCGCAGCACACAAGGACTTTCTTCAGTATATATAGTTCCGAGTAGAAACTGTTTGGTATGATTCGTGGTTGTGGTTTTCAACCGTTATAAAGTATCTGTAGTCAACGTGAAAAGAGCAAGAAATTTACAGTGTCGAGTATAGTTTCGAGTTTACGTATGCGTCTGTTTGCGGGTGGTTAAAAGTTTGACTCTTGATCGATAGTTCATCGTGTTAAGTATGAATTTATTCTGTATTTGTGCGAGGTGAAGACGAAGAAGAAGACGTTTACAGCATCTAGTGCATACTAACGAGATACATTTTATATTCTGGCTGTGGAAGTGAAGAATAAGGATGGGTAAGTAACTAATATTTTTAACTGTTTTTATGTAGATGATGTATTTGTTACGTCATGATTTTGTAATCAAGGGTCCCAGGATTTTATACACCGGTGGCCCATGGTTTTATACCCCGGTGGATGTACGCGGTATAGTGGTTCAGATTACACTTTAAAGTGCAGGTTCAGAAGTTCGAAGGTGTGGTGGCATTAATTGATTTTGTTTTATGTGAATAATTTTTCAAGGGTGGAAACTCAGAAAGGGTATTTTTTTTTGTATTCCAGATCAATCGTCTCCCTCATCATCATCTATGCCAGGTGTTTCTAGTAATACCGTTGGTAATATGAACAGTGATACTGAGTTGATTAATATATCTACACAGGAAATTTTGCATAAAATAGAGTGTCAAATCCATTCCCCACAAGATTTATGTGATGTATTCGAAAGTCAAGAAGGAGAATATATTTTGTCTACCCAGCAAATATTAAACGATATTAACAACTTTGCTGGGTATTCAACCGGGGAGGGTTCGATGAATTCAGGTTTGCACCAGATTAAATCCGAATCTACCCGAGTGCCCCCGGCGGCGGACAGACCAGTAGGGAAAACCCGAAACAATCAAGAAAACAATTGGGACAGAAATATAACTAGCCAGGAGATACTGATGGACATTAACAAACATGTAGAACTTTCCACAGACACAACAGGGGATGTTCCCCGGTTAGAAATTTGCACCTCTCAACTGACCTCGACAGTGACTCAGATGTCTCAGAATAATAACGTTTGTACCCAGAAAATAATAGGTGATATAGATGCTTTTCTTGGACCTCCAACGCAGAATCAGCCGACGGAAGTAGATACAACCCAATTTTTCCAAGTTATTCAAACAGGCGGTGGGGGCACACGGAAAACGAAGGAGCAGAATGATGAAAGTAGAAGTGAAAATAAACATTTTGTGGTAATTCAAGAATTTGATCGTCAATATAGAAGGTTTAATCTACAAGGTAGGCAGATGAATGTACGTCTTCGCCCTGTTCCGGATAACGAAAACCCTGTACAGTGGATCCATGAGGGTGTAAACGAGGTAGTGGAGTTACTAACGAGGGATGTTGATGACCGAGACCATGTGGGGTTAACGATTAGGAATGTTAATTCCCCCAGAGACCCCTTCTGGGTCAGTTTCCGACTAGGAAGTGAACTAAATGCAGATGTTGTTTGGGAAAGCTTCGAGAAACTACTCCAGAGTAACAGCACCTTCCTAATATCTGATCAACTGGTTTTCCATCTCCACAGAGTAAAAGTACCTTTAGGAACTGGACGTATTAAGCAAGGATTGGAAAGTTTGGAGGAACTTTGCCGAAGACGTTCTGGGATTGTTTGCATAAAAAACAAGGATTCTATGTGTCTCCCACGTGCACTTGTTGTTGCTCGAGCATATGCTGAAACTAAGGATGATAATAAAAGGAAGAAATACAGAATGGGGCGTCCGATTGTAAAAACAGAAGCCTTACAACTATGTGAGCAAGCAGGTGTAGTTATTAGAGAACATGGATGTGGTATTTCGGAGCTGGAGAAATTCCAAAATATTCTTCCACAGTATAGAATTGTGGTCTTTGCTGATCTTACTGGTGAGAATGTCATGTTTGAGGGTAATACTGACATGAAAAGAACTTCTCTTTTTCTTCTACACAACGAAAATCACTACAGTGTTATTTCATCATTAACATCTGCATTTGCATGTACTTATTACTGTGAACACTGTAAGAAAAAATATGCTTCTATTACAAAACATACACAATGTCCACGCGTATGTACGAAATGTTTCCAGCCCCACGCCGAGTCACTAAACCTAAAGGAATGTTTGTATTGCCACAGACAATTCCACGGTGAGGAATGTTTCAATCACCATAAACAGAAAGCACAGAATGGAAAAAATATTTGTGAAAAACTCCACCAATGCCCCAAGTGCCTAACAGTTATTAAAATGGACCAGAGAAAAACCAAGCATATTTGTGGTGAAGTCTATTGTAGAATATGTAACAAACACTACCCGAATGGTCATCTGTGTTATATTCAGAAATCCACCCCACCGGATATGAAAAAAACATACATCTTTGTGTTTTATGATCTCGAGTGCACGCAAGATGAGAAATATGGAGATTATATCGATAGAACAGAACACAAACCGAATCTGTGTGTCGCGCAACAAGTATGCAACGACTGCAGACATGTTCCGGATGTGTCAATCCCCTGCAACACATGTGGACCCAGAGAACATATCTTCAAAAAATCGCCAGTAGAAGAATTTCTTTCCTACATTAAGAGACTACCCCACAAGTTTGACATATACTGTATATGCCACAACATGAAAGGGTATGATGGACATTTTATGCTGCGAGCTATGATCACCAAATTCAAGGTTTGCCCGGAAATTATCATGAATGGTTCGAAAATTTTGCTGATGCAAAAGGGTCACATACGGTTTCTAGATTCACTCAATTTTCTACCTATGCCTCTATCAAGTCTACCTAAGGCATTTGATTTACCAGAAGGGATGAAAAAAGGGTACTATCCTCATCTTTTCAATACAACCCAAAATAGATTCTATATTGGACAGCTACCTAATATGGAATATTACGCACCGGAACAAATGAAGTTGGAAGAAAAGCAAAAATTTGAGAAATGGTATCACGAACAACAAGAGAAGAATTATATTTTTAACGCTGAAACTGAACTTGTGGAGTACTGCATCAAAGATGTTGAGATTCTTCGATTGGCTTGTATGAAGTTTAGAGAGACGTTCCTAGGGGAAAACGGTATTGATGTTTGGAGAGAAGGTGTGACTATCTCTGGTGCGTGCAACCTTTTGTACAGAAGAAAGTTTCTACATGAGAATACAATTGGCGTGATACCGGCCACAGGGTACCGGTGGGGTGACAAGCAATCCATTGCAGCTATCGAGTGGCTTGTGTACGAGGAAAGAAAAAGAAAAGTATTTATCGAACATGCTGGGAAAGGAAGAGAAAGAAAAATCTTAGGAATTAAAGTGGATGGATATTATGAAGATGCTGAAGGAAAAGGTCATGTGTTACAATTTCACGGATGTTACTATCATTATTGTGAGAGATGTTACGGTAACAAAAACGGTGGAGAGCAGTTAGGTGGGGGTGACACAATGAATGCCCGAAGAGAGAGGACACAGAGAGTTACCAGTTGTCTGGAGAAAAGTGGTTACAAAGTCGAAGTGATGTGGGAATGCGAGTGGAAAAAAATGAAAAAAGATCACCCTGAAATTGAAGATTTTGTGAAGCATCATCCGATGACCATCCAGAAGCCTTTGGACCCCAGAGCAAGTCTTACTGGCGGTCGAACTAACGCTGCAAAATTATACTACAAAGCTGGTGGCACTGAAAAGATAAAATATATTGATATTTGCTCTCTCTACCCTTACATTTGCAAGTATGGGAAGTTCCCAGTAGGCCATCCAACAATATTTCTCGACAAAAACTGCCCCAATATTGACCAAATCGAGGGGCTTGTATTATGTACTGTTTTACCCCCAAAAGATCTCTACCACCCGGTGCTACCTATGAAAATGAAAGGTAAATTATTTTTCGCGTTATGTAGAACCTGTGTGGAAGAAGATAACCAGGAGGACTGCTCACATACCCTAGAAGAAAGGTGTTTCACAGGTACATGGGTTGCAGACGAAGTAAGAAAGGCAGTGCAGAAAGGGTACCAAATTGTAAAGATGTACGAGGTCTGGCAATATAAAGTAACAAGTTTCGATTCTGAAACAGGTCAAGGGGGTTTGTTTGTGAACTACATAAATAAGTTTCTAAAAATGAAACAGGAAGCTAGTGGGTGGCCATCTAATTGTATAACCGAACAAGAAAAGACTGATTTCATCGCAGAATATCAGAAAAAGGAAGGAATTCTACTAGACTACAATAAAATTGAGGTGAACCCTGGAAAACGCTGTCTTGCCAAGCTGATGTTGAACAGTTTTTGGGGAAAATTTGGACAGAGGTGTAATTTACCCAAAACATCTATTGTATCACAACCATCTGAGCTGTATACAGCACTTACTAATCCCTCTATTAGTGTTAATGCACTTTTACCTATTGATGAAAATGCTTTGGTTATAAACTGGCAGCAGATAGAGGAGGCAGTCGCCGAACTAGCCACTGTGAATGTAGTTATTGCTGCATATACCACGGCGGGAGCACGACTTCACCTTTACCAGTATCTGGAGAATTTGGAGAAACGTGTGTTATACTACGACACATACAGTGTTATATACATTTCCAGGGATGGAGAATATGAACCAGAGACCGGTAACTGTCTTGGTGACATGACCGATGAATTGGAAGTGTACGGTGAAGAGAGTTACATTACAGAGTTTGTCTCCACAGGCCCGAAATCATATGCATTTACTGTGAAAAACCCTACCACCCAAGTTCTGAGTAGTGTCTGCAAAGTGAAAGGTATCACCCTTAACTATGAAAACAGGAAGAAAATAAATATAGCATCCCTGAAGAATATGGTATTTCACAAGACCCAGCAAATTACTGTTCACAATAGGAGGAAGATATCTAGAAGTAAAGATTTCAGAGTATTTAACAGACCCGAAAGTAAAATCCAAAGGGTGGTTTATACAAAAAGAAGAATTGTTGAGGATATCAACACTGTGCCGTTTGGGTACGTTATCCCACAAAAGAAACAGCGAACAGTGTAAATCTAACAGAAGCATTCCGGACACCACCACGTGCAGAATCTCTGTAAACATCTAAATTCTGAAAAAATAATCGGGTATTAATTTTAAAATTGAGTACAAATGGGAACATCCATTTTCAATGATTCTAGCTGGACCATCTGGATGCGGAAAGTCAAACTTTGTTTCGAGGATTTTAACACATCTGAAGAGTTTAGTGAATTTGGATTTTATGAACATTACATGGTGTTACAGTGAATGGCAGCCATTATACAGTAGAGTTTCAAGTGATGTGCACTTTTCGAAAGGACTCCCCAACATGGATACATACACAGTAGAACAAGGACCTCATTTGATTATACTTGACGATCTGATGAGAGAGGCAGATAATAGAGTTGTTGACCTTTTCACAAAAGGATGCCATCACAGGAATATCAGTTTAATATTTCTCTCTCAAAATGTATTTCATCAGAGCAAAGGATCCCGCGATATATCTCTGAACTGCCACTATCTTGTTTGCTTTAAAAACCCTAGGGATAAAGGTCAGATTGGTTGTTTGTCTTCTCAAATATATCCTGAAAACAAAAAATTTTTCGTTGAAATTTACAAGGATGCTACAACCCCGCCTTATGGATACATATTCCTCGATCTCAAACAAACCACACCAGAAAAGTTTCGATTCAGAACCTGTGTGTTTCCCGATGATGAACATAATTATGTTTATGTACCTAAATAAGTATATTAAACACCCTGGAGAAATATCATTCTATCACAATGTCTCCTACGATCAAGAACGGGGCGTTACTCCGAACTTTATCCAAATGTAAATCTGGAATCAGACAGACCATCCTCAAGAATGCAGATGAATCCTTGGTTCACGACATCTGTGAATGTGCCCACAATACTTTAAAAGGAAATGTTCCGTTAAACAGCAGTCAGAAAAAGAAACTTTCTCGTTACAAGCAAGTGCTAAGAAAAGTAGTTAAGCGTGGAACATCGTGGAAGAACAAAAAAAGTATATTATACAGGCAGGCGGATTTCTACCGTATCTCATCGGTCCCTTAATTGGTGGAATTTTTTCTAGTCTTTTTAAATAATGGAGTATGCAGATAAAATGATTTTGGTACCACAAGATACATTTCGAAAACTACATCACCAGCATCAAAACATTGTACCACTCTCCAATCTGGATAAAGAGATGAGTAAAATATTGGATGAAAAAAATTTATCTGATGAAGAAAAATGGAATAAGTACCATCAAGTTCTCGGTAGATATCTTCATTTTGTTCAAAAATTAAACACCCCTATCAAACTCCCCATAGTATCACAAATGGAACATCAAAATGAAAAAGTAAGTAAACAACCAGATCAAGAAGTGGAACATGGAAGTGATATCTCAGACCCTATCTATGAAGAAATAATATCGACAATACCAAAAAAGTTTCACTCCAAAGCAGAATTACTGTATCGTCGTCTGAAAACAAGCAGTGATATCCAATGGGATTCTCGAGGGGAAACAAAAATATATGAGAAGTTAATCCCTGGAAGTAACATGATAGACCTTATCAGTGATGTATTACGAAACAGACAGAATAGTAACCCTAGGGGTAACAATATCTTCTCTCGACTCCTTGCAAATGTCAATATTCCTCAGGAAATTATTGGTAACTCTCGACGTTGGGAATTAATAGAGAAATTTAAAATGGAACCATCTAAAAAAAAGAATAGTGCATCCAATTGGCTAAACTATTAATATCTCTCACACACAGTCACCCTATTATTTGTGAGTAATGAATTCTACTTTAAGGAACACTTATTATAACGTCTCCAACCCTGCAGGGTATTCCACCTTAGACAAAATATGGAGGGCTACAAACAGAAAATATCCAAAAAAAAAATAATTGAAGAATGGTTACAGGGACAGGAAACCTACACAATACATAAACCTATAAGAAGAAAATTCCCTCGGAATCGATACATCGTTAACAATATTGATGATTTGTGGCAGGCAGATCTTGTAGACTTGAGAGGTATTAGTACCCACAACAAAAATTATAAATATATGTTGACAGTTATTGACAGATTCTCCAAGTATTTGAATTTGAATTTAAAATTTTGGGAGCGTCAGCACTTAGGCTATTTTGCTCCCGTCACATTATACGGGGGCCAGCCCCTTATCATTACAAAGAACAACTCTAACGTTGCATAACTAAAAATCTTAAAATGTTCTGACTTCTGTTAAAAGCTGAGGCTGTAAACGGGCACTCAGCACACACAAGGACAATAAACAGGACAACACGCACAAAATTATACTGGTAATAATGCCAGTCGCCAGAGCCTCGTTAGTCTTTAGTCCAGGGTGCACTACGTGGAAGTGAGGTTGACTTTTGGGCGCCTTAGAAGAAGACCGCCCCTTACACCCCCATTCTCCAAGTATGCATGGGCGGTTCCTCTACCAGACAAAACAGCCGCAAGTATAATAAAAGCATTCCGGAGTATTCTACAGAATCCAGATGGAAGAAAACCAATTACTATTCAAACAGACAAAGGAAAAGAGTTTCTGAATATTACAGTCCGACAATTTTTCAAGAACAGTAATATTCACCATTTTACAACAAAAAACCCTGATGTAAAAGCAAGTATTGTTGAAAGATTTAACAGAACATTGAAGGAAAAAATGTGGAAGTATTTCACATCAAAACAGTCATACTATTACATCGAAGACTTACCGAAGATAATGAAAGCTTACAACAATACTAAACATTCAACAATCAAAATGTCACCCAGCGAAGTCAAACGAAATAATGTTCTCCAAGTTAGGGAAAATCTACGTAGCGGACGTTTAAAAATATCATCACCCAGTGTTAAAAAAAACTACTCGACATTTTCTTCAAAAAGGTGATTATGTGAGAATTGCTAGAGAAACATCAGCATTTGAAAAAGGGTACATAGGAAAATGGTCGGAGGAAATTTTCAGAGTTGTTTCCATAATATCACGGAATCCTGTTGTTTACAAAATTCAAGATTTGGACAAAAATTCTGTTGATGGTACATTCTACCGACAAGAACTTCAAAAAGTAAAACTACCAAAAACTTTTCAAATTGATAAAATATTGAAGACCAGAGGAAAAGGTACCAGACGAGAAGTTTTTGTTCAATGGAGAGGTTATCCGTCAATGTTTAACCGGTGGATACCCTACTCCAGTCTCAAAACAGTATCATAATGTCTTCTTCGTTCTATATAACGTTACCAAGTAACAGTTCTATGAATATATTTCCTGATAATACATTATCGAATTTTGTGACGAAATTACCGAAGGATATAGAACTTCAAGGTCCGTGGGAAGTTGCTGTAGCAGAAATTCACTATCCTAATTTTATGTACAACGTAACAGAAAGGCAAAATATAATCTATTATAATCTAAATCCAGATGCTGATGAATGGAAAAAAGTAAAGATCCCAGCTGGATATTATAGAGACATGACACAAGTTGTAACAGCAATTCAGAACTCTGGTGTCCCATTTCACATCTCCCTTTTGGATGATCAGCATATTCTTTTGAGACAAAACACCGAAATTATAAAAGAGGGGCTTAGTACAATAATATTCACCGAAATTAGGTTTTCACCAAAACTAGCAACACAACTAGGGTTCGATCATTTCAAAATTATCAAACTAAGTGGGGTTCAACGCATACACTCCTCTGCTCCCACAAACCTAGCATTAGGTGTACCACAACAAATGTTCATCTACTGTGATATATTGGAACCTCAAATTGTAGGGGACAGTTTTGCGCCACTTCTGAAGATTGTGGGTACAGATGTTCGAAATTTTGTGTTTGGTAGTGACGCACATATTGAGTTTTATGCTTTACATTATGTTCCACTGATGAAAAAACAGTTTGATACTTTGGAAATAGATATTAGAGACCACACCGGACAGAAAATACCATTTCTTTTCGGGGAAGTGTCGCTAAAACTTCACTTTAAACGGTCTCTGCAGTGATGAATCCCTACATATATCACTACCACAATCTTCATGGGAATGGAGTTTCCAACATATACCAAGGGGCACCCTTCCAGAAAGGACACGGTATTGGCAGTTTCCTTGGAGGTCTTTTTAGGTCTGTAGTTCCACTTATAACCAAAGGAGCAAAAGCTGTTGGTAGGGAGATGCTTAACACAGGTATCAATGTATTAGGTGATATTTCTCAGAACCATCCTATAAAACAGTCGTTACAGACAAGATTTGCGGAAGCAGGAGACAGATTGAAGCGAAAAGCTGAAAACAAAATTAAAACTATGGTTGGTTCAGGCAGAAAAAAAAAGAAAACTCTCAAATGTTGGTAAAAAACAGAAAAACAACAGTAATACAAAAAAGAAAATAAGTGAATCGTCAAGAAAAAATATAAAGAAGAAAAAACAGACTGCACGTAAAACAAAGATGGATATATTTGCTTAAAACATCTCACCAGGATTTATTCTCATAACGTCGTTCACAGAGGTACAAACTGGTCAGTTTTACTTTGATTGTCAAAGAATAAGGTTCTCTGGAACATGTCTTTTATTAACAATCTTTCATGTCAGTGTGCAAATTCGGAATTGGAAATTTTCTCCGTCCCCCCGACGCAGACAAGTATACAATCTGGACAGTTTATTTCATACAAGCCACTGGCTTCCATCAAGGATGATGCTCCCTTAGAATTTTCGGTTCCAGGGCATGGCGAAGACTACTTGGATCTACCACATACTTTTCTTCATGTCAAAGTAAAAATTTATAATTCCGATAATACAACAATCACCGTTACAGATAAAGTTGCACCTGTCAACAATTTTATTCATTCTCTTTTTAATCAAGTTGATGTATTTCTTAATCAGAAACTTGTTACATCACCATCTTATACATACCCATACAGAGCATACATTGAGAATCTTCTTAACTACAACCCTGCTGCAAAAGAATCCCATCTTACATCATGTTTATGGTTCAAGGATACCCCAGGATACATGGATTCTGTAAACGGGGATGAAAACGAAGGTTTTAAGAGTAGAAAAAAGTTGATTTCCAACAGTAAATCATTGGATTTGATTGGTCATCTCCACTGTGATATTTTCAACCTGGAACGTCTTCTTCTGAACAACGTCGAGATGCGTGTGAAGTTGGTTCGGGCCAAGGATTCTTTTTGTCTGATGGCAGAAAATAACACATTCAAAATTCAAATCGAAGATGCAACTTTATTCGTTAGAAAAGTATCGCTGAACCCCAGCATTAAAATCGCACATTCCATCATGTTACAAAAAGCAACTGCAAAGTACCCAATCAACCGTGTGCATATGAAGGTGGTAACTTTTCCAAGAGGAATTTTGAACAAAACCGTCGACAACTTATTTCTCGGACAGCTTCCAAAACGTATAATCATCGGTTTTGTAACTAATAGTGCTTTCAATGGAGATTATACTAAAAACCCATTCAATTTTAAACATTTCAATATCAATTTTCTATGTCTGTATATGGATGGAAAACAAATACCGTCTACACCGTTACAACCTGATTTTCAAAACAATCTATCTCTCCGTGCCTATCAGACATTATATGACAGTACCGGGATACAATATCAGAACGATGGGAATGGAATCTCCAGAGAAGACTACGGGAATGGATATACTCTATTTGCATTCGATTTAACTCCTGATCTCTCAGCTCACACTTCAACACATTGGAACCTTTTACGACATGGGACCGTCCGGATGGAAATCCATTTCAATACACCATTGGCAGAGACAGTCAACAGTGTGGTGTACGGAGAGTTCCAGAATCTACTCGAGGTGGACAAGGATCGCAACGTCATCACCGACTACACAAACTAATAGTACAAAAGGTGAGTCCATTGTTCATTCTATTTCAGTTGAATAAAAGATGGGTTTTGTAGTAGTCGATTTGCACGGTTTTAATGTAGACAAAACATTTATACCAAAGGAAATAGCTATATATAGTGGTGATGGTAGTCAATCAGTTCATTGGTTCCTTCAACCCCCATATCCTATACAAAATCTCTCCTATAAAAATCTACAAACTGTTAAATGGCTACAGAGAAACCATCACGGGCTATCCTGGTCTGATGGAGCAGTTCCTTTTTCCTCCTTACAGCGTCTAATGCAACATGCTCTAGCACCTTACCAAACCTTATTTTGTAAAGGTTCAGAGAGAACCCGATTTTTAACATTTCTGCTCAACAGGCAAGTTGAAGATCTCAACTACCACAATTGCCCTTCCATAAACTTACTCTTGAAAAATATAACTGGACCTCGCTGTTTTCACCAGGCACACATCAAATCTACATTCGCCTGCTCACTCTCAAACGCTTACGTGCTTGCACGTTGGAAATATGGACACAATTCAACTACTGTCGTTTCTTCGACAACTCCCTAATCAGAAGCACATTGGTGTATACCCTTCAAATAGACTCCCTTATAATGTAACCACGCCGGCTTCTATAATTGTAAACACAGACCCCGACTATAAACCTGGAACCCATTGGGTTGCTATTTATATCGACTCCTCAAGAAGAGGAGAATATTTTGACAGTTTTGGGGTACCACCACAAATAACGCAAGTACGTAATTTTCTGCAAAACAATACTCTTTTTTGTTCAACCCAATCCGGTTGCAAGGTTTGAACAGCACCGTATGTGGGCATTACTGTCTTTTTTACATCACACACAGAACACATGGAAAGTCTTTGAACAAATTTCTATCCCAATTTACAAATAATACTTCTTGGAATGACACATATGTTAGAAAAAAAGTCTCACCTATTGTGAAAAACATTGAAAACTACAATTGTTCAAGCTTGGAACTTCAAATTTGCAACCCAAGGTAAAAAATCTTTGGTTATAATTTTATATATATATATATATATATATATATATATATATATATATATATATATACACACACACACACACACACACTCCTTTTTTTGTTTCACCAAAATAAATAAAAATTTTAATTGTATTTTTTCTAGATAAAACAATTTTAATTGTATCTTTTATTTTATTTTTCAGAGGAACCTAAAATGACTATCGGATAGCAAACCAGTAGTTAATAATACGCACCTGTGTTCATCTTGGGAAGAAGAAAACAGAAAAAATCTTGAGACTTTCGAATTTTTCATGTGTTCCACCATTACAAGCAATTCATAGATACTCTTTCCCACCTTTCTACAGTAATCAGATAAACTGAGTGTATTTTCTGTGCGTGTGTGTGTGTATGTAAAGTTTGATATCGAACAAAAGACATTTTTTTTTGTCCTGAACAATGACCAGAGATTCGTCAAATATATATATTTTTTCTTAGTGTACATATATTATTATCATTATTCTGTGTAATATATAATATACTATAAACTTATTTTCTTCTCATGTAAAACAGAAAAAATATATAAACAATATGTTTTTTAAGGTGTTAATTTTGTTCTGCTCAATTAAATGTTTTTCCAAACTTGTATCAAACTTGTATCAAGCAGATTACTGTTAAATTTATGACAATCTAATCTAGTAGAAATAATGAACAATAAAATAATATCAACATTATCTTATATTTATTATTATCACCACCTTTTTTAAATAGAAATATTCTCTAGAATACTCACAATTTTTCAACGTATAATAATTTACTAACAAAAATACGAAGTGGGGCACACATGGTAATTTCTAGCACAGCTCTCGCATATTAAGTCTTTTTTTTCCAATATACAAGCACTACTCTTGAAAATACCGTACCTACTATGTATCTGAATTAGTAACAAAATAGAAAAATAAGGTACTAAAATAAAAAAAAAACATATATTTTAGAAATTTATTTTTTCATTTTTTTTACATATATTTGTAAACATTTCAACAATATTCTTACAAATTTCAAAGATTTTTCTAGTTAAAATTGAAAAATCAATTGTTCTTGCAGAAGCCAATAAAGTAGGCGCCAAATTGTCGATAATCATATCCTTGCAAAAATATTCCACTTCAAGCAATAATCTTTCAACATCAATACTAGCACTGTCAATTCCAACGGGTTCAGAACCTTTATGGCTAAGAATAAATTCCGGTTCAATACATCCATGAATCTGGGAATCATCCCGACAAGCATTACAACTGTCACGTACATTCTCTGCACACTTTGCCCGATAACGCTGAAACCATTCCGCCACAGGTTTCTCATTCTTCTGCATTTGCTCTAACGCATAATCAACACACGGACGGAGATTCAGAAGCCCTTCCCATCCCTTTTGGGCCAGACATACACATAAACTAGAATTTTGACTAGAATTTGAATTTAAAATTTTGGGAGCGTCAGCACTTAGGCTATTTTACTCCCGTCACAGTATACAGGGGCCAGCCCCTTACCTCTACAAATAACAACTCTATCGTTGCATAACTAAAAAATTTAAAATGTTCTGACTTCTGTTAAAAGCTGAGGCTGTAAAGGGGCACTCAGCACACATAAGGACAAAAGAACAGGACAATACAAACAAAATTATACTGGCCATGGAGCCAGTCGCCAGAGCCTCGTTAGTCTTAAGTCCAGGGTGCACTAACGTGGAAGTGAGGTTGACATTTGGGTGTACTACGTGGAAGGTCGCCCCTTACACCCCATACACATAAACTGTATTCCACATTACAAACAGGCTCCAAACTTATCACCTTGTTTCCATGGAAACGCCAAAAACGCACATTCAGATTCGCTCCAAGTTTTATACCAGGAAGACGTTTTGAACTCTCGTTCTCAAAATAATTATCCACAATCACTTGCACATTCATTAAAGTTTTCCACTCCTCCACGTTCAATATTACACCATGCTGACCACTTTTGAATACACGAACAAAAGAAGAAAAGTTCTTCACCGGATCCAAACCAACAACAATATGTTTCGATCCTCCTCCTTCACCCAGATTATAGCATACCTCCAATAGACCCTGTCGGATTGGTGTACGTTCAGTCTTCTTCTCTGTTCCTTCCTCATCCTCCTCCGTCTTATCCCCTTCATCCTCTACTTGTTTTGTGCCTGCTTCAGATATTTTGATCCATTCTCCTCCACACCCTCCTGTCGTCGCTTCATACTAGGACGTTTAGGAACAATTCGCCCCAATGCAGAATTCATGACTTACTTCTTCCACAACTTGCAATAAACTGATCTTCCTCGTCTTCACCAAAATCTACAATGCCGTTATCTTACACGTCACAAAGCATGTATAAGCCTGTTCCATGGAAAATTCCAGTGACCCGAGTCAATACAAATACACACTTGCCTCATTCCATACAAAGGTCAACGCACCGTCTTCCACAGCATCCACGTGGTTAGCTTATGCCGTCCAACGCTACAAATTCATAGTCACGTCACCATAAACACTACGTAGAGTCACGTGACCCGTGACGTCACAAAAGTTAGGTTAACTTAGACCCTTCAAGACTACACACACATAGCCACGCCCCCTTAGAGTCACGTGACACGTCTCGACCAATCAGAGGCCTTGTGCTCAGGTGACTCCTTACTACTTACCTACGTATACGTATACCTGTGAAGTAGTGTGTGGCGCGTAGACAGACACACACACACACTGTATATATATATATATATATTATATATATATATTAATATATATAAATTAATTTTGTACCTCCGCAAATGCCACTGTCACTGGTCGAGGCAACTGAGCATTGTAACGAGATGAATTTGAATTTAAAATTTTGGGAGCGTCAGCACTAAGGCTATTTTGCTTCCGTCACATTATACACAGGCCAGCCCCTTACCATTACAAATAACAAGTCTAACGTTGCATAACTAAACATTTTAAAATCTTCTGACTTCTGTTAAAAGCTGAGGCTGTAAACGGGCACTCAGCACACACAAGGAAAAAAAAAAACAGGACAACACACACAAAATTATACTGGCCACAGTGCCTGTCGCAAGAGCCTCGTTAGTCTTTTGTCCAGGGTGCACTACGTGGAAGTGAGGTTGACTTTTGGGCGCCTACGTGGAAGGTACCCCTTACACCCCACATTTAGATGATGTTGGGGTAGAGCCCCACACATTCTCGATCTCGGCCACTTTGGAGGTGCTATGATCAGCACCAGGCTCCTGCCGCCTTTGACGTCCACGCACCCTTTGTCGGTGAACCCCAGTACTATGCCTGCCTAGGGATTGAGGTGTTACACGTTTCTCTAAAGAAGTAGATTGGAAGATAAGATATAAATCTGCTTCAGAAGAGTATACCATATATTATATGTATAGGTATACAACTACCCTTCGAATTTCTCAACATTATATTTTTCATTTGCAATCCACCTGATTTGCTCAAATACGCGAACATGGAACTCGTTCCAATGTTTAACCCTTAATTGGCCGTTGTATCTTGTGGGATACACTACATTCGATACGTTCTTAAACGATCTTTGCGCTTGAGTTGAGCAAACGGGCAGTGTGGATCGTGAGATACGTGCATTTGGAAGATTCTACTCGTGTGCCATCTGTTGGATCTTTGTAGAACTGCATGCACAGTTGCATGGAGAGGAACATGGCATCTTGCAGTAGGAGTTCTAACAATGGGGTGGTAAGTTTATTTCTTGTTGACCTCTTTTTATTTTGTTTTGTAGGACGTGAGCATGAAATAAATGTGTATTGAAGTTACTAGAAAACTTCTGATAGTTAGAATACTTGAAATTGTTACCAAGTATGTTGTGAGCCAGTTCTTTCTTCGTGTGTATCTACAGGGATACATTGCCCAAAAAAGGACAATTTCACCTTATCACATTCTATGCAAATACAGAAGGAAATACATGTAGGATGCATGTTCTCTTGAACATTCTGTGTACTCTACCATTGCTTTTGCTCAGTATAAATGTCGTATTTTATGTTGTAATTTGTAGGGTTATTTTCTAATATACAAATGTTATTTTACATATGAAAATATGTAGAAATATAGTATCATTGTATAAGAAATTGCATCGTGTCTCCTTTTGTCTCGCTTTAGTTTCTCAATATTTTCTTTTGTTTTTACTAGAATATAATAACGAAACTTACGTTGACTCCACTTTGAACAACATGAATAGTTACACCATTTCTAAAATAATAATTTCCAATAGAGTATGTGCATTTGAATGAAATGGAAAATGTTTTGTCTGCATTTTACATTTGTTTTCATACAACTGCCTCTTCTTTCACAGGATATCACAATACCACCATGGAAGTTTTATGGTCACCATGGAATACTGGTTCCTCTTGGAAATCCTAATGTGTCAGATATTGGATCCTCATCTAGCGACGAGGGTGATATTTCTTGCGATGACAGTGACATTGATCCAGATCATGCTCCACCACCAGAACTGTCATCTCTTGGTGAGGAACAATGTTCCAGTGAGGATGAACTAACATCACCCCCACAGAGCAACAAAACTGACCAAATCGGAAGAGGGAAGAAGAAAGTAAAAGCACAGATTTGTGATAATTTCAGATAATGCCACATTTTATTTTCAAATTTGAAAATTGAAAACCAGTAAATGTATCATATGAAGAGATACATCAATTTTGATACAGGATGACTTTAGTGCATCTTGTATTTCTTTCAACGATTAGAAATTACAATTATCCAACATAAATGCAAACAATAACATCATTTCTTATTTCAATTTCATTTCTTCGAAAAGAAGAAAATCATTATCTACGATGACTCAAGAATTCGTTTCCAGATTCAAGCCATGTTTCAGAGGTGTTCTGTACAATGCTATGAGCACATCTGTCAGAGCCACACCACCCATGTGGACAGAATAAACTGTGACTCTGGCTAGCTCTTGTATATTTAAGGATCGTCGTGATGTCGAAGCAAAAGGAAGAAAGAAGTTTGAAAACATTGAAAACTTTCAGGATGGACATAGCTAATGGACATAGCTAATGGTCTCATTCACTTACATACACCAAAACGGGGAAGACCATCTCAAACAGACTTACCACAGAAATAAGTAGAGCATCGAATAGCACCACGTCCACTTCAAGATATAAGATATGACAGTGTTGGGCATTGGTAAAAAATTACAGAGAAAGGTCGTTGCAGATTAAATGCGAATGGTTGACAGGTTCAAAAACAAGGAACTGCTTTACAGCATTTTACCAAAAGTAGGTAGAAGATAAAACAAGCATATGTCTGTAAAACGTTATGTAATCGGTGATTGTGGCACATTATTATAACAAAAAAATACTTAATTTTAGGATTTTCTTCATTTTCTTGGTAAATATATTTTTGAATATTCATTATACTAACAAAGAAATGTGGAACAATTATATTTTATATGGTACGATTCTAATCATTGTAGGAGCACTATTTACCTATGTATAATTACATGTATGTCTCTAATGGGCAATGTATCTCACAGGACACATTATGTATCTCACTATGTAATACATAAATATGTAAAAATAAAATATTTTTGTCATAATTACACTGAAAACATAACATGTATCCTATTAATTAATTTTTTTGAGCATGTCATAAATGTTTGCCCGTTTAAGGGTTAAGGTAAAATTGAAATCAATGCTCCAAGCTCTCGCGGGGAATCTAATCCGGCGACCCTTCATTACAAGAGGACAGTGTTTGCTACTATTATATCGGAAAGGATTTCCTAGGAAACTAAGGAAAAATAAATTCGTGATTTTTCTGTTACAGTTATATGCTTCTTGGAGGCTTTCATACGCCTATCCGATGGCGTAGTGCTAACGTCGTTACCTTGTAATCAAGGGGTCCCGAGTCAGATACACGATTCGTATCCCAGTCCTGATTAGCTTGCCTGTCTGTGCATGCAATGGACTTAAAAAAAACCTAGAACCAACAATGAGTAGAAATAAACAATTCTTCAGTGTTCTCTCGATTTTCTTCGTTAAATTATTGTTCGTTCTGATGTATGAAGGTCAACTATCATGAAAATTTGCCCCGTACCTTGAATCACAAATGATATGCGTCGACTGCCAACCTCCTCTCCTCGTTCCGTCTCGAAACTCTCCTCTTACCCCTATCTCCTTACTATATACGACTAACCGCTATTCACTTTACTGAGTTTGGAAAGAATACAAAGATGATCCTACTTTCTTCGCTTTAGTGAGTACTAGTGAAGATCGCGACGATGAAGCAGTAAACCACATTTTTTGCCACCTTCCGATGCAGGTAACAGGTGCTATTCTCAAGGAAGAAAATGAGATTGTTCAACAGTCCATGGGGAGAAAATCGCGAGGCTCACGATATCAGTTGCAGTAATGCTGGAATTCGTGAACACGTCGTAAGTCATAGTTCAGAAAATGATAATGTAAGTAGTCTTTACATATCAGGGTCAAATATCGAATACATTTCTTAAAAGAAATTTGAATCTGTTTCTTGTTCAACGGAACGTTTAAGTCAAGTTGACGGAATGTTTTTTTTTATTTTGAATTTAAAAGTTTGGGAGCGTCAGCACTTAGGCTATTTTGCTCCCGTCACATTACACGGGGGCCAGCCCCTTATCATAACAAATAACAACTCTAGCGTTGCATATAAAAATGATAAAATGTTCTGACTTCTGTTAAAAGCTGAGGCCGTAAACGGGCACTCAGCACACACAAGGACAACAAACAGGACAACACACAAAATTATACTGGCCATAGTGCCAGTCGCCAGAGCCTCGTTAGTCTTTAGTCCAGGGTGCACTACGTGGAAGTGAGGTTGACTCTTGGGCGCCTACGTGGAAGGTCACCCCTTACACCCCAGTTAACGGAATGTGAATTCTTAACTCCTGTGTTTGATTTGCACGAACCGGGTAATTTTGAAAATTTCTTGTTGCAATTGACCACGAGTACCGACAGTTATCCATGCACTGCTGTTTCCGGGGATGCAGATGTATCGGCCAAGGACCATGATGCTGACCTTGTAGCATCCTCAACGCCTCTGCACCGTTCTCAAACAAATGGTGCACACGTTGCACAATCCCAAGCACGTGGTGGTGTCACACGCAAACTTACTGTTTATGAGGACTTGAACGTTAAATTTGGCATGACGTATGGTGGGTGGTGTAATATATTCGTCGAAGGTGAATTACATGTTGGACACTGGACTAATGTGGTGAGACCTTACTTCAATTCTGCCAATGATAGTTGTGTTTTGCAATTCGAGACCCATCGATTAAAAACAACTAAATTGTTGCCGAAAACTCCGTTTTTTTACTATTTACGCATACTGTAAATACAACTGTAGAAAGTACAAGTTTACAGTTGTCAGTGAACCGACACCGGGTTGCCTTGTTGTCTTTCGGGTTTCTGCTTGTGGTGTCTACGATCATAGTGGAGATCCTAAGAATTGCCAGTTGCGGGGCTCTGAATAGGCACGCGACGCATTGTTATGAATGAAGCCGATGCAGTAACGTGCGCAGAAAATCGTTGATTCTGATGCAGAAGTATTGAAAAAGGGGAATTTTAAGGGTATCAAATCAGTTTGGGTATTTAGAAAAATTAGATCTGAAGATCATTCGCGGGACGATTTACTTGATATCATACTTGAACAAAAGCACGAAGTTATTGCAGATGAGCAAAACGGTTCGAAAAACTCAATACTTACGAGGGGGTGTTGAAAAGTTCGTAGCCCAACCCAGAAGGAGTGCACGTGGAACGATGAAACTTTACAGTTTTAGAGAACATATCTTGGTATGTACACATACAAATTTTCATATTAATAACGGAATTGGTATTGTGGTTTTCAGGCCCCGGAAGTGATCATGTGTGCCCAGCCAGCGATTTTCACAAACATCGAGATCAGAGCTGTCATCAATTTTTTGTTCCACCAAGGAAAGACGTCAAAGCAAATTCATGAGGAAATCAGTGGAACACTACGGGACTCTCCTCCATCATATGCAGTTGTGAAGAAGTGGGTGGCACATTTTAAACGTGGCGATTTTTCAACAGATGATGCTCCACGTGCAGGAAGATCAAAAACAGTGACTGTCAACAAAATCGTGGATGAAATTCATGACCTTATTCTTGAATTCGCAGAATCTCACCAAAACGTGTGGCAGAGATTATGGGCATTTCTCGGGAACGCGTTGGTACCATAATTCATAATGACTTGGACATGCGCAAGCTCTCGACAAAATGGGTTCCCAAAATCTGTCAGCAGATCAAAAGCGTGAAACAGTGAGGACATCAAGGGAAGTCATTGCCAATTTTGAACACAATGCCGACCAATTTCTGTCACGAATACTAACCATGGATGAAACATGGTTGTACCACTACGATCCTGAAACGAAACAATAGTCAATGGAGTGGCGGCACTCAGGTTGCCCTTGCCCCAAGAAGTTCAAGATGCAGAAGTCTGCTGGGAAAGTGTTTGCAACATTCTTCTGGGATAAGGATGGAGTCGTACTCATAGACTACCTGCCCAAGGGTCAGACATTTAATGCAGAGTATTACTCTGCATTACTCACAAAATTTAAAGACAAATTGAAAGTGTAACGCCGCGGAAAAATGAGAAAAGGAATTCTGTTCCTGCAGGATAATGCCCCTGTCCATCGAGCACTGCAAACACAACTGACATTGCATGATCTAGGGTTTCAATGTCTAGATCATCCTCCTTATTCCCCAGATTTAGCTCTATCAGACTATTTCCTATTTCCCAAACTCAAACAACACTTGAAAGGACGCCATTTTGGATGTGATAAGGAGGTGATAAGCGCTACGGAACAGTGGTGTGTGGAACAACCTTCAGAATTTTTTTTCACTGGTCTGCAAAAATTGGAGCACCATGCAAGGAAGTGTATTGCACTTCGGGGGGAGTATGTACAATAACTGTAAAATTTTATCATTCCACGTGCACTCCTTCTGGGTTGGGCTACGAACTTTTCAGCACCCCCTCGTACAAGCTGTGGGAACTTCCTTCTACGTACACATGTATAGCCATGATCAGTATTGCATTTTGTACGAGGCGCCAAACGCTAGAAACCGCCCTGTTGTATATTTTGATGCTACGGCCTCTGTTGTTCGATCGCCCCCCAATGCGAAAAGAGAGTATTACAACGCTGGCCTAATTGCTTTTAAGAACAAATGTGCTCCTATATTTGAGATTAAGTTCAAAGCACGATTCGCACAACATTGCAAACTTACTGACGTCTTTCAGACGTTACTGCGCAGAACAAACTACAAGATGGCCGTTATTTTCAATTATTGTTGTTGATTTCAGTAGAGCAATGATAAATGCAGTTATGTGGTCTATTAATCGCATCACTTTAATTGTCTATTTGATTTTGATTTTGAATTTAAAATTTTGGGAGCGTCAGCACTTAGGTTATTTTGCTCCCGTCACATTATACGGGGCCAGCCCCTTATCATTACAAATAACAACTCTAGCGTTGCATAACTAAAAATGTTAAAATGTTCTGACTTCTGTTAAAAGCTGAGGCTGTAAACGGGCACTCAGCACACACAAGGACAACAAACAGGACAACACACACAAAATTATACTGGCCATAGTGCCAGTCGCCAGAGCCTCGTTAGTCTTTAGTCCAGGGTGCACTACGTGGAAGTGAGGTTGACCTTTGGGCGCCTTAGAAGAAGGTCGCCCCTTACACCCCTAATTGTCTATTTGAATATCTGCTATAAGATCCTCACATGCGAATTCGACATGACTTTTTAAAGAAGAAACTACATTTCGGTCCATATCTGTTGCGCCCATGTCATTCATATTATTCACATTATACGGGGTCCAGCCCCTTATCGTTACAAATAACAACTCTATCGTTGCAACTAAAATCATAAAATATTAAAATGTTCTGACTTTCGTTAAAAGCTGAGGCTGTAAAGGGGCACTCAGCACACATAAGGACAAAACAACAGGACAACACAAACAAAATTATACTGGCCATGGGGCCAGTCGCCAGAGCCTCGTTAGTCTTTAGTCCAGGGTGTACTACGTGGAAGTGAGGTTGACTATTGGGTGCACTACGTGGAAGGAGCACCCCTTACACCCCCCCAAAAAAAGGCTGTGTTACCTTACTAGATCCCTTGATTATCAAGCAACAAACTTCCGACTCAAGGTTGCGGACATTCGTAAATTTTATCGCTAGATGGAACACAATGATATCCGATAAAATGAGCGTAAGTAACTGGGTGGCATATTCCAGGGAAGCTGTCAAGCAAAATGACGGCGTAAATTGTGGCGTGTACGTTCTGTATTACACACAGCAAATGGTCAGGGGTCAGAGTTTAGAAATACCGTTTTCTCCGCGAAATTTACGTCTTCAAACTCAGCAAAACATTCTCTCCTCATCTGAAGACATGACAAATCTTTGACTATATTGTGGTACTAAGGACCCTCGCAAATTCAATTTCAGTTCAGTGCGACATGTGTTACAGGTGGGTACACACTTCTTGTAATTGCCGTACCAGATCCAGCAAGGATTACGAGAATGAGATTTACAGTTGCGAGCTTTGTCTCCATTGAAAAAAAATTGGAGGGAAACTTCAAGTAGTTCGTTTATATATTTGGTAGATATATTTCGCTGTTTGTGCTGTAAGAACTGCAATTTACCATCCATTTCTTTCAAACTAGTGGATAATGCCGTATCGGTAGATGTGCCATCTAGGTTTCGAAATTCAAAATACAGTTCCAAAACATTTTGCAGTTGATTACATTTATGGGAATCACTTGTTCACATGCGACAGGTGGACGTGATTTGAAACCATACAGTGCATTGTAATTTAAGTTGTTAATAATCCATTGATTGATTGTTTGAATGAATTGTTGCTTCGAGTCCTCTTTACGTACATGAAGGCTAATCGGGACTGGACATACAGTTTAAAGAGAAATCCGAACACGACAGGGTATCGTCTTTCCACGAAATAAACGGTTTTTCGCGAAATAAGCGTGAAATATCATCAAATTAAATAGCAAACGCGCAAAAACCGACACATCGAGGTTGTGCGCGCAAACGGTCGATTTGTAACGAAACGTTTGCCTAAACTTTCCTACCACTTGCAGCTGAAGAACGTTTTATCTTCGATCACATCAGGAAGACGCTGCCAATTGGGATTTCCCATGCACATATACTCAGTTCGAAAACTTCGCTCCCTGTCAAGCTGCATTCCTTTCTTCCCCCGAATGTCTACTTAACTTCCAGTTTCATTGAACTTGCTAGCTGTAGCAGCGATAAGATTAGTCTGTTCCTGCACATCAAGGGAAACAATGGTGTCATTTGTGTTCAGTCATGAATGAAGTTTGTTTATCATCATGTGATTTTCAACATGTTGGATTGGATTGATTTAAAATTTCTGGGTGCGTCGGCACTTCAGGCCATTTCGCACCCTTCAATGTATACGGGGAAATATCCCCTTATCTAAAATTATCACTGAAAACTTAAAAAGGGGTGTAAATAGCCCCTTGGGAAAAACTAAAAGTGAAAGTTTGTAAAAAGACCTGCACGAGACAAACACATTAAAAAGTCAGAAGAAACAAACTAAAAGCCTCCTTACAGACGGTGGAAGAGTCCAGCTCTTCGCAAAAAAAAACAAAACTAAAAACATTTGATAAAATTCTGCAGTCATCACCCAAGAGGGATGACAAACAGCCGGAAAGGTTAAAAGTCTGCCTGAGGTAAGCAAGATCGACACATTCAACGAGAATGTGTCGAATGCTTAAAACAATGTTACAAACACGACACAACGGAGGGTCCAGCCATTGCAGCAAGTGACCATGCGTTAGACGGCTCTGTCCTAGTCGCATGCGGGTAAGAATAATTTCTTCTCGCCGACAGGGACGGGACCAGGAACGCTAAGCACCTATGGTGGGCTTAATAGTTTGAAGCTTGTTCCCCGTTTCTGTATCCCACTCGGCCTGCCAAGTGTCAAGAAGGTGACACCGGAACACATTCTGCAGGTCGCTAGCTGGCAAAAGGTGAGGGACTGTACTGCACAGAAGATTCCAACAAATAAAATCCGGGATCTTTTGCACTTCAGAATGCATTTAGTTGAAGCTCTCATCAAGGCCGATTTACCAACAAAAAAGAGGGGAAGGCCAAGCATTGAAGAGGAGTCGCAGGACATTTGAAATGTGGAAGACTTGAAGAAACCATCAAAGTTACCAGTGTCGGATGTGAGGTACGATTCTGTATCCGATTGGCCAATAGCAATGGAACTGAAAGATCCATTATGTTGTCGCATGGAACGATGTGGAAGCAGGAGCAGAATAATGTGCCAAAAGTGTCACGTTTATTTGTTTGACAAAGAAGAAAAAACTGCTTCATGGAATTTCATGTCAAAAAATAATATAAAAGACAAACTAAACTGAAAACGTAGATAATCCTGTACAGAATTTATAATCACTGATGATAGAGATTTTGATTATTAAATATATAAATTTTGCAAAAAACAATGGAAATATATATATAATAAACGGTACTGCAATCTGTACATCGATTTGCTTGAGAATTTATTTGTTATTTTATTTTATATAAATCCTTACTAAATAGTGTTTTAAAACTTAATATCTTCCCTGAAAATAAAATTTACATCAAATAAACCAATAAAACACGTAAAAATGAATTTTTCAATTGGCAATTCCTATATTTGTGAGATCTAGCAATTCTAAACCAAACCCTTGGTGGCTACCCTCACGATTGTGAAAGTGCTAAAATTTTACAAAAGGGATTTTTTAAAAAAATTGTCAAATATATATGCCACAAATAAGAATATACCAAAACTATATTTTTCTAGATTATATTGACAAATTGGCACTGAAAGGGTTAAGTAGTCCTTCCCGTCTTTGGCGTTCTCTTTTTAGGGATATTACGCCAGGAGAGAGGGGTTATGACCCCCCTTCCACTTGGACACGTCACTGAATTCATGTTCACTTTTGCACGCACCAGTAATTCTAGGTAGCCTACGTAGCGGAAACTGAGAAGTTGCCTGTTACTTTCTTGGGCATTGCCTGCTTTTGTTTTTCAGTTTGTTATTTAACTTGTTACTTGTAAGCAACCTGTAATTTATGCATCTTGAATCTAATCTTTACAATGTAGTAGGAATGGGACGATATGAAATTTTGACAGATGCCGATAAAATACAGATATAAAATTTACCAATACCGATAACCGATCCGATATAAAATTAGAAATGGTCCTGGAAGAACCCGAGAGGTTCATTGACCTCCTTAAAAATGTGTCTTTCAAAGTGACTGCAGCGCAAGAGAAATTGCATCTTTAGACATTTACTTTTTAAAAAAGTAGGGCATGGAGATTATCCAAGAAAATTACAACAAAAATGGCAGAATTTTGCACTAAACATCAGATATTTATCGACATATCGGATCGGTAAAATAATCGGTAATTTTACCGATAAACCGATATGCCTATATTGGCCAATATCGATAGAGTACCGATTAATCGGTCCCATCCCTACAATGTAGTAAGATACATATAACCATTTTCTTTGATAAACACTGTCACTTGATTGATTGATATGGCGTTTTCATTCCACTTTATGTACAGTAAGGCTAATCGGGACTGGACCAACAGTTTAAAGTGGGATCCGATTGACTATGTGCCTCCACCCGGAATCAAACCCGATACACCTTGTTGATTACAAGGCAACGACGCTTCTACTGCGCCATCAGGCAGCCCCTAAACGCTATCACTTATAAGAACAAAAGAAAAAATTTCGAAGTAAATTTTAATCCTAATAGAACTTTAGAAGAGAAACTACTTGCCCTTTACAATGGAAAACAAATAGAAGAAATTCTAGAGAGTACATTTTTAGGTATATGGATTGATGGGAATCTATAATGGGATAAACATTATAACAGTTGGGCTGAAAAGTTCATAGGCTGACTCATAGATGGCGTTACTAGAATTAAATCCATGTGATTTTTACTTAGTACTAACCTTCAAAAGATACGTGTATAAATTTCACAGCTGCCGGATAATTAGTTTGTGAGATATAGCATTGTGAGTGAAGCAGCTTTTGTTATTGTGAAAAAATGGATAAAAAAGAATTTCGTGTGTTAATAAAGCATTGCTTTTTGGCGAAAAAAAATACTGTTGAAGCCAAGGCTTGGCCTGATAAACATTATTCGGACTCTGCACCAGGAAAATCAACCGTTGAGAAGTGGTTTGCTAAATTTAAACGAGGCGAAATGAGCATCGAAGACGATGCACGCAGTGGACGCCCCAAAGAGGCTGTTACCGACGAAAACATCAAAAAAGTCCACAAAATAATTTTAAATGATCGTAAAGTGAAGTTGATCGAGATAGCTGAGACTTTAAAAATATCAAAGGAACGTGTTGGACATATTGTGCATGAATATTTGAACATGCGAAAGCTGTGTGCAAAATGGGTGCCGCGTGTGCTCACAATCGATCAAAAGCAACAACATTTTGATGATTCGGAGCAATGTTTAGCGATATTCAACCGTAATGAACACGAATTTTTCCGTCGATATATTACAATGGATGAAACATGGCTCCATAACTACACTCCAGAGTCCAATCGACAGTCAGCCGAGTGGCTGCACGTGATGAACCGAATCCAAAGCGTGGAAAGTCGCAACAGTCGGCTGGCAAGGTTATGGCATCAGTATTTTTAACATATGCTGTGTTATCTTCATTTCTCTTCTTCTTTGCAGCTTCCTTCTTTTCCCGAAAACTGCCGAAAGGCACAAGTCGGGAGTGCTACACACAATAGATGTGCTTTCAAGTAGTTACAAGCTAACCGCATGATTCATGCCATATACAAGGAGGGCTCTCTAGTGTTCTACTGTACCTGCCTCACAGGTGGTCGGGCCCAAGAGAGGCTGCCATCACATTGCAGCGCCGGTTGGTCTGAGTTGGGCCCCACTCAATACGGCGGAGAGTTTTGGGGACCGTATTGCTATTTATATCACTATAAAGACATTTCCAAGAAGTCTTTCAAGGAGTGTGTCGCCATGAAACTACTGATATTCTCCTAGATATCAAAGAGGGCCATACAAGGAAGTCAATAATTGTCCTCTCTGCAAAATATACTACGCTCATTCAGAAAATTTCATCTTTCGAATATGCATCTTCCTGTTGTTTAACAATGTTTTTTTCCTTTTTATTTTTTTCTTTCAGCAATGGAGGAAATCTGGGAGTACTTCCAGTTCGCTCCCAACAGAGGAAAAGTTTGACTTGTTCGTCTCTTTGAAAATCAGCAGGTTTCTCTTTCCCTCTGTTGGATTTTTATGCTACTTGAGAGAACAACGGTATTCATAATAGACGGAGTCACGGTTTATGGAGTCCAACAGCAGGGTGCAATAACGGCAAAAAAGTGTGCACTCGTTTTAGAATATATGCCGTCATGTGTACGTAATCATTTTCGTACAAGATAGTATTGTGTACTGGTATCATTAAATTAGATTTTTATTTCTTGTATTGCAATTGGGTATGTTCGGATGGCACATAAACAAGTTGTACTTTTTCAGTTTTATATATTTTAAATGATCAAATATTGATTGATTGATTTGGTTTATCTTACTTCGCTTTTCTGCTATTTCTGGCTAATTGTGAAGATGGAGATCAGTGATATGATGAATTGGATGAGTGGATACTCATACCCATGTCCAGGCCGAGAATCGAACCCGGAACTCCTGACGTCGTAGCACGATGTCCTAAGCATGTTCCCTGTATGATTAAAATTGACTACTAGCTCCTGTATTGTGTGGTTAATATATATAACAATATTGGGAAGAAGTTCCTTGAGCCCTTCATAACAAGCTTGTATCATCAGCCCACAAGTCAGATCTCGCTGAGTTTTGAATTTGATTTAATTTGAATTTAAAATTTTGGGTGCGTCAGCACTAAGGCTATTTTGCACCAGTCACATCATACGAGGTCCAGCCCCTTATCGTTACACATAGCAACTCGAACGTTGCATAACTAAAATCATAAAATATTAAAATCTTCTGACTTTCGTTAAAAGCTGAGGCTGTAAAGGAGCACTCGGCACAAATAAGGACAAAACACAGGACAACACAAACAAAATTATACTGGCCATGGGGCCAGTCGCCAGAGCCTCGTTAGTCTGCAGTCCAGAGTGTACTATGTGGAAGTGAGTGATAAGAAGGAACTATTGAACGTTTAAAGTATTTTGCATTGTATTTTGTAGAGTAAGGGAGATTATAACCTTAATAATAATGCCATACATTCCAGCGTTTTCCAGTGTTGAAACCAGTGATAATTTCAGGGGGTAGCTGGGGTGATCCCCTTCGGAAATATTTAAAATTCATCACAAAACTTTCAATAACCTGCCAGTTCATTCGGACAATAGCTAAGTAATTTGACAAACATGTTCACTCTGGCCATCTTTATTTCACTTCGGTGTAATGTACAAGGTGTACAACTTTGCTTCCGCCGTTTTCAGACAGGTGGCAACAACAGGAAGTAGCGGCCGAAAGAAGCAGATCGCAGACGTCACGCAGTTAGCTTGGACCTCTGTCAAGATAACCCCATTCAAACATTAGTCGAGTGGTGTGTGCATCGTGAAGTTGTTCGCGATTGAAAATGTCAGTGTACGAGCCAAATTCTCGCCATTTGCGGGAGGTTCTACTTTTTTGTTTCAATATGAAGAAAACTGCGGCTGAGGCTCATCGAATGCTCTCCACTACGTATGGTGAGGACGCTATAAGTGAGAGAACCTGTCGTGAGTGGTTTCAACGCTTCAAGAACGGTGACTTTAACGTAGAAGACCGGCATAGTGGTGGAAGACAAACTTTTCGAAGATGCAGAATTGGAGACATTGCTGAGTGAAGACTCGCGTCAAATTCAAGAAGAATTGGCACGATCATTGGGAGTGACACAGCAAGCCATTTCAAAACGTCTGAAAGCCATGGGTATGATTCAGAAAGAAGGAACTTGGGTCCCGTATGAGCTGAAACCACGAGACGTTGAACGGCGTTTGTGTGTGTGTGAAAAGTTGTAGAATGTACTTTCATGGCTTTTTCATAGTAAGCACTGATTCAGTTAGTTCTCTTTATAATTAAATGACAAAGTAATGAACGAATTTAAATTATCATTTGTTTGGATAACTCAACTTCACCGCTTAAAGTGAAAATGCCTAGTCTACATTCTAAAACTGTATTTGTTCTTTCATCTATTACAATCGTTTATCCTCATCGTTACGCTCAAACTTAGAAAGTGGGGCAAAAGTATTTCCCTCCCAGAAGTATGATAAAAATACGTTTGTAGATGAAGTTACTGCCGATTTATGAACGACGAACCAAAGGCTGATATACCGGTCTCCTTAAAATTTTAATACCACTCGACTTGTAGGTTAATAAACAAAAATTCGCCAACTCTAAACCGTAAAAAAGAAATCACATCACATGTATGCCTGTATTGTTGACTTGTGAGCAAATGAAAAATTTCCCGGATCGGGATTTGACCTCCACTCAGGTGGATAAGGAAGAGGAAATATGCAGCATGACCCCTAGATACCATATTTCCCATCCCCTTCTCCTCACCCTTGGAAATACCAAGTGAATCAGCCGTACCCCTTCAATAGCCATTCAAATAAAGAACGTGTCATTCATTGTGAATTGAGCCTACCAGCATGATGCCTGTACTCCATGGTTACGAGATGGTCGGCGGCTCCCAGCTCTTGCGGCTGGCGAAGTATGTACACACCACGACAAATCAGAGGGACTGTGAATCGAGTTATTTTTATGCATATTTTTTGTAAGAAAATAATTGCAAAGCCCTTAAAACACCATTGAATGAAACCTGCAGTTTCACGTGTCTTAGGACCCTCAAAAATCTAATTACACAATGTATCTCCTGTGTCATATGCATAGTTTATCGTTATAACGCACTTCCACCGTGGTGTGAGCATGCCTTCTAGTTGTTACATAGTTTTTTGAACTAATTATGTACTCCTCAAATAACCTCTCATATCGCGTATAATTCCAATTTTACAATTTGCACTTTTGTAGTGTGTGTGTGTGTGTGTGTGGTGAGGGAGCGAGGGAGAGAGAGATAGAGTGCATGTGCACAGCCATCACAACTGTAAGAGGTGGCGAGTTTTGTCTCCCCGGTTACTTGGAATCTTCTCTCGAATGAGAATTATGGATATTCGCACTTTGTGACAACCCACAGTTCCCATGTTTCAACAGTCAACGGACATAGTTGTAGTAACAGCACGTGCGGTGTTGCCACGTTCAATATTCATGTTTAATTTGTCGAGTAAAAATCTGCATAAAATTGGATTCGCAATGTGAATTGACAATGATAATGGATTTTAAAAACACAGCTGCAAAAAGGTTCAAAACAAGACCAAGAACGTATTTGTAGGACTATCAAATACTAAAAATAAGTTGTTTCACATCATTATTCAGAAAAAAAATAGGCAGATTTAAAAAAAACACCTGAGAATTATGAATTGTATTTAGAATTTTCTACCTGCACTGTTGCTAAATTTCGTCAGCATCGGACCACAAGTGTTTCATGCATGGAATTTCAAAAAGAGGTTTTGAAAAAAAAAAAGACTGGTACTTTTTCTTGTTCTCAAGACTATAAAAAAATCGAAGACACATTTGAAAGAAGTTTCGTTACCATAACTTAACTTAGAATTGAATAAGCTACATTTTGATATATAAGTATGTCTTCTGTTAATTTTTAAATGTAGTACTAACTCTAGTATTAATAATTTTTAATACGATATTATGTAGTTTCGCTCCTTGAGAAGGTAGTTCCTCGACGAGTGCAGCAAGGATAAATCACCATGTATCGGAATCTATTACTTACTTCGTGTAAAAAAAATCTGCTTTATCTTTTTAGTGAACAGAATTCGTCGGTGGGGTTTTTGTGTAAGTGTGCAGACCACACACGATCTCTTCAGTGTTCTGCGGAACTATTCTGTGAACAGGAAGAGAGTGCTGGTGATGATAGGAACTAATCACTTCCTCGAGGTTGGTGTAGTTCTGTCTTTTTCTTGTTTCTTTTTTGCAATCATTTCATTGACAAGATGTAATTTCACCGAAGCCTGTGAGGATTTTAATGAAACGTAGCCATAACCAAAAGATTCATACAGACCAGCAATACAAATGAAATCGGTGTTTGGAATAACGGTTACTTTTTTGAGGAATTCTATAAGTATCTACTTTTATTTGTGAAACATCCACGATCTGTCATTTCTAAATGCAACACGAAAGAATTAAATATTTTGAATTGATTTCTGTAATTGCATGTTCATGGAAATCTTGATTTGCAGTTTTGTTAATGAAGAAGGAAAAGTACATTAATAATACTTTCGTGCAACAAGATTAATTTATAAGTGAACGAACATTCTTGCTTAGTACGAGAAAGTGTTTAAGACATATGCATATATATAGTGTAAAGTTAAAGTGAAAAATTCATGTAAAGCTGTCTCCTTGTTGTACTAATATAGATATATGAAGACGTATATCATGTACCACAAACATAAGGAAAGAACATTTCACTTACACACATTAATTTTATTATATCAATGATCATAATGTAAATTGTTTGGAAAACAATTCCCATCACAAAGTGACTATGAGTTGAACTTACTGTTATTTACTTATATTTATTGTTATTAATGTTAATGCCTACTTTGTCATTGCAGGGTGTGCCCATAGCACGTATGTGCTAAAATGTCTGCCAAATTGTATCCAATGATTTGAATTTAAAATTTGGGTGCGTCAGCACTAAGGCTATTTTGAACACGTCACATTATACCGGGTCCAGCCCCTTATCGTTACACATAACAACTGTAACGTTGCAGAACTAAAATCATAAAATCTTCTGACTTTCGTTAAAAGCTGAGGCTGTAAAGGAGCACTCAGCACAAATAAGGACAAAACACAGGACAACACAAAGAAAATTATACTGGCTATCGGGCCAGTCGCCAGAGCCTCGTTAGTCTGCAGTCCAGGATGTACTATGTGGAAGTGAGGTTGACTAATGGGTGCACTACGTGGAAGGAGCACCCCTTACACCCCTGCCAAAATGTACAGATTTTGGAAGGGAGAGGGCATGAATTTGTGATGTTGGTGCCTCCCCCAGTGGCATTAATAATGAGAAACCAATAGCAATACAAAAAATATAAACGCTATGCACAGCACATAAGAAACCTTCCTCGCTGTAGTATTTATTTTCCCGTTTTTCTTTTCGATTATGCTGTTCAGCAAACTCAAAGGGTGGGGTTAGTTTTCAATCAAGGTGATTTATTTTATCATCATTTCTTGTTTTTACAGGATTGTTTCCAGGGAGAACAAACGAGGCATATATTGATCCATAGTCTTGCGTCCCACACAAAAAGCACTCATTCAGTCTCAAATGATCATGTTCATCCAACCAATATACAATAATTAACATAATTACTACAACAAATTAAATTAAGTATGTGTGAAATATACATTTTTGGTTGGACATTCAATTTTCAATGGACTAAGGGGGATTTTTTTTTTTAGAACTACATACTACATGTTAACTGACCAGGGTGGAGAGTAAAAAAATGCATTACATTACATTTGATTAAACATGTCGTTCATTTTAAGGAAGTTTATTGTTTCTTTCTCAACAGGTCGGTCAACACGCACGAAGGGAAAACTGGAAGTAATGAAGATTACAAGTGTAGAAAGAGGCGAGAATGTAATGGCAGTAGTGTGTTGTAATGCTTCTGGTAGTTTCATTCCACCTTTCATTACTTTCAAAGGCAAACGATTCAAAGAGGTGTTCAAAAAGGAACTTCCTCCAGGTGCCATGGTAGAAATGACAGACTCAGGCTACATTAATGAAGACGTCTTTTTACTATGGCTACAGATTTCCAAAGAAACCGCGTGCAACGAAGGTGTCTCCTGATTCTAGATGGGCATACCTCACACTGTTCTGTGCAATGCGTGGAGTCTTGCAAAGAACACAACATAGAACTGCTCTGTCTCCCACCGCACACGCCTTGCAACCATTAGATAGAGCAGTTTTTAAACCAATGAAAACATTTTGCCATGACGCTGCAACATCATATATTCACAACTACCTTGATTCTACATACAATCAACTAATTTGTGTTGGGGAAAATATTTACGGCCGCTTGGAACAGGAGTGCAATACAAGTTTATTCAGAACCTAATGATAGGCCAAGCCCTACATATGTCAGTTCTACTCCACCATCTACCCTTCTCAGGGCCTCTACAAATTTAACAAGCACATCCTCTTCTACCCCCTCCATGTAGGACTGCCTTGTTGGGGCAAGGGGGCTTACTAGGGAGGCCATTATCATCGTATCATTTCATTCATAGTTCATGTCCATCTCTCATATTTTCACAATTCCATATCATCATTCATCTCCATTTAGTTGATCTCCCTATAACTAAGGGTCCTGCTAGAGGAGCCAACCAGGATAAAAAAAACTATATCACAAGGTGTTAGTTGCGCCTGCCCATGGGACAGTGTTGGCTGCAGGGGTAGGTGCAGTCGCGAACGTGGCCTCGGGGATTTCGGTTTGGTCCTCGAGTGGCCTCCATCTTTGGGGGTAGGCCTTCCTCGGCATAGAGGGCATGTCGAGGCGACAATTTATGGACCCTCCACAATAAATAATTTTGTATATGGGTACATAAAACAACTCAAACGGGAGAAAACGCCCAAAACGAGTCCAGCCTTCGAGCCCGCTTCAATTGTTGGAAAAGACAAGTAGCGTACCACGTCATCTTGTAATTAGTACGTATTACACAAGACTGATAGTAACGATGAATCTGCAACAACCAAGAAACATGGAGCTGCTACATTGAAGGACTTGACACAGTTTCTTACCAACAAACAGCTAGACTACGCCGTTGGTTCTGATGTACCAGAAATAAAAAGCTGAGAAACGGGAGTCTACTTATCCAGACCAGCACAGACAAACAACCTTTTAAATTTAAGATCTTTGGGCGACTTCCCTGTTAATGTTAAACCCCATCGTCAACTTAACAGTAGTAAAGGTGTGATTCGCCACGTGGATCTGCTAAATTCTGAGGAGGAAGAGATTCTTGAAGCACTCTTGGGGTGTAAGCGGTGCTCCTTCCACGTAGTGCACCCAATAGTCATCATCACTTCCACGTAGTACACCCTGGACTGCAGACTAACAAGGCTCTGGCGACTGGCCTCATGGCCAGTATAATTTTGTTTGTGTTTTCCTGTGTTTTGTCCTTATTTGTGCTGAGTGCTCCTTTACAGCCTCAGTTTTTAACGAAAGCCACAAGATTTTAATATTTTATGATTTTAGTTTTGCAACGTTAGAGTTGTTCTGTGTAACGATAAGGGGCTGGACTTTGTATAATGTGACGGGTGCAAAATAGCCTTCGTGCCGACGCACCCAAAATTTTAAATTAAAATTCAACATAAAATTGAAGCACTCTCGGACCAACATGTCACCGCAGTGCAGCGAATAAAGACGAGAAAATCCGGAGAACTTGTACCAACTGCTTCACTTATACTGACTGGCCTTTCAAACGACCATTCTCCAAGATAGGGTACGGGCTGGATATTTGAGACAAAGTCCGGCCGTATATCCCTAACCCGATGAGGTGTTTCAATTGCCAGCACTTTGGAACACTCAGCCTTCCTGCAAGGCCACTACCGCCCTTTGTGGTAAGTGTAGTCAGCCTGATCATGGGACCGAACCTTGTTCTTCTGGTCCCAAATGCATTAATTGCAAAGCCGAGCCCAGTCTGCCCAGTCTGGCATCGTGACTGCCCCTCTTTTCAACAAGAGAAGAAAATCAGAGAGTTGGTCGTCACAGAGAAAATCTCTGCTGGTGAAGCAAAACAACGTCTCCGTGAAAGTATACGCACCGCTTTACCTGTACCATTTGCTACAGCTGCTCTTACCCATCCCAGTGTAGGTGTACAAACCAGCGACGTGTCCACTCAAACGACAATGCTTCCCGTCGTAGCTCGCCCTGCTTCGAGGAAACCAGCAACCACTCCTCGCTCCACAGAAAAGAAGTTCAAGCAGGTACATACTAAAGAATATTTTCTCAAGTCCAGTAGCTCTCCAGTCAGGGTGGTCAGGGCGGCATCGACCACCCTGAAACTTAAAGCGCAGCTGAAAGCACCCGCTACCACTCCCTCTTCACCATCCCCATCGCCCTCATTGTCCTTAACCGAGGACATGATACAGGATGAAGCTGGGGATGAAGAATTTATCAAGGTGACAGGGCCTAGAAATAGAGACACCTTAAAAGGTAACTTTCATACCTATAGCTATAGCTTATTGTCTCCAATGGAACCTTAACGGTTTCCGTGCGCATCTCGAGGAACTGCAAATTCTAATATCCGAATTTGACCCTGCAATTATGTCTCCAAGAGACACATTTTCGTCCAAATGAATCAGTGATTATGAACGAATACACGCTTCACCGCACCGACAAGCTTCCTGAGGGTCTTCGTGCTCATGGTGCTGTTGTAATCGGTGTTCAAGATACCATCCACTTAACGCCAATCTTTCTCACACACCCCCCCTCCACCTTTCCTCCAAACTGTCGCTGTGCATGTTCATCTACCACAGCCAATATCTGTGTGCTGCGTCTACATCACAAGGGACGAGCGATTCTCTCTTGAGGACCTCCTTACTTTATTCGAACAACTTCCGTCTCCTGTAGTTCTTTTGGGTGATTTTAATTCTTACCATAGTTTGTGGGGCTACGTTCGTACAGAGCCCCGGGGTAAAATTGTAGATAGATTCCGTGAGGCATCAGCTTTAACGTTGCTGAATAATGGGACTCCCACATATTTCAGTCCTTCCTCAGGCACACACTCTGCGTTGGACTTGTCCTTCGCCTTGCTCCTACCACATCTTGGAGCCTTCACCATGGTCTCTCTGGGAGTGATCACTTCCCACTCTTCCTTACTTTCTTACTTTGGAACATCTTCAGCACTCACGTGAACAACACCCTCACTGGCATCTCAGTCGGACTGACTGGGGTGACTTCGAGCGGGCAGTGGGCCTTGAAGTCGATCTTGCGTCGACTTTGTCAGCAATCGACGCCTTAGATATCTTTGTGTGACGAGTGCATGATGCTGCACGCACCTCTATTCCACATCCTAGTGAACCTGGGAGGTGACGCCCAGTCCCCTGGTGGACTGCAGAGATTAGTGCAGCCATCAAGGATCGCAATCAAGCCCTCGATCGATTCAATAGGAAACACACAGCCGCAAACTTCAAGCAGTTACGCATTAAGCATAACCGTCGGCTCATTCGAGCCAGTAAGAAGGCGTGCTGGGTCCAATACGTGTTTTCTCTGGCAAAGCAGGCTTCGTCGAAAGCCGTTTGGGCATTATCCGAAAGGTTGAGCTCATATTGTTACATGTTCCAAATCCTCAGGAATATCCTAACAAAACATATGATGAAATCTTTGTAACATGCAATAATTAATTCAAGAATAACACATGGGGTACCATTCTGGGGTCTATTATCAAAAATATAAACCATTTTCAAACTCCAGAAAAAAATTGTCAGAATAATAATGGAAGAAGCTCCTAGAGCACCTAGTAAACCAATCTTTAAACATCATCGTATACTACCAGCGCCTTGCTTATATATTACAGAAACAGTTTCATACATACACGAGCATGCACACTTATTTAACCAAAATTACAACTTACAAGAACACAACCCAAGAACAGCAATCAACTTTCATTCAGGGACCATAAGATTACAGTTAACAAAAAAAATACTATTGACCACACATCATTAAAACTATAGAACAAATTACAAAATGTATACAAGCAAATGAACAAAAAAAAGATTTAGAAATCATGTCAAGGGATTTCTCTTGAATTTGAATTTTGGGAGCGTCAGCACTTAAGCTATTTTGCTCCCGTCACATTGTACGGGGGCAGCCCCTTACCATTACAAATAACAACTCTAACGTTGGATAACTTTTGAATTTCAATTTAAAATTTTGGGTGAGTCAGCACTAAGGCTATTTTGCACCCGTCACATTCTACGGGATCCAGCCCCTTATCGTTACACAGAACAACTCTAACGTTGCATAATTAAAAATCTTAAAATGTTCTGACTTCTGTTAAAAGCTGAGGCTGTAAACGGGCACTCAGCACAAATAAGGACAAAACACAGGACAACACAAACAAAATTATACTGGCCATGAGGCCAGTCGCCAGAGCCTTGTTAGTCTGCAGTCCAGGGTGTACTATGTGGAAGTGAGATTGACTATTGGGTGCACCCCTGCAGAGGTCTGAATTCAGAAATATTAACATAGAGCCTGTGTGGAGATCCACGAAGACTCCATCCTGATTCTTTAGCAGCAAACTCAGAATGTTTGATAAGCAATTGGTCTCAACCCGCTTAATAGTTCGTCGAAGTTTGTATTTGAGTATACAGGTACAGTTTTTGTTATGTGGGGCTGTGTAAATATTGTACTGTTTGGTTTCTTATATTGAGTATACAATTTGAGGGATAGCTTATAAGAGCTGTTTTGTGCATATAGAATAGCCTGCACATTAGAATTTACACTATTCAAAAAATTCTTAATATCACATTTTGGCTCTGATACGAAACGGTAATCCCTTAGTTCACCATTAAAACTACTATCAATGGGTGCTTTGCATGGCTGCTTTCCTGGTCTAGTATTATCAGATGTAACAAGCTTTCTTCTTAGACCAGAAGATGTAAATGGCTGGAGGGACGATGTAGATAGTTGTGCGGAACAAGCGCCTATATGCCTATTGAAGTATGCCATGCTAAATATTCTATGGCATTTTGGGGATATTTTAGTGGGCATTTTGAGTTTCTTGGGATCACAATTACGTTGATGCTTAGCCCAATTAGGGCTAGATATATTATTATCGCATTGATTACAATATTTCTGATTTGGCATTTTTGGTTTTGGTATTTATATATAATTTCTTGGGGCTCAAATCAAAAACTATATACTTAATACAAAATATCAGTTGGGTTCAGCAGTGTGCTTTGTATACTTAGTCTGTTACTATTTTTGGTTTTGGTATTTATATATAATTTCTTGGAGCTCAAATCAAAAACTATATACTTAATAAAACTATATACTTAAAAAAATGGAAAAACCGACAGGTGTGTCAAGTAAACCGGAAGTAAATATGTGTGGGTGTAGGTGTGGGTGTTACGTAATTTAACTCGAAAGAAATTATGACACTCGTACCAAGTATGAGATGAAAAATCACAGAGTTGCAATACTATAAAATCGACAAAAACATCGTCAAAATAGGTTTACCACTGTGCTTAAATTAATAAAAATAATAGGCCTCGTACCAAGTATGAGTTTGAACGACTCCAATTACACTACTGACCTAGGGCTACTGCAGACGATGGCACAGTCTCCTCCACAGGTGCAACCACTCCAAATAGAAACTAAACTGAAAACCTAGATAATCCTGTACAGAATTTATAATCATTGATGAAAGAGATTTTGATTATTAAATATAAATTTTGCATAAGCAATGGAAATATATATATATATATATATATATATATATATATATATATATATAATAAACAGTACTGCAATCTGTACATCGATTTGCTTGAGAAATTTTCAATTTTATATAAATCCTTACAACTTAATATCTTTCCTGAAAATAAAATTTACATCTAATAAATCAATAAAACACGTAAATTTTTTTTTCAATTGGTAATTCCTATATTTGTGGGATCTAGCAATTCTAAAAAAATGATTTATAATATAAAAACAAAACTCTTGTTGGCTACCCTCACAATTGTGAGTGTGCCAAATTTTGGCTAAAATTTGACAAAAGTGAATTTTAAAAAAATTGTGAAATATATATGCCACAAATAAGAAAATACCAAAACATTTTTTTTCTAAATTATATTGACAAATTGACACTGAAAAGGTTAAGTAGTCTTTCCCGTCTTTGGCGTTCTCTTTTTATGGATATTAGGCCAGGAGTGAGGGGGGTTATGACCTTCCTTCCCCTTGGGCAGGTCCCTGAACTCACATTTACTTTTGCACGCACCAGTAATTCTATGTAGCCTATGTAGCAGAAACTGAGAAGTTGCCTTTACTTTCTTGAGCATTGCCTGCTTTTGTTTTTCCATTTGTTATTTAACTTGTCACTTGTAAGCAACCTGTAATTTATGTATCTTGAATCAAATCTTTATAATGTAGTAGGGATGGGACGATATGAAATTTTGACAGATACCGATATAAAATTTACCAATACCGATAACCGATATTCTACCGATCTGATATAAAATTAGAAATGGTCCTGGATGAACCTGAAAGGTTCATTGACCTCCTTAAAAAATGTGAGTTTCAAAGTGACTGCAGTGCAACAGATATTGCATATTTAGACATTTACTTTTTAAAAAAGTAGGGCATGGAGATTATCCAAAAAAAATTACAACAAAAATGGCAGAATTTTGCACTAAACTATCAGATATTTATCGATATATCGGATCGGTAAAATAATCGGTAATGTTACCGATAAACTGATATGCCTATATCGGCCAATACCGATAGAGTACCGATTAATCGGTTGTAATGTAGTAAGATACATATAACCATTTTTCTTCTGATAAACAGTCACTTGATTGATTGATATGGCGTTTTAATTCCACTTTATATACAGCAAGGCTAACCGGGAGTGGACCAACAGTTTAAAGTGGGATCCGAATGACTATGTGCCTCCACCCGGAATCAAATCCGATACACCTTGTTGATTACAAGGTGACGACGCTTCTACTGCACCATCGGGGAGGCCCTAAACGCTTTCACTTATAAGAACAAAAGAAAAAATTTCGAAGTATTGAAGCAACAGGCACGTGACACCACTACCATGCCAAGTTCAGATATTCACCAGGATAATAGTTCGGAGTCAAATGTAATGAATCCTGTTATGTTGCTCTACCAGTCCCTGCAGTGACTTCATATTGTGCCGGATCGATACAGGATTCGGATTCGGAAGAGAACACATGTTGTGTTGAGTATCCTGGATCTTGCCGTAATCGGTGAAGGTCTCAATGTAAGCTTAGCAAAACAAGATGCAGCGAGGCAACTTTACCACTTGCTAAGAATATACTATGGGTTGGTAAGTGATTCTTCAATTTCCTTTTTGGTTTATTATAAACATAAAAGTTTTATTCATTTACCCTTCTAGAATAAATTTTTAACCTGCAGCTTCTCTTTCTAAAGCTGAGTGCATTAATTAAAGAAGTGAATTAACCATCAGAACCGTGGCATGCATGTAACCGGTGTTACCACAGGTAACAGTAAAATGTGATCAAGTGATGCACAAGATTCCACCTATTTTCAGTATTTAAATTTCGAACTGAAGTGCTGCTTGCCAGCATCATTCCAATGTTTCATTTCTTCATATCAGTGAATTTTGGGTGGAATAGTTGAATTTTGATAACTTGTAACAAACATGCTAAAGTTAGTGTGCAAAAGAAGAGGCACTGATGTTCACTGAAATTAAGGAATAGCATAAGGCGTTAAAATGCAATAAATAAAAATGAATTAACCCTTTCTCTACTAAGTTAGAATTCAACATGTTACACTTACAGACCAACATAGTATGTACTGTCAATACCATGCCAGGAAATCTGATATTGTTTCAAAATCTAGTCAATGATCATAAAATATAAAAAAAATAACATTCATGTGTTAGAAGAATGTATGTACTCACAATGGACATTTCCACTCTAACCTAACATATGATTTAACTGTATCACTGCATGCCATTCATGTTATATTAACATTGTGCAAAATACTTTGTGTTAATTCGAAATAGTTTGTGAAAAATTGGCCTTAGAAGTTGTGCCAAAATGATGCTATACATCACGAAAACTGAACGGCCTCTGATTGGATATTCCAGTTATGACGTTCTTGTTCAGCAGTAAACTCGGTCGTCTGCTTAGTGCTCTAGAAATCCATGCACGAAGGCGCTCATTGCTCCTCGTGTTTGTAATGCTGAATATTGAAGAGGATTCTCTGTGATTTTCAAAATTTAAAGTTTCGATTATGACATGCGAGAGATGTACGAAAGCCAGTTCCGGCAATCTAACATGTGCAGATGCATTCACGGTAGCTCCATATTTTGCACAACTGATATTGGATGGAGCAGAGATAAGAGGAGCGAAAGCAGCGAGTTAAGTTTTGCAAGGGAAATTTGACATGGTGTTTACTTTCATCGATAGCTTATTTAATATTATTCTATTGAAAGATTTTTCTCAGTAGCAATCATTCCTAATTTTCAGTTATTATTTGTAGTGCTGGTATTACTGCAATTCAATAAGTTTACCTGGAGAAAAATGTCAGTGCCTTTTTTGCACGACAGTATAAACAAGCGTTTTTTTTTCTTGCGTAGCTGAAAATAAATGTGTGTAATGCAAATGTTCATTGGGAAGGGAAGGGACACAAACCGGTCTGTTTACCAGCTCCTAGAAGTTGGCACCGCTCATTTCAAGTTACAAAAACAGAAAGTATATTATTTTTATTGTAAATAATAATAACAGAAATAAAATTCAGTTACATATCCAACCATGGACATTGTCAGAATTTGTTGCTGGAGCTCGGGAAACGATAAAACTTGAATAGTAGAAATAATAATAATAATAATTAAAAATTATAGATACCCTTGGTATCTTCATAATCTTGTGTAGTAGTAGTTGTGCATTTATGTTTTTTTTCTTGTGTAGTGGTTGTTATATGTTTGTGTCTCTTGTGCAGTAGTTGTGCTGTGTAGTGTGTTTGGGTTTGTCTTGTGTAGTAGTTGTGCTGTCTAGTGTGTTTGTGTTTACATCGTGTAGTAATTATGCTGTCTAATGTTTCTTGATTTGATTCGATTTGAATTTAAAATTTTGGGAGCGTCAGCACTTCGCCTATTTTGCTCCCGTCACATTATACGGGGGCCAGCCCCTTACCATTACAAATAACAACTCTAACGTTGCATAACTAAAAAATTTAAAATGTTCTGACTTCTGTTAAAAGATGAGGCTGTAAAGGGGCACTCAGCACACATAAGGACAAAAGAACAGGACAATACAAACAAAATTATACTGGCCATGGGCCAGTCGCCAGAGCCTCGTTAGTCTTCAGTCCAGGGTGCACTAACGTGGAAGTGAGGTTGACATTTGGGTATACTATGTGGAAGATCACCCATTACACCCCTCTAATGTGTTTCTGTTTGTCTTGTGTAGTATCGGTGGTGTGTATGTATGTGTCTTGTGTTGTAGTTGTGCTGTCTAGTATATTTGTGTAGTAGTTGTGGTGTGTAGGATGTTTGTTTTGTCTTGCGTAGTAGTTGTGCTGTCTAATTTGTTTGTGTTTGTCTTGTGTAGTAGTTGTGGTGTGTAGTTTGTTTATATTGTATAGTAGTTGTGGTGTGTAGTTTGTTTGTTTATATTGTATAGTAGTTGTGGTGTGTTTGTGTTTATATTGTGTTGTAGTTGTGGTGTGTTTGTGTTTATATTGTGTTGTAGTTGTGGTGTGTTTGTGTTTATATTGTGTTGTAGTTGTGGTGTGTTTGTGTTTATATTGTGTTGTAGTTGTGGTGTGTTTGTGTTTATATTGTGTTATAGTTGTGATGTGTTTGTGTGTTCGTCTTGTGTAGCAAATGTGCTGCCTAATGTGTTTGTGTTTGTCTTATGCAGTAGTTCCTCCATTCATATTGGGGGTTAGGCGTAGAGCTGACAACTCTGCACTATAAAAAAAAATGTCAAGAAACAGCAATATAAGGCCATGGATGTTCCCACGGTAAAATATTCCGGAGGTAAAATAGTCCCCCGTTCAGATCTCCGGGTGGGGACTACTTTGGGAGGTCCCTGGACTAAAGATAAGATCTACATTGGGAATAAGGTTATTAAATTAGGCACCTGGAATGTTCTGAGTCTTTACCGGCCTGGGACATTTCAGTGTACAGTTAATGAGATAGTTAAGTATAAATTAGATGTAGTAGCTGTTTAGGAAGTTAGACGGCCACCAGAAGGGAATTGTAAAACTAAAAATTATACTTTTTTCTATGGTGGTACTGAAAATCATAATTTTGGAACAGGCTTTTTCATAAATAATAGAATTATCTCGGCTCTTAAAACAGTAGAATTTACTAATGATAGGATATCATATGCAGTTTTACAGGGTAGGTGGTGTACAATTATTTTAATAAACATACATGCAGCAACGAAAAGATAAATATGATGATACTAAACATGATTTTTATGCAGAGTTAGAACAGGTCTTTGATAAATTGTCTCATTATGATACGAAAATAAAATTCTGTTAGGTGACTAATGCACAGATTGGCAAAGAAGAGACATTTAAACCCACGATTGGTAAAGAAAGTCTTCATGAATTAAGTAATGATAATGGCATAAGATTGATTACTTTTGCAACCTCAAAGAATTTAATTGTGAAAAGCACAACTTTTAAACATAAAGATATCCATAAATATACCTGGTCTTCTCCAGATGGTAAAACTCATAATCAGATAGATCATATTCTCATTGATAAGATTGATTGATTGATTGAATTTAAAATTTTGGGTGCATCAGCACTAAGGCTATTTTGCACCCGTCACATTCTACGGGGTCCAGCCCCTTATCGTTACAAATAGCAACTCTATCGTTGCAGAACTAAAATCATAACATATTAAAATATTCTGACTTTCGTTAAAAGCTGAGGCTGTACAGGGGCACTCAGCACACATAAGGACAAAACAACAGGACAACACAAACAAAATTATACTGGCCATGGGGCCAGTCGCCAGAGCCTCGTTAGTCTTTAGTCCAGGGTGTACTAACGTGGAAGTGAGGTTGACTATTGGGTGCACTAGATGGAAGGAACACCCCTTACACCCCAAACATAAGAAAATAACATTTCACTTACACATATTTAATTATATTAATGATTATTATGTAAATTGTTTGCAGAACAATTTCCAAGACAAGGTGACTATGAGTGTAACTTACTGTTATTTACTTATATTTATTGTTATAAATAGTAATATTAATGCCTACTTCGTCATTGCAGGGAATGCCCATAGCACGTATGTGCTAAAATGTCTGCCAAATTGTACAGATTTTGGAAGGGAGAGGGCATGGAGTTATGATGTTGGTGCATCCCCAGTGGCATTTCTAATGAGAAACAAACAGCAATACAAAAAATATAAACACTATGCACAGCCCATAAGAAACCTTCCTCACTGTAAGTATTTATTTTCCAATTTTTTTTTTTTTTCGATTATGCTGTTCGACACAAGGCGATTATCTTATCATTTCTTGTTTTTGCCCGTTTATGGACGTGCTCTGGATTGTTTCCAGGGAGAACAAACGAGGCATATATATTGATCCATAGTCTTGCGTCCCACACAAAAAGCACTCATTCAGTCTCAAATGAACATGTTCATCCAACCAATATACAATAATTAACATAATTACTACAACAAATTAAATTAAGTATGTGCGAAATATAAATTTTTGGTTGGGCATTCATTTTTCAATGGAGGGCGGGGGAGTTCTTTTTAGTTCCTTTGATAGTAGTCAATTTCGGGTTCAAAGGTGGTAAATAAAATAAAATTTTGGTGTTATAACGGTGAAAAATTGGATGAAAAGTAGTATAAAAAAAGATATTTTGGTTTTAAAATTGTGAATATAATCCTATATTTGACTTAAAAACTAGACTTATTACACAAAATTAACATTTCACTTCTAAAAGCTCATTTGTGTAGTTATCAGAGTATAAAGTTTATTTCTGTGTAAAGAACTCCAATTTTGCTTCTACCATATTAACAGCAGAATTAATTAATTTTCTTTGAATTGGTTAACTCACAGGATAATTCTGACCTCAGAAGGTGTCGCATTGGTAAATAAACCCTAAATTTCGTGTTTAAGAGCTTATTTCGCATTTTGCAGTTCATTTCGCATTATTTCGTGAAAAGACATGGTAGCAAAATGCATCCCACACCTTTCAAAATCATGAAAAATTAACACTACAATGTATTTCTTGACAGTTCATTTTCCGTCAAAAAAGAAATATGCATGCCCCTACCGATTCATAATTCGCATTATCATTTTCTTTCAGGATCTATAATGGAAGTGGGAGAACCGATCTCACACACTGCTGTGAGGAGGGAATGATCCAAGTTCTACATATGTTACGGCATCACCTATAAACCATTCAGAGGAACACAAACTGACAAGGTTCTTTTTACGAACCGATAGAGGAAAATATTGACCTGCTGGTTAAATTCAATAAGCATGTTTCTATCTCCCTCCAGTGGGAAAATTTTCGACAGAGATCCATCAGACTTATCCTGTTTTATGTATATAGCACTAAGAAAGGTCACACATTACCCGCTTGATGGAGCCTTCTTCAGCACCGCCAATCAGTATTTTATTTATTTATTGAACTCAACAGGTACGCAACTAATTACAGAGTCCAGAAACAGTGAATACAGTTACATTTATTTTTTGGTAATGTGTTTATGCTTGCTACTTTAATACACCATTTCATTAGCAAATTATGTGATTTAGGTCAGTATGTAAATACCGGCTTTACTAAGTTCTCTCAGTTTCATAGAAAAGATTTAAATGGTGTTATTCTTCGCATGTCTGCTACTTTTGGCTTATCGTAAAGATGAGGACGAGTGATATGATGAAATTGATGAAAGAACAAACATGGCTAGGCAAGGATTCAAATCTGTTCAATCTATCTAGCCTCATTGAAAAGAAAAACTTCGTTCTTGAGTCTAGTGTTCGTTGATAGGCTTATAGAATTAATCTGACCGAGTATACAGGGTGGGCCAAAAGTCCCTCACCACCCCCTGTAAAAATCGTTTTAGTGGAAATTGATGAACAACAACCATGTGTGACCACATTAGGCCTAGGGGGAAGTCATAAGGTGGGGGTGCCCTTGACGGCGGCCATCTTGAATTTGAATTTTAAAATTTTGGGTGTGTCAGCACTAAGGCTATTTTGCACCCGTCACATTATACGGGGTCCAGCCCCTTATCGTTACAAATAACAACTCTATCGTTGCAACTAAAATCATAAAATATTAAAATGTTCTGACTTTCGTTAAAAGCTGAGGCTGTAAAGGGGCACTCAGCACACATAAGGACAAAACAACAGGACAACACAAACAAAATTATACTGGCCATGGGGCCAGTCGCCAGAGCCTCGTTAGTCTTTAGTCCAGGGTGTACTAACGTGGAAGTGAGGTTGACTATTGGGTGCACTACATGGAAGGAACACCCCTTACACCCCAAACATAAGAAAATAACATTTCACTTACACATATTTAATTATATTAATGATTATTATGTAAATTGTTTGCAAAACAATTTCCAAGACAAGGTGACTATGAGTGTAACTTACTGTTATTTACTTATATTTATTGTTATAAATAGTAATATTAATGCCTACTTCGTCATTGCAGGGAATGCCCATAGCACGTATGTGCTAAAATGTCTGCCAAATTGTACAGATTTTGGAAGGGAGAGGGCATGGAGTTATGATGTTGGTGCATCCCCCAGTGGCATTTCTAATGAGAAACAAACAGCAATACAAAAAATATAAACACTATGCACAGCCCATAAGAAACCTTCCTCACTGTAAGTATTTATTTTCCAATTTTTTTTTTTTCGATTATGCTGTTCGACACAAGGCGATTATCTTATCATTTCTTGTTTTTGCCCGTTTATGGACGTGCTCTGGATTGTTTCCAGGGAGAACAAACGAGGCATATATATTGATCCATAGTCTTGCGTCCCACACAAAAAGCACTCATTCAGTCTCAAATGAACATGTTCATCCAACCAATATACAATAATTAACATAATTACTACAACAAATTAAATTAAGTATGTGCGAAATATAAATTTTGGTTGGGCATTCATTTTTCAATGGAGGGCGGGGGAGTTCTTTTTAGTTCCTTTGATAGTAGTCAATTTCGGGTTCAAAGGTGGTAAATAAAATAAAATTTTGGTGTTATAACGGTGAAAAATTGGATGAAAAGTAGTATAAAAAAAGATATTTTGGTTTTAAAATTGTGAATATAATCCTATATTTGACTTAAAAACTAGACTTATTACACAAAATTAACATTTCACTTCTAAAAGCTCATTTGTGTAGTTATCAGAGTATAAAGTTTATTTCTGTGTAAAGAACTCCAATTTTGCTTCTACCATATTAACAGCAGAATTAATTAATTTTCTTTGAATTGGTTAACTCACAGGATAATTCTGACCTCAGAAGGTGTCGCATTGGTAAATAAACCCTAAATTTCGTGTTTAAGAGCTTATTTCGCATTTTGCAGTTCATTTCGCATTATTTCGTGAAAAGACATGGTAGCAAAATGCATCCCACACCTTTCAAAATCATGAAAAATTAACACTACAATGTATTTCTTGACAGTTCATTTTCCGTCAAAAAAGAAATATGCATGCCCCTACCGATTCATAATTCGCATTATCATTTTCTTTCAGGATCTATAATGGAAGTGGGAGAACCGATCTCACACACTGCTGTGAGGAGGGAATGATCCAAGTTCTACATATGTTACGGCATCACCTATAAACCATTCAGAGGAACACAAACTGACAAGGTTCTTTTTACGAACCGATAGAGGAAAATATTGACCTGCTGGTTAAATTCAATAAGCATGTTTCTATCTCCCTCCAGTGGGAAAATTTTCGACAGAGATCCATCAGACTTATCCTGTTTTATGTATATAGCACTAAGAAAGGTCACACATTACCCGCTTGATGGAGCCTTCTTCAGCACCGCCAATCAGTATTTTATTTATTTATTGAACTCAACAGGTACGCAACTAATTACAGAGTCCAGAAACAGTGAATACAGTTACATTTATTTTTTGGTAATGTGTTTATGCTTGCTACTTTAATACACCATTTCATTAGCAAATTATGTGATTTAGGTCAGTATGTAAATACCGGCTTTACTAAGTTCTCTCAGTTTCATAGAAAAGATTTAAATGGTGTTATTCTTCGCATGTCTGCTACTTTTGGCTTATCGTAAAGATGAGGACGAGTGATATGATGAAATTGATGAAAGAACAAACATGGCTAGGCAAGGATTCAAATCTGTTCAATCTATCTAGCCTCATTGAAAAGAAAAACTTCGTTCTTGAGTCTAGTGTTCGTTGATAGGCTTATAGAATTAATCTGACCGAGTATACAGGGTGGGCCAAAAGTCCCTCACCACCCCCTGTAAAAATCGTTTTAGTGGAAATTGATGAACAACAACCATGTGTGACCACATTAGGCCTAGGGGGAAGTCATAAGGTGGGGGTGCCCTTGACGGCGGCCATCTTGAATTTGAATTTTAAAATTTTGGGTGTGTCAGCACTAAGGCTATTTTGCACCCGTCACATTATACGGGGTCCAGCCCCTTATCGTTACAAATAACAACTCTATCGTTGCAACTAAAATCATAAAATATTAAAATGTTCTGACTTTCGTTAAAAGCTGAGGCTGTAAAGGGGCACTCAGCACACATAAGGACAAAACAACAGGACAACACAAACAAAATTATACTGGCCATGGGGCCAGTCGCCAGAGCCTCGTTAGTCTTTAGTCCAGGGTGTACTAACGTGGAAGTGAGGTTGACTATTGGGTGCACTACATGGAAGGAACACCCCTTACACCCCAAACATAAGAAAATAACATTTCACTTACACATATTTAATTATATTAATGATTATTATGTAAATTGTTTGCAAAACAATTTCCAAGACAAGGTGACTATGAGTGTAACTTACTGTTATTTACTTATATTTATTGTTATAAATAGTAATATTAATGCCTACTTCGTCATTGCAGGGAATGCCCATAGCACGTATGTGCTAAAATGTCTGCCAAATTGTACAGATTTTGGAAGGGAGAGGGCATGGAGTTATGATGTTGGTGCATCCCCCAGTGGCATTTCTAATGAGAAACAAACAGCAATACAAAAAATATAAACACTATGCACAGCCCATAAGAAACCTTCCTCACTGTAAGTATTTATTTTCCAATTTTTTTTTTTTCGATTATGCTGTTCGACACAAGGCGATTATCTTATCATTTCTTGTTTTTGCCCGTTTATGGACGTGCTCTGGATTGTTTCCAGGGAGAACAAACGAGGCATATATATTGATCCATAGTCTTGCGTCCCACACAAAAAGCACTCATTCAGTCTCAAATGAACATGTTCATCCAACCAATATACAATAATTAACATAATTACTACAACAAATTAAATTAAGTATGTGCGAAATATAAATTTTTGGTTGGGCATTCATTTTTCAATGGAGGGCGGGGGAGTTCTTTTTAGTTCCTTTGATAGTAGTCAATTTCGGGTTCAAAGGTGGTAAATAAAATAAAATTTTGGTGTTATAACGGTGAAAAATTGGATGAAAAGTAGTATAAAAAAAGATATTTTGGTTTTAAAATTGTGAATATAATCCTATATTTGACTTAAAAACTAGACTTATTACACAAAATTAACATTTCACTTCTAAAAGCTCATTTGTGTAGTTATCAGAGTATAAAGTTTATTTCTGTGTAAAGAACTCCAATTTTGCTTCTACCATATTAACAGCAGAATTAATTAATTTTCTTTGAATTGGTTAACTCACAGGATAATTCTGACCTCAGAAGGTGTCGCATTGGTAAATAAACCCTAAATTTCGTGTTTAAGAGCTTATTTCGCATTTTGCAGTTCATTTCGCATTATTTCGTGAAAAGACATGGTAGCAAAATGCATCCCACACCTTTCAAAATCATGAAAAATTAACACTACAATGTATTTCTTGACAGTTCATTTTCCGTCAAAAAAGAAATATGCATGCCCCTACCGATTCATAATTCGCATTATCATTTTCTTTCAGGATCTATAATGGAAGTGGGAGAACCGATCTCACACACTGCTGTGAGGAGGGAATGATCCAAGTTCTACATATGTTACGGCATCACCTATAAACCATTCAGAGGAACACAAACTGACAAGGTTCTTTTTACGAACCGATAGAGGAAAATATTGACCTGCTGGTTAAATTCAATAAGCATGTTTCTATCTCCCTCCAGTGGGAAAATTTTCGACAGAGATCCATCAGACTTATCCTGTTTTATGTATATAGCACTAAGAAAGGTCACACATTACCCGCTTGATGGAGCCTTCTTCAGCACCGCCAATCAGTATTTTATTTATTTATTGAACTCAACAGGTACGCAACTAATTACAGAGTCCAGAAACAGTGAATACAGTTACATTTATTTTTTGGTAATGTGTTTATGCTTGCTACTTTAATACACCATTTCATTAGCAAATTATGTGATTTAGGTCAGTATGTAAATACCGGCTTTACTAAGTTCTCTCAGTTTCATAGAAAAGATTTAAATGGTGTTATTCTTCGCATGTCTGCTACTTTTGGCTTATCGTAAAGATGAGGACGAGTGATATGATGAAATTGATGAAAGAACAAACATGGCTAGGCAAGGATTCAAATCTGTTCAATCTATCTAGCCTCATTGAAAAGAAAAACTTCGTTCTTGAGTCTAGTGTTCGTTGATAGGCTTATAGAATTAATCTGACCGAGTATACAGGGTGGGCCAAAAGTCCCTCACCACCCCCTGTAAAAATCGTTTTAGTGGAAATTGATGAACAACAACCATGTGTGACCACATTAGGCCTAGGGGGAAGTCATAAGGTGGGGGTGCCCTTGACGGCGGCCATCTTGAATTTGAATTTTAAAATTTTGGGTGTGTCAGCACTAAGGCTATTTTGCACCCGTCACATTATACGGGGTCCAGCCCCTTATCGTTACAAATAACAACTCTATCGTTGCAACTAAAATCATAAAATATTAAAATGTTCTGACTTTCGTTAAAAGCTGAGGCTGTAAAGGGGCACTCAGCACACATAAGGACAAAACAACAGGACAACACAAACAAAATTATACTGGCCATGGGGCCAGTCGCCAGAGCCTCGTTAGTCTTTAGTCCAGGGTGTACTAACGTGGAAGTGAGGTTGACTATTGGGTGCACTACATGGAAGGAACACCCCTTACACCCCAAACATAAGAAAATAACATTTCACTTACACATATTTAATTATATTAATGATTATTATGTAAATTGTTTGCAAAACAATTTCCAAGACAAGGTGACTATGAGTGTAACTTACTGTTATTTACTTATATTTATTGTTATAAATAGTAATATTAATGCCTACTTCGTCATTGCAGGGAATGCCCATAGCACGTATGTGCTAAAATGTCTGCCAAATTGTACAGATTTTGGAAGGGAGAGGGCATGGAGTTATGATGTTGGTGCATCCCCCAGTGGCATTTCTAATGAGAAACAAACAGCAATACAAAAAATATAAACACTATGCACAGCCCATAAGAAACCTTCCTCACTGTAAGTATTTATTTTCCAATTTTTTTTTTTTCGATTATGCTGTTCGACACAAGGCGATTATCTTATCATTTCTTGTTTTTGCCCGTTTATGGACGTGCTCTGGATTGTTTCCAGGGAGAACAAACGAGGCATATATATTGATCCATAGTCTTGCGTCCCACACAAAAAGCACTCATTCAGTCTCAAATGAACATGTTCATCCAACCAATATACAATAATTAACATAATTACTACAACAAATTAAATTAAGTATGTGCGAAATATAAATTTTTGGTTGGGCATTCATTTTTCAATGGAGGGCGGGGGAGTTCTTTTTAGTTCCTTTGATAGTAGTCAATTTCGGGTTCAAAGGTGGTAAATAAAATAAAATTTTGGTGTTATAACGGTGAAAAATTGGATGAAAAGTAGTATAAAAAAAGATATTTTGGTTTTAAAATTGTGAATATAATCCTATATTTGACTTAAAAACTAGACTTATTACACAAAATTAACATTTCACTTCTAAAAGCTCATTTGTGTAGTTATCAGAGTATAAAGTTTATTTCTGTGTAAAGAACTCCAATTTTGCTTCTACCATATTAACAGCAGAATTAATTAATTTTCTTTGAATTGGTTAACTCACAGGATAATTCTGACCTCAGAAGGTGTCGCATTGGTAAATAAACCCTAAATTTCGTGTTTAAGAGCTTATTTCGCATTTTGCAGTTCATTTCGCATTATTTCGTGAAAAGACATGGTAGCAAAATGCATCCCACACCTTTCAAAATCATGAAAAATTAACACTACAATGTATTTCTTGACAGTTCATTTTCCGTCAAAAAAGAAATATGCATGCCCCTACCGATTCATAATTCGCATTATCATTTTCTTTCAGGATCTATAATGGAAGTGGGAGAACCGATCTCACACACTGCTGTGAGGAGGGAATGATCCAAGTTCTACATATGTTACGGCATCACCTATAAACCATTCAGAGGAACACAAACTGACAAGGTTCTTTTTACGAACCGATAGAGGAAAATATTGACCTGCTGGTTAAATTCAATAAGCATGTTTCTATCTCCCTCCAGTGGGAAAATTTTCGACAGAGATCCATCAGACTTATCCTGTTTTATGTATATAGCACTAAGAAAGGTCACACATTACCCGCTTGATGGAGCCTTCTTCAGCACCGCCAATCAGTATTTTATTTATTTATTGAACTCAACAGGTACGCAACTAATTACAGAGTCCAGAAACAGTGAATACAGTTACATTTATTTTTTGGTAATGTGTTTATGCTTGCTACTTTAATACACCATTTCATTAGCAAATTATGTGATTTAGGTCAGTATGTAAATACCGGCTTTACTAAGTTCTCTCAGTTTCATAGAAAAGATTTAAATGGTGTTATTCTTCGCATGTCTGCTACTTTTGGCTTATCGTAAAGATGAGGACGAGTGATATGATGAAATTGATGAAAGAACAAACATGGCTAGGCAAGGATTCAAATCTGTTCAATCTATCTAGCCTCATTGAAAAGAAAAACTTCGTTCTTGAGTCTAGTGTTCGTTGATAGGCTTATAGAATTAATCTGACCGAGTATACAGGGTGGGCCAAAAGTCCCTCACCACCCCCTGTAAAAATCGTTTTAGTGGAAATTGATGAACAACAACCATGTGTGACCACATTAGGCCTAGGGGGAAGTCATAAGGTGGGGGTGCCCTTGACGGCGGCCATCTTGAATTTGAATTTTAAAATTTTGGGTGTGTCAGCACTAAGGCTATTTTGCACCCGTCACATTATACGGGGTCCAGCCCCTTATCGTTACAAATAACAACTCTATCGTTGCAACTAAAATCATAAAATATTAAAATGTTCTGACTTTCGTTAAAAGCTGAGGCTGTAAAGGGGCACTCAGCACACATAAGGACAAAAAACAGGACAATACAAACAACATTATACTGACCATGGGGCCAGTCGCCAGAGCCTCGTTAGTCTGCAGTCCAGGGTGTACTACGTGGAAGTGAGGTTGACATTTGGGTGTACTACGTGGAAGGTCACCCCTTACACCCCGTGGCCATCTTGAAAGCCGTCATCTAGGATACAAGTCCAGTTTTGTAAATGGGAAGGTAGGCTTGTGATACATGATTTTAGGCTAGAATTTGATAAGGAAAACAATGGTGAAGTCGTAATGTTGAAATCTTCATTTGTTAAAAAGATACAGGCATTCAAATGTTGGAATCACACCTTCATTTTTTATTTGTTGCAGGTGCCTAAATCATGCTACTAACCACAGAGGAGAGGAAAGAGTTAATAAGGGCATGGGGTGGAAGGAGTGCAAGGGTTGTAGCAGCTGAATTTAATGAACGGCACCCAGATCGACATCCTGCATCTCATGTGAGTGTTGCCAACCTCTTCCAGAAATTCATGGGTACTGGTTCAGTAGCGGACAAACGCAGGTCTGGAAGACCCACTACTGCAAGAGACGAAGGCACACCCCGATTTGTTCTGAGTATGGCTGAGTACTTGGTACTGATATTAAATTGGCTTCTTCTTTCGAATAAATATTCCATAATGGCATTTATTGAACTTTAGCGTTAAGTCATAATTTATTGTCCACGTTTCTTAATTTTTAATATAATTTTGAAGTTGAATACTGTATTTCTTGCTTATTTTTCTGTATAATTTTAGGATATTATTATGCATAGTGAAAGTAATTTTCATGCAATCCTTCATTTGAAGTTTAAACTCGAAGGCTAACCTATGTCGCCTAACTACAGGCTATTTGGTTAAATATATCCAGTAATAGGAAACTGCAAAACACCTTCAACTATCTGAAACATGTAAAAATAAATCAGTCAAGAGTTCCAGGCCCTAGTGACAGCAGCCACAAAGAAACAAAGCAAGTGGCATTGTTTAATTATAAATAATATAAAGGAAAGCTATTGTATTTGCATCGCACCATGCCAAGAAGCCATCCATGTAAATTGATGCGCTACACGGAGATTAGCACATAAAGGCTCCAGATGAGAAAGAACTATCGCACTGTGGTTTAGAAGTCAGGTAACCAGACCTGTGCTGTCTATCGAACGAGCTGTTTTCTAATGACTTCTTGCTTATTGTCCAATCAAGCAAAGAAATGCTTTGATTTATTTGACAATTGGAAGATATTTATTTAAATTCATTTCCTTTTATAGGAATGGACTATGTGGAATGCCAGCACCGACAACAGATTCAGTACATTATCCACCCTTTTATGCTTAAACAATCAGAGAAAAGAAGCCACTCATGCTTCCACCAGAGCTCACCTCTATAGTTTAGCTGGGCTTGAGCTGTCTGGCATCAAGATGAATCTCCTAGTAAAGAAGGTAGGGACCATGGCCCGAACCCATGGGAGGGGCCATTGGGGACACGGGCCCTCCCCTTCGAACTATGCTCCGTCTACCAAATTCGGTCGTAGTAGTGGCAAGAAAATGATGCAATTTTCCCACGAAAATGGTTGAAATGTCATGATAGGTTGTTGATGAGGTGAGCAAAAGTAGGAAAAAAGAGTGTCAGCTCAATTTCTTTCACTGAATATTGTTGTACAAGGTGTCAAGTATCTACCATGTAAATGACAGTTCGCCCCATCTTCCGATTCGGTCATAGTGGGGGCGAGGATGAACGTCGCATGATATGTTGTTGAGTATGTTTCTGATGCTCAATGCATGTACTTTGGGCGAAGTGTGCCTATTCACCATAATATTAAGGAATTACAAAATCCGCCGAAAAATTACTATTGTACCTATCCATGCTGGTTAATGATTGTAACAATGTGTACCAGACATTGTCCAATTTGTGTTCATCTGACATTTCTGTTTTCAGAGTATGGGTACTCGCTGTGGATACACCAATCTGTCTCCGGACATGCAGATTTCGATTTGATTTGAATCTAAAATTTTGGGTGCGTCACGACTAAGGCTATCTTGCACACGTCACATTATACGGGGTCCAGCCCCTTATCGTTACAAATAACAACTTTAACGTTGCAGAACTAAAATGATAAAATATTAAAATCTTCTTTCGTTAAAAGCTGAGGCTGTAAAGGGGCACTCAGCACACATAAGGACAAAAGAACAGGACAACACAAACAAAATTATAGTGACCATGGGGCCAGTCGCCAGAGCCTCGTTAGTCTTCAGTCCAGGGTGTACTAATGTGGAAGTGAGGTTGACATTTGGGTGTACTATGTGGAAGGTCACCCCTTATACCCCTCCGGACATGCAGAGAGGCATTGCTAACGGACGCGTACAAGACGCGAACACTGCACGAACTGGCAACACAGTTTGGAATCACTAGAAGTGCAGTATCGAAATTTCTGAAGCGGTGGAAGCAACAGGGAGGTGTTGTGAAGGAATCCCATATAGGATGAACCAGGATCACGTCGAGACATTGTTTCCAAACAGCATGGTGGACGTCAGATAGACACAAAGGCCTTTTTACATCTACATGAACGTAATGTGAATAACTTTGCTGAGGTCTACAGAACCAAGGTAATGTATTTAAAGAAACATCTACAGATCTCACGAATTTTATGACAAAGGCTGTCGTGAATGACAGCATTAAGAAAGATGTTTGTGACAGAAATGTCATTGGTCAGGGAGCTTATGACAAGTTTGTTGAAACTCGAATACAAAATAATGTAACCAATTTATGGTCAAAAATGACTATGTTGAAGCTTAACATGTTTAATAGTAATGGCAAAACAGCAATTGTGAAACTTCAGTCTAAGGTATTGCAGCTAAAAGAAGACCGTGCCTTGTTTGAGAGATTGCTATTAGTTGCAAAGTCTAGACCAACTGCAGATCTGAGAGATGCTATATCTAATTATGAGCTTTCGGTTGTTCCACGTGCACTCTTCACACCTGAAAGTAACCTGCTTTTACCAAGTAGCAAGAGCGACCTTCTTGCCATACTAAAATCTCAAATTCGTGACCAAGCACCTGAAAATCCAGAGCCACCCAACCACATGTGTGTTGCAATTGTAGATGGTATGGCAATTTTGCAGAGCCTTGATAAGCCTCATTATATCTATACTTGTGAAGATTTGTCCAATCATTTCCTTAAAAGATTACAGACATACTATAACTCCTATGACAAAGTGCAAGTTGTTTTTGATAAGATATAATATTCCGGTTTCATTGAAGAATGCGACTCACCAACAAAGAACATTACCATGAAAACATTGCTGTCTAGTGTGCAGACTAAAGAAGAGTTAACTGCTTACTTGGCAAATAAAATTATCAGTCGTAGTAATGATCTTCTGAAACAGATTCTTATAATATTTAATTCATTTCATTGTGTTTTCGGTAACAAACAAATACATCAATATGATCCCATTGAGTTTTTCTGTCCTTGTATCTAAAATGTATGATGATGGCATAATTAAATTAAATAAAATAAAAATAATGAAAGATACACAATGAATATTTTGTTTCATTCCAAAATATTTTTTGTACTCTGTAATAGAAAGTAACCCTTCAACGGAAACCAGAAGAGCTATATTAAGCAATCCATAAGAGGCTAACAAGTTCATTTATATTATTCGCAATATTTTAGTAATTGTAGGAACTGCATCAAGAAGTATTTAAAGCTTTGAAAATTGGTTGTAGTCGTTTAAATGAAGAAGATATTGCTGTTTCGGTGAAACGAGTTGTCAGCCATTTTGAATCCCCCCACTCCCTGCACTGCACAATTTTTGGGATTGGCTCCCATTATTGTACCACAAAAATCTCACGGAAGGCAAATATATTACCATCCCACCCCCACTATTTGGACAAATTCTTTTTCAAGCCGTTCAAACACTAATTCAAACAAGAATGTAGGAGGTGGGTAGTGCAACACCCAGGAAGAAAGATCAGGAATCTCAAGGCATGCAACCTACATTTGAGTTCTTGCCAGTGTTGGATGATATAAGGCACATAATTGAGAAGAGAATATCCAAGTACAGGCGTTGCAGATTATGTGGAAATCGCACAATTTATATGTGTTAACAAGTGGGATGCGGCTCTGCATCCAAATGAATGTTTCAAGGTATTTCACAAACAGTGAAATTTCATTGAAAATTACCTAATTTGCCTAACTGTAGAATATTATATGTACAGGGTCATCGAGAATGATTGCCGGCATTTTAAACTGTTATTATAAAAGAAATATTTAATTGATATACATGTGGCATCTTAAAATGTTCAGGAAAGTTTAAAGTTTCGTATAACCTTGTGTGACCGTGAGGCTTAAAAAGGCGGATGCGCTGGAGCGGGAGTGGGCTGCGCTGCTACTCTATTCACTCCGCTTCAGTGTGAGTTGGCACATGACAGGATGTGGACCCTTCAACAGAAGACTGAGTGTGTGTTGTGGTGTGCCAAACTGAAATCGGTTGTCGCAGTGCAACGTAAATGGCGATGTTTGCATCCATGAGAAAACCTTCCAGATGACAAAGCTTTGAATCGGTGGCTGAAACAGTTCAGAGAAACTGGTAGTGTTGAGAAAGGAAAATCTGGCCGACCAAGAACATCGGAGGAAGATGTGGAACACATATGGCAATCCTACATTAGAAGCCCAAAAAAATCAATTGCTCGTAGAAGTTTAGCATTAGGCATTCCAAAAACTACAATTCAAAATGTTCTGCACAAATGCTTAAGGCTCCGCGCTTGCAAAATTCAGCTGCTACATGAAATTAAACCGAACGACACACAAACACGTGTGGAATTTGCTGCATTTATGCTCAACAGCATCGATGACGATGCAACTGTCCTACAGCATGTTTGTTTTAGTGACGAAGGAACATTCCATGTCAATGAGTGCTTTAATAGACATAACTGTCGCATTTGGGGTTCACAGCCACCAAGGGAGATTCATGAGTATGTTCACGGGTCACCTAAGGTGAAGGTCTGGTGCAGACTACTGTACGGTCGCGTTGTTGGTCCCTTCTCCTTCACTGAAAACACCATTACTGGACATATGTACTATGACAAGCTTCAACATTACGAGTTTCCACAACTTGAAGACTGGGAACAAAAACGGGGGGTAGAGTTATTTTCATGCAGGACAGAGCTCTCCATTTCAGTCGCATTGTTCGTGATGTCTTAAATGAGAAGTTCCCAAATGCCTGGATTGGAAGGGGTGGACCAATACCCTGGCCACCTCGAAGCCCATACCTAACACCACTAAACTTTTTTTTTTCTGTGGGGATACGTTAAAAACATTGTGTACGCTAAGAAGATAAGGGACATCCAGCACCTTAAAGAGAGGGTCGCTGTAGCAATTGCAACTAACTCTGACATGATTCAGAAGACATGGCAGGAGATTGAATACCGTCTAGACATCACCAGAGCTACAAATGGCACCCTTATCGAAGTGTACTAAGGTAAGTCTAAAACTGTAAACTTTTCTGAACATTTTAAGATGCCACACGTGTATATCTATTAAATACTTCTTTTATAACAACATTTTAAAATCCCGGCAAGCAATCATTCTTGATGACCCTGTATTATGTGATGCGAGTGAAATATACTAACCCCATCTGCACCCATGCTTTGCTAATGTATAACCAATACGTAACCCTCCCAAAACAACAATAATATTACTAAGGTTTTTCTAGATGTTATCAAAAAATAGCGTTATTACTGATTTAGACTCCGTATGTGCTCCTCGGCAACTAAATTTGGCAGTCAAAAAATACTCCTTTACACATTTTTTTTTTTTCAAATTTTCAGTCTCAACTTTCTATTAGACCCACAATAATAAAAAAACATGAAAAGGTTTTCTAAAAAAGGTTTTTCTAATTAGGAGCACTAATGGGTTAATAGTAATTATCTTCATAAATTTTACGATATGACTTCTTAAGTTCAGAGTCATTTATCAGATTTCGTGAAGACCCACCATAAAGAAATTAAATTTTGAACATATGTAAATACATAGTTTATTACTTTTTTGCTTATTGTTGCTATTTTTGGCTCCTAAGTTTGTATTCATATACGTCACTGGAAAGGCGTGTGTGGTTGCACATATATATTTGAGCTTCTATGGAATAATTATGTTCTTATGGCAACGAGTCGTCGTTATTTCAAGTCAGTGGCATATCCAAGGGAGGGAGGTAGGTTTGGTGGGGGTTATAACCCCCTCCTCCATTACTCCAGTATTCCTGAAAAAAAAAAAGTCAAGACGTGGGAAAGAACTGCAAAATGAAGGCTGAATACTAAACCAAGTATAAGCACACACACCCTTTTCAAAACTACTGGACACGACACTGTTTAAAGTGTAATAAATTTTATTCATTTAATGCATCAGAATTATTGAAAACTAGTGCTGCACTAAACTTATAAACACTGATTATTTTCCTTAATTTAGCGAGCCATATTTTCTTTGTTGCAGAGCAGTTTCAGCTTTTGACGTATTCTAATGTTTTACACAGTGCAGTCGTAGAAACTTGAGAATAGTGATGTTTATCATGGGGCGTCACACTCCGAATAAATACCTGTGGATGTTTTACGGTGAATATATTGGATATACTGCAAGTTTCTTCGTATTTGCGATGGTTATTGTCCTCCGTATAACTTGTCAGTTGCTATGTGCTGGCGAGTCTTTGATGATGGCGACAAACCTCTGTTCCAGAGGTGGCAATACTTGCACCACCTTCCACAGACCACTACAGAGTTGACAATTGTCTTAAGTAGCTTAGCCAATCGGTAGTCAGAGTGCGCTTTCGTGTAAAAATATTGGCGCTTCTTAAGTGCTACTTGTTAAAATTCGTGTTATTTCTCTGGAATTTTTTGGTGAGTGAAGGTGATATGCAATAAGAGGAAGCTGTACATTTCTATTATTTGAGTGTGTATGTTTGTTTGTTTGTGTGTACTGTGGCCTGGACTGAAATTTGTGTTCTCATGTGATATAATATAGGCATCGGAGCCAACATCACCTGAGTGCTATAAACAGGATACGAGGAAACGTGTGTTAAAGGGCGGGAAAAGAAACAATGTTAAATGTATATTCTTATTTTCACTCACAAATAAAACAATTCACCTACTTCCGTAAGATTTGATTTCATTTTGATTTTAAAATTTTGGATGCATCAGCACTTTGCACCCGTCACACTATACGGGGTCCAGCCCCTAATCGTTACAAATAACAACTCTAGTGTTGCATAAATAAAATCCTAAAATATTCTGACTTCCGCTAAAAACTGAGGCTGTAAACGGGAACTCGGCACACATAAGGACAAAAAACAGGACAACACACACAAAATTATACTGGCCATAGTACCAGTCGCCAGAGCCTCATTCAACTGCAAAATACAGTCCAGGGTGTACTACTTGGAAGTGAGGTTGACTTTTGGGTGCCTAAGTGGAAGGTCACCCCTTACACCCCACCTACTTCCGTAAGAACTGCAGTAAAAGTGACAGCTGATGCAATTGGTGTTAGCTCTTCCACAGTATTTAAAAAAAACGAATTTCTCGATAGGAAGGTAAATTAAACACACTAACAAGAAAATACAGAGACCAGCGTAAAACATGCTGGACATTTATGACAGTTTTGCTCGCGGAGCAATAAGAAGACGTGTGCACGCTTTTTTCCAAAGAAAATAAACTGCCAACACTCAATAACATTCTCCATGTCCTAAAAAACTACGACCAACTTCCATTGATATACAGCAGTACATTATAATTATCGTCTCTTACAAGACATTGGCTTCAAATTTGTTAAGTACAAAAGGGAGGTTATGCTAATCGACAGGGAAGATAAACTGCTCGCCATTAAAAATGCAACGCCCAGAAGGAGTAATCTGAATCGGACGAAATGTGCACAGTGTGTAGAGGAGAGGTGCAGAAGGAAAATTAGGTGTTCAAGGCCGTTATGCGTCATGTGCGCCTGCCACGCCATCTGGTAAGTGGTACCTGTAGCAGGTCAGATAGGTGCAGACTAGCAGTGAAAGTGCATGGTCGTGAGTGTAGTGTGTTAAAATCGGTCAGCAATGACACGTCGTCGAATATGGTAGCGATTCCAGCAGGTTTCCCAGTTCGATCGCGGCCGAATTGTTGCATACCATGAATGCAGATTATCCTACCGTGAGATCGGTGCGCGTGTAGGATGGAATGCATCCACAGTGATCCGTGTATGGAACCAGTGGGTCCAGGAAGGCACTGTAGAGCGACGTAGAGGTTCACAACGTCCACGTCGGAAGATGGAACGAGAGGACAGACTTCTGATACGCTTGGCCCTTACAGACAGAACGGCCACGTCAACGAGGATTGCGCATGAAGTACGGGATGTCTTACAACATCCAGTGTCCCCACGACCCGTGCTTCGTCGTTTGGCGAACCGGGGAATATTTTCCCGGCACCTGAGAAAGGGATTTTGTGGGAAGCACACATGAACAAATTTGAAAATTTGCAAAATTTTAGACAACGAGAAAATTAAATACGTGAACAATTTTAAATTAGACTTATTAGCTAAAGCTGGTCACCAAGTTCTTCGCTTGCCCCCATACCACTGCGAGCTCAATCCTATAGAATACGTTTGTGGAGTTCCGTGAAGAACCACGTCGCCATGGAAAATGCTAATTTCAGATTGAACAAAGTAGAGTAGTTAATGGAAGAAGGAATAGAAAATGTGAGCACTGAAGAGTGCCAAAGAGCTGTGGAGAAAGTAAAGCAAACCAAAGAGAGAATGTGGGAAGCTGAAGGGCTGATGAAGCGTGTGCAGATAACAAAAGTAGTGAAGTAAGTGACGACTTCGGAGTGTCAACATTAGACGACGATTAACAAATTCATTTCAGTGAGCACAATATACATGTAGCTATTTATTTCTATTCTGCACATTTAACAATACAGTACTGGCCAAAAGAGTGTCAACTTCGTGTTTTTTTCGCATACCTCTTGCCAATGTTATCCGATGAGGATGAACGTCGCATGATATGTTGTTGAGGATGTTTCTGATGCTCAACGCATGTACTTTGATCGAAGTGTACCATTTTGACCATAATATTAAGGAATTACAAAACCTGCTGAAAATTACTATTGTACCTATCCATGCTGGTTAACGATTGTAATAATGTGTACCAGACATTGTCCATTTTGTGATCATCATGAAACATTGCTATGTTTTCAGAGTATGGGTGCTCGCCGTGGATGCACCAATCTGTCTCCGGACATGCAGAGAGGCATTGCTAACGGACGCGCACAAGGGCGAACACTGCAGGAACTGGCAACACAGTTTGGAATCACTAGATGTGCAGTATCGAAATTTCTGAGGCGGTGGAAGCAACAGGGAGGTGTTGTGAAGGAATCCCATATAGGACGACCCAGGATCACGTCGAGACACGTCGACAGGACCATCCTCCGCATCAGCAGAAGCAACCCCAGACTGACGTCAGCAGACATTGCTCGGGAGCTATCATTCCCAACCACCCCGTCGCCATCTGGAAGGACCATCAGACGTCGTCTCCAAGCGGCCGGTCTCAATGGACGTCGGCCTGTCAAGAAACCGCTGATTTCGGCGAAGAATAAGAAGGCCAGACTTGCATGGGCAAAAGCTCATCTGGCGTGGACCAGGAGAGAATGGAAAGATGTGGTCTGGAGTGATGAATCAAAGTATTGCCTCTTTGGAACAGACGGAATAGTGTGGATTAGACGTCCTGTCGGACAGAGATTTGATCCCAAGTTTCAAATTCCTATAGTCAAGCATGGAGGGGGATCTGTGATGGTGTGGGGGTGCATCACTGTCAATGGCGTTGGCCCATTACGCCGAACCAATGGTATTATGGACCGTTTCCAGTACGAGGACATACTGGAAAACACAATGAGACAATTTGCTCTCCAAACCCTTGGCCGTAACTTCACCCTCCAAAAAGACGACGACCCAAAACACACCTCCAAGCACATCAGCAAGTGGTTCCACCATTGTCGCGTTAATGTTCTCGAGTGGGCCAGCCAATCACCGGATCTCAATCCAATTGAGCACATGTGGAAGGAGTTGAACCGTCGTATGGCAGGGAAGAGAGCACGAAATGTTGATTCTCAGTTGCTCAGTTGGAGGAGGAATGGAAGAAGATACCAGTCCCTCTTATCCACAACCTCATCGACTCCATGCCGCGTCGTTGCCAAGCCGCTATTGATGCCAAAGGCTTTGCCACAAAGTACTAGATGTTGTTTGTTAGTTTTGTGTTGATCAACACCAGTTTTGACCTTTCCCGGTGAACTGTAGTGCAATATTTCTTAATGTTCGATGGTGTGTATTTTTTTTCTGTTTACGTCAATTTGTTCTTTTGCAGACAATTTTACAGTTTGCCGAACCACTCGGTTATCAGTCGAATGTAATCCATTTGAAGATGTTTTGGTGCAAATAAAAAGTATTTATCGTCATTGATATGAATGTTTTAACAAAGATTTTGATTTAATTATATCCCTACGCTGATAATAATGAAAGAGATAATAGGAAAGCATGAAAGTAGTATTCACTGTTCTCTATTCATACACATCAAGGCAGGACTGAGGTGCGTGCGAGACCCAGAGCATGCAAAATACACAGGGCCTATAACCAAAATTTTCCAGGTCTAAATTATTGTTTCTTTTCCTTTCAAATGTGCCACTGGGGCGATGTTCATTATATTTCATTACAAAACTGGATGTGTTCAATACCAAACTATTATTTTACCTATCCAAGTGGCAATTTTTAATCATATTCTCCAGGATGGTTCTCCTTTGTTTACTTCTCATTAAATTATGATGCTGTCATGATTACAGGGTCTCATGTATAACAGTATTCCCACTCCATGATTTCATTTGATTTACAATTAAACGAATACTGTATATACACTATTTTTGGCTGAAATATTCTAACATGATTTTCATGCAGTACTTAGTTTAGAATATGATTTCAGTAGTTTTGGATATTTTTAAGTATGTCAAAACCATGCGTGAAGTTAGGAGAAATCAGATTAGTTTGTTAAATTGCAAGAACCAGTGTCCCATAAACTCGTAATAAAGCACAAGCGAACAAATAGTTTTACCTGGCACTAGGGTGACCAGACGTCCTCTTTTATCCGGACATGTCCTCCTTTTTCGGTGTCTGTCCGGCTTCCGGGCGGATTTCTGAAAAATCGGAAAATGTCCTCCTTTTTGGACCATTGTCAATATACTGCTCATGAAATTGTTCCACGCATAACGATCACCACTTGTTATTTTACGTCCAAAAACCTCACTTGGCGTGTTAAGTATTCGAGCAATGCTCACTGATCATCATCTGCGATCCGAACCACGAACACTTTACACGAATCAGTCATCAGATTCCAACTCCTCGTTGCTTTGCCCGCTGAACGCGTAGATACTGGATGCGTCCCAGATGCAAGCGGAAACGTATATAGCCTATTTCTAATCTGTGCGCATATAGCGTGTGTGCATTTAGTCTGTGCATTAACCTTGTTTACGAGTGCAGTTTTTCATTCGCCGCAAGTTTTATCTGTGATACACGTGGGTCATACGAGCGATACAGAAAAATGTGGTGAGAATTTTCTTTTCATGAAATGCCGAAGCGAAAGTGTAAATTCACTAACGATCTCGGAAGAAAATATCCTGCTTTTAAGGAAGGAAGAAACAAATCTGAAGCTGAATGTAAGATATGCACTGCTGGAACTTACGTCTCAGTAGCAAACAAAGGTAGGTACATGTAATAATTCAAGTAGATAAATACGTAGTAAGAACACATGTTTGCATATGGAAAGTAATAGTCATGTTTCCAACATTGTAACCATTCATTACATTAAAATGTATTATCAAATAAAGCAAATTAAACACGACGTACTGAAAACGAAACCAAAATTTAAAATTATCGTTACAAGGGCTAGATTTAGTAGTGTTTACAATTTTAGATTGTTTGAGATTTAGTAGTGTTTATAATTGTAAATTGTTGGGTTTGGAGTGTTAGGTGTGATAAATCATTTGCAAGGTTTTTTTTGGGGTTATTTTCTATAGTGTGTGCATACAGCCAAATTTTAAGAATAAATGGTGGAAGTACTTTAGGATGAAATAGCCTATATCTGTTGTTTGTTGTTTTCATACACTGAGACACATTTCATATTGCAAAAAGCATCGAAATCGATCGAATGCCACTTTTAATGCTAAAAAAATAGTGATGGAACGAAATTGCAATTATTATTAATCATAACACTATTCATTACATAGTACTTCATTGAGTAGCTATCATAAATAGGGTCAGGGAATTGACAAATCATATTTTTTCTGGGCGTTGGAAGAGAATACTAAACATGAAACTAGTCTGTTTCACTTCAGTCAGAACCAGAAAATATTGTTTTTATTTTGCACTTTCTGCCCTTTTGGTTTTTAGTCCATTTTTGCAGTATTATTCCTGTTTTTGTTGCATTTTTAGTATCATTTTTTTCTCCCAGTTGTTTCAAGAATTTTAAATGCATTTGCTAGCATACCTTACATAAATTACCGGTAACAGATATAGCGAAAATACATTTCTTGAAATTTACAGGAGAAAAGACGGGAAAGTACTTATGGAATTGAGTTCCTGTGCACTTTTGGAAGCTGGGAATAGTGTTTTTTCCATTCCTGCAATTTATTCGGCCGGTAAATAATGTAATTTTCGACATTCATGCATCTCCGTTGCACGATAGCTTGTGCCACCATTATCGTGGAATACGTGAATCAAATGTTCCGTGCCATCGATTATGTAACCCCCTGTCAGTGTAGCAACCACGCGGTAGTTTTACAAGATGACATGTGAGCGTTTTTTTTTTTTTTTTCAATTTAATTTTCTGTTTGCTTAACCTAACTGAACCTAACCTAACCTTCCGTGAATGGTTTGTGGATCAATTTTAGCCTAAAAACCATCATTTTTCAGTTAATAAGTGTTAGTGTAGCAACCACACAGTAGTTTTACAAGATAACGTGCGTTTTTTTTTTTTTTGTTTTTTTCAATTCAATTTTCTATGTTTGCCTAACCTAACCTTCCGTGAATGGTTTGTGGATCAATTTTCGCTTAAAAAACCTTTGTGAATAGTTTGTGCAGCAATTATCGGTTCATAAGTTTGGTAACACTGCATATCAGCTGACGATAGACAGCGTGAATCAAGATTTGAAAAAAAAAAGTAATCCCAAGTTGAAAAATGTTTCACTATGCATATGAGGTAAGTACAAATGAAATTAATTTGAAAATAAACGAGTTAAATGTGTTTTCGCTATATCTAACTAGAACCAAATTACCACACATGGTCATCTTATTAGCAAGTATGCCATTAATCATAAATATGGTCAATTCAAGAGGGCACTATTATTTTTAGGCCATGATTGTGAAGCGATTTTACAATACCGGGAGTTTCTCCAATTTGTTTCAAATTCGACATACTCACTACTTTTGCTCTCCTAATCACGAATCTGCAGTTAAAATTTGGCGGTCACGCGTACAAATTGCAAAATAACCGAAATTAAGTGGTCTGTGATCAGCACAATTGCTCACGAAGCAAAACTGTATTTTCAGGTTCTGACTGACTACTGTCACGCAAGGCCCATTCTGAATGGAGGTGAATGACTTGTGGAGTATTTAAAATAACCTTGAAGTAAAATTATAGAAAATTACATTAGCACTTAACTGCTTTTTTCCCCTTTGCTTTCATAGTTTAAACCATGAAACTGATTTTATCAAATTATTCAACTACTCTTGTAATTTGTGAAAAATCAAGCTTTCATTGTTAAGGGGTGGTCTTTTTTTTTACATTTTTTAGGTCATCAACTTCCGAGCCCTAATATTAAAATATTTTGTTACAGGTAGTCAAGATTTGGAACATCATATTGCATCCTATAAACACAAGAAAAGCCTTTAGTGTTCCAGTTCATCAACTCCACTGGAAAAGATATTTCTTCAACAAGAGTCTACTTCAGCGCTAGCTCATCGTGTACTTGCAGCCGAGGGAGGTCTAGCATTTCATACAGTTAGGCACCATTTTAGCTACAGATCTATGGATTGTACACCAAAATTAAATCAAGTTATATACAGTGATTCAGATATTGCAAAGAAAGTATCGACAGGAAGAACAAAAACTCAGTGTATTATAAATAATGTTATTGCTCCACATTCCTTAGATGTAACTATTCAGTGTTTGAAGGGAATTTCTTGTTTTGGAGTATCAACTGATGGAAGTAACCATGGGTGTATGAAAATGTTTCCTATTCTAATACAGTACTACAATTACAAAGTGGGTGGCATCAAAACAAAAGTAATTGAACTAAAGACAACTCCAAATGAGAAAGCTGAAACCATAACAAGTTATGTTAAGGAAACATTAGAAAATCTAGGTTTGTCAGATAAGTGTGTAGCTTTTGCAGGGGACAATATAAATACTAATTTTGGAGGAGTCAATCGAAGAGAAGGGAAGAATATTTACAGCAACCTAAAGAAATCACTAAATGAAAATCTATTAGGTGTGGGTTGTCCAGCTCATATTTTACACAATGCTGTACAGCATGGAGCTGATAATTTATCAATAGACATAGAGTGTATAATCTTGAAAATGTACAATTATTTTTCAATTTATACTGTTAGAACAGAGGAGCTAAAGTCTTTCTGCGAGTTTGTTGATATTAATTACAAGCAATTGCTGTCCCATTCCAAAACAAGGTGGTTGTCACTTTTCCCTGCCATTGAAAGAGTGCTGGAAATGTTCACGGCATTAAAATCGTATTTCTTGTCACAACCTAAGCCACCTAAGATTTTAATTCAGTTCTTTGAAAACAGGTTAAGTAAAGCTTATTTGTTGCATTTACATTCAATTATGGGCATATTCCATTCTAAAATCCAAGAATTGGAAAAAGAGCAAAATTCTGTGCTTGAGATTATAGACATTCTTAGTTATGTTTGTCAGGTGTTGACGAATAGATTAGAAGGTAGCTTTCTTTGTTTAAAGGTAAGAGAAATTATTGAAAGTGCTGAAAAAGATGGGTTTGTTAAAGAGGTAGAACAATTCATGAAGGATGCTATGTTGCTGTATGAGTCTTGTGTTGAATACATACAAAAGTGGTCACAAAGTTTTGATGAGTTTAAGTGTTTTAAGTGGATGAATTTAACAAATCTGAAGTACAGTGATGTTGAAGAATGTATGAAATACTTAGGGTCCAAAGCAATTCACATTGACGATGTTAAATGTTTTGACCAATTTTGTAACTTGAAGCAGTTTGTTAGTGGTAATCCTGAATTACAAAATATGAGCTGTAATGAGAAATGGACCACATATTTCCAATCAAGCAAGTCTTCTGACTGCCATTCTGAACTTCTAAAGATAGCAGAATATTTCTTTTCGATACCTGGACATAATGCAAATGTGGAGAGAATTTTCTCACTAATATCAACACAATGGACAGATGAAAGGAACAGGTTGAGTGTAGATTCTGTAAAGGGGCTTATCATGATTCAATACAATTTCAAAGAATATTCTTGTATTGACTTCTACGATTATCTTTTAAAAACTCCAAAGTTGTTGGAAAAAATCAGATCATCTGATAAGTATGTGTAAGCAAACTGTAGGTAAGATTTTTATAGTGATTAAATTAAGATTAATGACAAATATCTTTGCATTTTTTGTGGTGTCCTCTTTTTTTGTGATTTGTCCTCCTTTTTCACCATGTCTGTCCTCTTTTTTTAATGTATGCATCTGGTCACCCTACCTGGCACGGGCCCCTTAAAGTCCGGAGCCTTGGATGAGTGCCCAAGTTGCCTTCCCAAGGGCCATCTCTGGTAAACATATTCATGTACCTTAGAATGCACCATAAGGTACATGAAAGGGTGTTTAAACTCTGCATTATAATCCTTACTCATTCCATTTATTATTATTTTACATTGTAATAGCGCTTGATTTAAAAATCTGTCATTTAAACTCTTATTAACAACAGATTGTGAGTTACACAAGATTAGAATACTTTAGCATTGGTATTTAAAACAAAATAAAGACAAGACTTCAAATGTTAACAACTTGACTCTGTACTTGACGGTGGAATATAATTGTCAAAAACTAATAAATACAGCAATTGACACCATAAAAATTTACTGTTAATCTTCAGTAACTTTTTCGTGTTGTATGCGTGTGTGCACGCGAGAGAGAGACAAAGATGTACTGAGCATAACTGATCTGTACTTAACGGTTAAAATTACTGTCTTAATCAAAGTTATAAATAAAGAATTTTTAATTTTGCAAGAATTTGAATTGAAAATTATGGGTATCTCAGTACTTTTGCACCCGTCATGCTATACGGGGTCCAGACCCTTACCATAACAAATAACATAACTGTAACGTCACATAATCACAAATCTAAAATCTTAAAACATTCTGACTTAGGTTAAAAGCTGTAAAGGGGCTCTCAGAACAGGACAACACACTGAATTATACTGGCCATGGAGCCAGTCGTCAGAGCCTCGTTAGTCTGCAAAAAGCAGTCCAGGGTGTACTACATGGAAGCATCACCCCTTACAAATAAAGATTGATTTGATTTGAATTTAAAATTTTGGGAGCGTCAGCACTTAGGCTATTTTGCTCCCGTCACATTATACGGGGGCCAGCCCCTTATCATTACAAATAACTCTAACGTTGCGTAACTAAAAACCTTAAAATGTTCTGACTTCTGTTAAAAGCTGAGGCTGTAAATGGGCACTCAGCACACACAAGGACAAAAAACAGGACACACACACAAAATTATACTGGCCATAGTGCCAGTCGCCAGAGCCTCGTTAGTCTTTAGTCCAGGGTGCACTACGTGGAAGTGAGGTTGACTTTTGGGCGCCTATGTGGAAGGTACTCCTTACACCCCTACAAATAAAGAAAAAATGTATGCAAAGTACACGTGTCTTCTTTTTTCTTCTTTCGGAGTATGGACGGTAGAAGTACCCGCATTGCATCAAAGCGGTAGGCGATGACGGCAACGTCGCAACTGTGATTGGCACCGTATTGACAACTCCCTTCCAACAAGCAGGGCCCACAACTGAACTCTAAATGCTCTGTTCCTACGCTGACACCCACTTTAGCAACCATGTTTTGGTGCTGGTAACCCTCTGAACCCGAAAGTGAAAATAGATAATTAAGATTTTGCTTTACATTAAACCTAGCTTAGTGTCATAAGAGAAACTAACTTACATGAGAAGAGGGAGGGGCGGACTCGCAGGCCCATACTTTTATCACTAAAATTCCAGAAATCATTTTGTTATTGAATCATTGCATCCTTTGTTGATTACATAAGTGTTTGCAACAACCAATTATTACGCGAGTGTTGCATTCACTAAACTGCAAAAAACCAATGTTGTGTGTAGTTACATATTAATTATAATAACTACAAAAATTAACATCATTACCAATTAATTGTACCCTATTTGAAACATGAGTGTAATGTCGGAACACACAACCTTGGGGGTGAAGGCCTAAAATGTTCACCAAGTAAATTTTTTCCCCATTTACGTTACCTTTAGGATTTTATTGAAGAAAGATGATACAGAAATATTGGGAACACTCTATGGAACAAAATATTTTTATAAAAAAAATACGAACAGTTGAAAAAAAAAAAAAAAAAAGAAGTGGGCCAGACAGCCATCCCTTGGGTAAGATAGGGTTAATATTTTAGTGTAATTTTTTTACATTGACGAGGCGAGGGGGCTTAGTAAAGGTTTTTCATTTTTTCATAATTTCATTTATCTCAATCTCCATTGATCACCCTATAACTAAGGGTCCTACTACAGGAGACAACCTCGACAAGAAAAAACTATCCCAAGGTGCTAGTTGCACATGGCAATGGGGCAGTGTTGGCTGCAGGGGTAGGTGCAGTCGCGAACGTTCCGGCAGGGATTTCGGCTTGGTCCTCGAGTAGCCTTCATTCTTAGGGGTAGACTTTCCACAGCATAGAGGGCGTCTCGAGGTGGCAATTTATAGACCCTCCTTTAAAAATATAGACATATGTATATGGGTACAAAATCACTTTCAAACTGAGGGAAACCTCTAAAACGTGCGAGGCCCCAGAGCCTACCTAGTATGTTGTCCCAGCGAATCTGAATGCAAGACTCGAAGAAGTTTTAGATGAGCTTTTGCACCAAGCAAACATCACCTATCAGTCAATGCAGCAAGTTACACATGATTCCCTAAATCCTTTTGCCTGCCGTACCTACACAACTGCTCTCTTCTTCGTAACATGAGTTGTTAAGGTTTCAGGAACGGGTGGAGGAAGACTCCTCAGATGACCATCTGGCACCAGGTGCTGCCAAGAATAGCAAGTACAGTGAGTTGTAGAGGTCTGCATTGTATTGATATCCTGAGGACTTGGAAGTTTGTTGGGACAAGTCTGTTTCTAATTCTTAATTGAAATTCTGCAAATTGAACTTCTTTAGTGGTTTTCTTTAAGAGTTTGAACGTAAAGGCCCTTATAGATGGAGCAAGTAGTGGCAGCGAGTTAAGAAAGCAAGTAGTGGCAGCGAGTTAAGAAAGCAAGTACTGGCGGCCAGAAAACTCAAACATGTTTGTTTTTACTGGCGTGTGGGCAGCAAGTAGCAGGTCACATGACTGACAGCCAGGACTTTCCTGTCAAAACATGCACTTGCCGCCAGTAGCGCAGTACTCGGCAGTCGGGATCAGTCAGTAAAAGTTGTGCTGTGATGTTTTAAGATGTCTGTGAAAGGTTCTGAGAAGAAGAAAACAATAAAGTGGAGTTGTGACGAGATTATTACTTTTCGGAGATTTTTCACAAGTACCTACTGTTATGGAACGTACGGCATGTGGACTACATAGACAGAACAAAAAGGAAACTGCAATGAACAAGTTGAGGGAAGAACTTTTAAAGCAGAATGTTGTGGTACCAGACATTACTTTCTTGAGATCTAAAATTAAATCAATAAAAAAAAAAGGTACAGGCAAGAATTTGTTAAAGATGTTGAATCAAAATCAACCGGAAAGGGTACTGATGAGCTATATGAACCCAAATTATCATGATTTAATGTGGCTCATTCTTTTTTAAGAGAGGTGGTAATGACAAGAACTTCAACTTCAAATAAAAGGTAAAGTTTATTAAGCACTATACAATTGTCAATTAATAATTTGTTAAAAATTATAGAAACTTAAATTTAATGCAGCTTTATGAAAAGGGTGTAAGACTGCCATCCAGAGATATTGTTGTGGTTATTGAATTCACTCAGTAATGTTTATTACATCTATTGATGTGGTATTTATGTCGAAAATGCAAAAGAAATGCAAGATAAATAAAACCACATATAAACGATTTATCTCGTTGCTACGTACAGAATATCTGTGGTAAATTGCTTGAGTGTTCCTTGAAAAAGTACTGGTTTTTATAACGTTGTTTCTTCAGTAACCTCTTATCTGTTAGGAATTAGTATAATAGATATTTTCCAAAATCTAGTCTTTAAATAGATGTACATCATACTATGGTTTCCTAACCACTAGTAAAAGAAAAAACACGCCTTTGCAACTTTAGTTGCCAAGGAGCACATACGGAGTTAAAATCAGTAATGTATGCTATTTTTTATAGTCTTAGTAATATTGTTGTTGTTTTGGGAGGGTTACGTGTGGTTATAAATTAGCAAAGCATGGGTGCAGAGGGTGTTAGTATATTTCACTCACATCACATAATATATATAATATTCAAGGCAAATTAGGTAATTGTCAATCAAATGTCAGTTTTTGAAATACCTTGAAACATTCGTTAGGTTGCAGAGGCGCATCACACTTGTTACACAGATAAATTGTGCAATTTCCACATACTCTACAATGCCTGTACTTGGATATTCCCTTCTCAATTATGTAATCAGTTCTGTCTTGCCTTATATCATGCAACACTGGCGAGAACTCGCATGCCTGGAGATTCCTGTGGCATCCCAAAATACTTCAGAAGACATGTGGCACATTGATGACAAAATTCTAGCAATGATATGTCATGCCCAAATTTGCGGTACAAGGGCCATCCTTGTACAAATGAAACATCAATGGCGCAAGCAAAGAACGGCCACCACCATTTTTTGGTTCTTATATTACAATGATAAGTAGCTACGAATTGGTCACAGATATTCACACCACCCATGTGCAATCAATCAATTGTTCCTTTTATAGGTTATCAATGGGCTCTCGTGAAAGGGACTAAATTTGGACAAAATTCTGGAGGAGCTGGCCAAAGAAGAACCTAAGGAATTCCTTGATGTTATTGCTGTTTGTCCGTCCAAAGAAATCTATCTCTCTCTCTCTCTCGTACACAGAATATGTGTTGTGTTGTTCTATAATAAGTTACCACCAAGTAACCCAAATTGAACTAAAATGCATCAAATTTTTTCATTTTGTCTCTGCTAGATGTCCGTGCCACACATTTAATATGTCATCTTTTATCGTGCCTGAGATGTTGTATGGCATTGAAAGCAGTTCTGAGCAGCAGTCAAGTATGGAAATTGAAGATGAGACAGCTGAACCACCTATACCAGTTCCAGTTCATGTGTGGTACGAAGCCAACAAGATCCGTACCTACTATTTACCTCCCACTGCAAAAGTACAAAGACTACTGGAACTGGTGGCAGCGGATATAAATTTCAGATACCCGGAGCGTACGGGAGATGTCCCATGAAGTTGCACGACACACTGAAGTGAATTTGAATTTGAATTTGATTTTAAAATTGTGGGAGCGTCAGCACTTAGGCTATTTTGCTCCCGTCACATAATACGGGGACCAGCCCCTTATCATTACAAAAAACAACTCTAACGTTGCATAATTAAAAATCTTAAAATGTTCTGACTTCTGTTAAAAGCTGAGGCTGTAAACGGGCACTCAGCACAAATAAGGACAAAACAAAGTACATCACAAACAAAATTATACTGGCCATGGAGCCAGTCGCCAGAGCCTCGTTAGTCCTCAGTCCAGGGTGCACTAACGTGGAACTGAGGTTGACATTTGGGTGTACTACGTGGAAGTTCACCCCTTACACCCCCACACTGAAGTGAGAAATCTAAATTTCAGCTTGAAGTTTCCTGTTCAGGTCTGGGGAATCAGGGAACGGTGAAATTCATTTCGTAATCTAAAGTGATTAACTGTATGTGTGACAAACAACGCTTGGAACATGCAAATAACTCTCCTCGAAGACGTGAAAATAATGTAATATGTCCTTGCCCATGTAACAACTGTTCTGGGGTAGTTTATCGTTGCTATGAGAAACCTAAAAGTTCCGGTGTGGCTAATGATGTCGCAACAGATGACAAAACCACGTCACTTCATGTGCTGAATGGAAGTAAGGAGCGACATGTCACAACTAGACATCAAAGGAAGTCCTCAAAATCAAAAAGAAAAAAGGAGAAAAGAGAGCAACCAGTAAAATTAATTATCTAGTTATGATATGTTTCTTTTCCTTTTTCATTCTTTCATTGATACGGGTTTTTTTTCATAATATTGTGTAGTAGTAGTTGTGCGTTTGTTTTTTCCTTGTGTAGTGGTTGTTATGTGTTTGTTTGTCTTGTGTAGTAGTTGTGGTGTGCTTGTATGTGGGTTTGTCTTGTGTAGTAGGTGTGGTGTCTAGTGTGGTTGGGATTGTCTTGTGTAGTAGTTGTGCTGTCTAGTGTGTTTGTGTTTATCTAATGTAGTAGTTATGCTGTCTAATGTATTTCTGTTTGTCTTTTGTAGTATCGGTGATGTGTATGTATGTGTCTTGTGTTGTAGTTGTGCTGTCTAGTATGTTTATTTTGTCTTGTGTAGTAGTTGTGCTGTTTAATTTGTTTGTGTTTGTCTTGTGTAGTAGTTGTGGTGTGTAGTTCATGTTTATATTGTGTAGTAGTTGTGATGTGTTTGGGTGTGTCTTGTGTAGTAGTTGTGCTGTGTTTGTGTTTGTCTTGTGTAGTAGTTCCTCCATTCATATTGGGGGTTAGGCGTATAGCTGACAACTCTGCACTGTAAAAAAAACAATGTCAAGAAACAGCAATATAAGGCCATGGATGTTCCCAAGGTAAAATATTCCGGAGGTAAAATAGTCCCACGTTCGGATCTCCGGGTGGGGACTACTTTGGGAGGTCTCTGGACTAAGGATAAGATCTACGGTTAGGAATAAGGATATTAAATTAGGCTCCTGGAATGTTCTGAGTCTTTACCGGCCTGGGGCATTTCAGTGTACAGTTAATGAAATAGTTAAGTATAAATTAGATGTAGTAGCTGTCCAGGAAGTTAGGTGGCCACCAGAAGGGAATTGTAAAACTAAAAATTATACTTTTTTCTATGGTGGTACTGAAAACCATAATTTTGGAACAGGCTTTTTCATAAATAATAGAATTATATCGGCTCTTAAAACAGTAGAATTTACTAATGATAGGATATCATATGCAGTTTTACAGGGTAGGTGGTGTAAAATTATTTTAATAAACATACATGCACCAACGGAAGATAAAGATGATAATACTAAAGATGATTCTTATACAGAGTTAGAACAGGTCTTTGATAAATTTTCTCAGTATGATATGAAAATTTGTTAGGTGACTGTAATGCACAGATTGGCGAAGAAGAGACATTTAAACCCACGATTGGTAAAGAAAGTCTTCATGAATTAAGTAATGATAATGGTATAAGATTGATTACTTTTGCAACCTCAAAGAATTTAATTGTGAAAAGTACCACTTTTAAACATAAAGATATCCATAAATATACCTGGTCTTCTCCAGATGGTAAAACTCATAATCAGATAGATCATATTCTCATTGATAAGAGAAGGCATACTAGTATAATTGACGTTCGTACACATAGAGGTGCTGACTGTGCCAGTGACCATTATTTAGTAATTGCTAAATTAAGAGAAAGACTCTCAGTGATAAATCATAAGCAACAAAATCTAAAGGTTCTAAAATTTGATACAGGAAAGTTACTGATGAAAGAATTAAGAAAGATTACCAAATTAAACTGTCAAATAGATTCGATGTTTTGCAGGATTTAAATGATGATGAAAATATAAATGAAACAGATGTAAATAATAATTGGGAGCACATACGTAATGCAATAGAATCAGCAGCTAAACAAAGTATAGGATACCATAAACCGAGAAAAAGTAAGCCATGGTTTGATAATGAATGTCATAATCTAATAGAAATAAGAAATCAGGCTAGACTTAGGTGGTTAAATAACTCCGATTATACAAATCTAAACAATTATAATAGAATAAAGCGAGAAGTTAACCGCACGTTTAGAAGTAAAGAAGAGATTACTTGAAAAGCAAAATTAACGAAATTGAAACAAACAGCAAAAATAAAAATATCAGAGATTTATATAAAGGTGTAAATGAGTTTAGAAAGGGGTGGCAACCTAACGTAAACTTGATAAAAGATAAAGACGGTGATTTTCTATCTGACCCAAGCGATATTCTAAATAGATGGAAGAACTACTTTAATGACCTTTTAAATGTCCATGTAGGAGATAAATCAGAAGTAAATGAAGTCCACACTTCAGAACCTTTAGTTCCAGAACCTAACTTGACTGAAGTTAAAGATGCTATTAAAAGGCTAAAGAATAACAAAGCACCTGGCATTGATTTAATACCAGCTGAGTTAATAAAATATGGTGGAAATTCATTAATATGTCAAATTCATAAATTAATTTGTTTAATATGGAATAAAGAAGATATCCCTCAACAGTGGAAAGAATCCATAATTGTTCCTGTGTTTAAAAAAGGTGATAAAATGAACTGCAATAATTACCGTGGATTTGAATTTGAATTTGAATTTAAAATTTTGGGAGCGTCAGCACTTAGGCTATTTTGCTCCCGTCACATTATATGGGGACCAGCCCCTTATCATTACAAGTAACAACTCTAACGTTGCTTAACTAAAAATCTTAAAATGTTCTGACTTTTGTTAAAAGCTGAGGCTGTAAACGGGCACTCAGCACACACAAGGACAAAAAACAGGACAACACACACAAAATTATACTGGCCATAGTGCCAGTCGCCAGAGCCTCGTTAGTCTTTAGTCCAGGATGCACTACGTGGAAGTGAGGTTGACTTTTGGGCGCCTTAGAAGAAGGCCGCCCCTTACACCCCAATTACCGTGGAATTTCTCTACTCTCAACAACATATAAAATATTATCTAACATTCTTTTAACAAGACTAACCCCATATGCTAATGAAATTATAGGTGATTATCAATGTGGATTTAAACGTAACAGATCAACTACAGATCAAATTTTTCACATCAGACAGACACTTGAAAAAAGTGGGAATATAACCAAAATATCCATCAGCTATTCATTGATTTCAAAAAAGCATATGATTCGGTCAAAAGAGATAAATTATATAATATATTAGTAGAGTTTGGAATACCTAAGGAGCTTGTTAATATGATAAAAATATGCACCAGTAAAACAGAAAGTAAAATTCGTGTGGGTAATAATATGTCTGACATATTAATAATTCATGATGGGTTAAAACAAGGAGATGCATTATCTCCATTGCTCTTTAATTTTGCCTTAGAATATGCTGTTAGGAAGGTAAAAGAAACTACACAAGGAATAAAATTAAATGGTGTGACTCAGTTGTTAGCATATGCAGATAATGTAGACTTACTGGGGGATGATGTGAATACAATTAAGAATAATGCTAAAATATTTATCAAAACTTCTAAAGAGATAGGTTTGGAAGTTAACAAAGAGAAAACTAAATATATGCTTACAGGCCAAAACCAAGTGTTAGGTAATAATGAAAATCTAATTATTGATAACAACTCGTTTGAAACAGTTTCCAAATTCAAATACTGAGGAGTAATATTAACAAATGAAAATTATATTAAAGAGGAAATAAAAAGTAGGCTTAATTCAGGAAATGCATGTTACTTCTCTCTTCATAAACTTTTGTCTTCTCGTTTAATATCTAAGAAACTAAAAGTTAAAATATACAAAACAGTAATTTTGCCTGTAGTATTATATGGATGTGAAACTTGGTCCCTTACATTGAAAGAGGAACATAAATTGAGAGTATTTGAAAATAAGATCCTTAGGAAAATCTTTGGACCTAAAAGGAATGAGGAGACAGGTAAGTGGAGAAGGTTACATAATTTAGAACTACTAACTAACTAACTAACTCTCTAGCCTTCTTAAACCCGAAGGTTCATGGCTGCAGCAACACAGGCCTTCCATGTTTCCCTATTTTGAGCAAGTTCTATATACTCTTTTCCATCCCTACCGATTTCCCTTAGGTCCATCTCAACGTTGTCCCTCCATCTTCGTCTTGGCCTTCCTACAGGTCTCTTACCATCAGGTTTCCCAACAAGAATCCTGTAAACTCCTCGTTCCTCTCCCATTCGTGCCACATGGCCTGCCCACCTAAGTCTTCTTGATTTAATGATTCTAATAATATCTGGACATGAATACAAATTATGTAGTTCTAAATTATGTAACCTTCTCCACTCACCTGTCTCCTCATCCCTTTTAGGTCCAAATATTTTCCTAAGGATCTTATTTTCAAATACTCTCAATTTATGTTCCTCTTTCAATGTAAGGGACCAAGTTTCACATGCATATAATACTACAGGCAAAATTACTGTTTTGTATATTTTAACTTTCAGTTTCTTAGATATTAAACGAGAAGACAAAAGTTTATGAAGAGAGAAGTAACATGCATTTCCTGAATTAAGCCTACTTTTTATTTCCTCTTTAATATAATTTTCATTTGTTAATATTACTCCTAAGTATTTGAATTTGGAAACTGGTTCAAACGAGTTGTTATCAATAATTAGATTTTGATTATTACCTAACACTTGGTTTCGGCCTGTAAGCATATATTTAGTTTTCTCTTTGTTAACTTCCAAACCTATCTCTTTAGCAGTTTTGAAAAATATTTTAGCATTATTCTTAATTGTATTCACATCATCCCCCAGTAAGTCCACATCATCTGCATATGCTAAGAACTGAGTCACACCATTTAATTTTAGTCCTTCTTTAGTTTCGTTTACCTTCCTAACAGCATATTCTAAGGCAAAATTAAAGAGCAATGGAGATAATGCATCTCCTTGTTTTAACCCATCATGAATTGTAAATTTGTCAGACATATTAATACCCACACGAATTTTACTTTCTGTTTCACTGGTGCATACTTTTATCATACTAACAAGCTTCTTAGGTATTCCAAACTCAACTAATATATTATATAGTTTATCTCTTTTGACTGAATCATATGCTTTTTTGAAATCAATGAATAGCAGATGGACATTTTGATTATATTCCCACTTTTTTTCAAGTGTCTGTCTGATGTGAAAAATTTGATCTGTAGTTGATCTGTTACGTTTAAATCCACATTGATAATCACCTATAATTTCATTAGCATATGGGGTTAGTCTTGTTAAAAGAATGTTAGATAATATTTTATATGTTGTTGAGAGTAGAGAAATTCCACGGTAATTATTGCAGTTCATTTTATCACCTTTTTTAAACACAGGAACAATTATGGATTCTTTCCACTGTTGAGGGATTTCTTCTTTATTCCATATTAAACAGATTAATTTATGAATTTGATACATTAATGAATTTCCACCATATTTAATTAACTCAGCTGGTATTAAATCAATGCCAGGTGCTTTGTTATTCTTTAGCCTTTTAATAGCATCTTTAACTTCAGTCAAGTTGGGTTCTGGAACTAAAGGTTCTGCTGTGTGTACTTCATTCACTTCTGATTTATCTCCTACATGGACATTTAAAAGGTCATTAAAGTAGTTCTTCCATCTATTTAGAATATCACTTGGGTCAGCTAGAAAATCACCATCTTTATCTTTTATCAAGTTTACTTTAGGTTGCCACCCCTTTCTAAACTCATTTACACCTTTATATAAATCTCTGATATTTTTATTTTTGCTGTTTGTTTCAATTTCGTTAATTTTGGTTTTCAAGTAATCTCTTTTTTTACTTCTAAACGTGCGGTTAACTTCTCGCTTTATTCTATTATAATTGTTTAGATTTGTATCATCAGAGTTATTTAACCACCTAAGTCTAGCCTGATTTCTTATTTCTATTAGATTATGACATTCATTATCAAACCATGGCTTACTTTTTCTCGGTTTATGGTATCCTATACTTTCTTTAGCTGCTGATTCTATTGCATTACGTATGTGCTCCCAATTCTTATTTACGTCTGTTTCATTTATATTTTCATCATCATTTAAATCCTGCAAAACATCAAATCTATTTGACAGTTTAATTTGGTAATCTTTCTTAATTCTTTCATCAGTAAACTTTCCTGTATCAAATTTTAGAACTTTTAGATTTTGTTGCTTATGATTTATCACTGAGAGTCTTTCTCTTAATTTAGCAATTACTAAATAATGGTCATAATTTAGAACTACATAATTTTTATTCATGTCCAGATATTATTAGAATCATTAAATCAAGAAGACTTAGATGGGCAGGCCATGTGGCACGAATGGGAGAGGAAAGAGGAGTTTACAGGATTCTTGTTGGGAAACCTGGTGGTAAGAGACCTGTAGGAAGGCCAAGACGAAGATGGAGGGACAACGCCGAGATGGTTGATTTGGTTTGATTTTAAAATTTTGGGTGCGTCAGCACTAAGGCTATTTTGCACCCATCACACTATACGGGGTCCAGCCCCTTATCTTTACACATAACAACTCTAATGTTGCTTAATTAAAATCATAAAATATTAAAATGTTCTGACTTTCGTTAAACGCTGAAGCTGGAAAGGAGCACTCAGCACAAATAAGGACAAAACACAGGACAACACAAACAAAATTATACTGGCCAGGGGGCCAGTCGCCAGAGCCTCAGTCTGCAGTCCAGGGTGTACTATGTGGAAGTGAGGTTGACTATTGGGTGCACTACGTGGAAGGAGCACCCCTTACACCGGATCTCTCAGACTTGTCAGACGAAGACTGTGACCCTACATATCAGCCAGATTCATCACTCCAACCTGATTGCACTGCAGGAACAGATGATTCTAGAGTGACAAAGAAGATGAACCACAAGGTAACAATTGATATGAGTAAATCAAATACATTGATGCGCTAATGAATATTCTTCCACAATAATAATAATGACAAATATTATATGTTTTTATATGTTACAATAAATATGCCGGATGCCGTGGCCAAGTGGTTAGCACATCATGCTACGACGCTCGGGGTCCCGGGTTCGAATCCCGTGTCAACACAACGAGGTGGAAACCTTGATCGGAATTCACATCAAGATGGGAAGTCTAAATTATCCCCGTGTGAGGCTCTATTGGTCTAACAATTCAGGAACAAGAATACCAGTTATTTCGGAAACAATGCCAGTAAATCATTTCTTCACTCTTAACAAGCAATTTGCACATGGTGGATACCACAAAACCTGATGAAATAAGTCAGATATGGAAAGTGCAACCACTCTTATCAGTAGTCCAGAAGAAATGCAACAGCCTTCCAAAAACTGAAAACTATTCAGTAGATGAACAGATAATCCATTCAAGTGTAATCTAAACATCAAGCAATACATCAAAGGAAAACCTTCACCATGGGGAGTGAAGGTATTCCTTCTTTGCACCTCCTCAGGATTAGTAACTGATTTCCTTGTGTATCAAGGAAGTACTACAAAGTTCGTTACTAATACAGCAAAGGGTATTTTAGCAGTTGGCACCATTCGACAAAATTGCTTGGAATACTGTCCTTTGAAACCAGAGAAGAAAATGAAGAAGCTTCCCCGAGGCAGTGTACACTATAGAGTTCATGTAGACTCTGATATCTGTGCTGTTCATTGGATAGATAATCATTCGGTCTCATTAATATCTTCTTGGAGAAAAGTGTGACAGCAGCCAGAAGATGGAGCAAGAAAAAAGCAAAATATATTGATTTGATTTGATTTTAAAATTTTTGGGTGCCTAAGCACTAAGGCTATTTTGCACCCATCACACTATACGGGGTCCAGCCCCTTACCCTTACATGTAACAACTCTAACGTTGCTTAATTAAAATCATAAAAGATCAAAATGTTCTGACTGTTGTTAAAAGCCGAGGCTGCAAAGAACACTCAGCACAAATAAGGACAAAACACAGGACAACACAAACAAAATTATACTGGCCAGTCGCCAGAGCCTCGTTAGTCTTTAGTCCAGGGTGCACTACGTGGAAGTGAGGTTGACTTTTGGGCGCCTACGTGGAAGGTACCCCTTACACCCCGCAAAATATATTGATGTGCCCATCCCGGAAATTGTACAAACTTACAACAGCGAAACGGGAGGAGTGGATCTCATTGACATGCTCATTGCTCTGTATATAATCAATATGAAAACAAGGAAGTGGACCCTACAAGTAATATTTCACTTCATTGATCTTGCATGTGCAAATACTTGACTTGAATACAGAACTGATGCAGCTGCGTGCAATATTCCACAAAAAGAAGTTATGGACCTATTATAGTTTAGTGAAACTTTGTCACTGGATCTGATGAAATGCAACAAAGTCAAATCTACAAGAGGAAGCAGTGGAAACGAGGCTGCAAAACCAGCTATACTCCCCAAAGTGCCAAGTGGAAGTCATTTACGTTACAATAACATCGACCATTTTCCCAAGTTACTCGAGCAGAAGAATGCACCCAGAAGAATGAACTCTGTTATAAGAAAACCATGATTGCATGTCTTAAGTGTGGTGTGCCTTTGTGTTTCACTAGGGAACGTGATTGTTTTTATGATTACCATCATTGTAAGAAATGATCATACAGCTATTCATATAAACCTATGTACGCAGTACTCAAAGCTGTTTTAAGTTGTTTTTTTCATTCTTACATCAAAATAAACATTATACATGAAAATGGAGATTTATTTCAAATTATAACATATCTGTGACTGAAAGGGTTAAAATTTGGGTGCAAAAGCACGTAGGCTATTTTCCACTCGTCACTGTATACAGGGTCCAGCCCCTTACCAGAACTAAAATAACATAACTGTAATGTTATGTCGTAACTAAAATATTAAAATATTCTGACTTCCGTTAAAAGCTGAGGCTGTAAAGGGGCACTCAGCACACACTAGAACAAAACACAGGACAACACAAAAAATTATACTGGCCATAGGGCCAGTCGCTAGAGCCTCGTTCGTCTGCAAAATACAATCCAGGGGGTACTATGTGGAAGGTCACCCCTTACACCCCAGTGTTACTGATATTGCTGCAGATTTAGAAGATGGAACATGTTGTGAAATCTTCAAGTGGCAAAGTGTATAATACTAAAAATTTCAGTGATCAATTTTTAGTCAAGCCCCTTCCCCAGTTTTCAGGAGGCAAATTCACCTGCCAGATAAATTTGAAGATTCTGATTCTGAGGAGGATGGCAAGGAAAATGAAAATTATATTCACTATTCTTTGAGAAACTGGGCACTGGAATTTCAAATATCCCATGTTGCTTTATCAGCGCTTCTATGTATTTTGAGAGCACGTAAGTGTTTCATTTTGCCAGCTGATGCTCGTTCCTTATTAAAGACAATATCTTTTGTCTCTGCAGGTTGTTGAACCAGGATGGTACTCCCATTTTGGGTTAAAGGCGGGCATACAGAAAACATTAGGTTAGTTCTCTGAGTTTTTCTCAAATAATCACATTGACCTTCTAATTGATGTTGAAGGTTTGCCATTATTTTGAAGTAGTTCTGGCAAATTGTAGCTTATTTTTTCCTCATTCCAGAATGTTCCTAATGTTGTTTCTCTTGTGGCCATTTATTTTGGATCTCAAAATCGTTACTCTTCCTGCACCAATGTGTAATGTTGAAGGATGCTTCATCAATAACCTGATGACATTTCATGATAATGGCATTCCAATGACACATGCGGCGTTTATTGAAAAACTTTAAGACTAATTCCATGTTAAAGATTCTCCTTTAGTTGCTATACCAAATTTGAATTTTATCGCATCTTTTCCTCTTGATTATATGCACTTAGTGTGTTTTGGGGTTGTGCAAACTATTGTGTGTGTGTGGATTTTTGGTAATGTGCCCTTAAAACTTCCATCTTATATTATCACAAAAAAATCAGATAATCTAAGTTTCACTTGCTTGCCATATTTCATTAGAATTTTGTAGGTAACCTCGAAAGCTGGACCACATTAAATGCTGGAAAGCCATAGAAATCAGACAGTTTTTATTTACACAGGGCCTATTGTTTTATGTGATCCATTAAATGATGATAATCATTCTGTTTATGCTGATTTCAAGTGTTTAAATTTTGTAATGACACTCCTCTTAACTGCAAAGCTTTGTGTTCAACATAAGACATGTGCCCATGATTTTCTGAAGCTGTTCTTTGATTCCTTTAGGAATAATTTATGAGCAACAATTTCAGACACATAATTTCCTTGGTTTTCATCATGCTGATGATGTTTCAACGTTTGAAGCTTTGGATTCTTGCAGCGCTTTTAGATTTGAAAATTATTTGCAATTTCTCAGGAAAGGAGACAAACCTCTGCAATAAATAGTAAAGAGACTTCGTGAATTATCCTATTCATTATTCAGACCATCTGCATTGTCTTAGTCTGAATATTTATCTCCACATATCTAAGGTCGCCTGGTCAATGGAAGTTTGCAGACAATTATATTTATATGTTGCATAACAAGTACTAACCTGTGTTATAATTAATAAAATTATTAATTATTGAAATATATTACAAATTACATGATTTCAAACAATTAACATTCGTACTTGTAATTTTTCTTCTGGGCATTTTTTACCCAGTGTGCATCCTTACGTTATGGCAGAAAACGATCTGCTCAAAAATGTTCAAACTTAATAAAATTAGGTTAGTCATTGAAGATATTATTATTTACATGCTATGAAGCAATTAAAATTTGGATTTAAGAAGCAAGTTATTTGTTTTTCTTAACCCAACGAGCATCCTGCCGAGTTAATTTGAATTTGAATATTCTGACTTTGGATAAAAGCTGAGGCACAGACAAGGACAAAACACACACTATCCTACGAAGATTATGCTGGCCGTAGATCCAGATGTCAGAGCCTCGTCAGTTTGCAAAATGCAATCCAGGGTGTACTACGTGGAGGTGAGGTTGACAATTAGATGTACTACATGGAAGGATCAACCCTCTTCTCATTGATGATAGTAAATGTTTGTTTACTGAATGCCAGGTGATATTCCTCCAGTCTATATTACCTCACCTCCACCACATTACTTTATGCATCCAAGAATTTTGACTTTGCTTTCCACTGAAAACAAGCTGATAAGGTTCAAATCAAAAATTTGTCTTCAAAACTGCATATCGCAATTCCATTTTTTCATAGTTAATATTATCTAGGAACTCCCACGCAGCCAGATGGGTCTCACTCTTGCCAATGGTGCAAACAGTCCCAGGTTTGATTCTCAACAGGAGAATTTCTCAAGTAGTAGGCTCCGCTCTCAAAAGCCAGAAAACTGCAGTGATGGCTTTGATTTTCATTTGATTTTAAAATTTTGGGTGCATCAGCACTTAGGCTATTTTGCACCCGTCACATTATACAGGGTCCAGCCCCTTATCTTTACAAAGAACAACTCTAACGTTGCATAAGTAAAATCTTAAAAGCTTAAAATGTTCTGACTTTCATTAAAAGCAGAGGCTGTAAAGGAGCACTCAGCACACACAAGGACAAAAAAACAGGACAACACACACAAAATTATACTGGCCAGTGTGCCAGTCGCCAGAGCCTCGTTCGTCTGCAAAACGCAGTCCAGGGTGTACTAATGTGGAAGTGAGGTTGACAGTTGGGTGTACTATGTGGAAGGTCACCCCTTACACCCCTGCAGTGAAGGAATTCTATGCTCTGACCACAGATTGCCCAATGTAAAACCCACCTGGCTGGCCCTTGTGTTACTGTTATTGACACTTCCTTTATTTATTTATTTACAGAAAGCTTGTCCTGAAAGTGTGTTGTGGTACATCACGAAGCAGCCCCATTCTGATAGCAAGGATACTGATACAGCAGATGAGTTGGACTTTGAATTGGAGACTGAAGTGGTTTTGCATTACCATAAATTGACACCAAGCGATCTGACCAACATAGAGGTGACCACAAGAGAAAGTGAGCCCAATTGGAAAATACAGAGTAGGATGCTTGACTGCATCAATATTTCATAACATCTTGAAGTGCAAATCATGTGCTGGAAAAGAAGCCATTTTGGAACTGGTTACGCAATATAAGAATGAAATAAAAGCAGATTCGTTACAGTGGGGGAAAAAGCAAGAGAGTACTGCAAGGAACATGTTTTTAGAATCCGAGAGTGAAAAATACATTGAACTGAAAGTCCAACAGTGTAGTTTGTTTGTTGACAGGTATTACTCTCACATAGGGGCAACACCTGATGGTATTGTGACATGCAAATGTCATGAGGCAGCCACACTAGAAATTAAATGTCCACTGGAACACTTAGTTTCCCAGAGGGAGTTTTGTTTGGACAGCAACAAAAATCTAAAAGAAACTCATGATTATTGGATCCAGATACAAGGGCAAGTGGCCATAACTGGACTAAAAAAGTGCATGTTTGTTGTGTGGGTACCACCAGATACTGTACGCATGAGCACGTGAACACTCATGTATATGGTTTAAATTACGTACATATTACATGCACACACACACACACACACACACACACATATTTATTCGAAAAATACTTCTTTGATGTCCGAATATATACACACAATTTACACTGAGTTGACGTCTTTCACGTCTGATAACTTTTTTAGATAGTTGGTAACACTGACTCCCATGGTGTTCCACGGATTTCGTTGAACACAATTGCTTTGCGTGTTGCATCAAACTGACAGCTAAGGGGTTGTTTGCCACTATACCGCGAAAATGTTCACTGGGCTGTACGAACATATGGTACGGGGAGCACCGATTCAAGCAGCAATACTTCTTGCATTCGGCACCAGAGTGCAGCATATACAAGGCATATCTAGGGGGGACTAGAGACAGTCTGCGCTACATAGTTGCAAACTTTAGTGAGAAATCGCTAAGCCTGGTGGATTTTAAATTCCAGTCGTCGCTAAAGTTCACAGAATAGTGACGAGCAACTTTTCTTTAGAAACTAGTTTGCAGGAGTTACATATTTTTAAAGGTTTATATGATTTGAGCATGTGTGTCTAAGGGCCATTCAGACTATGCAACTTTATTTAGTAATCAACGTATTTAATGAAAAAAAAAAAAAAAAAAAAAAAAAAAAAAAAAAAAAAAAAAAGAAAAGAACTCTCACCAACTTAAATTGCAAAGGAAAGTGCGGATTATATTTACATCAATTGAACGTGCATTTTTCTGGTAACTATACTCAGAATAGTATGGAGTCCTAGTTCTAAATAGCTGTTACCGAAAAAAGTTATCAAATGATGTTAGTAAATTATTTTTATTATTCTCTAAGTTATTAGAATATGCTTATTGTGAAGAACAAAATATAATTTTCAGAATACTAGACATGCATTTTTGCTACACATAATATTTTCTTATTTGAAGTTAGAAAGTTAAAAAGAAATCTGCATAAAATTATCTCATTTGAAATTAAGTTATTTTTTAATCTACATTTAAACGTACAAACATTGAAATTTAATTTATTGGTTGGAATAAACCTCATGTAAGTTGTTCTTTACAGTACTTTTTAACAATACATTTTGCATTTTTCACTTGTAAATTTGATTCAGCAACTTTTAGCACATGCTGAAGATTTAGCAACTTCTGCGTTTCAATTGTTGGCAACACTGTTGCTGAAGGAGAACTGCAAGGGGACATTATTTTTGGAAAGGTCAAGTTCCGTTCGTTTTGCACGGCAATAAAAAAAGCCTATGCTCCTTGGTGGCAACTGGCAAAATGCAGTTAGAGTGGTGTCGACTGTTGAGAGCGCGATATCTATTGGCAAGCGGTTGGGTGAATTTATGTGTATTGGCTTTCAGACACGTACGCGTGTGTGTGTGTGTGTGTGTGTGTGTAGTGTTTTGTACACTATGAATACTGTTAGGAGTTTGAAAGAAACTTCATTTTCGCAAATGAGTGAAGCAGAACGAACATAAGTAAAAAGGATGGGCCCTGACATGTCGGACCTCTGCATTGTACAAGAGGTAAGTACTCCCAAACTTCAATCATAAGCATCCAAACAGAGTTATTGTGGGTGAGGCGAGGCGAGGGCATTCTGTATAATACCCAAATATCTTACATACACAAAATATTTTTTTCTGGACTGGACTTGTCCTCCACTCTGTCCCGCTAACGATGCACGTGCTTTCAAACCTGAATGAATGTCATTGGTTAACATATGTTCGGTGTAATAGAAAGTAGATTGCGAAGTATGGTAGTGTTGCATTGTACATACCTAAGATTGCATGTTATACTAATTAGTTTGCACTAGCCATATAGCGTGATTTTGTGGGAAATAGTTGAAAATAAGTTGAACTGTGATTCTTGAGTATGAAGTTACAAGGGGAGAGGAGCAAATCTCCATTCAGTATAAAATGTTATTGTGAACCGCACGCGACACCACTGATTTTGTGTGTCATGTACATGGAAAGATTTTATGGTTAGGGAAGGAACATTAAGTCATCATAGGTGCTGGAGGTGAGCCAAGTGTTACCATGTCTTTACTGTAATATTTTTTGTCCAATCTTGTAAGTGCCATTTTTTCCCTCCGATACTCCTTACTTGTCTCATTTCCTTTACTTGTAACTGGTCTAACACACAGAAATTGTATTGAGTTTTCTCCTAATTGGCCAGACACAGGTGTTTTGAATTTGAATTTTTGAATTTGAATTTAAAATTTTGGGAGCGTCAGCACTTAGGCTATTTTGCTCCCGTCACAATATACGGGGACCAGCCCCTTATCGTTACAAATAGCAACTCTATCGTTGCAGAACTAAAATCATAAAATATTAAAATGTTCTGACTTTCGTTAAAAGCTGAGGCTGTAAAGGGGCACTCAGCACACATAAGGACAAAAGAACAGGACAATACAAACAAAATTATACTGGCCATCGGGCCAGTCGCCAGAGCCTCGTTAGTCATTAGTCCAGGGTGTACTACGTGGAAGTGAGGTTGACTTTTGGGTGCACTACGTGGAAGCAGCACCCCTTACACCCCAGACACAGGTGTTTATAACTATACGTAGTGCGTAATTATTTGATAATTAGTTGGTTTTGTGTGAATAGTTTGTGTCATTCTACTCTTTTCCATTCTGTGTACAAAGCTATATCTTAATTAACATAAGTGTAAGCATGTGTCTTATATTATTATTGTTCCTTGTGATGTTTTCATTTTTATGAAACCATACTTTTTAAACACACCAGATGTTTCTTGCAACACAGAATAGAATTTGAATTTGAATTTAAAATTTTGGGTGCGTCAGCACTAAGGCTATTTTGCACCCTTCACATTATACGGGGTCCAGCCCCTTATCGTTACAAATCACAACTCTAACGTTGCAAAACTAAAATCATAAAATATTAAAATGTTCTGACTTTCGTTAAAAGCTGAGGCTGCAAACGGGCACCCAGCACACATAAGGACCAAAGAACAGGACAAGACAAAAAAAATTATACTGGCCATGGGGCCAGTCGCCAGAGCCTCGTTAGTCTTCAGTCCAGGGTGTACTAACGTGGAAGTGAGGTTGACATTTGGGTGTACTACATGGAAGGTCACCCCTTACACCCCAACACAGAATAGAAGACTGGTGCCAGCAGAGCAAATAGTGGGCACTAGACAACCTGAAATTTGTCGTGTTCTTGGATGAGTCCACCACCTGTACTTTGCATGGTTCGAATATTTGCAATCTCTTGGTAGCTCTACAGAAATGCACATCTCTCTGTAAACGTTTACCATTTCTTTGTTCTTGAATGAGGCGTGTATTTGTGTTGAAATAAAATGTTCTAACCAAAAATGCATTTTTTGTTATGGGCACAGAATGTGATTTCTTTGCAAAGTATTTCCAGCACATCATGATCACATTCAATTGGCAGAGTTTTCTTCATTTACGTGGAGTTGTTGGCATTAAAGAAAAACATTACATTACATGGCAACTAAAGTATCCTATTATAGAAATTTATAATTTTGTTGATCAGAAATTATAAAGATTTGCAAGACAGTCCAAAGTGTGAATGGATTTGAATTTGAAATTTTGGGTGCGTCAGTACTTAGGCTATTTTGCACTCGTCACTTTATACGGAGTCCAGCCCCTTACCTGAACTAAAATGCAACTAATAACATAACTGTAACGTTGGAACACTAAAATATTCTGACTTAGGTCAATATAACAAAAATAAAAACTCTACTGTCATGTCTTAACTAAAATATTCTGACTTCCATTAAAAGCTGAGGCTGTAAACGGGCACTCTGCACACATAAGGACAAGATACAGGACAACACACAGAATTACACTGACCATAGGACCAGTCTCCAGAGCCTAGTTTGTCTGCAAAATGCAGTCCAGGGTTTAAGTGTGAAGGGAAATTGTGATTTCTGCAATTTCTATCTTTACTCACAGAATTGATTGCAGTGGCCTCATGCTCACTGGAAACTGCAATGCTCAACCAGCAATAGACTGATTCAATTATGGCAATCAAATGCAAGGAGCAGAGGACTATCCTTAAGGTTTGGGATCACAACTTTGTAGCTTTTTAGCTGGTGCACACACACACGAAAAAAAAAATCACAAACCATTAAGAAATGGAAAGATCGAAGAAGACAGCTGCACATTCATATTCCTCCAGTGAAGTGGTATAATATATTGCATGCTTTTGTGAGAGACGTAAAGGGGAAGAATTTGAATTTGATTTTAAAATATTGGGTGTGTTAGCACTTAGGCTATTTTGCACCCATCACATGATACGGGGTCCAGCCCCTTACATTATCTAAAATATAACTAAGAACACAACTGTAATGTCGGAGACAAAAATATTCTGACTTCAGATAAAAGCTGAGGCTGTAAAGGGGCATTCAGCAAAAACAAGGACAAAACACAGGACAACACACATGCACACAGTTCTACAAAGATGATACTGGCTGTAGGTCCAGATGCCTGAGCCTCATTAGTCTGCTAAATGTAGTCCAGGGTGTACTATATGGAACTGAGGTTGTCAAATGAGGTACTAAATGGAAGGGTTACCCCTTACATCCTCACATACAAACTTATTCTTCTGTTAAGTGCTTTCCTAGTACATAGGTACATTTCAAGTTTGTTCACCACTTTTGACTTTTTGATTATTTGCATGTGTACTGGTGCACAGGATAATTTATTATGATTTGCTTTATTTTACTTCGCTTTATGTGTAATTTTTGGCTAATTTGCAAAGATGGTGATGAGTGATGATATGATGAATTTGAATTTATCTTAAAATATTGGGTGCATCAGCACTTAGGCTATTTTGAACCAGTCACATTATACGGGGCCCAGCCCCTTACCATTACAAATAACAACTCTAGCGTTGCATAACTTAAATCTCAAAATATTCTGATTTCCGTTAAAAGCCAAGGCTGTAAAGGAATACTCAGCACACATTAAGGACAAAAAACAGGACAACACATAGAATTATACTGGCTATAGGACCAGTCGCCAGAGCCTCGTTTGTCTGCAAAATGCAGTCCAGGGTGTGCTATGTGGAAGTGAAGTTGACAGTTGGGTGTATTATGTGGAAGATCACCACTGATGATATGATGAATGGACATTCACAAACATCCATGCCCAGGCCAGTATTCGAACCTGGGACTCCTGGCGTGGTGCACAGGATATGAATAGAGGTGAAAATATTTGGTACTTGCATCAATAGTAAAACAATGAATGAATTTGAAATTTTGGGGGCATCAGCACTTCGGTTATTTTGCATCAGTCACATTACATGGGGTCCAGCCCCTTAGCATAAATGAAATATAGCTAATATAACATAACTGTAATGTTGAGGGACTAAAATATTCTTACTTGGGTTAAAAGCTGAGGCTGTAAAGGGACACTCGGAACACATGAAAACACATACACAGCCTCAACTGTAAAAAATCCAGAGGATGTTACTGATCATAGGTAGGCCTGCTGGCCTGGAAGACTGCAGTTGCTGGGGTGTACTATGTGGAATGGATATGAAATTGACTTTTGGGTGCGTTCGTGAAACATCTCCCATTACACTCCTGGGTTGAATAGTAATAAGATGAAAGATGATTTTTGATTCAATGAATTGATTTCTATTACTTGGCGTTTCTGACACTTTATGCTAATTGCAAAGATGAGAATGAAAGGATGATCAGGAACAGGATCAGAGATAATGACAGGACAATCACACACATATGTGGACAGCACACAATTATACTCCCATAGAGGATTATAATACTGGCAATGGTTCCAGGTGCTAGAGCCTTGTTAGTTTGCAAAATTTAGTCCAGGGTGTAGAACATGGAAGTGAGTATTATGTCTTGAGAAAGGGTCATGCCTTACACCCTTCTTGCTCTCTTGGATTTCTTAACACTAGAGATTTATTTTCTTACTCTCAAAAATTATTATGTTAACGAGTTCATTCTGAATTTGAAAGTCAGTGGCTTTATTCACAGTCTTGGCAGAATGCATGATGACATTCATGTTTTGTGGTCAGGAATAGAAAATCTGGATGCCCAAGGGAGCACAACAATTAAAGAGACAAAGTATTTGGTACGGTCAATAAATAACCGTATTAATGCCGTGAAAAAGTGCAATAAAGTGACAGAGCGATGATATGTAGGCCATGCTGGGGTACGCCACATGTCTGAGACACTAGTTCCAGACCGCATCGCTAGGTGGCATCACTGGCAGGGAAGGGAGATTGTGTATGTGTAATTTGCCTCCAAGGTGCCAGTCAGTCATTCAGCGAGGTGATTCATTGCACTCACAATGTCAGGTGCCACAAAGGAGATTCAAAATAGCGAAAATATTAGTAGAGAGGCTAAGGGAGGTTGGAGGAAAGACCGAATTCAGTGTTGAGAATTCTTGGGAAGTGAAGAAGAGATTGGAGGGGATAAACCTAGATGAGGAGGATGAAATTCGTAGTTTTGATGTTGTTAATTTGTATCCTAGCGTCCCTCGAGATAAAGCCGCAGATTGTCTTCAGAGATGGGTTATGGATACGGGAATTGATGTTGTGACAGCCTGGGAGTTCGTTCGGTGGTTTCATTTAGTATCAGGATATAATTATTTCTGTTTCAATGGGAAAATTTATAGGCAGATTCAGGGACTGGCTATGGGCAACCCTGTTTCGGGAATAGTTTCCAGCATATTCCTCCATTACATTGAGAAAGATTCACTGAGGGAGGTTAACAATGATATCAAATATTTTTGTAGATATGTTGATGACATCTTGATTATCGGGAAAAAAGAAAAATTAGATTGTATTTTCGAAATTATGGGAGGACAGGACGATAGAATAAAATTCACATGTGAGGTAGAAAATGAAGGAGTAATCAACTACTTGGACTTGAGGATTGAACGGGTTAATGGCAGTGTTCGAACCGGGGTTTACCACAAAAAATTAGCAGGGGACAGATTTATCCACCAAGATTCTGAACACTCAAACAGAATTAAGAATAATCTATACATGAACTTCTACATTCGGGCCGGGAGACTTTGTAATTGTAGGGAAGAGAGAGAGAAAGAAGAAAATTGGATTATGAAGGTAGGGTTAAGAAACGGTTATAAAGTAGAGGAAATGAGGAGAATAAAGAGGGGGGCACTTAAAGTCTTGAATAATGAAGGTGGAAAGAAGGGGATAAGTAAGAATAACGAGGTAGGGGAAATAGAATACAAATACCTCGGCATCCCATATGTAAAAGGGGTATCCGAAAAGTTTGACAAAATTCTAAAAGGCTTCAGGATTAAAGGGGGAATGAGAGCTCCCCGAAATATCGAGAAATTTTTTACTGAATATAAAAAGGATGGAAAAGGGCGAAAAGATGTCAGAGACGAGAAGGGCATATATAAGATTACCTGTTCCTGTAATAAAGCGTATATTGGACAAACTGGAAGAAGCATGGGAACCCGTTGGGACGAGCATGACAAGGATATTAGGGAACTATCTCCGAAAACCGGGCTTTCTGAACATATTTTAGAATTTAACCATAAAGTTGATAAAAGAGAAGTTATAAAAAGGGTACATAAACAACCTGATTTGAACGTTCACGAGGCCGCAAATATTTGTGTTGATAGAGGGAAAAAATTAAACAGGGACGACGGTAACCTGAACGAAGCCTGGATTCACGTGTTTAAGCGATGGGGAAATAATAGGAGTGAATCTGTTAAATTCCATGTCACGCCGGAAGTGACCCACGCTGCTTCTGAGTCTGTGGAGTTTTCATTGGAAGGAATGTAGCATTTGTATGCTACTACAGCCATTCCTTCAATATGGTAGTACGGGCACTAATCTTTTAGATTTATTTCTTAGCCTACATGGCATTTTTAACTTCAGGTATTTTTAATTCCATATCCTATCACCCCTTTTAACCTAATCCTGGATTTCTTATGTTCTTGACGAAGTATTTTAAATACTGATAAGTGACCTGAAGAAGCGAAGCGTAGCTTCGTGAAACGTTGTCTGCAAAACTTTTATACTCACTCACGAAGGTGCCCCTCAAGACCATTGCCCAAATCGAAGAGTGTGCCATTGGAATTACAAGTGATGTCAAAATGACTGATCTGGAAACGATGCGGTGGCAGAGGTTTGTCTGCAAACTCTCCAAAAAAGGCATCAGCATCCAGCAGCTAGATACTGACTTTAAAGACCTGATTAACAGTCGGAATACCAGGTCTGCAAAACTTTTATACTCACTCACGTAAGTTTTTTAACATTTTTATTTTTATCTTTTATAAAGGAGATTCAGCGCCGTGATATAGTTACAAGTGTATGAATGGGTGGGTCGGTTTCAAGCAGGTCACACAAGTGGCTGCCTTAAATATGTCATTATGGATGAGTTCATTTATGCCGTTGACGATCTCATATGGGAGTGTTGGGGCATTAGTCTGAACCAGATTGCAACCGAACTCGGCACTAGTCATGGTACACCACACACTATTGTTCATGAACACTTTCAATACGTAAAGGTGTGTCCAGCCTGAGTGCAGCCAGTCACAGAGGAGCAAAAGGCTAAACAGATGGGGAAGTCACACGTACGCTCATAAATGTTCCTGGGTGTGTTGCCTTCTGCCGTGAAAAACTGTATAACGGATTGCTGAACCTCCTTTGTGGCACCTGACACTGAACGCCATGACTCACCTCACTGAATGACTGACTGGCACCTTGGAGGCAAAGTGCACATACACAACCTCCCTTCCGTGCCAGTGCTAGTGACGAGGTCTGGAACTAGTCTCGCAGACATGTTGCATACCCCAGCCTGGCCTACATATCCGGTACGTTGCATCGCTCTGTCAAGTTATTTCGCTCTCGTGGATTCATAATCTACTTCACAAACTTTTGAAACCCTATGGACAGGTTTTTGGCATGATGCATTCATTCTGAATGATCAACAAGTACTGTACATTTTGTAGAAAAAAAAATACTGGAAACTGGAATACAAACTAAATTATACTGGCCATGGGGCCAGTCGCCAGAGCCTCGTTAGTCTTCAGACCAGGGTGTACTAATGTGGAAGCGAGGTTGACATTTGGGTGTACTATGTGGAAGGTCACCCCTTACACCCCCACCTTGAACCTTCAAACCTGAATCATGCATGTTGGTTGGATAAATACCTGTCTATGTGAAGAATGATAATGACGAATTTAAAAAGATGTAGAATACAATTAATCTAACTCTCACTGGACTTCGTTGCTTATTGACCAGCGACACTGACCTCTCCTCTTGACCTCCCCCCTCTCTCTCTCAAATCCAAATCAAAAGTCAGTCCTCTCCTAGCCTGTCTACCCTCTAAAAACCATGGCCATGGAGCTCTTCCTCCATGCCGAATCGTGAGTTTTTCCTCTGTTTATTGCAAACAGCTGCCACCTATTTTCCTGATCAAACTCCTGTTTCTTCAACACATCAGGAAGTTTTGCTTAACACATAACTGTGCAATATTGAAATACCACAGAGGGTAGACGACTGGTGTAAACAAGTGAATGGCCTGGTCAATATGAAGCTTCCCAAGAAAGTTTAAATAAAATACAATCTTATGGATTAATACGATATTATTGGGCTAGTAATACATTTTAATTATTATTTTCTGTTTCCTTATCTTTTCTTTCATCCAAAATGCCATAAAAATCAGAATGTTCCTTCATTTTGTGCTGAGCTCATTCCAACCACATTGAACATTAATGCCATCATCTTGAATATTCAGAAACTACAGAATTTAAGCTTTGCAATGATATATAACATGATAAGGTTCTGTACACATGAAAAATCAATACAAGTGTCACAAAATCATACAATGACCCCGTACAGTTTCATGTTGCCTGTCCGAATTATTCCATGCATAATATGCACCACAGTTTTTGAGGACAAAAATTTTGGAATGAAGTGCGCATTATACATGAGTAAATACGGTATTTCTTCTTCAAGTGAATCATGATTGGCCTTCAGTAATAATTTATCACTTGAAGAAAATGTAGACGAAATTCAAGCAATCAGATATACTTTGAAATTGGAGACTCAGAAAAACAACTGCAGAAGGGTACAATATATACTCATAAAAAGTAAACAAAATCAAGGGAAGAAAAATAAAATTAGATGGATGGGCACCCTTTATTACATCACAATTAACACAAGACTTACAGACGAGCAGCATCAAAGTTGGTCAAAACAGACAGAGAACAGGACAAGTATTTAGAACACATGACCCATATCTTGTGGAGATTGATCGATTCATTTGCCTTATTGTACTTCACTTTTCTGCCACCTTTGGCTAATTGCGAAGATGAGGATGAATGGTGATAAAGTAGATGAAAAGAGAATCACAGAGACACATGATTTGATTTGAATTTAAAATTTTGGGTGCATCAGCACTTAGGCTATTTTGCTCCTGTCACATTATACGGGATCCAGCCCCTTACCATAACTAAAACAGCATAATTGCAGTGTCGTGTTGCTAAAATATTTGGACTTTCGTTAAAAGCTGATGCTGTTAAGGGGCAATCCGCCCACACAAGGACAAAAAACAGGACAACACACACAAAATTATACTAGCCATAGTGCCAGTCGCCAGAGGTGTACTACATGAACGTGGGTGTACTTCATGGAAGCATCACCCCCACAGATACATATGGAGGGCACACAACACAAGTCCCATAGAGGATTATACCAGCCATGGGTCGAGATGCCAGAGCCTCAGTAGTCTGCAAAATGCAGTCCAGTGCACTCTACATGGAAGTGAGGTTGGCATTAGGTGTCTTCGCAAAAGGTCATGCCCCTTAGTCAGCAACTAAAGCAAGTTACAATCAAGGACCGCACAATGTAGGACAGTATGATTAAGTCGCAACATGGAAAAGAAAAGTTATGCAGGCAGCAAACTTCTCTGGATCGACAAGTACACAGATGTAAAATAATGGAATAAAAACTAACCGCATAACAAAAAATGAGAGAGACAAAGCATGCAATCCCCTTCTATGGGACTTCAATGCCCAAACTGGTGTACAAAAGAGGGAAGTACAAGGAAAAAGTTACAAACACTGGAAGAAAATGAGCAGCACACAGAAAATATATTAAGATCGGTTTTTCCACATTGTGCACACTGATTGAACTATCTATTTACAAAAGACCAAGCAAGATTTTTATTTTTACTGGACGTGTTTTGGTTTAACCACAAAGCATTCATCACGTCCAAATAAATCAATTAAATTCTCTACAGAGCTCTATGCTCTATTCTACCATGATTCCATGAATCACACAGGTGTTTATTCTAGACGTTGGCATTTTGGTCAGCCAATGTGGATTTTATTCTTATGAAATCCCTGCCAAGCATTAGAGAACCAGAGTAAATAGCCCTCACATGGCATGCTGAAAGAAAACAGGGAAACTAAATCCATCTGGAGAGATAATATGCCCATTTTAATAACTTGAATATACAAGATAGTAACTGCAGAGATATTTTAAAGGTTTTCCACATTAGCATACAATATATTTTGGTGGCACAGACATATTTCTGAATTCTCTTCCATGTCAAGTTATTTGCGTAAATGAACATTGGTTAGAAGTTGATGAAGCAACAGTGTTAACATATTGTAGACCAAAGATTAGGGAAGAGGAATAGAAACTTGTAAACATAAATGAATGAATATAAATAAAATAAATAGAAAATTGTGGATACTGCAAATATTGAAGGTAGTAGGGGTAACAATTAGCAGTATTAAGTGTGTATTTATATCAGGTACAGCATACCGTGCTCAAGATTCTGACATTATGCTTTTATGGAATGAATGGAGAAGTGCCCATCAATTAATATCACTGACAAAATACAGATTATAACATCCGAGTGTATAGCAACATGTAAGATGCCAATACCTATAAGAGCATAACAGATTACTGATTTCTTCAAAAATAATAAAATTAAATTTTAGATTGTATTGTTTGAGCATATAAATATTTGGGAGCAGACTTAAAAGTTTGCATTTATTTTGCAACGAACTCCGATGTTGTAAACTGTATTATATTAATGATAAAAACACTAGAGTGCAATCAGGTCTCAACAACATAATTACAGGCTGGATTTTTATGTAGCCTAAACATATGAAATATGTACACAAATACATAGAAAAATGCTATATGCATGGAGAACTTTACCTCTTTTTTTACTTTTACGTAAGTAGCTTCTCAATTGTCATGACGCTGGGTCAACATCCGAATTTTATTGACTGCTTACACCAAAAGCCAAATATTTGTTACCATGAGAGATACAATGTACAAGAATATTCCCATCAAAGAAAATTGTTTCTCAGGCAAAAAATAATATGTACATTTAATGCAACAATACATTACTTCTTAAAGAAATAAAATTGCTTCTGTTTCAATACATACCATACAGTGAACTGCTGAACACTTTTCCATGTCTTAAGAAGGTATTGAGGGTCAGTCAGAATCCTTTTCTAGGTGGAGAAAGACCTCTCCATATCACATGAAGACATACATGCAAACTTGATGTATGACTCAAATGTTGACCTGGAGTCACTATTCCAAGAATCAGCAGCAGTGAAGAACAAAGTCATCTTCAATATGAATTTCACCGCTCCAAATGAGATGAAGTGGAGATGGTGAATCTGCCACAATAAAACAAAAAAAATTACGGAATTTCAGGAGAAATCATAATTTCAATGTTCATCCCGCAATTATGAAAACCAGAAAGATGACCCTAATACAGCATTTTATCTAGGTCTTTCTTAAAGGACCACACGACCACTTTATGTACATGGCTGATTGATTGATTTAATGTTTTAAGACCACTTTATGCACAGTAATGTTACTTCAGACTGGACCTACAGTTTAAAGTGGGATTCAAACCACTACTTGCCTCCACCGGCTATCGAACCTGGGACCCCTTAATAACAAGGCAATGATGCTACCACTCTGCGATTGGGGAGGCTACACTTTATGTACATGGAAAATAATGTATGGTAATTTTAAAGGGTTGTTAAATTTTTTTAAAAATTAAAAATAAAATAAAGAACATTTGAATTTACTGTGTATTATTTTCACAGTATTTTATGTAAAAATATGTAATGTAAATGTGAAATATCTAACACAAATACATATATTGTTCCTAACATTGTAATTTGGAGACATTTGTAATTTTTGCTTGGACACACAAAAAGAAAAAAAAATGTGAAGTTAGATAAAAATAGTGTCCCTGATAATTACAGATACACATCAAGTAGTAATAAAGTAATTTACCCAATACTGTCAGACAGCTGTGGTCTCTGGTTGGGTATATCACGTTAGATAAACTTAATGGTTTGCATAAAACAAAGCAAAAAAAAAAGGTTCCTAGATTGATGTGTCATAACTATTTAGATTTCCAGACCAAATAAGATGGACTGGGAAAATCTTTGCCAAATCCTGATACAGCTGAAAAAGCACTACACAATTTATGTCTGTAATAACTAGGGCTTGGAAGTTGATGCAAAATCACGTTTTTTTTATCCTTCAAGACAATGCTAAACATGATAGTAGCCAGTTTCCCTTCAATTAGAACCAGAAAACATTGTTTTGTGGCCTTTATTGGCTTTTGGGTCAGTTTTTAATATTTTTTTCTAATTTGTATTGAAATTTTTATCCTCTTGTAAGTCTCTTTATTCTCCTTCCCTGTTTCAAGAATTTTCAATGCATTTGCTACCATAACATTCAAATCTAAATTTCCTGACAAGTACACCATTAATCAAAAATATGAGCAATGCAAAACACAATATTATTTTTAACTCAAAACTTTGGCAAATCGATCAAGAAATTCATTTTCCTTCCAGCACACATAAAATACTTTGGGAGTCCTTGCTGCCCACTATTAATGTCTTAATCTGCGGTTTTAAAGGAATTTTGGTCCACACAAAACATTATAATCTGGTGCATGCAAAACACAACTGTAATATCAGATCCTGACTGACTACTGAATCATCCAAGGCTTACTCTGTAAGGAGGTGAATGACTTACCTTACACGGTATATCATGTACCCATGAAGTAAAAATAAAGAAAACTACGTTAGCATGTAATTGCTTTTTCCCTTTGATTCAGTAGTTTAAACCACCAACAATAGGTTATATCGAATTATTCAACTCCTCTATTGTAATTTATGAACAAATCAAGCTTTGGTTTTAACAGAGAAAATTATTTTTAGGTAATTTTTTTTAACAATTTTAAGGTCATTCCTTGAGATTATTTTTTTTAGGTTATCAACTTCCAAGCCCTAATAATAACTGATGAACTTAACAATACTGGCCTAAGAATAAATATATAAGCGACAAACAATATAGAAATAAGGCAAATAAAAAGAACACTGTACTAAGTTGGTTTACCCCTCTTTACCCTTGGGATTTCTCAACGATCTCACTTGAAGACATTCTCCCAAATAATGCACCGTAGGGTAACGGCAGAGATCATAGAGAGGAAAAACAAAGGGTCGGTTCATTTGATGTTCATGTCCCTTGCAAGGCGGGTGGAAGGATTATAAGCGCAGCGTGCCTACATTGCTGCACATTTCCAAAATGTTTGGCACATGTAGTGTCCAAAGTCGCTATGGTAAAAGTGTTGTTTGAAGCTACACAATGCCGAGAAGAGGGTGGACTTGGTGTACTGCAATAAATTGCAAGAACAATGGAGGGAGAAAATTGATTGATCGATTTGGTGTTTTAAGTCCACTTTATGCACAGTAAGGCTAATCGGGACTGGACCTGCAGTTTATAGTGGGATCCGAATTACTTGTACCTCCACTGGGTATCGAACCTGGGACAATTGATTGATTGATTTATTTTACTTCACCATTTGTGCCACTTTTAGCTAATTTGCTAAGATGGGGATGAATGATGATATGATGAATGGACACTGACAAACATTCATACTCAAGCCAGGATTTGAATCCAGGACACCCAGTAGGAGGGAGAAAAGATGAACAAGGAAAACTTAAGTTCCTTCCGCTTCCCAAAAGAACCAGAAAGGTGTTTTCCTTGTATATCCATGCATAGAACAATGTTCTGAAAGTCGCACGTGGAAACTGTTAGAAATATCCTCAACTTTCTTTAGTATTATAAAGATCCGTCCACTGGGGTGGTTTTAAAATAATTATCCTTACTTGTTTGTCACTGTCATATAATGTCATCAAGAAATTAAGAAATGTCATATCCAGAAGTGTATATTGATATTTTATATTTCACAAATTTGACGAAAAGAGATCTACCAAACAGTTGCCGTGGTGTGATTTATTGCTGGATATAATTAGGTAAAAAAAAAAAAATTGAGCCCCCATGTCCACGTTTCCAGAAGGAACACCTATCAAATCTCATTGTACAAATGAGAATATATCATTCTGTGAAAAGAATGAATAAAGAAACTTTTGAAAGACAGCTTGACACAAGAACAAATGTTCGTAAAAAATTATTGAAAGTTGTGCATTCATACCATATCCATTTCAGGTGATTGTATACTTACTTCTATTGATACAGAATTGTAATATTTTGTATGAATATGAATATAGTTATTTGGCAACCAGGAGAACTGCGTACATTTGAAAATTTGATTTTTTAAAAATCTAATGATAAATTTGTGGCCATAATCACTTGTCAGTACTAATTTAAGTAATGTACATTATTATCTTCTTTCGGCCGCAGTGGTCTGGTCGGTAAGGTGTCTGACTGCCACATGGGATACCTGGATTCGATTTCCGGGGTGGGTGATCTAAGGTCGAAATTTGTCCTGACTTATACCTGCATAAAGCGACTACTGGGCTCACCCAGCCTCAAAACAATGGGTACTTGGGGGCAACGATGGTGGGTAAAGGTGGTCTGATAACATCACCTCCAAAAATGGCCGAATTTGAATTCAAAACTTTGGGTGCGTCAGCACTTAGGGTAGTTTGCACCCGCCACGTTATACGAGGTCCAGCAGCTTACCATAACAAATAACGTCACATAACTAACATCTTAAAACATTCTGACATAGGTTAAAAGCTGAGGCTGTAAAGGGGAACTCAGCACACATGAGAACAAAAAACAGAACAACACCCAGAATTAAACTGACAAGAGGGCTAGTCGCCAGAGCTGCAAAAAGCAGTCCAGGGTGTACTATGTGGAAGTGAGGTTGACAATTGGGCATACTACATGGAAGGTCACCCCATACACCCCCAAAATGGCAGAGATCAAGAATGTATGGGGCCCTGATCCAGGGTGGGCACTCTAGAACCATCATAAAATTCAAGGATAATTTCCAGTTTCTTGGGCAGCACAAAGGCTGAGAATTACAAAACACTTGTGGACAATTTGCTGAATAGTTACAAAAAGCAAGCATGCAACATATCTCTGAAACTACATTTAGACTAGACTTCTTTCCACCAAATCTCGGCGGTGTAAGTGATGAGCATGGTGAACAGTTTCATAAAAACAATAGCAGCAATGGAGAAATGTTACCAAAGTGGACGGAAGCTTGCAGACTATTGCTGAGGATTGCTTAGGGACACCCACAGGAGGAAGGTTAAACACAAAACTATGAACTAGGCATGTATATTACCTCATATGCTGTGTTCCTTTACATATGTATAGTTCTATATTGCAATATGTATACTTTACATATTTCTTCATGGAAATTCGTCCTACAGAACAACTTCAGTTAGCCAACTTAATGTATAGGCTGTGTGTCACTGAGTTCATGTTTGCGTATCGCAACTGCAAGTGTTGCAAACTTACCTCAAGTTCTCCAAAAATTAACTTTTTCTGCAATTATCTTCTTCTTCTACTACAAATTGGCCGTGATGGGTCCCAAATGTATCTCGTTGGAATCTGTGTTCCATAAGCTTTTCAACGAGGTATCATTTGCATTACTGGGATAATTAGTAGAGGGGCACAAAAGCCGCCAACATGAAGCTCTGAGATTTACTTAAAATTTTGGCCAGGGACTAAAAGTCGATACCAAAACTGGCATTAATTCTAAATCTGAGTGTGCAGGACAAAAACTAAGTTCAGATTTGCCATTAGCAGCTCGAAAACTAAAAGGAACACCTTCTTTCATGCAAAAAAAAATTTCACTGGACCAGTGATATCATCCCTCATCCTCATCTTTGCAAATTAGCCAAAAGTGGCACAAAAAGCAGAGTAAAATAAACTAAATCAATCGATCAATCAACCTGTGGCTGAGTGATTAGCACAGCATGCTACGATGCCAGGTGCCTGGGCATGGATGTTCTTTGTGATGTCCCTTCATCCATTTCATCATATCATAATGCATTATAATCCTTGCAATTAGTCAAAACTGGCAAAAAAAGTGAAGTAAGTCAACCATATCAAACAACCTAGTTTTCGCAATTCTCTTTCTTCTTCGTTTTCTTATAATTAATTTTGAATTTGAATTAAATTTTTTTGGGTGTGTCAGCACTATTTTGCACCCGTCACACTATATGGCATCCAGCCCCTTATCATAAATATAAAAGCGTGTCTGAAAATTAAAATTTCCTTACCTTGGTTAAAAGCTGAGGCTAAAAAGGGTGCTCAGCATAAATAAGGAGACGACACAATTATACTTACCAAGCGGGTCAGTCGCCAGAGCTTCGTTAGTCTGCAGTCCAGGGTGTACTATCTTCTAATTAATGACAGTGCTGTAACAGGCAAGTCAGTCATTGAAAATCTCTAAAACATTGTACTTAGCACAATCGGCAGGCTTATTATACAGAAAAATCGATGTACTCTGTGAATAAACCAACAAACCAACACCAGACTCGCATATCCTACCTTGACTGGAGCGAAGCTTGATCGCTAGTGTGGATAGCCCCTGACCGTGAGCAGTGTTAGGGGACAGTGACCTGAGTGTAGATGTGAATCAAGCCTAGGTATCGGAAAGTAGTGGGAATGAATGTAAAAGTAATTTAGAACCTTACTGAAAGAATTATCAAAGTTTTAATTTCAAAAAAGTACAAAGTATGGATAAAATAAGATGTTAGAACTATGTTGTGCAAAAATCAGTTTCGCAAACTTGATGCAGTACACAGACTGCTAGCTGTTTTTCTCTTCCTGAATGTTTGCAGGAGGCTGGAAGGGGTTTCATTTTTGAGCAGAAGTAGAGACATCTGTAGTAGTAATCATTTAGCGATGTTATTTTTTAATGGTAATACAATTTAACGTAACCAGTGTAACCTAAACTAAAAATAATATGATTATTAAACGAATGCTAAAGGATCCAAATTTGGATAGCCTAACCTAACAACTGAATCCTATTTCTAAGTATGGAAAAAATGTATTGAAGAAAGTTCTTTACAGTGTGGAGAAGCACGAAATGCATGCAGAAAACCATTGTCAACACATTACTGAAAAGCTTTCTCATTGTTAGAAAAAGTTTCATGCAGCCTGTATCGGTTTCATAAATCTCCGAAATCTTGAAACATTTTAAGAGCAGGAAGAATGGACATGTCCGAACAATGCACGGTAAACTAGTAGAATCCATTAACCGATACCAGAAACCCCTTCTTCGTACCTCACCCATGTGAAGAAGGCATAGATAGGAGAGGCAGTTCGTAACCAAGATGATAGTTGACAAATAAATGGCTGTTGGCAAGTATAGAATAATATATAGAAGTGAAAACCAGTGTCAAGGAAACACGCAGTAATTAATCGCTAAAACTCTGCAGTATGTTCTAACAGCCTATGTAAATCAAATCACTTAGAAATTGCATGCGTAGGTTGATGAAATCGCAATAAAACAAAAGGAACTTGACTACAAGGTAGTAGGAAAAAAAAAGAACAAAAATCAAAATGAAGGGTTCCCAGGTTGCTTGAGTACGTTCCTAACTGTTAAACATACATTAGCAAATTAAAGGAAAGCTGCAAAATTGTAGCTGCATTTCAAGTACTTGAAGGCACAATCAACACATTTGACAAAAATAATACCATAAAATAGTGTTCCATTCAAAGGCACCACCAAAATCCATGAACTTGAATGGAGAAAAGGATCACCTTATTAGGAGGCCAATAGGAGGCCAGGAGACTCAGCTGTTCTCCACAAAAAGTATTCTTATCTGGGAAATTAAAACTTAGTCATGTTCCTTTTTTTATTCTGAAACAGCATTTTTATTGCATTTTGTACTGCTTCAGACTTTCTTCTTCTCATAGTTCACTACAGTAAAGACCAACAAGGCCTAAAATTTAACTTTGCCATGAATGCTCTTATTTATTGGAGTTTTAAAAACATTTTCCGTAACTCGAATATCACAGCTATTGTTACAGGTCAGACTTTTTTTCTCAGGTGTTTATTCTCAGAGAAGAAAAAAAGGACGAGTTAGTTTCCTAAAGCATGAAAAAGAACTAAAATTAAGTTTCAAAGTGACAACCAAGTCCAAAAAAATGTCCTTAAGTTTCAAAGGGAAAACAATCATTCAACATTATGTGGCTATCGTTAATAGGTTTGCAAACAATATCTCTGAATGTTAACACCGCAGTGCATGCACTGGCGGTGTAGAGCTGCTCAGACACATCTAATTGTGATATTATTGAACGTCTTGTTGGATGAGTCCTTGCAGGAATTATCTTGCACAAGCACATCAACACGACACAACGTTCAGAAAAAAACTGTCTTTAGTTCCCTTGGACCAGAAAGTTTTCCAACATGAAGCATGTTTTTTTTTATTTTTAGCTCATGTAGCAGTTTACGGAAACCTTAATATTTCAAAAGCCATTAGAGCTAGAGACTTGAAACAAAATACATTTTGTAGCTAATGAAGCATACTTTACATGATGTTCAAGCATGTTTTGCTCAAAATTGCATCCTAAGAAGAAAAATTATGGTGGAAATTTGGGTAATAATAAGTTCAGTTTGCATATATTGGTATATACATTTCAGCATATCTTCTATGGCTGTCTGAATATACAAACAAAAAGTGACAATGATACGCTACGGCCTTAAAATATATAGAACACAATTTTGTACTTCGGAACATTTCATTCCACCGGGAATCGAATTTTGGATCCTTCGATTACAACTGCACTATCAGATAGGCCCGATTCATTCCATGAGAAACATGCTCCATAGTCCTGTATTTTTCTGTAAGAAACGTAGCTGTATAAAACGTTGTTTTATGGTAAATAGCATCTTTTTAGATACTCTGGTCATTTTTGCAAGTCTCAGCAAATTGTAAAACACTACATTTGGCATATAATAGTCATCAACACTGCAGCAAAAGCTGTGGGCGCAATACTTATCAAACGTGTTTCCAACACACTCCGAAACATTTGAGGGAATCATGGCAACGGGCATGCTTTCGTGCAATGAATTGTGGGGGAAGTTAGGGAAGTTGTTCGCCGAATATTATCCATTCCTAAATCAACAGTCCATGTGATCGTAGATTGCTTTGGCGAAAGAAAAACAGCAGAAAATAAGCAGAGGAGTGGACAACCAAGAGTGCTTTCTGTGCCAGACGAACTGTTTATTTTGCGAGCTAATTTCCTCCAGTACAATTCGTAATATATGCCAATGAAAATGCCTAACATGGATGTGTCGCAAAGGAGAAATTTTGGGTAGTTCAATACACAAAAAGAAGCTCCTCGAATTGGCCCCAATTACGATGCAGACTTCTGGAACAAAGGTCATATTTTCGGACGAAAGCAAATTCAACTTATTTGGGTGAGATGGTAGGCATATGGTATGGCGACAAAGAAATACAGAGTTGAAGCCACAAACTTAATCCCAACTGTCAAACACGGTGGCGGTTCATTCTCAGTATGGGGTTGTATGAGTGCTGCTGAGGTTGGCAAGTTGCATTTCATAGAGGGGACGATGGGTATTGATATATTGGGTATGACTTAAGATGACCGGACTCCTCTCCGATTTTCTTCATACTTGGCATACTTACTAATTGAGGCCTGCTAATAACGAATCTCAAGTTAAAATTTGCCTGAAAATTCTAGAAATTGCAAAATAATTGCGAACCATTGACGCTAGCCCCACGAACCATTGACATGTGGTTAGCTTACTTTCAGTTAGGTTAGTCAAACATAGTTAAAATTTGGTGTTGTGGTAATATAAGGAAAATATATAGTTCCTTGTGAAACAAAAAATTGTGAAAATCTACTGTTTCCATTCCGAAAACTAACGCCTTAACTTAACGTTTCAGACAACTTTTAACTTCAGATTGGTGATTAGGAGGCTACAATTAGTGAGTATGCCAAATATGAAGAAAATCTTACGTCGTTCCATATATTGAAGAATAATTTGAGTGCTAGCGTGGCTCAAATGAACTTGGGTAATGACTACTTGTTCCAACAGGACAACAATCCTAAGCATAATGTCCTTAATACAAAATTGTGGCGGTTATATAACACACCAAAACAACTTCACTCCCCCCCCTTTAAACCCAGATCTGAACCCCATAGAAAATTTATGGGTACCAGTTTCATAGATCGGAGACACATTAAAATCTGATATTTTGTGTTTAGCATGGTTCGTACTTACCAATTGTGTATTGCGGAACATAGTTCAAGGTGCCATTATGCTTTTCACACGAAAAACAAACAAATTTTTCACGTAGAGAGTACTTTTTTCGCTTCCGTAACACATAATATGGCATGCAGAGGTTGACTACTGTTGTAGGTATGCAGTGTTTCCAACCTTCTTCACAGAAAAATACCTATCATGTTCGTCACGTGTGCAAATTGTACATTATGCACGGGTAGCTGATAGATAGCCCTACGAACCATTTCCGATAAGGTTAGGTTAGGCAAGCATAGCTTAAAATAAAAGGGTTGGTAACACTGACAGGCGGTTATGTCATCAAATGTATGCAGCATCCGGTTCACGTAGCAAAAAGCAATGGCACTTGTGCACCAGTGAGATATTTCTCATGAAAAATGCATGATTTCCTGGTCAAATAAATTCTACGATGAAAGAAAATACCTCGACGAATGTTTGAAACATTAGAGAAAATTATTTCCGTAAGTATTTTCTTCTGTAAAAATGAAGAAATGTGTCTCCAATTTACAAAACTGTTACCAATTTATGGAGTGTATTAGAGAAATAGATAACAAAAAGAAACATATCCAGCAAATCAGAAGTAAAATTAGTATTGAAGGAAGAATGGAACGCCATTTCACCTCTAATTACTGCAGATCTGGTTTAATCTGTCAGACAGTGATTCGTGTCAAAGGAAATCAACAAAATATTAAATGCTTCGGATTTCTGCAGAAAATATGGACAAGAATGGCAAGTTTCCAAAGACTTTTTGTGTTAAAAATATGTGATATTTTCTTTTTGTATAACACTAAAATATATGAGGTACAATAATGTGCTTTTTTATTCACTCACCTACCTGCACCCACAACACTAAGCGTATCCTTTGTCCAAACACTTCTTACAGTCACCAGTGAAACACCAGTGTCAAGGAAACACTGAGTAGGTAATCGCTAAATCGAAATCGCATAATGCAAAAATTGCATACGTAGAGTGATGAAATCGAAATAAAACAAATGGAACTTTGGCCATCTTTACAACTAACCTAGTTACATACAAGGGTAAGACTGTTGCCAGAAAATTTACATCCCAACAAATTTGAAAAGCATGTGTTTAGGGTTGCTAGGAGGGTACTAGTTAAGATATACCGGAAACACATTAAACTAGTTTATTTTGAAATAAAATTCATTTCTACTTAACTCATATGCATAGCGGAACATTTTTCAACTAGAGATTACTTTTTTCAATGAAAACAGCGTTATTTTTAACATTATAAGTACTTATTGGTCGTTGCTAATTGGCGGCCAAATTTTGACTCATGTTGTCTATCATCAGCTGATATGCAGTGTTTCAAAACTTATGAACCGATAAATGCCGCACAAAATATTCACAAAAAATTTTTAAGCGAAAATTGATCCACAAACCATTCACGGAAGATTAGGTTAGGTTCAGTTAGAAAATTGAATTGAAAAAAAAAAATGCTCACATGTCATCTTGTAAAACTACCGCTTATTAACTAACACTTATTAACCGAAAAATGATTATTTTTACTCCACAAACCATTCACATAAGGTTAGGTTAGGCAAACATAGAAAATTAGGCATGAGTTTACAATACCGGACCACTCTCCAATTTCTATAAAATTTCGCCTACTTACTAATTTCGATGTCCTGATGACGTATCTGTAGTTCACATTTGGCGGTCACTTGTTAAAACTGTACATTTACGTGTACAACTTGTAAAATAACCTTGCGATTTACCACGGTGATTGTCCATACACAGCAATTCGGAACCATCTTTCTTTCTCAATGAATTACCTAATGGTCTTCCTTTACGCACAACAATCTTGTTGACGACAGACGAGGAATGCCTACGAGGTTAGGTTAGGCCTGTTAGGTTAGGTTCCATTAGCATAAATACAAAGAAAAATTAATATTTTAGCTAAGAGAACTATACCTTATCTTGCCTGTTGATTTCTTCATGTTGGGAAAATGGCGTCTTCCGTGGAGCTATTGTTCTTATGGTAGGGTTACGTTACGTTAAGAAAACATAGTTTATTTCATTTTTTTCTCGATTTCCATACTTGACCGCCAATTATTACATGCAGATTCGTGATTAGGAGTTCACAATTAGCGAGTAGGCGAAATTTCATAGAAATTGGAGAGTGGTCCGGTATTGTAAACTCGTTCCGAAAATTAAATTGGAAAAAAAAATCCCGCTCACACGTCATCTTGTAAAGCTACCGCGTGGTTACTACACTGACAGGGGGTTACGTAATCGAACGCACGGAGCATTTGATTCACGTAGTCGACTGTAATGGTGGCACGAGCTATTGTGCAACGGAAATACAAAAATAACTTATTTACAGGCCGAATAACTTGCACAATTAAAAAAAAAACATTTTCCCAGCTTCAGAAAGTCCACAAGAACTAAATTGCGTAAGTACTTTCTCGTCTTTTCTCCTGTAAATTTCAAGAAATGTGTTTCCGTTATATCTAATCGTTACCGCTACGATTTTTTGATTATATTTCCGACATTTCCAGGTTATCCAGTTCAGAAATTATTTTTTTCCAGGCATGCTTATCATCAATGTAGGTCTTCAAACATGGCACCACGCTACATTGTAAAATGTAGAAAGTTGTTCGAGAACACGAAACGGACAGAGAAAATTACACATATCCCAACATGGATCTAGTAACATAGAACACAAAATGAAAAATTAAGCAACATCTTTCCATATTCTACAAACACACGAACGGTATATATATATTTAAAAAGAAAAAAAAAAAAAGCCGGTATGAAGCTGAGTGAGAGCATAGATTACTTACACCTTTACTATCTTTACCAACTCACCTTCTCTCTGCTTCTCTCTCTCGCACGCTAGAGCACAGATTACTACCCTACCCTAGAGTTGATAACGTTGCGCTGCACGCTGCATATTCGCGGATCCCACTCAGTTCAGCATAGGAGGAACAATTTTTGCTTCTGATTGGTCGACTTGGCGGAAGTGAGCTAACACTTGTCTTCTGCTGGTATTTTGAAAGGAACACACGTATTCTGCAGCCATACGATGTGTTTGTTGAAAATGTAGCCTAATGAGAATTGTAAAATGTACACTATTTTCTAAAAATTTAATGAAAGTGCGTATTTTTATTCTGATGGTACGTTCATCGGAAGGTAACTGTAGCTAGTAGAAAATAAAATCCATTCATTTAAATCGTAAAATGTATCTTTAAATATTCCAACTTAGTGAAGCTTTGTAAGCAAAATATTTCTTGTACTTCCTTTGGTTTGCGTTTCATTTTTCTATCTGCTAGAAAGCAACATAAATATACTTGGAATATTTTATCAATGAGTAGTACTGTAAATTACTGGAATAATGCCTGCTTCTGGCAAATTTGAATATTTTGCAATTCCCATGCCAAGACACCTGCAATGTAAATGAAATCAATTGATTACAAGTTTCAATGTAAATCGTGAGATGGTACATTTTTAAAAATCAGCGACTTCAAAATATTTATAGGAACCTTGTATAAAAATGTTCCTAAAATTTAATGAAGTTTATTTAGTGAATTCTTATTCAGAATTTGTACACAATGGATAAAAACTATCAAATGCAAATGTGAGCATAGCTCATAAGTTGTATGTTTCATTTGTAGGAGAAATCTTACACATGCATCTGACTGCTTATATTTCTCCTTGAAAGTGATAGCTATATGTAAAACAACAAATTCAAAATGAATAAAAAATGAGCATGTCAAAGATGCTAGTAAATTAAAAATCTAATATATGAGAAAGATCAGCCTGTTAGACATATGACCTGAACGCTAATAAATAAATAAATAAATACGAAAATTCAGCGTGAATGTTTTCAAAATTTCACTTTCCATTTTGTTTTTTTCACTACTTTGTATTAATTAAAAACTTCCATCAGCCCTAAGAGCTCTCGAGTGTATTTTTCAAACGTTGATTTTATGCTCAGACAGGCTAATCGGCACTGAAATTGCTGTTCCTTTTTGGATCTTTAAGTCCACTTTATGCACAGTAAGGCTAATCAGATCGGGACTGGACCTACAGTTTAAAGTGGAATCCGAACCACTTGTGCCTCCACCGGGTATCGAAATCAGGACCCCTTTAGGTGGCGATGCTACCACTGCACCATCAGGGAGGCCCTGTACTTAGCAGGAATCTTACCTGAGACCATTTGATTACTACACGTATCTATTGATTTATTTGATTTGGTGTTTTAATTCCACTTTATGCACAGTAAGGCTAATCGGGTCTGGACCTACAGTTTAAAGTGGGATCCGAACCACTTGTGCCTCCACCGGGTATCGAACCTGGGACCCCTTGATTATAAGGCGACGACGCTAAAACTGCGCCATCGGGGTGGCCACACATATCTATTATTTGTCCTAAGTATGACATAGCATAATATTTTTGCAAACACAAACATTATTTATTTCATGTCATCAGTTGTTTGAAGATGTAAACAAAAATAATTATGGTTTCCAACATAGCCTGCCAAAATATCAAGTAATGAAATCCCTATCCACTGAGATATTATTGTTCATTATCCAAATCAGAATATCAATAATAATTAATCATGATAGGGCTTGTACACTTCATAGAAGACAAAATTTAAAGAAGAAAATGTGTTTTAAAACAAACATATGTGGAAGAATTTTTGTATTAATACTTTGTAATTACTTGTAGAGCGTTTTTAAGCAAACTAATTTGTTCATATATGGACAAGCACATTGAACAGTGCTCTTAGAATGAATAATTTTTGTTACACCTTTGCTTCATGTGCAATGACGATCATGTCAGGCATCTTCCTCCAAATATGTAATGATGATACGTTAACATCTCAGCATCATGTGCTACCGAGTAGTAGTGGAAAGAAAAGTCTTATGGAAGTAAACGCAACCTTTTGAATCGATTCACTTTTATGTAGCTATAGTTCGTTACAGGGTTCCCTCATTACACAATCTTTCAACACTGCATCTCTTCTTGTGTTTAAACTTAGAGACTCCCTATCAGCACCATTTGCAGAATGACATCAAATATCTATACAAAATTGTCAATGGCAAAATTCCTTGCAACACACACCTTCAGGAATTCCACTTTCAAGTGCCTATGCACATAGGACGTATCACAAATATATTTTACACAGAAAAACCTACACTAGGTATACCTTTCAGTCTTCCATCACATGACATGCTTGTAAATAATCAAGTAGTGTTACTTATTTTTTGATAATTTGTCAATCATTTTTGTGATATTCTTAATTTTGCTCTTTAAATTGTTGACAATTTCAGTGTAAAATGGCTATCCATGCTGTATCGAAAATTTTCTCAGTAAATAAATAAATATGTATTAAATAGCATTTCCCGCATAATTGTAAACAAATTTAACATTTGAACTAGATTAAAACAGGGCCTCCACAATGGCACAGTGGTTGCGTCGTTGCCTTGTAATCAAAGGATCCCTGGTTTGATACCTGATGGAGGCACATAGTGGTTCGGATCCCACTTTAAACTGTAGGTCCAGTACAAATTAGCCGTACTGTGCATAAATGGACTTAAAACACAAAATCATAGATTAAAACAGAACAGTCATATTTCAACAACTTGAATATTATCTCTGCCTCTTTAGGTTGAATATTGTTATGTGAGGACTCAGTCTGCTTTTCCTTTAAAAGTAGACCATGTCCCGGTATAAAAGTACAGTTCAATTTTTCTTTATATATTTATGCATATGTAAAATTGCAAGTTCAAGAAGTGGCAGAGGTTACAGACAGAACTTGATATATATATAAGCTCACTTTATGTATTAAATCAGGGTGGCTACTCTCCGTGAATTCCGGGAATTATGCATGAATTCTGCTTGAATTTTTCACCGCAGACGTGAAAAATTGTAATTTGTATTAATCCAAATCCCATTCAATTTATACTAATTTATAAATGCCCTGAGGCAAGTTTCACCATTTATCTTTATCGAGGAAGGGGGAAAAAATATGCATGACAAATAGAACAGAATTCTCTCAATCCATTTACTTTGTTAGTGTCCTTTGCAGAATGACCTATGTGACAGACGAAAGATTATTGCAAGATATCTTTAAGTTTATTAGGTAATTCGAGTTTGAAATTCTCATACAACTAACAATTTCTGATAGGTTACTATATCTTGTAACATTTGTGACTTGTGTTTGTAGATGTATTTCAAGTCTGAGTATGTGAAATAGCAAATGTAAATTATTTTAAATGTATATAAACCATTTAATTGAATTAGACTTTTTGGATAAGTTTGAATCACACGGACTCTTTGTATTGTTAATATATTTGTGTGGATGGTGAGAGGCGGTAATACGTAACGTTGAAATAGAGAAAACATCTTCTTGTATACCCCTGAATTTTATGAAAGTTCGTCTTGAAAACTGGCAATTAGAATTGAATTTTATCATGTTCCTAGAGTAGCCACCCTGTAAATGTATCCATGTTATAGCTTGTTAATTATTTATTTTTATTACTTGTTCAACATACCAGTGACCATTACCTTGCATACAAAGATTTGAGAATGGTTTCTCCAAAGTGTCTGACATGCCACTGTTGATTTCTATTCTGCAACTGCAACTACATAATTTCAGAATGTCCACAAGTACTGGAGGTTTATTACCTTCGCATTTCATAAATTTTTGTTTGTGAATAAAAAACTGATCTGGAGTCTTCTACAGAATCTATTTGGTGAACAAATAATACCATGGAAAGAAGCATGCTAAAGGTAACAAATGTTAATATTCAAATATCCTGCTTCATCGATTTGAACTTAGAAATGATTCTTATCTTGGATAAAAATAATTGATTTTAATGTGATACTTTAAGTGGTTCTGCTGTCTTCACTATATTTTATTTTTTACACTTGTTCATTAACTGAAAAACTCCCACCTAAAGTTTAAAAGAGATAACAAAAGATAACAAACTCTACAGACCAATAAACTTCATTATACATTCTTCATATATTTACATATGACTTAATTTAGCCTCTTCATGAAGCTAATGACTCATGATCTCACCACCAATCGTTCCAGTCAAGTGGTCAGGAGTGGCATGTTGAATTGTTTCTACATGTAACCACTGACTTTAGTGTTTGCATGTGCCTATGTTTCAGAGACTGGTTCTGTCTCACTCTTACATGGGACAAGATGGAAGCAAATACAGTACACTACCCAGAAAACGGGAGCAGAACCAGTTTCTGAAACATTGGTACATATGGAAACTAAAGAGAGACTTCACACTAAAATGATGTTTCACTTGGAACGAATAGCAACAATTCACACTGATCCACTGCACAAGCTACCATTGAATTGTCTCATCCTCAATTGACACATGTTGCTTCAGTGTAAAAAATATCCCTAAAAAAACAAGCAATGTAAAGTCCCAACCAACTTTCACTTGGTTGTTTTTATGGTGTTAATATGTGATGTACAACCTTTTTGAAATAAATTCCCCATGCCCGCCCGTAGCTTCCATCACAAGGAACAATGCCTTGCCATCCTGAATGCCCTTTTCCACAGGGCAGTAACCTAAAAGCCAATAGTGCCCATCTCAAAGCACATCATCTCCCAGTCGTGATTATTCTTGCCCGCAAGGTTGACACACACACAGAAAGTTGGTATCTATATTAATTTTCTACATCTCCTGCAAACCAGAAGAAACATGCATGCCTTGTCCAGGTTTGAAAGTCAGCATCCCTGGTTTCACAGTGCAGAATAGAAGAAACAGCATGCCAAATACAATTTGCTGGTATTACAAACCTATGTATTGTTTAACTGCTTGCTCTTTTAATGCAATGATTTCTAGTGCTGCTTGTAGACATACCTTCATGATCAGTGCTTTAAGTGGTTTCAGACAATAGCCAGAATGTCAACCACAAATGAATCAACATGAGTACTACTACTAATGATGACAATAATAATGGTGATTTGTATTGTTATTATTATTGCATACAAAGTAAATATAAACACAAACTATCACATCTGTTATTTCAGAAAATTTAAGTTGTCATTTGGATTATAAAAGACAGCACTTGCTATTTATAATATTTTTTCCAAAATTTCCACACTGCTTACTGACGAGAGACAAATTTAGTACAAGAACTTTCTCCATCTATTGTTTGCAAAATATAATGTAACAATAGACAGACTTTTGTAGTGTAGTAAATAAAAAAAATGGATGACCGGCAGGAACTGAGTTCTGGCACAAAAGTGATTTACCAGAACAGAGTTCCAGTTCACTTTAAGCCCTGTTCATGACACGGCATTGTAAAGGACTTTCTAGATTTGTATGCATCCATCATTGGTTTCAAATTTGAAGCATTATGCTTAAGTAAGAAAAACACATGTTTCTGTAACTCAATACAAAAGAGGAGCATTTGCACTACTTTCATTTACAACCTAACAAGACTGTTGCATGGGTGTATTTAATCCAGGATCACTTGTGTCTATAATTGTTACAAGTGCTCAAAGTGGCGGGTAACATGGAAAAATTTCCATAAGGCATCCCTCAGTTTGGATTATTTGCACAGGCATCTTTCCACCTACTGCATTGTTTCCATGTTGGTTCATACAAGCACCCTCCTATCCCCAAGCATTCCACCAGCCCAGCTATTAATTTCCACTTCAAGCACTGATGATAGGGAGACTCAGGAGGACCACTAGTGGCAAGATATTTTCTATCTTATTTTCCATCAATCTTTGTTTCTATGATTACAATTATTATGAATGGGAATGAACGGCAATTTATAGTAGATTCGATTGCTGAATATATTAGGTGATCACATTTCAAAAGTGTCACTGAAATTCCCAGGTTTGAGTCCCAACCTGTTCATAGATGTTCTTCGTGGGTGTGTCTTCATCAATTTCATCCAATAATCACTTATCCTCATCATCATTAGCCAAAATGACACAAGAAAAGAAATTAAATAATAATACAACAATAATTTGAAGGTAACAAAGGGTGTTCCGTATAGGATGCCGAATTTGAATCGAGTGCTATTGTTTTGTTTTGAGGTTGGCTGACCAGTTCTTACCAATGTTGGTATCTGTTGTTATGCAGATTAATGTAGCCTCAATTGTTTTGACTCGTTTGTTGTGGTTACGATATGGAACTTCATGAAAAATTCCCGCAACAAGTGATCTCTTTGCACGGTGACGAGGAATGGCCGGCAAGGTCATGTGATCTTACACCCTGTGATTTCTTCTTATGAGGGTTTGTGAAATCACAGGTGTACGCCAACAAACCACAAACCCTTTTGGAACTGAAGGTGGAAATCATACGGGTAATTGGAGGCATCTGGATGTGGATGTACATTTTATGCATAAGTTCAGGTTGCACTTATTTTTGGTTGTTTTTTTATTTTTGTTAGTAGTGTGAATTGGAATAGGGGTATGGGTAAAAAGGTAAAGTGCTCCCCTGTGCATAGCACCATGCCATGAAGGCGTATAGGGGGTAACGCCTCACACTTTCTTGATCTGGTCGTGAGTGGGGGTGATGTGATCAGCATCATGCCCCTGACTGCCTTTCCCCCCAGGGTTTCCCCCAGGTACCCATGTTATTCGATGCTGGGTGGGCGCCGAGGCTGCTTCCATCGTTAGAAAAGTTCCCGGATTTGAACCGGCCGGAGATTGAACCCGGGACCTTTAGCATGGTAGTCAGATGCGTTACCGACTGAGCCACCGTGGCCACAGTCTACAGTAATAGGGGTATGGGGAATTAATTATTTTATTGGGTTATATTTATCAACGTGCGAACGTAAGACATTTCAAGGTGACAAAAATTAGCATTTTAAGTTAGATATACACTTATACTAAAATTCTAACACACATAGACACAATCACCAAAGCAGCTGAAATGTTAACATTTTATCCACCCTTGACAAATAACCATCCTAATTAACACACCAAAAGAACATGAGACGGAACCCTTTAACTGGTTTATTAGACTTCGCATACATGACCCCCTGTAGTTTATCTTTATTTCTTGATTTGGTTTCACTTTGTTTATTTTACGTCACTTTTATCTGCAACTTTGGCTAATCACGAAGGTGGAGATAAAGCGATCATCACAAACACATATGGATGACACACAAACAAACTCCTGGAAACGCATACCTGTTATCACATATTCTGAAGTGTAATTGTTTGGTTTGCAATAGCAAATTTCTTCACTCGACAAATGCATACCAAATGAAATTAAAAAGATGATAATGAATATATAATAAAAAATATAATACTACATCTCCTCATTTTAAGAGATAACAAATTTTGTCAAGGAGACCAGGAGAGACTCCCAGCTGTTCCGGGAGCAAGCCTATTCATCTCATGACACATTATCATTGTTTTCACACTCAATGTGTTAAACACCAAACCATTACACCAGGATATCATACACTAACCCTGGGTATATGGAGTGTTCACCACTGCTGTTTAAAGTTTATTGAAAATCAAAGTTCTTGTCTTTGTTAATTTAAAAATATTGACTGGATTTAATTAGATCTGTCAAATGTAGTTCTTTTATATATATATTTGGAAATAGATTAGTTTTTCCAATGGTAACACTTATAATAATCTTTTAACTAGCTAAAAATAAATTGTATGACTGCTTTTTTATTTGCACAATTTATGACATTGTTTGTAAACAAAATACCATTCTTGTTCTAATGTTAGTTTGGTATGATATATTTAACCATAATATTCCAAATTAATAGCATGCCTAATTTAGAAATTGAAACCAGACTTGAATACCTGAATATCACACTGTTAAAACAGATAACGAATAGAACTGGTATGTGTGTAATAAATATATCCTTTGCGACAGTTTATCTGGCAATGGCTATGGTAACATGAATGGAATGCTGTTTAAACCTTCATCCTATTTTATACTTTGTACTTTATATTTCCTACCACGTAGGTAGCTATGCATGGTGAGCAGTCAAATCACAGCCTCGCTACCAAACTTCCCTTGCTCAAGATCTAGCCTGCAGATGGAAGTTACTTTGTATTCCTTAATCTATTTCATGTGATCACCATTTCATCTTCATCACCACTATTAGCCAAAAGCGACAGAAAATCATTATCAAGTGAGAAAAATAAAACTACAATGCATTTATGTTCCCTATCTGTATTGTGACTGTGACCAATAAATGTTAAATACTGAAATACGCAACGAACACACATTAAGAAACAATCGTGTCTTATATTTGTTGAGAATTGTAAGGAAGAATTCCTGGCTTCACAGACCACAGTGGCAGAAACAACTCTCCTAATGGGATTTGGTAGTGCACCATTAAACTTAAAACTCTTATTTTGCACCATTTCATGGTGTTTCACATTGTAGACATGCACACAACATGAATAGGCATTGTCTATGCATAATAATATAACAACATTTTTTAGTGGTTTTCATTTTTCCTGCAATGTTTCGTCTGGTTTCCCAGAACATTTTCAAGCTTACATAAAAATTAAACAAACACACACACATGGCTAGCCATTCTACACTTCTACGTAGTGTGCTATACTGTGTATCAGAAGAACTTTCCATGTACAATGTTTTCACATCAAAACACAACAGTGATGTTTATTTTTTTTACTTAGAATTAAATTTTTTAGTGTTTTTTATTTTTCCTGCAATGTTTCGTCTGGTTTCCCAGAACATTTTCAAGCTTACATCAAAATTAGATAAACACACACACATGGCTAGGCATTGCACTTCTACATAGTGTGCTACACTGTGTATCAGAAGAACTTACCATGTACAATTTTTTCACATCAAAACCAACATTGATGTTTATTTTTTTTACTTAGAATTAAATAACAAAGCTCCCCACACGCATGCATGAACTGAAGCTAAAACCACGGTACTAATCTGATATTCCCCGGACAGATTTCATCATTTTTACACAAGAAACTACTTACGATAATAAGTTCCTGTAGCATTGTCTAACATCTGGAAGGTGTTTTGTGTGATGTAACGGATTTCTTCAAATTTAAAAGTTTTGGGTCTCATTTGGGGGCAGGTGACTCCGGCCAATGTGCCCGACCCTGTGGCCGAGTAGTTAGCAAATTGCGCTGCGACGCCAAGGGTCCCGGGTTCGAATCCCGGTCGGGCTTGGTTGTTTGTGAATGTCCATTCATCAATTTCATCACTCATCCCCATCTTCGCAAATTAGCCAAGAGGCACAAAACGCGAAGTATAATAAACTAAATCAATCAATCAGACTCCGGCCAATGTCTAACATGCCTTTAACAGGGACTCTAGATAAAGCCGGGGAGCCGGAGCGGAGGCGGGGCTGCGGTAGGTCAACTACCCCAGGGGCGGAGCTCAGAATCGGTGGGAAATTTGGACTCAAAAATTTCAAACAAAAATATTTTTTTAGTTTAAATTTCCCACCGATTCCGGGACGAAAAATTTTAATACACCTTAAAGAATGTTCTGCGAAGCAGATAGGTAAGTACAAATGTCAAAAATTGACAAAACGAAGAAGTTATAGGTGTCCGGGGAATATCAGATTTTACCAAAACTGCCTATCAGTTAAACAGGCATATACTGAACAAATTAGCAAATTTCTTTTTCCAAACTTGAAGCTTACTTCTGCACACATTTCCAATATTCTAAATGAAGTGACCAGGTTTCTAAACTCCACATGTGCATAATCTACCTAACCTGGCCTGTTATATGCATACGTGCACTCTCTAGTTGTTAGCATGTATCAAGCTTACATCAGTTTGGGTCACAAGTACTTCTACTTCTGCACACCATGGGTTTGGAAAAATTACCACAAGGTGTTCCGACATTCACTGCTACTGCTAATATGTCACTTGACGTAGGTACGAACGTGTACTTAACACATTCCCAAATGCTTTTGTTGTTAGGTTAGACAGGTCAGGTTTAGAGTTATTAGCATTAAAAATACTTCTGTAAATACTTCCAATACCTGATAATCATAATGTGATTTGTGGTATTCAGCACTTTCCACTGTCCCATATGTTATTCTCAGAAACTGGTGAAAATAGCTCCACATGCTATCCTCACACCCTGGTGACAGTAGCCTCATATACTATTCTCACCACCTGGTGAAAATAGTCGCGACCTATCTAAATGCATTTTCCACCCTTCTATACAAATTGTTAAAATGATTACACAGTCAAAACTTGGACGCATTTTAGTGTAAAAATAGCAAGAAAGAAATATTTAAAGGATAAAATTAAAGTTATCAAGAATACTGCTTCGTACTTAACGTGTTTTTATTTTCTGCACATTACACCATTACAATATTTCTCTGCTGTATGAAACTAAAATTTTCCAAACAATCGACAAACACCTTTCGTCATTATTGTAAACTATTATGTTAAAAATACATACAGATATCCTTCTTGCTTTGATTTGCTCTTAACTCAACTAGCACTATAGTTTGTTATATCTCCTGTTTACAGTACGAAAGTGGCTTTTTTTGTACACACTACACACAATTTCCACCGTTGTTACATTAATATATAAATTTTTAATGCACACACGCATGTTTGTTGTTTATCCATTCAATTGTTTTTGTGTTGGTGTGACGTCACATCCGCAAAATCAGCCAATCGGAGAGGAGAATCAAATCGCCTATGCTGAACTGAGTGGGATTGGCATATATGCCTGCACGCTGCGATGCTGAGGCATTAGGGATTCTTCTTCTTCTTTTTTTTTTGTCCCTGTCAGCATTATCTTGTCGACTTTGGACATCGTTATTGTTTTTGTTTTTTTTTTATTTATTTTAATGTTTTCTTCTAAAGTTGGCAGTTAGTCTCACAAATTAACAAATTAATCGGAATCACAAATATATAACAATTATTATAAATAATTCACTTTTTTTTGTCCATTTTGCTGTTTCTTAAAAATCACTTTATATTTCAAGTCTACATTTTCGAGAATATGCATACAGCATCCATATTAATGAAGGGGATAAATCTGTTAAAATGGATGATAGTGATATTGGAAATGGAATTTTTAAACGTTGAAAACCTTTGTAGAGTATGATTTGTTGTACTGAATAGATTGGACATTCTAGAATTAAATGTTGAGCATCAGGATTATTATTGCCACATTTACAATTTTCTTGAGTTTTAATTTTTATTTTTGCTAAATGTGCTGGTGTACGTACGTGTCCTGTTCTTAATCTATTAATAAAAACTATGACTTGCCGTGGGAGTGTGTATGAATTGAACCAAGGGACTTTAGATTTAAATTCTGCAATCCATCTATATGTGTTGCCCACAAACTTAAATTGATCTTTGCACCATTCATTCCATTGTTCCATAAGTTTGATTTTTACTCGTGGTAATAAATCAGTATACATTAACCTATTGAAACTTATGAGTTGTAAATCTCTGGCCTGTTTAGCGTATATGTCCACTCTATCATTTCCTACATTAATATCATGTGCTTTGACATAACTGAATTGTATGTCAATGTTTCTTTTGCAAGCAAGTTGAATTTGTTGAATAATTAAAATAATAAGATATGATTGGTGACATAATTTGGGATAGGATGTAGATAATGCTTGAAGAACACTCAGCGAATCTGTAAGGAGAAGAATTTTTTTAAAGTCTTCCGCTATTCCATATTGTAAGGCTTTGTATAGGGCGTAACTTTCCGCAGTAAAAATAGATGAATCTATAGGTAATCTAAATTGTTGATAAATGTTTTTCTCTGGGATGTAATAGGCACATCCTACACTATTGTTATTCTTAGAACCATCGGTGTAAATCATTACATGCATTGGCCATTTTTCTCTGTACAATGCATGTAAACCTAGATCTCTGAAGTGGATTGAACATTGAGTATATAATGGAATATCTAGTTGATAGATCAAAGGATGTAAGAGAGTGAAAGTATTAGATCGAAGTTCTGGAAATAAGTAATGACAGTATACAAGGAAATATGAGGTGGTATGAGGATTTATTACATCGGCTTCAGCCCATTGTTTTTGTATTTCAAACAATTTATTAAATGGATGATGATGATTTTCCCATGATTTAAGGAGGAATTTTATTGTTAATTGAATCCGCCTGTGACTCAAAGAAGTCTCTTTACTCTCCATATAAACACTTACATTGGGGCTTGATTGCATAAGACCTAGACAAATTCTCAATGCTTTTCTTTGTAATATATCTATTTTGTCGAGTAGATTGGATTTTGCTCCCCGTAGCTGAAAGCTGCATAGTCGAAAAATGAGCGAAAGCAATTTTTATAAAAGAGAAGTAAAATTTTTGGGTGGCCTCCCCATATTGTTGTTGTCATGCTACGAATTATGTTTAAAAACTTTTGACCTTTGTTTAATAAATATAAAATGTGTGTATTCCATGTAAAACGTCTATCAAAATGTATACCTAAATATTTGTGAGAATCTGTCACTGGGATGTCAGAAATTTGTAAAATTGAGGCATTAGGGAACCAAGGAATATAGAAGTATTTTAGGAAGAGCATTCCGAGACACGGAGCTTTCCCATTGGCTAGAAGCCGCAACGAGCTCTGACGTGACCAAGGGGATCTGTCAAGGGGCGAGGCTCGCGTAGCAATGGAAGCTTACGGGAAATATTTTCATTTTTAATTGTCCATATCTTGGTTCTATTAAGCATTTGAGGCAGAATAATAAGCAAAACGCAAGGAATAAGACCTAGGTAATAATATGAAGAAGTTTACAGCACGCAATTACAATAAATGGCGTTATACAAATCAAGCAAAAAGTAATCACGAATATCCTCTTATATCGCCCCTACATTGAAATCTGAAGTTGCGTATGGGTAAATAAATACAATTTTACGTATTAAATATTTTGCTACCACACCAATACTTATTATCCTTCATACTTTCAAATTTTCACAGATGTTTGTTATTAATAATTTGTTCATTATAATTTATATATCTAGTATACATAGGATGTCGCTGTCGCTGTTGTTATATGACGTCGCTTTTCTACATATTTAGTTTAACCGCAACAATAAAAATGAATGATAAATTTGATGGGAGCGTAGGCTAGATGAGTGTGGCAAGCACTGGCGTACGCAGGGGGGGCTTAAGGGGCTGCAGCCCGCCGAAATTCTTAGAAAATAAAAATAATCAAATTAAGACAGTAATGAAGTAAAAAAAAACTTTAAAATGACCCCCAATAACTATTTTTGTGTTTGAATAACTTTTAAAACGAAGGATTAAAATGGTAATTGGAGCTCGTATCTAATGAAAATAGAACAGCGACAACGGGATATCAGCGAAATTGATTTTCGGCGATACATTCTATGAACCAATCTCATTCTGTTCAGTAAAGGTTAGATTCATGGCACTGAACCCGCGTACAATTTGAATTCAATTAACATAATCCTTGAGTGAGGTGGAAATGGGTTTTGGATAATTTTTTTTTTTGTAGATGTGAAAATCTTTAACTAGTGATGCACACATGCTTTCGCTTACATTAAAGTTTACACTATGGTAAAATTGCAGAAATATTCTACCTAAACTGATTTGTGTTTAAAAAACCGTAACATCAAGATATGTTTTTTAGAACTTAATAAATAAATAATAAATGGATAAAATGCAATGTCGTGGGAAAGCGTAATCTCTTAATAAATTCAAGGGAACTCGTGCCAGCTCGATGGCGAATCTGGTCAACCGCGTATTCGACTTTGAATCCCATCACTGAAGTTCCCGACTTGGAGTCACGTCGTGGGCATTGATGTTCTTTGTGCCTGCCCTTTCATCAATTTTATGTGATCAACACTCATCGCCGCGATTAACCAAAAGTGGTAAAAAAGCGACGTCAAATAACAAATACATGAACAATAGGCCTGCCCTCTGTCTTGGTTTAGCAATGTGATTTGTTAATCACTATACGGTGGAGGCCGAGGCGGAAATAAATATCAGTAAGAATAAAAATTCATTACAACTTAGCCTTCCTGGAGAATTAAGATTTTGAAGACGATGCTAACCACTGTCGTCTTTTTCTCGCTGCACTTGCTTCCATGGACTTGAGTTTCATTAGTTTATTCAAATGTCGAATTCTAATAAAAGTTCTTGTTCTGACATACAGGGAAATAATCTTTTCGTTAACTTCAGTACTGTCTTTAGAGTGTCCATAACTTTATGTTGCTTGGAAACAGTTGACCCATGGAAGGATGCAAACACAATCTCAAATTGAATAACTTTTTCCATATCCGAACCACTACGTGCCTCCACCGGGTACCGAACCGGAATCCCTCGATTATAAGGCGATGACGCCACCACTACGCCATCGGGGAGGCCCTCAAAATAGAAATAGATGTGGTGCCAGATTCCTTAAAGCCCCAATTGGTACACTGCAACAGCACAAGAATGCTTACCTTTGGCACGCTTACTCATGGTACAGACACCGAATACACGTAATACGACCTAAAATTACTCGCTTTAATATTCAAGACAAACAGCACAAGCACTTCTGTAAACGAATACCTGATCGCTACTACTGAACCTGTAGATTTTTCTGACATCTGGGAGAAATCTGTGCCGTTGGCTTATACCGAACAATGAAAGCCATGTCGCTTTCGGAAACTGGAAGAAATTACTTTCCATTTGAATGTTCCCAACTGCAGGTATGAACCCCCTCGGTGTACGTCAAATCGTCTATCCCTTACCTGGAGGAATCGCTAGCGTAAGGCTCTATGAACTCAGAAGCGAACCTTGGTTGAGGCATGGGTGTGTATCATTGTGTGTCTTATCTATTTCATCTTTCATTTTCATTTTATTACCCTAGTTTGCTCTATATGTCAAAAAGCGACGTGAAATAATAAAAGAGATTGATTGAATTGGCGTTTTAAGTCCAGTTTATGTACATTGAGGCTAATTGTACCTACAGTTTAAAGTGGGATCCGAACCACTACGTGCCTCCACCGGGTACCGAACCCGGGATCCCTCGATTATAAGGCGATGACGCCACCACTACGCCATCCGGAAGGCCCTCAAAATAGAAATAGATGAGAACGTTAATTGGTTCAGTAACGATCTCGCTACCCAGCGAAGGTTTAAGGCTCGAGTCCCGCCTGGACATTGTGTCCCTTTGCGGGTGTCCATCAATTTCATCTATTCGTTACTCATCCTCGCCTTCCAATTAGGTAAAAGTTACAGGAAAGCAACCTAAAAATAAGAAAAAATATTTGCCTCGTAATGACGCAATCTGACAAGGACGCCCGCAAGATTTTTTCACAGGAGAGGCAGCAGTGCTCAAAGAGGGAAAGGTTTTGGAATGCTATCTCTCTAGTTAAGAAAATCCTCTTAAAGAAAATTCCCCCACTAGGATAAATTGCATAGACATCCTCCACCCACTGCAATTTGTCTATGATTTTGCAATATACTAGTACTTATTATGTTACGCAGCAGTAACTTCAATTAATTCTTGTCAACAATAAGTCGCCCCTGCAAAGAAGTTGCTGAAATTCTACTGCTGGAACTTTTTAAAATACAACACTACCTGAATATATGTACAATATATTGACATAATTTGATGCATGTTTCTTCCGTATCAAAAAAAACTACCTGTTAAATAAAAATTAAATAAGAAGGATACTGTTATAGACATTCGTATTATTGAAACTGATGGCAATATTTGCATTCATACGGCTTAGACGTTTATTATTGCGTATTGATGCAACTCCACAGGACTCGTACCAAAGACTACAAAAAAGCCTAAATATAGGGTCGTTACACACACACACAATATATATATATATATATATATATATATATATATATATATATATATATATATATCCTGAGTGCCGAATTGTATTAATTTGCACGTAGTACACCCTGGACTGCATTTTACATACTAGTGACTAGCGAGGCTCTGGTGTCTGGACTCGTGGCCATTATAATCCTTGGTGGGGCTCGTATTGTGTTGTCCTTACATGTTTATGATTGTCCCTTCATCCGCCTCATCTTATCACCATTCATCCTCATCTTCGCGATTAGCCAGAAGTAGCAGAAAAACGAAATAATAATAAATCAATATGTATGTATGTGTCGTTCATTTAAAGACGAATTTCTACTGGGTTGATCGCTACTATGAGGATGAATGATGAACTAATGAGTGGAGAATGAGACAAACATTGATATATGCCTTACTATGGTTCAAACTGGGGCCTTTGGCTTCCTAAAGCGTTATGCTGTCATGGAGACCCGTTATATACATGTAGAGGGACTTACTTAATCCTTTCCGTTCAATCTTACTTTCTCGATCCTGTTGCAGTTATGTCCATGCTATAATTAATTAAGTTAGTAAACTATTTGCATGAAAATATGCGCACGAGACTCTACTCCCACCCCCCTCCAGCACACACAGGCATTTCAAATTGTTTCACTTTACGATTTTTCGGGTGTTTTATCTATTGTGCTCGTCTCAAGATGAGACTCTCATCTAATAATCATTTAACTTCATTGCTGTGTCTCGTAATCAAGGGGTCCCGGGTTCGATACCCGAAGGCACATGGTGGTTCGGATTCCACTTTAACATGTAGGTCCAGTCCCGATTAGCCTTACTGTGCATAAAGTGGACTTAAAACACCCAATCAACCAACCAACTAACTTTATTGCTGCGTGTAGAAGTGTAGACAAATAATGTTAAAGAACCAAATACATTGATTCCCTTTTTGCTGAATTCTGCATGAATTTGTTCGTTTGCCATCCTCAGTTAACTTGAGAAGGTACGGGAAAGCAGTGAAGAAGAACTACATGTTATAAACATTGCTTCCCAAGAGTTATAATCGCCTCTATGAGGCTATAAACTTGTATGATTTTACATGTTATTAAGCGGCCCGCAGCTGAGGGATCCCCTTTTTGACGTCACTCTAGCAGAAGACCTTCATGTGCCGCCGTAGCGCGGGAAGCCGGAATAGCACCCCCTTAGGGAACGAGGAATTCTACATAAGACGGAAATACTATTCGCGAGTAATGTCAAAGCAAACTATTGTAGGTGGCAGCACCCCGTTGTGTCCAGGCCCGTAGCTAGAGGGGGGCAGGGGAGGCAACTGTCCCCCCTGAGACCATGCCTTGCCCCCCTGTGAAAAATATAGAACACATTCCTATCTGGAATTCTCACCGTTCTTTACAATTATATCCTATATTACTCTAGAAACTTAACAAAGACACTTATGGATTTGGTGAAATATTTAGGAACGTGTGTTGGATTCCATAATGTCGTACCAGAATTGGGGGAAAAAATCCTTTCCAGATCCAGATTTCGGAAAATGATTTCACGATTTTCAGTATCTAGACATTCTGAGTGGCCTTGTATTATTTAAGGTGCGTAATGTGTTTGGATATGTTTTCTTGAATGTATTTCTATGGAGTTTGAACTGCTCAATTTTTTGTTTCCCACGTCTACCTTTTGGTAATAGTGATGCATGTGGTAGAGCGAGAGAGAGAGAGAGAGAGAGAGAGAGAGAATATGTGATTATTGTTACTTAGCGTTCCTTTTCTGCCCCTTCTAGTTAATTGCAACAATGAGAATGAGTGATGATATGAAATTGATGAAGGAACACTCACAAGCAACACCCATGCCCAGGCAGGAGTTCACACAGGAACTGTCGTCGTAGTGCGTTGTGTAACCACCCCACTACCAGGTCGGCTAGTGAAAGACTTAGGACAGCTTACTGGGTAAATTATCAAACGTGACGAAAATGTGATAGTGTTTCACATTTATTATTTCTGTTAGAAACCAATAAAAATTGTGATGTGATACGAATTACACTAGGCATCTTTTGGAGTGTAAATAGAAAAGACACTAAGAAAGTTTTGCAATACACCTTTAATTTTCACAATCTTTCGAAATACTTTCCACAACACACAATACACTTCTTCATCCTTCGAATTCAGTCGTCGAACCAACTGGTTTCCTCAGGGAGCTGGGCACACTCGTCATCCCACGCCTTTAGAAGGTCCTCTCTGTTGGAAACCTATTCCTTTAACTTGCTATTGACGCGAGGGAACAGTACAAAATCAAATGGAGCGAGGTCTGCACCGTAGGGAGCACCTTTAGCACAGTACGTGGCAAATACTCAGTACAAACTTTGGAACGGTGGGTAGGAGCGTTGTCATGGTGGAGAAACTAAGTGTCTGACCATGAGAGAGCTTGAACTACTCTGGGCAGGCACTCCTCGGTGTGCCACTTCGTGATGACTGCCTTCTGTGTTTCCAGCACCACCCGCACCACAACTCCCCTTACAGTAAAGTGAGCAGTCACCATTCTCTCCTTTACGTATCATGATTTTCGCACACATACGGGAGTGTTTTTATCTTCGAAAAGCCAGTTTCTTTCTGGGTTTTAGTGGGCATGTCATAATAGTAAAGCCAAGTCTCATCAACTGTTAACATGCTGTTGATGTAGCGAGATGCTACACTTTCCTCAACATGCTTCAACGTGTCACAACGTGGTGCTGATCAAATCACCTTCAATTTCGCCGAGATCGAGAATGTGTGGGGATCTAACCCAACATCCCCTAAATGTGTCTTCATAGCACGGTGCTATATGCATGGTGAACTATACCTTTATCTTTTATTTATAACCTAATTATTACACAAAACATTCTTGATTCTCCTAACTTAAGCCATTCTCTGATTAGCAGGAACCAGTATCAGCATGAAATACCCTGATATTTGGAGTTTGAACGTTTCTGCTCAGTGATGGCTATAAGTGCTCCAGAGACCTCACGCTGCGAGGATGGAGTAAGGTGAAGGAGCCCCCTTTTTATGGATCCACCAAGCTTTCTGAAACCTCGGAAAATATGCGAACTACAGGCTTCCCCCTAACTTTAACTAACGACACTAGCGCCACTGCTTCCGCCCCAAGGTTTTAGATGGGTTGGTGGATCTATAGTTGGTTTCGTACTACAGTCATTAAGGAACATATTTCTCAAAATTTAAAGAGAATACAAAACTTCTCTCTATACGACTTAGTTGCATAATGATGACACCGTAATCCAAGAAGTCATTGATCACTCAAAGGGTTCCTTTGTTTGTTGGGTGACAAAGAAATGTGTTTCAAAAATAAAACAATACAATTCACACAATATTTTGCAAAATGGTTAACGTAACCAGTAAGCCAACATTGTCTGTAGTGAGTGTAAGAGTCTCCCCTTTGAAGCAAATAGAATCCGTAGTAGACTGAGAGACCCATGTTATAATGTACAAAAAAAGGTATTACAAATTTTTACAGCATTCATCAAAATGTAGATAACATGTAATCATTATTATTTAATTTAACTTGCATAACACAACACATTAGTGTTATTGAATTCTCATTAGATTCCTTTATGCGTAAATATCTAACATACTGGAAACTGCAGGGAATAAATATGAAGCACGATTTGTAAAGGGCTCCTTTAATCAGTTCTGAGGGAGGCCCAAAACTGTTGGTATGTATTAATCGTCTATTAACATTATCGACCTGCAATGTAGATGCCTCAGATTCGATTTTCAGTAGAGACACATTTAAATTTTAATTAGATACAGTCCCGATCAGCCTATTTATGTTAAATTTTGTTGTTATTCTCGATTTTTTTGTTGTTCGTTGGAATTTCACGATACCATTCCTTTCCGGTTACTTATTGCTTTGTGTGTGGGGGGAGGGAGTACGTGCTCCCGTGTACCCCGCTATGTCTGCGAACGCGACACAATAGAATAATATATTATACAATATATTAAAAATTTGCCCCCCATAGGATTGATTTTGCCCCCGTACCAAGAATTCCTGGCTATTACATTAAATTGAAGTTTAATTTCATCTTAACCTCAGAAATTATGTCTGAACATGATAGTTGAATAATCATGCCCGCTTGCACCAACGTCGATTTACTCGCGAGTGAGAGAACTATTCTATGGTGAGAGTAAACTCAGAGTTAACCCACGAATCGGCTGAATATCTGTTGCACCAACAGAACAGGGTTGGCAATTTTTTTTTTAATAGAACAAAACAAACTGTTTTTTTTTGTTTAAATCATGTTTTTTTTGTTTTAAACATAGTTTTAAACATGAGTTGAAAAAACATTTTTTAAACAAAAGAAAGTCAACTTTTTCCCAGAAAATTATAGTTAAAATCGTTAAAGAAAAATACTCATTTTTAAGAGTACAGTGGCAGCAAGGACAGTTTATTTTTCCTATGGAGATAAGGTTTACCATACTGCAGGGTAGGGGTGTACGGGACAGAATTTTTTGGGTCGGGACGGAAAATTCTTTAAATCCTTACATTCGGGACGGGGAAAATTCTCAATTTCCCGACAAAGTCGGGAAATTTTCGGGACGGGATATGTTCGAAATTTCCCAAAGCTCTTGAAATCTCGAATTCTACACGTAATTTGCATCTTAAGTGCCATTCGGTATTTCCCGACTGCTTGGAATCCTTACAGGGCGGTAGGAAACAAAGAACTGAGAAGTTTTGATTTCTACAGTCTTTCTTCTCACACAACAGTTCTTCTACCTTGTGCATACATAGCCTAACCTAACACGTAGCCTAAATTAAAAAGCTTTCTCCCGTGACGTCAGAACATAAGGTTGGTCAAGTGTTGTGCGATAAGTGAGACCCGTAAATCATGGATTAATTGACACAGATTCAATGAAAAGACAGGGTTGCCAAACAAAAAAAATATATCATAGATTATAAAAGATCAAGTACCAAAATGTGTTTTAACACTTTTAATTGCACACTCACAGATTATCTTCACATGGCGAAACTTTGCTCTGTTTGGCTTTTCCAAAGAATCCAGTCGAGGAAAGCAAGTAGCAATTAGAGCATGTCCTATTCCTCAAAACCAGTCAAGCAGTCAACCAGGCGGCCATGATTGCCAAGACTACTAGAAGGAAAGGCTGGGGTCAGACACGCCTCTTTTCGCGACTGCCGCGGGTGTGACGTCATGGGCGGACAAAACCCCATACGGAAAGAAACGTTTTTGTTTTGTTCTTTTCGCTCCATTTTTCTTGTATTTCTCGATTGTTGGGTTCAGGGTGCGAAATCCTGGAGGGGACGAGGGGGATTTCCCCCCACCAACAATCTTGGCCACAAAAAAAAAACACCAAAAATTTCCCGGGGGAAAGAGTTTTTGTTATAACAATGAAAATATAAGCAATTACTTTAAATTTCAAATATACTTTACTAAGAATAATATTGAAAACACACACAAATTAGTGTAGTTGTGAGTGTTGAATGCTTTCTGTCTCAAGAGATCATTAACAAATCTACATCAATATGTATGAAAGTAACAAATTAATTTCTAATTAATAATCACAATAATTATTTTAATTGAGTAATTTATTTTTACTTTTAATAACATTACAAATATGCACATCGTATAATTCACACATATGTTTGTGGGGAGGGGGGTTGTAGGTTACGAACTTTCTCCCCCTCACCAGTTTTCAATGATTTCGCACCCTGGTGGTTTCTGAGGTGTTGCAGTTCACAATGCCTTCAGTGAGGTGTTGCGACGTGTCGTGATCTCCGATGAAAAAAATAAAAACAGCGGGCGACAATATATAACTGAACACATCGCATCTAACGAGACTTGTTAGTGGATTGCAATACCAGTAGTCTCATTACACAACATCAGGCTACCATACACTTCAAAATACACAACTTGCTATTTATATACGAGTGATGCTTAAATGACAACGTAGTTCAACTTCTGTCCTCCATTGTTCTATTATTTATTCAGTCAAATTTTCATCACAATCCCCCCCCCCCCAAAGTTAAGTGGACTCAACCAGCTTTCACATCCCGCCTGTAGGCACCCCTGTTCGACATTCCACTGATTATATATACGTATAAGTATATAAAGTGACCCTCGACTTTCTTCAGTTCTATGTCTCAAGTTTTCGTTCATTGAAAAGTTTTTTAAAGTGTGTGTTACATAATACACACGAGTAGTAATGGCAGCACTATGTTCCTACGCGTCAGCAAAAATTTGATGCTCCTGGTGTTACGTTACATCCGGTTGTAGCGGGCCACGAGTGATTTTATTGTTGAGTCAGCAGAACGTGTCTGATCACCTTGAAGACATCGGAAGCGGTGGGGGGAGGGGGGTCAATGGGTTTGTCAAGTTGTTTCTTGATGTATGCTAAACTAACACGTGCGTATGTTTGTGTGTGTGTGGAGGAAATGCGCGCGCAACCATTGCGTATGATTCAAAGACATGAAGAAATGATTTAAAGATGGCGCCGAAGGTGCTTTACCCCCGAAAGTTTAGCGGCTAAGGTTATTGCTCTGTAAAACAAGAGGCGTCGAGGGTTCGATTCCTGGTAGAGTCAATATTGATTGGTTGATAGATTGAGTTAGTTTTTTTAAGTCTGTTTTATGCACGGCAAAACTAATCAGGATTGGAGCTACAGTTGAAAAGTGGTGATTCGGACCACTATGTGCCTCCACCGAGTATCGAACCTGGGACCCGTTGATTACAAGGCGACGATGTCAATATTGAATGGTCTCGATTAGCCTGTGTGTAAATAAAGGCAACAAAATGGTTGAGTTCGAAAATCGAGTTGGGTTAGTGGTTAATGTTGTCACCTGGCAATGAAGAGGTCGCGGGTTCGATTCTCTAGGTAGTTAAATTAGGCCAATTGTTTAGTCCCGCCATTATAGGTCCCGATTAGTCCATCTGTGCATAAATAGTGTTTGAATAAAATCAAAATGGCGGCCGCGTTTCGTGTTTAGCGGCGGCGGCGGCGGCGACCGGGGCGCGGCGCGGCGCGGGGCGGGGCGGAGCGGGGCGGCGCGGCGCGGGGCGGAGCGGGGCGGCGCGGCGCGGTTGGTGTTTTTTATTCCGCGAGATGTTTTAACCAAGTGGTTGGGGGTTCGATTCCCAATGTTAGTGAAAATTGGATATTCAATTGTATTTGTTTAAAAGTTCCGATTAGCTTTTTTGTGCACAAAGAGAAAATGAACTAATTGGAAATAGGATGTTTATGCTGTAATGAAAAGGTCCCCGGGTTCGATTCACAATGTCAAATTGGCAGATAATGATGTTGTTTAAAAAAAAAAAAGAAGTGTGTTGAGTCCCCATTAGTATTTAGGCAAGAACAGATATTAAAAATCAAAACAAAATGCCTTTTGATTACAACGCAAAGACTTTACCGCTAATGTATAAAGATAAATTAGAATCTGTTGTTTTGCCGTGTGGGGCCCCAGTACCGATTAGCTTAAATGCATAAAGAGTAGGTAAAATAACCAAGATGGCCGTCACTATTGTTTTGTGATCAAAGAGGAGTCACAGGTTCGATTCAATCAAAGGAGGCAAGATTCTATGTTTTAATTCCATGTAAAAGTCTAAAGTTATGTTTCGATTAACCTCAATGCATAAAGAGGAATTAAACAAAAACAAGCAAAATGGCGACAGATGTGATAAAAGAAAAATTGAATTAGTTTTTTATAGTGACAAGAAAAAATAGCGAATCATTGTTAGAAATAGAATGAAAATAAAGATACTTGCCTTTGCGTGTCCAGCGCTGTGCAGAAAAGCTCTCATGCTTTATCTCCGACAAGTCCACAATACACATTTTTTTTATTGTATAGTTAATTATTAATGTTGTTATTAACACAGTATCTTACCAGTGTGAAGAAAAGCTCTCATGCTCTATCTCCGACAAATCCACAATACACACTTTTTCATTATATAGTTAATTATTAATGTTGTTATTAACACCGAGTTTTACCAGTGTGAAGAAAAGCTCTCATGCTTTATCTTCGACAAGTCCACAATACACACTTTTTCATTATATAGTTAATTATTAATGTTGTTATTAACGATTGTTACCAGTAAAAATATAAACCATGAGGATTTTTAAAGGGGGTGCTAAGTGAAAAAAAAGCCAAGACATATATTTTATCCCTGTTTATTACCAATATTTACAAAATTCAAAAGAGCCGCACACACACACACACACACATACATATGTAAAATGTTTATATTGTGTCACCAGTTTATCAGCATGTTATTTAACAAGTTTTTATTCTTCAAGTTTGTTCACTCACCCACATAAGGAATTGTGTCACTATCATATCCATTTTCTGCTGCAACCACTGAATTAAAATGTTTCACTATTTTTTCCACAAGCATGTTCTCGCAAAAAACAAACACTTCTTTGGAAAGTCTTTTTCCGTCGATGTTTTGTATAGACAAAGGCTCAGGTTTTGTACATCCATGTAGATGGGAAAGCACAAACTTCTCCTTATGACATGCATGGACAGGGGAAATATCTGTGCAACCGAAACATTGTTCGCGAAGGTCGAGAATGCAAGATTCCACACAGTTTCCAAAATATGATTTCAGATACGGCGACACTGTTTCACACATAACTTTCGCATGCTCGATGCACACAAATATCTTCATAAAGTTCCGCCACGAACTTTCTGCGATGAACACTATCTCCAGGGAACCGTAAGCTGGTTTCTTCCTTATAATGATCTGACGGCGATTGTACAGTGTGGTTATCAGCAATTCATGTTGCTCACTTAGTGGGTAGGAAACACGAGGCTGCTCACCTGGAATAGCGATGTAATTGTCGATTACTGGAAACAATTCCTGAAGAGCGTGCCACTCCTGCAACTGTAGTTCAACACCGGCCGCCCCGCTTCTGTGTAGCCTGACCACAGGTTGGAAATCCAGATGAGAGGAAAGTCCGATTGAGATAACTTTTGTTTTCGAAGCATTCAAATAGTAGACGTGATCAAATAATAGCGACTGGCGTATAAGACTAGTTACTTGTTTTTGTTCTTCAGGTAAATGCTGATCGCTCTCTTTCTGAAGAACCCCCTTGAAATTAGTGTACGGTTGAAATCTTTTTTTCAGCGGCATCGAAATAGAGGATTCCATGACTAAGAACTGCGAGATACTGCATGTCGCAGCGTGCAGGTATACATTTGAAGAAATGCGTGGGTGTGTTTTTGAGACGCATGCGCGCGTAGCAAACCAAGCATGTGCTGGACAAAAAAGGTGGAGGGGGCGGGGCATTACAAAGATCAATGGTGAGAGAAAAATCAGCAGAATATCATAAACGTCATATTGAGAAAATATTGGATAACAAATATTAATTAATTTAATTAAAACATCAACCGCATTGTCGATCTGAAATTAGGTTTATAGACAGGGGGCAAAATGGAAAATATCGACGATGTTCTAGTATTGGATTGTTTCTGTATTTCCATCGGTATAATCCTCCACCACATTTGAAGCATACTGTTTTATCCTCTTTTTGAATGTAAAATAATCCTGCTTCGGACAGAGCTTCTACAAACGGGAATTCTTTTGATTGCCAGTTTCTGAAAGAGGACAATCTAGCATTGAAAGATCCCATCTCTGGATATTGCGTCATTGTTCTGTAAAGACACAAAACAAGATAAATATTATAAGTAAGCTGTTGTAAACTGTAACGCTACAAAATTATTAATATACTATTAGGACTATATGTAACTTGTACAAAATTTCAAACAGTATTTACTGTCAATATTTTCTAGTATACGTACCGAGTATTATAAATTTAATTTACGAGTCAGCAAATAAGTTGATATAATATTTGAAATTTATGCATGGGTTTACCAGAGGCTCTATGGAATAAATACAGAAAACAGTAATGCCCACAGTACACAGACCCGTAACTTTGTATCTGATGAGTGTTGTACGTATAGAATTTAGAGTTATTTTCCAAAAATCGCAAATGGTTATGCACATGTGGAGGTTTTCCGTAACTATCAAAAAATTCCCCCCGGGAGTTACTGTCTATGTAAATTGCTACCCAGTGCTTCCCGGGGCTATCTTTGGGATCTGTATTTACAATCAACGCTGCTGGTAGTTCCACATGTACAGGTAATTCATTAGCTGCGAAAACACCAACATGATGATTGTCAAAGGCTCTATTTGATATTAACCCGTGAAGCAAATTTAAAGTCGACAGCATTGCTGGACACTAAATAGTAATATTGTGCAACTCACCTTTTTATACTTCAAAGTAGACGGTACACGTCACAGTAGATTCCAGAACCAATTTGATCTGGGTCACCAAGCTGTTTATCGTTGTTGAAACAATGGAGAGCTATCTAACACAACGCAGATGCTCGGAATATGTAGGCGGGGTTTACAAACGCGCATGCGTACAATGCTATCTGGCATTTGATGTGCTGTTGTAAAATGAATTTTGTACTATAAGAAAATTGTCTGTATGTGTGTGTGTGTGTGTGTGTATATATATATATATATATATATAATATATATATATATATACAGACACACACGCATATTTATTTATTGATGAAGTGTATATATATATATATATATATATAATACAATACAATATAATATATATATGTAATTTGAAGATACAACATATCAGTAAAATCTAACAACTAGCAAAATATTCATAACATTCGACTTTTATATTATATGTAATTTAAAACATTCTTCACAGTTTGAGAAATGGAGTGCTTGTGGAAACACCCGTTCTCTGCAATATTGGCTGGTCCATCAGGATGTGGAAAGACATATTTTGTGAAGCATTTTCTCCAGTGTTTACCCCAAATGGTAAATGTAAAATTCAACAATATTTTGGTGTGCTACGGGGAATGGCAATCTGCATACAATGATTTCCCTGGTTTTGTACAATTTCGGGAAGGAATGCCTAATATTGACCAATTTGTGCCAAATTCTGGACCTCATCTTATTATTATCGATGATCAGATGAGGGAATGCGATCAAAGAGTCACAGATTTATTTACAAAAGGGTGTCATCATCGTGATATTAGTCTTTTCTTTATCACTCAAAATCTATTCCATCAGGGAAAAGGGAATAGGGATATATCTTTAAATAGTCATTATATTGTATGCTTCAAAAATCCAAGAGACAGAGCCCAAATTAATTATTTATCTAGACAAGTATACCCGGAGAATCCAAATTTTATAAAAGATGCATATTACAATGCCACCGCTGAACCCCATGGATATTTGCTGTTTGATCTGAAGCAGAACACTCCGGAAGAAGTACGTTTTCGGTCGCGGATATTTCCCGACGATGATATCAATTATGTATATATTCCTACAAAAAAAGCAAGCATAATCACTAGTCGTTTATTCTGTCATCATGGCTCCAAGAGTGAAACACGCTAAAGTGCTCCAAGTTTTGTCGGATGCTAAACCAGCTCTTCGCACAGCTATATTACAAGCTGCTGATTCTTCCTTAGTTAATTCAATCTGTGAGTGTTGTTACAATGTTCTAAAAGGGAATGTTCCTCTTTCAACACCTCAGAAAACAAGATTGAGCCGGTACAAGAAAGTGATACGTAATCTCTCTGCCAAAGGACACTCTACAAAGCAGAAGAAACAGATACTAGTGCAACACGGAGGATTTCTACCTGCGTTATTAGCCCCTTTAATAGGAGGTGTGTTATCAAGTTTATTTAAGTGAAAAAAAAATCTGAACATGGAGCATGCCAAAAAAATGGTTATAATACCTCAAGAATTTATGGATAACATGAGACATCCTGTTATGTCTGCACCGTCTACATCCTTATCGCAATTGGATCAGGATATGCAAGTAATTTTGAATCTCAAAGGTCTTTCGGATGATGAAAAATGGAATCGTTACAGTATTGTGCTCCAAAAATTTCTGTCTATTACTCGAAAACAAAGAGAACCTGTGTCGCTACCGATTACAGAATCTACTGAGAAGTTGACTGATATGAAAGAAGAAATTCTAGCTGCTACACCTAGCATGTATCGTAGAAAAGCCGAACTGTTGTATGAACGTCTTTTACATAATAGTAATATTGATTGGGATAAATATGGGGCAGTTTTTATTAACAATAATAAAATTGAAGGCTCAAATATTGTCGATCTAGTATCGGATATAATTCGACCACGAAAAACAAGCAATCCTGTTGGGTGGCAACTATTCAATAGAGCTCTGGCGTTATCTAATATCCCTCAAGAATATATTGGAAACCCCCGGAGACAGGAGTTTATTCAACAGATTGTTTTTGGCAACCCCGGACGCCATGTTCCGCTGTCCGGAGCTAACCAAGAAGAGGCACAAGAATTAACAGAAGCAGAAGAAGAAGAAGAAGAAAAGGAACCAATTTCTTTTGTATCATCATTTGCAGGGCACAAACGTAAACGTACTGTTCCAGTTTGGTCAAGATACAAACCATGAGCGAAAAAATATTAGAGAATATCTGGTACAATCCATCTCATCCAGCATCCTATTCTACAGCTTCAACACTATGGAAAGCTGTAAAAAAATCCATACCATTGTCAACAATCAAACATTGGTTGACAAAGCAAACTGCATACACTTTGCATAGACCTGTAAAGCGTCGATTTCCGAGAAACTTTTATTTTGTGCATAATATCGATGACCAATGGCAGGCTGACTTGAATGACATGCAGAGTTTGCGGAATCACAACAAAGGGTACAGATATATACTCACAGTTATCGATATTTTTAGCAGGCATGCTTGGGCTGTCCCTGTAAAAAATAAAACTGGTGTATGTATAAAAAAGGCTTTCCAGCAAATTTTCAAACAAAGCAAAAGAAAACCTTTGCAATTACAAACTGACAAAGGCCGTGAGTTTACCAACAGTATTGTGCAGGAATATCTCAAAAAACAAAATGTAATTTATTTTACAACAAAGAATCCTGATATTAAAGCTAGTATTGTTGAAAGATTCAACAGAACTTTAAAGGAACGCATGTGGAAGTATTTTACTAAGCAAAGAACCAACTGTTATGTTAATGTACTCCCAAAGCTTTTGAAAGCTTATAATCATAAAATTCACTCGAGTATTAAAATGGCACCAGCAGATGTTACTCCTGAGAAGGTTTTGAAAGTATGGCACAATATGTATGACAAAAAACTCAAATCTGATTCATCTCCACTATTGTCATTGAAGATGCCATTCAAAATAGGAGATACAGTGAGAATAACAAAAACCAAAAAACGCTTTGACAAAGGTTACATGGAAAATTGGACAAGAGAAATATTTGTGGTGGAACGTATTTTGAAAAGAAATCCTCAAGTGTATGAATTAAAAGATCTACAAGGACATAAAATCGATGGAACATTTTATACGGAAGAGTTGCAATTGGTCCGCTTACCGGATATGCATGAAATTGATAAAATCCTTGCGACCAAAGGTAAAGGAGCCAGTAAAAAGTTGTTAGTTCATTGGAAAGGTTACTCCAGATTATTTGACAGTTGGATTAGCGCATCGTTTTTGGAGTCAAAAAAAGAGAGAGAGAGGCATAATTTTTTGTAGGTATTCTCATCAGTGGTACAAATAACCTTCATAACACATCATGAGAAAAGCAAACGCTTTCTACCTTACTTTGCCTAGTAACAGTTCCATGAAATATTTCCCAAGTAATACTCTAACTAATTACACCACAAAGCTTCAGAACCGTGTGGAGTTGGACACCAACAAATGGGAGATGGCATTGGTAGAAGTGCATTATCCTTATTCAATACTAAACATTACAAGATTTAACAACTATATTCAATATAAATCTATGGATGATGTCAAATGGAACGAACTTCGAATATCCGAAGGCTATTACGCATCTATAAACAGCATTGTTGTAGAAATCAATAAATATTCTGAAACATTAAATTTTAGTCTCCGAAATCATCCTGCGTACAAACATGTGACTGTTGATATATCTACCAAGCAGAGAAACATAAATGTACGATTGTCACCTCAACTGGCTCGGATATTAGGTTTTAAACCGACCGATGATCTATCAGAAGTAAAAATTGGACGCTCGCCTCCAAATGTTGTGAGAGAAATTCCTTCCCAGATGTATATTTACACAGATATTGCGGAATCACATATGGTGGGAGATGCTGTTGCCCCTCTATTACGTATTATAAACATTAATCCTATGGAACATACTTTTGGAAGTGATGGTGTGCAAATTTTCGATTCACCACATTACATCCCAGTGCAGAAACATAATTTCGAACAAATAGAAATTGACTTAAGGGATAGCACTGGTGCACACATCCCATTCTCCTTCGGACTAGTGTGTTTGAAACTTCATTTTAGACGTTGTGGTGAAAAGCTCTGATTATGAATGACCCATATTTTCAATACTACCATCAACAAGCTGGATCTGGTGTGGGTAACATATATTACGGTGCTGCCTATCAAAAAGGACATGGCATTGGAAGTTTTCTTGGAGGACTTTTTCGGTCAGCTTTGCCTCTTATCAAAAAAGGAGCGAAAGCTGTAGGGAAAGAAATGTTAAAAACAGGGGTAAATGTGTTAGGTGATGTTGTAGACAAAACACCCCTAAAACAGTCACTACAATCCAGAATTTCGGATGCCAGACCAAATCTTAAAAGAAAAGCTGAAACAAAGCTAAAGGAAATGATTGGTTCAGGTTATCAGGGGCATAAACATTTCAAAAGGAATCACTCTGCTTCGGGACAGCGAACTGGAAGGATCGCTCAGAGAAAGAAGAGATCCAGTGCCAATACAAACACCAAGAAAACAACCAAGCGCAACCGTAAAAAAATTCAAATAACATCAGATATTTTTGATTAGATATGGCGCTAATTAGGGAGAAATCATGTGAGTGTTTTAAAAGTGAATTGGATATTTTCTCGGTAAAACCTACTCAGACAAGCATCTTAGAACACCACACCATCGGATACAAACCTGTTAGTTCTCTGGCAGATAATGCCCCCACCGAGTTTGTAATACCTGGACATGGTGATGATTATATGGATTTAGCACACACAATGTTGAATATAGATGCCAGAATTGTAAAAGCGAATGGTCAGTTATTGCTACCCACAGATAAAACAATTGGACCTGTCAATGATTTTCTCAATGCAATGTTCAGCGAAGTACAAATCTACTTAAATAACAAACTCATCTCGTTTCCATCTCACATGCACCCATACAGGTCTTATTTTGAAAAAGCACTGAACTATGACATATCTGCAAAATCATCTCATCTCCAAAGTGCATTGTGGTACAAAGATACAGCAGGCGCTTTTGATAACGTTTCGGAAGACAACAAAGGCTTTACAAAACGTAACCAACTAACAAAACAGAGTAAAACATTTGATATGTTTGGTTACTTGCATTCTGATATTTTCAATCAAGAGAAATTTTTGATCAATGGAGTGGAAATGCGAATAAAACTGATTCCTTCGAAAAACACTTTCTGCTTGATGGGATTAGATGACAGTGAAGGCAAAGTGGAAATTCTGGATGCTACACTATATGTGAGAAAAGTATCGGTCAGTTCATCCATCAAACTTAGTCACAATCGCATATTGCAAAAACATACAGCAAAATACCCTCTAACAAGAGTACAACTTAAAGCTGTAACTATTCCAAAAGATATTGTTTCAAAAACAATTGACAATGTGATACTTGGACGTCTTCCGAAACGATTAGTTGTGGGGTTTGTTACCAACGATGCATTCAACGGCACTCTGTCTACAAACCCATTCAATTTTCAACATTTCAATTACAACGTCTTTACTTTATATGTTGATGGAGTCCAAATTCCCGGCAAACCACTTCAACCAGACTTTGAAAACAACAAGTACATAACAGCATATCACACATTATTCTCTGGAACAGGGATACACTATATGGATGAAGGAAACAATATATCGCGTGAGGAATACCCCCAGGGATACGCATTACTTGTTTTCGATATAACACCAGACGCAGCTGCAAGTGCCATATCCCACTGCAGTCTTCAACGGCAAGGGGCTGTTAGCTTGGAAGTCCACTTCAAATCGGCTTTGGAATCTACTGTGACTTGTGTTATCTACTCTGAATTTGACGCTCTCAAGAAATTAATAATCAAAGAGATATTCATATGGATTAATTGTATAACAAGGTGAGTTGCACAATATTACTATTTAGTGTCCAGCAATGCTGTCGACTTTAAATTTGCTTCACGGGTTAATATCAAATAGAGCCTTTGACAATCATCATGTTGGTGTTTTCGCAGCTAATGAATTACCTGTACATGTGGAACTACCAGCAGCGTTGATTGTAAATACAGATCCCAAAGATAGCCCCGGGAAGCACTGGGTAGCAATTTACATAGACAGTAACTCCCGGGGGGAATTTTTTGATAGTTACGGAAAACCTCCACATGTGCATAACCATTTGCGATTTTTGGAAAATAACTCTAAATTCTATACGTACAACACTCATCAGATACAAAGTTACGGGTCTGTGTACTGTGGGCATTACTGTTTTCTGTATTTATTCCATAGAGCCTCTGGTAAACCCATGCATAAATTTCAAATATTATATCAACTTATTTGCTGACTCGTAAATTAAATTTATAATACTCGGTACGTATACTAGAAAATATTGACAGTAAATACTGTTTGAAATTTTGTACAAGTTACATATAGTCCTAATAGTATATTAATAATTTTGTAGCGTTACAGTTTACAACAGCTTACTTATAATATTTATCTTGTTTTGTGTCTTTACAGAACAATGACGCAATATCCAGAGATGGGATCTTTCAATGCTAGATTGTCCTCTTTCAGAAACTGGCAATCAAAAGAATTCCCGTTTGTAGAAGCTCTGTCCGAAGCAGGATTATTTTACATTCAAAAAGAGGATAAAACAGTATGCTTCAAATGTGGTGGAGGATTATACCGATGGAAATACAGAAACAATCCAATACTAGAACATCGTCGATATTTTCCATTTTGCCCCCTGTCTATAAACCTAATTTCAGATCGACAATGCGGTTGATGTTTTAATTAAATTAATTAATATTTGTTATCCAATATTTTCTCAATATGACGTTTATGATATTCTGCTGATTTTTCTCTCACCATTGATCTTTGTAATGCCCCGCCCCCTCCACCTTTTTTGTCCAGCACATGCTTGGTTTGCTACGCGCGCATGCGTCTCAAAAACACACCCACGCATTTCTTCAAATGTATACCTGCACGCTGCGACATGCAGTATCTCGCAGTTCTTAGTCATGGAATCCTCTATTTCGATGCCGCTGAAAAAAAGATTTCAACCGTACACTAATTTCAAGGGGGTTCTTCAGAAAGAGAGCGATCAGCATTTACCTGAAGAACAAAAACAAGTAACTAGTCTTATACGCCAGTCGCTATTATTTGATCACGTCTACTATTTGAATGCTTCGAAAACAAAAGTTATCTCAATCGGACTTTCCTCTCATCTGGATTTCCAACCTGTGGTCAGGCTACACAGAAGCGGGGCGGCCGGTGTTGAACTACAGTTGCAGGAGTGGCACGCTCTTCAGGAATTGTTTCCAGTAATCGACAATTACATCGCTATTCCAGGTGAGCAGCCTCGTGTTTCCTACCCACTAAGTGAGCAACATGAATTGCTGATAACCACACTGTACAATCGCCGTCAGATCATTATAAGGAAGAAACCAGCTTACGGTTCCCTGGAGATAGTGTTCATCGCAGAAAGTTCGTGGCGGAACTTTATGAAGATATTTGTGTGCATCGAGCATGCGAAAGTTATGTGTGAAACAGTGTCGCCGTATCTGAAATCATATTTTGGAAACTGTGTGGAATCTTGCATTCTCGACCTTCGCGAACAATGTTTCGGTTGCACAGATATTTCCCCTGTCCATGCATGTCATAAGGAGAAGTTTGTGCTTTCCCATCTACATGGATGTACAAAACCTGAGCCTTTGTCTATACAAAACATCGACGGAAAAAGACTTTCCAAAGAAGTGTTTGTTTTTTGCGAGAACATGCTTGTGGAAAAAATAGTGAAACATTTTAATTCAGTGGTTGCAGCAGAAAATGGATATGATAGTGACACAATTCCTTATGTGGGTGAGTGAACAAACTTGAAGAATAAAAACTTGTTAAATAACATGCTGATAAACTGGTGACACAATATAAACATTTTACATATGTATGTGTGTGTGTGTGTGTGTGCGGCTCTTTTGAATTTTGTAAATATTGGTAATAAACAGGGATAAAATATATGTCTTGGCTTTTTTTTCACTTAGCACCCCCTTTAAAAATCCTCATGGTTTATATTTTTACTGGTAACAATCGTTAATAACAACATTAATAATTAACTATATAATGAAAAAGTGTGTATTGTGGACTTGTCGAAGATAAAGCATGAGAGCTTTTCTTCACACTGGTAAAACTCGGTGTTAATAACAACATTAATAATTAACTATATAATGAAAAAGTGTGTATTGTGGATTTGTCGGAGATAGAGCATGAGAGCTTTTCTTCACACTGGTAAGAATCTGTGTTAATAACAACATTAATAATTAACTATACAATAAAAAAAATGTGTATTGTGGACTTGTCGGAGATAAAGCATGAGAGCTTTTCTGCACAGCGCTGGACACGCAAAGGCAAGTATCTTTATTTTCATTCTATTTCTAACAATGATTCGCTATTTTTTCTTGTCACTATAAAAAACTAATTCAATTTTTCTTTTATCACATCTGTCGCCATTTTGCTTGTTTTTGTTTAATTCCTCTTTATGCATTGAGGTTAATCGAAACATAACTTTAGACTTTTACATGGAATTAAAACATAGAATCTTGCCTCCTTTGATTGAATCGAACCTGTGACTCCTCTTTGATCACAAAACAATAGTGACGGCCATCTTGGTTATTTTACCTACTCTTTATGCATTTAAGCTAATCGGTACTGGGGCCCCACACGGCAAAACAACAGATTCTAATTTATCTTTATACATTAGCGGTAAAGTCTTTGCGTTGTAATCAAAAGGCATTTTGTTTTGATTTTTAATATCTGTTCCTGCCTAAATACTAATGGGGACTCAACACACTTCTTTTTTTTTTTTTAAACAACATCATTATCTGCCAATTTGACATTGTGAATCGAACCCGGGGACCTTTTCATTACAGCATAAACATCCTATTTCCAATTAGTTCATTTTCTCTTTGTGCACAAAAAAGCTAATCGGAACTTTTAAACAAATACAATTGAATATCCAATTTTCACTAACATTGGGAATCGAACCCCCAACCACTTGGTTAAAACATCTCGCGGAATAAAAAACACCAACCGCGCCGCGCCGCCCCGCTCCGCCCCGCGCCGCGCCGCCCCGCTCCGCCCCGCCCCGCGCCGCGCCGCGCCCCGGTCGCCGCCGCCGCCGCCGCTAAACACGAAACGCGGCCGCCATTTTGATTTTATTCAAACACTATTTATGCACAGATGGACTAATCGGGACCTATAATGGCGGGACTAAACAATTGGCCTAATTTAACTACCTAGAGAATCGAACCCGCGACCTCTTCATTGCCAGGTGACAACATTAACCACTAACCCAACTCGATTTTCGAACTCAACCATTTTGTTGCCTTTATTTACACACAGGCTAATCGAGACCATTCAATATTGACATCGTCGCCTTGTAATCAACGGGTCCCAGGTTCGATACTCGGTGGAGGCACATAGTGGTCCGAATCACCACTTTTCAACTGTAGCTCCAATCCTGATTAGTTTTGCCGTGCATAAAACAGACTTAAAAAAACTAACTCAATCTATCAACCAATCAATATTGACTCTACCAGGAATCGAACCCTCGACGCCTCTTGTTTTACAGAGCAATAACCTTAGCCGCTAAACTTTCGGGGGTAAAGCACCTTCGGCGCCATCTTTAAATCATTTCTTCATGTCTTTGAATCATACGCAATGGTTGCGCGCGCATTTCCTCCACACACACACAAACATACGCACGTGTTAGTTTAGCATACATCAAGAAACAACTTGACAAACCCATTGACCCCCCTCCCCCCACCGCTTCCGATGTCTTCAAGGTGATCAGACACGTTCTGCTGACTCAACAATAAAATCACTCGTGGCCCGCTACAACCGGATGTAACGTAACACCAGGCGCATCAAATTTTTGCTGACGCGTAGGAACATAGTGCTGCCATTACTACTACACGGAACTTCCTCACATTCCTCCCTGTGTAGTTCAAAGATTCATAAGACTCAGAATTGTAATCTGAATAAGGAAATTTAATGAAGAAATAAATACCAATAGTCGAAGCAAAGTTACCAAATTTGAAGAAATTAAGTGAAAACAGCTCCTCTCTCACTCCTAAAAGAGAGCAATAGACGAGATTGTTTTCTTTTACATATTCAACTTATCCATAATTTTGGCTTTCTGCCTTTCTTTATTTAACAAAATTATTTTACGCATTCAACATATATATTTTTCTTTCTGCCCTAACAAAATGCATTACTAGGTGTATTAACCGCAATTTTACATGAAACTAATGTTTCACAGAGGAATGTGACGACTTATAAACTACCGATAAAATGTGTGCGTAAATGGCTGTGTAATCCAACTGTAAGGACATACGTTATGTCGGATCCTAAGTAAGTCTGTGTATTCACTCCCAATTAGCTTCTGGGCATAATTACGGCTCTTTTTTGTTCATAATTACTGCTTTGATTCGGCTGCGAAACCGGAGCGTAGAGCGATCTGTCCGCGCGTGACGTCACGCCTGACGTCAAGGACAACGTGATCAGGTATGGCCCCAGCCTTCTACTCTAGTAGTCTTGCATGATTGCTACCTAGAAAGTTAGTTCAGCGCCAACTAGGGCATTCCAACTAGAAATCCAGTTCCGCGTGATAGGGGCTTAGAACACATTGTTTTAAACGTTTAAAACATTTGTAAAAAGAACAAAGCCGTGTGTTTTAAACGTTTAAAACAAAGTGTTTTAAACACTTTTGTTTTAAACATGCCAACCCTGCAACAGAAACGCCGGGTAAGCTGGGAGTAAAAAGAGGGTAAACTTTACCTTCCGAGATGGGCGAGTAAAAGCCGAGTTAACCCACGCGCAGGGGAGTAATGGCTGCCATCCGGAACCGGTAATGTATCACTTCAGAACTTCGAAACCAAATAAATGTAAAATGAGAAGTAATAGACTCAAACTGCAAATGTAAAAAGCGATTAATATAAAGTATGTTATTAAGTATATACTTTGGCACATACACCCACTAGCTGGAGAAAATGGAATAGTCCTAGCCATCAACGATCGTGAATGCTAAGTGAAGATACCAAAGTCCCGTTACCGCCACCCTCTCTCTTTTTACTAAGGGTGTGCGAGATCCTGAAAAGTCGGGAAGGGATCGGGAACAAAATTGTACTGGAACCAGTACTTGCTCCAGTAGTCAGGACAGTCGAATGACTGTCAATGGAGGACAGCGACTCGACAGAGTTGCTTCCTCTTCCATAGATTTTTTTACTCGCGGCTAAACTGGACAGTCGACAGACCACTCGGTAAATGCAAACTCTTTTTGAGGACAGTATATAGGGGCTCGTATCCACTGGAAGGAACTGCCTCCGCGCGGACGACATACTTGTAGCACAACATCCTTCCGGTTCGTAGGCTCACAACATGCCGCTGAAGGGAGCTGAGATTGTATCATGTATGAAAGGAACGAATGGGTGTGTACAAGGAGGAAGTAAACTACGATCAGGGCTAAATAATCTTTCACGGATCTTTCTTCATCCATTTCCTCGAGATCTAGGCGCCAGAATTATTGCATTCAAGCTGTCAGGCGTGAAAATTGGAAGCCCATTAGTAGGAGTAGACTCCGCAGTAATGTCAACGGATGTGCAGGAACCCAAAAAGTCGGGACCTGAAAAAAAAAAAAAAACCGTTCCGATGCAGACTTTGGAAAAAAATGATAGTTTAAAAGTAGTTTATTCCCTACATATTTTTTTGTACTAAATGTCCGAAATTTATTGAAATTAGCAGTTTTTATTCCAGAAATGCAAAATAAATCATCACCCGACGGTGAAATTGTTTGTATAATTAACTTTTTTTTTTGTTTTTAGTATCGGGTAATGTTGAATATTTTCCGCCCCTATAATCTCCCAATTTAGTCGTGAAATAACATTATTTTTTCCCGTTTTGAACGTCAGGACTAAAAATACCAGTGGCGTAGCGTGGGCATTTCGGCTGGGAACGCCAAGTCCGAAGGAAGGGTCGGCACTTTTTTGCTTAATAATTTACTTATGGAATTAGTCGCCACAGGTATTGTTTATTTGCCTGAAGTCAGCTGGGTTTTCAATAGAACATCATCCATGCATGTTTTAGCTAGAAAATGAGATGCCTCACTATGCCACAAATGTTTTGAACTCAGGTGTTTTATACCTTTCGGTATGAGGTAAGTCATTAGAAAACTTACCTGAATCACAAGCGGCTCTGCAGAACAGTAGACGTCATTGTTGTGGGCGATGCAACTATGATTGATTTGGTTTATTTTACTTCGCCTTTCTACCACTTTTGGTTAATCGCGAATATGAATATGAGTAATGATGTTTATGAAGTTGATGAAGCGACACTCATAAAGAACACCCGTGCTAACGCAGGGATTCGAACCAGGGACCTCTGTCGTCTTGGCGCGCTGTGCAAAACACTCTGACACGGAGGTGGGTGGATGATGCAACTATCGTACACTTTACTGACGTAACAGTGCCGATTTGTAATTGAGACCACTGTTTATTGCATCTTGGAATGGTGATAAACATTTTAAAATAATTTTGTCCACAGACCATTCGATGTTAAGAGTTTTCAAATATAATATTAAGCAGTTAGATACTAACGAAAAAAATAATAAAAAATAATAGTTTTTCGGGTTAAGTGGTAGAGCAGGCACAGGCTGAACTTCTACCACGAGCACTTCACCAACTTATTTGACAAAAACTGTGCTGATCTTTTAGTTTTTAATACATATCGCTGTTCGTGCGATAAATTATACAATGCAGTGACCATTAAGAAGTAGTATATTTGAGTTTGGTAAAGTTACGTCAGTCAATAATGCGTATTGTAGCATTACATAGTACGAGTGGCACGAGCGCGAAGAACCGGGTAGGAATTCTACCGATGTCGTCTGCTTCAGAAGGCAGGAAGGGTCACATGAACCAATCATGTAGCCCTCTGCTCCATACGCTGGCGTACGAGAGAGCATTTGCGCGCGTGCTGTAGAGATCCAAGCTTTCCCTCCAGAAAGGCAGCAAGGAATATAGAGTTCTTTACGCCGAACCTGTCCGGCGTCCAGGCAGGAAAGGCATTGAAAAAAAATTGCTGGAACGAGTGTTCTTAGTGGAGCGTTGCAATCGGATCGCGAAAAATAGCTATTATAATGCCATGAAGGTCAAACATATATGAAATTAATCAAGATTTACTTTATATTTACAGCATTTACGTATTTTTGAAATTTTAAATCAGGAGACGCCGGGCGTATGGGCGTACTGTAACGCTACGCCACTGAAAAATACCCCGTCCTGTTTTCTTCCCAACCAAAAATTTTGCGTCCCGCACCCCTTGCACTTCATCAAAGGTAGAAGAGAAATCATTCAAATCTCGATTTTCTCTCTGTTTTGATCATATGAGCAAAATATTAATTTTCCTTTCAAAAGATGCTCGGTCATAGTCAGGTAGGTTACACGTTACGTTCTTGAAGTACACACGAACTCTATTAAATATTTGTATAACCAGATTTTTTTGTGTCACCAGAGAAAATAAATTTTTGTGCAACCAGAGATTTTTTTTGTAACCAGAAAATTAAGTGCGGGTACTATTATTAATTTTCGTCTTTTGCAATGGAACTCTCTTCAACATTGATAGAGAATAGGTCCTAGGTTTCAACACAATGGTCAGGCAATGGTGTGTCATTGTGTTTGTCCCATTATTAATTTTTCCAGTTTAATATTCATCTTCATCGTCATGTTTAACACAAATAGCAGAAAATTGACTTAAAATAACAATGAGGATTTTGTATTCTGCGTTCAAACGGGAACGAAAGCAGCAAGTGTGCATTACCGCATCCCTCTGACTCGCCCTGACTGAAGAAAGAGGAAAAAGAGCTCCTTTTCCGCTTTTTATCTGTTCGTGCATCTCGCACTTTTTCACTTAAAACATAAATGTATGCATCCAAAGATTTACATGCTTTAAGCGCTCTTGCTGTGTAGGAAAAATTACTTTCTATTAAATATGTAGGCTAGAAATATCACCAAATGCAACGACGATCAGCAAATGGATCCCATACTGGAATAATGCCGTATTACTTCCTAGTTGCTCATCCAATTGATATGCAAAGACCTCTACTTTGCCCTGATATCTCTTATTCTCCTCGTCGTCAAGTGCTTTTATATGATCCATTTCATCCGATGTACAAAACGAGAATAAAGGCCGCAAGTACGCGCTTGAATTACCCAGCCGCCGTTAACCGGAAGTTGCTGTGCTACAGTTCCACAATCGATTGTGCCGTTCGATATGTTTTTGTTTACTCGTGGATAGCCCCTTAGGTTCTGTCTGAAAGGTACAAAGTACAGACTTGAAGTATGATCTTGTCGGAAGTGACGTCACCTAGTACAGTTCGAAAGTGTCAAGAACAGAAGTACGTAAGTACATCCTATGGTTGGTGACTAGGTCACGTGGTTTTCGCACTCGTTGTTCATTTGTTGAAAATCAAGGAGGTAGAAGGCCAGCGACATAGGTAGATATACTTTATGGGTCAGCAAGTTGTTGGTTATAGTTAGGGCTTGGAAGTTGAAGACCTATAAAGAGACTAAAAGTATCAAAACAGGACCTAAAAACGGAAAAAAGAACGTATAAATGTGATCCAAATTAATTAATAACTTCAGTTTTAACCTTCCCACCCTCTCCCTCTGTGCGGCACCTTGAGATCTTTGCAGGCGTGTGTTGTCTGGTCGTACGGGCGCTATTCCCCGGATGTTTACATTTCTGTGCTTCTTCGGCGCTGGCGGGGACTGCACTTCCGGTTTTGAAAATAATAACATTGAATTCAAAGGTGTAAAGGCAGTGTCTTAGGAAAGACGACAATATTTGTATCGGTTTTGGTTTTAACGTGAGATAGGGGAACAAACAATTGTTCTCTGGTATCTGTGTATCGATTTCAGACAGACCAGATAAGGAAAGATCGGTGGATTTAGGCAGTAAAGCGAAAAGATTGGACACAATCACGAGGGAGTAGGCTCTGCTGTCGGCACTTCATCAAATCAAATGAAAAAAAATGTACGTGTTTCGAAAATTATATTTGTCTAACGCACATGTGTTGATTAAATTTAAAAGTTGGAATTATTTATAATCATATTATAACGCATTTGCCTTTTGGTTGTTGATAAGGGCTCTCTCCATGGGCTTCGGTAGGTCAGTCGACCCTTCCCCCCCTCCCTCTGGAAATTGGCATCCTTCATTTCAAATTGCAAGAAAAGCAGGATGTTTGTTATTTTTATTGTTAATAACAGATATAAAGTTCACTTGGTTAGTATTCGAACAGAGTAATCAATGTAAAATATCCATTAGATCGAAAACATGAATGAAAAATACAGGCACCAGGATATTTTTTCATATTCTACCATTTAATTTAAAGAACAAATGGTTCCACAGTTTTCAGAATTCGAAAAATTATAATTTTAGATAAGGTCACACAATATTAACTTTGTGAGTGTTTTTTTCTAACTTCTAAAGTCCTTTCTTGAACGACACTTTCAAAAGTTAACAACAAAATACAATAACTGTTAATTTCAGTATAGTAACTCGAAATGTAAAAGTATTAATGGAAAATAGTTGTGCTGGATGTTCACTCGGCTTGTGGATCGAATAAAATGATAATAATAAACAACAACACTAATAACATAATTCGAATAAAATTTATTTAATTAGGTATATACGGATTATTAGTGTATAACAATAATTTTAACCGTAGTAATTATTATTAATTCTTTACTGTTATGATCGAAGTATTTCAATGTTAATAATTAATGTAAACTTCATTTCAACCTGAAGAAGTATATTTTCAAAAATGAAACTGATGGTAGATGATCAACATTGCCTTGGAAAATGTTAGTATTGTCTTAGCTGCATCCAAAGGATCCGGAAATTGCCAATCTTTACTAGGTACCTTTGTTTCTCTATATCACTCAAAAATTTAAAGTGATCCATTTTGTTTCCGAATTTTTATAAGAAAATAAGCTCGGTGACGATCTGTATTCCACTTGTTTACATTGGAAAAATCGCCAAACAGGAAGTTATTTCCCCGCCATCAATAATCGAATTGTCTGATCGATAATTTTTTGTTTACTCGGGAATAACCCTCATACACCGTGCTAAAAGCTTCAAAACAAGAGAAAGTTGCCACTTACAGCGCAACGTTCCAGACAAGTTACGGTTAAAGGATCTTGTACTGTACCTGCTTCTGTCGTCCAAAAATGTTTCTCTCTCGTTTCAGGGATCGGTTCAAATATAATATTTATTTCTCTCTTTTTTTTTTATTTCTTTACTACAGAAAGGATGTTTAAGAGGTGATGAACTGATGACGATTCGAATTGAAAATGGGCAGTAAAAACGTAGTCGAAAGAAAGTGAAGTTGCAAAAAAAAAAGCCGTTAAGACCTAAAAAAGGATTAATAAGCCAAAAAACGCCGAAAAAGGCCAAAAGGACAAATAAAACCCACATTTTTCTGACCTACAATGACCCAAAATGAACATATATTATGTTGGGCCTCGTCTTCAGACACTAGGGAAAAAAGGGATTTTTCCTCAACTTCCGAACCCTAGTTATAGTTCTTCTAATGTGTGGAAATGTATGTGTACGAACATTTGAAAATGCTATGTGGTTTCTATGGTGAAAAATAAGTGTTTAAAACGCGAGGAAAAAAACGAGTATTCAGTTTTATCTACTGATCGTATTTGGCGCTGCAGTCGAAGTGCAATTCGAAAGACAACACTTCCAGTCCACGACTTGAGGACCGCACTTCAAGACCATACTCGGGGTATGCTCGCTTCAAGTACAGTCTTGCACCTTTCGGACACGGCCTTATAGTGTCCAATGTCCATGGAATTTGTGTCGATTATAGGATCAAAGAAAATAAACTACGGGCGTATGATGCTTTAAGTGTACGAGATGAGAAATCATGGAAATTGGTTTTCATTCCAGACATGTCTTCGTGCATTATTGTATTAATTTCCCGTGAAAAAAAGTGTGTAAACGGTTTCAGAACTTTTTTTAAATCGCCAAGGACGTCGATGGTTTATTCTGTGAAAGAGCATCAAAGAGCTGCAGCCACTATCCCACTTTGCTGGAGTCGAGTAGAAAGTGTGTAAACAGCTACTCGCCATAGAAGGGTCGAGTCGAGCAGACAGGCCAGTAACTCTCCCGCTCACTCGGCTAATGTAAACCAGCCTTAATTCTTGGAAATCTGGTAAATAATAATACATAATAATTCTACGCGATTGTACTTTTACTTTTATAGTTGTTATTAATAACTGACTCCTTTCTTTGAGTAATATCCATGGGCGTTGGGGGGGGGGGGGGGGAGGGAGTCGAACGGATCGGTGGACCTCCCTGGAAATTGACATTATTCATTTAAAGATACAAGAAAATCAAAAGTTTGTTACTCTTATTGTTAAGAACAGAAATAAAGTTCATTTTGTTAGTATTCGAACAGAACAATGAAAGTAAAAGTGCATTGGATCGATAACATTGAATGAAAAATACACGAACAAGGTTATATTCTACCATTACATCCAAAGAACAAATGGTTCTACAGTTCTCAAGAATTGAATCAGCAGTTTGAAGACGGGAACAAGCGCCAAAAATTCGAAATTCGTTTTCGCTCCAAACGTGTCTTAACATATACCCACATCTAGGACGTTAGAAAAAGGGACCGAAAACCACACGCTTGATGGTGTAATTGGCCTTAAAAATATTCATACGTTTGAAGAAGGGAATCAATCCAGGTTTTGTTCCCTTCTTCTAACTGAGTCATCCGTTTCCCACTAGTGGCGCTGAGATCGCAATTGCTAACAGCTGTTACAAGTTGCGATGGTATGCAAGACCTTGTTGAACCTTGTGTATATTGTTGTACATTTCTGTTGTGTTTACCAAGGTTAACCTGCAATTAGTATCCGAGTTACAATCTGTGATGGTCTAAACGAGTAATCTAAATGATTGTGAAGTGTTTGCAACTTATTGGAATGTCTGCTAATTCATAAGACAGCGATGTTGTTCTTACGCCTAAAAAGAAGACGAAAGGTGTTCGTCGCCCAGAACCGTATAGTTATGTAGTGCAGAAAAACAAAAGACTACGAGGTGAAGTGTATGTAAGTATTAGAACTGGGAAGACAGTGCCTGCGAAGTCAAATAGAGATGGGGATTGCTCTTGTAAGAAGAAATGTAGTACGAAATTCAGTGTACCCCTCAAATTTTTGAAGGGGGTACTGTACCCCCCTACGATTTACGTAGATTCGAGTTGTACCCCTTGTACCCCCCCTCAGATAATTTGACAGACGCGAGGTGCTACTGTTAAAATAACCTAGTATTTTCTATTAGCTCAATACAAAAAGTGTATATTGTTTATAAGCATTATAATTCCTTACCACAGGAATTCAAGCTATTGTGAACTTAATCTACTACATTGTGCTACTAGTTAGTTCATTGACCGGTGTTCTTGGAAATCTTTCTAAGATTAAAATTGTTTAAAATGTGTCTGAAAGCATGGAATCAGTAAAAGTTTACTTTCATAAAATCATGCTGTACACGAATGCCCCTTCGTGTAAGGCGGGCCTCCCCGATGGCGCAGTGGTAGCGTCGTCGCCTTGTAATCAAGGGGTCCCGGGTTCGATACCCGGTGGAGGCACAAGTGGTTCGGATCCCACTTTAAAGTGTAGGTCCAGTCCCGATTAGCCTAACTGTGCATAAAGTGGACTTAAAACAATATATCAATCAATCAAACCCTTCGTGTAAAGGGGGTACACGTTTGTAAAGAAGTGGTCGCGTCGATTCGAAGATATAAACCTGCATCAGAAGAGTATATGACTGAGTTTCTTTCCTTTTGAATTTTTCAAATGGAATTTTCCGAAACGAAATACTTTCACAATTCCTGCCTCGTCTTGTTTCCGAGATGAAAAGTCGTATATTTCGTTTATTGTAATTGCAAAGTTAATCCATGAGTGACAATTGTGAACCTATGCTGCACGATTCATCTAGTCGGAATAAAATTCCGTATTTCGACTGTTTGCAGCGTCGAACAAAATGTAAAGTCGAAAAAACGTTATTAGTATTTTTTTTTTTTGCTTTAATGACATATGTACGTTGCGCAAGTTTGAGTGGTGACACATTCGTCTCATCGCGATACCATTCCTAGTTGAAATGAAACAGCGAGGTTTCCTAGACATTAAAGCAGGGTGCGATTTCTGATTTTATCAGAAGGGAGAGGACTTATTTTACCTATGCATTGGGTATGCTTAGAATTGCACATAAATTGCTAAGAATCTAATTCAAATTCTAAGGTCTCCTATTTTTTCTTCATGAATAGAAGCTTTATAAAGGTGAGAGTTGTTTGAGAAGAAGCATCCATTCTTGAAGGTTGATGAGGCCAGATAACAGCACGATATGACCCATAGGAAGTTAGCGGCGCTATCTAACGACTGACATGTTTTAGATACTGGGAATGACATAATTTACATCGAAAGAACAGTGTGTTGTTATCCATTTTCTTCACTTGCGTGGAGTAACACCCATCGATATTCATCTTAAAATGACTCAGACATGCTGTGGTGGTGTCATGGATGTGACCAATGTGCGTTCGTGGGTCCCATAGTTCAAGGAATGTCGAACGTCGTATGAAAACAAACCAAAGGAACCTCGCCCACGAACCAGCCGCCAGTTACTTCATTGCTGAGAAAAGGGATGTTTTGGGACAGAGAAGGCGTTATACTCATGCATTGCTATCCTAAGGGTACCACAATGATGGGTACAAGCTATGGAACTGATTTGAGGACCAATTTGCTTCCCGCATTGCGAAAGAAACCACCGAAAATGGCTGCAGCTGTGTTCTTTCATCAGGACAACGCACCTACTAATCGGGCGACCATTGTTCAGACGCTCTTCATGGAAAACAAATTTGTGAATCACATGCTCCGTCCATACTCACCTGACCTCGCACATAGCAATTTTTGGCTCTCTTCAACCGTCAAGGACAGTCTCCGTGGTCGCAAATTTTCCAGCTGTTCCCCTCTTGCATCAGCGATTATTCAGTATACGGTACAAAACAAACTTTCAAAAAATCGTTTGCAGAGGTCATGCTATGGTGACGTCAGCATTGTGGAAAATGTGTATGTCTAGATAGTAATTAGAGGCCGCGGTGGCTCAGTCGGTAACGCGTCTGACTACCATGCTCAAGGTCCCGGGTTCGATCCCCGGCCGGTTCAAATCCGGGAACTTTTCTAACGGTGAAAGCGGCCCCGGCGCCCACCCAGCGTCGAATAACATGGGTACCTGGGGGAAACCCTGGGGGGTAAAGGCGGTCAGGGGCGTGATGCTGATCACATCACCCCCACTCACGACCGGATCAAGAAAGTGTGGGGCGTTACCCTCACACCCCCTATACGCCTTCATGGCGTGGTGCTATGCACAGGGGAACACTTTACTTTTTTTTTTTACTTTTACTAGATAGTAATTATGGTGAGAAATGATGGCAGTTTCAGCTTTCTGAGGTGAGTATATTTTTCAAAATAAATTAGGGGACCTTAGAACTTGAATGCATCTCATATCGAGTACAACACAAACATAACGCCATTTATGGTTAAATTCTAAGAAAATTACATGAGTCAGTTGAATGCACGAAATAAATGACTCACTGCAGGTTCGATGATTTGCCAGTTGGCTTGTCAAGGACACTGTAATGCTTAGTCTTGATCAAATTTGTTACAAATTTTTCTGCATCAAAGCTATGCACTGAGGGTCATTTGAAATGAAAAGGAGATTTAAAACTTCTAAATAATTTCTCTAATCTGTTAGGGTAAGGTTCTTGGCACTGAACTCGTTTTCAGATTCAACTGTAGATATTGGTACAATTTGGATTGGATTTACAAAGTCTTTGAGTGAGGTGGGAATGTGTTTTGGATTTTCTTTGAAGATACGAATACAATCGACTGATGGTGCGCACATGCTCTCTCTTACATTAAAGTTCACATTTTCATATAAAAGAGAAATTGACATGTCACCACAAAAATTATGTCTGTATCGGAATTTAATGTGACAACATCTGATAAATAATCTAAACTTTTCAAACCGGCTCTTCATATTGTCCACCAAAGATTGAAACATAATATTTCGTACGTGTGATTTTCAACTTTGCTTGCTATGAGATCTGAAGGATTTCGGATTTGCATGTGCAATGGTAGTACTTTCAGTGTTTGAAGAGCATCATAAGGTACAGCTTATTACATTACAAATAATTACTATGTCAAATGTTTTACAAATACTTCAAAATTAGATCTCTTGCGAGTTGATCGGGTATCATCTCGACTCTGTTTTTTTTTTTTAAAGACAACACAACGCTATAGCTGTCAACAAAGGTTTGATAAGTGTTAAGGACGAAGTGGCCCAATATAGGGTCAAAGACAGGGCACAGTTTTCGTTCGATAGAAAGTACTTTTGAAACACCCTTTAGAAGTCTGAGAATATACCGAATACATTGCTTCTAAAAGGCACTGTCCAGGGTACATATCTGCAATAAATTAGTTTAATGATATTTTATATATAGCTCTAAAATGAACTGAACTGAAGTGGAATTCTATAAGTATGATATATTTTATAATATGATTTTCATATTCAGTGGGTGGTAAATGATTATACCTGATTTGGAATTGCACAGGTTAGAGAAGGGGGAATCCTCCTCACCCCCTTTAAATCGGAACATACATTAAAATGAATAGATGTATCTTTGTTCGGAATTTTCACATTACAAAATCCTGATTTTCCCATTCCATTAAATTCAAAATGAGCTCAGAAGAGCTGTATATGTTTTGGAATTGTTATCTGGTCTTGAAATCTGTTTTTAAGACAGCCATCAATTCTTTTTTTTTTTTTAAAAAAAAAGAAAATGGTATATAAAATATTAATGCAAATTTTGAATTAAAAACTGGATATTCGCGTATTTATAATACCTAATGCGCATCTCATCAGTTTGAAGAAGGGAACGAATCCTAACTTTTATAATCCTCATATTCCTTTTTATTAAAGTGCAATATCAAAAATACTACGCACTAGGATAGTAGGTATATGTAACGGGTTTCTTATACGATTTTGATTCAGCCATAATGAACAGTAACGACAATAGGCAGTTTTTTTTTAAATTTCCCAACAATCAGCTTTTTGGATTTGTTCCCTTCTTCAAACTGCTGATTCAATTACAGTTGTAGTTGAGATGTCACACAACAAACTTTATAAAAAATAATCCCCCTAACATTTAAAGCCTTTTCTTGAACGAAACGTGCAAAAGTTAATATCAAGATGCATTTCAGATACTAACTGCATAAAATGCAAAATAAATAATGGAAAATAGTTGTGTTGTTCACTCGTTTGGTGGATCGAGTCTCCCCAATTATATAATAATAATAATTGTTATTATTATTTCGAATGAAATGTATTTTTGTTAGTTTATAATATTTATTAATGTATAATAACATTTATAACCGTGGTAATAATACTTATTATTTTTCTACTATTCAACTTTTATAAATTGCCCGATCCCCCCTCCCCCTTATAAAAATTTCTGGCGACCGCCAAGGTGATATCATATCTTTTCTCGTGGTTAGCAAATATGGTTCTTTATTTTATACATACACATTTATCTAGAAGAATAGTTTTACAAAAAATATTTTATATTCTGTTTCTTGTCTCGCAACCTCTAGGGCTTTCTTATTTACAGGAATTATAATTTTAAAATTGTTGTAACCCGAAACAAAAATGACAAAAATATGGTTGGAAAATGTCTGCTTAATTCAAATAAAACGTATGTTAATATGATTAAGATATCGGGTAGGGCATTGTGTATAATAATAAATATTTAAATATCATGAGTTTACTCACTTAATACATTTTTCTTTGTAATTTGGTGAGTTTCTCCGATTCCTACTCTTGCCGTTGAATTACACATACTCGCAAGTCGCAAAAAGAGGAAACACAAAAGCGTAGTGTAAAAACCTACATTTTTGTATTATAAACTCATGACAGCTAGGAGCGACCAAAATTACGTCAAGTTTAGTGTTCATTGTGCATAAACATACTATATTTAGCCCGTCTGAGCTACCCTGCCATTGCGCTTTAATGTAGTAATTCTTAGGTTCAGGAGAATGTAATTTTCGGAAAATTATGACTTGCTATACTATATAATCTTAAAGGTTTTCTAAACACATTTTTGTTATAGATTTACACGCGAAATTATTGCCTTCGTTGAAAATAACGTTTGAATAGCCATCCTATCGCGCTCCAATGTAAAGCTTAGGGCAACCAGGCGACGAACGAAATTCGTTAGGGCCACAACAGGGGTGGCGCCTCTAGCGGAAACGTTTGGCAGAATGCACACCAGGGTGTACTACGTGGAAAATCACCCCGATATCCTATTTCGTAGGGTGACCAGACACATACATTCAAAAAAGAGGACAGAGCATAGTTAAAAAGGAGGACAAAGCCATAGAAAAGAGGACATCGCAAAAAATGGCAACTCATTTTGCCATTACTTTCAATTTAATGAATAAAAAAAATACCTAAACTTTGCTCACAGATAATTCCGATGATTTTCTCAATAATTTCCTCTTACCTTTAAGCAACGAAAGCAAATTCCTAATCTACTATTTAAGACTTGACAATCATAACTAAGAATATCTATAATTTGAAGCACAGAATTTTACTCTTTTCCCAATTCTTGGATATTAGAATGCAATATCCAATAAGTGAATGCAAATGTAACAAGTAAGCTTCGCTTTAACTTATTTTCAAAAACCGAATTTAAATTTTAGGTAGTTTAGATTGGGTCAAGAAATATGATTTTAATGCCAGAAACATTTCTGGCAGTCTTTCAACAGCAGGGGAAAGTGACAGCCAGCTACACTTTACCGCATAGCTATTCGTTTCTTCCATCCTTTAAAAGCTGGATATTTTCTTGCGAGATCGTTGTTGAATTTACACTTTCGCTTTGTCATTTCATAAAAGTAAATATTACTTAATAATAAAAATTCACACTACGCGTTTCTGTATCGCCTGTGTATGACTCGAAAATGAACGGGCCGCCCTCTGTGGGGGAGTGGTTAGCACACCGTGCCACAACGCCAGAGGTCCCGGGTTGAATCCCAGCCTGGTCATGGGTGTTCCTTGTGAGTGTCCCTTCATCAAAATCACCATATCATCGCTTATCCTCATCTTTGCGATTAGCCAAAAGTGGCAGAAAAGCGAATTAAAATAAACCATATCAATCAATAGAAAAGGAACTACTCAGATTATTATATGTGTTTTAAAAGTCTCAGATTGCGAAGCAACGGGTTAGAATAATACATATTAATGACTTGGGGTGTGCAGGACGGGAATTTTTTTAAATCCAGACGTTCAGGATGGGAAATATTCGCAATTTCCAGACAATGTCGGGACATTTTCAGCATGGAAAATGTTTTTACACGTCATTTTTCCTTTAGTTGTTTTCCCCTGAAATTTCTGAAATAAAAGCTAACAATTTCAGAGAAGTGTCAAGACACTTTCAATGCAGAAAACATCAAGAAATAACCACCTTTAAAAATGACCATTTGTAGGTTCCGGACTGCTCTGGATCCTGAAAAGTCTGGAAATCATTTCTGGACGGGAATTTTTCTTTTTTTACTGATCCCAGTACTGACTTCTCAGGATCCCGCACACCCTTACTAATGACTCAGTCCGGAAAATAATAGTGTTCAGCTCCCAGATGCTAGGTGAGCATTGCTCGAATACTTAACGCACCCCAAATGATATGCTATAAATGATGATCGTTATCAGTGGCGGCTGGCAGTTAGTAGGATGGGTAGTGCCAACGTGATCAAGAAATCGAAAAATTTTCGCTAGCATATGTCATAGAAATCTAATGAAAGAGGTAATTTTAATGTAGCTTTGTTTACTAAAATTGCAGACAAAAATTCAGAATTCCTAAGATTGATTTATTTTACTTCTCATTTGTACTACTTTTGGCTAATCGCGAAGATAAGGATGAGTGAACACTCACAAAGAACACCGATGCCCAGGCCGAGATTCGAACCCGCAATCCCTGGCGTCGTAGCATGCTGTGCGGAGGTCGGCCAGAGTTTCTAGGAAATAAATGCGACTATAAAAATTTCGACGCCTATCGCCTTTACCATTTTTTTATATTTTTAAATAGAATTGATGTTTAAATCTGGCGTGGGACAGCCAAGTTGTTTAACTTTTAATTTAATATCATATAGTACCTTGGAAAACGGTGTATGTAATAATGCTCAAATGCTGACTCATCTTTACTAACTTACCCTTCCTTTCACACACCATCGGACACTTTCACTTCACTAAAAAGAAAAACACTGAACAATTAGAGACACCGAGTCGGTCACGGTATTCTCGCCTTCCTTTGTTATAATTTGCAACCCCAGCACGGCAGACGGTACATCAACAGTCGGTGTAACTAACAACTGAAATATGATTATCTGCTAAATGAACTGTAGATCTACAATTTTTAGAATTCAATGCAAGAAATTGAATTATATCTCCAAGTGAAACTCTTATACTCATAGATTTTCCGTGTGATTTTTTACAAATATTAAAGTAAAATATCCCCTAGTGATGCGAATTACCTTTGGTATTTAGGCAATTCCTTTGTACAGAAAATATCTTCAATGTTGTCAACGTCAGTTGCAACACATGAGTGTCTGTGTGCGTGAGAGCAAGGGATATATCTTTTCTTAAGGAAGAAATCGATAACAAAAAAGTCTGGATGGCTCTTTAGACGCATCTATCTAAATGGTTATATAAATTTGGGGAAGATATTACGTTCGATCTTTCCAAGTATGCAGGAAAGTATATTTCTCGCGAATTACTTCTCCAACGAGTATTACAAATCAGTCAGGATTAGTCACTTCTCTGTGAAGTTTACAACTATGTCAACACAATGCGAAAGCTCTAGCGTTGTGCCAGCCGAAAAGGGGCACGGCTGGTTGTCTTATGGCTACCACTGGGCTACCACCTCCTCGCTCGTTAACTGCGGAGACTTTTTCATGCTCCCGTGCATGCCTCTGCGCACAGGCCAGATTATGGTGGCAAAGAGCAAGTGAGAGAACAGCTGGGGATGCGGCGCAGGAATTGAGGCGGCCGTAAGCTCAAACGCTTACGAGATTCGAATTTCCTCGTTCGTAAATGTATTAATTTAACTATATTTTGGCAAAGCAAGTGCTTTTTTTTCTGAGGGTAGAGCCATGGCACGGCGGCTCTCCCCTTAGAGCCGCCGCTGATCGTTATGCGTTCAAGCATTCTCCACGCAGCACATTTGCTATGGTCAATGGGTTGTTCTTTCCAGAAAAGGAGGACATTTACAGAATTGTAAAAAATCTGCCCGGACGCCGGACAAACACCTAAAATGGATGACATGTCCGGATAAAAGAGGACGTCTGGTCACCCTACAAAAGCATCATATCATCGCTCATACCCATCTTCGCGATTAGCCAAAAGTGGCAGAAAAGCGACAACCGAAGAGGAACTGTACAGACTACATGCATTCCAGCAGTCTCAGCGCTTTATACTAATGATTGGGGTGCGGGAATTTGCCTATGTGCCTTTTCCATTCCTTTGTAGTAAAACATAGGCTTTCGTATTTAAACTTTAAAGTTCGTTTCGTGGAGTTTCTATTCCGAAAACACATTTTTATAGTGCCTATAAATTCCTATTTTGATGGTTAGTGCCTATTTTGCTTAATCGTGGCAAAAAATGGATATTTTGCAATTTTTGCATACTTCAGCTTTTTTACGTGCCTTTGGCTTTCCCTATATTGAAAAATGTACGATTTTGATGATGTTGTACTGACTGAAATCTGGAATTCGCCAGATTTGATTGTCTGAATTGGAACATTGTTTTAAATATTTTTTTGTTACAATGGTGCAAATTGTTTTTTCATCATTTGTTCAAATTCCCAGTCGTTAGCACAAGCTCTTTTTGTGAGAATTACTTTAACTGACGATTCTCAGCAAATGTGAATTTCCATCAAAAGAGTACTATAGTATGTTAATCGTTAGCGCACTTTTATGTATAAACTGATGTGCTAATACAGTATAACTGTCATTGTAAGAAGAAAATTTAAATAAGTTCACATCCATTGCCTATTTTAATGTCTTTTTATAATTTTAGGGTACCTTTTCTTAGTTTATGGTGCCTATTTCAGATGTTTTTAGTGCCTTAAATACGCGCTCTAATGACTCAGTCGGGAAAGCGATCGTGTTGAGCTCCCAGATGCTAGGTGAGCATTGCTCGAATACTTAACGTGTCCCATGTGAAGCATTCTGTATGCAGCACATTTGCTACGGTCAATGCTATACCATAATGGCTATACTCGTTCCAAGAAAGGAGGCCATTTACCGATTTCTAAAAAATCCGCCCGGACGCCGGAGAGACCTAAAAATGAGGACGTGTCGGGATAAAAGAGGACGTCTGGTCACCCTACTATTTCGGGAAAGACTGGAATTGTAAAGGTGTACTGTTCATAGCTGCTTTCAAAAGAGACGAAATACATCATAATATATTTCGTATTTTTAGAACTTTCCACTCTCAAAAGTGACAATCGCGGGTCATTTCAAGAGATTTGCATTTACCACTATGGTTTCTCCCGGGTTTTTCACTTTTCATTCGTTAATGTTCATATTCTCACAATTTCAGCCTCCCCTCTGCGTACGCAGTCTACACATATATGTATGTATGTATGTATATATTTTGCGACGCCAAGGGTCCCGGGTTCGAATCCTGGTCGGGCTTGGTTGTTTGTGAATGTCCATTCATCAATTTCATCCTTTCATCACTCATCCTCATCTTCGCAAATTAGCCAAGAGGCACAAAACGCGAAGTAAAATAAACTAAATCAATCAATCAATCATGTATGTATATATTTTAATAATTTCCAATCAGTGCCTGAGACCACCTATCAGAGTACCTTTCCAGTGAACCCTTGCGACTGTTGTGACATTGAATATGCTGTAACACTTATAATTCGGACTTACGATGTAATTTTGCTTCTGTGTAATATTTAGCCAGCGCTTGTCCTTGCGTCCTAAGCTAACGGAGAGTGGGAGTCCTGCCGGGTTAGGAGGAAAAGTACATATTGAGTGATATGCAATCTGCTTCTCATTTTCAAAATCAAAGTAGAAGCTTGATTTAACATGACTTGTGATTTCGAAGTATCGAGTAAACCGCTTGCGAAAATCTCATATCCTTGTTTCTCTTTCTCGCAACAATTGGTGCTTAACTTTAAACGCGACGATTGAGGTATTTGCATTTCAGTTTCAAACATGGAGAGAAAGACAAAAGTGGGAATTGTTGCTCTTTCGTATTCCTCATTTTAATTAATGTGCTGTCCAAAGTATTTTCTTCCAAATTTATCATTTTAGTGTTATTAGCAGTGTTATTAAAGTTAGGAACACCATATAAATTGACAATTCACAAAAACAATATCAACAAGAAAGTGAAATACAATAAGATGCTGTGCTGAAGTCTTTATGTTTACTTTGTAATTCGCACATGTCACTTTGTTATATTTAATTACAAGAAGAATACAAATTAATCAGGGCCTCCCCGATGGCGCAGTGGTAGCGTCGTCGCCTTGTAATCAAGGGGTCCCGGGTTCGATACCCGGTGGAGGCACATAGTGGTTCGGATTCCACTTTAAACTGTAGGCCCAGTCCCGATTAGCCTTACAGTGCATAAAGTGGACTTAAAACACCAACTCAAACCAAACCAAAGCCATCGTCCTTCACGATAGTACTTGCGTTTGGTACCGACAATATTACAGTTCTGTGCTGTGTGTGTTGAAATTTTATGTGCGTTTTCTTCCTATGCCAGATTTACGTGGTTTCGGGGTCACATACCCACTTCAATTTGTCCTCATCTTGACATTTGAGGGGGGGGGGTGGTGCCACCTAAAACAGATTTTTAGCCGAAACAAAAAAACACGTATTTCTTCCTTTCGGCCCCTCTATACACCTGTCAAGTTTCATGGAAATCGGAGGGGGCACAGGGGTCAGATCCTCACTTCAATTTGTCGTCATCTTGACATTTGAGGGTGGGGGGTTGCTCCCTAAAACAATTTTCTTAGCCAAAACAAAAAAGCACCTATTTCTTCCTTTTGCCCCTCTATACACCTGCCACGTTTCATAGAAATCGGAGAGAGACACTTAGATACCCTCCCCTGTTAGCTGAACGTCAGTTCCTTACAACAGCCTGACACAGGGATACACCTGCGCTACACCCGAGTGCCCAAAACTGCAGCGAACTAGGCGGGGGTTCTCGTGTCGCTTCGATCTGTTGTTCTCGCATGCACGGTGAATGGTTTGCTATATAATAAAGAGACCTGTGTTGCTTGTCACTTCGGTATGAAATCTCCATGTTGCTTGAAAGGGAACCCTAATTAATCAATGCAACCTTTCGAACAGAAGCGACATGACAAACTGCATGTGTCGCTTGGACTGAGACGCTTTCTGAATACCAAGCATCGTGTCGCCTAGGTCCGTTGCTTTCGCATTCGCGGTGAATACTTGCTTCTGTCTCGTGTCGCTTGTCCAAGGAATCTTTCAGTCCGAAGAGACAAATATATCTTGGAAGCAAACCATCATTAATCAATGCAACCTTTCAAACAAAAGCTATGGCAGATAAACGATCCACATGCGATTAAGAAAATGTAAGTCAAGTCGTACAAATGACTGTCTTGAGCCGAATGTCAATGCTTTTTTTATAACCGCTTGTATCCAGGGGGCGTAACTAGGCTGGGGCAGGCGGGCGGTGCCCTGGGGTCCGAAGAGGTAAAGGGCCGGAAGACTGTAGTGGATTTTTCTGACTTGTCTTTTCGTTTGATTGGCCCGCTGGATGCAGATTATTGCGAAGTGTGAGCCCCAAGGCTGGTGGTTCGTATTGGTGCACGTCTGCAGTATTGTGGCACGATTTCTCACTATGTTAGAGGGGTAAAATTATGCAACGTTTAACCCAATTAAGCTGGGATTGCAACGCTGGCCGGGAATTCAGTGTGCGTACAACTGCACCTGAACCTCCTAGCGAACGCAGGATTTATTCGCAGGAGGCTGGAATTTGCAAAGCTGGATATCACATAGCGACGTTGTAGAGAAGACATGATACGCTATAAAATATTTCATAAATTACTACTTTTAATCTTCGTACTAAAAGTTGTTCAAAGCCAAATATGGTAATCGTGGATTGCATTTAGCACTTCGGTCCCAAGATCTTAACTGATTTCTTTGGGACATGTTGATTGTCGCAAAAATTCGGGAGGGGCTGGAGCTCCATCAGATCTCCCTGCGAACGCCAATGCCCCAAGCTTATTACGTACATTGCTATTCAAAATTTTAATTTGGTTCTTAAAGACGCTGTAGAACGTAACCGGGAAATAACACTGCTTTTTTAAACAGTTCAGAATCTATGTATTTTTTTTGTAAGTATTCTGGAATGGGAAGAGCTAAATAAAATCTGAAGAAGAAATAAGCAGAAATTTAACACGATGGGTAGGAAGATATGAATCTGTGTATGCTGTTAGATGGAGGATTGGTGATATTATGGAAGATCTGTCTTCTATAATATTTAGGGGTGTGCGGGATCCAGAAAAGTCGAGACCGGGATCGGGGAAAAAAATTCCCGTCCCGATCCCGCCTTCGGGAAATGAATTCCCTACTTTTCGGGATCCAGAGCAGTCGGGAATTACCGAATGGTCATTTTAAATAGTCGTTAATTCTAGACGTTTTCTGCATTGTAAATGTCTGGAACGTATCGAAAGCTGTTAGTTATTGTACCAGAAATGCAAAAACAATCACTTAAAGTGAAGATGATAGTGTTGCCCACGAGACGAGACTTTGGTCTGTATCGTCTCGTCTCGTGTCTCGTCTCGAAAATATTCGTTTGTCCCGTCTCGTGTCTCGTCTCGAAGGGTTCTGTCTCGTCTCGTCTCGTAAAAGTATTCAGGATATTATGCCAACAAATGTTATAACTGGGAGACATCATAAAATATTATTATCAAAAATGGGTTAAATCTGTAATCACTTTGCTCACTGTAGGTATAGTGAGAATAAATATGATTCCTTAATCATAAGAGCATGACTATATCAAATAAAGTTTGTTGATTATCAATAGCTAGATAGTGTATACAATCTGCCTTACTGTTCTAGCTCCCATCCAGTCTTTATCCATCGTACACGCAGGGAGCTTTCAGACAGAAGGAACAGGCGACAAGCCACACGGGGGTTTACACTGAAGTTACAAGCGACAGGATCCCCTTCCGTTCCGTCTATGATAAAAGTCTTCACCGCACGGGCAGTACCAATTGATCGAGGCGATTCTATGTTCGATATTAAGAACACGACCCAATTTGAGCGACATGTGGTGCTTCGGTTCGGAAGGTTACGTTTACTGAGGGTTCGTATCCAAGCGAAACATGTTGCTTGTCGCTTCTCTCCTGTGGCTTGTTCAATGTGACAAGCGACACGGAAGTATCACACTGAAACAAAGAACGACAGCTACACTTCAGTTTATAAGCAAAAGTAGTGTAAAAGTATATACTACTGGCGCGAGAAATGATGAGCCCCTCTCAGGCAGATTTGGCTACACTTAAAACAAGCCCAACATGCCCATATGAGCTTTTTGCTCAAGTGTGGAACCCCGTCTAATCCAAGATTTTTGTAAAAATGCCCTCGGGAAGTTCCTGTGAAATGATGAGCCCCTCAGATTGATTTGTCCACACTTACAAAAGGCACTTCTGTCAGATTGTTGTCCATAAATTTGTTAAAAATATGCCCCTCTTGATATTTTTTTTTGGCTACACTTAAAACTAGGCCAAACGTATTAACACACACACACACCCACACACACCCACCCACACCCACACATATTTACTTCCGGTTTAAGTTCAATTGGGCACCAGGCTCAACTTGTATATCTAGTATTAAGATAATGTAATTCTTCTAGAATTGCTCTGTGACTCTCTCATTTCTTACATCATAAATATATGATTTTTCCCCTATAAGAATAACACTACATATGGTGTCATCGGGGAGTGTATCGTGGAATTCACAGATAATTTTAATGTTTGTCCTGTCATTAACCACAACTTGTTTCCTTTTTGAAGTGTTGATGACAAACATGGGTCTCTGTGCTTTGAATTCATCTGGTGTGTAATACATGTCAGTATTGCCAGTAGTGACCCTTTTGTATGCTGTAAATGCTTCATATAATTTAAGGAAATCATCCTTGGACATGTCTAAATTATAATTTTCTCTAGGGAATACCTCATTTCTGCCATTTTTAAGATATATGTTCTTGATGTTGCAGTTATCAAATCTACTTGAATTTTTTTCCTGATTATTGTGTCTTCCAGTCTGAAACAATACCACCACAAAATCCGGCATGTCGTATTGTATACTGGAGAATGAATTTGTAGCATCAAACTCATAATAAGTACCAGCGGCAGGCTTCTGTACACATTGATATGTATAAAATTGTAAAGGAATCTGTGGATTTTTTATTATATCTGCTTTGTATTTAAGAGCATAACTGGCTTCATATTCAACAACTGGGATTCTTAGCTCCATAGTCTGAATAATGCATTTGCCTTCATCAGGTAGGGTATTGGGCAGAGCTTCCCCTGTAGAGTTTAATGTGCTGTACCTCATCAAGGCATTATTATCATTGGCAGCTCTTCTAAATGTGATTCTTAAACCACCCCTCCACATAATATCTTTGTAATCTGAGAAGAATCCTGGCAACAGGCGCATAGGAAACAGCACTGTGTGGCTCTTGGATAAAATTTTATCACCAACCTCAAATCCACTTATTTTGTAGTAAGAAGCCTCGGTTTTGGATAATTTTAGTGTGGCCAAAGCTGTGGAGGTAATGCCGGGATAATCCACTCTGTTTATAACAACACCATGCTTTCTGATCTCAATTTCAGAGAACAGATGCGGCACAAAATTGTCCACCAATCTTATATTTGAATTTGCCGGATAATCTGTTCCATCGAGCTTTACAACATCAAATTTGATGTATAGATCTGCTCTGTGGGGGTGTATAAAGCTACCCCCTACATCAAGATCAACCTCAATTTCTGTGTTGGGTTGATTTAAATTTGCAAATGTCCTCCTGTTTGGGGGGAATGATTGTAGCTCATAACTCTCAATATTTTCCATTTTTTTTGTATGTATTTTTATTTAAATATTAATTTCTATGATTGCAGTTGTTGTGGCTCCAGCAAAATCAACTAATTCTTCTTTTTCATTAGTGACCATCAATTCAATGTTATCTATTCTATTATGGCACACAGGAAAATATAATGTTGGGGATGGAGTGTAGATGATTGGCTCCATAAATTCAGAATTAGGTTTGAATGTTGCAATGATGCCAGTTTGTTTGTGAGTGCCTATGCCATTTGATTTGGTGATCATACCCTCAGCCAGATTACAGTGAATATTCAGAGTCTCTATGGCTAAGAATTTAGGTATATTAATAGCAGTGTGTTTGATGGCTGGTTCAAGTTTTGTGTTGTTCTCAAATCCTAACAGCTCTCCTATAGTACCCAGATCCACTGTTTCTGTAGCAGATACAATCTCTACTCTGTGAGTGACAGAATTTTGAGTTAATACTATACCTCTGGGTAATTGAGCATTTAGAGTGGACAGATTATACTGCCCTGGAGTGATGACAATTTTTTGATCCCCTACTGCAATTTTGTTGTTGTGGTGTGTAATATTAGGGATCAAGTACATGCCATAAAATGCTCTGAGAGCTATTGTTTTGGGATACACTATATCATCATGTAATTTGAGTTTCAATATTGAATTTTGGCTGGTGAGATGGAATACCCCCATGATGTTTCAGATACCACAAGGCCTTTTGAAAATTTTCAATTGATGGTTTATTTATTTGAGACATATATCTGAGAACAGATAAACACAAATGTCCACAATTAACATCTTTGAAGTTTTGAAAACGGCATTATTGTAATAAAGATTAGTTGATTTTAGATATTTTACTAAATTTTCAGGTGGAACACCTCCAAATGAATCAAACACAAATGCCTCATTGTTTAAATATTTAAGATAACAAATCCAGTGAGTGCCCTGATTTTTGTACTTATCCAAATTAACAATGCCACACTCTTTGTTGAGTGGTTGCTCTGGCAAAGAATCAGACATGTACACACCTCTAAAATTTTTGATGTCCAGTGGCTTGATTAAAGCTTCAATATCTTGGTTTGTAAGCGGCTCTTGTTTTTTTAAACTTATTTATGGCTCTCTTAACACCTTTGCCTTGTTTCTCCATGGCCAGGTTATGGCGCTTCAATTCATCTAATTCTGCCCTATTTTTCTTGGCATCTATTACTGTTTTTGCTATGGCAGCTGATCCCCCAGCCAAGCTCCCAACAGCCCCAAGTGCTGCTAAGATGGCCGGGATAGTAAATATGAAACCCCCCACATGTGATTTTTTCTAGATTGTTGTAATTTTTTTAATTGGGGGGTACTAAGTAATAATTTCATACCATGGCTCTTGGCAATACAAGAGCTTTTTTTCTTGCGCTGCTTTTTGGTTAAAACACTATCAATAGTTTTAAGAGATTTAAGACCTGCATAAGGTATTTGATACATAACACACTTGGCCTTCATTCTAGGTTTATTATATACATATTCACAGCCCCCACCCCAGTTTTTGCTTGGTGTTCATAGCTATGGTGGTTCCCAATGCTGCTATTTTTTCACTTAAAGAAGCATCTTTGCTTACAAATCTACCAAATGCAGCCTCTTCTAATTTTTTGTCTGCAACATGTCTCTTGTCAAGATCAGAATGTGTGTTGTATGCTATGTCATGGTCTCTACAAGCAGCATCTAGGGGATTAACACCAGGATCACCTCTGTTTAATCTATGGTCCAATTTTGTGCCTGGACCACAATACTGATAGCCTGGAATATGTAGTTCAAATGGCAGCTTGTTTATAATGTCATTAACCAGTCCCCGGCCCTCAGAAATATTCCAAAATTTAGGTGGTAGAGTATTAATAATTTTTATAAGATATCCAATCCCCTTAGTGTCATTCACTATAAAATTAGACAATTTTGTGCTTATCATGTCCATAATTCCAACCTTTTCATTGTACAAATTGTGGTTGCCAGCATTTCCCTCCCCAGCTATCACCAATAACCTATCTACAAGTTTGCTGACATCATCAACCCAGACAAATTCTTTAGGCAGGGTGTTGTATTGTTTGATTCCACTGCCTGTCTTAATTTGTGACCATATGGGCTTGATTAAATTATTGTATTTTGCTCCACTGCTAGACTTGACTCTTTTTTGTGTGGGATCATTGTTCTGGTATAGAGCATCTGATTTTATTAATATTTCTTTGTAGTGCTCATAATCTTGATCTGTATAGTTGCCAGGCCTTTTCCTAGTCATCAGTTCCCACAACCCAGGTGTGCCGGGATATTTAACAAAACCACCTCTTTGTCCAAGATGAGATTCTGAATATACAATGATATCATCTCCCATAAATGTTACTCTGAAATTGCCAATTCTATGTATGATGCTACCATCACGCTCTGTGTCAGCATATAAGCCAAAGACCTCATCTTTGTTGTCTTTAGGTGTGCTTAAATATTTTTGAGCAAGAAGACCCAATTCAATAGGATCCTGAGTAGCTTCAATTCTTCGAGGAGCAACAGGACTAGGTGTATGAATACTGGAAAGTGGGGTGATTGGATAATCTAATATGTTCCTTGCAGCTACAGGTACAAGCTCTGTGATCAAATTTTGATTTTGCTCTGTAACAGTTTTGATATTTTTACCTAATTCACTAATAGCATCAATAATAGGCTGTTCTGTTTGTTTGTGTTGTTCATAAATTCCTCGGTTCTGTGATTTCCATCCCTTAAATCTTTTTACAAGATAATCTCTTAATTTAAGATCATCAATGATTGGCCTTTTCATGGTTATTTATATATGTTTCAATGTCTAGAAAATTGTTGATTTTATTTCTGTATTTGCCACTATTGGGTTTTCTTGTCATATCAATTGTGACAAACCCATAACTGTCCTGGTTCCAGCACCTACTGCAAAACTTGGAAAAATCATTGTAGCTCAAGTCCCCACCTACATATTCATCATGTATGTGTTTGAGGTTGGTATGATCTTGATGAAACACACATATAAAATTGCTGTTGTCTCGGATCAGCTGCTTCGGTATTTTTGAAAAAGTCTGTGCCAGGTAGAAGCAATCAATGTTTTTGTGTCGGCCCTGTGTAAAGAAATTTATCGAGACATTCATGAAGTGGCTTAACATCTGGTTCAAAAGTGGCTATATCCAATCAATTATATAGCTTCATCAGCTGCTGATATTTTAATTGTTCCAAGCTCTTAGAGAAGATATACAAGTGCCTGTTTTTCCAGTCTAACCAGTTGGGTGCCAATAAAAAATTATCAATCATTAGTGTAGTTTTACCACAAGCTGATGGCCCAACAATAAGACATCTAATATTTTCAGGCAGCAACTTGCCATTTCTCTTAATCTGCTGTTCAGGTTCTGGCAGCCTCTTTATAACATCCCAGGTGCTCATATTATCACTTTGTCTGCATCGATCCAGCTGTGTTCTGGAAGCCCTAGCCATTTGACAAGTAACTTGTTGCCTTTTCTGCGGATGATTTTTTCTATGAGATATGTGTCAGGCTGTTTAGTTTTGTTGAGTTCTTCTTCATAGAACCGGCCTTTGAGAATTTCTCCACGGTGATATTTTATTATATATGTGTTAAGGGTCCCAGGTTTAACTTGAACCACTGTAAATAATTCAGTGCTCCAGTTTCTTGTAAAGCCTCTTTTGAATAAGTGCTTATATTTGCTGATTCTTACTTGATCACCCACCTTGTATTTGGCCTTTCTTGTTGTTGGCTGGTATCTAGGATAATAAACAGTCCTGATCAATTTTTGCTCATCAGATGAAGTTACTTCAGAGGGTTTCATGTTGATTGTGGAATGGACCGAGTTGTTATATTTATGTAGAAGTTCTGGAAGAATATTAAGCCATTTATAATTACCTTGAAGTGTAAATTGTTTATACATAAGATTTTTTAGGGTTTTGTTAAATCTCTCTACACTTGAGGCCTTGAGATCACTGTAACTCGAATAATGTTGTATTGACTGGCTTTTAATAAATTGTTGGAACACAGAATTATAAAATTCTTTGCCATTATCTGTTTGCAAATAGCGCGGTGGTCTTCCACTCTGATTGATGATTGTCCTGAAGGCTTCTGTAACACATTTTCCAGTCTTGGATTTGAGTGGCACAGCCCAGGCAAATTTTGAAAATGTGTATATTACAGTGAGTAGACACTTGTAGCCCTTGTTGATTTTGTCTAAGTTTTTCAGCTGTCCACTTGCCATCTCAATCAAGTCGCTCTGCCATAAATCATCTATGCCTTTTTTTGACTACTGGCAGTCTCTTATAATTATGTCTGGCTTGTCTGTGTAATTCATCAACAATAATTTGTCTAGACATAATATGAAAACAAGAATATTGCAAATATGGGGTGTTCAGCAGCTGATACTACAGGATTTTCTAAATATAATTTGTCTCCTATTTGTATATGAAATTCCAGAGAGCCATCATCTTCAGCAAAAGATGTTTCTAATGTATCGGGATCTGTAAAATCTTCTAACTCGACACTGGTGATTTTTGGTTTGTTGTCATAATTTGTTATTGATAAGGTGGGGTAGTGGTGTGCCTGTGGTTGAAGCCAATATTTGATCTTGATTGGTCTCAGTGTGCCCCCAACAAAAAACTGGTAATAAAATTGTGCAGGGGACAGCATATATATTTTGCCACCTGGTGTAAATGGTGAATCATATTCTTTGTTGGGGATGCTGTACAATTCAAGAATTACTGTATGTTTTGGATTCTCGATTAGGCTTGATTTTTATGTCCACAACAAGTTTCTTGTATTGTTGCACAATCTCTTGAAGCTGGGTGGCAAAAACAGACAGAGCATTTGCTTGATTAGATTCCATGGTCCCTAGCTGTTGCTTGATATTAGCTACAATTTGTTGCAAATTTTCAATAACTGCCAATTTTGAATTTTGAGCAGTAAGATCATGGACCTGTCTTCTGATATCCTCAAACAGGGCATGCAGTTCATTAATATGTTGATTAGTTGGTAGAGTGGCCACTGTCTGAGTAAGTTGTTTGATCTCTGTCTGGATATTCTTGATATCTTCTGATTTCAATATGCGATTCACTGCCCTCTTTATATTTTTAAGTTCCTGTGATGTTGGCAGATTTGATACAGTATTTTGCAAAGATTCAAGTGCCAATTTCACATTATTTAATTCAGATGCATCAGCCACATTTTGCATAGCATTTTGGAGCAGGGCTATATCTGCCTGAGTGGGTGTTGATTGTTGTAAAATTTCAAGTTTTGTTTGGATATCATCGATCAAGTGATGAAAATGAGATAGCTCAGATTCAGTGTTGAGGTTTTCAAGCTTTGTGATCTGTTGCTGGACACTGACAAGCGTGTCTACAATACCAGGCAGGCGGGATTCTAGAGATTCTTGTACATTTGTCAAATCACTTTGCACTGCTGCTATTGTACCCTCAAGATGGGTTATGGTACTTTGAATTTTTCCAAAATCTTCATATCTTTCAAGTTGCAGCTTAATGTTGGCAACACTCCGAGTTATTGCACTCAAAGCATCAGAAGATGGCAAGTTGTTCATAAAATTTTCAAGTGTGTCAATTTTTTCTTTAACCTCGGCTATGGCATTGTTCAGAGGGTCCAGATTAGGTATTTGGAGTGATTGAATCTGTTCCTTTAGAGTGGAAATCACTAGATCAAAATCTTCTTGTGATTTTATGCTTTTAACAATTGTTTGGAGCTGTGTCTGGACATTATTTATCTGCTCTTCCAATTGCTGTTTCAATTGCTCAGAGTTGGTGGCCTGGGTCTTAAATTTGGCTTGAAGAGCTGCTACAGCTTCTTCTAAACTTTGAAAATTATCCAATGTTGCCAGATCAGTATATTTCTGAAGCAATAATTTGAGTTCAGAATCAATTTTAAGAAGAGGGTCCATGCATTGTGATTGTAAATTTGTAATTTCTAGTTGAAGACTGGCATTGAGTGTGGTTTGTAAAGCTTGTAAATCACTTCTTAATTTCTTGACTCTGACATCAAGCATCAGAATCTCATCACTGTGATCTTCATGCCTTGTATGGCCAAATATATCATTAGGCATTTTGTTTTAGTGGTTATTTATTATTGAATATCTGATTCTTAATTCTATATAAAAAGGTATAAGCTTGTCATATGATCCCGGGACCTCAATATATAAGCAGTCACCAGCAGAAACAGTATATACAGTGCCAGAAATCATGTTGAGTGCTTAATTCTATAAATATTTCTCCCTATTGAAATCTTGACATTACCCTCAGGGGTTGTAATAAATTGCAATTGACCACCTACAGGTAATTGGTAATGATTTAAATTATTGTTAAATATGTACAATATTTTACCTGTTTCATCATCAACATCTGTAAGTATGCTGTTCAGATGAATAATTAACAAAGCACTTAGTTTAGATATTATATCAGAAGAGGGTTGTGCTGTTGGCAGGTCCATAATAGCCTGTTTTTTGAACCCAAATAAGTTCATAGGCATGTTTATTTATTTCAAATCATGCTCTGTAATTGGGCATTGTTTGCCACTTTTCAAATCACAATGACCCCATGGTAGAGTATGTATGCCACATGATAAAATGCATCTCTTATCATCATGTGGATCCAGAGCCACTTTTCTTACAATATTGCTAGTCAACAAGTGATCCACACTCTGAATTCTGGATTCTGATGTTCTGATTGTGCTACATGATTTGAGGCAATTTTTGTAATCTTCAAATTCAAGCTCTTTGTCCACAGTCACTTTGCCAATGCCCTTGGCCTTTTTGGCAACAGCGCCACTACATGTTTCAAAACTGTACATCTTGGCCCTTAACCCAGCAAATGTCACAATAACATCACCAAGTGTCTCATCTTTTAACTTGCCAGGCCCCCCTCCATGTAGGACTGCCTTGACGGGGCGAGGGGGCTTAGTAGGGAGGTCAATTTCATCTCATCATTTCACCCATTCTTCATATCCATATCTCACGTTTTTCACATTCATCTCCATATCTTTGACCTCCCTCTAAGAAACTAAGGTAGGGAGGTCATTTTCATCTCATCATTTCACTCATTCTTCACATCCATATCTCACGTTTTCACCATTCCATCACGTCATTCATCTCCATATCTTTGACCTCCCTATAACTAAGGGTCCTGCTAGAGGAGACAACCTCGATAAAAAAAACCCTATCCCAAAGTGTGAGTTGCACGTGCCGATGGGACAGTGTTGGCTGCAGGGGTAGGTGCAGTCGCGAACGTGGCCTCGGGGATTTCGGTTTGGTCCTCGAGTAGCCTCCATTTTTAGGGGTAGGCCTTCCTCGGCATAGAGGGCATGTCGAGGCGACAATTTATGGACCCTCCACTTAAAATCATTTTTGTATATGGGTACAAAAAACAACTCAAACGGGGGGAAACCCCCAAAACGAGCGCGGCCTTCGAGCCCGCTTCAATTATCGGAAAAGGCAAGTAACGTGCCACGTTATCTTGTGATTAGTATTGTGCAGAAGACCGACAGTACCGATGAATCTGCAACAACAAAGAAACATGGAGCTGCTACATTAAAGGACTTGTCACCGTTCCTGATCAAGAAACAGCTAGACTACGCCGCTGGTTCAGACGTACCAGAACTAAAAAAGCTAAGAAACGGGAGTCAACTTATCCAGACCAGCACAGATCGCCAGACCAACAACCTGTTAAAGTTAAGATCTTTGGGCAACTTCCCTGTTAATGTTGAACCACATCGTCAACTTAACAGTAGTAAAGGTGTGATTCGCCACTGGGATCTGCTAAACGCTGAGGAGGAAGAGATCCTTGAAGCACTCTCAGACCAACATGTGACCGCAGTGCAGCGAATAAAGACTCGAAAATCCGGAGAACTTCTACCAACTGCTTCAATTATACTGACCTTTGGAACGACCACTCTCCCAGATATTGTACGGGCTGGATATTTGAGACTCAAAGTCCGGCCGTACATCCCTAACCCGATGCGATGTTTCAAATGCCAGCACTTTGGGCACACTCAACCTTCCTGCAAGGCCACTACCACCCTTTGTGGTAAGTGTAGTCTGCCTGATCATGGGACCGAACCTTGTTCTTCTGGTCCCAAATGCATTAATTGCAAAGGCGAGCACCCAGTCTGGCATCGTGACTGCCCCTCTTTCCAACAAGAGAAGAAAATCAGAGAGTTGGTCGTTATAGAGAAAATCTCCGCTGGAGAAGCCAAACAACGTCTCCGGGAAAGTATACGCACCACTTTACCTGTGCCATTCGCTGCAGTTGCTGCAGCTGCTCTTACCCGCCGCAGTGTGGGTGTACAAACCAACGACGTGTCCACTCAAACTACAACGCTTCCCGTAGAGGCTCGCCCTGCTTCGAGGAAACCAGCAACCACGCCTCGCTCCACAGAAAAGAAGATCAAGCAGGTACACAGAAAAGAATACTTTCTCAAATCCAGTAGCTCTCCAGTCAGGGCGGCATCGACCACCCTGAAACTTAAAGCGCAGCTGAAAGCTGCCCGACGGGCGCTGAAGGCACCCGCCCCACTCCCCCTTCATCCCCTTCGCCCTCTGTGTCCTTACCCGAGGACATGATACAGGACGAAGCCGCGGATGAAGAATTTATCAAGGTGACAGGGCCTAGAAATAAAGTACGCTTTAAGAGGTAACAACCATACCTCCAGCTATGGCTTATGGTCTCCAATGGAACCTTAACGGTTTCCGTACACATCTCGAGGAACTGCAAATTTTAATATCTGAATTTGACCCTGCCATCATATGTCTCCAAGAGACACATTTTCGTCCAAATGAATCAGTGATTCTAAACGGATACACGCTTTACCGCACCGACAAGCTTCCTGAGGGTCGTCGTGCACACGGTGGTGTTGCAATAGGTGTTCGAGATAACATCCACTCAACACCAATCTTTCTCACCACCCCCCTCCAAGCTGTCGCCGTGCGGGTACATCTACCACAGCCAATATCCGTTTGCAGTGTCTACATCACAAGGGAGGAGCGATTCTCTCTTGAGGACCTGCTTTCTATATTCGAGCAACTTCCGTCTCCTGTAGTTCTTCTGGGCGATTTTAATTCCTACCATCGTTTGTGGGGCTCCGTTCGTACAGAGCCCCGGGGTCAAATTGTAGATCAATTCCGTGAGGCATCAGCTTTAACGTTGCTGAACGATGGAACTCCCACATATTTCAGTCCTTCCTCAGGCACATACTCTGCGTTGGACTTGTCCTTCTGCAGTCCCAGCCTTGCTCCTACCACATCTTGGAGCGTTCACCCTGATCTCTGTGGGAGTGACCACTTCCCACTGCTTCTAACTTTCGAACATCTTCAGCACTTACGTGAACAACACCCTCACTGGCATCTCAGTCGGGCCGACTGGGGTGCCTTCGAGCGTGCAGTGGACCTTGAACTCGATCTAGCGTCGACTTTGCCAGCCATCGACGCCTTAGATATATTTGTGTCAAGAGTGCATGATGCTGCACGCACCTCCATTCCACATCCCAGTGGACCTGCGAGGCGACGCCCAGTCCCCTGGTGGACTGCGGAGATCAGTGCAGCCATCAAGGACCGCAATCATGCCCTTGATCGATTCAATAGGAACCACACTGCCGCAAACCTCGAGCAGTTCCGCATTAAGCGTGCCCGTGCCCGTCGGCTTATTCGAGCCAGTAAGAAGGCGTGCTGGGTCCAATACGTGTCTTCTCTGACGAAGCAGGCTTCGTCGAAAGCCGTTTGGACCAAAGTACGTCGCATCCAGGGGGGTGCATCTACTCCTCTGAGCGCTCTGGAGCACGATGGGACGTTGTACACTGATTCCGGAGACATAGCTAATATCTTGGCCACGCAGTTTTCTGATGCGTCTAGCTCTGAAAATTATGACCCATGTTTCCGCCGTGAGAAGGACCGTCAGAAACGACGCCCTCTAATTTTTCGAAGTCATAACACCGAGCCATAGAACTCTCCATTCACTGAACGGGAGTTCGATCAGGCGCTTCGAGATTCTAAGAATACAGCTCCTGGAGTGGACAAGATCCACTATGAGATGCTTCGTCATCTGCCCATTGGAGCCAAATATTTCCTTTTGGTGGTATTCAACAGGCTTTGGTTGGAGGACTCTTTCCCCACTTCCTGGAAAGAAGCTATTATTGTTCCCATCCTGAAACCAGGTAAACAACGCACCGCATCCTCGAGTTATAGGCCTATTGCCTTAACTAGCTGTGTGTGCAAGTTGATGGAACGCATGATCAACAAGCGTCTCACCTGGTTTTTGGAGGAAAACTCATTGATAAGTAATTTTCAATGTGGTTTTCGCTCCAACCGTTCCACACTGGACCATCTGCTTCAGCTGGAAACACATATTCAGGATGCATTCTTCAACAAGGAACATTTAGTTGCAGTTTTCTTTGACCTCCAAAAGGCATATGACACAACGTGGCGCTTTGGCATCATAAAGCAGCTCCATTCTTGGGGCGTGCGTGGCCATATGGCGTACTTTATTGAAAATTTTTTATCAGATCGCTTTTTCCGCGTACGTGTTGGGAACTCCCTTTTCTGATCTTCACCAACAAGAGAACGGTGTCCCGGAGGGCAGCGTACTTAGTGTGACTCTGTTTGCCATAGCAGTAAACCGTGTTATGGCAAACATTCTTTCCCCAGTACATGGCCTCCTCTATGTCGACGACCTCACGATCTTTTGTCGCTCACGGAATCTCGCGTCAGCTTCTCGTCAACTCCAACTGACGATAAACCGTTTGGTTGAGTGGTCCTCCCAAACAGGTTTCACCTTCTCATCCGAGAAATCCGTGTGTGTTCACTTTTGTCGTCAGCGTACATGTCATTTAGATCCTGACCTGTACATGGGGAAGTCTCCCCTGTGCTTTTGAATGAGGTCCGCTTCCTGGGCCTCATTTTCGATAAGAAATTAACATGGCTACCTCACCTTCGCCAGTTAAAGTTCTCTTGTCTTCGAGTTCTCAACCTTTTACGCGTTTTATCTCATACTTCTTGGGGTGCTGATAGGACGGTATTGCTTCGCCTATACCGTGCACTCATCAGGTCGAAGCTAGATTATGGATGTGTTGTGTATTCTTCTGCTCGCCCATCTAGACTTCGTATCCTAGACACTGTGCACCATGCTGGTATACGTGTGTGCACTGGTGCCTTTCGGACCAGTCCAGTCGCCAGTTTGTATGTAGAGACATCTGAGCCGTCGCTGTCTCTGCGAAGACAGCGGCTGGTAGTTAACTACTTCCTCCATCTTCGCTCGATGCCTTCACATCCTTCATTCCACACCATCTCAGACGAGAGTAGGCTGGCAAGGTATCGGCTCCACCCTAGTGTCACTAGACCATTTGGTGTTCGTGCAGACGAGATCCTGTCAGCACTTGGTGTTGACAGTGATCTTCCTGGCGTCTCTCCACTCATTTCGCCTCTCCCTACCTGGGAGTTTCCTGCACCTTCTATCGATTTCTCTCTGACTGCCCTTCCAAAGTCAGAGACACCAATGGTTGTATACCAGCAACGGTTTTTAGAACTTCGTGCGAAGCACCCCAATTTTAACGTGTTTTATACGGATGGGTCCAAGACATTCGAATCAGTTGGTTGCGCCTTCGTCCTAGACTCTCAAAGTTCCAGTTACTTGCTACACCCTGCCTGTTCCATCTATACGGCAGAGTTGTACGCCATTCTAAAGGCACTGGACTTTGCAGACGTCAATGGTCTGAAGAAAGTCCTTGTGTGCAGTGATTCGACCAGCGTGTTGCAGACCCTGAATTCGTCGTATTCCCGGCATCCGGTAGCGCAACGCATATTCAGACGGCTTGTGTCCCTATCTGCCCGTGCCGATGTACACTTCTGTTGGGTCCCTAGCCACGTAGGCATTCAGGGGAACGAAGCAGCTGATGCTGCCGCCAAGTCTGCTGATGCGGACGGCGATGTTCTCGTCCACCTTTTGCCAGCTAGCGACCTGCAGAACATGTTCCGCTGTCGCCTTCTTGAAACTTGGCAGGCCGAGTGGGATACGGAAACGGGGAACAAGCTTCACGCTATTAAGCCCACCATAGGTGCTTGGCGTTCCTCGTCCCGTTCCTCTCGGCGAGAAGAAGTCACTCTAACTCGCATGCGTCTAGGACACAGCCGTCTTTCGCATAGTCACTTGCTGCAAGGGCTGGACCCTCCGTTATGTCGTGTTTGTAATGTTTTATTAAGCATTCGACACATTCTCGTTGAATGTGTCGATCTTGCTTACCTCCGGCAGACTTTTAACATTTCCGGCTGTTTGTCATCCTTCTTGGGTGATGACAGCAGCATTTTATCAAATGTTTTTAGTTTTTTACGAAGAGCTGGACTCTTCCACCGTCTGTAAGGAGGTTTTTAGTTTGTTTGTTCTGACTTTTTAATGTGTTTTGTTTGTCTCGTGCAGGTCTTTTTACAACCTTGCACTTTTAATGTTTTCCCAAGGGGCTATTTACACCCCTTTTTATGATTTTAGTTCAGAATTTTAGATAAGGGGCTACTTCCCCGTATACATTGAAGGGTGCAAAATGGCCTTTAGTGCCGACGCACCCAAAAAAGTTTTATATCAATCAATCAATCAATCAATCAACCAACTTGCCAGGCACCTTTTTGTTGTGGTGTTTAATTTTTGAATGTTCAGTGGTATCAAAATATTTAAACAATTCAGGCTGTGCTATATCTTGATAAACATCTTCTGTTTGAATATCAAGAACAAAACTATCTGTGTCCATGTACATCAGTTTTACACGATCCTTATAAAAAGGCTTCAACACATCATAATACAATTTTAACATGTGTAATTTGGCCAATTCCAATATCACAGCCCCTACATAAATAGGCTTATCAAACTTAATCTTTGTTTTTTTCATGTTGAAAAGTGCCATATTCTCATCATAAATTCTTCTGTAATTGAAGTTGGGCTTTGCTATCAATTTTTTGCTCCGGCTGGGGTCAGTAATTATTTTAACATCAATATGTTTTCTGACATTTTCAATTGTTTTGCCATACACTGAATTGACCATCAATTTAAACAAAGTTTTATCAAATTGGCTCATTGCAGATGTTTGAAGCTCTGTGTTTGTATCAATATATGGTTTCAACCATCTTGAGTGCCTGAACCTCAAAACTTTTCCAATTTTGGTCACTTGAACACCATGATTCATCAGGAACTGGAGGTTTTTGTAATATATGACATAATTCTGTTTCGGCTCTAGAGTCATCATCAATTTCTTCTGTTTAGAGCCAGGTGAACACTTAACCTCAGGAATTGGGGCCAGATCAGAAAATGTGTTGTGTAAATCATCAGGAATTGTCAGATCAACCTCTAAGAACAGGCCATAGTTACTGTCATCAAAATCATGAAGATCTTCAATATTGAAATCTTCAACCCACTCAAGCCCTGCATATGGCAATTTATCCATCATAGCATAACCATACAGGCTGTTTGCATCCACATACAGTATATAATTTGATGGCAGTGCTGGATCATAATCAGGAATATATTTGTTATTTGCTCTGGCATATCTCTGAGAACATTGCACCATGCCTCCTCTTATACATTGTTCCATAAACAGATACATATCTTGATCCTGGATCAGATCCAATTGCATTTTAGTGTTTAAAAATATTGCAGACCATGCTAGGCCCAGAGCACTGTAAAAATACATTGGATCCAGCTTATAATTTTCCATGGAAGATTTTCTGAATGCCTGCAGTATATCAGCTAAGAGGGTCACATCAAGTTATAAATAAGCCTTGTGATAATCACCAAATGTCTTGCATTTTAAATTGTTCCACATCAACTGGTCATGGTGATAATCTTCATCAGTGATTCCAGATCCTCTGATTTTGCTGTAAAACTCTTGTTGTGGTGGCAGAGAACACTCATCAAATTTAGAAAAATCTGTAACATAATCATATGGATATACACCCTTCCGCCTAATTAATTTCAGGTCCTGATTTGGAAACGAAGCACATGTGATTTTGAATTGATCATCAGATAATTGAGTGGCCTGTGTAGCCAGGCTAGCCGACAGAATTCTGTATGAGTCAAGAAATCTTAAGTGAATAGGAACACCATTAACTTTAATTATTTTGCTAATAGAAATATATTTCTCATTATTTTCAGCTAAAATATTTAAATTCTTCTTGTCAAACCCCTCGTACCTGATCAAATGATGAAAATCATAATTGGATGCACCATGGCAAAATATAGGGATAAATTTTGGTCTCTGGATCTTAATATTACAGCTATTACACAGGGCCATTAAGAATTTACCATCTGTATGAGAATGGTGATGAACCTTGATATTTGTATCTGAAAATTCAGAATCACATACTGGGCATTTTTCTGCATTGTTGAAATCTTCAATCTGTTCCTCTGTTAAAGGCAACATAGGTTTTGATTTTAATAATACATTAGATGCTATGTCATGGCACTCATTTTCTATTGTAAGTGCAAATTTTTTGATGGCATCTGCTCCCATGTATAAATCTTCTTTACTAACAACACCATCCTGTACAATCACATAACAAAAACTAGAAGGTTCATGTAACTGGTATGATGTAATTGAAGGTTCATCAGGATCTGGGCTACAGAATGCAAGAGGTTTGAGATTTGATTCAAAATCACAGACTATATATGCTGGGTGTTCCAACAAGGCTTCAAATTTTTTGAATTTGGCATTTTCATTTGGATTAGGCATAAGCATATGAACAGGTTTATTGTTGCCACAGTATTTCAGATGCTCAATTAACTTGTTTTTAGCAATTTCTGCATTCACTTCCCGAACCCCATTTATTATTTTTTTACCATCAAATACAGACAAACATCTTCTGCACAACTTGAATATTTTATGAGTTTTGTCTAGTTGTGTTCTGACTAACGCTTCAAGATTATGTATCAGAGTGTAATGATATGTGCCATCCTCTTCAATTAAGAGCAGATCAATCGGAACAGCAGAATCATCATCAAATGTACTGATTCTGAGAGGTGCTATCAAGCAATTGCCACGGCCAGTAGAACAAGTAAATACATTAATAGATAATTGTTTGCCATTAATATCCCTGCCTTTTTTTTTTCAAATTTATCAATATTCTGAACAGACATTGGATATTCTAAGCCCTTCATTGCTTCATCAAAATCATTTTCATGCTGTTTATAATAACTTATTCTCTCAGGATCCCTTGAAACTGGATACAAAGCTGCTAAAATACACCACAAAAAGCATTTCTCATCATTATTTTTTATATTAACCACGGCTTGTTTGTTTTTAATATTGGCAGGTAAAGGCACATAAGTGGAACCTTGTAATGGGCTGAATTCAGAAATATTAACATATAACTTGTGTGGAGATCCGCATAGGCCTCATCCAGACTCTTTTGCTGCAAATTCAGAGTGTTTAATATTCAATTGATCTATCAAACTGCTTATTATTTTGTCTGAATTTGTATTTGAATATACAGGTACAGTTTCTGTTATGTGGGGCTGTGTAAATTTTGTGCCATTTGGCTTCTTATATTGTGTAAACAATTTGAGGGACAGCTTATAAGAGCCATTTTGTGCATTTAGAATTGCCTGCACATCTGGATTTATACTGTTCAAAAAATTCTTAATGTCACATCTTGGCTCTGATACAAAACGGTGATCCCTTAATTGGCCGTTAAAACTGCTATGGATGGGTTCATAGCGTGGCTGCTTTGCTGCTCTAGCATTAACAGGTGTTTCATGCTTCCTTTTCAGACCAGATGTGGATGGTTGTGGGGGCAATGTTGATGACTGTGCAGAACAAGTACCTTTATGTTTATATGTGAAATATTCCAGATTATATTTTCTATGGCATTTAGGGCATATTTTTGTGGGAGTTCTGCATTTGTCTGGATTACAATTCCTTTGATGCCTGGCCCAATTGGGGCTGGTTATATTCTTATTGCATTGATTACAATATTTTTGATTTGGCATTTTTGTTGTTGTTTATTATATAAGATTTCCTGGGGTTCAAATCAAAATTCTATGCTTAATAAAAAATATCAGTTGGGTTCAGCAGTGTGATTTGTGTGTATGTGTGTGTGTATGTGTGTATGTGTGTTAATATTTTTGGCTTTGGTATTTATATAAAATTTCTTGGGGTTCAAATCAAAACTCTATACTTAATAAACCTATGACAGGTTGTACAGGATAGCCTACATGCACAAAGATATAATAAGTATAGATCCACTGAAGCACTGACCTTTCTCAATTGCATGTCTGCACAGGCATGTCGTGATGTGCATAGAAAGGCATTGACCTAATGCCATGTGTCATGTATTGATCTTGTATAACAAACTAGGGCAAATATAAACCCTTTGTTCAATATATAGAATTTTCTAATATATTGAATCAAACAAACCTATAATTCAATTTATACAAATCTGCGATATTTAAAAAAAAATAAGAGGAGCAATGCAACAACACATCTGTACTCCTCAGCCACTCTCACAATACTAACTGATGTGTAATGCAAAAGCTCTTGCATCATAATTTGTTGCACAACATAATGCAAAAGCTCTTGCATCATAATTTGTTGCACAATGCAACAGCTCTTGCATCATAATTTGTTGCATAATACAAAAGCTCTTGCATCATAATTTGATGCATAACATGATGCAAGAGCTTAGTTTTAAGTGTAGCCAAAAAAAATATCAAGAGGGGCATATTTTTAACAAATTTATGGACAACAATCTGACAGAAGTGCCTTTTGTAAGTGTGGACAAATCAATCTGAGGGGGCTCATCATTTCACAGGAACTTCCCGAGGGCATTTTTACAAAAATCTTGGATTAGACGGGGTTCCACACTTGAGCAAAAAGCTCATATGGGCATGTTGAGCTTTTTTTAAGTGTAGCCAAATCTGCCTGAGAGGGGCTCATCATTTCTCGCGCCAGTAGTATATACTTTTACACTACTAGCAAACATTCATCGCGTATGAGCGGATAACAACCCTCGCGACTATAGCTACACGGTATCCAGAAAACGGCCTAAGCAGAAATACAAGCAAGCGACAAGCGAGACGTGGAGCTTCGGTTCGAAGAGTTGCCTGTGAGGAAGATTTCTTTACACCAAAGTTACAGGCGACAAGCGACACGAGTCGCTTGGACGCGAACTTTCAGTAGTCAATGCAACTTTTCGAACAGAAGACACACGAAAAGCTGCACGTGTCTCTTGTCTCCTCGGTCAGTTGTTCACGGGTGAATGTTTTCCTTCAGACTGAAGGGGATTGTGTCGCTTGTAGCTTGGGTGTGAATTATACGTGTCGCTTGTCGCTTCGGTGTGAAATTTCCACAAGATAGCTTTCAGGTTGAAGCGACAGGCGACAAGCGACACAGAGTTTTCGTACCAAAGCAACAAGCAACATGCTCCTTTAGGGAGATTTCAGACCGGAGCGACAAGCGACACGCGACACATGTCGCTTTGGAACGAGCGAATCAACAGCAACGTTTCACAGCGTAGGAGCATTGCAGGCTGCACAAACCTGCGTTCGATTGGTGAAGTCCTGAAGCGACACGTTACGGGTAGCGTGTCGCTTCGATGTGAAATCTTCCTTAGTCTATAAGCAAGCTTTCACTGTGAATTCACTACCAACCGGCAGAGGCAACAGAATGCACGCTATTAAAAAACGGCCCAGTTCGAACGACACGCAAGCGACAAAGCAACACGTGCCGCTTGCCGGTCTAGTCGCTTCCGTTCATTTCCAAGCGACACTTGTTGCTGTCGCATGTCGCTTATTACTCCTATGACTTCAGGCAATTTTATGTTCGTTACGACATAGTAGAGTATCTAATTGCACTACCTTTTTCTTAGGTTTTTAGAGCCTGTGTGGTATGTCTGACTGCCAGACGGGAGACCCAGGTTCGATTCCCGGAGTGGGTGAATAAAGGTCGGAATTATTCCGCATTGTCCCCGCATGAAGTAACTCCGGGGCTCAACAGTCTCATATCAATGGATGCATGGGGGTAATCCTGGAGAGCAAAAGCGGCCGGAGTGTGATGCTGATCACTTTGCCTCCAAAATAACCTTCCCCCCACATCCCGTAAATGTGCCTTCATGGCACTTGGAACTTTACCTCTACCTAGGTTGTTTTTGCGAAATCTTTGGAGTTTGCAACCAGCACTCGAGGCTGCTGTGGATTTTGAGAAGAGGGTCGCAAATGAAGGAAGGGTCTGTTTGGGCGAGAAATTTTTTGACGATTGTCGCCAGTATGACTGTAACAGGGCCGTAGTAAACAATGGCAGTGACTACCTACGGATCGTTTTGCGCAAGGATGAATGGAAGATAGCTGTTGGGGTAGCAGATAGTTGCCAGATTTAAGGTATTCTGATGAAATTTCAGTAGGAAGATACAGGGATTTTGCAAGTTAAGATAGCTGGGACACGAGGCTAGAGCCTGGGCTAATTCGTTACGGACAACGTGTGACGAATTAGGATTTTTCGAGGGAGAATCTTACAGATCTTTATTCATGTAATAGAAGCTGTTTTGGGTTTCCAAAGAAAATGCTTTATTCCGAAAAAACAAATATTTGCAATCGATTAGTTATTTTGTTTATATTTTTTCGAGACTTTCGAGACGAGACGAGACTTTTCAGGAGCCGTCTCGTCCCGTCTCGTGTCGTCAGTCTCGTCCCGTCTCGAATTTTAAAACACCTGTCCCGTCTCGTGGGCAACACTAGAAGATGACGTGTAGAATTCGAGATTTCCAGAGCTTCGGGAAATTTTGAACTTTTCCCTTCCCAAAAATTTCCCGACTTTGTCGGGAAATTCCGAATGTTTTCCGTCCCGAATGTCGGGATTTAAAAAAATGTCCGTCCCGATCCCGTCCCGACCCAAAAATTCTGGCCCGCACAACCCTAAATAAAATCAAATGATAGAAGTTAGGTTATCGGCATTAAGGGTAAAATTAAATCATTCAGTTTCATTTTGTTATTGACTCATCAATGTAAAGTCTTGGAGCAGACAATATCTCTTCTGAGTCATTACAAGCAGAATATCCTGATATTATGACTACATAAGATCTCTGAGGAAATCCTTTATTAAAAACAACCGAGCTTCGGGGATAATTTCAATCAATTGTTGAAGTGATGCAAATGTGCCAATTGGAAGGGATTTCAATTGAATTCTCTGACAAAGGAATAAAAAAACTTATGATGTATTTTAACAAATTATTTCGGCGCCTGGTACGGTTAGAACAGCGAGCTACGACGTCCGGAGTCCCGACCTGGACATGGAAGTTCTTTGTGACCAGTGGCTTCCCCAAGTTGGGAAGGGTTGGTGGGGGTTATAACCCCTCCCTTTGGCCGAGTATTCCTAAAGAAGAACGTTAAAGGTACGAAAAGATTGTAAAATGAGGGCAGACTACAAGAAAAGTGTACATAACCCCTCCTTTTCGAAAATCGTGGGTACGCCACTGTTTGTGAGTGTCCCTTCATCAACTTCATCGTATCATCACTCATCCTCATTTTCGCGATTAGCCAAAAGTTGCAGAAGAAGAAAGTAAAATAAATCAAATTAAACGATCAATAATAATATTTCAGGACTAAAAACTTACCAACCGAGAGAGCTGATTAAAAGTATCAATATTTTATTAACTATTGAGACAATTTCCTCACAACTGGACAAATGTTTTAATGGCATGAAATTAGTTTTAGACACATAGAAAGTAATAGAACTTTCATTTAATCAAGTTCTATAAACACTGAACTTCGCAAACGAACGTGGAAACATTTGAAAACATTTTCAAGACTTTATTTCAGTCACAATATTTTAATTTGAATTTAAAATTTTGGGTGCGTCAGCACTAAGGCTATTTTGCACCCGTCACAATTTACGGGGTCCAGCCCAGTGCCGGATCTACAAATCTTGCCCCCCCCCGCAAAATATTACCAAAGGCCCCTCTACCTACCTTCACACACACACACACACACACATTATATATATATATATATATATATATATATATGTGTGTGTGTGTGTGTGTGTGTGTGTGTGTTACACATATATAATGTCCTTGTGTGTAATTCTTGATCTTATGTTAACAAACTCACATACGATGGCCTACAGGGTGATTCAAAAGTCCGATTACACCCCAGTAAAAAGTAAAGGAGTTAGGCTGGGTACAATTGATAGAAACAGGTTAGGTTTAGGTGGAACCAGTTGGTGTGTTCCAACCTATGTCCACCATATTAGTGGCCGCCATATTGAATTCAACTCAATTTTTTTTTAAAAAAATGGGAAGAGGGTGATGTGCGTAGGCGCCGATTTGTTAAGAGATTTGGGGGGTAAAGCTAAGTAAAGCATAAATACTGATTTCTTTCTGTTTGCGGGAAGAGGGGCATTTTTTTCCCCTTAAGGTCGAACCTAATACACTTGAATTAACCTTTGAAAAATAGCAATTGCAATAACTATATTTCACAACAAAACATATATATCAGGGTACATCGAACTATATTAGCTGGACGAAAAATTCACTGCACTACTGTGATTATGTAATTACATTGTATACAACATAATACTTTACATGTAACTTCTGACTGAGAATTTTTTATCATATTCTGTTTATAATGCTTATTCTTACAATCCTTTATAGGAGTTTAATATCTTCATACATATTTACATAATAAAGGAAGGCCTGTGACGTTTTTTCCCACGCGATTCGTAATAAAAAGTATTACGTAATAATTTCGCGTGGAAAAAGCCTCACACTTCCTCATTCTTCGTACGCCTTGCGTCACTTTTGTCATTTAATGGTTATACTAGTCGCCGCTAGAGGTCTCTACTGACCTTTTTTGCTCCGTGCTTGCTTCACGAGCAGGTAAGCCCAGTCAAGTTCCGACTTCGCAGAGCTTCGTGCAACAGCCAGTTTTGGCTCGCGTCACGAGAGGGAGATAGAGAGAGCATGAGGCGTGTTTAAGTCTGCAAGTTGTCTCGCGGGTCGAGACTTACCCCTTTTTTTTTTTGTCTACACGCAATACTTTTGGTATGCTCTCGGTATTTAACGCCAAGTACTAATAAGTGGCTTCTTCTCTCAAATCTTTGCCGTTTACGTACTAACAAGTGGCAGAATTGCATTTTTCGAGACGAACTTCACACGCGTGAATGGAGTCACGTTTGACTCGAGTTGCAGAACGCTACCTGAGTTCCGTCTGATAAGCCCAGTCGTCAACTTCCCGGACCAGTATGCAGGATTGTGACGGAGGAATAAGCTAATGGACGTTTCCAGACATTTATCCCCAGTGGAATGATGGCAGAACGAGAAGGAAGCCAGAGTCCCATTTAACGCACCTGTGGCAGAATTGGATTGCTCCGTGGAACGCTTCTTGACCATATTACGGAGGTATGTACAGTCTCAACTCCCCTTTATTCTGCGAAGTGTGAAATCGTGAAGTGTGTCAGATCCGTGTACTTTTTACGATCGAGTCAAAAAGTTTGAATAAGTGTAAAAGGAAAAAAGGACGACAAAAAAGTATAACCCATTTCGAAATTGCAAATTAACAGATTAATTAATTATTGAACAACGACTTGTTATTCCTATCTTCGTCGCAACATAAAAAGAAAGTTACGATGTCTATGTAACGTTGAATTAAGCAAGGCGTACACGCGGCAAAATTATCATTCTTTCTCGCGAATGTTTAAATACCAAAGTAGTAATGCGAGGGTGGCACTAACGAAAATAAAGTAATGGGAGCATCAAAGTAAAGAAAGAAAGGTTGTTTAATTTATTGTAAGATAATACAGAGAAAAAGAGGATCGTGGTCCACCAATTGTTTGGATTAGACCTTGTAATACTAAAAGATTTATGATGTATACAATTGGAAAGATTTAATTGAAATTACGTTCACATTCTTCTTACTGTTGTGATTTTGTAATATATTTTTATAATATGTCAAATGGCAGATTGTAGACCAAAAAGACAAAAGACTTGTTGAACCTATAGTTGGAATATTTTTATGAGAGTTAAAGCGGGAATGTATATGATAAATTGCTTCTCATGTTTGTTGTTAATTGATACATTAATCACTCTTGTTTGAGGTTAAAGCTAATAAACTTTTGACTCAATTTTTGTGCGAACTTTACTCTATGCTCCTCTTTCTTCAGAAATATTCCACGAGAAACGAAGCAGAGAGATTACTATTAGTATGGAAAGTAGTGGTGAATTAGTCGAGTAGTATTGGTTACTTATTTTTACGATTGATTTGCATGCACATTCGTATTTGAAGATACTTTGGGTGAATTGCCAAAACAGTGTGAATTTTCCACGATATCTTGTGAACATATTTTCTTTGTCTATATCATTGATTGCGGTTAGGCGGAATACGCGCTGCGGATTATATCACTCCTCCTTCTTTCCCACTTTTCTTTTGATTGGTTCTCTTTCGAGACTGAGGTGGCGGTGATAAACATCGGCCGTTAACCTCAACAATGTTGTGACTTGTAACTGATTGGTTTGCTTGATTTGATGTACGTACATTAATTGATCCCGGACCTTTTTTACACGCTTTCCACAAGGCTTCATTGTCCCCTTTTTTTCTACGTACGCAACCATCACGTTACAAAGTTCCTGGTATCAGAGCAGGTTTTTTTAACGTATACAGTAGAAATATTACAATTTTTTTCCCCTCCTTACATTACTATTGTTGGTAGTATTGCTGTTACGATAACTCTGGTTCATAACCTTTTTTCTTGTATAACATTTTTTTTTGCTAATCTTTACCCCCCTTTCTCTTTTTCTCATTCCCCCCCTTTTTTTTTGCGATACTCCCGTGCAATTTTTGGGAGAGCATTGCTATATAGGAATTTTTGGGTTCACTGATTCTAACTATCTTACCGTATATTTGATGTTGCACTTTTGCAATTGTCTTGTATCTTGGATATTATTGGCTTTTCTTTTGAGTAGTGTAAACTTATTGTTTCTACGCAGTACTTAGTAGGTATGCATTTGTAGCCTCTTTTTTTATCAATTGAATATCAGTTTTTGACATATTTTGACAATTTTTTGTCGATGTTTTAGCGTTTAGCGATGTTTTAGTAAAATTTCCCTTTTTTCCCACTCGTACTTGGTAGGTATGCATTTGTAGCCTTTTTTTTATCAATTGAATATCAGTTTTTGACATATTTTGACAACTTTTTTGTCGATGTTTTAGCGTTTAGCGATGTTTTAGTAAAATTTCCCTTTTTCCCCACCTCACACTTGGTAGGTATATCACGATCTTACGTGATATAACTTAACCTATTTATTTTATTACGTGCTAAACTACACGAGAGCTTCTACGGGCTTTGACCTACTTTAGAGTAGACCCAAATGGACAGTTCAACGTCAGAAAGTGGAGCTCGGAGTGGGGCTCGGTGGAGCTCGCCTTAATGGTTTTCTCTTGTAAGGCATTAGCCCCATTTTCTCGCAGTGTTGCCAACACCTCACTCGATCACGATCTTACGTGATATAACTTAACCTATCTTACAATTTTTTTACGATCTTCAGTGATATAACTTAACCTATTTTTTTTTTAGGATTTTTTTTTAAAACTGCTCCGTGACCCTCTCGTTCTTCACGTCATGGATGAAGGACTTCTCGGCGACCAGGATGACGCTGCACAGAGTATCGGCAGGCAGCGCGTCGTGGAACTCGCAAACGATCTTGATGTTGGTGCGATCGTTGACCACGACCTGCTTCCGCTTCGTGGTATTGATGACGAACATCGGCCTGTGGGTTTTGAATTCGCTGGGCGTGTAGTACATGTCGACGTTTCCCTCGGTCACGCGCTTGTAAGCGGTGTAAGCTTCGTAAAGTTTTAGATAATCATCTTTGGTCATGTCGAGGTTGTAATTCTCGCGCGGGAACACTTCGTTCCTCCCATTCTTGAGATAAACATTTTTGATCTTGGAGTCGTCGAATTCGCAAACAGATTTTTCCTAAGTCTTACCGTTTCCAAGATAACCCCACTTCCGGTCGCCATTTTGGATTTCCGAGCATAGGTTCTATTCATATTTTACTTACATATAGGTGTACATGATGAATCACCAAACAGATTTTTCCTAAGTCTTACCGTTTCCAAGATAACCCCACTTCCGGTCGCCATTTTGGATTTCCGAGCATAGGTTCTATTCATACTTTTTCTCACATATAGGTGTACATGATGAATCACCAAACAGATTTTTCCTAAGTCTTACCGTTTCCAAGATAACCCCACTTCCGGTCGCCATTTTGGATTTCCGAGCATAGGTTCTATTCATACTTTTTCTCACATATAGGTGTACATGATGAATCACCAAACAGATTTTTCCTAAGTCATGAATTGGAGGGTTCTATGACAACCTATATTAATTCTCGGAAGAGAACAGAAAACACAAAAAAAAACAATACTGTGGTCACTACAACAAATAGTCTTCTTCAACCCCTATCCAACAAACCAAAAAATCATCATCCTAACGAGAACCATGTAACTATCTGCCATCTCTTAGAGGTTTTGTGAACTAAGTGGTGCTTTGTTTGTGTAAGAAAAAAATGCAATGCTTTTTGCACTTGGTTATCATCACCTAACATGTTATTAATTGTTTTTTAAAATTAATTACAACTGAAAACTAATAATTAATATTATCTAAAGTTACTAATTAATATTATACAAGTAATTGATATTTTTTTCTTGTTCTTGTTGCTAGTGTTGGGTAATTATAGTTGCTGCAAAATATAGCTCTCGCGTATGACAGTTTCTGAGTTTTGTTGGGTATATAAGAACAATTATACACGACCTCTCTCGGTTCTCCTCCGTAGCCGTGCGTGTTAAGGCGTTCACTCGTTCTGTCATTGTTCGTTCTACGTGTGGCCTATAGGTTCGAACCCGGTCGTGGTCGAAAGTTTTTCAGCGTGTCTAGGAGTCTTTAACAGTGTGTATATTTACTTCTCTGTGTTGAGTCTACGGATTCTGAACGGGGTTGTTTAATGTATATGTTGTTCTTGATATATATATATATATATATATATATATATATATATATATATATGGTGTTCATGTATGTATCCAAAGCACATTGGAAACAATATTCGATCATTAGCTGCGTTCAACCACTGCTGCGGTGGAGTGACCACCCCCTGTCCCCGGGTGTCCCCCCCTGTTCCCGAGGTCCTATCCCTGTCCCCGGGCTCGTGTTCCCGGTTAAGTTAGGTTAAGTTGTCTAATGTCTATGTCTATGTGTAATGTCTATGTCTATATGTAATGTCTATGTCCATGTCTCTGTCTTTGTAGGTTTTTTTTGTCCTAAGATTTTTTTTAACGCAGGACTTGGAAAAAATTTTCGATTGATGGGAAAAAAATGATTCCATGACGACCTATGTTTATTTTGGTATGGGTGGACAGAGGACACAGAGACTCGACCGACGCACTAAACCCGACCTCTCTACGACTATTCGTTCAAAAGTTACGAGTGATCAAAGTTTTTGGGAGGGGGTGGGCTAACTTCTTACCCCTTGACCTCAGGACCACCAAAACTTGGTATACGTATTCTACACCTCCAAAATCGACAGGGGGCATCTAACGATGCCGTATGGGGGTGTTTTTCGATATATTTTTTCGATAACTCTTACCATTTTCGAGATATTTGCAATTTAAGATTTTTTAACGCTGGACTTAGAAAATTTTCGGTACATTTTTTTTTTGTTCCATGACGACCTATGTTTATTTTGGTATGGGAAGACAGAGGACACCGAGACTCGACCGACACACTAAACCCAACCTCTCTACGCGTACTCTACGTCACCAAAAAAGGTTAAAGGTTCCAAATAACAATAGTTAGAGTTTCCCCAATCTAGTAAAGTGGATTGGTTGAAATCTCCAAGGCGTATTTTGCATTTTTTTTTCAAATATGAACACGTTAAAACTGAACTGTCTTGGATTTTTGAGTTTTGTATTCGCCCTGAGAAAATTCTATATAAAAAAACATACCTGAAAATTATATTCACAGTAGATTGATTTTTTTGAGTTTTGTAAATACCTTTACGTCTAATCATTTCTATGTCTACGGTGGGAAAATTAGCTCTCGTTATTCTAAATTGTTCAGCCGAAAGTTTGCTTGCAAGAGCGTCCAAGCTCGCAGATAAAAATCTGTAAGAATCTAAAAATCTCATCTCCACAGTTTCGTTTGTTTCCGGAATCAATACTCGCTTGCTGACACTGATGTACCTTTCTTCATTCTCTGCTAGAATATTTATTTTTTGTCTATCATATCCAAGATTCCGAATTAAGAGATGGAAGTCGTAACCGCTGCCATTATGAAGGTATATGGGGACAAAAGTAGGTTTTTGGATCTTTAGATTACACGTGTTACAGATTCCACCGATGTAGTTTCCGGTGAAGTGATTATGGTGAAATACTTTCCGGTTCTCGTCGGTGAAACGTTGATCGCACACCGGACACGTTTCAATGTTATTGTGAGATTGAAGTGCATCGCTGGATAATGGAAGCATTGGTTTCGATTCGCGTAAGAGGCTGCCAATGGTCTCAACCTCTTCAACCATCTTTTCAAAAAAATGTTTGATTACGTCTGGTCCTCGGTAAACATGCGGTTCATCTATCCTATCCTGTCGCACGACAACATATCCGAAACTCGAGGCTTCGTGCAACTGATACGGTGTTGTGGAAGAAAGTTCGGGGTCTGGTTCGCAGTACGACAACGGTTTGAGAAAAGACTCAAAATCAGCAATGATGATTGCGGGATGCTCAAAAAATGCCTTATGCATCCTAAATTCATCGACCTCTTTTGATTTCGGCATCAACATGCAAGTCGGTCTGTTGTCACCGCAATAAATTTTATGTTCGGCAAGTTTCTCGATAGCAATCTGACGTCCGGTGTAATTTCGATAATCGACTTGTTTTTGATCGTCGAACGTGGTCAAACACCTTGGGCAAACTTCGATGTGGTTTGCATGCTTGGTTGATTGACTTCTGACTAAGCGTGATAGTGAACGAATGAGACAGTAATGGTGAACACTGTCGTTTGAAATTAGAAGAAGATTAATCACACGAGCATCATCATCGTCGACATCGCTTATCCTGACGGGATGCACGACATGTTTATCCAACGTATAGGAATACACGTTGATGATTAAGAGTTTTCCTTCTGCATCTCGTGCTCGTGTTTCGAATTTTGATATATCAGAAATGGTCACCGGGTATTCGATGCCAGCCATTGCATTTTCCAGTTCAGGTTCATGCTGCTTGTAATGATAAACCTGTTCTGGATTATTTGACCAATGAATCGGGTGAAGTTCCGCCAACACACACCAAAGAAAACATTTATCATCTATATTTTGAATATTCAGCACGGCATTTTTATTTTTAATATCCACTGGAAGAGGAACGTAGCTGGATGCACGAAGAGGCGAGAATTGGTTTACGTAAACGATTAACGTGTGAGGACTACCACACAGAGACCATCCCGACCCTGTAGCCTCGAAATCGTCATGTTTCTTAACCAGTTCATTTGAAAGATCAGAATAAAATTCGTCCAAATTATCGACGTCCGCCAAATGAAGAGCCTGGTTTTTTGTTTGATGATAAAAAACTCTTGTTGTACCATCGACTTTTTCGTATTCGGAAAATAGATCAACCTATACTTTTATTGAATTATTTTCCAATTTATTTTTTAGAATATTTATCACGGATGTTTTCGTTTAACGCAAGAAACTAAGAATGTCGCAGCCTGGTTCCGAAGTAAAAGAGAAATCCTGAATATGACGGTTAAATGCAGATCTAATTGGTTTGTGTTCATCCGATAATTTAACTTGTTTGGAAGTAGAAGCTTCGGTTCCTGGATCATCGATTTTTCTTTTCAATGTTCCTTGTTCGGTCGATGGTTTGCAAATTTTCAGGTGTTTACTTAAATTTGTAATGCTAATCATCTTTCCGCATCGAGCACAAGACTTAGAAGGTGACGAACGATTAATTCTAGAACCTGTTTCGCTACATCTTGCCCTGTGTACCGATAAATTGTTCTTTGAGATTAGCTTCCCACAAGTAACACATTCAGTTTTATCATTTTTACGATTGAAACTGGTGGTGGATGCCATTGCTTTCTCCAAAATCACAGAAATCAAAAAGTCTAGTATATAGCGATACAATTTTCAGGTATGTTATTTTATATAGAATTTCTTGGAGTGATTACAAAACTCAAAAATTCAATCTACTGTAAATAGAATTTCAGGTATGTTATTTATATAGAATTTCTTATGTGCGAATACAAAAACTCAAGAATTCAATCTACTGTGAATACAATTTTCAGGTAATTTTTTTTTATAGAATTTCTTGAGGTGATTACAAAACTCAAAAAAATCAATCTACTGTGAATATAATTTTCAGGTATGTTATTTTATATAGAATTTTCTCAGGGCGAATACAAAACTCAAAAATCCGAGACAGTTCAGTTTTAACGTGTTCATACCAAAATAAACATAGGTCGTCATGGAACAAAAAAAAATGTACCGAAAATTTTCTAAGTCCAGCGTTAAAAAATCTTAAATTGCAAATATCTCGAAAATGGTAAGAGTTATCGAAAAAATATATCGAAAAACACCCCCATACGGCATCGTTAGATGCCCCCTGTCGATTTTGGAGATGTACCAAGATGTACCAAGTATACCAAGTTTTGGTAGTCCTGGGGTCAAGGGGTAAGAAGTTAGCCCACCCCCTCCCAAAAACTTTGATCACTCGTAACTTTTGAACGAATAGTCGTAGAGAGGTCGGGTTTAGTGCGTCGGTCGAGTCTCTGTGTCCTCTGTCCACCCATACCAAAATAAACATAGGTCGTCATGGAACCATTTTTTTTCCATCAATCGAAAATTTTTTCCAAGTCCTGCGTTAAAAAAAATCTTAGGACAAAAAAAACCTACAAAGACAGAGACATGGACATAGACATTACATATAGACATAGACATTACACATAGACATTAGACAACTTAACCTAACTTAATCGGGAACACGAGCCCGGGGACAGGGATAGGACCCCGGGAACAGGGGTCCAGGGACAGGGGGTGGTCACTCCACCGCAGCAGTGGTTGAACGCAGCTAATGATCGAATATTGTTTCCAATGTGCTTTGGATACATACATGAACAAGAACAACATATACATTAAACAACCCCGTTCAGAATCCGTAGACTCAACACAGAGAAGTAAATATACACACTGTTAAAGACTCCTAGACACGCTGAAAAACTTTCGACCACGACCGGGTTCGAACCTATAGGCCACACGTAGAACGAACAATGACAGAACGAGTGAACGCCTTAACACGCACGGCTACGGAGGAGAACCGAGAGAGGTCGTGTATAATTGTTCTTATATACCCAACAAAACTCAGAAACTGTCATACGCGAGAGCTATATTTTGCAACAACTATAATTACCCAACACTAGCAACAAGAACAAAAAAATATATCAATTACTTGTATAATATTAATTAGTAACTTTAGATAATATTAATTATTAGTTTTCAGTTGTAATTAATTTTAAAAAACAATTAATAACATGTTAGGTGATGATAACCAAGTGCAAAATGCATTGCATTTTTTTTTACACAAACAAAGCACCACTTAGTTCACAAAACCTCTAACAGATGGCAGATAGTTACATGGTTCTAGTTAGGATGATGATTTTTTGGTTTGTTGGATAGGGGTTGAAGAAGACTATTTGTTGTAGTGACCACAGTATTGTTTTTTTTTGTGTGTTTTCTGTTCTCTTACGAGAATTAATATAGGTTCTCATAGAACCTTCCAATTCATGACTTAGGAAAAATCTGTTTGGTGATTCATCATGTACACCTATATGTGAGAAAAAGTATGAATAGAACCCAGAGGCGAAGATATAGTACAAGCAATGCAAGCACTGCTTGCATAATTCGAATATCATTTAATGTACTTAATGTTCTAACCGTATTTAGTTTCCATCGCACTCGATTTCGCGAAAAAATGCGGCCGCAAACTCCCCCAGCAGCTCTGTAGCAAGCACAAGCCTCAATGCTTGCAGCCGTTCTGCGGGAAAATAAGGCCTCCGAAGGAGTCACTTGGCGAAGCGTGAAATTTTGGTGGAACCCGTCCACAAAGCTTCTACAAAAAGCTGTGCTTTCCGAGCTGGCGTGATTCCCGAAAATAGCCGAGTTCAACCGAAAGCAGAAAGATTCATCTATGGGTACGTTGCCAGCAAAAACTAGTAACGAATATTTGTCTTCATGAACACGTAAACAAGATCGCAAATATAATAATAATTGTTAGTCATAAAATAACTAAAAGAAGTTATCACTCTTCTAAATTCCATATATATCATATTATATTACAAATTATTTTAGATTTCGCAAAATATAAAACGCGTAAAAAAAGTTGACATTGGGAGTTGGGGCAGTGGAATTTCTGCACCCCCGTGAAGAGTTTTCTCAGGGAGGGAGGGAAGATTGGACGGACCTTGGTCCCGCACCCTGCTTCCTGGTCGGTCCAGCTCAAATTACGCCAGAAGTGTTGACCGCTACCAGTGTTTGCAACTGCCAAATTATTTACGCAGTAATTCAAGTGAGCTCTTTCACAAATTTTACAATCAATAAATTGACTGCTTTTGAATAAAACTTGGGGTGAAAATAAAGCTATCTGAGAAAGAACTATCTACTGATATTTGTACATGGCATAGAAGTAAATCGTATACATTCTGCATATTATGAGCACAAGAATATGTTTTAATGATTGATTGATTGATTTGTTGTTTTAAGTCCACTTTATGCACAGTAAGGCTAATCGGGACTGGACCTACAGTTTAAAATGGGATCTGAAACACTTGTGCCTCTACAGGGTATCGAACCCGGAACCCCTTGATTACAAGGCGACGACACTACCACTGCGCCATCGGGGAGGCCCGAATATGTTTTAAGTTCTATTATTATGACGCAAGTGGTGTTCCCAGGGTCTTTTTACGGTCCACATTTTGTCATCTTTTCCTTCCTTTGACGTTTTTTCTTAGATATACTGGGCCAAAAGGGGGTTATGTCTACCATCCACCCCCCCCCCTTCGCCCCGGGCACGCCATTGAATGACACTTTATTACTTAAATATTAATGTACATACTCGTTCTGCTGAAATGATTCTGATTCCACCGCGTAATTTTTATCTCCAAACTGATATATCTTTCCTTTGTGACGGATAAAATTAAGGAAATAGGTTGGTATCACTTTCTGTTGTTTCAGAGATTTTCAAATTGATCTTGTGTGGATGCTTGTATTTGCAGTTGTGGAAAGCGCGTGGGATAGTGTGAGTGTTTGTTGCTTCGTGTTTTGTGCTGTGAATTTATCGGAATGAACGCGTATTTAGGAACGGTTGATGTGAAGTGCGGGTGTATTATTGAGCAATTGAAAATTGCTTCGTTTAGCTCGAGAGAGATAAGTGTTAAAATGAAAATCGTGGAAGGGGGTCGACCAACACCAAGAGTTGGAAATTTATTGTGGTGAGTACATCGTCTATGCATGTGTTTCTTTGCTTTGAAATGAATTTTTATTGTTTGTGTTTAACTTTTTATTTAGTGTTTAAGTTACTCCAATGCGGTTTTTAGGGTGCCCAAAAATACTAAATTACATCATGCAGCGTAAAATAAACAAATGATTCCCATTTTTTTTTATCTAAATCGGTTTGGTCACCGTTTGACCATATTAAATAATAATGAACAAATAAAGGTACTAATAAGTAAGTAAGAAATTCCGTCTCCCTTTAGTCGTATGCGGAAAGTTCGCATATGCAAAACGTTTAATATCATATGAATAACGTTACCTGGATTTTTTTAAAAAAGTAAATGTGACGTTTGCGGATCATATGGTTTATTTTTAGTACAGTCACTTTATTACGATATTTTGACAAATCCAGCGACTGGGTAAATGAGGCTATAAACCTTGAATCTTTCCCCTCGGCATGTCGTTGTACTACATGTTTTGTTGTACTGAAACATTGCTTGCCTCCTTCGTAAGACTACGCTTCGCTACTGATAGAACCTATGCTCGGAAATCCAAAATGGCGACCGGAAGTGGGGTTATCTTGGAAACGGTAAGACTTAGGAAAAATCTGTTTGGTGATTCATCATGTACACCTATATGTAAGTAAAATATGAATAGAACCTATGCTCGGAAATCCAAAATGGCGACCGGAAGTGGGGTTATCTTGGAAACGGTAAGACTTAGGAAAAATCTGTTTGCGAATTCGACGACTCCAAGATCAAAAATGTTTATCTCAAGAATGGGAGGAACGAAGTGTTCCCGCGCGAGAATTACAACCTCGACATGACCAAAGATGATTATCTAAAACTTTACGAAGCTTACACCGCTTACAAGCGCGTGACCGAGGGAAACGTCGACATGTACTACACGCCCAGCGAATTCAAAACCCACAGGCCGATGTTCGTCATCAATACCACGAAGCGGAAGCAGGTCGTGGTCAACGATCGCACCAACATCAAGATCGTTTGCGAGTTCCACGACGCGCTGCCTGCCGATACTCTGTGCAGCGTCATCCTGGTCGCCGAGAAGTCCTTCATCCATGACGTGAAGAACGAGAGGGTCACGGAGCAGTTTTAAAAAAAATCCTAAAAAAATTGCCACATACTAAAAAAAATCAATACATTTTTTTAGGTTATATAAAATATAATGTAAGTTAGTTCGGTGTGCAAATAAAAAAAAATAGGTTAAGTTATATCACTGAAGATCGTAAAAAAATTGTAAGATAGGTTAAGTTATATCACGTAAGATCGTGATCGAGTGAGGTGTTGGCAACACTGCGAGAAAATGGGGCTTATGCCTTACAAGAGAAAACCATTAAGGCGAGCTCCACCGAGCCCCACTCCGAGCTCCACTTTCTGACGTTGAACTGTCCATTTGGGTCTACTCTAAAGTAGGTCAAAGCACGTAGAGGCTCTCGTGTAGTTTAGCACGTAATAAAATAAATAGGTTAAGTTATATCACGTAAGATCGTGATATACCTACCAAGTGTGAGGTGGGGAAAAAGGGAAATTTTACTAAAACATCGCTAAACGCTAAAACATCGACAAAAAAGTTGTCAAAATATGTCAAAAACTGATATTCAATTGATAAAAAAAAGGCTACAAATGCATACCTACCAAGTACGAGTGGGAAAAAAGGGAAATTTTACTAAAACATCGCTAAACGCTAAAACATCGACACAAAATTGTCAAAAACTGATATTCAATTGATAAAAAAAAGAGGCTACAAATGCATACCTACTAAGTACTGCGTAGAAACAATAAGTTTACACTACTCTTTTGTTCGGGTTATTCCCTTTTGGACATTCTGGATATCCTCGTCGAGTGATAAATATAATGTCGCTTCCCCTTCAAGGCCATTTGCATGGGGTTGGGTCGGCTTCTTTCCCCCTTCCCGCCCGTTAACATACAACCTTCACCATTTTTGCAGACCCCAAACCTCCACACACCCAGAGAACTTTTGTTGCCCCCCGATTATTCACATGTCAAACCGTATTATCTTCGAGAGGAATCTTCATTAGAGGTGGACTTATGAGACTCCCGTTTCGCTCAAAATGATGAATTCAAAATGTTTGAAAATTCTAGCTCGATCATTTCAGAATTGTCTCGCTGTTGTATTTTTGTGAAACTGCAAATATTTTTTTTAAAATGTGGCTGTGTCCAAAAGGTACAAAGTACATACTAGAAGTACAGTCTTGACGGAAGTGACGTCACCTAGTGCAGTTCGAAAGCGCCAAGCAAACGAGTGTACAAGACCAGAGGACGCAGCACATGAGCGGTGCACACTTGCGATCTGTGCTTGCTTTTCATTTGTTAAAAAAATGGTCGTCTGAAGTCAATCAGCTGGTAGTTGTAGTTCTTCCATTGTGTGGAAATGTAAGTAAACAAGTTTTTAAAATACTATGCAATTTTATTTATTGGTTTTATTCATATATGCGTGGTTTCTTTCTTCTATTGTGAGAAGGTGTTTAAAAGTGAGAAAACAATTTCTTTTCCCGCGATCGTAAACCATGTTGCGGAATGTGTGAAAATTAAAAGAGCAAATTTCTTTCATATTTCTATAATTAATAACGTGCTGTGTTATATAAACTGCACGCCGAGTCATGTGTGTGTTGTTCACGGAAAACAAGAGTGGCACATACAGTCGATGTTTGATAATTTTAGTTTCGAAGCAACTTTTGTTGCATTCCTCACTTGTGTTGGCGCCAGGGAGTCGTAACGTACCCAATTTGCGTTACACGTTACGTTCCATTTTGTAGGAGGAAGAGTATGGTTCAGCTGCTGGTACCCATGTAACGTAACGAAATGCAATATGTTACAGACTGACGTTACAGAGAACGTAACAAAATGTATTATGGTAGATATTAACGTTATAAAGGAACGGAACGAAATGAGCACATTGGAACATAACGTAATATGCAATATGGTATATACTACCGTTACAAGGATACAAGGAACGTAGTAACGAAATGCATTGTGGTATATACTAGCGTTACAAAAAAACGTAACGAAATGCAACATGGTAGTAAATAACGGTACATAGGAACGTAATGAATGCAATCCTCCGTAACGGAACGAAGTGAAAGGCAATATGGTTAATTAACGTTACATAGGAATGTAACAAAATGTAAACCACTGTAGCGGAACGGAACAAAATGCAGTTGGGTACATACCATCTGCATAAGGAACGTAAATAAATTCAGTATGGTAGATGTTAACGTTACAAGGAAAGAACAATTCACAAATGTTTGCTAGTAACGTTATAGGTGCGTGACAAATATAATCTATTAAACATCAAGGAAGAAAAAGGAATAGCCCAAATCTCTTGCCATTCATTGGAACATTGCGAAAAATAACTCAGTATATTGTGTGGGATTAATGTTTCGTTAAAAATATGGTTGTTTGTAAATTAATGAATTTCCACCAGGGTTGTTAAAGGATCAGGAATTTTAAATCAATTCAATTCAGGTTCAGCAGGGAATATTAGCAAGCATAAATGGATCTGGACCGTAAAGAGCCTTTTTATGTTTAAGGTATTTAAATAAGTTCCAGGAACCTTTTTTCTGGATCAATTGAAATACGGCACAGGGTCCTTCGTTCCGGATCAATTTAAAGACGGTCTAAGTTCCATATTTGAAATGAAACAATACGCAACTTGGACCGAATTTACACTGTGATAGAACAGGTTCCGGTATTGTTGCGGAACCCAATAGAACCCATTAGTTGATGGGTTCGTGGACGTTTAAAAACCCTGATTTGAAAATTACACTTTTGGCTCGAAATTGAATAAACCTTCCATGTAGTGTAGAAATGAGTAGCCATAGGCGTGCGCACGAAGTCCAAAGGGGGGGTTAATGCCCCGCCCTAATCATGGACGTCTGCAGATATTTTCGACGGAGGGAGAAGCGAGGTATTTTTCCATGGGGCATATTACCCCGATAATAGTGTTGCGCCCTCAAGAAACACCACTTGAATTCGAAATTATCGCATTCCTGCATACCCATTATAATAATTAATGTAAATTACTATGACTGGAATCAAATTATACGTGTGAAATATATACTTTTAGCTGACATTCGTTTTCTAAAGGAGAGAGGTGGCCATCCGCACCCCCCTTTCAGATTTCCATGCCCCTATATTATTATACTTTAATCCAGAAAGTTAGGGGAGAGGAATTTTATCGCCGGTTATTAAACTATATTATGCTCTTGAAGAAAATGAAGTATTTTTAAGCCAATGAAAGTTCACAAAACAACTACGGCTAAAGAAGGTGCAGTGGCGCAACCACAGGGGGGGGGGGAGATTGGGCCTCAACCTTGGACGGAAATCAATTCTAAGGGGTAAGGTTGCAAACATTGAACTATGGAAAGAAAGGTTGCAGAATCTAAGAGTTGCAGGACAAAACGATACTAAAGACGGATTTAGTTTTCACGTCTTTCGTGCATTATTTCTTCCAGACGGTCAAGAGCATCTGCAAGGAGGCACAGAAGGGCAATTGCCCCCTTTCGATTTATATCTTTATACAAATGTAAATAAAGTTATATAAAATTGTCTAGCTCGTTTCGCTCGCAATATCTGCTTTTCTTACAGTCTTGTCAATTTCAAACCCTTAGCTATAGTGGAACCATGAGCAAAACAACCTGCGCAGACCCACGACTCCTGTACACCATACTCCCGCTTGTAGGGGAGGGGGAGAGTGGACCATGCTTCCTTATGGCCCGAGGTGGAGGGAAGAAGGGAAAGCTGCGCGGGGACTTTTCGTCCCAAGGTTTTTTTCCTTGTGGTCGATGTATAGGGGACGGCGGCAGTCAGCCCTGGACGCCGAACGATGTAAATAGAAAAAAAAAATGTAAAAGAGAATGTCATGGGCCTCCATGATTTTTTTGCGCCATATTAAATCAATATTGTTTTCAGTTTGCAAAAATTTGGATCTAAAAGTTTTCTTGATCGCTTCGCTAGCAATTTATTTTCTGTAATGCATTGTAAATTACCAGAGGGAGAAGTAACAAGAAGTAAGTACGTCAGACTATTACAAACAGTTGAGTCTTAAATGTATGAACAATTGTTTGGGGGAGAAGAAGCGCACACATTTCAGAGGCATATTTTTTGTTGTTTGTTGTGGGGCGAATGAATTCATTATGTAATGTATTAATATAGGCTATATAAATTGTGTACGTATAATAATAGTGCCATTATTACTACTATTATTAATAGTTTATCCAAGTACTCCCCCCGCAGACAAGAATTTGTGGTTACTCCTCTGAGGGGGTGCATCATTTTCTATGTAATTGAAAACTATCGCGCTTCGTTCTCTGGCAAATTTCTTAAAAATAAAAGTAAGGACATTTTGAACAGGACACTTAATAACATAATGGCGATATCTTCCATTCCTAACTCCCAGGTGTGGGCAGACGTTGTAACATGCACTTTTAGTGACCATTGATTTCTACCATAAATTGCTACTACTAGATAGTGAACATAGAAGTGCATGTTTGGACACACGCCAGAGATTGTGCTTATGGCAATGGTCATCGTTAGTGCTCGAAAGTTGATGTGTGTGTGTGTTCAGTAGACTTTCAGCTATGCAATTGCGGGCGCGCACTTATGTGTGTGTAACAAATTTACTTTGTTTTTATATAGTCTTGTGCAACGTACGCATACTGTACTTTAGCGAGGACAAGAATTTACATGACCCCAACTCAGCCATGCAAAAATTAAACTTTGATAGTTATTGGAGCCCATTTTAATATTACAATTGTGGGTTCAGTATTTTTGAGGTATCGATAAGACATGTGGAACGACTGATTCTAACAAAATGAGTCAAGTTCAAAAGATATGTGGATGCTATTTGTCATCTCCATTTACATTCCATGCTGTTACACGGGATGATTTGGTAGTAGAGTGATTGACTATTCGGTTTCCATTCTTCAAAAACTCATTGTCCAGAACATTAGAAAGTAACATGCTGATTTGGATACACACACAGGCAGACACGTGCGTCCATCAAGGTAATTAATGTACATTAATTTGCATTTGCGTGCGTCTTTTGATAATTTATCAGATGCCATGCAATAATTACTTAGACAAGATAATGACAATGATGTTGCCATTTTTTGATATTTTATTAAGAGAATTTTATAACAAGAGAACTAAACTTAACCTTAGGAAGTAGCGTGTTTGAAAAACAAGAATTGATTTTAGGTTACATATTAGGAGGCTAACAGTAACGTCTGTTATTGAGTGGTGTTCCTGAGTAATGTGCTCTAAATGTTACATTTTGAGGTACATTCTAAAATGGCTGTCAAATTTATCATAAAAAATCTAAAAATTTACACTAATCTCTCACAAAGAAACAGATATCATGGGAATTAATACAATAAAAAAAAATTAGGATTTGTTCACCAACCAAGGAATAACAATATTTGCCATATATTCAACTCCCTACAACATCGAAGCTCAATTTTTTTTAAAAAAATGTAAATATACATATATTTAAAGTATGCATTCGTACTGTATAAGCATAAGAATAGAACGGAGGTTCTGAAAAGTATATATTGAAACAGTTTTTAAAATTTTGTTGAATATCTTTATTATTCTCTTAATCATTCCAAGGTAAATTCTAAAACAAGGAAAAAAAAGACCTTATTACTTAAAAAACTAGAGAAATTTTGTATCTTTCAAAACAAAGCAAATACACTGTCATTTCCTTCAGGTGTCAATTTAAAACTAAACAGAATTCCACAAATTTGACATGAATAAAAATATATTTCATACTCTTGTATAACATCAGTATATCTGTGCAATTTTGTGAACAGGTAAGACAGCTACTCAAAACTAAATTTATTAATTACTAGGAAACATTAAACAAGTACGAGCAAAATTGTTCTTTTAATTAAATTACTTCTTATGGAACCTCTGAAAAGATTTTCTTTGGTTACAGCTACTTATGTATAATGAACTATAAGATCACAAAAAAAATCAAGTAATTATATACATTATTAATCTAGACAGTAATATTCCCCACATTTTCAACATGTTGTACAAGATCTTTCTGTGGTGTATCATTGGATTCCACAAAGTTTGCTACAATGTTTGTAGTCAATTCTGTGCTGCTATTTCTGAGATTGCTTTTTAATGAAGATTTAGTTAGATTTTTTTTCATGAAAATATAATTATTTCTAATAACAAGTATGTCATCAATAATTTCGGTTGCCATATTACACCTGAGTGGGTTTAGTATGAATTTCAGAGATGAAAAGAGTCTCTCGACACTAACTTGTGTTGCAGGAGTAGAGAGAACAATACAAGCCAAAATGTACAATTCGGGACAACTTGATTTTCTAATTTCCCAGAAATTTAGAACATTTTCAGTCCTTTTCAGTCTTCGAGTTGAAACAAAGTAAGTGTCCAATAATGACGCAATATTAAACTTTGGTGCAGATATGGTATTCCGCCGCAATAAATCTTGTTTCTTTAAGTAGTTTGTGACATGGTCACTGTCATCATCTTCAGTGCTGGAATCTTCTTGTTTCTTTACCTCTCCACACACTGATAAGGATTTCATGTGTTCAAGTCTTAACCACAACTTCTGGAGATACACCTTCGCCACATGGATGTTTTCTTCACTTAAAACAGAAAAGTACCTGGGATCCATGTAAATAGAAGCAAGAAATCCTGGATACTCAAATAATGATGGAAGTCTCTCTTCGTTATTGACATATAATGCTTGTTTTTCTCGTTTGTCCATGCCCTCTACTATGTGGCGTGCAAGGTCTGTGTTGATTGTTGATGTTTTAAGGCGACACTCCAGCCATATCCCGTAGAAGTCGCCAAGTAGAATCTGTTCTTCTTGCAGCCTCTTTGTGGCTACTTTGGCTGGTTCCAGTGACGTCAAAATAGCCTCAATGTATATCCAGTCTTCTTGCTTTATTTTAACTTGCTCTTGATAGTAATCCCCTATGAACTTTTTAAGTGTAAAAAGTGACTGGAGCATATCATTTGTGCTGTTCCATCTTGTCGGGACATCAAGGGATGGTACCGGCAGTGATTCTGCATTCAATTGACGCCGTGCTGTAGGCGATCGTAAGACACGGCATGCTGCTTGACATGTCACAATAATATCCTTAACTTCAGGAATGGAATTGAGAGCATCATTTACGACTAAATGAAGAGTATGCGACGCGCAACGAACGGATTGGAGACGATAATCTTTACTCGTCAATTCCATTTCAATATCTTCATCTTCGTAAGTGTCTTGAGAAATATTAGACATCTGTGTTTCTTGATCTTCCCCAATAAGTTTCCCGGCTTTAATCATGTTTGCTCCAGTGTCTGTAGTTAAACTATATATATTCTCCACGGGCACATTATACTTATCCAGAATGTTCAACAATTCGTAACGCAAATTGCTACCTGTTTGAGACACAAATAACTCTTGAACTGACAAAGTACGCAATTGGAGAGCCCCATTTACAACAAACTGAACGTTGACACCAAAGAATGATCGTCCATTTTTCGAAGTAGAATCAACTTTTAGATGTATCAATTTTCCCTCCATTTCGCCGCGTATTGTTTCTCTGATCTGCTGGGCCTGACTGAATAGCATGTTCCGTACACCTTCCTTGTTCACGATAAACCTGCAGAGAATAAAATTTGCTTTCATCCTTAATTGATAAGTTGTTTCTTGATTTTTGAAATTTTCAAGACATTTGTTTCAAACCCAAAATAGAATTAAAATTCTTAAAAATATTTTTCAAATAGTATGAATTAATTATATTATCAAGCTTTCATCAACTAGGCAAATGCTACAAATATGAGAAAGCAGAACACTTTTTTGGTGAAAGTGAAAAAGATTGTTATTTAAAACCATAATAGGTTAACCTCTATCAGTGTGTCTAGAAACTAACGCAGCTTGCATGCAATAAACAGTGTTATTTGATGCAATCAACGCTCTTTAGTAAAGTTTGAACTAATGAGGAAGTTATAACACCACCCTCCCTGGTCACAGCACTGGGCTTTGGCAATAGGTCTTTTTGCTTCATTCAGATATACCTAAGGCTGTGAAAAGGATATATGTGACACCTATATTTTTTTTATTTTCTAAAATATATTAACAATAGTATATAGGGGATATCTAAATAAGTTGTACTGCATGCTCAGTTCCATCCAGCACTGGAAAGCTACAGAATGTTAGCATAACCTGTCTCTAGGCATATGGAGTACAGTGAGTTTGTTTTGTCTCTGCGCAGAGTTAGCACGTGATATGGGACAGATGCCGGCACTTTCGTCCCGTAACGTCTAGCATGCAGACAATTATACAGTATTTATATTACATATTCCGACCTAACCTGTGTTATAAGAGTTTAAAACGAACGCACTGTATATGTAACAACTTTGTAAAATTGAGGAAAATTTGACATAATATTTGAAAACTTTATATTAATTAGTTTTGTTTGAGTGTACAAAAGTGTGTTAAATATCATTTGATGAAAAAATGTGTCTCATACATATCAGTCTTCAGAAAATTACTTTTCCAGACAGTTATACTTAGTTTACTTATTCAAAGAGTAACTGTTGCAGTTGAAATTACTCATGATTATGTCAGTGAGTAACTAGTTTTACAGTTATTTGAAAAACTAACTTAACGTAATTGCATTCCTTCTAAACATTGTAAGGATATACAGAACTCTCTACCTTCATTACATGAGGCTGGATCAATAAAATCAATGTATTTGAAGTAACCTGAAATGAATTTCTAAGGAATTCTAACTAAAGAAGGTAGCTGTAACCGTAGCAGAGTTTCATTTTTGCAATAGATGTAACTTTATGACGTTACTTTTACTATTCTTTAAGACAAATTTTTAACTTTAAAATTTGTAGCGTTGGGGGAAAAAGTTAAATTTCGCAACACTGTTTCAACTATGGGCTCCCGCGTAGCCAAATTATTAGTGATTTAACATTTGGCGCTAGCGGTCCAGGGTTAAATTCCTGGTGGGAGCCCTCCAAAATTTCAGTCCTGCCCAGCTACGCGAGGACAGTAGTTGAGCTAGTTAAGGAGTGGGTTCTGTCTTGAAAGCCAGAAATAGCTGCGATGGACTATGCGCGGACCAAGCGTCATCCTTTGAAAAATCAGTTTAGAGTTGTTGGCATTTGAATAATTAGTCTTGTTTGTATACGTCAAATTGATTTAAGGGCCTTTCTCTTAGAGGGGTAGTTTAGCTTCCAACTATTTCTTTTCTGGACGCTTTTGTTTCCTTTTTTTTTTCGGAATCTCCTACTAAGGCAAGAAAGCTGGGCTTCGTTCCATTTTGAATTTAGGACATCCACGCTTTGTTGCAATTCGTCATTTCTAGTTGCTCATTAAAACTTCAGTGTTTGGTTTAATCTTGATTGTTGTCATAATATTACAATGCGATGACATACCACAGACATAAAATCCAAAATAAAATTTCTTAAATATTTATTTTCTTGTAATTAATGATCATTGGGTGTGTTCAATTTTTCGCAATAAAATATCCAACAGAAAGTAACTGCAAAAGTAAGTTATTCTTAAATTGAGTAGCTGCACCGAACCTACTTTTTGAACCAAGCAACTGACTCTAGTAACTTTCCGAACACTGATTAAGACTGTCCGTTACTAACAATGAAAATAATTTCATTCGTATACAATGTGAACATACTAAGGAATACATGTAAAGGACAATCTGACGACATTGATGAAAATACGCACCTGTCAGAAGCTGGCATCGCTTCCAAAAGAGGATTCACTATATCTTGAAATGCTTGGTCATTCATCAGTGAAAAAGGACGTCCGTGCTCCGAGATGAGTCGGATGCAAGACTGCCTGAGGATGTCTGCGGTCATCTTTACATTTAGGAGAATATTGGCTTTCGGATTACTAGAGATAGCATTTCTCATTTTCTTCTTCTGCAGAAATGACAGCTTATCTTGATGCCTCCGCTTGATATGTTTCTCTAGGTTACCACTATGATCTCCCTATAAAGAAAATAGTTTTATTCATACTGAAAGAATTAATATCAAAGTAAAATCTATGTGCGAGTTTGTGTATTCGTACAATATACCCATATACGTAAATATATGGAGACCACTAACTGTCATTATATAACAATATGCTTAATGTATGGAGATTAGTCACAAATTGGAATCCCAGCACTTTTTACGCCTGATTAAAATACTATAGAATACCCTACACATAGTGGATGGTAGTGAGCTCGCCCTGTTGAATAGGATGGGATTTCTGAGTGGAATGTTCAATGCAGCATATTGATCAAGATACAACAACTGAATTACGGCGAAGTAGGTTAGAAACCCTGCGTGCTCAAGAGCAGCTTCGATAAGGCACCTGAATTGTCTAGAGCTGAACAAGGAAATGGGCGATCTTTATTTCCCAAGGCCATTCCGCAAAACTAATGCCACAAGAAGTTTCCTGTGTGGATTTGTGAGCATGAAATTGTAGGTTGATGATAGTACTACAAGACGTCAAGTGGATTTTTTCCGTTTCGTTATTTTATATCGCTTTGCTACCTATAGAGTTTGAATAACTAATTAATCATTTGATGAGCAGACAAACACAAAGTAGCCGATCCCGTGGCAAATTAATTAGCGTAATACAATGCGAAGTCTAAAGTCTGATTAGAACCTGGACTAGAAGATATTGTCTTTATACCACTTCCATCATCTATCGCATCCTTTATCATCGCGATTAACAGTGGTAGACGCGAAATAAAAATAGAACCTTTGCAAGGACGTCCGAAAGAGGGGCAAGGGGTGGACGACCCCCCTGGAAAATGAAAGTCAACCAAAAATTATATATATATATATATCACATATAATGTCATTTCAGCTACAATAATATATGTTAATTATTGCATGAACATAACTTCAAATTAAAGTAATGTTTTTTTTTAAAAGACAACACTTATGGTGTAGGACATGCACCTTGTTTCCCCCCCTGGAAAAAACTACCTTGCTTGCCCTTCCCTGAAAAAAAATGCGGGCGTCCATGAACCATTGGTATCTACTTCGGAGTATAAAGCGTTGTTTCTTCAATGTATAGCGCGGAAGTAGACCGCAACAGCCTCTTATTTGACAGGAAATAGCAACACGAGAATAGGGATTCCTCGTATTTTAGATTTTCTCAAACTAATTTCAAGTATGTGGTGGAAATTCCTTCTATATAGTATGCAAATCGAGGTTTGCAGTTTGAATGGGCGTATTCCTTTTCTCGGTTTTTCCTGGAGACGATATTTTCAATTACTTTGAAGCATTTTGTACCATTTTTTATTTTTATAAGCAATTTCATTAATTATACATATGATAGAATGATCTAAACATGAAACTCATTGTCTCTTCCAATGATTAACAGTTTTCCTTGCCTTTCATTACGCTAGGCCTCTCAGTCGCTATCTTTGTTGTGAACCTAGATTAAGTGTGGGGCTTATCCTCTATGCTTTCATCATACAGCATGGCTGTGGGCTACATGCTTGACATCTTAACACAACTCCTTTCAAATATTTCTCGGGAAACGTATTTCACCTATCGTCCTACGGGAATCAGACGAACGTAACTACAAAAATGCGGTTTTCAGTTTTGTTAAAAAAAAAAAATCCTCTGAAGGGTATTTGAAGTAAATCGACATTTTTCCACTTCTAATTCTTATCTGTAAGACTGAGTCACGTTTAACAGTCAGACTTTATGCACAGTAAGGCTAATCGGAACTGAACCTACAGTTTATAAAATTGGATCCGAACCACTGTGTGCCTCCACCGGGTATCGAACCCGGGACCCCTGGAATACAAGGCGACGACGCTACCACTGCGACATCGGGGAAGCCGACCTTCACTTCAAGTATCGCTATCACTTTTTAGTAGTCAAGGAGTATTGCATTCATTTCAATTTGGAGTAAGAGTTCAGCATTCACGTAAATCAGCAAACTTTGAGTTTTAGATACAATGTTCAATAACAACTTATATCGTCACGGCCAACAAAATAATGGCCATGAAAAAATTAGTATCAAGACACCATACTAAAATTGCTGCTTGAAGAACACCGTAAAGACTAAAGTCGTTGCCTGCTCCGTGACTGATCAGCTAAGCTGCTATTTGAAACCCTGGCTAAGGTATGGACGTACCATTGAGTTTGTCCCAATATCTATTCAACCTCAACATAGTAAATAACTGAAGAGGTAGGAAAGCTACGTAAAATTGCCGAAATAGGAAATAAAATACTCCTCTACCCCCCACACATGCATATGGAGCCGAGTTTTGAAATGCCGAAGCAACTATTGCCCACGGTCAGACTATATCAGTTGCTTTCAAACGTTAACATGATGAAATGAACGTTTCTATATGCACCTCCATGCAAATAATTTCATAGAATCCCAAATAAAGTTAAATTAATTAATGTATTGAAACTAGGCATTTGAATTTTCCCAAGGCAAACCTGCAGACATGAAAAGATCTGCCCATAGTCTTCAAGCACCTTTAAATACGCTGGCTCATAGCAGAATGTGATGTGTGAGCAAGAGTGCACTCGTGCACAATCCTACGTGTAATTTACAAACGTTAATTATTTTCCATTTCCTTTCGCCTGCATCCTAACATTTTTTTAATCCACGACAATCAGAGCAAAAAGTTTAGTTAGTTTTTTATGATAAGATTGAATTCCTGCAGAAATGAACAGAAACTACTGTGGGACCACAAGGATATAAACCTGAGCAGACTCGCGGCTCGCGTGCACCGTACTCTCGCGTGGAGGAGAGGGGCACAGTAAAGCATGCTTTCTTATGGCCAGAGCTGAATGGAAGAAGGAAAATCTGTGCGTACACTTTTCGGCGTTTTTTTTCCCCTTGTGGTCGCTCTATACGACGTATAACCCCATTGCACTCTAAACTAAGGCTCTCCGACATTTAGACGAGCTGTTTTCAGTTTCCTTTTTCGAGACCACGTTCTCTACGTTGACCCTCACTGGCAGAACAATTGAGAGGAAGAATGTAACTTATAAGATAGAAAACACTTATGATGTTTAAATAGTAATAACACGATCAAGGTGGCTTCGGTCTAGGACGGCTATGAGATTCGACAAGTTAAGATAAGTCCCATCCTGAAATCCTAAATAACGGAATTTACGGCGAGAACTGAAACATTTCAACCTGCCCGAAGATTGCACTTACCGCAACTTTCTTTCCGCAGCCCGGAATAAGACAGTGAGATTCTCGTCGTATGTCATCAAAGGAGAAAAACATGCGAACGGGATTTTTTCTCTTTCTTCCCTTGGATAGCGAAGAACCTTCTCCTTCCATTGTAACCAATCGTAAAAGACCGAGATTCACATTCACGCTAGTTTTAAGGATCCCAATTTCTTCATCTACCTCCGCTGTAAAATGTAGTTCTAACCTCCTACCCCTCCCTTAAATCGAACACTGCGAATCTGATTGGCTCCATGTAGAAGCAGCTTGTGGCGTATTTGTACACTGCTGAAAAATGCAGAAGCAGAAATAGTTATTTCCGTGGGTTAAAGCAAGATATATATATATATATATATATATATATATATATATATATATATATATATATATATATATATATATATATCTTGCTTTAGTATATATATATACTAAAATGACAAAAAGGTAAGTAAAATAACCTAATTCAATTAATCATATACATATACACACCTGAACGATTATCGCCTGCACCATATTACTGAACAAATCCAAAATAAAACTTTATAATCACTCATTCCACTAAATGCCCTTGAGAACTGGAGATAGGTTGTCGTCGTCTTCTTTGTTTGGCACACACCGCCTATTAGCGATTTCTTGCCAGAGGTCCTATTTGGTAGTATTACACTTCTCTTAAGAAAAACACTTGAGGTGTTTTATCAAACTTTCTAGGGTGCACGCAGTGATTCTAATCCATTTCACCAAAAATATACTTTTGTCCCTATGGATTCATGTCTCACCATATGTACGCTTAGATTTATTTATTGATTTATTTATTTCAGATGTTACCCCTAATGAAGTTAAGGAGTTTTCATTTAATGCCCTTGCATTTTCTTTCTTGTGTCCCTCTGCTTTGATACCGAAATGCTCTTTTGTTGTAAAACACACCTACAAATACTTAAAAAAATAATAATTCTAAAACGTATTAGCTAAAAAATACATTTTTCTTGGACTTCTTTATTAGGCACAAATGTGTACACTAAATACATATTCAACAAATACAAAGTGAGATCACTTACCTTTAAGAAGCCGGGTTCGCATCCAGGATAAAACGTTCAATAAATGTTAGTATTAATATCTCCATTTCCTCTCTTCTTTTTCACTTAGAATTCCATCAAATAAACAGGCGTAATTCTGCAATTCCCCATCATTTGACATTTACAATCAGTGAATATGATAACAAAAGTGCTCACATGTCTACAAATGTCTTTATACTTCACTACCTTCGAGACGTTACGTTGTTCACGTCGCAAACAACAGAAAAACGCTTCGCTAAATAGGTAGACTCTCGAATATTTGGCCAGATAAGACGTTTTCATTTTAAGGCATGTCAGACACATTTTAAATGAAGGAACGTTAGAATTTTTTTAAAAAAAATATCTTCGGTATCGTAGATGTGTGATACAAAGTGGAACAATTTTGAAAAAATACAATTTAGTCAGATATTAAATTATGAACGTTGGACTTTACATAGCAGCAACATTAATATTCGGATACACTTAATAAAATAAGGAACAAAGGAAGTAGCTAAAAATGAGTACATAAAAAATATTACGTGGTAGAGTGGCACAGCACGCTACGACGCCAGGGGTTCCGGTTTCGAATCCCGACCTGTGCAGGAGTGTTCTTTGTGATTGTCCCTTCATCAGTTTCACCATTTCGTCGCTCATACTCATCGTTGCTTTCTTAACCGCCAGATTACCATTTCGGATGTACAGACGGGATAAAATGAAATGTACTTCCGTTTTCCTACCAACTCAGAAGCGAGTTGGAAACTCTTCATTGCTCCTGTATAGATAAGAAAGTGGGGGAGGGCAATAGCAGACAAGGCCAGCACGCAAACTTGTTTCCGGCAAAGCGTCTTGTTGGAGTCTTGGCAGTTTGTGGAAGGATTTTGTGTTCCTCCCCCACCCCAACCCCGCCTTTCTCTCTCTCCTTGAGTTTGTGTTTGTGTGTGTGTGTGTGTGTGTGCGCGCGCCGACACCTGTTTCATTTTAAGTTTGACGTATTTTTATTGCATCGACTAATTGCTGTCATGACTGGAAATGAAACAGGTTAGCAATGGAGACATAATGAGGGATCAAAAATACAAAAATTCCGGGCATGAGTACTTAGTAGTAGTAAAGGTAAGGTAAAGTTCGTCGTGCGTATAGAACCGTGCCATGAAGGCACATTTAAGGGTTTGTGGCAGTAGGGTGTCGCATATTCTCGAGTTCGGACATTTTGGAGGTCATATGACCAGCACCACGCTCCAGCCGTCTTTACTCCCCAAGGATGTAGAAGAAACGAGAAAATAAAAATGTTTTACATTCTGCGTATGTGACAAGTAATTTTTTGGATATTGTCTTTGAAGTATCTGTTAACATCCTAACCCGCAATTTTGTTTAAGGATAAAACTGGTTGAAGGCCGCGAGTGTTCCTGAGAAGTAATGAACATATCACAGAACGCGCAATAGTTTAGCTCGCGTTTTTCTGAAAAAAAGAAAGAATGATATACAAATCAATTCTACGAATGCTTACGTCATTGTGACCATGGAGTGCATTTTGCACACTAACGAGGATCTGGCGTCATGACATAAGGTCAGTATAATGGTCTGTGGGGTTTGGACTGTGTCCTATCCATTTACGTTTGTAGTTGTCCTTTCACAAATTTCATCTTAACACACCTTTCATACTTATCTTTGTGATTACCCAAAAGTGGAAGAAAAGCGAAATAAAATAAATAAACACATCGATTATTGTGTCCCTGCGTTTTTCAATCTTTCTTCATGACCGAAAATTTATGTTTCACTGATGTAATGCATCACTTTAATCATGTGAATTATTTTCCGTCATCGTTGTGTGCTTAATCATTCCTTAAAGCATAGACTCTAATGCTGTTGTCCTTAGTGTAATTGATCTTATTGTGTGGAAGTTTTGATGTGGACAAAATAATGGTGAAGAATAAATCTCAATTGATTGTTCGAAATTTAAAATATAATAACTCCGAGGTGACGCATATTAACTGTTCTTAGTTCGATGTCAAAGAACGATTTCTCCTATACATTAAGAAGGATTCCGGCCTCCGTGGTAGAGTGGTTAGCACAGCTTGCTTAAACACCGGCTTTGGCATTGTGTTCATTCGGTGTTCATTGTGAGTGTCCCTTCATTAATTTCATCATTTCATCGACCATCCTCATCGTCGCGTTTAGCCAAAAGTGGCACAAGAAGCGAATTAAAATAAAGCAAATCAATCAATCAATCGATCATAGGGTCTCCGGTTTCATAGAGCAGTATGCAAAGCACTTCGTCATGGATGCCCTCAAAATTCAAATAATAATTTGCAACAGAAAACCTGCTATTAGAGTATTTTAATAGTTTAGGCATATTAACAATTCACGTCAACCAACAATAAACAATTTATTGATTGATTTTCTTTTATTATACTTCGCTTTTTGTGCCACTTTTGGCTAATTTGCAAAGATCAAACATTCATGGCCAGGCCAGGATTCGAACCCGGAACCCCTGGTTCTGAGATTTCGGCCTGTGTATGGGGTTGGTGGCCATCCACCGTCGTGAGGAAATTGAGGAGCTACAAATTAGTAGCGTGACGCGGCCATGGAAACCTGCAAAGACTGAAGACCACAGATTAGCTGAAGACTTGTCTTGTTAACCACGCGTCACCCCATAATTCCAACCTCGGCAGGTGGAAGTGAAGCCGGCAGTCGGTAGGTAGGACGTGGCCCTCACGGACCGTTGCGTCACGGGTTATTATTATTATTATTATTATTATCATCATCTTCAATCAAATAAAGCTTTATCGTTATATATTACCGTATTTCATCGCATAATCGTCGCACCCTGTTTTTCAATCCAAAGAGAGAGAGGAGGGGGGGGAAGGCAGAACACAAAATCCTTCCACAAACTGCCAAGACTCCAACATAAAGCTTGCTGGAAACAAGTTTCCGTGGTGGCCTTGTCTGCTACTGCCCTCCCCCACTTTCTTATCTATACAGGAGCAATGAAGAGTTTCCAACTCGCTTCTGAGTTGGTAGGAAAACGGAAGTACATTTCATTTTATCCCGTCTGTAAAGCAGTCCCAATGTCTGCTCCAAGTTGCACAGCTGCTTTCAGAGCCCTTGGTTTGAGAAGGGGGTGGGGGTGAGGAAAGGGTCTTGATTTTTCATACCGAAGCTCCTTCATTTCTTTCTCCCATTTATCTTGGTTGAATTTTCTGAGATACGGAATTTACCTCATTTTGCTTTTCATTACGTTTTATTGCGTTACCCACGGTACGCTTACATGTACTTAACATTTTCAATTTCCTTGCACGTACCGACACCCTTTGGTTAGATACGGCAAATATAAATAGCTGTCGTTCGTCAAATGTTGTTTTTTTGTTTTGTTACCCATTTTTCTCGTACTTCAGTCAGGGATCAATGCAGTTACTCATAACAGATGTAGTCAGGAAGTAGCATGAATTGTTCTTTCCCCGCATTGTAGTTGACCGGTAAAAAACTATGTAAAAGTAACAGAAGGCTTTCAAGATTTGTCTGAATATTAAAGTGATCTTTTTTTTCACACCCAAATATAAATAACTAATTTCAGATTTGAAAACGTAACAGGGGTGTAAGGGGTGACCTTCCACGCAGTACATACACCCAATCGTCAAAATCAGTTCCACGTAGTACACCCTGGGCTGCCTTTTGCTGACTAACAAGTCTCTGGCGACTGGCCAGTATAATTCTGTATGTTCTCCTGCTTTTTGTCATGTGTGCTGAGTGCCCCTTTACAGCCTCAGCTTTTAACCTAAGTCAGAATATTTTCATATTTCAGTTATGCGACCTTACAGTTATGTTATTTGTTGTGGTAAGGGGCTGGACCCAGTATAACGTGGCGGGTGCAAAATAGCCTAAGTGCTGAAACACCCAAAATTAAACAAAAAAAGAAAAACGTAACAGGGAATATAGCTTTAATAAATGCGTATAAATATTTCACAATGGATTATATTTATGTACATGTTGTTAATTGTGAAATATTGTGAAGAAATGAAACAAAATGCTACGTTTCGGTTACTAATGTGAGCCACTGTATATGTAATGTTTTTATTTCATTAACAATGTACAATGGTCAAATACAACTTTGCAGACCTCCGTGGCGGAGCGGTTAGCACATCGCAATACGACGCCACAGGTCCCGAGTTCGTATCCCAGCCTATGCATCATTTTCATTTTTCTTTGTGATGTCCTTTCGTCAATTTTGTAATTTCATCACCCATCCTCGTCTTCGCGATTAGCCAAAAGTGGCAGAAAACCAAAGTTAAATATAACAAATCAAAATCAAACATTACTTGGCATGACAAGAATGGATAGGTTATTTTGAAGCTGCTGTTATTAAAAGCAAATTTTATGTAGCTTTCCTAGACAGAAGTTTCAAACACAGAAACTGATTGATTGGATAACGCCTGTGGATTCCTACTCGAGCAGAAAATGTATATGTTTCCATTTATTACTTACAACAATAGCAGACTGATTTCCCGCTAAATCAAAGAAAACTTGCATTCACAGTTACAAATTGACGTGTTGAATGATTTCTCTCACTCCAATTCTGCTTAATCGAACAGCACACCACAACGTGGGTCATTAAATATTTGCAACTTACTCTCGAGTTCCTCAACTAAAAATAAATTGACTGCGAAACAAGACCTCGTCTGCGATAACTATATACCGCGTTATATGAAGAGTATACGCAAGTTGAAATTCCATCATAATAATTTGAATTCTTCTAGTAGCTACAAACATATTTTTTCATACATATTTTCTTAGCAAAATATGAAGTTCCTCACTTCAACAAGGATAACATATACACAGTATTCCACAAGAGTTTTTAGTTCGAGCTAGTCGTAATATGAATATACACGTCACTTCATTACTTAGTTTAAAAAAAGTGCCAGGCAATGTGAATTCGACGGCATGCCTGAAATTATTTGCAGTATCTCATGTATCAAGGGGGCTTTTTAAGTAAAATGAAGGACACATACCACATGCTTGGGTCAATTGAGAGTAGTAGAAACGTAATTATACTGCATGTTGCAACATGTTGAGTGATCCACTCATAAACTCTCTACCAAACATTTCAAGTTCGAGTAGACACCTGGGCATGAGCGTTTTCTTTGGTAACCATCCCTTCATAGATTTAATATGATCATCATTAATGTTCATAGTCGCGATTATCTACAAGTGGCAGAAAAGCGATACAAGAACAATACAAAAGTAGAAGAAACAAAAGAGGATAAAAGGATGAACTTAGTTAATGATAGGAAGTTTTATAAAATTACTGTTTCTTGAAGAATCTTGTCCTTTGTTCCGATTGTATTTCTCAGTCACACGTTGCTCAATGTCCATGTCGACTGTCGTTCTTACATTCTTGAAAATTACTTTAATGTCTGCCTATGCTCTTCTTTCAAACGTGGTAGGCGCTCTGTCTGTTTCTACACCACAAAGTTTAATTCATCTCCTGTCCAAAAAGGCACGAATTACTGAAAGTAATTTTCAAAATTGTAAGCAGATGAGGGCCCTTGTAAAATACGTGTACTGTCCTTTTATTCGCTTAGTTTTGAGAATCACTCTCCATACAATTGTTGCCTACTTCAGAGTCCAAAGGCCCTGTCTAGCTACAGACCAGTTGCGCAAACGCGGTTTCATTTGTTTCGTACACAAATTCCATCCTTTATACGTATTTTCTACTTGCTAAAAGCAGCGGCGGCTCAAGGGGGAGAGCCGCCGTGCCATGGCACTACCCTCAGAAGAAATGCATACCTAGCCCCTAGCCCAAGTATTGTTAAATTAATACATTGATAGTTTACAGACAATGAGATTCGAATCTTTCAATCGGTCAAGCTGACGTGACGACCGCCCCAACCACAGACTAGATATGAACCGCCCCAACCTCCTCACTGCATCGCCAGCTGTTTCGTATCCTCGGCGAGGCAGCGATCGGCGCCACCCAAGAGCTGGCCTAACCAAGTTGAAACGCGTGCAGAGGGTTGGTGAAGTCTCAGCGAGTAACCTTTGCACCATAAGCCGGGAAGAAGGTGGCAGGGGGTGGTGTTAGCCAATGGGGTTAGCCCATAAGACACCAGCCGTGCCCGTTTAGCACAGCGAGGGAACTTTCTCAGTGTTGACACCGTTGCCATCTTCAGAGATAAGTCGCTAAATACGACGGATTTGTACGACCCGTTGGGGAAGTAATTCGTGAAAAAGGTACTATCTACTTTTCTGCCAACATTTGGAGAAACGAACCTAGTATTTTTCCGAAGTTAAATGAACATTTTGATAATAGATAGATGCGCCTAGAGGGCCATCCAGACTTTTTAAAAATATAAAAGTAAAAATTCCTTTGGCATTTCGACAATTTCTTTTTACATCAAATGTAGAATATTTTCAACGTCCAGTTGGAATACGTGTGCATGGGGGAGGAGAAGGTGAGAAGATTTGCTTTCCCTTCCTCTTGTAATTGTGTTTTTAGTGAAGTGTCCTGTAGTGTTTAAAGATAGGTTAGTGAGTGAAGATGAATCGTATTAGTGTGTTATTACTTAAACACACTGTTTTCCACGTTACCAAACAAGGATATACATCTTGGCCAGTGGGGCAACCTCAAGGAGGGGGGCCAAGGCATTGCGGAGGTTTTTTTTCTTCGATTTCTTGATCACGTTGACAGTACCCGCCGGCCGCCACTGGCTAAAAGTGCCTTTCATATCGCCTCAGGGCGTTGTCTACTCGGATGCTTCGTGATCGAAGGTCACGTGTACAAAGTTTCAGATTTTCCGATTTGCGTGGTGCTGCTGCTATCAGTTCGGTTCGCCTTCTCAAGGTCGCGCAGCAAGCAATTATTTTTCGTCTTCCGATAGGAAAAAGCTTGCCTCTCGCTTATGTGGACGAACGCGTGGCACGGATGACTTTTTGGCTCGACCATGGTTGGTCCTTTATGTTTCGTCCTTCAGCATTTTAATCTAAGAACGAATCATTCTCATCGAAAAACATAATGTATTTTTTTTTAATTGATGTAACACATGTAAACCGAGAGCGAGAGATAGATAGATAGATAGATAGAAACGTTTTCCTTCAACAAACGTTTGTTTTCCTATTGTATAAAGTGAACGCACATGTTAAAATTCATCTTGCATAGATATTCAAATTAGAACAAATTCACGTAAAGTGATTAAGTATGCAGAAAAGAAATATATTTGTGATAAATACATAGTTAGTCAGTAAATTCCGATAACCAGAATTCTGTCACGCCGAATGAAACGTTTTGTTTTACAATTTAATGTTTTCACTGACATCCAAAACGAAAATACGTATTATAACTTAATGACTTTCAAGGTGTCAAAATATTGTAATGTTACTATGCTGCCGATCACAATTATGAGAACGCTACGGGTCCCGGGTCCGAATCCCGGCCTGGGCGTGGATGTTTGTGAGTGTGCATTCATCAATTTCATATTGTTATCACCAATCACCATCTTCGAGAATTAGCCAAAAGTGGCAAAAAAAAAGCGAAGTCAAATACAGCAAATCAAAATCAAACAATTATGAGACTTCTTCGAAAACGCCTTCGATAACGGTATTTGCTATTCGTAACGGATATGTGTATCACTTTTTCGAAACAGACTTTTGTGGAGGAAAAGAACTGTAACGTTACAAAAGTAACGAGCACAATTATACGAGAGACCTATGTTATTCTCTCCGGAACACGGCATCGGACACGGTATTGCACATCGGAACGTCTGTATGATACCAGCTATAAATAACGTTGTTGCTTTGAAAAAAGGAGTGTAACGTTTTTTTCAGTAGTGACCTCAATTAAGTTACTGGTTAATTGTAACGTTACTATCACTTTCCACACACACTAAAGTTACTAGTCAATACGTGACGAACCTCTTTCTTACCCTGTAACGTTACTGGTTGCCGGCAATGGATGTAACGTTAAAGTGTCACGTGAAGACCTACTCCTTTAGAGATCAGTTATGGTTCGGTACCGTTATGCACACCTGTAACGTAATGTTCATATACCTGAGGTAACGTTTCTGTTCACGAAAAAAGTTATTCTGTTTCTGGTTGTAACGTAACGGAAACCGTAATTGAAAATACCGTTCCATTTCGTTACGTTACGACTCCCTGGTTGGCGCTGCAGTCGAAGTGCAGTTCGAAAGCTTTCCGCTTCCAGGCCTCAAGACCGCACTGCGAGTATGCTCGCTTCAAGTATGGTCTTGCAGCTTTCGGACACAGCCTGTGTCAAATTTTGGTTTCTAAACTTCCATTAATCCAATATGCCAGAAGTTTCGGGGGGGTTGAACCCTAAAAACCCCCCTCTAAATACGGTCATGCTTCTTCCATAGTTGATGATAGAAGAGAAGATAAATTTTGTTGTAAATAGGATTCCTTTCATTTCGTTAGGAACCAATATAGTTGAAAATGTCACTTTCCTTTCATGAAAGCCTTGAAAATTAATTTTATTGCACTTTAGATTGTCTACGTAGTCTATGTAAACTACAACCCAATGTAATCTACGCGTAGATTACGTGTATACAAGGCATGTAAACGTAAACTTATAGTCTACGGCACATCACGGTCGCAACCTATGACCATGGCTGTCGATGGATGTTGTGTTTGTGATTGTCCTTTCACCTCATTCATCTTATCGCCATTCATCCTCATCTTCCAGATTAACGAAAATTGAAAAAAAAGCGAAATTAAATCAACTAAATGAAATCAATCAATCACAGCCAACTGTTTCTTTGGACGTTGGATAATGGATTGGATATACATGCGCATGATCTCCTTCATATGTAGAATTGCTTGTTTTTATAGGGTACTGTAACCTCTGTACCTTCTTCAGAGGTTGGTTTTTCAATAATCTGTGTTTCTTATGATACATATATGATATGTAAGCTGTGTATGTAGGTAGACTGTAATCTGTGGTAGACAAGTTGCAGGTAAGGGAGGTGATGTTATGTTATATTTTTTTAGTTTGCGTTGTGTGCTTAAGAGTATAGAAGGTTGTTTGTTATTGGAATATGTTAGGGAATATTTGATTTTCTCCGTCGATGTAAGTTCTCACGGTTCCATGATCTCGAACATAAACTTGCCTGTTCTATTGTGCTTCAAAGTTTGGGTCCATGTTGCCAAGACTGACAGATATTTATTAATACCTAAATTGTATGTAGAGTTTGAGGAGAATATATGGTATATATTAGAAATACCGGAAGTATCTCCGATTACTCCTTATTTTCCGTAAGTACTTTCTCCTGTAAATTTGAAGAAATCCGTCTCACCTATACTATAATGTTACCCTACTATAATGTAACCATTGACGTTAGCCCCAAAAACCATCTTCCGTAAGGTTAGGTTAAGTTAGGTTAGGCAAGCATAGTTTAAAAAAATAATTAAAAATACTCAACACGTAATGTTCTAGTGAAAACATGGCGAGTTTGAAACGTCATCTTAACACACGGAGCATTGTGCTCCAGAAAATGTTTTCCATAAGTACTTAATTCGTCTCGGTAAATGTCTGTTGGTAAATATGCGATATCGCCCGGACGGATTTCTTCAAATTTACAGGAGAAAGTACTTACTGAAATGAGTTTCTTTAGCATTCTGGACGTTCTTGGAGGTATTTTCTTTCACGGAAAGTGAAAACTTCGTAGTTTAATGCTGCCGAACAAGAATTAATCACTTTTTACGTAAGAAATTGGCATTGCCTGCCACATTATGCCGTTGTTTACATTGTGTGCGTGCAGATGGCGCCGCACTTTGTTTTTTCGATGAATTTAGGGGTGAAATGAGTGCTAATGGAACCTAACCTAACCTTGTGTGAATGGTTTGTGGGGCTAGCCGTGGATGGTTTTTGGGGCTAACGTCAATGGTTTGTGGGGCTACCCATGGATGGATTTTGGGGCTAACGTCAATGGTTTGTGGGGCTACCCGTGGATGGTTTTTGGGGCTAACGTGCATGGTTTGTGGAGGTAAGGCATAACTTCACCTTAAAGAATGTTCCGCAAGGCAAAATAGGTAAGTACCAGTGGTAAAATTAAGGAAATAAATGAGTGAAAGGTGTCCGGGCGTTATCGCATATTTACCTGTCTGTTATATCGGAGACACATTTCTATCGGATATTTTCAGTTTGAAATGGTTCGTACTTACCATTTGTGGGTAACACTTTACTATGCCGGAGACGGATTTCTTCAAATTTACAGGAGAAAGTACTTACGCAAATCATTTTCTGTAGCGTTGTTGATGTTCGGGAATGTAGTTTTGATCCATTTTAATGCGAATGCATGTGGTTTTTTACGAAAATCTATTTCCGACGCGCTATTGCTGCTGCCACCATTTTCTTTCTGCACGAGTGCACAATACGCTCTCGTATTATCCGAATATGCTAATTTGAACGAAAGGAGTGCTAATGGAACCTAACCTAACAGGCCTAACCTAACCTAGTAGGCATACCTCATCCCCGTGATGGTTTGTGGGGCTATCGTGAATTTTTGGGCTAGTGTCAATGGTTTTTGGGGCTACCCGTGGATGGTTTGTTGGAAATAAGGAACAACAGTAAGTATTCGTTGATGTAAGAAATATATATTATTTTCTTTAGAAATTCATTATTTCACCTAAAGAAATGTTCTGAAATGCAGAATAGTACGTTAGCAATGTAAGAAATTGCGAAATAAATCAATGATAGGTGTCTCCGGTATAGTAAAGTAGTACCCCAATTGTGTATTGTAAAGTAGTACCCCAATTGTGTATTGCGGAACATAGCTGAAGGTGCCATTATGCTTTTTACACGAAAAGAACTTCGATTTTTCACATTACAAATAATTCTTTTGGGTCCTTTCTTCCGTTGTGGAAAATTCAATATGTAGCGCACAGCTGTGGATCATCGCTCTTTGTGCTTGTTTTTTGTCGATTTGGAGTGGGTATGCAGTGTTTCAACCTTCTTAACCGAAAAATACCTACTTTCGTGTTCATTATGTCATCACAAACCATTGACGGATAGCCCCAAAAACCATTCACGATAGCTCCAAGAACCATTCCCGGCAAGGTTGGGTTAGGATAGGTAAGCAAAGTTAAAAAAATAAAAACTTTTGTAAAAAAAAGGCACGTTTGGAAACACTGGCAAGATTGTGTGACTTTCGACTCTCACGCCATCTGCAGGTACATAATGGAAACAACAGCATAATGTTGTCGCTTTGCACAAAATGCAAGTTTATTATATCGAAAGTGCTAATTTCTTGTTGTGCAGCATTCTACGGTGAGAAAATACCTCCACGGACTTTCAAAATGCTACAGAAACTCAATTCCGTAAGTAGTTTCTTCTGTAAAAATGAAGAAATGTGTCTCCGATATAACAGATATTTACCCGTTATGCTTTTTACATGAAAACAAATGCAATTTTGGTACCCTATACTATAATGTTACCGCAATTTTTCACATTCTGAGTGCTTTTTTTTTTGGTAAATTTCTCGTATCGGACAAATGGATTACTTCAAATTTACAGGAGAACTTACCGAATGCAGTAATCCCGGTCAGTGTTTCCAAATACATGTTTTTCTAACAGAAGAAGGTACGTTTCTGCAAATGGTTTGTGGGGCTATGTGTCAATGGTTCGTGGGGCTATACGAGAATGGTGTGGGTGCTACGCATATTATTTTCTAAACCACTTTTTAACTATTGTAACCTAAACGTGACCCTACCTAACCTAACCTTACCGGAAATGGTTCGTGGGGTGCATCAATGGTTTGTGGGGCTATGTAGGTATTTTTGGGTGCATTGAGGTGGAAACACTGCACATACATGATTTCCTGGTCAAATATATTCCACGATGAAAGAAAATACCTCGAACGTTGTAAACCTTGACGAAACTCATTTCCGTAAGTAGTTTCTTGTGTAAAATTGAAGAAATGTGTCTCCGATGTTTGAAACTCTTACCTTACTTTTGGTCTCGTAATCACGAATCTGCAGTTAAAAATTGGCGGTCACGTCTAGAAATTGCGAAATAAGCTTGTCAATTACCGCTATGCAATAGCATGGAAAGGATGTGAAAAAATGGCATCTTCCGTAAAATTGAAAAATGAAATGTTGTTTTGCGTAAAGTTGAAAAATATGTTTACCCCACGAACCATTTACGTAAGGTTAGGTTAGGTAAGCATAGTAAAAATTAAATATGCTGAATTTGAAAGCAATTGAAGGTACTTTCGGTATTCTGTATTTGCTCCGAAAATATATTCCCTAAAATCTGTAAAAATTGTCAGGCAAGTCTTCTTAACTCTGAATGTAACAAGGCTTGTGGTCAAGGTTATTATCTACTTGCCTTAGAAATTAATTCCATAAATTCGATCCAAATTTTGAATTTTTTTAAAACCAATTTCTTTGACCGGGTCTGAAAGTGCAAGACTGTACTTGAAGTGACCATCCTCCGAGTACGGTCTTGTAGTGCTGTTTTGTAGTCTTGGACTGCAGCGCCAAATACGATAAAACTGAAGACACGTGGTTTTTCCCCACGTTTTAAACACTTGTTTTTTGCCCCATAGAAATCACATAGCATTTTCAAATGTTCTTACACATACATTTCCACTCATTAGAAGAAATGTAGCGAACAACTTGCTGGCTCATAACATATATTTTACCTGTGTTGCTGGCTTTGAACCTCAATGATTTTAAACAAATGAACATGGAGTGTGAAAATCACGTGACCTAGTCAGCAGGGATCTGTGCTGCCAGCTGTGTACTTCTGTGCTTGGCGCTTTCGAACTGTACTAGGTGAAGTCACTTTCGTCAAGACCATACCTAGTCATATCATAAATTATTTTACAAAGTTAATAATAAACTACAGGCACAGTGAGCAAGCTAATGTATTAATATTTGGATGTTACAAAGGTACAGGTCTTGCCAACACAGAGCACCAATCACTGTTCAAAATGGCCACATCTGGCCTTCACAAAGTCTCTGAGGCCAGTCATCGATCGCAGCATGCACTGTCTTGAGGGGAAAGTCTGCCACTGCTTTCACAAGAGAACCCTTGAGACTCGCAAGGTTTGGATGCTTCTTCCTACACACCATGCCCTCTAAAACGGACCACAACCTGAAGTCCAATGGGCTGAGGTTGGAGCAGCTGGAGTGCCAATCAGCTGGAGCAATGAAAATAAGGCTCATTCCTCTGAAGCTACTCCTGTGTGGTCTTTGCCTTGTGGGCCGGAGCTGAATGGTGCTGGAAGCTCCACGGCTCATTGTTGAACATTGTGCGGGTCAACAATTTTACAAGTGGCTTCAATACTGTTGCTTTGTACACTTTTGCAGATGTTTTCACACCATGTTCACAAAAGTGGAGGTCATTTGTGCTATCATACCCCCCCCCCCCCAAACCATCACTGACATGGGATGATGGCCTCTGAGGATCCGTGGCGTGTTTCCACAAGCTACCTTGGATGTTGAGGCATTAACACGGTCATTTTGTCGATTGTTAGACTCTTCAATCGTTAAGATTTTTTCGTCCGTGAAAAGGATCCTCCTGTGGCCACCATTTGTGTAACGCTGAAGGAGTCCTTTTGTTTTCTGCTCCCTCTGGACTTTAAGCTGTGGAGTGAGGAAGTGACCAGTACTTCAGCGATAAGCACGGAGTCCTTGGTCACTTCGGAGCATATGTGACGTCGACATTTTCAAAATGTTCAGTTCTCGAGCCATCGCTGCTTTCACGAGCTTCTGGCTCCTCACGCGGCGAGGTCTACCTTTCCTGGGATGTTTATCATTTGTCCCTGTGTCACAGTATCTGTTGATGGTCCGATGCACGAACATCGTGCTTTTGTAGGGTGTTGAAAATGTCCGATGGTGATTTGCCGACTTTGTACAGTGCGATTACTGCCACACGGTTCTTGTCTACACCCCACTCCATTTGACCTGCAGTGAAATTCACCTTTGTGGCTACCACAGCCAGACACACTATGATACTGGTTGTTGTTTTATCCAACATTGAGGGGTTACTTTGCCAACCAGAATTATTTTCCTGTAGTTCACGGTTATTACAAGCATAATGTCTGATGAAGGAAGCGCATGTTCTCCTGAAACATCACAACGAAAAGCTGTTTTCTTATGCTTGTAATAACCGTCAACTACAGGAAAATAATTCTACAATGCAAGCAATGCGTACATATGAGAAACAACCAGTGTTGCCATCCCTGTTTAAAATTTGTAACAGAGTTTATGATATGGCTAGGTACTTCAAGTCTGTACTTTGTACCTTTCGGACAGAGCCTCTGTTCTATATATGTGGTTCCTGAAGTGTGCTCTGCGTGCCCTGCGATACTGTGGCTGCCTGGCTTGCAGGGGCCCACGAAATGTTCCAATATTTTCACTGAAATGGCACTTATTCCAAATATGTATTTATTTTGTCAACTTGAGGCAAGCAACCTAACCACACTAATTAAGCAATTCAAGTGTTAGATAGGCCTACATCCTAACTTGGGCAATGTGGAAAACTCTTGAAACGAAAAAGTTTGGGAACCCCTGCATCTATATTGCACGCTTGTTACTAAGAATACATAGTATACCTGAAATATAGCCAAGAAGATAAAATATGGGTAAATTTTTACTCTCCGCCGGACACCTATAACTTCTTCGTTTCGTCAATTTTTGATATTCGTACTTACCTATCTGCTTCGCATAACTTTCCTCAAGGTGTATTGACATTTTTTTGCTCAAAGTAATTGGCAATTTTTCACATTACGAGTACTTCTTTCTCATAGTCTTTTTGCTTGTCCGAGACACAATATGGCACGTACACCTTCCTACATAATCGCGCGTTGTGCTTGTGTTTTGTCGATTTTCATTCGTTATATAGTGTTTCAACCTTCGGAACCCAAGAAATACCTGTAAACAAAGCTCATGTGATCTAATTTTTTTTAAACTTTTTTGCATTGTTTTACAAAGAAAATTGTAATGTTTCGTGGTGTTATCCATGAATGGTGTTTGGGGCTATCCGTCCCGGAATCGGTGGGAAATTTAAACTAAAAAATTAGAGTCCAAATTTCCCACAGATTCCGGGCTCCGCCCCTGGGGGTAATTAACCTACTGCGGCCCCGCCTCTGCTCCGGCTACCCGGCTTTCTATATAGAGTCCCTGTCAAAGGCATGTTAGAAATTGGCCGGAGTCACCTGCCCCCAAATGAACACCAAACTTTTAAATTTGAAGAAATCCGTTTCCAGGATATGGAAAACTTAACTGAATTTCACCACGCATCCACGACACGTCATGTTTCTAACTTATGTTGCATACACAGACAGTTCGAAACACTGGATACCCAATGAACATGAACAAGACACAATCATGACGCGTGATGTTGTACGAAGGTGTACACGCCAAATGCTATTGTTCGTCGGAGAATTCATTTTCAACAGAGAACATGAATTTCCGCTATGAAACATTCCCACATCACACAAATCACCTTCTAGATGTTAGACAATGCTACAGGAACTTATTACCGTAAGTAGTTTCTTGTGTAAATGAAGAAATCTGTCCGATGTATAGTAAATTAGTACCAAAATATGTATAAATATAAAACTGGTTTTATTATCCCGAGATAACTCTGGCTGCACACACATGCATGAAAAATATTAATTTTTCATGAACATAATGTAAGAAGACTTACTTTTACAAAAAGTTTATAATGGTCTGCCTCTAATGAAATGAAAGTTTAAACATTCAGTTTACTCACCCATAAACATTGTGTATTTTATTATCCCGAGTATACTCTTGCTGCTACTGAAGCATATACATTTTTATCATCATTATAAACGTAAACATAATATTTTGGTCTTTAAATGTTGTACACATATATTCTAAAACCTTACAAATTGCAGTTCTGATTTTGAAATTATTAGATATTATATAAAATAGGCACAGTGGGGTGAACTTGGAAGAATGGAGCTACACATAAGGGATATTGCAATCTGGGCAGTAGCAACTTGATTCAATGTGAATCTGCTTGCCTTTGGCATCTTTCTCAGTCACACATTGTAAGCATCAAGCTCAGTAAGGTTCTGCATCCATGTGGACATTTACTGTACTTTGCGCCAGAGAGCCTATCACTAGTTTGCAGTGAATTAAAATGAAACTAGAGAAAGTAGTTTGGCCCAATTATACTTGGGATAATATAAAAAGTGCACTTAGTGCCTGCCTGAGTTTACTTGGGATAATAAGTCAAGTAGTTAAAATTCAAATTTTCTTTATTGAAGGGCAAGTTACAGCCTGTTGCTGTTCTCTCACCTAACCTCGTTTATATATTTACCTGTTGTAAATAAGCAAAATCATAATATAGAAAAGAAATGAGAAAAAAGGTTACAAAGAAATGAAGGAGACAATTTTAAAAAAACAAGAATAAACATAAGGAAGAAAAAACACATTCACACACACACATGTACTGAACATTTCTGTGCAGGAGATTCACGCAAGGATATTGGGATTAATGTACATAATTATGTTAGTTTTGTGAGGTAAGATAGAACAATGTAAATATTGTAAATATGACATTATAGTGGTTGAAAATTTGTCTAGGATTGGCGAGGCTTGTGTGCAGTTTAAACTGTATTGTGTAGTGCTATTCCTGGGAGCTTGAACAGAGATATTGCTCATCTCGTAGCAGTAGATTCTTCATCTCATTCTTAAATTTGTTAGGACTGGAGAGGTGAGTGTTTGAAAAGTTCAAGTTCCTCTTGTTTTGTAGTTGTGAATTTCCCTTCTGGCTTTCAGTTTCTCGAATAAGTTTTCAGGAATTTTTTTATTCAAAAGATTCTGCATAAAGCAGCAGGAATGAAGTCTGCCACGTCTGTTCATGTTTAGCATTTTCTTCTCGTTCAGGGTTGGAAGAATATGATCGATTTTTTTAATGTTATGTACGTAGCGTAAACAGCAATTTTGAACTTTTTAAATTTTGACATCGTTTTGAACAGACAAATTTTCACCATATACTATATCACAGTCGTCTAGAAGAGGGAGAATCAGTGTTTGCACAAGTTTCATTTTAATATCAGTTTTTAAGTATTCATTAAATTTAAATTTATTGAGGGATGTTAGTGCTGCATAGACTTTCTTAGTTTGCTCTTGGACATGAAGGTCCCAGTTTAAGTGTTCGTCTAATATAACTCCAAAATTTTTGATACTTTTTGAATGTGGAATTTCGGATTTCTCTATTTTGATGCGTAGATTATTCGGGTTTGTCATTGCGAGGCTATTCTTGGAACCGATGACTGTGAAAACAGACTTTTGTGGATTTATTTTCAGACCATTTGTATTACACCAAGTATTGATGGTTGGGTGATTTTGGTGGAAATGGGGTTTGTATTTGGTTGTCATCTGCATAAAAATATATCGTACTATGTTTTATGTTGGTTTCTAAATCTGCTGTGAAGATTGGGGCCTCCCCGATGGCGCAGTGGTAGCGTCGTCGCCTTGTAATCAAGGGGTCCCGGGTTCGATACCCGGTGGAGGCACAAGTGGTTCGGATCCCACTTTAAACTGTAGGTCCTGTCCCGATTAGCCTTACTGTGCATCAAGTGGACTTAAAACAACATATCAATATCAATCAATGCTGTGAAGATTGTATATAGGAGAGGATCTGGAATTGATTCTTGCGGAACGCCAGTTTCTATCGGAAGCATGTTCGAGAGAGAGGGCATGGCAGTTTTTAAGAACACCTTCTGTTGCCTGTGTGTCAAGTACGATCTGAACCATTTTAGTGTTGGGGGGAATATAATATTTCAATTTAATTAAGAACAGGTTGTGATGAACCTTGTCAAAAGCCTTTTGTCAGATCCAGATCCAGTGAATCCACAAAAACTGTCATACTCTTGTCCATTGAGCGAAATATATCATCGGTTACAGGGCGGAAGCCCGATTGTCATTTGGGAAGGAGACGGAGGCCGTTTATAGGATTTCTAACTTGATTGTAAGCAACTTTTTCGGTGATGTTGGAAAGGATGGGTAGTGAGACGAAGATCGTTTAAGGACGATATTACTTTTTTCTTAGGTAAAGGGATCACGTGCGCTGTTTTCCAGCTGATTGGATATTGTGCAGTCCGAAAGGAGAAATTTATTATATGTGTCAGGTAACAACATAAACGAAAGTGATAGTTTGAGCTTTTTATTGTTATTCGATCATTGCCAGAGGCATTGGACAGTATGTTTTTTATTGCTTTAATTGTGTCGTATTCAGTGATTTCTTGTAGGTGAAGGTTTTGTGCACTTTCATTAAATATTTTGAAGTTAAACAATTTACTGGTTTTATTTAAAGCTGATTTTGAGCAGTCGGCCTCATGACAGATGTTCGAAAAATATTTGTTTATTTTGTCTATATTTGGTATATCAGAGGTTATTTTATTATTAGAGTAAAAACTGCATATCCCAGAATATATATAAGAAGGAAACCTGTTAATACGGAAAAAAAAAGTCCCCAGAACGGACCGATTTTATACCTGAAAATGACCTGCTTAAAGCGGAAACCTCCTTAACGCGGAAACGGAACACCATTTAAAGACCAACGAGATGTTTTTATTCTCAGTATGACAGAAATTTCTTCCTTTATTCTTTTCGCTTGCAAGAAAACAATGCAATACTGTAAGTGGAACATGCCTCTGTTGCTACTCGCTTATCGGTGACATTGTCGATATGAAATAATGCGCTACAATACTCATAGCTTTCATCTCTTACCCTCTTTCTCCACCTTTCTTTGTCTATTTCTCCTCTGTTCTTTCATCATCTTTCTATTTATCTTGTTATCTCCCTTTGTTTCTTTCTTTTTTCTTCACTTTTATCTCAATCTTTGTTCACCTCTGTTATTCCATCTTTCAATCTTTCTTTCCCCTCTATACACATCGCGCTACGATGCCAGGGGTCCCGGGTTCGAATCCTGGCATGGGCATGGATATTTGTGAGTATCCATTTTACTTTGCTTTTTATGTCACTTTTGGCTAATTTACGAAGATGGGGATGAGTGATCATATGATGAAATTGATGAATGTATTGCATTTTTATTCATGTACATACATGCATTAGTACTCTACATTATAAGTAATGCGAAATGTAAATCTGTCTTTCAATTATTTCCTGCAGCGCTCTATACTGTATTTAAAGTCAACCCTGTATAAGAAGGAAAACTGTTAAGATGGAAAATTTTGCTCGGAACCATCATGTTCCGGGATATACAGGTTTTACTGTAGTAGTTTTACTATATACTCCCCACACCTTGAGTTGGTTGCCCCACAAGTCTTTGTTGTTTTTATTAGAACGTAGTTGATGGTTAAAGAATGCTTTCTTCTCTTGTCGTTGCACCATACCTGTAAAGTTTCTTCGTTCATTGTAGTATTCCCAGTTGGCATTTGTGTATATTTTCATAGAGCTCTCTTGCAGAGTTTTATGAGGAATTTTGTGTTTTCGGATATCTGTGGAACGCTTTTATGCTTAACCAATTTAGTGTGAAGGGGTGAATGTTTATCAAAAAGGTGGATAAAATTGGAAGTGATATAATGTACTTTATCTTCGATGTTGTCGTAGCTGTTAATTTGTGCCCAATCAATTCTTACAGCATCTTCATGAAATTGTCTCTAGTTTGTCTGGCGAAAGAAAGTCTACGTTTGTATCTCCTAAAATAACCAATTTGTCAACACACGGGAAATCTTCAGAGATGGCGGTCTCTAACGTGATAATTTTGTGTAGGATATTTTGGGTGCTTTGTATATCCCAATTATTCCCAAGGTTATGTTTCGCATCTTTATCGCTGTGTTAATGATTTCAACTTCATCCTTATGTTCATAATTGGTAGATGGCGAAAGGACCCTGATACTTAAGTCTTCGTGATTATAAAAGATAATACCACCTCCACCCCTCGTAGTCCTGTCTTTTTTGATGGCTGTGTAATGGTCTTTCCCTGAAAGGCTATGTCAAAGAGGGGGGGGGAGAACCGTTACTTGCAGGTGCATCATGTGATATTGATATGGGAGGCATTGGTGCAGAGAGGTCGGGACATGGATACCATTTGTTGAGATTGGGACCAGGAAGGAGGAAACTGTTATCAAGGGAGTCAGTCTTTCTAAAAACAACCTAAAAACATTCTAACGTAACAAACATACTGTTTGGTGTCTGAATAATATAGCAAGCTGGAGGGATGAGAAAAGAGAGAGTGCCAGTACTTACATGCTGTCTCGTTGTAAAAACTAGCCTCGCCAAACCTGACACTGTTGGCGGCTGACAGCTTAACATTTTCATGCACTTTTTTAACATGTAACCTCACTAAACACAAACACATAAAAGCCCACTATAATCAAATACCAAATGAGATGATATGAACTTTTCCCTAATTGGGGAGTTATAATTCATGGGTAAGTTCTGTATGGAGTTCATGAGTAGTACACACACACACGCACAAGTGTTCACACATTAGTTTCGTCTCTTCCAGTTCCATATATATCATTCCCACCTGCAGTCGAGAGCATTTAGGTCCCTCTCGGTTTCTATGCATTTATTTCCTTCCTTGGTTACCATGACAATTTTTCCATCAATCGTATAGTAATTGAAGTTCCCGTGTCTTGCCTTGGCTTTCTGGAGCAGTTTCTGGTGCTTCCGTGTAAGGGATTCTGTGATGAGATAATGGCTTCCCTTGAGATTCCTCTTGGATTGCCACACAGCGTCCCGATTCTTGTAGGACACGAACTTGATGATTAAAGGCCTTGTGCCCCTGCCTGACGACGTCCGTTGCCATTCTCTTCGTTCGTGGAACTCCAAGATGGTGGCAGCAACTCACGAAATCTTCAGGGACGTTGATATCAAGTTTGCTGGGGAAAAAAAATTAGACCGACCTCTGTAGGTTTCTGAGGCTCCGTGGAATAACAGGCAATTTCTGCAGCTGTATTGATGGAGTTTATCTTCTTGCTTGATAATTTGACGTTTGATAGTTTAGACAATAGTGCTCTGTTTTTAGAAACCTCTTGACCATAGAGAATATATGCAGAGATATGATTATTACTATTATTTACTCAATGTGGATTTGGTTCGTTGGTTGATTTGCTGTTTTAAGTTCACTTTATGCATGGTAAGGCTAATCAGGACTGGGCCTATAGATTAAAGTAGGATCCAAACATCTTTGTGCCTCCACCGAGTATGGAACCCGGTACCCCTTGACTACAAGGCGACGAAGCTACCACTGTGCTATCGGGGAGGCCTACTTGATGTGGAGAGGGGAATTATGTGTAAAAGTAATAAAGTGTACATGAAAACATAAGAATATAGTGTACACATGTTACAAGTATGTTGATTTCTTGGTTTTACACAATCTTTCATACTTCTTCTTTTGTTCATTGAATATTTCAAATCAAAGTATCAGTATTGCCACCAAGAAATGTATTCAAGAAAATTAAGTATGAAGGATCTAGTGTAGCCTTTACATAGGTAAAATCAAAGGCAAAAGTGTACTTGTTGCAATGATAATAAATTGATGGCTTCAACACAGCACAAAATGTCACTCACATAGGTGCTGACTGTGAGGAGGGACAAGGCACTTCCTGCCCCCCCCCCTGCAAAATTCACGTTGAAAGACACATTTTATGTATATATACATACATAAAGTAGTTTATGCCGATCTTGCACCCCCAAAAATTTACCTTGCCCTCCCAAAATTTATCTTATGTTGGCACCTCTAGCCATTCATCCTCTTTTGGCGAATGTCTTCACTTCATTGGCATTTCCATCGGATATCATCTTCGCTGTCAGAGTAAACATCTGAAACAAGGCTTCCTTTTCTGACCTGTAAGAATAGCTGTGATATTTGAGGTAAGGAAATTGTTTCTAGTAAAGAATATAACTACAGTAGTAAGTTACGAGAAAGAAAGAAGAAATAGTAGCAATACAAAATGGAATAAAAATTATCTTTGTAGATAATTACTAACTAAATGAAAAAGAAGCATAATTACAGTGCTCTAAGATTTATTTCACCTGAAAAGCTTACTTTTGTGGATAACAGCTCAATCCGTCCCGGATCATAGTGATAACACTGCATTCCAACATCTCTGTCTTTGAAATAAGTTGATCTTCTCCATGCAAGCTCATGCTCTTGAATGCTATTTTCTGGTATTTGTGAAATGTTTTGATTGTGACTTCAAATACTTGATTTGCAGCTTTACTTTGTTAATGAATGTTTCATTTTTAGGAATATCTAATTTTTCATTATTTGGAAATAAAATGCACAAATTTCACAATAATCTGTTTCTTTTCCATGGTTTAACAGACAACACGGTAGGGACAGATTGTGCAGTGTTGCCACATTTAACACAGGTCTTTACTGCATAGAATAACAGTGTGTATAAATGTTGATTTTGCAATGTGAATTGACAATTATAATGGGCTTTAAGAACAGCTGCAAAGAGCTTCAAAACAAGACCAAAATTGTATTTGGCCAATGCTAAGAAAGTCTTTTCACGAAATTGATAATAACCTTTTTAAAATGTCAGAAAATTAAGAATTGTGTTTAAAACCTTTCTACCTGCACTGTATTTAAAATTTATCATGATCGGACAACAAGTTTTTTATTTTATTTATAGAACTTCAGAGAGAGCAGTTGTTTGGAAAACAAAAAAAACAGCGCTTTCTTTGTTCTCTGGTGATAGAATCGAAGGCATAGGCTAATTGGTTACTATAGCTTCTCGCAGAATTGAATAAACTTGATTTTGTTGTAACTTGTATTTATGTAGGTGTACTGCTTAATTTTTAATTGGAGTCCAAACTCGAGTATCCATTATTTTTCATCTGATTATTAGGCAAGGAGATTTTGGTCCTCAGAGGCAAGTTTTGATTTTAGTTATGGTAAGGGGTCAAATAGTCCAAGTACTGACTCACTCAGAATTTTTATTTCAATGAGAAAGAACCTTTTTTGCGTAATTAGTTACCTCTGCCAATGGTTGTAAGCTTTCATGAATAATATTTTTAAATAGGTAATTGGAAAATTTAAATAATGTTCACTTTGTGAATCATTTAACTTATTTATGCCCACTGGTTCCTTTTCACACCATTGGTGATGTGCAATTGCAAAAGTATTTTGCGGACAGTGATTGTTGTTGTTAGTTTGTTGCTAAACCAATTCTTTAGGATTACAATTACTGGTCTGAGGCATTATTTACTGCTCTCTGTTGTATTTTAGAAATGTGAAAGCATCACAATTGAAGCTAGGCAATCAACATGGCTGAATGTAGTGCACCTGGAGAAGAAAGGCAATCATAATAGTTGTTGTATTCACTAATGTTCTGAAAAAGTAACGGTGAATGGATTTTCTATATGCTTACATTTTTAAATTCCATTCATTTGATCTAATTTCTGTAAAATGGATTTGAAACAAGGGAGCATCAGTGGGCATATAGAGTCATATTTATAGAAATTATTATCCCATATCTGGATTTCTCTCATGTAATTGTCTGGTGTAATTGTGGCTCTGTGACCGAAATTGTAGACATCTTCGAAGAAAATAAAAATACGAATTCCAGTTTTGTGTTCATACCCCCTCTTCTCCCTCCCCCCTGGAGTCTTATGTAGACAGTGGTTGAGAAGTTGCAACTAGCACATATAATTTATCAGGGAAGCAAATTTGGGCGTTTGCTTCATGAATGATGACATGAAAGAGAAAGCAAATCAGCTACCACTCGTTTCGAGAAGCTTGCACTAATTTCCTCTGCCCACTCGCATCCTCCCTCCCCCCCTCAACCAGTGTTACTCCTGGGGCTGAGTAAAGGCTGTCTACAGTTCATTTGCTGTGACTTTTTCATACACTTCACAATTCAAGAGGCATGCATTACCAAGGTGCCCGAGCTTCAGTGGTGAAAAAGTTACCATCACGTGTCCTGGATGAAGCCCGTTATGATAACATTAATCACTTGATATGCTATCAGCAGGCTCAAAGTATATGTGCATTATGCCATATGTATACAAACAGTCTTGGTAAATTGATTTACGTAGTTGCATACTCTTTCAAAACAATTATTCTGAGCCCATGAGATGGTCTGAGCATATTTCTGCCATGCTCATTCCACTTCATGGGACTGAGAATAATTGTTTTGAAAAAAGTTCATTAATTTTTGGTCACTCTGTATAACCAGAATGCATAAAACAACATAAGCTGTAATAAGTACGTACCTATCAAATGTAATATAACATGTGTTAAGTTAGAATGCTGTCAACTAAATAAATCATGAACAAAATGAAATTGCATGAGTTCTTTATATATCCATAATGACAGCCAATATCCACTGGTTCATTTTTGCCCCATGCCATATTTGGGCATGTGATATTCTGTGGTTAATTGTTGTAAGTTTTCAACAAACTGTTTGTATACATCATGTACTAATAGAATTTCCAAAATTTAACACTAAAAATTGGCATAAATAGTTAATTTGTCACTACCCCTGAATACTGTAGAAAGGATTGACTACAGTCCATTTAAAGTTAGTACTTACTAGCTATTTTTTGCCCCTCTGTCAGCAGAGGTTGCATGTGATCAATATCGATTGTTTATTAATAATATCTTTCATTAATCTGGGCTTCCCTTGTAATCAAGGGGTCCCACGTTCATTACCTGATGAGGACACATAGTGGTTCAGATCCATCTTTAAACTGTAGGTCAAAAGGGGTCCCGGGTTCGATACCTGGTGGAGGCACATAGTGGTTTGGATCTCACTTGACACTTTAGGTCCAGTCCCAATTAGCCTTACTGTGTATAAAGTGGACTTAAAACTCAATCAATCAATCATTACATGCATTCATGATGATATGATAGAATGATTTTATTTATGTATGTTTCTGTATTTTTCTGGAATGATGCTGATTATCATTGCATTAAGTCGTTATTTTACACAGGCTTTTACAAATGTGTTACATTTTGTTATTAATATTACGTTTTATAAACATTGCCACATGTATAAAATATTATTAGTATTTATTCAGTACAGGACACATTTCCGAATTTTGTTGATCATAATATACTATGCAAGAAAAAAAATGAACATTGCACACAATATTTACACTAATTTATGCACTTCATGTATTTTATCTTCAGTGCACTAAATGAATTTGTGAATATGTCAAATTCTATGGGTTTTAATAGTTTGTTCACTGTCCTGCATTTTCACTTCAGGTCTTCTGGCAGACTATCAACAAATGTTCATGGAAGATTGTATGCACATTAAACTGGCTTGTTTAATGCATACAAACCTTTAGCTAGCGTGCAGTGGAAATTTCCGCCTTATAGGTCTACTTATTTTGCTATGGGGCAGCTATGCTATTAGAAAGTACAGATAAAACACCTTTTCCAAAATATGCGAGTTTAGTCATTTTCACATAATGTGCAAGCACCATTAGTCTACATAAAGAAAGATCGTCGGTGTTAAACTCGCTGAACTAAACATTTTCATGTCGTATCACTTGTGCCAGTTGGATGGATATTAATTGAACTAAATAATTAATAATGATGAATTAAATAGATTCCTTTACAGTTAAGTCAATTCTCCACGTAGTTTAACAGACGAGAAAGAACAAAATATAATTTCGGTGTGCGAGTGCCAATTCGACTTAAAAGTACTTATCCTTCTCCTCCCAAGTCGTGGTTTCTCGGACCCCTTCTTAAGGTGTCTGTCTAGAGGAAAGACTACTTCCTCTCCCTGGGCCAGAATCCAAAATGCGCTGCCTGAAGGGCTGCGACTTCGCACCAAGGTTTCCTTGTTACGTCATTGCGTAACCGATGCTATTGCCCTCTGGTGGCAAAATTAAGAAGATTCCATCCATCTGGCACACAAATAAACAAAATGACGGCTCCGCGTGCACTACGGTCCATACACTTCCCCCTCCCCCCTGTGAAATCAGAAAAACATGGACTCAGTGCGGGCGAGACCCTCAAACAAAAACATATACAAACACTAATGGAACTTAATAATGGAAGGATAACATTGGAAGTGTAAATCGTTTCTTGCCAGCCCTTATTGTTGATCGCAGACAGATGGTATAATAGATGATAGGAGTCGACTTTTCCATGTCTGTCGATTTTGGAGTAAGGCTTTATGGCTACGGTCTTCCTTCTTCCATTTCACAATTGGAATCTCCAGGATATATTCCTGAAGGAAACAAAATAAATTACCAGCATCATTTGACATTACAAAATTATAATACCCATTTAATTTTTAATTTGTAATTTCCTCTTCCTTTAATTTCACACAAAAACTTCAATTTGTTTCTTTTCTTTATTTATTCCCTTTTATTCCCTAAGAAGAAGAAATGACAAATGGCATTTTGGTTTCCAACTAATTACATTCAATATATGGTTTCAGTTGATCTACATGACAACGTCTTATATTAGTATTATTTTTAGGATCTTCCAGAAGAACACTATTTTCAGTTAGCATTTTAACAATTTTGTATGGACCTTCGTAAACTAATGACAATGACTTTGTCTTATTTTCTAGCAATGAAGACCTTGGACGAGTTTTTACCAAAACGAAATCATGTATTTTATACTTCAGTATTTGAAACTTTCTTTGATATAGCCTGTTTCTCTTGTTCCATTCTAATTTCATCTTGTGAATTGCCTTATTCCATTTTTCACTCAGATTAACCTTATCCTGCAAGAGTTCCTGTTCAGTTAAACTCCAATTATTTATGAGAGGATCTAAGGGAGCTCTACCCAGAAATAATTCAAATGGAGTAAGATTAAGGGCTTGATGCCAAATAGTATTAAGTCCAAGTTGAATATAATATAAATATTTGAACCATGAATTGTGATCATCATAGCAAAAACATCTCAAAGAAGTTTTCAGATTCTTGATAATTCTTTCAGCTAAATTTGCACGAGGATTATAAGCACTGATAGTGATATGTCTTATACCATTGCCATATAAGAATCCTGCAAAATATTCTGATGTAAAGTAACTTGCATTATCGGTGGTTATTTCAGCACACCATCCAAATTGCAGAAAATATCTTAACAGATAATCAGCTATGATCTTTGAGGTAAGGTTTCGTAAGGGTTGAAACCAAACGAAACGAGTTGCGCAATCTACAACTACTAAAATGTATTTATACCCATGGGATTGAGGCAAAACTCCCACAATATCACAGCAAATACGCTGTAAAGGCTTCTTAATAACTTCCGAAGTTAATACATTTACAGGAGATATGTTAGTGTATTTTGCCTTCTGACAAATTTGACATGACAGTACCTTTTGTTTAACATAATTTAACATGTTGTCCCAGGTATAAAATCTTTGCAGTTTCTTCAGTGTTCGGGACCAATTACTATGTATTCCGCCTAATGCATTTGTATGATAGAAATCAACCAATGCTTTAATCATTAGCTTTGGAACAAGAACTTTAAATGGCATATTTTTGTTTTTTGTTTTCTTAAAGACTATACCATCTTTCACAATACAATTTGGAACTTGTAATTTTTGAACCTGTATCTTGTGCAATATCTCAGCTATTTCAGGGTCTCCCTTTTGTTCTTGACGAATATTGTCAATTAGTGTACTATTATTCCACAGTGACAAATATGTTGCAGGAATTTCTTTTTCATATAATTCATCACTCTCAAAGTCACGTTGATCATATAGACGACTTAAAAAGTCACCAACTAAATTGCGACTAGAAGATATATGGATCAAGTCAAATTTAAATTCAGATATAAATTCTGCCCACCTGGCGAATTAGGAGAATTTTTGGGCTTTTCTTAACATATGAAATAATGCCATATTATCTACCCTTAGTACAATTTTTTTATGTTTTAGGTAATATGAAAATTTCTCTAAGCAAAGTACAAGAGATTTTAATTCATGCTCATAAATTGTTCTGTTTTTGGAACTTTCTGGTATCTTTTTAGAGAAAAATGCAACTGGTTGGAGTATCCCATCATCATCTGGTTGCATCAAACATCCCCCATAACTCTTAAGAGACGCATCAGTATCTAATACAAACGTTCTTTCAAAATCTGGAAGGGACAAAATGGCATTTTCCATAAATAACCTTTTAATTTGGTTGAAACTATCTTCGTGAATCGTCTCCCATTGGAATGGTGTTTTTGGCGAACTAAGCTCGTACAGTGGTGTTGCTATTTCAGCGAACCCTGGGAGCAATGTATGAAAAAAATTGAAAAATCCCAGACAACGTCGCAATGCACGTAAATTTTTGGGACGTGGTAATTTCTTAATTATTTCTATCCTTTCAGGATCTATTTCTATTTTGTGATCTTTAATTAAAAACCCAATAAATTTAATTTCTTTAGTCATAAAGGTACTTTTCTTTTTTGAAACTGTCACCCCGAATTTTTTCAAACGTTCAAACACAGTACGTAGGTCCCGTAAATGTGTGTCAAAATCCTTACTTATGACAATAATATCGTCAGCATAATATTCTAGGCACTTGCCTCACAAATCTCCTAATATACATTCCATCATTCTTGCGAGACAAGCTGTACCAATGGTCATACCAAATGGAACCCGACAATATCTTAATTGTTGCGTTGGCGTAAGGAAAGCAGTAAGATTTCTACTTTTTTCGTCTAATAAGACTTGGTGAAAAGCCTTTCTGACGTCGAGAACCGAATAGACGTTTCCCCGAGAGAGATACGAAAGAGATTCTTGCATAGGTTGTGTTGGGTACGAATCATACACGATCTTTTTATTCAGTTCAGAATAATCTACTAATCGTTTATTGGAACCTTTCCCCTTAACTATAAATGCAGGGCTCGCATAAGGAGAATTACACGGTTCAACGAGCTTTGCATCTATTAATTCTTGAACGGCATCGTCTATTTCTTTTTGTTTCTCCTTCGGTGCATAATAAGGAGGTTTACGCACAGGAATAGTGTCTGTAACATGGATCGTATATTTCCACCCATTGAAACATCCTACATTTTCAGTCACTACCGTATTATAAGAATGTAACAACTCACCAAGTTGTTCTTTCCAGTAGTCCTCATCCTGATTTGTTTGGAGTTTGGTGCTGCCTACGTCACATCGTACTCCTGACTCAGTCTCGAAGTTGAAATTTGCCTGCCCAGGTGTTGTAGCTCGCTGAAAGCGAAAGTTTGCCCGGTGCATGTTTGGCTGTCTTCTTCTTCTTCCACCACCTGTTCCGTATCTTTGCCCCGATGGAGTTGACCTTGGAGGCGTAGTACACGGGACTTCCTGCTGCCTGGAATATTGCTGTGGATAACTTGTCTGTAACGAATTAAAGTCTGTAAACAAACTGTTCAAATGCCATTTTATCGGTATTTTCACTTTCACCTAAGGAACCGTAACGCACTTTTGTTGAAAGTCAAGAAGAAGCTTATTGTTTTTCATAAAGTTTACACCAAGCACTATGTCCACTGGAAGGTTTTCATATAAATATGCCCATATAGGCCAAGTCAATGTTTCAAGCTGTACAGTGAATTGCACTGCCTTTTTAAGGATGACGTTCTGTTCTCCTTGTGTTATTTTTAAATAACAATCTTGAACATTAACTGGACACTTTGAACGTAACAAATTAAATGTTTTATTACTAATTAAGTTTTCTGTGCTTCCGGTATCAAGACATGCTTTAACATTTATCACTTTGTTTAATGTACTATCTACAAAAACTGCAGTGGCTTTTTCACTTTTTTCTGGTGTTTCTTGAACACGCAAATTTTGTAGCAAGTTAGCATTACGCGAACCGTAATTACACTTTTGTGAGGCTGTATGTCTTGTACCACACTTATGACAGAATTTGGGGATAATTTCCTTAAAATAAGTTACATTCCGTTCTTTGTCTTTTCCCTTTTGTTGTGAACTTCGGTAAAAGTCACTTTTTATCGTGAGGTGCTTTTGTAGTTTTTCGAGTATTATCTCGAATTGAGCATAAGTTTTTGGAATTTCTAGAAACAATAATCTTTCTGATACATTTGGGAGTAGCCTGTCGATCACAAGCACAATGAACTGAGATTCTGTCCAATTCACTTGTAGTAACAATGCACACCGCTTTCTATCTAAGAAAAATTGGAGTGGGGATTCCTTCACTGACTGCTTGCATATCACATATTTCTGGATAATCTCGTCCCTGCCCAATGAGGTCACAAAAACGTCTAATATATCAGTTACTAAATGTTGCCATTGCACACCTTCTCGAAGATGTTGCAACCACTTAGGCACTAAACGTTCGTGTACTTTGTCTAGTAATGACACAAGAACATCGTGTGTAGGGAAAATTTTAAGTTCCAGAATTTTCTGAATTTCCAGCAAGAAACCAAATATAGATATAGCATCACAATTAATCAAGCGAGGAATTTTCTGTAAGAGATTCTGCATAGAGCTAGATGCTGCCTGCGCTGATATTTTAGATAGTTCTGGTCCCTTGAATATGGTACCTGTATTCACAACAGACGTGACATTTTCTTGACGAGAAATGGGTTGAAAGTTAATCAAATCTCCCCCACTCGAGTTACCACGGTTTACACACGTGAACTCCATTGCAGATAAAGGATTTAGTTCATTATGTAACGCAGATCTTCTAGTTGAAGACATTCCGGCGAAGTGAATTCCTTGTGGAGTATCTAGTACCCCCGTCTCATCTACAGTTACAAATGGTAGTGCGCCATTTGACAGAAGTTTTAACTGCCCCATACAATTCGACAGAGAACCACGCTCTGCATCTGTATGCACGTTAAACTGGCTTGTTTAATGCATACAAACCTTTAGCAAGCACGCAGTGGAAATTTCCGCCTTATAGGTCTACTTATTTTGCTATGGGGCAGCTATGCTATTAGAAAGTACAGATAAAACACCTTTTCCAAAATATGCGAGTTTATTCATTTTCACATAATGTGCAAGCACCATTAGTCTACATAAAGAAAGATCGTCGGTGTTAAACTCGCTGAACTAAACATTTTCATGTCGTATCACTTGTGCCAGTTGGATGGATATTAATTGAACTAAATAATTAATAATGATGAATTAAATAGATTCCTTTACAGTTAAGTCAATTCTCCACGTAGTTTAACAGACGAGAAAGAACAAAATATAATTTCGGTGTGCGAGTGCCAATTCGACTTAAAAGTACTTATCCTTCTCCTCCCAAGTCGTGGTTTCTCGGACCCCTTCTTAAGGTGTCTGTCTAGAGGAAAGACTACTTCCTCTCCCTGGGCCAGAATCCAAAATGCGCTGCCTGAAGGGCTGCGACTTCGCACCAAGGTTTCCTTGTTACGTCATTGCGTAACCGATGCTATTGCCCTCTGGTGGCAAAATTAAGAAGATTCCATCCATCTGGCACACAAATAAACAAAATGACGGCTCCGCGCGCACTACGGTCCATAATTGACAGGGCAATTATCATGCCACTTGATGTGACTAGCATGTGTACCATCTGCTGTGGCAACTCTTACTTCATTGGAAACTCAATCTTTCTTCTTGAGATCTGATGTGATCTTCAATCTGGATGTTCTGTCTTACAGTTCTAAGACATGGAATACCATTTGAGGAAAAGAAGGCTGTAAGCATGAAGAATTAAATAATCACAGTATACGTTGTAGTTTATATGTGGAGAAATATTTCTACATTTACAATTGCACCGGGGTGTAAGGGGTGACCCTTCCACATAGTACATTCAAATGTCAACCTCACTTTCACCTAGGACACCCTGGAGTGCAGTTTGCAGACTAATGAGGCTCTGGCGACTGGACCATTGGCCAGTATAATCCTCTATGGGACTTGTATTACGTGCCGTTTATATGTGCTTGTCACTTCATCTCATCACTTTTCATTGTCATATTTGCAATTAGCCTTAACTGGCAAAAACGTTAAGGAAAATAATCAATTGAATCAATTTTCACTTGAACTATAGTCTTTCTCGCTAGGGAGGACAGTATTATCATTTGTGCCTATGCATATATCTATTCTGTATGCAAATGCACTAACAACAGGTGGGACATTGTTCACTAAATCATACATTATTTTTATCCTTGTGAGGGCTGTAAGGGGTAACCTTCCACGTAGTAGTACACCCAATTGTCAACCTCACTTCCACATAGTACACCCTGGACTGCATTTTGCAGAACAACGAGTCTCTGGCGACTGCCCCTGTGGCCAGTATAATTCTCTGGTTTCCTGTTTTTGTCAAAAGAATTTAAGATTTGAGTTGTATGGTAATACAGTTATGCCACTTTAGTTATGGTAAAGAGCTGGACCCCGTATAGTATGACGGGTGCAAAATAGCCTAACTGCTGATGCACCCAAAATTTTAAATTCAAATTCAAAATCAAATAATGAATCAAGCTTCTACCTGGCAACATTGAAAAACATCATTATCGGTAAAAGAGTCTCCTGATATGTAGTCTCCTTAACGTATCAGCTACCGGGAGTGTAATAAGTGACCCTTCCACTTAGTACACCAAAATATCAACCTCACTTCCACCAAGGACACCCTGGACTGCAGTTTGCAGACTGACGAGGCTCTGGCGTCTGGACCCATGACCAGTATAATCCTCTGTGGGACTTGTGTGCTTTCCATATACAGTGCGTCTATTTCGATCTTCAGCTGAGAGATCGGAAGAAGCGTGGCGGGCGGCGCTGACGGAGATGCCGACATTTGCGGCCTGTAATACCCGCTTATTTTTATTGACATATGCAGACATTTATATACATATTGCAAAACGAGCACTAACCTGTGTTATAATTTATCATCTGTAATTCATCCAAGTTCTGCCCTTATATACACAAAAATACGCTTTAGAAATGATGTTAAGAGCCACAGATAATAGAACATTTTAATCATAATTTTGACCAGTAACGTCCTGCTTAAGTTTATATCCTTGAAAGAGTTTTGTGGCGATGGGAATCGTTTGGAGGTTTCGAATGTGCAACACTGTATCAAGATTACGCTGCAGACAAAACCGTTAAAAGGGAATAGTTATCGTGAGCTTCCTTGCAATCCGAAATCTCCGAGCTAGAGTTTTTTTGTTCCTTCGCGACTAGATGAAGACAGAGCTGTGAATATAGTGGCGAGCAATGTAAACCAAGAGCGTGTTAATTTTGTACTGTGCGCAAGAGTGTTATTCTTGGTTACTTGCAGTTACTTGTTTGTGTTATTGCAGTGTGTATGTGTGTTGTGTCAGTGAGATGATTGGAATGCCAGCTGCAAGGTTCACTTTAGAACAAAGAATTCTTATGTATGACACTTACGTGAAAACAGACTCGTGTCGAGACGTGTGTAGGCAATTTGTACAGAAATTCCCAGGTGTTTCAACTCCACATAGAGATACGGTTAGACATCTTGTCCTTAAATTACGAGAAACTGGATCGTTAAATTTTAAAACAGCTAAGCAAAAACGACGGATTCTAACCGAAGCAAAACTCGATGATATTGGTGCAGCGTTAGAACGTTCTCCAAACAAACCTCTACGCCGTGTTTCAAAAGAGGTGGGCGTGTCAAAATCATCGGCACATACAGGCACTAAGCTACTAAAATTAAAACCGTAATCTTATAACGCAGGTTAGTGCTCGCTTTGCAATATTTATATAAATGTCTGCATATGTCCATAAAAATAAGTGGGCATTACAGGCCGCAAATGTCGGCATCTCCATCAGTGCCGCCCGTCACACTTCTCCCGATCTCTTGGCTGAAGATCGAAATGGACGCACGGTACAAGGTCTGCCCATAAAGAAAAATTGTAAAAAAAAATTAACCAAACCAAATAAAAAGGTACAGTTTTCTGGCAACAGTGCAAAGAGCTATATCTAAACTTCCCGTCAGTGCATGTTTCAACCTGTTACAGGTAGTCTGTATCGGGGCAAGCATGCGTCAGATGCAGGTCGTGTGCAAGTGGCGTACAAAATATGCACACCAAGATAGATCACCGTTACAACATAAAGTTTTGTTACAAATTGGGTAAATCATTTACCGAAATGTTACAGATGATACGGGCAGTGTATGGTGATGCAGCATTATCAAGAACCCCGAAACAAAAAGACAGAGGGGCGAAGTGGAAAGGACAGTTCTCGCTCATAAAGGAAAAAAACACAAAAACACAGATGTCGAAATCTAAGACAAAGGTGCTGCTGATCGCATTTTTTGATTCCCAAGGACTGATCACCATGAATTTGTCCCTGAAAACCAAACAATCAATCAGTGGTATTACAAGGAAGTGCTTGGTCCCCTCAGAAACAGGATGAAGCAGGTTAGGAAGGACCTCTGTGATTCTGGCCAATGGTTTCTCTTACACGATAATGCTCAGCCTCATACCGCATTGTCTGTACAACAATACCTTGCTAAGCATTCAGTGACTAATCAATCACCCTCCATATTCTGCGGACTTATCGCCTGCTGATTTTTCCCTCGGACATTAAATTAAATGTTACACATATTTTACGAACACTTACTGTCAATGACTTTCAACAGTGTTTCTAAGACCTGTATGAAAGCTGGTCAAAGTGTATTGCCTCCTCTGGTGATTATTTTGAAGGTGATAAAGTCATTTGAAGGTCATTACTTGTTTTCATTCCTAAAAAAAAAAGAAGTTCGATCAGAGCTTCCCCTACTGACTGAAGAAAGTCTGATAGATGCACCTTCTTCTTATCAATTGCACGCCTCGTTTCCTTGTATACAATGAAGGTATTTGCTGCTGACATGATCAGTATATGAAAAAAAAGTTTTTTCCACCATTTTAGCTGCCCTCTGTTGAATGGATAGTAAGCGAATAATTGGTTACTTCTGTCTACACCATTTTTTTTTACATTGTAGTCCAACACCACATCTGTTTTGTCTTCATGACTGGACCTCCCCGTGCCTTCACAAGAACATCAGATCATGTAGCTCTATGTTTAGTTGAGAGCATCAAGACATCTCTCGTATCTTTCCATTTCAGGCACAAGAGATGGTTCTTGCGCATGTACACCATTTCACCTTTCTTCGGTTTCTTTTGAACTACAGTAGCTTTTGGTAGTTGCTTTCTTTTTCGCATACATGTTCCAACAGCCATTGTTTTCTTTTCCCACAAAGCATCAAAGAGTAAAGGAGAAGTGTAAAATCTGTCCATGTAAATGGTATGTCCTTTCTCAAGATATGCATGGAGAAGTCTGCCAAAATGGGAGACAATACTGTTATCCTCGGCACCTTTTCCTGTGTACACTTCCATATTCAATACATATCCACTTTCTGCATCACACACGAAACAGTTTTATACCATACTTTTCTGGTTTGTTCTTCAACTACACACGAAAATGAATTTGTTCCCGAAATCCACAAATACCTTCATCAACTGTCAAATTTGGACCAGGATGAAATGATGAAGAACATGCATGGATGAGAAAGTGGATCATGATTAGGATTACCTCTGGAAATGTAGGTACTATTATCATTCAAATGGAGATTTGAGAGTATTGCTTGAAAACTATTTCTTCTCATCACAGACGGCTCAAAAGTAGTGGAGATAAAGCAGATGAAGACCAGTAAGATCTGATGCTTGCTAGGTTTCCTTACGATACACTTATGAAAAATTATTGAAAAAAACATGTAGATTTCATGTAACTTTACTGGTGCCCAGGACCTGAAAATACTATTAGGTTTCAGGGGATTTGAACGTCTAAGTTTATCTATGACAGAAGCAACATACCCCTTAGTTTCAGTTTTATGTGTTTCATCATTTTGTTATTTTCATGTAGTTTACGGTTATTACAAGCATAAGAAAACAGTTTTTCTTTGTGACGTTTCAGGAGAACACACGCTCCTTTCATCAGACATTTATTTTCATTTTGACTAAAGATACAGTTATAACAATTTTTTTTTTAAACAAAAAGAATCCGTTATATAATGGATGTTGTCAATGTTACATTGTTGTAATATAGCAACTTAACTGTGAAAAAAGCAGTCTGTTTTATTTTTATTTCAGATTTTTTTAAAATTATGTATCTCAAATATCATCAGGTAATTCAAATTCATAATTGTTTTCACAAAGTCTCTTGATATTTTCTGTTACATTAAATTTTAAAGATGGTGGCTTACTCCATTTGTGAAAAAGAAAACTCCATACTGGATCTATATTACCATTTTCATTATTTAATTTATTCCAGTGTTCTTCTGCAATGAACGAAGCTTCCCAGACATGCAACTCTGTGTTTCCCGTTAATCTTTTTAAAACCCTTCTCTTTTTAATCAAATGCTTCTCTTCGATGATATGAGTTGACAAACCTGTTCTTGGGTTTCGATTTATAATGTACAAATCGTGTTCGTGACATCTTATTGCCATTTTCCTTGCTGTTTGTCCCACATGATCCTTTGAACATGAACAACTTATACAGGGTGTCCCACGAACGGCGCAACTGGGAATTAAGAGTGGCGTTACTTTGTAACCGAAATCTGTACATACATAAGTCATACACCAAATGTTAGCCCTGTCCAAGTAGATATTTTTAAACATAGAAACAACAAACGGGGTGCAGTGTTGTTCATGCAGTGTTGCCAAATGTAAGTGAAAGTGTAAATTTATTTTTCCACAAAGCATGGAAAATTGCATGTCAAACATTCGTACGGAAATTTGGACGTCAATTTCCACCTTGGGTAGGTGGACTATGTCGCCATCTATAGTTCAGAGAAGAAAACCAATCGTTTTCGCGTATAGCCAATCCTGAAATGCCTCAAAGGCGTACCGGTCCAAATGGGTGTTTTAAAAAAATTATGAGGTACAGTGGCAACACTGTTGATGTTTGAAGGCAACAAAAGGTGTGTTTAGTGATGGTCTATGACATGGAAATACTGGAAACAGGAAAAAAAAAAAAAGAAAATGAAAATTATGGTGAAAAAAGTGTTACTTACCTACTCCTGGCAACCATGCAATGCGATAAGAGTGCCCACCGAACGAGAACAAAAGAAACAGTTAGTTGTGTACTCGGAACTGTTTGAGCCGTGCATTTCGCATTGTTCGTAGGGGAAGATTAGAATTGTTCTGTGAAATGAAGTACTCTTTGGAAGAGAGGGTGTTCATTGTGGAACATTATTTTTGTTCAAAATCGTACACTAGCGTAAAAACTGTGTTTCGCGAGAAATATCCGAATATCAGTGTTCCAGAAAATTCGACGATACATCAACTTGTTTCCAGATTTTGTGAAACAGTATCAGTTAATGACAAACCCTACCACAGACAACCACCAGTTTTGACACAACGTGTGCTGCAGGATGTGGAGCAGAGAATATCACAATCTCCCAGGAAATCTGTTCGTAAACTTGCTGCACAGTCAGGTGTATCAAAAACAACAACTCACCGAGCGTTAAAACAATTGCACCTACGTGCATATAAGGTACAGGTTGTGCAAGAACTGAAGGAAGCAGACAAAGGTGCACGTGTAAGATACTGCCAGTGGTTTAGTAATTTTATTAGAGACAAGGGTGTGAATATTTTGGATAAGGTTTTTTCACGGATGAAGCATGGTTCTACTTAAATGGATATGTCAAAAGTCAAAATTCTCGACACTGGTCAAGTAACAATCCCCATTTGTTACATGAACAATCACTTCATCCACAAAAGATCAGTGTGTGGTGCGCAATTTCGCGGAGAAAAATAATAGACCATCACTAAACGCACCTTTTGTTGCCTTCAAACATCAACAGTGTTGCCACTGTGCCTCATATTTTTTTAAAAAACACCCATTTGGACCGGTACGCCTTTACGAGGCATTTCAGGATTGGCTATTTTATGCGACGATGAAGCATTTTCCTTCATTACATAGAATCTCCAATTGTTAATGCGATAGGTACAGATATCAAACTCTACATCAGATATGTAGATGATGTGCTAATTATTGCTAAAAATGAGAACACCATCATGGACGTATTTAAATTGTTAAATGAATCACATCACATCATCGCATAAAATTCACTTGCGAACCCATGAATAACAATGTAATTTCTTTCCTTGATCTGCAAATTAAGACAACTGACTCAACAATTCAAACATCAGTCCATAGGAAAAAATTAGCGGGGCAAAAATACATCCATGCCAATTCAGAACATTCACGTATAACAATGGATAACATATTTTTATTTTTTTTCCTGAGAGCACAAAGACTATGTTCTAATAATGAGGATATCAAAAATGAAGAAGAAAGGCTTTTTAATATAGCAAAAGAAAATGGCTTTCACACTAAGAGAATAAACCAAATCAAAAAACAAGTCGCAAGAAAACTAAAGGAAAAGAGAAATACAGACAAAGATGAAAAATCTGTTGAAAAGAAATTTGTGTGCATTCCATTCCACAAGGGATTCTCACATAAAATTGCAAAAATTTTAAGATTTAATTTTAAAATTGTTTTTAAATCACCAAGAAGTTTGGGCCCGACCCTGTGGTCGAGTGGTTAGCACATCGCGCTGCGATGCCAAGGGTCCCAGGTTCGAATCCCGGTCGGGCTTGGTTGTTTGTGAATGTCCATTCATCAATTTCATCATTTCATCACTCATCCCCATCTTCGCAAATTAGCCAAGAGGCACAAAACGCGAAGTAAAATAAACTAAATCAATCAAAACCAAGAAGTTTGGAATGTACATTTAATGAATTCAAAATGAGAAACTCTCTACCAGATGTGGAAACCACAGGAATATATAATATAAGTTGTTCATGTTCAAAGGATTATGTGGGACAAACAGCAAGGAAAATGGCAATAAGATGGCACGAACATGATTTCGACATTATAAATCTAAACCCAAGAACAGATTTGTGAACTCATATCATCGAAGAGAAGCATTTGATTAAAATGAGAAGGGTTTTAAAAAGATTAACGGGAAACACAGAGTTGAATGTCTGGTAAGCTTCGTTCATTGCATTCGTTCTTATGCTTGTAATAACCGTAAACTACAGGAAAATAATTTTATAATGCAAGCAATGTGTACATACAAGAAAAACTATTCATCATTGTGTTAGGGGAAAAATAGAAAAGCAGTCATATGACATTGATGATTCATCTATTTATGCAGTTACACCAACGTGTTCCTGGAAAACCGGTTTACTTGGAAGTACATCTATATTTGTCCATCCTGGGTCAGAGCACTGCACATCGAGCCTTGGTCGCTTCCTTGAGTTTGAAGCTACTGGTTTTGTTTGTTGATGATATACACGACCAAGCAGAAAGTGTACAATGGCCACATGTCGTGGGATTGGAGATGAGGTGACTGGTTGGGCCAAATCCAATCTATTTTCCGAATCTGAATTTTCTCCAAAATCTGCAATAAAAAAAAAAAAAAAATATGTACTATACACCTCCATGCATTGAACGTGTAGGTCATAAGGTAAAGCTAACCTCTATGCATTGCACCGCACGATGAATTACAGGGGGTGTTCCATTTCTTTCGATTGGAAGTCATTGGTCAAGTGCATGGGGGCCCATAGGAGTTCTCTCAAGAGGGGGGGGGTCTCTTCAAGATTCCATATGTAGGGTGTACTGAAATGGATCCTATCATCAACATAAAAAGTAATGTTAGCATACTAAATTCCATTAACCAGGAAAGGGAGCTCGAGCCCCCCCCCCCCCTGCTCCCATATCGGCACCAATGGTCAAGTTTGCGTGTTTCGTGTGTTTGTGAGTGATGATAGACCACTAAAAATATAAGCCTAGTACTGCAATCAATGAAATGAAGGGGTGTAAGGGGTGACCTTCCACGTAGGCGCCCAAAAGTCAACCTCACTTCCACGTAGTGCACCCTGGACTAAAGACTAACGAGGCTCTGGCGACTGGCACTATGGCCAGTATAATTTTGTGTGTGTTGTCCTGTTTGTTGTCCTTGTGTGTGCTGAGTGCCCGTTTACGGCCTCAGCTTTTAACAGAAGTCAGAACATTTTAACATTTTTAGTTATGCAACGCTAGAGTTGTTACTTGTAATGATAAGGGGCTGGCCCCCGTATAATGTGACGGGAGCAAAATAGCCTAAGTGCTGACGCTCCCAAAATTTTAAATTCAAAATCAAAATCAAAAATGAAATGAAATATTACAAAAAACAAAAAATGCATACCTGTTGATTCGGGTATAAAAATCAGGATTGCCATCAGAATAGTCATCTAAAAACTCCAGCTTTCTCTCTGATCCAGAATCTATACATCATTATTCTACTGTCAACTCTCCTAAAGCTTCAGCAATATCGCTGACACTAAGTCCTTTCGGCATTTTGCCTATTTTGCTTCAAAAGTGGCTCAAACTTCACAAAGACTTGCAGCAAGACACTTCTTTGTATCACATTACGTGCCCGTTTCCTGTGTTTTTGTGCTTTCCATTCAATGAGAAGATGGTTCAAAATTTCACCACCACGGTAAAGCACAATGCAGAGGCATAGAGGAAGGGAGGGGGTTATGGAATACCATTTTGTACATGGTAATAATTTCATGAGTATTTATGTAAAAGACATAATTCTTATGTGACAACACAGGTAATATAATACTGTTTATTATATAGTATCAAGAAGTTCTAGTTACGCATACAAAAAATGTGATCACAAAAAATGAAAAAGGAAAAAAAAGGCGAGGGTTATGGAATAGGGGGGGGGTATATTCATATTCTTTATTTCCGTTGACCCATGTCCATAGGTATGGAAATCGGGGTGTAAGGGGTGACCTTCCACATAGTACACCCAAATGTCAACCTCACTTCCACATTAGTACACCCTGGACTGAAGACTAACGAGGCTCTGGCAACTGACCCCATGGCCAGTATAATTTTGTTTGTATTGTCCTGTTGTCCTTATGTGTGCTGGGTGCCCGTTTACAGCCTCAGCTTTTAACAGAAGTCAGAATATTTTAAGATTTTTAATTATGCAACGTTAGAGTTGTTCTTTGTAATGATAAGGGGCTGGCCCCCGTATAATGTCACGGGAGCAAAATAGCCTAAGTGCTGACGCTCCCACAATTTTAAAATCAAATTCAAAATTGAAATAGGTATGGAAATCGTCATATAACAATACATACAGTAATAAAATATTAATACAATTTTAGACATGGATTACAGTAATGATTTAAGAACTACTACATGAAGGAAATCCAAATACACTAATAAAATATTAATACAATTATAGGCAAGAATTACAGCAATGATTTGAAGAACTTCTACATGAAGGAAATCCAAATAAAGGAAGAATATACTATTGGAGTGAAATATTTAAGGCGAGCACAATAATAAGCGAAGAAGATTTTTTAGTGTAAAAATAAGATGTAAAAGTAAATATGTAACTTATACAACATGGAAGAATGCAATATATATACAGAACTGATTAATGATCATTTAGGCACAATAATAGCATATAGTGAATACTTCGTACATTATAAGTAGTATAATTCCATTTTCTGTACAACAGAGCCCTCTTTGTTGACAATTTATGTAATTTAATATTTACAAATTTAGAAATTCATTTATTGAATAAAAACAATGTCGTAATAAGAATTTTGTTAGTTCCCTCTTAAATTGCGTAGTTTATTCATTGTTTTCATGTGATCAGGTAATTTGTTATACAGGTGGATACCTACGAATTTAGGACCTTTTTCAAGGAGAGTGGTAGTATGAGTTTGTATAACCAGATTGTGATTTTTTCTTGTGTTGTATTGATGTACTTCCTTGATACGTTTGGAGAAACTATACATATCTTGTTTTACATAGCACAGTAAATGTAATATACACTGCTCAAAATTATTAGGGGATCAGGCAAAAATAAGTAGGGGATCAGATCAGATATATTGTCAGCGCTTGTATGAGCTACAATCAGCTGCTAAAGCCCCGTAAACGAAAGTTCCAGTGCCTTAAACATGACGTAACCTTTGCACTGGTGATATTAGAGGGTAGAGGGGAGGAGTGTGTGCATGCTGGAGTTGTATGCTAGTCGTCTCTGGTTAGTGATACAGTTCAGTTGGAGAAGGCAAAGGTTCAGGTGAGAAAGTCAATGCCGCACCAACCTCATTTACTGGAAGCTGGGCAGTCACAACTCCAGGTAGCACACGCCATTGGAGTGTCGCAAAGTGTGATTTTCAGACTATGGAATAGTTTTGAAACAATAGAAAGTGTTCACAGAAGACAAGGCCAAGGTCGTCCACGAGCAACAACATCGAGGGAGGACTGTTATCTCTTAATCACAGACTGTCGGAACAGGGGACAGAATGCAACGCTACTGCAACGTGCCTGGCAAACAGCAACGGGACGCAGAGTGTTATCGCAAACTGACCGGAATCGTCTTCATGAAGGTGGCCTCTATGCACGTAGGCCCATGGTGTGGGTTCCATTAACGTTACAACACCGTAGAGCCCGTAGAAACTGGGTGGAGGAACATCGTGGTTGGGGACATGCCGAATGGAGGTCCGTTCTGTTCTCTGATGAGTCGCGATTCAGTGTGGAACCTGAGTCGACGTGTTCTCATCTGGAGGGAACGCGGAACACGAAACAACCCAGCTTTTGTGCACGAACATTCCCGATATGGTGGAGGTGGACTGAGGGAGTGGGCAGGAATCAGTATTGGTGGACATTCGGACCTGCACATCATCCGCAATGGCACCTTGACAGCTCGAAGGTATAGAGACGAGATCCTCCGACCTTATGTCATGCCTTATGCTGGTGCCATTGGTGATTCTTTCAGTTTCATGGATGATAATGCTCGTCCACATAGAGCTGGGTTGGTGGACGACATGCTGGACCAGGAGGGTATCGAGCGTCTGCCCTGTCCAGCTTGCTCTCCAGACTTAAATCCAATCGAGCACACCTGGGATGCACTAGGCCGACAAGTTGCAGCTCGATCAGCACCTCCCACAACTCGTGTTGAGCTGGAAATTGCCCTTCTGGCAGAGTGGCGACGTATCCCCCAACAGCTCATTGACCAGCTCATTGATTCCATGCCAAGCAGGTGTGCAAGAGTATTGGCCGTTAGGGTAGACCATACACCTTACTAGAGGAGAGTTCCTGTAGTGTCTTTGTGCTTTTTTATGCTGTCCTACTGATGCTCTAATTGTCATATCGCGTGACATGTCATTAATATAATTAACATCAGGTATCATGACAGCATATCTTGCTGTAACTATTCTCAGAATGTAATAAAGGATCTGGTATTAGTATGCCTACATGAGTTTTGATATCTGGTCTGATCTACTTATTTTTGCCTGATCCCCTAATTATTTTGAGCAGTCTATATAGGCAAGGTAATAGTAGAATGCCAAGATCCCTGAAAATTTTCCTACATGGTTAATTTATTTTCTTTCCTGCCATAGTTCGTACTACTCTCTTCTGCAAAAAAAAAAAAAAAAAAAAAAAAAAAATGCACTGTTTCTAGCATTTTCCCAAAATACAATTCCATATGTTAGTTGTAACTGGAAAAGACTGAAATATGTTATTCTTATTGTCTCCCTGCTTATTATGGATCTTAAGGTTCGTATACCATATATGGTTTTGCTTAATTTCCCTGCTAGGTGCTCTATATGTATGTCCCAGTTGAGATCTTCCTGTATCCAAATACCCAGGAATTTTATGGAATTTGTATATTTGACGTGTTCATTTTCTAGTTTTATTATTGGTTCTTCATTGTTCTTATTTCTTGAATGACGGAATTTTATTGCTAAAGTTTTGTTTTTATTTATCGTCAACTTATTTGTGGGGAACCATTTGGAGAGTTCGTTTGAGGTGTTTTTTATATTTGAATTTAGAATTTGTTCATTTTTGCCAGTTATCACAATGCTCATGTCATCTGCATATAAGGTAGTTTTAACTGAGGGTAAGTTTGAAGGCAGGTCATTTATGTATATGGTAAAGAGTACTGGCCCTAGAATAGAGCCTTGAGGAACACCACATGTCACTTCTTCTAGCCTAGAGATATGGGAAGAAGCATTGGTATTTGTCCCTTCTACATGTAAGATCTCTACAGCTTGACTTGCGATTTTTGCAGGCAAGATCCAGGTGTTGACTATACTCCTTATTTCATAGTGATTTAACTTTTTCAGAAGTTGGTCATGCGATACTGTGTCGAAAGCTTTTGATAGATCAAGAAAGTGTCCAGGAGTTGTCTGACATGTTTGATGTATTCAAATATTGCTGTAGTTGTTGATTTGCCTTTACGGAAACCATGTTGTGATTTAGATATTGTGTTGTTTTTATTTAACTCTTTCGCTGCAGTCGTCACATTTATGCACAGCACGCCAGGTGCCTTGCTCCGCGGAAGTCGCATTATTGCGAGTTCATACTTCCATAGTAGCCTTCTGACATCTGTTGATAGTATTTGGAACTACAGTAGAGCGTCGATTATCCGAAGTAATTGGGGGACATGGGTGTTCGGAAAATCGAACTGTACATGTTTATTTGCCAAAAAGAAGTACTGTACAGTAAATTTATTCATAAAAACAGGCATCTCTTTAAGTATGTATTACAAAGTAACGTACAAAGGCAACTTTAGTAGGAATATATAGTATGTGGTATAGTTTATTAAACAAAAATATGTACATATTACATACGCATTTTGCATGAACAATACACACAGTACACAAAATTAACGTTTAAAAAAATCCTTTATTTTGGTCTGTCTAAGCAAGCCTACACGCTTACGAGCAGCTAAGTCACGTACTTTTTTCATTACAGATATCTGAAAGTGAGCGAGTACACAGTTCGGTTAAGCGGTCGTTCGGTTGACCGACGTTCGGATAATCGACGCTCTACTGTATTTGAACTTGTAGTTTTGTTTTTATCCGTATGGTGTCGCTAATTACGCCTCTGTTTAGAATTCTTTGACATACGAGCGTTGAGTGCTCTGACATGTCAGTTTCAAATGCATTTTCGAATGTAAACAACATGGCTTTGTCAAGTCGTCAACACTTGTCTGATAATGATGTTACTCAGAATCAGAAGGTGAATTAAGTTGTGACGATAACAGCAACAGTTTTTATGAGACTTCAAGTGGTGACAGTGATTGTGTAGTGTCTGATGAAGAATTTGTACCGCCATCCGTAACATCATGGAGCAGAGTGTAAAACAGCATTGATCTAGGTGCGGGAAGTTCGACACAGGCAAGTGCTAAGTTACTTGGTGACAGTACAGTATTTAGCACACCATTTTCTTGTTTTAGCAAATATTTCCCCCGCTCAGTATTTGAACACACAGCAGAACAAACTGAAGTTTTCGCCACCCACTATCTTCATACTACTTACGAATTTCCACGCCGCTCCAGATTTCATGCTTGGAATGGCTGCAATGCAGATGACATTCAGGCAATGGTTGTCCTGGAAATAGGAATGGGGATGAGCAATACTTCTCACTGTCTAAATATAACCCCAAATTATGCAAATGTCATGTCAAGGGATAAATACTTTCTCCTACGTTCTTTGTTACATTTCAATGACAATGAAGCACAGGTTGGAAAGGGACAACCTGGTTATGACCCACTCTTCAAAATTAGACCTATCATTGAAATAGTAGAGAACACTTATCTTGAACACTTCTATCGTGGGTCAGAAATATCAGTAGATGAAACTATGCTCCGTTTCAAGGGCCGTTTATGGTTCAAGCAGTATATGCCATCCAAACCTTCTGCCAAGTGGGGTGTAAAAGTTTGGTCTTGCTGTGACAGCAAAACTGGATTTCTTTGTAAATTTGATGTCTATACTGGAAAGTCTAAGGATTATTAACCCATTACGAGTGGGTTTGAGAATAAAGGCCATATCCTGGATTGTGACAACTTTTTCTCCAGTCCTGCTCTTTTTCACAAAGTAAGTAAAAGGGCATAGGTGCCTGTGGAACTGTGAGGATAAACAGAAAAGGCCTACCTGTTGAAATGAAGCCACAGTTTTGTAAAATGAAAAAAGGTGATGATCCTAAGTTTTGGGTGAATGCTGAAAAGAACATTGTTACCTGCACTTGGCAAGATACAGGCCGAGTAAATCTTATGTCTACTGTACGCGATACTGACACTGAATTAGTGAAAGTACGGTCTAAAACAAGTGAAAGTGGATATCGTACTCTGTCTAAACCTAAACTGGCAGGGCACTACAATAAACATATGAATGGGGTAGATAAATTTCATCAGATGTCAACAAACTATAGATACACACAAAAAAATATCAAGTAGTATCATGTTCTATAGTATTTTCTAATTGAAACGGCCCTTGTCAACGGGCGTATCACCTACATCATGGCTACAGGGAAGAAAATATCTGGCACCAAATTTCGCCATGATTGAGGGACTCCTGGAGAATTACAACAGAGCACCGCCTGCTAAGAAAGGAAGAAGATCTGACACGTTACCAGAAGCTCGACTGAAGAAACGTCATTTCAACCAACAATTTGAAGAGAAGTCACACAGACCTGACTGCTGTGTTCCATGAGACCCTCGCAGTGCAAATTCAAGGGAAAGAAAGACTGTAACAGGAAGCAAACATCTTTCTACTGTTCAGCATGTCCAGAAGAGCCACCACTGTGCGTCATCCCATGTTTTGAGAAATACCATACCATCAGGAACTACAGAATGGTTTGCCAGTGCAAGGAATGACTTTTGTAAGTTCTCTATAACATATTTTGCAATGTAATTTTTTAAAATTATTCTTTCTAAAAAAATGTTTTTTCTTCTTCAAAATTTCAAAATATCATACCACCAGGGAGTACAGAATGGTTTGCCAGTGCAAGGAATGACCTTTGTAAGTTCTCTATAACATATTTTGCAATGTAATTGTGTAAAATTATTGTTTCTAAAAAAATGTTTGTTTTTTTAATTTCAAAATTTTTCAAAATATCATACCACCAGGACTACAGAATGGTTTTCCAGTGCAAGGAATGACTTTTGTAAGATCTCTCTCATATAATGCAATGTAATTGTGAAAACTATTTGTTTATATAAAAAATATATTTTCAAATTTAATTACACAGCCAAGGGATATTTTGTGCCAGAGAATTCCGCAGCGAAAGAGTTCAGAAAGTTGTAATTTGTTTATTCATTGCAATTTCCATGATTTTTGAGAAGGGTGAAAGCAGTGCTATGGGCCTGTAATTATCTACACTATGCTTATCCCCTTTTTTATACACAGGTTTGTTTTTTTGCTTGTTTTAGTTTATCTGGGAACACACCAGTAACAAAGGATAAGTTCACTAGATAACATAATGGGTGTGACATTTCTTTATAGTTGAGGATGGAATTTCATCCAAGCCAGTTGACCATTTGCTCTTCATTTTTAAGATGATGTTTGTCAGTTCCTCAACAGAGACTTGGCATAGAAACATTGATGCACTAGGTGTATTCATTTTAACCTTACCAGAGTTTTGATTGGTTTTGACTTTATCCTTATTTACATTGATTAGGTATTTATTAAAAAAGTTTGGCACTATGAAAGGATCGCTTATGTTTGTATCATTTTGATAAAGTGTGATGTTTTTTAGCTTTTTGCAATTTCCCTGCAGTTTTTTTTTATTATGCCCCACATTGCTCTGGATTTATTTGAAGAGTCTGAAATTAGTTTCCCATTATTCCCTTTCTTTGCAGCTGGTAACACACGTTTATATGTTGACTTGTATTTCTTGAAGTATTCTTCAAAATCAATTGTTACAGCTGTGCTTTTCATAGCCCTGTTTAGGAATCTAATTCTATCACTAGCTATCTTTATTCCTTTCGTGATCCAAGGTTTCTCTTTCTGTGTTGCCCTTTAACTTCCTTCTTTGGGAAGTCTACATCAAAGTAGTAAGAAAATATGCAATGAAATTTGTAGAATGCATCATTTACTGTGCTACACCCGTATATATGTTTCCAATCTTCATTGCTGAGTAAGTGATTGAAGTAAGTTGTATTTTCGTCATTAAAAACTCTTTTGGTGGTATAATCATTTATTTGTTTAACATTGCTATTGCGTTGTGAAAATGGTGTTGAAAGTGAGAAAGACTGTGCAAAGTGATCTGAAAATCCAGTGTCAAAAACCTCTACTGTGCATTGGTCGACTAGTGTGTTCAATAGAATTTGGTCCATAGCACTTTTTGTATTTTTTGTTACTCTGGTAGGTACTTTAACCATTGCTTCTAGGTTGAACATGTTAAGAAGCATGTTTAATTCATGATTTACATTCTTTTTTAGAAAATTAACATTTAGATCACCTATCACTGCTACCTTTTTGTTGGACTGCTGAAAGTGATTTACAATAACTTCCATGTTACTGACAAAGATCACAACAATCACTTTCTGTATACATATATGATTATATATTTTAATTCTGGCAATTCGATAATGCATGATTCAAAGTGTTTTTTAATGTTGAGGTGAGCAAACTTTTTGCATTCCTCTACTGCAATATCAATTTTACTATGGGGTGTAAGGGGTACCTTCGACGTAGGGGCCCAAAAGTCAACCTCACTTCCACGTAGTACACCCTGGACTGTAGACTAACGAGGCTCTGGCAACTGGCACTATGGCCAGTATAATTTTGTGTGTATGTTGTCCTGTTTTATGTCCTTGTGTGTGCTGAGTGCCCGTTTAGACCCTCAGCTTTAACAAAAGTCAGAAGATTTAAGCTTTTTAGTTATCCAACGTTAGTTGTCATTTGTAATGATAAGGGGCTGGCCCCTGTATAATGTGATGAGTGCAAAATAGCCTAAGTGCTGAAGCACCCAAAATTTTGAATTCAAATTCAAAAAATTCAAAATCAATTTTACTATACTCCTGAATTTACTTCTTGAAAAGTTTGAAGTTAAAATGAAGTTTGGAAAATTTACACAACATATTTCATCATGTTTTAGCCAATGCTCAGTGAAACAGAGTACTTCCACGTAGTACACCCAAATGTCAACCTCACTTCGACATTAGTGCACCCTGGACCGAAGACTAACAAGGCTCTGGCGACTGGCCCCATGGCCAGTATAATTTTGTTTGTATTGTCCTGTTCTTTTGTCCTTATGTGTGCTGAGTGCCCCTTTACAGCCTCAGCTTTTAACAGAAGTCAGAACATTTTAATTTTTTTTTAGTTATGCAATGTTAGAGTTGTTATTTGAAGTGGCCGCGGTGGCTCAGTCGGTAACGCGTCTGACTACCATGCTCAAGGTCCCGGGTTCGATCCCCGGCCGGTTCAAATCCGGGAACTTTTCTAACGGTGAAAGCGGCCCCGGCGCCCACCCAGCGTCGAATAACATGGGTACCTGGGGGAAACCCTGGGGGGTAAAGGCGGTTAGGGGCGTGATGCTGATCACATCACCCCCACTCACGACCGGATCAAGAAAGTGTGGGGCGTTACCCCCACACCCCCTATACGCCTTCATGGCCTGTGCTATGCACAGGGGAACACTTTACCTTTTTTTTTAGAGTTGTTATTTGTAATGATAAGGGGCTGGCCCCCGTATAATGTGGTGGGAGCAAAATAGCCTAAGTGCTGACGCTCCCAAAATTTTAAATTCATATCAAATCAGTGAAACAGATGTTTTTATCTGCTAACTTATCAGCTAGGAGTGTTTCTAACATTAGTTTCTTTTTCGGTGTTTAGTCCTTGGATGTTTTGATGGAATATATTCAGAGATATTGATCCTCTACCATTTCTTACCAAATTACCGTTTCTCTTAACATTCATCGTACACATTATTTTGTTATCTACATTTGAATTTACAACTTGAAGGTTTTGGTGAGAATTATTTAAGGTTTCTAACTTCCTGTAACTTACCATAGTATCCATAGAGCCCACTGAACCAATTACATTCCCCATAAAAAATTGCTGTCATGCATTAACTGGACTTTCCTTTCCCTTGTGGATTTCCGACGGGTATCTTCAATACTTCTATTTGGACTGTCACTAGTCAAACTTTCCTTTGATTCACTATAATCTTGATTGTTTTTAGCATTTTTCTTGATGTGGTTACAACTATTTACTATTTCCTGATTTACTTCTGTGATATCTTGAAGTAAGGGTTGTGGCAAGGGTAAATTCTTAGTCTTCTCAGTAGGATTTGGAGCCGGAAGAACTATAGCATTTTTCCCATTGTGGGGGGGGGGGAGGTGTACTGTTTACCAATAGGGAAAGTTCGTCACACAGCAAATCTTTCCCTCTTCTATTTAAGTGTTGGCTGTGGGTGGTATGACCATCTCTTCCGATTTCATTTGCACTTTCGGGAAAACTTTGCAAACTTTGGAGAATTTGGAGTTTGCCTTCTTTACTTCCACATTTACACATGATGATTGCATTAGGTCGTATCGTAGTGGGATGGTACTAACAGTAACGTTTGTATTTTTTACTGTTTCAAGGCAAGTTTTGAGGGCTATAATTGCTGATTTTGTGTCGTTCCTTGCTACGTCATTAGATCCACCCATTATGATGACGTAGTCATCGCTTCCATAGTCCTTGTACTTGAAAGCCACTGAATTAACTACTTAATGGTGCCCCGGGTTTGGTAACTCCAGTTACTTCGTAATCCGCATGTCTCTGTTACTCTCGTCGCAATGCCACGACTATGGCTATCCCCCAGAATCAAAATCTTCCCTTTGAGCCCTTTGTTTTGTACAGCGTTATCGTCTTGGTTCTTCCTGTATGGGCGATTTTTAGTCTTTTTTCGCATTTCTCCCAGTTGAGCAGTCAAACCTTGTTGCCATGGGGCTAACATCTTCACTGTTTAGCACCTCGAATCGATTATGGTGCACAAATTTGTATCGTCCATTTGTGTTGGAACTCGAATTTATCAGAGATTTCTTATTTACGTTTACAACCTCCGACCACATGTTTGAGTTTTTCACATCATTTAGTCCTCTTTTCTCGTTCAATAGTTCTAGTTTGTCTGCTTCAAGAACCTTAATGATTTCATTCTTGGACGAGAGCTCAAGATGAAGTCTTTCTATCTCGTTTAATTCTGTCCCGGCATTTTGTGACTTTTCACTCACTTTACCTATTTTCCGAGCAAATACAGTTGTCTTGTAGCTTCGCAATGTTGTGCACTTACAAACAGCTTCTTTACAGCCTTTTACCTTTTAGTTAAGGATTTTTTCACGAGCTCTTCTACACGCACTAGTATGACCGGCGGCTTTTTTTGTTGTTTTTTTTGTAATACTATTTACTGCAATTGTCATTTTAGGCTCATTTGCAGAAATCGCAAATGTAAATGTCTTGTTTCACAGCCTGAACAAACTTCATGAGCCCACATGTGGCCCATAACACACATTACCAAAGTTTCCCTCTAACGTTCTCGGAAAATTTGTGGTCTCAGAAGGTACATGTTGCTTCCTCATTGCCAGGTTCGAGGTGCACAGGAACGGTTTCATCATCACTAGTGTTGCAGTTCTATTCGATCTGAATCACTAGAACTAGTGGAACTAATGACTTCTACAACCTGAGTGAACTTTTTACTTTGAAAGTCTTTAGTTGTAGTTTTGGTTAGCTGCTTTGATCCTCGCTTTTGACGTGCACATTGTAGAGATAGCTTATAAGGTGAGGATGTAAGGAGTTGTGCTGAGCCTTTGGGACGTCCACACGCCAACACTTTCTTTTATGTGGTGGTGGTGGTGAAATATCAAAGGCCAACCCATCCACTGTGCTTGTCGATGGCCCTAAAAATAACAGATAAATAAACTCTAGCTGTAGACTAACAATTTTTGCAGCCTGTGGGAAAACATGAAAAAATGCAGAAGAGAGAAAACAGAATATGAAAGCACGAATTTTACAGAGGTTTAGTAGACCCTCAAAGGAAAGAAATATGGTTCTTCCGGTAGAGAAATTCTGAGAGTGGTCTACAGCCTTAGCCAGCACCCGCAATGGAAATCGAGTTTTCATCGTTTTTCTGAATTCCAAGAGCAACAAAGCAGATAACAGTTCTGATCCATTTGAAACTTAAGCCCAAGTCCTAGAACCCTATCTGTAGTGGATACCATCTGTGAGCATCTTTTTTGATTGTAATCGGCAAACTCCTACCAGCAGCTTGCAAAACACTTATCTTGCAGTCTAGGTGTTGCACAAAAGTGCATTTTAGGGGTGTAAGGGGTGATTTTCCATGTAGTACACCCAACTGTCAACCTCACTTCCACCTTAGTACACCCTGGACTGTGTTTTACAGACGAACGAGGCTCTGGCGACTGGCCCTCTGGCCAGTATAATTTTTGTGTGTGTTGTCCTGTTTTTTGTCCTTGTGTGTGCTGAGTGCCCCTTTACAGCCTCAGCTTTTAACGAAAGTCAGAACATTTTAAGCTTTTAAGATTTTACTTATGCAACGTTAGAGTTGTTCTTTGTAAAGATAAGGGGCTGGACCCCGAATAATGTGACGGGTGCAAAATGGCTTAAGTGCTGACACACCCAAAATTTTAAAATCAAATCAAAAGTGCATTTTAATGTGGTGAACAACAAGTTTTGTGATTGCGAGAAAACGAAGGGCATTATCTAGATCAAGAGAATTACCAGAAAGGCAGTCAACTTTCACGCTAGTCCTATTGGATAATCCCGGTTCAATTCTCTGTTGTAATATCCTGCTGTGTGTTTATTGAAACTATAGGATCGTGTCTCATCTATAGGGGTGTAAGGGGTGACCTTCCACGTAGTACACCCAAATGTCAACCTCACTTCCACGTTAGTACACCCTGGACTGAAGACTAACGAGGCTCTGGCGACTGGCCCCATGGCCAGTATAATTTTGTTTGTATTGTCCTGTTGTCCTTATGTGTGCTGAGTGCCCCTTTACAGCCTCAGTTTTTAACAGAAGTCAGAACATTTGAAGATTTTTAATTCTGCAAAGTTAGAGTTGTTCTTTGTAATGATAAGGGGCTGGCCCCCGTATAATGTGAAGGGAGCAAAATAGCCTAAGTGCTGACGCTCCTACAATTTTAAAATCAAATTCAAATTCAAAGTGTGTCATCTATTCTACAGGGAGGTTATTTCAATCGTTTAACGCGAGAGGGTTCTCCGCCCGGCGGTCCCTTCATGCAACAGGTCACAGCAAATTGCGTTACAGGAAGTCCGTAACAGAAACTGCTTGTTTTGTAATGTTTCCACTTTCACATTTACAGTTACAATTACAATTGAAAGAAGCACTCATGCAGATTATTATTGTTATGAGAGATCCTCGTTCACTTGCAGTCAGGGAACCTACTTGTCTCTTCCCCTTCAAGCCTATGATCCGTGGGATTTTTGTCTGAACAACAGACAGTCCTGTTTCATCTACTACGTTATACATTCTTTCTGCAAGAAATTTGTGTTGCAAAAATAGACTATCAAGTATGTCGAAGAACTTGTAGATTTGCTCCTTACAGAACCCCAAAGCCCTTGCTTGTGACATGCCAGCAGGCCTACGCATTGCTAAAACTTTATGTCTCTTAAACCAGTTCCTACCCAGAAGTCCACCAGTAAATGGATGAGGAACATTGTTTTTTATAGCAAGCTGATAGGCCGTCTTTCGAACATCATTTCTTGTTAAGCTGTAGAACAAAGACTCCATGTGAATAGTCGAACAATTATTTTTTCATAGCAGCTGATAAAACTGCTTTGCCACCTAAATTCTTGTCAGCCACATCAGACGTTACTAAGCGAAACAGTGTAGTCCTGGGAAAATTGAAATGCCGTGAAGTTTTCAGGATTTTTCTCGTACTGCCTTAATAGCTTTTGCCATTTGTGCTGAATCCCACTCTTCCTTAGTTCGTGTTCTGGCACCAGTTTACTCTGCTTTGGCATTCTGATGTAGTATCTGAAAGAAATATCAGAAGAAGACTTCTTAACTCACATCTGCTGTCACAATGCACACAAATAATGTAATAAATATTCTATTATGAACTGAAATGTTTTTTAGTCTGTACATGCATTAGGCTTATTTTCAATTTTACGTAAATCATTGCGTACCCTTGGGGGTACATGTACCCCAGGTTGAATACTACTGAGCTAAACCATTTCTCAATAATTTTTCAACAATTGAAACGAAAATAATGTGTTTTTTTATTTTTTCAAGGCAATGGTTGCTTCATTTAATTCAACACGTAACGTTATGAACAGAATTGATTAAATAGGGTCTAATTGATTAAATAGGGTCTAATTGCTATTGTTTTTTACAGTTTAATTATACGCCATCTGAGAATTACAGAGGGGGTTATGGAATACCTGTTTATTTAAGTATTCCATAACCCCCTCCCATGTCCATTGAATTTTTAGCATCTACCACGAAATGACTTGATACAACAGCGAAAATTACTTTCATTCTCAATATTTAACATTCCATACCTCCATGCTTTATCATGTTGTTATACTAACTTGCTGTGTGTTTTATATTATCCAATTAGAAAAACTTAAATTAAAAATTCAAAGTTTGGTGTAACCTGCTTGTAAACTGGCGAGGATGGAATAACCTTAAGGTCAGCACATATACACCACTTAAATTGTTCGTAATTTAATTTCTGTAGTAGGTTCTGCATGTTCTCGTATGTTTCTTTCGTATGCACAGCATGAGCAACAGGGATGGCAGGATATTGATTGCCGTTGTGTAGTAACACTGCCTTGAGGCTAGTCCACGGCAAATCTACGAACAGTCTATATTCTTCAGTGATGTAGTCAAATTTCAGTTGTTCCATAAGCGACGGAATGTCACTGCAATACACCAAATCACCATCCTTTGTAAAATTAGGAACTAGGCTCACCTCTTTTTCTGTACATCGATATATTCACATCTCGGTCAAGTAGATGCCATTGTTGAAGTCGTGATGCCAGCAACAGGGCCTTGGTTTTCGGAAGGTTTAAGTCTCTGATCATATCATTCAGTTTTTCCTGACTTATCACATGTGGTTCCTTAGTGTCAGACACTGGGGCGTAATTGGGATCTGAATGCGTACTCGAAGATTGTGCAACATCCTGACAAGCCACAGGTTCTTCGTCAGATGAAACACTGCTCAGTGTGTATGAGTCTGTTGGTACAGGTACAGGCAGAACAACATCATGTGGGACAGGTCTCCTTGTTGAATCCAATTCAGGATACTGTATTTTATGCTTTGTGCCTTTTGAGAAACCTGTAATATTAGTGAGGCAGAAGTAACAGTCTGCAACATGATCCTGGAGCTCGTGGGGTGTAAGGGGTACCTTCCACGTAGGCACCCAAAAGTCAACCTCACTTCCACATAGTCCACCCTGGACTAAAGACAAACGAGGCTCTGGCGACTGGCACTATGGCCAGTATAATTATGTGTGTGGTGTCCTGTTTTTTTGTCTTTGTGTGTGCTGAGTGCCCGTTTACAGCCTCAGCTTTTAACAGAAGTCAGAAGATTTTAATAAAGTTTTTTAGTTATGCAACGTTAGAGTTGTTATTTGTAATGGTAAGGGGCTACGCCCCCGTATAATGTGAAGGGAACAAAATAGCCTAAGTGCTGATGCTCCCAAAATTTTAAATTCAAATTCAATCCCGGGGCTCGTCCCAAACCATAGGTACTGTGAACGGCATCGATTTGTGTGTACCTTTCAACCAGCCTTTTAGAGTACATGCACCCAAGTTACAACTTTGTTTGGGAGCCCAATCGCGATCCTGGTCGCCGACTTTACATCCAAAGTACAGGTGGTATGCTGTGTTTAGGAACGGTGACAATGGCCTACTTTGTCCCTTGAAGACCACTTCCCCACATATGTAGCAGAATGAATGCAAGTTCGTGGCATGTTGGTTTAACACAAATGTCAATATTTCACGCAGAATTTTTTTTTCCTTAACGGTATACACAGACACAAAGTAACTCGACTCTCTTACACCACGATCACCTCGGAAGTAAAATATGTGCTTCACGGGACAACGAGGTGGATGTCTTGGTGCCTTTTTGCAGCCACATCCGGTTTGTCATCTAGACAAATGAATCCTTTTACCTTGAAGGAAGCCGAGGTGACAGTGTAGAATAAAACATTGAACTCCAATGCACACAAATAAGCCTGTCACACATAGTGAGGATATTCTGTGCTAACCTGATACTATCTCCAATTAATTGATGATCATTCAAAAATAGGTGACAATTCAGTAAGGTAACTATCAGTGTTATTGTTAACATATTTACTATAATTACGATTGTTATAAGTTAGAGAACTGTTATGTGGAGAATTTCCTACAAAGTCCCTACTCATGTTACCTCCTACAACATGAGTAATTACTTGTTTTCCTGCATCGGAGTCACTTTATCGGTACTTCGATGCAGTTGGTCAAAGTTGTGATTGTTACGACCATTTTCCACTGAAAAACTTGCCACTTTTGGCCTGAGATTACAGTTTCTGATAACAGGGTTAGAATCTACACAACGTGAAGAATTTATCTTGAGTGATTCAAAATTTTCAATGACTTGCGATGCTTGTTGCAGAGACTTAACACCATTTACAATAATGTACTCGCTGATCTTGTACGGGAGTAAGGTGGCCAACTGAGCAACAAGGTGAGCTTCTTCAGCATATGGCTGTATGGCTTTAAGGTCTTTGTAATTTTTGCTCACAAACTTCAACATGCTGCTATGAGCAGATGCTGAAAAAGGTGTGTTGAGTATTTTAGTTAGGTTCACACTCTTCCACCGAGAATTCTCATAATGAGACAAAATTGCATCTTTAAATTCTTGGTATGTTGACCAGGAAGTTTTGTTCTGGTTGTACCAACTGTGCGTGGGGAATCCTTTAACTATCTTGGTAAATACAGCATATAATGTGACTTGCTAAGACCATAAAGATCCAACATTTCTACCACTTCCTCAAGGAACTCAGAAGGTGCAACCTCAGTTGAAATTCCATCAAAATGAGGAAATTTACTTAGATCCTGAGGTTTAATAAACACATGCTTCGGAATACCATTTGTAGAATTCAACGGCTCAATCAAAGAGTACTTATCAAGAGGAGAAAACTGAAAATTGACTATGTCACCAACATTTTCAACTTGAGAACTAAAATTTGGGGTTTTGTGGGTTGTGCCTGATTTGCACCTTTTGGAAACCTTTCTAGGAACTTTAGATTGTAGATTTACAGAATGAGTAACATTTGCTTCCTCGGAATCAGCTGAACCTGACTGTTCCGAATCAGTGTTTACATCTATGTTGTGCAACCTTGAAGATTTTTTACTAGGGCTAACATAACTATCACTCATAGAACTATCTGTGTTGACAAGATTTATCTGCCCGTCCACTCTCGTAGGACAATTGTTTTTTGATGTGAACAGTGTTATGTACACCTTGCTCCCTATTAAAAATGCCGTCAGATTTACATTTTTTGTTGTCACCTCGTTCCGAAATGACAATGTCGTTGACTGCTGTTAAGATGCCTTCTTTAAGGTTCATCATAGCATCTTGAATGGAAGTTTGCAACAATGTGTTGCACATGTCTGAGTGACACATTTCGGAAACGAAGATTGTGTTTTTAAGTCAAGAGTATGACTCTGGCCAACACTTAAGTTCATTTCAACATGCCTACCTGGAGCGTCAGCTTCGTGCTCTGTACCCAATTTGGAGGAGAGTCATTGTCTGAGCGTGCCTCTGTTGTCACTTCATAACATTGTGTACCTGCAGAATGCATATTAGGATAAGGCTTGTACAGAAAGGGTGTCGCATTTTGATTCTCATTCTGAATCCAGTGATGTTGCATGTCGTTCATAATGCTCATACAGGGGTGTAAGGGGTGCTCCTTCCACATAGTGCACCCAATAGTCAACCTCACTTCCACATAGTACACCCTGGACTGCAGACTAACGAGGCTCTGGCGACTGGCCCCATAGCCAGTATAATTTTGTTTTGTGTTGCCCTGTCCTGTGTTTTGTCCTTATTTGTGCTGAGTGCTCTTTTACAGCCTCAGCTTTTAATGAAAGTCGGAAGATTTTAATATTTTATGATTTTAATTCTGCAACGTTAGAGTTATGTGTAATGATAAGGGGCTGGACCCCATATAATGTGACGGGTGCAAAATAGCCTTAGTGCTAACACACCCAAAATTTTAACTTCAAATCAAATCAAAATAGTGCTCATAGGCGCAGCACAAATCTTTACCTAAGAATCAACATGCTGAGAAAAGTCTAGAATTTTTGTGTCTATCCTAGATTCTACTGCACATGACACTACCTTCAACTCATCCTTCACTTTTATGCTAAGAGAATACTAATTTTTCCTCTACCTTTTCTGAGAAGTTAGAAATTCTGGCATCTATGTCTTTATCAGTCTTGGAAGCCAGAGCTCTGATTTCACCGTTCATCCTACAACCCATTGTTTCAATTTCTTTTTCAACTTTCTCTGTTCTATTCATGCAATCTACGCTGAATTGATAAATATCAGTTTTTAGATCTTTTAGTTCTTGAGAGTGATCTTTCATGCTCTCTGTCTATTTATCAGATTGTGCATCAGACTTTGATTCAAAGTCACTTTGCAATCCCGTGGTGATGCACATGAGGTCTGCCAGCGTCACATCCCCTTTCTCCGCGTCTGGCATAGTGACATTATGTTTCAAACTTCGAATGTCCAAATTAAAATTAAATCTTGGTACTTCATAATCTCACATATTTATCAACCACTTTGCTTTCTCTCATAGCAGCAATTGAGCCTCAAATTCACAAGAATAGATGAACGTTTGAAAATCTTATAAAAAAAAATAAAGCGTGCAGGAGATGCATTATTGTGTGAAATGCTTACAAAATGGTTGTGCAACTATTAAATTAACTCACACATAAGAACTCAGCATCATGTTTCATATTTACCTCACATTTCGTATATATAAATATGTATGTGTATGCTCATTCCAACATCAATCAAACGTTGACAACAAGGCAAATAAGATGTAGTGATGGATGAACTTTCATGAAACTCATTCTAAGTCAATAAAACATTATCAGTTAATTAATGATAGATGTATTAAAAATCTAGAAATTATAAACAATTATAACCTTCTGACTAGGCGAAGTACTTAAAAACAACTTTAGAGTACAAGGGAATTTTAGTTTTAACAAGTATTAAAATTCACTTAATGACTTGTTCAGGCATTCATGCAAGACTCAATATTAGAATAAGCTGGTGCAATTTTTTTTCTTTCTTAGGTGAAGAAATCTTAGCAGACGACCTATGTCAACTTCCTTACATATAGAAATCGTAGTTTTTTTCCACATTGGCCAAAACTGATGTCCAATATCGTGTTGACATATTTCTAACATTTAGTGTTAGAAGTTACCAAAACAGTGATCTTCTAAGTCAATTATCACAAGATCATGGAGGAATAAACAACTTCCGCTCAAAGGAAGTTCGGAGAACCAATATTTATCCTGACACATAGAAATCCGGACATTTTAATGCTTCTTGGTTGTGTCTTTGTCAACCATGTGTAATGTATCCAAATACAACCTAGAACACCTAGTTCACTTCGCTTATCACACTAATGTTAAACTTTCACCTAAAAAAGGGATTAATCATCGTGCACCACTTCGAGACATAAAATATTGAACATGCGTTGTTTTGTCCCACATAAAACCATCACTTTCCCTCCATCACGCCATCGTTTCAAGTATATCCAATCCCCTCATTTTTCCCCGTATTCACAGATTACTAACTATCAGATTTACATGAATAGAAAAAACATTTTTGTAACAGTATTGTTGAGATATTTACATTGTAATTCCTTCTAAACCTAATAAAAGTTGACTTTGCAACAGATTTAAATATGCCTCATTATTTCTTACCTTTTACAAGAGAAAAGATACTATACATGTTTGCGCAATTGTAGCGGAGAAAAAGGTTATTTTCGTACTACTACAATTTTTCCCTACAGAGGTAGTTTGCCGCACTGAAATCAACATAGTCAACAAGAGATTGGCAATTATTTTTGAGCATTTGTACCGTGCAAAATAAATACACGGTTGATAATGGAAAATGAATTAAAATAACCAAGAAAGCGAGAGAAAACTCTATTCATTGTGCAAAACTAGGTAAATACGAAGTTTATTAATATGCAACATCTAGTTCTGTTGAAAGCACGCAAAACGGCAAGGAAGTATTGTGATTTATTTGTTAATTTTCTGAAGTTGATAACTTTTGATTGAACTCATCCGCTTACCATTTAAATGCAGCTTCAGAATCTGTAAAATACCATTTAATTTTCCTCTCCGATCGCTGATTCTGCAGTGCTGAATTTAAATGTTAACTTCTCCTAATCTATTTACCATATCCACGTGAAATTTTCTAGTAGTGTAAAACGTATAGTAAATGAACAAAGAAGCATAATGGAATTACAAGTTGAAGAAACTTACCTAATAGTGGTGTTTGGTGTGATATTCCTTAACGCATTCAGGCATATGTAGTGCAACCTTGCACTTCTCACATTCCTATCTACTGCTGGTCTTCTTGTTGTGGGCTGAACAAACTTTACACTGCCTTGATGGGTTTTGTTTAACAGGATTTGGAGGGATCTGCTGAGGAAAATGAGCCCAGTTGGCACTCTGAAATCTTAGGGGGGTATCATTTGATGGGTGTCCTCTTCGTGCGTATTCAGGTAGTTCAAGTTCCTGAAACATTTGTTCTAGCACTAACATCCTGAACTCATTGTACTTCAGATTTTTCACATGTGTAATCTTTCTGTACATGACATAAGAATTATACAGTGTCAAGTCCAGCATGTAGAAAAATATCTTCTTGAAGGCCTTCATGTAATGGCCCATAATTGGGAATGAGGCTAGTTGCTGGGTCATCTTGTCCACCCCACCCATACCCTTGAACTCAATAACAGCTTTTGGCTTTTGTATAGGCTGATTTGTCTTTCTGTCTACTTCGCGTGTGTTAGTCATGTAAATATCATCATGCATCGTAGACAACATTGATACTTCTCTACGGTCCATCCACTTTATGACAATCATCTTGTGGCTGTACATTGCAGTTGCTTCACCTTTCTTTAGTTGCGGAGTTTTTAATTCTTTAGGAATCTTTTTCCTGTTGAGACGAACTGTACCCAAAACGTTTGTATCTGCAGCTAACAATTTATCACAAAGTGTTGGGGAGTTGTACCACTTGTGTAGGTACAATGTGTAACCTTTGTGAAGCAAGGGTTCCATCAATTGAAGTACAATTTTTTCATGCTCTGGTAATTTTTCTTGATAGACTTTTTTACCTGTATATATTTGAAACTCGCAGCAGTAACCATTGGAAGACTCGCCGGCTGGTAGTTAACTACTTCCTCCATCTTCGCTCGATGCCTTCACATCCTTCATTCCACACCATCTCAGACGAGGGTAGGCTGGCAAGGTATCGGCTCCACCCTAGTGTCACTAGACCATTTGGTGTTCGTGCAGACGAGATCCTGTCAGCACTTGGTGTTGACAGTGATCTTCCTGGCGTCTCTCCACTCATTTCGCCTCTCCCTACCTGGGAGTTTCCTGCACCTTCTATCGATTTTTCTCTGACTGCTCTTCCAAAGTCAGAGACACCAATGGTTGTATACCAGCAACGGTTTTTAGAACTTCGTGCGAAGCACCCCAATTTTAATGTGTTTTACACGGATGGGTCCAAGACATTGGAATCAGTTGGTTGCGCCTTCGTCCTAGACTCTCAAAGTTCCAGTTTCTCGCTACATCCTGCCTGTTCCATCTTTACGGCAGAGTTGTACGCCATTCTAAAGGCACTGGACTTTGCAGACGTCAATGGGCTGAAGAAAGTCCTTGTGTGCTGTGATTCGACCAGCGTGTTGCAGACCCTGAATTCGCCGTATTCCCGGCATCCAGTAGCGCAACGCATATTCAGACGGCTTGTGTCCTTATCTGCCAGCACAGATGTACACTTCTGTTGGGTCCCTAGCCACGTGGGCATCCAGGGGAACGAAGCAGCTGATGCTGCCGCCAAGTCTGCTGATGCAGATGGCGACGTTCTCGTCCACCTTTTGCCTGCTAGCGACCTGCAGAATGTGTTCCGTTCTCGCCTTCTTGACACTTGGCAGACCGAGTGGGATGTGGAAACGGGGAACAAGCTTCACTCTGTTAAGCCCACCATAGGTGTTTGGCGTTCCTCGTCTCGTCCCTCTCGGCGAGAAGACGTTATTCTTACCCGCCTGCGTATAGGACACAGCCGTGTCACGCATGGTCACCTACTGCAAGGGCTGGACCCTCCGTTGTGTCGTACTTGTAATGTTTTATTAAGCATTCGACACATTCTCGTTGAATGTGTCGATCTTGCTTACCTCCGGCAGACTTTTAACCTTTCCGGCTGTTTGTCATCCCTCTTGGGTGATGACAGCAGTATTTTATCACGTGTTTTTAGTTTTTTGCGAAGAGCTGGACTCTTCCACCGTCTGTAAGGAGGTTTTTAGTTTATTCTGACTTTTTAATGTGTCGTGTTTGTCTCGTGCTGGTCTCTTTACAACCTTGCACTTTTAGTTTTTTTCCCAAGGGACTATCTACACCCCTTTTTTAAATCTGTCAGAATTTTAGATAAGGGGACATTTCCCCGTATATACAGAAGGGTGCGAAATGGCCTTAAGTGCCGACGCACCCATAAATTTTAACTCAATCAATCAATCAATATAATATTTTATGCAGAATCTAGCTCTCTTGCTGGGATTGTATTGTACAAACGAAAGCCTACCTCTGCATTTGACCAGACTCTCATCGATAGCAATGTCTTGTTCTGGAGTGTACATTTGATGAAATTTATTATTTAGTTACTCAATGGGTTTCCTAATCTTTCTTAATTTATCTCCAGGGGGAATATCATCATTATTTACAAAATGTAAAAAGCGCATAATCAACAAATACCTTTTGTAAGGCATTACACTTGCAAAAAAATGGTGTTTCAGTAATCTTTCTGGTGCTCCAGTAGCTTTGTAAAATTTCTTTCTTTACCTGCGACTGAAGAATACACAACAAAAAAATGTCTTTATCTCATCGGGAGTTGTGGGAAACCATTTTGCATCAATACTATTTGATTGAGCCTCAGAATTTTCAACAAAATGTATATTGTTGTTAGTAGTGCAGGTTGGGGAGTTGAACGTCATCATGTGGGGCTCGGTGGGGCTCGCAGTGTTGCCAGCTCCTTACTCGAAAAAATCACCAAGGTTTTTTTTTGGGTCTAACCTAGCCTAAAGCAAGGAGCTGGCAATCTTGCTTGAGGCTCGCCTTAATGGATTTCTCTCGTAAGGCATGAGCCCCCATTTTCTGGCAGTGTTGCCAGCTTCTTACTCGAAAAAATCACCAAGGTTTTTTTTTTTTGGGTCTAACCTAGCCTAAAGCAAGGAGCTGGCAATCTTGCTTGAGGCTCGCCTTAATGGTTTGCTCTCGTAAGGCATGAGCCCTATTTTCTCGCAGTGTTACCAACATCTTACTCGAAAAAATCACCAAGGTTTTTTTTTGGGTCTAACCTAGCCTAAAGCAAAAAACTGGCAACCTTGCTTGAGGCTTGCCTTACAGTGCATAAAGCAAGGAGCTGGCAACCTTGCTTGAGGCTTGCCTTACAGTGCATAAAGCAAAGTTGGCAACCTACTGGTATTTTTGCCATAGCCTTTTACAAAAAAAAAGAGAGGAGAGAGAGAGGGAAGAGTTAAACAACCGACAGCTGCCAACACCCACCTACAGCCTTTTTTTTTCTTGGTCTAACCTAACCTAAAGCAAGGAGCTGGCAATTTTACTTAAGACTTGCCTTACAGTGCATAAAGCAATTTTTGCCAACCTACTGGTATTTTTGCCATAATTTTTTACAAAAAAAGAGAGAGAAGAGAGAGAGGGAAGAGTTAAACAACCGACAGCTGCCAACACTCACCTACAGCTTTTTTTTCCTTGGTCTAACCTAGCCTCAAGCAAGGAGCTGGCAACTTTGCTTGAGGCTTGCCTTACAGTGCATAAAGCAATTTTTGCCAACCTACACACACTAAACAAGGAGAGCCGGCAACAAACACGCACTGCCGTAAAAGAGAGAGAGATGGGTGGATGGTAATATAGTATGTGTGTGCGTGTGTGCGTATAATATGTAGCATTATTAACTAGTGTGTGTTGGCAATTTACTTACAACTAAAAAAAAAAATAGAGATGCCAACTTTGCTGTAAGATGAAGAGAGAGAGAGATTTATGGCTGGCAAGAGTGGTGAGCGATGTCCTCTTATTGTAAATTTTTTCCAAGTCCCAAAAAAAAAAAAAGAGAGAGGCCAATGTTTATATATCGTGACTTTTGTAAACCTCTCTCGGGGAAACGATGTGCCACACACGCGCGCGCGCGTATGTATTTTGACGCAAACAAACAAACAAAATAATAATTGTTGTTTTTTAGGATACCTGGCCCCTATAACCTCGCCAGGGTGCGTGGTGCCCAGCCAAAAAAGTAAAGGTTTTCTAACGGCTGCGGTTATCTACAACCGCACCTCTGTAGAGTTTCACGTGTTTTTTTTTTCTCAAACTTCCATGAAACTCTACAGAGGACCTCCGTAATGCATGCAACGTGTACTAACGACTCTAGTGTTATTTGATGTTGTGATATTTTTGGATATAGAGTTTTATTGTGAGATATAGATAAAAATAATTATGTTTATTATAATATTTTCTTGATGAAGATGGAGAATATGTGTGTGTTACAAATAAAGTTGCATGCTTTTTTTTTTCTAGTGTGTGTATGTGTTTTTGATGTTTCGACAGCATCTGAAACGATAAAAAAAGAAATTTTATTGTTAATTTTCACGTGTAAAAACAACAACAAATTTTGTGCAAATTTTCTGATTGTCTCGTGCTATAGTGCAAAAAAAGATATTGTAACTGATAACTAATGAAATTGACATTTGTAACTGATCTGAACTAGTGAAATTCGTATTGTGCTATTGTAACTGATTGTGCTAGTACAAAAAATTTCTTATTGTGCAAGAAAAGATGTTAAAAACTTGTTAAAACTGCTCTGTGACACTCTCGTTCTTCACGTCGTAGGCGAAGGACTTCTCTGCAATCAGGATGACACTGCATAGGGTATCCTCGGGCAAGGCATCGTGGAACTCGCAGACGACCTTGATGTTGGTTCGATCGTTGACCACAACCTTCTTTCTCTTAGATGTGTTGATGACGGTCATGGGTCTCCGTGCTTTGAACTCGCTGGGCGTGTAGTACATGTCCACGCTTCCCTCGGTCACGCGTTTGTAAGCCGAGAACGCTTCGTAAAATTTGAGGTAATCGTTTTTGGTCACGTCGAGGTTGTAATTCTCGCGCGGGAACACTTCGTTCCTACCGTTCTTCAGATAAACGTTCTTGATCTTGCAGTCGTCGAACTTGCTGGAATCTTTTTCCTGATTCTTGTCCCTCCCGGTCTGAAAAAGCACTACGACGAAATCTGGCATGTCGAACTGTATGTTGTTGAACTGCGTCGTCACGTCGAATTCCATGTGACTTCCCGACGCCATCTTCTGCACGCACTGGTAACCGTGAAAGTGAATCGGCACCTGCGGACTTTTCAAGATCTCCGCTTTGTACTTGAGGGCGTAGTTCGTTTCGTATTCCACCACCGGCATTCTCAATTCCATGCTCCGGATGACGCATTTCGCTGCTTCGGGTAAAGTGTTGGCTATCGGCGTGGTGCCGTCCGGACCCAAAGTAGCGTATCGCATCAGTGCGTCGTTGTCGTTGGCCGCTCTTCGAAACGTGATCCTCAGTCCTCCCTTCCACATGATCTCCTTGTAGTCCGAGAAGAAACCAGGCAGCAGACGCATGGGAAAGAGCACCGTGTGACTTTTCGTCGATATTTTGGTCCCGGCTTCGAATCCCCCGGCCTGGTAGTACGCTGCGTCCGTTTTGGATAATTTCAACGTTCCCACCGCCGTCGACGTGATGCCTGGATAATCTATTCTGTCGATGACGGTGTTGTGTTTCCTCACCTCCACCTGCGAGAACAGGTGAGGCACGAAGTTGTCCACGAGTATCAAGTTTGCTGCTGCGGGAAACGCGTCTCCGCTTTCCTTCTTCACCACGTCGAATTGAAGGTAGAGGTCCGCTCTGTGAGGATGAATGAACCCATCGCCTACGTCCACGTCGTATTCGATCTCCCTGTTCGCTTCGTTCAGATTGGCGAACGTGCGACGGTTGGGAGGGAAAGATTGCAATTCGTAACTTTCGATTTGCTCCATTTTACATGTATGGTTATTTATTATACGTTGATCTCCACGATGGCCGTCGTAGTGGCACCTGCGAAATCCACCACGTCTCCTTTCTCGTTCGTCACCACCAACTCTGTCGTCTATGCGGTTGCGACATACTGGAAAATAGATCGGTGAAGAGGGCGTGTAGATGATCGGTTCCATGAACTCGGAACTTGGTTTGAAAGTGGCTATGATTCCCGTCTGCTTGTGACTTCCTAACAATCCGTCCGAAGATTTCGTGATCATACCTTCGGCCACGTTACAGTGTACGTTCAGAGTCTCTATGGCCAAGAATTTAGGAATGTTGGTTGCTACGTGCTTGATGCCAGCTTCGAGTTTTGGGTGGTTGTTCTCGAAACCTAAAAGTTCTCCCATGGTGCCCAGGTCCACGGTCTCCGTCGCGGATAGGATTTCCACTCTGTGCGTGACCGAATTTTGAGAAAGGTATGTGCCTTTGGGTAATTGAGCTTGCAAAGTGGAAAGATTGTATTGTCCTGGCGTGACGACGATGTGTTCGCTTCCGACGCTAATTTTGTTGTTGTGATGCGTAACATTAGGTATGAGGTACATGCTGTAGAATGCACGCAGAGCCACGGATTTAGGATAGACGATGTCGTCGTGCAGCGTGAGTTTCAAGATCGAAGATTCGCTCGTGAGATGGAACACGCCCATCCTCGTGATGCTGTTTCAGGTTCCACAATGCTTTCTGGAAATCCTCGATCGTAGGGTTATTTATTTTAGAGAGAAACGCGAGCTCGGAGAGGCAGAGATGACCGCAGTTCACGTCTCCGAAATCTTGAATGCGTTCGTCGTTGTAGTATATAGAGGTTTTGTTCGTTTTCAGATAATGGACTAAATTTGTAGGTGGAACACCTCCGAAAGAATCGAAAACGAATGCTTTGTTATTGTCATCGTTTTTGTGGTAACATATCCAATGCGTGCCTGGATTTTTTTGATTGTCCAAGTTGACTACTCCACATTCTCTTCTTTTGACGGTTGAAGGTAACGAGTCGGACATGAAAACTCCTCTGAAGTGTTTGATTCGTAACGGTTCGATCAGAGATTCAATGTCTCGGTTGGTGAGTGCTTCTGTTTCTTTTTTTTAAACTTTCTCATCACGCCCTTTCCTCCTTTCTTCTCCATGGCCAGGTTGTGACGTTTCTGTTCTTCCAACTCGGCCTTGTTCTTCTTCGAGTCGATGACGGTTTTCGCGATGGCGGCACTTCCGCCGGCCAAACTTCCAACGGCCCCCAATGCTGCCAGGATGGCCGGGATGCTGAATATGAAACCTCCGATCTTTTGCTGTTTCCGCGAACGCTGCAAGCGTCTCAATTGAGGTGTGCTGAGAAGTAATTTCATTCCGTGTCCTTTGCTCAAGCAAGAACGTTTCTTCTCGCGTTGTTTCTTGGTGAGTAACCCATCGAGGGCACCTAGATTTTTAAGATTGGAGTATGGTATCTGGTACACGACACCCTTGGGCTTCATGTTGATGCTCTATGTGTTATTTTCACGGTATGTTATTTATATATATATTCTGAGATTTTTTCTTGTGTAGTTTTTTTACGGTATGTTATTTATATATTTTCAAGGCCTCGCAGTCGTTACACAAATTCTATTACGTGCTTCGTTTTCTTGCCAAGAAGTTCCTTTGTCCCCTTGTACACGATTCGAGTTTTGTTCTCGATTAAAATAGATAGCTTCTCGTCGGATAACATGTTAGCGTATCGATCTGGTAAAAATAGACTGTATTGTGCGTTGAGCAACAGGCGTACCTTGGGACCATACTGGGTAGAAACGATTGAACCGGAAGTTATCGTGTAAGGTTTGTCGACTTCCAATTCCTGAATTTTTACATACTCGACTGACAAATTTAGCATTTGTTTTAATGCTTGCAGATCACTCATTTTTTCAGTCGTCATATCAAAAAAAAATTTCAGAGTGTTAGAGAGAAATTTAATTGTTTTTTTTTTTCACGATGTGTGTTATTTATATATACCGAAGATTATTTTTTTTCACGATGTGTTATTTATATATCAAGTTTTTTTTTTGACACGTATATATATTATTATTTTTTTTTTTAACAGAGGAAGAAAGTCCGTGCTTCGGAAAACGCGATGATGTGCGTAATGATATCTTCCGTCTCCTGCTTAGACTTGCGCCAATCTACTGTGTACCGTCTTCTTCCCTGCCTTGCCTCGTGCAATTCATCTAACCTTTCGTTTAATTTTTCCCCTGCAGCCGAAAGCAGAATGTTGAGATCACCGCACCTCAGGCCGCTGATCTCCCGAAGATGGTCCTTGAGAACCATTTCACAACGGATGCGAAATTCCGGCGTCGTTCTTGCTATGATTACAAGTTTCCCTACATCTCCGTTTACTACTTTTTTGAATATTTTAGATAGTAGCTCGGGTGGCAAATCAGTTATACGAGACATGTTGTTATTATTATTATTTTTTACTCTGTTATTTATATACCCCACCCCAATTTTTGTTTCGTGTTCATGGCGATGGTGGTACCCAGTGCGGCGACCCGTTCACCCAGCGATGCGTCTCTGCTCACGAACCTTTCGAAAGCTGCGTGCTCTAACTTTCTGTCTGCTTCGTGACGTGCGTCCAGATCCGTCTGCGTGGTGTTGTAGGCGATGTCGTGATCTTTGCATGCCGCGTCCAACGGATTCACACCCTTGTCTCCTCTCTCCAATCTTTTCTCGAGTTTGGTACCCGGTCCGCAGTACTGGTAGCCAGGTAGATGCATCTCGAAAGGTAACTTGTTGATGATGTCGTTCACGAGTCCCTTTCCTTCGGCCACGTTCCAGAATTTCGGAGGCAGCGTGTTGATGATTTTGATCAGGTAACCTATGCCCTTGTCGTCGTTCACGATGAAGTTGGAAAGTTTCGTGCTGATCATGTCCACGATGCCAACCTTCTCGTTGTAGAAATTACGATTGCCTGCATTCTCTTCGCCAGCTATCACCAACAATCGGTCCACGAGTTTCCTAACGTCGTCCACCCAAACGAATTCTTTGGGTAACGTGTTGTAGCGTTTGACGCCGCTGCCTGTTTTGACCTGGTTCCAAATCGGTTTGATGAGATTCCTGTACTTCTCGCCGCTGCTCGATTTCACCCTATTCTGCGAGGCGTCGTTGTTCTGGTACAAGGCATCCGTCATGATCAGAATTTCCTTGTAACTTTGGTAATCTTCGTCGGTGTAATCTTTCGGCTGCTTTTTGGCAACGAGTTCCCACAGTCCCACCGTACCGGGATACCTGTTCCAACTGTCCTTGTCGCCTAAATTGACTTTAATGTCGTTGCCTTCGAAGGTCACCTTCGATTTCCCAATCTTCCACACCACACCGCCGCCTTCGCTGGTTTCCATGCTGGGATACAATCCGAACACTTCATCCTTGTCGAATTTCCCCGTGCTCAGGTAGTCTCGTGCCAAAGGTCCCAACTCGATTTTATCCGAAGACGTGCTACCAATGGCTCGACGTCGTGCCGGTGCATCCTTCAGTTCGAACGGCGTCGAAGGAATGCTCGAAATGGGCGTGGGTACGGCGTAACTTTTAGCTGCGAGCGGTACGAGTTCGTTGATCAAATTTTTATTTTGTTCCGTGACACTTTGCACACTGCACACTGATGGCATCGATCACGGGTTGATCCTGACGTTTCTTCTCTTCGTAGAATCCACGATTCTCGGATTTCCAACCTTTGATGCGAAACTGGATGCCTCGTGGAGTTGGTAAGGGGTGGTGGAGGAAACTTCGGGATCGGGATCGCAAGTGGACAGGGGTTTGAGGAAGGCCTCGAAATCCGCGATGATGATAGCGGGGTGCTCCACCATGGCACCGTGCATGCGGAAACGCTCCACGGCACCAGGTTCGGGCAAGACTGCCACACCCGGCTCGTTGTTACTACAGTAGGGCTTGTGGCGAGCGAGCTTCTCGACAGCGATGTTGGGACCTCTGATGCGCTGATAATCCTGCTGTTCTCGATTGTCAAAAGTGATCAGACACCTTCGACAAACTTCTATGCTACCATGATGCTTGCTTTTTTGGCTCGACACCAACCGGGAGAGCGAGCGAATGAGGGTGTAGTGGTGATGGGTCTCGTTCTTGATAAGTAGGAGATGGATTTCTCGAGCATCATTGTTGTCTACGTCGCTCACGCAAATAGGGTACACCGCATTTTTGTCAGTGAGACCGTAAACGTTGATAGCCAACCGCGCACGAGCCTCGAACTTTTGAATGTCCGGGACCTCTACGGGATAGTCGATCCCAACCATCGCAACTTCCAGCTCTGCCTCGTAGGGTAGGTAGTGGGTAACGCGTTTTGGATTATTTTTTGGCTCAACTGGGTGCAACGCTGCCAGAACACACCATACGAAGCACTTGGCGTCACTGTTCTGAATGTTCAGGACGGCCTTCTTTGCCACAATGGTAGGTGGTAAGGGGACGTAGCTGGAGGCGGAGAGAGGCATGAACTTACAAAGTTTGACGCACAGTTCGTGAGGCTCGCCACACAGCGAACCCCCCGAGCCTTTAGCTTGATGTTCTTCTTGTTTTGCCACCAGCTCATCGGCAAACTGGTTGTAGATGACCTCGAGGTTGTCGACATCCGCCAGATGCAGCGTCTTCGCCTTGGTGTTGTGGCAGAAGCTGTAAATTTCATCAGACGGCTTCTTGTACTGGCAACGTAGCGATGCGTAGAATTTGGTGGAGTGCGTTGCAAGCGCATCACCGAGGATGGAAATGATTTTGGCTTGCACGTTCTCCAAAAAGCTACGCACGTCGCATGAGCCCTCCGAAGTGATGACAAAATCTTTTAACAAACGCTGGAAAGCAGACTGGTTAGCTTTCGCCACAGGCTTGACGCGTTTGGCGGATGGTGGCGAGTCGGCTTCCGCTTTCCTCTTGGTCGAGCTGGTCGACGGTTGTGGAACAGGTGTTCCGACGACAATTTTGCATGATGTTATAGTAGGTGAAACCCAACGTTCTGGAGCGGTCTTTTGACCTACTTTTCGCCTTACGACATTTTACTATAAGGCTGTCTCCCCTTACGATATTTTTCTGTAAGGCTAGACCGGTCCTTTGACCTACTTTTCGCCTTACGACATTTTACTATAAGGCTGTCTCCCCTTACGATATTTTTCTGTAAGCTCAGTTCTAGACCGGTTCTTTGACCTACTTTTCGTGTAGACCCAAATGGAGAATTCAACGCCCGAAAATGGAGCTCGGTGGAGCTCGCCTTAATGGTTTGCTCTTGTAAGGCATGAGCTCCATTTTCTCGCAGTGTTACCAACTCCTCACTCGAAAAAATCACCAGGGTTTTTGTTTTTGGGTATAACCTAACCTAAAGCAAGGAGGTGGCAACCTTGCTTGAGGTATTTTCTCGCAGTGTTGCCAACTCCTCACTCGAAAAAAATCACCAAGGTTTTTTTTCTTGGTCTAACGTAACCTAAAGCAAGGAGGTGGCAATTTTGCTTGAGGCTTGCCTTACAGTGCATAAAGCAAGGTTGCCAACCCACTGGTACTTTTGCCATAGCCTTTTACAAGAAAAAAAAAAGAGAAAGGGAAGAGTTAAACAACCGACAGCTTACCCACAGCCTTTTTTGCTCTAACCTAACCTAAAGCAAGGAGCTGGCAACTTTGCTTGTGCAATCAACCCGGTCGACCGCCCTCAAGTGGAGATAAGCGTTGCCAACTCCTCACTCGAAAAAAAAAATCACCAAGGTTTTTTTGGTCTAACCTAACCTAAAGCAAGGAGGTGGCAATTTTGCTTGTGCAATCAACCCGGTTGACCGCCCTCAAGTAAAGATCAGCGTTGCCAACCTACATATACTAAACAAGGAGAGCCGGCACTGCCGTAAAAGAGAGAGAGAGATGGGTGGATGGTAATATAGTATGTGTGTGCGTGTGTGCGTATAATATGTAGCATTATTAACTAGTGTGTTGGCAATTTACTTGCAACTAAAAAAATAGAGATGCCAACGTTGGTGTAAGATGAAGAGAGAGAGAGAGAGAGAGAGAGAGATTTATGGCTGGCAACAGTAACGAGCGAATGCGCCATATCGTAATTTTCCAACTCCGTATATCGTGATTTTTGTAAACCTCTCTCTCGGGGGAAACACGATGTGTTATACACACGCGCGCGCGCGCCTGTATTGTGACGCAAACAAACAAACAAAATAATAAATGTTGTCTTTTAGGATACCTGGCCCCCTATAACCTCGCGAGGGTGCGTGGTGCCCAACGCAGTTCTAATGGCCGCGGCTAACAAAGCCATGCCTTTGTAGAGTTTCATGGGTTCTTTTTTAACCCCCCCACCCCCCCCCCATAACTCCCTACAGAGGACCTCCGTGTGTAATGTGTGTGTTTTATGATTGAAGAGAAGAAAAATATTTTGGTTAAGAATAGAAAGTGTAAGAAGTAAAAAAGTTTCCGTAGGGTGCTGCATCTGAAAGAAAAAAAAATATCCTCAAAATAGTGTACATAATATGATAGAAAAATATAAAAAAAATGTAAATGCAAAAATTAGTGTGAATGATTGTTTTTTTTTAAAAAAATAATAGAAAAATATAAAAAAAATGTGAATGCAAAAATTAGTCTGAATGATTGTTTTTTTTTAAAAAAAGTGGTGCAAGAAATAATACGTACTTTTTTGATGCAGAAGTCTAATGGTGCGAGCAGGTTTCTTCCTCGTCATGACATCCCCATTCTCGGGTGTGGATGTTGCAGTCGAGTAGCCTCAATTTGGTGTCGTGGGGATCAAGCGCCACTTTGTTGATCGTGGATGTATGCAACTGGTCGATGGTGCTCGTGATCCGATGTTCGGTCATGCGTTTGATTTTTTTGTCGAACAAGCACGACTTGTAATCTTCTACGGTCAGTTTGTTTGTGCTCGAACGCCCCACCCCTTTTGCTTTTTTTATTTCGGTCTCGTCCTGGATTTTCACGGCATACATTTTCGCTCGAAGACCCGCAAACTCTGTGATGATGCGGCCGTTGACTTCATCCTTCATCTTCCCGATCGTCATTTTCTGGCTGTCGTCGAAGAGCGCGTGATCTTTTGGATAGTTCGAGAAGTCGAAATGGTGGCTTATGCTTTTTAGATCTTCGTATAGATCATTGGTGTGGATGTTGTACACGAAGCTGTCCGTGTCGGTGTACGCCACCTCGATTGCCTCTCCATAGCGCGGTTTCATGATGTCGTAGTGAAACTTGTACATGGCCAGCTTTGACAACTCGAGGATTGCGACTCCCACGGCGATTGGTTTGTCGAATGTTATGTGGCGGAGAGCACGTTCGATCAATACCAACGTGTCGCTCAGTATCGTGAAGTTCTTGTACGTGGGCTGAGCGACGAGCTTGTTTATTTTCTTCGGGTCGGAGACCAAGTTGATATTTCTTCTTTTCCTCGCATCTTCCATGCTCTTGCCGTAGATGCTGTTATTCATCAACTTGTATAGGTCTTTGTCTGCGGAAGAAGAAGCTGATGCTCGACGTTGAGTGTTGCCGTCGATATAGGGTGCTAGCCACCTGGTCTGTCTAAACTTCAATCCCGAGTGCACGCGCTTCAAAACCAATCCATGCTGGAGGTAGAATTGTAGGAGGCGATAATGCACCACGTAATTCTCTTTGCTCTTGAAGGTGAGCATCAGCTTCTTCTCCGGAGTCGATTCCATCACAGGTGCCATCGCAAATCCATGGTGTTCTCGATGAAGCGATGCAGGATATTCCAAATCTACTTTCAGGAAACATCCATTTTTATGATCTTCACTCCATTCCAAACAATCTTGAAGTTCCTGCTCGCTCATCCATTCGTATTCTCCGATAGGCAGAGTCTCGGACATGGCATAACCATACAGATTGTTCATGTCCCAGTATGCCAAGAAGTTTGTCGGTTTCCCTGCATCGAAATCGGCAACATATGGATTGTTGGCCTTGACGTATCGAAGGGGACACTGGACGATTCCACCACGTTTTGCCTCTTCGACAAACAAAAGTTGATTGACGTTTTTGATGAGTTCTATCTTCACCTTCGTGGATTTTAACATCGCCTGCCAAGAATAACCCGGTGTGGTGTAGCTGAAAGCGGGGTCCAAACCATATGCTGCCATTCCTCTCGAGCGATGGAGATGAAAACGGTCGCTCAATAGCGTAACATCCAGCTTCAGATACAGATCGTGATAGTCACCCATGGTTTGACAAGAGAATGTAGACCACACGAGGTGAGCATGATGGTAGTCCTCTTCGCTGCAACAGGTGTCGCTAAGACGACTGTAGAATGCTTCTCTTGGTGGTAATGATGTTTCTGAGAATTTGGAAGCATCCGTCATGTATTCGTACGGGTAAACACCCTTGCGTCTCAACAGTGCTAAATGTTGGTCGCCGAAACATTTCCTGGTGGCGATCAAATCATCGTCGGTGAGTTGAGACGCGAGTGTCGCCAAACTCGAAGACAGAAAGTTGTAGGAGTCCAAGAAGCGAATTTCTATGCGATTGCCATTTCCAACGTCCACCTTCTTGCTGAATGAAATGAATTTCTCGTTGGTGCGAGCTATGACGCTAATGGGTTGAGCGTCGCATCCCATCTCCTTTATGAAGATTTTGGCGTCGTAGCCCTCCAAATTGTGAATGAATACTGGAATAAAATTCGGTTTTTTGATTTGTAGATTACAGTTGTTACACAGGGGGGCCACATATTTTCCCGTGTGATGATTGTGGTGGCGAACTTTGACATTTTCGAGGGTGAAGTTACTTTCGCACACATCACACTGAGAGGCAAGGTCGTATGCTTTCTTCTCTTCCTGGGTAAGAGGCTCCATTGCTTTGTCTTCTCTTAGTGGAGGAGCGAATTGTATGGCCATCTGCTTCAAGGTTTGAAGGAATATTTGTGGAGCATCATTGCCACGATGTAAAATAACATCGCCTGTGTTGTTGACCATCAATCCAAAAGCGCAGGCTTCGTGATGTAGAATTTCGGTGGTGCTCGATACGCTGGGATTCGGTTCGCATGTGGCGAGTGGAAGTTGGAAACTTTCAAAGTCGGCACATATCACCACGGGATGCCAGAGTAATGCGGTGTAGTTGGAAAATGTCATGTCTCGAGAAGGCATTTTGATAGTCGTAGCCGAATGTTTACTACACATTTCATGATGATCTCGGAGTTCTTCATCAGCATTCTTTTTTCCTTGACCATAGAATATACTCAGGCATCTGTCGCATACTCCAATTTTATGGTGATCTGTGGTAATTTGACTTCTTGTTAATTTTGGAAGATTCTGAATTAGACAGTAATGATAATTATCATCATCTTCGATCAGGAGTAATCTGATGACACGATTACTTTTAATGTTGCTGTGTCTGAGAACGTAGATGGTGTTGTTTTTGTCTAATCCGAAGATGTGTACTGCTATATTTTCGTTTTTATCTGTCTTGTACTGTGCCTCAAATTTACTAATGTCTCGTAGATTTACGGGGTAATTAATGCCAGCCATAGGTTTTTCAAATTCTGAGAGATATTCCGGCTTGTTGTAGTGGTATAAACGATGTTTGTCATCATTGGCTGGGTGATGATCGGCAATGATGCACCACAAAAAGCATCTGTTATCCTCATTTTGAATGTTGATGATGGCTTTCTTACTGGCTATTTCCGGGGGCAAATTGATGTAGCTGGATGCTCCCATCGGGTTGTATCGTGCCACCTTCAAAGTTAAAGTGTGAGACGAACCGCAAAGTGTCCAACCCGATCCACGTTTTTGGAAAGTCTCGTGCTTGTTCAACAAAGCGTCAATCATCTGGTTGCAAATGGCATCCACCTCATCGACGTCGGCGGCGTGGAGGCTCTTTACACCAGTGTAATGATGGAAAGTTTCTCGCTCTTTTTTTACGTTTTCGTAAATGGCGGAAACGATGAGGTGGATTTTCAACGAGCATTGCAACAAAGCTTCGGTGATAGACGAAATTAACTTGCTTTTGACCGAGCGAAAAAAGTTGTTTAGATCAGATGTTTCTTCAGATCGGAAAGTCTCCTCGGTTAAAATATTTCGAATACTTTCGCCGGCACTCTTCTGCTTCTTTCGTGGCGCTTGATCGTCAACATCGAGCTCTCTCTTACTTGATCCTTTGCCATGCACATCCTTCCGATGTCTTCTCAAGTTAGAAATGGATATATATTTCCCACATTGGTCGCATGCACGTTTTGCTTCCTTCTTCTCCATTCTTTTGCTAAGAAAAAAAGATGGTTACTAAATTGCACACATTTTTTTTTGTGGTGTTATTTATATTAGATACGTTCTCAATTTTTTCTTAAATAACCAACATGAATCTCTTTGGTTTCCGAAAGCAAACAATGGAGACTGTACACCGCACGACGACAGATCATGAATTTCTACCTTCCGTATTAACTAAACTCAACGGTCTGTTGATCATTCACCTCAACAGCATTTGGACGAAATTGGATGAGGACGTGGGCAAGATGTTTTATGTTTTTAATAACAATTTACATTTCTATGAAATTCCGATCGACGGGAAACTTCAAATCACCGTGAATCCGGAGAACGCAGGCGAAATCAAAATTTCTACCGGCAAGAACATTTTTCGAATCAAGCACGACAAGATGCTTTCTAACATTACGTACGATGTGTCTGCAGGAGATTACCTGTACGTGGAACTCCTCGGAGATTACGACAAACTTATTCCTCTCTTCGTAGAATTACGAATCGTCTATCCTATTATAAATAACCGTTAACCAAAAATGCCTAACGACATTTTCGGCAACACCAAGCGTGTAGACCACGCAGAAGAGATTCTCATGTTGGACATTCGAGTTAAGAAGTTGAGGACCGATTTGATTGCTTTGCAGGAGACCTTAAACAAAAGTTTAGAGTCGGAAATCGCTACGCTCCAAACGCAATGTCTCGACCCCATTCTGAAAATCGATTCCGAACTAAAAACACTTATAAAAAATTATGTCGACGTACCTTCTTACGACAGCGTTCAAAATATACAGTTGAGCGTGGATTCGCTTCAAAATGATTTGGCCAAATTACAGCAATTTCAATCGAAAAATGAAGATTTGGAAAAATTGAAACTCGAAATCGAAGAACGAACTTCCGCAATAGAAAAGAATTTCTCTGAACTTCAAACCGTGGTGAGCGATATAGACGCAGAACGCTTGCACGTCGTCGTTTCAAACGAAGAAAAAGAACGGCAAGTTGCTTCCCGACAGCATCCGCTGTCTGATCGTAGGTCCTTCGGGGTGTGGGAAAACGACACTGCTCGTGGACAATTTTCTCCTCGCACCGAATTGGTTAGATTGGAAGAACAGGCACCTGTACGTGTTCTCGAAAAGTTTGGAGCAATCCAAATACCAGCAACTGATGAAACTGTACGATGGTCTGGACATTGCAACGTTCGCCTCGGAAATAAAACCACTCGACGATTGTCGTGAAAATTCAGTCGTCGTGTTCGACGACGCCATCCTGGAAAATCAAAATGAAATTCGCAACTTTTTCACGCAAGGTCGTCACAAAGGAATGGATTGCTTCTACCTAGCTCAAACGTTTTCCAAAATTCCAAAACAGTTAGTACGCGACAACGCTAATTTCATATGTTTGTTTCGTCAAGATCACACCAACCTCAAGCACGCGTACGATGACTACGTAGGCGGAGACATGAACTACAATCAATTTTCGGAACGCTGCTGCTCTACTTGCTGGAACGGTGACGATTTCGGATTCGCGACGATCGACATGACGAGGAAACCCAACGATGGAAAATACAGAAACAAAATCAACGACTTTCTAAACGTTGCAACGTTGTGAGAAACGACGTATATAAATAACGTCATGACGAAACGAAAAATCGAAGACGAAAATCTCAAGTTGCGAAAATACCTCGCGAAACGCTTCAAAGGTTGGAAATCCGAGAATCGCGGATTCTACGAAGAGAAGAAACGTCAGGATCAACCCGTGATCGATGCCATCAGCGGTCTAGGTAAAGAAATTAAAAGTGTCACGGAACAAAATAAAAATTTGATTAATGAACTCGTACCGCTCGCAGCTAAAAGTTACACCGTACCCACGCCCATTTCGAGCATTCCTTCGACGCCGTTCGAACTGAAGGATGCACCTGCACGACGTCGAGCCATAGGCAGCACGTCGTCGTCTTCGGATAAGATCGAGTTGGGACCTTTGGCACGAGACTACCTGAGCACGGGGAAATTCGACAAGGATGAAGTGTTCGGATTGTATCCCAGCATGGAACCCAGCGAAGGCGGCGGTGTGGTGTGGAAGATTGGGAAATCGAAGGTGACCTTCGAAGGCAACGACATTAAAGTCAATTTAGGCGACAAGGATAGTTGGAACAGGTATCCGGGTACGGTTGGACTGTGGGAACTCGTCGCCAAAAAGCAGCCGAAAGATTACACCGACGAAGATTACCAGAGTTACAAGGAAATTCTGATCATGACGGATGCCTTGTACCAGAACAACGACGCCTCGCAGAATAGGGTGAAATCGAGCAGCGGCGAGAAGTACAGGAATCTCATCAAACCGATTTGGAACCAGGTCAAAACAGGCAGCGGCGTCAAACGCTACAACACGTTACCCAAAGAATTCGTTTGGGTGGACGACGTTAGGAAACTCGTGGACCGATTGTTGGTGATAGCCGGCGAAGAGAATGCAGGCAACCGTAATTTCTACAACGAGAAGGTTGGCATCGTGGACATGATCAGCACGAAACTTTCCAACTTCATCGTGAACGACGACAAGGGCATAGGTTACCTGATCAAAATCATCAACACGCTGCCTCCGAAATTCTGGAACGTTGCCGAAGGAAAGGGACTCGTGAACGACATCATCAACAAGTTACCTTTCGAGATGCATTTACCTGGCTACCAGTACTGCGGACCGGGTACCAAACTCGAGAAAAGATTGGAGAGAGGAGACAAGGGTGTGAATCCGTTGGACGCCGCATGCAAAGATCACGACATCGCCTACAACACCACGCAGACGGATCTGGATGCACGTCACGAAGCAGACAGAAAGTTAGAGCACGCAGCTTTCGAAAGATTCGTGAGTAGAGACGCATCGTTGGGTGAACGGGTCGCCGCACTAGGCACCACCATCGCCATGAACACGAAACAAAAATTGGGGTGGGGTATATAAATAACATACAGTAAAAAAACAACATGGATTGCATAACTAATTTGCCACCCGAGCTACTATCTAAAATATTCAAAAAGGTAGTTAACGGAGATGTTAATAAACTTGTAAACATAGCAAGAACAATGCCGGAATTTCGCATCCCTTGTGAAATGGTTCTCAAGGACCTTCTTCGGGAGATCAGCGGCCTGAGGTGCGATGATCTCAACATTCTGCTTTTGGCTGCAGGGCAAAAATTGGACGATAGGTCGGACGAACTGTACGAGGCAAGGCAGGGAAGAAGACAGTATACTGATGATTGGTACAAGTCTATGCAGGAGACGGAAGATATCACTACGCACATCCTCGCGTTTTCCGAAGCACGAACTTTCTTCCTCTGTTAAAAAATAATAATATATATACGTGTCAAAAAAAAACTTGATATATAAATAACACACATCGTGAAAAAAAATAATCTTCGGTATATATAAATAACACACATCGTGAAAAACAATTAAATTTCTCTCTAACACTTTGAAATTTTTCTTTGATATGACGACCGAAAAAATAAGTGATCTCCAAGCATTAAAACAAATGCTAAATTTGTCAGTCGAGTATGTAAAAATTCAGGAATTGGAAGTCGACAAACCTTACACGATAACTTCCGGTTCAATTGTTTCTACCCAGTATGGTCCCAAGGTACGCCTGTTGCTCAACGCACAATACAGTCTATTTTTACCAGATCGATACGCTAACATGTTATCCGACGAGAAGCTATCTATTTTAATCGAGAACAAAACTCGAATCGTGTACAAGGGGACAAAGGAACTTCTTGGCAAGAAAACGAAGCACGTAATAGAATTTGTGTAACGACTGCGAGGCCTTGAAAATATATAAATAACATACCGTAAAAAACTACACAAGAAAAAATCTCAGAATATATATATAAATAACATACCGTGAAAATAACACATAGAGCATCAACATGAAGCCCAAGGGTGTCGTGTACCAGATACCATACTCCAATCTAAAAAATCTAGGTGCTCTCGATGGGTTACTCACCAAGAAACAACGCGAGAAGAAACGTTCTTGCTTGTCAAAAGGACACGGAATGAAATTGCTGCTCAGCACACCTCAATTGAAAAGATTGCAACGTTCGCGGAAACAGCAAAAGATCGGAGGTTTCATATTCAGCATCCCGGCCATCCTGGCAGCATTGGGGGCCGTGGGAAGTTTGGCCGGCGGAAGTGCCGCCATCGCGAAAACCGTCATCGACTCGAAGAAGAACAAGGCGGAATTGGAAGAACAGAAACGTCACAACCTGGCCATGGAGAAGAAGGGGAAGGGCGTGATGAAAAAGTTTAAAAAAAAGAAACAGAAGCACTCACCAACCGAGACATTGAATCTCTGATCGAACCGTTACAAATCAAACACTTCAGAGGAGTTTTCATGTCCGACTCGTTACCTTCAACCGTCAAAAGAAGAGAATGCGGAGTAGTCAACTTGGACGGTCAAGAAAATCCAGGCACGCATTGGATATGTTACCACAAAAATGATGATAAAGCATTCGTTTTCGATTCTTTCGGAGGTGTTCCACCTACAAATTTAATTCATTATCTGAAAACGAACAAAACCTCCATATACTACAACGACGAACGCATTCAAAATTTCGGAGACGTGAACTGCGGTCATCTCTGCCTCTCCGTGCTCGCGTTTCTCTCTAAAATAAATAACCCTACGATCGAGGATTTCCAGAAAGCATTGTGGAACCTCAAACAGCATCACTAGGATGGGTGTGTTCCATCTCACGAGCGAATCTTCAATCTTGAAACTCACGCTGCACGACGACATCGTCTATCCTAAATCCGTGGCTCTGCGTGCATTCTACAGCATGTACCTCATACCTAACGTCACCCAGCACAACAACAAAATTAGCGTCGGAAGCGAACACATCGTCGTCACGCCAGGCCAATACAATCTTTCCACTTTGCAAGCTCAATTACCCAAAGGCACATACCTTTCTCAAAATTCGGTCACGCACAGAGTGGAAATCCTATCCGCGACGGAGACCGTGGACCTGGGCACCATGGGAGAACTTTTAGGTTTCGAGAACAACACCAAACTCGAAGCTGGTATCAAGCACGTAGCAACCAACATTCCTAAATTCTTGGCCATAGAGACTCTGAACGTACACTGTAACGTGGCCGAAGGTATGATCACGAAATCTTCGGACGGATTGTTAGGAAGTCATAAGCAGACGGGAATCATAGCCACTTTCAAACCAAGTTCCGAGTTCATGGAACCGATCATCTACACGCCCTCTTCGCCGATCTATTTTCCGGTATGTCGCAACCGCATAGACGACATAGAGTTGTTGGTGACGAACGAGAAAGGAGACGTGGTGGATTTCGCAGGTGCCACTACGACGGCCATCGTGGAGATCAACGTATAATAAATAACCATACATGTAAAATGGAGCAAATCGAAAGTTACGAATTGCAATCTTTCCCTCCCAACTGTCGCACGTTTGCCAATCTGAACGAGGCGAACAGGGAGATCGAATACGACGTGGACGTAGGGGATGGGTTCGTTCATCCTCACAGAGCGGACCTCTACCTTCAATTCGACGTGGTGAAGAAAGAAAACGGAGACGCGTTTCCTGCAGCAGCAAACTTGATACTCGTGGACAACTTCGTGCCTCACCTGTTCTCGCAGGTGGAGGTGAGGAAACACAACACCGTCATCGACAGAATAGACTATCCAGGCATCACGTCGACGGCAGTGGGAACGTTGAAATTATCCAAAACGGACGCAGCGTACTATCAAGCGGGAGGATTCGAAGCCGGGACCAAAATATCGACGAAAAGTCACACGGTGCTCTTTCCCATGCGTCTGCTGCCTGGTTTCTTCTCGGACTACAAGGAGATCATGTGGAAGGGAGGACTGCGCGTTACGTTTCGAAGAGCGGCCAACGACAACGACGCACTAATGCGATACGCTACTTTGGGTCCGGACGGCACCACGCCGATAGCCAACACTCTACCCGAAGCAGCGAAATGCGTCATCCGGAGCATGGAATTGAGAATGCCGGTGGTGGAATACGAAACAAACTACGCCCTCAAGTACAAAGCGGAGATCTTGAAAAGTCCGCAGGTGGCGATTCACTTTCACAGTTACCAGTGCGTACAGAAGGTGGCATCGGGAAGTCACATGGAATTCGACGTGACGACGCAGTTCAACAACATACAGTTCGACATGCCAGATTTCGTCGTAGTGCTCTTTCAGACCGGGCGCAATAACAATCAGGAAAAAGATTCCAGTAAATTCGACGACTGCAAGATCAAGAATGTTTATCTCAAAAATGGACGCAACGAAGTGTTCCCGCGCGAGAATTACAACCTCGACGTGACCAAAAACGATTACCTCAAACTTTACGAAGCGTTTTCGGCTTACAAACGCGTGACCGAGGGGAGCGTGGACATGTACTACACGCCCAGCGAGTTCAAAGCACGGAGACCCATGACCGTCATCAACACATCTAAGAGAAAGAAGGTTGTGGTCAACGATCGAACCAACATCAAGGTCGTCTGCGAGTTCCACGATGCCTTGCCCGAGGATACCCTATGCAGTGTCATCCTGATTGCAGAGAAGTCCTTCGCCTACGACGTGAAAAACGAGAGGGTCACAGAGCAGTTTTAAAAAATATCGCCAACAAGCAAGAATAGCTTTTCTACATTCCCCAATTACAAAATTTTTAATCTAAAAACACATCCAAAGCACTCCAATAGGATGCAGAGTGTTTTTTAGGATCAAATCGAATTTCTTAAACAAATTGAGGGGGTGGGAGGAAAAAAAAAAACCCATGAAACTCTACAAAGGCATGGCTTTGTTAGCCGCGGCCATTAGAACTGCGTTGGGCACCACGCACCCTCGCGAGGTTATAGGGGGCCAGGTATCCTAAAAGACAACATTTATTATTTTGTTTGTTTGTTTGCGTCACAATACAGGCGCGCGCGCGCGTGTGTATAACACATCGTGTTTCCCCCGAGAGAGAGGTTTACAAAAATCACGATATACGGAGTTGGAAAATTACGATATGGCGCATTCGCTCGTTACTGTTGCCAGCCATAAATCTCTCTCTCTCTCTCTCTCTCTCTCTCTTCATCTTACACCAACGTTGGCATCTCTATTTTTTTAGTTGCAAGTAAATTGCCAACACACTCTAGTTAATAATGCTACATATTATACGCACACACGCACACACATACTATATTACCATCCACCCATCTCTCTCTCTCTTTTACGGCAGTGCCGGCTCTCCTTGTTTAGTATATGTAGGTTGGCAACGCTGATCTTTACTTGAGGGCGGTCAACCGGGTTGATTGCACAAGCAAAATTGCCACCTCCTTGCTTTAGGTTAGGTTAGACCAAAAAAACCTTGGTGATTTTTTTTTTCGAGTGAGGAGTTGGCAACGCTTATCTCCACTTGAGGGCGGTCGACCGGGTTGATTGCACAAGCAAAGTTGCCAGCTCCTTGCTTTAGGTTAGGTTAGAGCAAAAAAGGCTGTGGGTAAGCTGTCGGTTGTTTAACTCTTCCCTTTCTCTTTTTTTTTCTTGTAAAAGGGTATGGCAAAAGTACCAGTGGGTTGGCAACCTTGCTTTATGCACTGTAAGGCAAGCCTCAAGCAAAATTGCCACCTCCTTGCTTTAGGTTACGTTAGACCAAGAAAAAAAACCTTGGTGATTTTTTTCGAGTGAGGAGTTGGCAACACTGCGAGAAAATACCTCAAGCAAGGTTGCCACCTCCTTGCTTTAGGTTAGGTTATACCCAAAAACAAAAACCCTGGTGATTTTTTCGAGTGAGGAGTTGGTAACACTGCGAGAAAATGGAGCTCATGCCTTACAAGAGCAAACCATTAAGGCGAGCTCCACCGAGCTCCATTTTCGGGCGTTGAATTCTCCATTTGGGTCTACACGAAAAGTAGGTCAAAGAACCGCTCTAGAACTGAGCTTACAGAAAAATATCGTAAGGGGAGACAGCCTTATAGTAAAATGTCGTAAGGCGAAAAGTAGGTCAAAGGACCGGTCTAGCCTTACAGAAAAATATCGTAAGGGGAGACAGCCTTATAGTAAAATGTCGTAAGGCAAAAAGTAGGTCAAAAGACCGCTCCAGAACGTTGGGTTTCACCTACTTGTTATATGCCTCTTTAAATTATTAATGGTAATATGTATACCGCACCTGGGACATGGTTCGGTGGCAGCCAAATGCTTGCCCGGCACGCAGGTGCGACAATGTCTTGCAAAACGTTTGCTTGATATGGTTCTCTTGCACACAGGACAACTTTTCATGGAGCGCATTTTTTGGGGGGGTATGTTTATTTATATGTGATCTGTTGGTGGTAGAGTGTTTACAAAAAAATGCCTTACGAGAAAAATTTTGTAGGCTAATTCTAATTAGTGTTAGTTTGAGGGGTTTATTTATATATGGGTGGCGTTGTTTTCCTCAAATATGTGCTTTAATAAACCCTGTAAAAAAATTTAAAAAATATATAAGAAAAATATGATTGTAGATAGAAAAAAGCACAATAAATATTGTATGCATGTGTAATTCTATTTAGTTTATTTTTTGCTAGACACAAATCTTCTTCAGATTTTATTGCCCATTAGTATATTTTTCTACCAATCTAGTAGAGGTATGAAACTATGAAAATGTACTTGTTTATATATATTCTATTGTTTCGGCTGATATAATAGCAAATATATATATATATAGCTATTTTTGAAATTCTAAAACTTTCAGGTATACTTATTTTTACATGCAAACATACATCATAAAAAATTACACAATCGTATTTTTTTCCATACACACATTTTTTATTTTCAGAAAACAAAGTTATTTTCGATTTTTTTTAAATCAAACAATAAACATTATTTGTGTTTATAGTATTTGTCGGGCAATAGCAGATAAAACAAGAATGGGTTTTCTACGACCCCTAGTTTACGAGTTACAAAACAACTTAGAAATTACATCTTGAAATTTAAATTTAAAATAACTCGAAAACAGTAAGCACTAATCATTATGTTTCCAATAGGTTGTAGAGTACATTCAATTTTTTATCAAATGTCATTAAAATTTTCGAAATAGGGTAAAAACTAAGCCAGCAAATCAAGTTTCTCAAAAAATAAAAAAAATTGTCTATATTTTCGAAACTTGAGGGGGTGGAATCGATTTTATTTGCTAGTCGTATAGTTTTCGTCAAATCCTATCCAACAAACCTAAAATCATCATTCTAGGTCAATTAGGAACCAAGAAAATCAATGTCTTGGAAAACATCTTAAGACAAATATCTTAAGAAAAGTTTCTTGACAGACCGGAAGTAACATCTTGACAGACCGGAAGTCGACTTTCTTAAAGATTAAGACAAATATCTTAAGATGTTTTTCCAAGACATTGATTTTCTTGGTTCCTATGGGGCCTAGAACCACGCAACTTTGGATTATGTATATACCGTTGTTTTTTCCTACATATTCACTAGGGCTCGAAAGTGCGGTGGTTGTGTTGTTGCCTTGTAATCAAGAGGTCCTAGGTTCGAACCCCGATAAAAGTACATAGTGGTTCGGATCCTACTTTAAAAAACTGTAGGCCTAGTCCCGATTAGTTTTACTGTGCATATGTGAATATAGGAAAGTACAATGCAAAATCAGCAATGTGTGATGTGGTCAGCACCAAATATTTTAATTTTATATGTATATTTAAGTTTCATGCATAAACATGGCAGTTTTCCTATATGCTTTTATGGTATGGTGCTATGCACAGAGGAGCACTTTATTTAAGCATATTTAACTTCTCTTTCCATCTCCCAATCTATTCATATTTGACACAGTCATTGCAAGTCGGCCATTTTGTTTACGTAGCAATTAGGCTTAAAAAAACTTTGACACACTCATTGCAAGTCGGCCATTTTGTTTACGTAGCAATTACGTTAAAAAACTTTAAACCACATTATTGTTATTTTTTTGTGAATGCTTGTTGTGATAAAAAAACATAATTAGATATATTTTATTTAATTTTATGTTTAATATCTTTTCTGTGTATAAAACTAAATAATAATAAAATTCGAAACACTATATACCTCCACTAAATATCAAACGCACAAAAAAAAAAAAACAGGCTAACACACGCAAAATTATACTGGTCTGCCAGACGCCAGAGCCTCGTTACTCTACAGTCCAGGGTGTACTACGTGGAAGTGAGGTTAACTGTTGGGCGTCTTACCAGAAAATCGTCCTCTTACACCCCGCATATTGCTATTTTGCATATGCTTGGTGTATATAGTAATATGTAATCAATATATATATAAAAAAAAAAGCAAGAAAAAAAGAAGAGAGATACATGCAACACACTTAAAACTTGTATACTTTCTCTCTCTTCTTTTTTTCTTGCTTTGCGAGTATATATTCCTTCCACAATATGCTTAAGAATTGTTTGGCTTTTGTAGAGAGTTTTACCTTTTATCTGCAATTCCTTTACATTTGTTTGGCTATTACAGAATCAACTCACAGAAGCAACACTACCTATTTATATAACACAAAGCCAACTCATGCAAGCTAACAAACAAATTTACTCACGTTAGTTAATTTCAATCACAATCACAATGTTCTTCTTGCAGCTCACAATATTCTCCTTGCAGCTCACAGAGTAGAATGATGCTTTATTAGTCAGATTAGAGGAAGCTCGCTTGTGTGATCTCCCGTTACATGTCCGCCTCCCGCCCCACTCCCCCCTAGTTGTTATAAAATGGCGACGGAAGCGTGTACATGTCTCTCTTCTCCCCGTCTTTTTTTTTTGGTTTATGAATAGAAGCAGGAAACTTGGTTCTGGCGGCATCAGTGATGGGTAATGTGAAAGTCTGTGACGGTCTAATGTTAATGCCCTCGAGCTTCTAGTTTTATTAGTCGAGGAGTAATATGTAGGTTAACAACGTGGACTAGTAGAAATCCGCTCTGTCAGCATGAAATTCCATCATTATTGTTAGCTTTTAAAAAAACAGGAAGTACATCCGCCACTGTGAATAGCCAGAAATGCTGCCCCCTCCCAGTCATCCATTTCTCTTACAATAGCGTGTGTGTGTTGGCAACTCTCTCTAGTTGCAGGTTTTTTTTAGTTAACTCGTAATCCCCGTCAAAAACTACAGTAACATCATAATATCATATTGCACAGAAGAGGGAGGACATCGCTCACCACTCTTGCCAGCCATAAATCTCTCTCTCTCTTCATCTTACAGCAAAGTTGGCATCTCTATTTTTTTTTAGTTGTAAGTAAATTGCCAACACACTCTAGTTAATAATGCTACATATTATACGCACACACGCACACACATACTATATTACCATCCACCCATCTCTCTCTCTTTTACGGCAGTGCGTGTTTGTTGCCGGCTCTCCTTGTTTAGTGTGTGTAGGTTGGCAAAAATTGCTTTATGCACTGTAAGGCAAGCCTCAAGCAAAGTTGCCAGCTCCTTGCTTGAGGCTAGGTTAGACCAAGAAAAAAAAAAGCTGTAGGTGAGTGTTGGCAGCTGTCGGTTGTTTAACTCTTCCCTCTCTCTCTTCTCTCTCTTTTTTTGTAAAAGGCTATGGCAAAAATACCAGTAGGTTGGCAAAAATTGCTTTATGCACTGTAAGGCAAGTCTTAAGTAAAATTGCCAGCTCCTTGCTTTAGGTTAGGTTAGACCAAGAAAAAAAGGCTGTAGGTGGGTGTTGGCAGCTGTCGGTTGTTTAACTCTTCCCTCTCTCTCTCCTCTCTCTTTTTTTTTGTAAAAGGCTATGGCAAAAGTACCAGTAGGTTGCCAACTTTGCTTTATGCACTGTAAAGCAAGTCTCAAGCAAGGTCGCCAGCTCCTTGCTTTATGCACTGTAAGGCAAGCCTCAAGCAAGGTTGCCAGTTTTTTGCTTTAGGCTAGGTTAGACCCAAAAAAAACCTTGGTGATTTTTTCGAGTAAGATGTTGGTAACACTGCGAGAAAATAGGACTTATGCCTTACGAGAGCAAACCATTAAGGCGAGCCTCAAGCAAGATTGCCAGCTCCTTGCTTTAGGCTAGGTTAGACCCAAAAAAAAAACCTTGGTGATTTTTTCGAGTAAGCAGCTGGCAACACTGCGAGCCCCACCGAGCCCCACATGATGACGTTCAACTCCCCAACCTGCACTACTGTTGTTGCCATAAGAGTTTGTCTCGGAGCAAACACTTTCCCAAAAATCGTCTTAGAGGGATTTTTTAGCACCTCACATGCAGAAGGAGAAGCCCCTAAGGATCGCAAAACAACACTATTTACACCAGGCGTACCTGTAAATGGTATTTTCTTTGGTGCATCTTTGGGTGTACAGGTTTCTGACCATTTCCATTCGTCTTCTTTCTGCTTCTTGGCAACAGGTGTCACACTGCTGTCACTTTCACCACACTCCCCATCACTTTCACCCTCTCCACTTTCACTCAAACTGAAAGACTGTGATTCACTCTCATCATCATCACTAAATAAATCCACGTTTTCATCTTTATCACTGTCGAAAGCAAGTTTTCAATTGCCGCATCTGGAACCAGTCTCTTTGTAGCCATGATTGCAACGAAGATAAAACACTGTTTGTTTATGTGAAAAAATAATTTGCCTCAACCACATGCAGCGGTATGAAAAATTTAGGAGGACATTTACCAAAGCTTAAGACACAATCGGACTGCATACTGGTGCCATCTGTTAGGGAAAACATGAATTACAAGCACGAACATCACAACCCGCTGGAATGATGGCTAGGTAAGGCAGGCGTGTGTCAGCTCAGGCCTTCGATTCATCGGCTAGGTAACGGATGTGTTAATGTATTTATTTTCATGATATTTGAAATATAATGAAGAAATCTGACCAGTCGAACAATGACATAGATCACATTCCACAAAAATGTAGATTTAAAAATTAAACATTGTAAAACCTTGGCCACATATAACGTCCACTTGACGGTATTGCTTTAGTCACAGGGACTTTAATCCAGAGAATAAGGGGGGGTGGTAGAGCACTTCTCAGCCCCATTGATTGAAGAAATCAGACACAAATCAACACACATTGTCGTGGAGTATGATGGGTGGGTTTTGCATGAAGTGTCGACATTTTCTTCTCAGAGCTGACGGCAGATTGTTTTACAAAAACGAACAGTAGTACTCCTTGGGGGAATGGTATGTTTTACGATAAAACCATCCCAATCGTAGGCAAGAATCACCATCACGTTCACATTGGTGGGGGTTGGTCGAGCTGTTGTTGTTCGCGATGACCTGTGATGATGCCATTCGTTCGATTAGCGTTTCAGCTTTGGTTCGTAACATTTGGCCCAGGTCTCATCAATTGTAATGATACACCGAAAGAAGGCCTCTCCTTCGCGCTCATAGTGCTGGAAATGAGTACGAGCACCGTCATACCGTAGCCATTCTTGCATTTCCGTTAAATCATGTGGAACCCATGTTGACGAAATTTTTCGCATTCTCAGGCGGTCCTTGAGGATGTGAAGCATAATAGAAGGCGCCAGTCCTGTATCTTGGGCTAACTCACGAATTGTGGAGTTCCGATCCATCTGCACTAACGCGGACACAGTAGTTTGCACGTCCTCATTACTTACTGGTGGATGACCAGACCGAGGCATGTCCGACACATTTTCGTGTCCTTCTCTGAAGGCACTTACCTACCTTGCTACTGTTCGGTAAGGTAATGCAGATGCACCGCTAGCCTCTTGCAGTCCTTGGTGACACTCTTGTGCATTGCGACCTCTAGCACATTCAATTTTTAACAAACTCCTCTGCTCTTGCTTCGAAAACATTGCGACAGTATACTGCTAACGCGAGCACTCATGTACAACTGCTCTGTTCCTGTTGTCACTGCGCATGCGCACTGGAGGCAGATGGGTGAGTTCATTTGTTCTGAGGGGTGCTCCTTTCACATAGTGCACCCAATAGTCAACCTCACTTCCACGTAGTACACCCTGGACTGCAGACTAACGAGGCTCTGGCGACTGGCACTCTGGCCAGTATAATTTTGTTTGTGTTGTCCTGTGTTTTGTCCTTATTTGTGCTGAGTGCTCTTTTACAGCCTCAGCTTTTAGCGAAAGTCAGAAGATTTTAATATTTTATGATTTTAGTTATGCAACGTTACAGTTGTTCTGTGTACTGATAAGGGGCTGGACCCCATATAATGTCACTGGTGCAAAATAGCCTTAGTGCTGACGCACCCTAATTTTAAATTCAAATTCATGTGCTCTGAAGGAAGGTAGGCATTTGATTTACTTGTGGTATACACGACATTGCCCGGCTTCGTATCACGGCAGTGTTGCCAGTATTAAAAATATCAACCCTTGTACATACCTTGAACAGGAAAATGTTAATGAATGAAACTGACATGAATTTGCATAAGTTTTATGTTACATATTTTTACATATTTACCAATTTACATAAAACAACATATTTTGGTAATTTTTTCCTATGTTTTCGATCTCTGAAACATGATGAAGAAAATTTGTAGGTCATATGATATACTTTCTAATCAATGAGATGTTAATGCTTACAGTCACCTAAAATTGACTGACAAGTCGAAAGACAGGCTGAAGAAAAAAAAGAAAGTGGACCTGTCATTTATCGAAAGATCCTGGAGTTTCTCACCTCCTCCCCCAGGAGAGCACCTAGGAACTTGACATTGGTGGACAAGAAAGCTACTTTCCTGTATCTAGCAAGTTACACAATATGTTCCCTTTACAAAAGTAGCTATGTATTTTCATTTGATTGTTCTTTCTGTAGAAGCTTCATTTGACATTTTGTTCCGAAAGTTACAAAGAGCTCTTTCATATTTGCATATTATAAAATGATTTGCGATGTGAAAAGTAATAAATAGTTGACAATTTTTTTTTTTAAATATATACACGTCGCTGTGCTTTTTTGAGTTTATAAATTTGATACAAAATTTAATTTGAACAACTTATGTCCTTAAAATTAAGGTCAATATGTTCAAATAAAATAAATATCTAGCAGAATTATTGAAATTGCTTGGATACTCTATTATTATTAATATTACATGTTCTTTGATACTACATATTTTTGTACATATTTTATCAACTATTGTTACATATTTATGTACATATTTTGTACTTCGATATTACATAAAAATCCGGGGTCTATGGATCAATTCAAGAATAGGATTAGGTGTCCCCTACGTGAAAGAAAATAACTGAAAATTTTGCAATACTGAGCCCACACTTCATATGTTTGTAGCATTTTCAACAATTATTTATCACAGTATATCATTCACATATTTGTTATATAAAATTTGTACACTTGTTATTCAGAATAAATAAGAATTAGGTAAAGATACAGTTTTTAAAGGTATGAATTAAACTTCATTTTATAAATGGAAAAGAATAAAATTGTTTTAGTAATGCATACATTATTATGTATGTCATTCTCATTATGTATTTTAAGTTTTGATTTTGTTGTAGAAATCTGAATTTTCTTCACCAACACCATGTTTAGAAAGTAAATCAAGCATATGTACCAGGGTGAGTCAAAAGTTCGTTAGTTTTACCACGTGGACATTGAGACTATAGACACAAGGCATGACATCGGACTTTTTCCACATGGACATTGAGACTATAGACACAAGGCGTGACATCGGACTTATTCGGCAAAGTATATGCCCTTCTGTTGTGTGGTCTTCTGCCAATGTTCTGTGAGAGCCACGATCCCACAACGATACCATTCTGCTGGTCTCGAGGCCCAAAGTTCGCGCACTTCGATTTCCACAGCATCCAATGTGTCGAACTGTTGTCCTTGCAGAAAATGCACAATAATTGGTAATTGGATGACAGAGGATGAGGCAACACTTCAATTCCCTCCAAGTCCTGCAGTTTCGTGGTAATAATTCGCGACCGGTGACATAGGGCGTTATCGACCTGCAACAAGGCTGTCTTCTTGAGGAGCATTGCATCATGGACCCACTGCAGTTGTACAGCATAAATGTTCCCATCGACAGCACGACCGTCTGGTACGAGTTCTCAGAACACTGGACCGGACCATTGTTATTCCACCATATGCGCAACATGACCTTTTCAAACCGTCCCCTTTTAGTCTATGGGCCAGCCAAGATGTTGGTATAATTTGGGGGTACTAATTTTCACTTATACCATAGTTAAATGGGTGTTCAAGGATACAAAGAAACCATGCTTGCCATCTCAGAGTGGTAGCTAATAGAAATGACGGCCAATCCGAGATGGCGCATGTTGATATTTGAAAAAAACAACTATATCTCTGAAAGCGGGGTGATTTTCCACGTAGTACACCCAACTGTCAACCTCACTTCCACGTTAGTACACCCTGGACTGCGTTTTGCAGACGAACGAGGCTCTGGCGACTGGCACTCTGACCAGTATAATTTTGTGTGTGTTGTCCTGTTTTTTTGTCCTTGTGTGTGCTGAGGGCCCTTTACAGCCTCAGCTTTTAACCAAAGTCAGAACATTTTAAGCTTTTAAGATTTTACTTATGCAACGTTAGAGTTGTTCTTTGTTAATATAAGGGGCTGGACCCCGTATAATGTGACGGGTGCAAAATAGCCTAAGTGCTGACGCACCCAAAATTTTAAAATCAAATCAAATCAAAATATCTCTGAAACCAACGGTCCGATCTCACTGATCTTTTTTTCAAATGAAATCTTAATATGTATTCTATATTTAATGTTTTGTTATGTTTTTCGATAAGAGCAACCATTAAGTAGTTAATCAGGGATTAGTAAAAACAAATCATATTTTTTTACTATTAATTTTAGGTTTATCATTAATTTATTAATAATCTAGGCATCTGAGAAGAAAATGTTCCAAACAAAAATTGTACCATAAACGCTTACCTTTAATTTTGACATATTACACATGTTGTTTTCACCTTAGAATTCACATGTATAATACTAATTAATTAATGTAGTGTGTACAGCGAATCCTTCTAGCTGGATGTGTCTTTAATCTAGTTAATTACACGTATTGTAACTGGTATTGACTAGTATATTATTGCTATATACATCAAATAACATTTAATAATAATAATAATTATTATTGTTGTTGTTTTTTTTGTAGTAGTACTATAATGTGACAAGAAATACAAGATAATGTGAAGATCAAGGGAAACACTTACTTAGGTTCCTGAGCTGGAAATTCAAAAGAGTTTGCGTGGGACTGCAATTGAGAAAAGAGTGGAAAAATCATCCCAATCTTGACTACACCAAATTCAGATCAGATAAACCAGGATATATTGGTGAATGTAGTGAAGCAAGAAAATCAACTTGTAGAAAGCTATGGTATACGTTTTTATCCTAGAAATTCTTTAATTGGAGGGTTAAACCTCAAAGTTACTTCCTTAAAAGTACTTGCAGGATGATGATGATCAAATAAAAGATTCTCTTGTATCATGAATTTGGTACCTCCTTAATTTATTCCAGTAGTGGCGGCAGGATAGTTAATCTGACTTGGGATTTGCTATGTGTAAACTATCCGAGATCGTTTTTGGAAGCAGCTCTTGAAATGGAAAATGTTAGCTGAGGGGATGCTCCTATGGTTTTACATGGTGAGAATCAGGTAGCTGGGGAAATGATTTGCGAAAATTTCGATAGCTTTGGGGATACCATTCCCACACATCCCCCTAACTTCGAGCACTGATTAAAAGAGCACATTTTGGCTAAGGTAGGGGAGAAAACTATTTATGGAGCTGCAAGAGACACAAAGGAAAATGTGAAAGGCGTAGAGAAATACCATAATCATCTAAGGAGCTTTACATGAATTATGTTGTCATACTTTCTAGAAAAAATTCCTGGAACCTTTTAGATATTTCCAATTTTAAATCACATAAGCTAGAAATGGAACCACACTAAACTTTGAGAAATAGATACAGTATTGTGTATGGGACAATTGCCAACAATCTTTCTCAAACTATGTAATCTTGCATACATGAAACTGATATTGCAATACTTCCTTGCTTTCTGTGGATGACCGTAGTACAAGGATATGATAGGAAGTGCAGGCCTCACTTAATGTTCCCTCTGTATGGTCTACATTGTCAGAGACATGAATGCTGCTGCTTTGTCACACGAAACACAATTCTTGATGTATACGATGTATTCATCTGTGAGTGTACGTTTGAAGCCTACAGCATTACAAAACTGCCTATGGCTTTTGGTGAATGCATTTCCCCCACATATAGTATACTTCTCTGGTCCATCTTCTATTTTTACAGATGTCTGCTGTAATAACTAATAAAGAGTATGCACTATGTTATGCTGTTCTTCTGAACACACCCAAATATTAACCTCATTTCCTCTTACTTCACCGGCAACTGCAGTTTTGCAGGCCAACGAGGCTCTGACATCTGAACCTAAGGCCAGCATAATCCTTTGTAGGGTTGTTTGATTTGAGATTTTGCTTTTCACAGATATGCAAATCCGGAGGAGTTGACCTACAGTTTAAAGTGGGATCCGAACCAGTTTGTGCCTCCATAGGATATCGAACCCGGGTCCCCTTGATCACAAGGCGACGACGTTACACTAAGCCATCAAGGAGGCAGGCTACCTTTGTATTGTACTCCTGTGTTTTACTCATAGGAATATATATGTGTTGAGTGGCCCGGTACAGCCTCGGTTTTTACCTTGGGAAAGAAGATTTTAAAGACAAGCATGGTAATTTTTTTACATTGTACGGGGCTTGGCCTTGTATAATGTAACGAGAGTAAATAGCCTAAGTGCTGATGTATACAAAAATTTTCATTTCAATCAATCAATAACATCTTCCATGAACATCGGGAACACGTAAAGAAAATTCATGGTTAGTTATAGTACTACTACATCAAAAACAATGAATAATGGTCGCAGGGATTTAGGCTTGGTCCTTGTGTAGCCTTCATTTTTGGGGGTAGACCTTCCTCTGCATAGAGGGCATGCCGAGGCGACAATTTATGGACCCTTCATTTAAAATGTTACAGTTTATGGGAACGAAATCACCTTTTAACGGGGGGAAACCCTCGAAGCATCGGAGGCCTTTGAGCCCGACAACTTCATTGGAAAAGACAGGGAACGTCACGTCAGTGCCACGTTACCTTGTAATAAGCATTGTAGAAAACAAAGAAAGTGCCGATGAATGTACCAACACGAAGAGAAATGGAGCTAAATCATTAAAGAACCTGTCACCATTCCTTATAAAGAAGCAAGTGGACTATGCCGCTGGAAGTGATGTCCCTGACTGTCACCGTCAACTGAACAGTTGTAAAGGTGTTATACGCCACTGGGATCTTTTGAACTGCACAGAAGAAGAAATCCTTGAAGAGCTCTCCGATCAACATGTAACAGCAGTGCAGCGAATCAAGACCAAAAAATCCGTAGAACTTTTACCGACAACTTTCCTCATTCTCACCTTTAAAACGACCACTCTCCCGGATGAGGTACGGGCTGGTTATTACAACCTCCATGTGCGGCCGGCCGTACATCCCAAACCCGATGCGGTGTTTAGAATGCCAGCACTTTGGGCACACTCAGCCTTCTTGCAAGGCCACTACTGCCATTTGTGGCAAATGTAGCAAGCCCGACCATGGGACAGAGCCATGCTCATCTGGTCTCTCATGCGTCAACTGCAAAGGCAAGCACCCAGTGTGGCATCGTGACTGCCCCTCTTTCTAAGAGGAAAAGAAGATACGAGAGTTGGTCGTGGCAGAGAAAATATGTGCCGGCGAAGCGAAAAGACGTCTCCGTGAAACTGTACGCACTACTTTACCTGTGCCATTCGCTACAGCTGCTTCTAATGCTCGCGTCCGTCGCAGTATTGGCATCCAAACCAGCGACATGTCCACCCAGACAACAACGATTCCCGGAGCAGCTCGCCCCGCTCCGAAGAAATTCCAGCAGGTTTATAATAAATAATATTTCCTGAAGTCTACTAGCTCTCCAGTCAGGGTGGCAGCCACCACCTTGAAACTTAAGGCGCACCTGAAAGCACCCGCCACCACTCCACCTTCTTCATCCCCTTCGCCCTCTGTGTCCTTACCCGAGGACATGATCCAGGACGAAGCCGCGGATGAAGAATTTATCAAGGTGACAGGGCCTAGAAATAAAGTACGCCTTAAGAGGTAACAACCATACCTCCAGCTATGGCTTATTATCTCCAATGGAACCTTAACGGTTTCCGTGTACATCTCGAGGAACTGCAAATTTTAATATCCGAATTTGACCCTGCCTTCATATTTCTCCAAGAGACACATTTTCGTCCAAATGAATCAGTGATTCTCTACGGATGCACTTTTTAACTCACCGACAAGCTTCCTGAGTGTCGTAGTGCTGACGGTGGTGTTGCAATCGGTGTTCGAGATACCATCCACTCAACGCCAATCTTTCTCACCACCCCTCGTCCAAGCTGTCGCCGTGCGGGTCCATCTACCACAGCCAACATCCGTGTGCTGTGTCTATATCACAAGGGAGGAGCGATTCTCTCTTGAGGTCCTTCTTTCTATATTCGAACAAGTTCCGTCTCCTATAGTTTTTTTTGCGTGATTTTGATTTATACCATCGTTTGTGGGGTCCGTTCATACAGAACCCCGGGGTCAAATTATAGATCAATTCCGTGAGGCGTGAGTTTTAACGTTACTGAATGATGGGACTCCCACATATTTCAGTTCTTCCTCAGGCACACACTTTGCGTTAGACTTATCTTTCTGCAGTCCCATCCTTGCTCCTACCACATCTTGGAGCCTTCATCCTGATCTCTGTGGGAGTGATCACTTCCCACTCTTCCTTACTTTCTTACTTTGGAACATCTTCAGCACTCACGTGAACAACACCCTCACTGGCATCTCAGTCGGGCCGACTGGGGTGCCTTCGAGCGTGCAGTGGATCTTGAAGTTGATCTTGCGTCGACTTAGCCAGCAATCGACGCCTTAGGTATCTTTGTGTCACGAGTGCATGATGCTGCACGCACCTCCATTCCACATCCTAGTGGACCTGTGATATGACGCCCAGTCTCCTGGTGGACTGCGGAGGTCAGTGCAGCCATCAAGGACCGCAATCATGCCCTAGATCGATTCAATAGGAACCACACAGCCGCAATCCTCAAGCAGTTCCGCATTAAGCGTGCCCGTCGGCTCATTCGAGCCAGTAAGAAGGCGTGCTGGGTGCAATACATGTCTTCTTTAATGAAGCAGGCTTCGTCGAATGATGTTTGTACCAAAGTACGTCGCATCCAGGGGGTGCTTCTACTCCTCTGAGTGCTCTGGAGCACGATGGGACGTTGTACACCAATTCCGGAGACATAGCTAATATGTTGGCCACGCAGTTTCCTGATGCATCTAGCTTGAAAAATTATGAACCACGTTTCCACCGTGAGAAGGACCGTCAGGAATGACGCCCTCTAGTTTTTCGAAGTCATTAAACCGAGCCATACAACTCTCCATTCACTGAATGGGAGTTTGACCAGGCGCTTCGAGATTCTAAGAATACAGATCCTGGAGTGGACAAGATCCACTATGAGATGCTTCGTCATCTGCCCATTGGAGCAAAAAAAATCCTTCGTGCGGTATTCAACAGGCTTTGGTTGGAGGACTCTTTTCCCACTTCCTGGAAACAAGCTATTATTGTTCCCATCCTGAAACCAGGTAAACAACGCACCACAGCCCCGAGTTCCTCAACATGGAATATTTAGTTGCAGTTTTCTTTGACCTCCACAAGGCCTATAACACAACATGGCGCTTCGGTATTATCAAGCAGCTTCATTCTTGGGGCGTCCGTTGCCATATGGCGTACTTTATTGAAAGCTTTTTATCAAATCGTTCTTTCTGCGTATGTGTTGGGAACTCCATTACTGATCTTCATGAACAAGAGAACGGTGTCCCGCAGGGCAGCATACTTAGTGTGACTCTGTTTGCCATAGCAATAAACAGTGTTATGGCAAACATTCTTTCCCCTGTACATGGTCTTCTGTATGTAGACGACCTCACGATCTTTTGTCGCTCACGGAATCTGACGTCATCTTGTCATCAACTCCAACTGACGATAAACCGTTTGGTTGAGTGGTCCTCCCAAACAGGTTTCATCTTATCCGAGAAATCCGTGTGTGTCCACTTTTGTCGTAAGCGTACATGTCATTTCGATCCTGACCTGTACATGGGGAAATCTCCCCTACGGTTCGTGAATGAGGTCTGCTTCCTGAGCTTCATTTTCGATAAGAAATTAACATGGATACCTCACCTTCGCCAGTTAAAGTTCTCGTCTTCGAGTTGTCAACGTTTTACGAGTTTTTTATCTCATACTTCTTGGGGTGCTGATAGGACGGTACTGCTTCGCCTATACCGTGGACTCATAAAGTCGAAGCTTGATTATGGATGTGTTGTGTACTCGTCTACCCGCCTATCTCGGCTTCGCACCCTAGACACCGTTCACCATGCTGGTATTCGTGTGTGCTCTGGTGCTTTCCGCAGTTTGTATGTAGAGGCATTTGAGTCATCACTATCTCTACGAAGACAGCGGCTGACAGCTACTTCCTCCACCTTCACTCGATGCCCTCACATTCATATTATCATACCGTCTCAGACGATAGTAGGCTGGCAAGGTATCGACTCCAACCAAGAACAACTAGACTGTTTGGCGTTCGTTAAGACGAGATCCTGTCAACACTTGGTGTTGACAGTGATCTTCCTGGCGTATCTCCACTCGTTCCGCCTCTCCTGACCTGGGAGTTTCCTGCACCTTCTATCGATTTTTCTCTGAGTGCCCTTCTAAAAGCAGAAACACCAGTGGTTGTATACCAGCAAGAATTTTTAGAACTTCGTGCGAAGCACCCCAATTTCAATGCGTTTTACACGGATGGGTCCAAGTCAGTCGAATCAGTTGGTTGCACCTTCGTCCTAGACTCTCAAAGTTCCAGTTACTCGCTACATCCTCCTGTTCCATCTATACATCCGAGTTGTACGCCATTCTAAAGGCACAGGACTTTGCAGACGTCAATGGTCTGAAGAAAGTCCTTGTGTGCTATGATTCTACCAGGGTGTTGTAGTCTCTGGATTCACCGTATTCCTGGCATCTGGTAGCGCAACACATATTCAGACGGCTTGTGTCCTTATCTGCCAGTGCCGATGTACACTTCTGTTGGGTCCCTAGCCACGTGGCCATTCAGGGGAACGAAGCAGATGATGCTGCCGCCAAGTCTGCTGATGCAGATGGTGACGTTCTCGTCCACTTTTTGCCAGCTAGCGACCTGCAGAATGTGTTGCATTCTTGACATTTGTCAGGCCGATTGGGATACGGAAACTGGGAACAAGCTTCACGCTATTAAGCCCACCAAAGGTGCTTGGCGTTCCTCGTCCCGTCCATTTCGGCGAGAAGAAGTTATTCTTACCCGCATGCGTCTAAGACATAGTAGTCTAATGCACGGTCACTTGCTGCAAGGGCTGGACCCTTTGTTGTGTCGTGTTTGTAATGTTGTTTTAAGCATTCAACACTTTCTCGTTGAATGTGTCGATCTTGATTACCTCTGGCAGACTTTTAACCTTCCCAGCTGTTTGTCATCCCTCTTGGGTGATGACAGCAGTATTTTATCAAATGTTTTTAGTTTTTTTTTGCGAAGAGCTGGTCTTCCATCCTCTGTAAGGAGGTTTTTAGTTTGTTTCTTCTGACTTTGTAATGTGTTGTGTTTGTCTCGTGCAGGTCTTTTTACAACCTTGCACTTTTAGTTTTTTTCCCCGGGGCTATTTACACCCCTTTTTAAGATTTCAGACAGAATTTTAGATAAGGGGATATTTCCCCGTATACATAGAAGGGTGCAAAATGGTCTTAAGTGCCGAAGCACCCAAAAATTTTAAATCAATCCATGAGTACAAATAGACAGTCATGCTCGGAAACAGCAGAAGGAAATCATGAGGTAAAGGCGTATCTTAAATCGTCTACTTTATCATATCGATCGAGCACTTACTTCGGGAGAAATGAGTTAAGGTCAGATGGTGTTTTACTGTTAACTGAACTAAACAAATAAGAGTATGAGGAGTAGGGTTGGTGGTTGTGGGATGCAGCAGCACTTACCTTTGCTCCCTGACGGCGGCACTGGCTGCTACTATCAATGATCCACCAACTAATTACAACTGAAATAAAAGCCTGGTGACAGGGCATCCTTCGCTTAAATAGTAGCCAGTTCCGCTGTACTTTGGAACCTCCGTTTCCTTTTTGATTCTCCTCTGCAAGTCGGAGCATTCCAGGAGACAGAGGAAACCGGACTTGAAGTACACAAGGAAGCAAACGTTCTGCTTGTGCATCCCTAGTCATCTACATTCCCCCTTCCTGAGGAACCTTGATATGGGGGGGAAACCATAGCAAGGTTCATTTGCATATGCAGATTCATAAATGAAAAAAAAAATAATATACACCTACACACATACATAATGAATAGCAGAACATAAAACTTTGATAAATGAGAAGCAGTCTTTTTTTATCAGTATAGTATAGAATACCTTCTATTTTGTATTCTCCGTTGAAATTGTCCTTTGGGAGTAATACCCATAGATAATTTGAACTCACCGTTAGATTACTGTAACATATAGGAACCACTAACTGGATTTCTTTGTTTTGTTTTGGAATAACCACAGTGCGAAACATAACCTCGCTGCAGTCCATGTCGGAGGTTGTCTGATTAAAACCGAAGGAGAGCCAAATGAAGAGAAGTTATGTCATTGTGTGCAGAATGCTGTGTCCGCAGGTATCCGAACTCAGATGCACGACTATAGTTAGGGACAGTTGCAGTTGCCAACAATATTTAAGCTGGAAGCGGCCATAGGCAACAGCAACTGGGGAGCGAACAAGACCCGTCCTATAGATACAAATTATTAATTTGCGTCGTACTCCTCACTCAACAATGTGAGAGTTCACGGGCAAAAATCAGCGAGAAGCACGAGGCAAAGGCCCTGTAGAAAAAGGTCTATATATATCAAAGGGTCCGGCAATGAATGGCACTTTTATGCTTTCTCCATCGCAATTGTTGTTTATGTAGTTAAGTTAACGTTTTTCCCTCTCCAGAAAACATCGCCGCTATACCCCAATGACAACTTTAAGTTTAACGTGCTGTTCACCAGTACATGTGCGTATCTTACAATGACATAGGGACGAGAATGCAGGTCTAGCAAAGATACTATTTCAAAATATCAATTTAACAATGTATCGTGCGATTTATTGCATATATCATCAAACAGGACGACTCATAAAAAGGTGCAAAATTTAACAATTAATCTGTACATTACAGAAAGAGACAAACGCTCAATGCGTGGAACCACGCTTATTAATTTACCACACGCCCAGCGTGTATTATCACAAAAATCATTGATAATTAATCACATGCCAATCACAGATCAGAAGTTCATACATGCATATATTTGACAACGAACATAAACTGATTTTACCACGTAAACCAAAGATAATCAAACTTCTACTCTCTCTAGTACTTGATTAATCTACACTATACATTCACTTTTATTTGACTAGAAACCTTAAAATGTACTCTAATTGTCTGTGCTGATTCTAGCGTATTTAATGCTACCGTCAGGGGTAATGAAGGTAAACGATTCTACTAGAATTAAGTGGGTTCGGTCAAGCATTATCCGTTATTTTTACAAGTTCTTGTTCGATTTGTCGCAATTTTACATTATGAAGCAAGGGTCGAATTAACACGCTAACGTGGCACTATTAGATCCAAGAACACGACCTGCGTGTCTGTTAATTTCGCCTCCGCATGCTGAGCGTTTATTTAAGCGCGTGTGCCTGGCTTCTAACAAGAATATATGTTGCACCACGGAGCACCAAATGTGATTTAACTTTAAGTTCAATTGGTTATATCTACAGGAGTTCTTTTCCTTTTTACATAGAAACTGATATTGGTTTACTTTTATCTGTTCGTTAGACAAAAAGAAAGGGGGGTAGAGACAAAAAAAGTATCGTCGCCTTAATGTGCGATAAAACAGGACGTTAAGCGCAGCAAATGTATGATACTGTATTTTACATTCCAACTGTCACAGCGGAGTATTTACGTACCTAGCAAAAATGTTCAGTCAAAAAGCCCAAAAACACCACGCTCAATTTACAGTCCTTTTACCTTTTGTAGTGTCCTATTGCACGCGTAGAGCAAATGGTTGGCTTCTATTTGATTCGGGCCATGGCCAGGCACGTCTCTCGCTGGACGAGGAAGTAGGTGTAGCTGCTGCAAAAACTGGTCCTGTACGCTTGAGTTCCTCCCGATGAAGTGTGTGAGACTATCTGCGGAGTTTTTACGGCAAGCCAGCTAGTGCGAAAACTGCCACTAGAGGCAGCACATGGAGAGCTATCAGGTGGCGATACCATCTGATGGCCGAAAATTGAACTTTTGAACATTATTATACAAGGGTTGGATAAAAAGTAATGGCAACACTGCTGTCCCGTGAAAGGGATGAGTCATAGCGCCACAACCGTTTCGTGGCTGGTAAAGGAATGTCAGACGAGGAAGTATAGTGAGTGGGAGCGATTGTATGTTATTCAGTCAAAAACAGCAGTGCTCTGAAGCAGAGGACGAGAGTGCAAGCGCCCTAACAATATGTTTAGGCAAGAAGACCAACGTCTCTCAGGCAGACGGTCAACGCAGCCTACTTCTGCACCTTCTTGCAACACCACCTTCGTCTCGCATTAAGAAGGAAGCGACGGCACGGTGTCCCATCATCCTGCTTGACAATGCAAGGTGTCACACTGCGAACAATGTGACGGCGCTCCTCCATAACTGGTAGTAGGAGGAACTGGAACATCCTCTGTATTCACCGGTATGAGACCGTGTGATTACGACAGTTTTGTCAAAATGAAGGAACCACTGGGCGGGAAGCACTACGACACGCGCGAAGCCATCATACGTGCTATAGGGCGGTCACTGTGGGACATCGACAGAGATAGACACACTGACGGTGTATGGCGCCTTCCATACGTGTGGCAGAAGGTCGTAGAGATGAGGGGCGATTACTTTGAAGAAATGAACACGTGCTCCTCTGCCAATACAGTCAAGTACCAATTATACCAGTGTTGCCATTACTTTTTATCCAACCCTTGTAATTCAAATTTTCCCTATGGAAGGGTTACGAATATATAATATTCGGAAACGTTACACTTGTGACGTCATAGTCTGCATCTCTGCATAAACACACTTGTAGATCATCTTCGTTTGTCACGTTCAAAGCTCTCAACACTGTTAACTGACACCTAAAAATGCCGGGGTGTAAGGGGTGACCTTTCACGTAGTACACCCAAATGTCAACCTCACTTCTACGTTAGTACACCCTGGACTGAAGACTAACGAGGCTCTGGCGACTGGCCCCACGGCCAGTATAATTTTGTTTGTATTGTCCTGTGTGTGTGCTGAGTGTCCGTTTACAGCCTCAGCTTTTAATAGAAGTCAGAACATTTTAAGATTTTTAATTATGCAACGCTAGAGTTGTTATTTGTAATGATAAGGGGCTGGCCCCCGTATAATGTGACGGGAGCAAAATAGCCTAAGTGCTGACGCTCCCACAATTTTAAAATCAAAAACCTAAAAAATGCCACACTACGTGACCAGTTGTTGGTTCGGAAAAGCTCCTTCTGTATACCTCTGGTGGAACGAAAGTCTATCCGAAGATAGTCCGGTCGAGTGGGTCTGCTGATAACTGGCGATCAAGTGATCCCTTGCTGAGTCCTGTCTCTGGTTAAGGGATGGCTGGCCATTCGATGTAGGGCACTAATATGATTGATATGGGAGGGAGACGTCAATGGTTCAAGCCCTAGGTGCGTGGACTTGTCACTGCTGAACATCTTCTGTCCAGAGTGAAATAAGTATTTTCACGGCACACTGCTGAAAATATGGCATCTTCTGCTGCAGAGCCAAGAGTTCAGGTCTGAGTGGTAATCAGAGGGTTCAGGTTTCCGTTCCTGGGGGATAATTGGCCACTGGGTCTCCAGAAAACTGCAACCTCACAGTAGTAACACACCGCCGTATACCAGGTTTTGTGCCCTGAGGGCATATTTGAATGTTCGTGTTTAAGGTGATTTTAATGAGTTGAAATTCCTGAAATTGTGCGTGTGGTTTTGGGTATCGGGGAGGAAGTTGCGTGTTTCCGGTGATGTTAATGAGTTGAAATTCCAGGACTTGTGGGTGTGGTTTTGGCTTTGATGTCGGAGAATGGAATGGGGGAGGATGTGAGCGAAGAATGGTCGGTAAAGGAATTGCTTTAATTGATGACAGAGATGGCCATCTGATTGAATGTGTTGACCTTGAGTGGATAGAAGAAATTTGAATTCGAATTTAAAATTTTGGGAGCGTCAGAACTTAGTCTATTTTGCTCCCGTCACATTATATGGGGGCCAGCCCCTTACCATTACAAATAACAACTCTAACATTGCATAACTAAAAATTTCAAAATCTTCTGACCTCTGTTAAAAGCTGAGGCTGTAAACGGGCACTCAGCACACACAAGGACAAAAAACAGGGCAACACACACAAAATTATACTGGCCATAGTGCCAGTCGCCAGAGCCTCATTAGTCTTTTGTCCAGCGTGCATGTCGAGGCGACAATTTATGGACCCTCCACAATAAGCAATTGGGTACAAAAAACAACTCAAATGGGGGAAAACCCCCAAAACGAGCGCGGCCTTCAAGCCCGCTTCAATTGTTGGAAAAGAGAAGTAACGTACCACGTTATCTTGTAAATAGTATTGTGCAGAAGACCGATAGTAACGATGAATCTGCAACAACAAAGAAACATGGAGCTGCCACATTGAAGGACTTGTCACCGTTACTTATCAAGAAACAGCTAGACTACGCCGCTGGTTCAGATGTACCAGAAATAAAAGAGCTGCGAAACGGTAGTCTGCTGATCCAGACCAGCACAGATCGCCAGACAAACAATCTTTTAAAGCTAAGACCTTTGGGCGACTTCCCTGTTAATGTTGAACCATATCGTCAACTTAACAGTAGTAAAGGTGTGATTCGCCACTGGGATCTGCTAAATGCTGAGGAGGAAGAGATTCTTAAGGCACTCTCAGACCAACATGTCACAGCAGTGCAGCGAATAAAGACACGAAAGTCCGGAGAACTTCTTCCAACTGCTTCCATTATTTTGACCTTCCAAAAGACCACTCTCCCAGAAAGGGTGCGGGCTGGATATTTGAGACTGAACACCCTAATCCGATGCGGTGTTTCAAATGCCAGCACTTTGGGCACACTCAGCCTTCCTGCAAGGCCATTACCGCCTTTTGTGGTAAGTGTAGTAAGCCTGATCATGGGACCGAACCTTGTTCTTGAGGTCCCAAATGCATTAACTGCCAAGGCGAGCACCCAGTCTGGCATCGTGACTGCCCCTCTTTCCAACAAGAGAAGAAAATCAGAGAGTTCGTCGTCACAAAGAAAATCTCTGCTGTTGAAGCAAAACAACGTCTCCGTGAAAGTATACGCACCAGTTTACCTGTGCCATTCGCCACAGTTGCTGCAGCTCCTCTTACCCGTCGCAGTGTAGGGGTACAAACCAGCGACGTGTCCACGCAAACAACAACGCTTCCCATAGTAGCTCGCCCTGCTTCGTGGAAACCAGCAACCACTCCTCGCTCCACACAGAAGAAGTTCAAGCAGGTACACAGTAAAGAATACTTTCTGAAATCCAGTAGATCTCCAGTCAGGGTGGCACCGACCACCCTGAAACTTAAAGCGCAGCTGAAAGCTGCCCGGCGGACGAGAAAAGCACCCGCTCCACTCCCCCTTCATCCCCTTCGCCCTCTGTGTCCTTACCCGAGGACATGATACAGGACGAAGCCGGGGATGAAGAATTTATCAAGGTGACAGGGCCTAGAAATAGAGTACGCCTTAAAGGGTAACAATCTTACCTACAGATATGGCTTCTTGTCTCCAATGGAACCTTAACGGTTTCCGAACGCATCTCGAGGAACTGCAAATTCTTATATCTGAATTTGACCCTGTTATCATGTCTCCAAGAGACACATTTTCGTCCAAATGAATCAGTGATTATGAACGGACACACGCTTTACCGCACCGACAAGCTTCCTGAGGGTCGTCGTGCACACGGTGGTGTTGCAATAGGTGTTCGAGATAACATCCACTCAACGCCAATCTTTCTCACCATCCCCCTGCAAGCTGTCGCCGTGCGCGTCCATCTACCACAGCCAATATCTGTTTGCTGTGTTTACATCACAAGGGAGGAGCGATTCTCTCTTGAGGACCTCCTTTCTATATTCGAGCAACTTCCGTCTCCTGTAGTTCTTTTGGGCGATTTTAATTCCTACCATCGTTTGTGGGGTCCGTTCGTACAGAGCCCCGGGGTCAAATTGTAGATCAATTCCGTGAGGCATCAGATTTAACGTTGCTGAATGATGGGACTCCCACATATTTCAGTTCTTCCTCAGGCACACAGTCTGCGTTGGACTTGTCATTTTTCATAGGATCTTGAGAGCAGCATGATAGAAGTAATAGAAATTGAAATGAATGACCCAAAGCTCACCCCCAAGAGGTCTACCAAGAAAGCAAGCACTTCTTCAACACCAGGTATGTAGTGAAACATGATATGCACAATAGTAGAGTGCTTTTTGTTTGCAGAAAAGGAGAGAGTGAAAATTTAGTTCCTAAATGACCAAAATTGATGCCTTAAAAAAAAAAAAAACATTGGCTGCATGTGTACTTAGACTGCATATGCATTTAAGTATTTATGTGATAGTTTTAAATAAGTGTTTTCTTGTTATGTGTGTGTGGAGTGCGATGGTACCAATGTACCTTTTCTACCAATGTTGTGTAAACTCATGTGTTTGGAAATCTATGGATTAGGTTAATCCTTAAATTAGGACCATCTTCATTGCACCAATATGTAAGGCATAGTTGGTCGTGCTAGTCACAAAACCCACTGTAGGATGGTAGATTGTCTCAAAGCAAGTGCTTATGTGTCACAAATGGAAATATATGGTTGGGTAGCCATGTTGGTTCTTCTGCTGGTGTGGTTGAATGATTGGGAAGAAACGAGGATGGGGTGGAATAATAGTAAATAAATTTAGCATCATTTGCTCGTGTGCCAGAAACTATGCTCTTTACTCAATGAAAAGTATAAGCGTCTTTATAAAAAAAGTTAGATTGATATTCATGAATAGTGACAAGCAACTGACACAAGAAAAATCCATGTATGTTATAAAGTTGCAAATATTTGGTTTGGTTTGATTTGGTGTTTTAAGTCCACTTTGTGCAGTAAGGCTAATCGGGACTGGACCTACAGTTTATAGTGGGATCCGAACCACTATGTGCCTCCACCGGGTATCGAACCCGGGACCCCTAGTTGCAAGTATATATACATGGATATCCGCAGGTATTTTTCCCAGGAAGGCGCAAGGAAGGCAATTTTTCCAGGGGGCAAACAGGGCATATTTCCTCCCATAATAGTGCCTCCCTCTCAAAGAACACTTCTTCAAGTTGTAGTTATCATGTTCCTGCAACACGCTTCCAATAATTAACATATTTGTCTCTGACTGAAATGAAATACCGTATTTACTCATATATAATGCACACTTTTTTTCAAAATTTTTGTCCCCAAAAATTGTGGTGTCTGTTATGCACGGAATAATTCGGACAGCCAACATGAAACCGTACGTGGTCATTTAATGATTTTGTGACACCTGCATTGATTTTTTTGTGTTTACGGAACCCTATCATGTTATATATCGTTGTAAAGCTTAAATCCTGTTGTTTCTAAATCGGCAACAGTATTCCATTCAAGATGGCGACACTAATGAGCAATGAGGGTGAAATCAACTCATCACAAAATGAAAGAACATTCTGATTTTTATGGTACTTTAGATGAAAGAAAAGATATGGAAAAGGAAATAATAATAAATATGTATTACTGGCCAAATAATATGACATATTTGGAGTGTGTAAATGTCTTAATGGAAGAAATCTTTTGCTGTTTGAAGGCCCTGAATGTGTCTCATATAAATGTTACGTTAGTCATGAAAAAAGTTGATATTTTGAAGGTTTTTTTAGGATAAGTAAAGAGGCAATGAGCAAAACTGCATATAAAAGTCTAAAGGTCATGTCCCACAATTTTTCACTTTGTAATATAATGTTCTGCTACACTGACAAAAGCAATCTGTTCTGGTGGAATTCATGCATGCCCCTCGTACAACTAAGAATGCCATTTCTTGCATTTGATTTATACTGTGCATTATATACGAGATATAATTTTTCCCTATCAAAAACCAGGGTGCGCATTATACAAGCGTAAATATGGTATATGTGTGCAATATGTAAGTTTATGGTAACATAAATTTTCCAGGTGGGGTGCCCCTCTTTCCATGCACCCATTTTATATATATATATAAATGAAATAAAATTTGATATATTACCGCAGCTTGCAATTGTAGTAAATGGTCTTGCAAGGATTTTGTAGTAGATTTTCACTTAGCATTCACAATAATTTTACAGCTGTTTATGTCAGTAACATTTTTTTATCTTGGTTTGTTCTATTGAAAAGTTTATTTCATATACCATTCAACCCCTAATAATAATTTGTCAGTTTTCCACACAAGATATAGCAACTGGTCTATGAAAACAGCATTTTATTTTTTCCAAAGACAATGTACAAATGTGTGATTTAAGTACAATTTCTGTGGTTATAGTAGTAGGTCACATTTTAGAATGTTATTTATCAGACTGCACTGAAGGAGGTTAAAAAGTTAATGCATTAGCAAATACACCTTGCCAAAAACTAATCTCACAGTGTGCTACAATGCGAAAGGTCATGGGTTCAAATCCCACCCTGGGAGGTCCACCCTCCCTGTCATTCATCCTCATTGTTGCAATCAGACAAAAGTGTAAGAAAAGCAATGCTAAATAATAAAAATCAAGAAAATTCAAAATACTAGTGTTCCACTTCTTCCAGTTCATTTGATCATGTCTGTTTGTAATGCATCTGAAAATCCTACAAACTTTATACATCCATACAGAGAACTGTGTTCGAATAAATTCCAAGTACGAAATATGATTGTTAGTGTGTGGGTCAAGGCAACGTTAGGTAATATTTGCATCACTCTGAACATGGAAGTTCCAACTGATACTGTTCCTTGCATATTAAGATGGCAATACTGTTCAGCAAATGCAATGAAATTGGGGCTCCCATTGTAATCTGTATGGAAACTACATTTTTGAACACAAGTCATCAACCAGCATTGTCCTGTGAGAGGATTGCGGCAGCTCAGGAAAGAAAAGCTGCCACAGAAGAAGAGAAGGTGGCTACATTAAATGTATTGACGGATGCCATAGTGGCTCTACTACCTTAAAGGCTGGGGTAACTTTGGGGGGGGGGGGAGTGAAATAAAATGTAGTCCTTTAATTTCTGTGTCTTATTAATTACAGTTTTACATCATTATACTATTAGTAGACATATTCGAAAATTCAACCCAATTTTTTTTCTTAATTTGGGTCAAATCTGGTTTCAAAACTGCAATTTTTAGAACTAACAACATTAATAACCCTATACTTTAAACACTTTTTCATGTAGTCAACATTTCTGATAAATCTTGATGATAAAACATAAACGGAATTGTGTCAGGAAATTCAGGTATATTGATGTTGTTACTCCTACCGAGCTACAAAATTTTGCTGTTGATCCAGTGGCATCATGATGATTGGGAAATTACCAGAAGGGAGAAGAAATAGCTGCCCTAGTTGTGAAAGGTCAGGTAAAGGAGTTTTGCCAACCAAAATGTTGCATGTCAGGTTTTAGCCCTCAAGGAGTTGTTGTCCCAGGAAGCTTAATTTCTTTACCAATAAACTTGAAATAAACATTTGAATAGATGGAAAATATCAAACTTTAATGCGAGCTAAATTAATGAACTTAAAGATGCATGTTGTGGATTAATATAACTTCATAAAAGCAATAATTTATTTAATGTATGTTAAACTGAATGTTCTACATGAAATATCACTTCACGTTACAGCTCGTGTTGTTTTGCAAACTTCAGTTAGCGATCTCTCACCAAATTGGAGTTGAGAAATACTTTGAATCCATCAAGATATGTTGAAATCATCTTACGTTATTTGTTCATTGAACATTTGAAGAAATAGTTACCAGGTCACTAGACGTCAATTTATTTTCCCCGATGGCGCAGTGGTAGTATTGTCACCTTGTAATCAAGGGGTCCCAAGTTTGATACTCACTGGAGGCACAAGTGGTTCGGATCCCACTTTAAACTGTAGGTGCAGTCCCAATTAGCCTTACTGTGCATACAGTGTACTTAAAACAACAAATTAATCAGTTTTAAGCTACCAACAAACAAAATATGCAGGCTTTTTATTGTTTTCTGGTGTGTGCATTGGTGGAATCATGCATGAAGTTTGGAATATTATTTGTGGACCAGCGGTAGTTACACATATAGCTGTTACCACTGTAGGTAAGTTTTAGATTTTTTGCCCCCATAAACTTTGATCTTAGGAGTTCGAAACTTTTATTTTGTGGGAGGATACAATTCGGAATTTAAGAATACTATCTAAGAAGTATGGATACTGGATTTTGGACTCTAATTAGTATGTGTGATGCCAATGTATCCAAAAATTCTAATTTAATTAAACGATATATAGGTCTTAAAAATATTTAACTTGAGCAGGGTGGCTACTTGCTACTTCTCCATGGAATATTGGCTCTGGGAATTATGCGTAAATTTTCCTCCATAGATGTGAAAAAAATTGCAACTTTTATTAATCCAAATCCCATTGAATTTACAGTAAATGCCCTGAGGTAAGTTTTGCACAGTTTAGCACTTGTTTTTAGTTTAGTGCCCTTTGCAAAATTTATGTAATCAACTTCAATATATCTTGAAGTAATCTTCCATCTCCCAGACAGATTGTTCTGCAAAGGATGCTAACAAAGTAAACAGATTGAGAGAATTAGTTTTATGAATTTCCACGCATTTTTTTTTTTTTTTTTTTTTTTTTTTTTTGCCCTGTGCTCAAGGTCCCGGGTTCGATCCCCGGCCGGTTCAAATCCGGGAACTTTTCTAACGTTAGAAGCGGCCCCGGCGCCCACCCAGCATCGAATGACATGGGTACCTGGGGGAAATCCTGGGGGTAAAGGCGGTCAGGGGCATGATGCTGGTCACATCACCCCCACTCATGACCGCATCAAGAAAGTGTGGGGCGTTACCCTAACACCCCCTATACACCTTCATGGCGTGGTGCTAAGCACAGGGGAGCACTTTACTTTTTTAAAAAAAATTCTTGCAAACCATTTTTTCTGTAACACTAATGAACATGATTTAAAAAAAATGGATATGCAACATGCTCACCCTTTCTTCACTGCAATTTGTTCTGCTGGGGTTCTGGGGAATTTTACCCACTGTTGAGCAAGTCTCTCTACAATAGCATGGCACACTTGCTTGATGCACCTACTGACCGTAGCCTGGCTTACACCTAGTGTGCAATCTGTTGCCACTGCTAACTGATACCTACCCGTGGCAAAAAAATCGCAATGCTATCAGCACCTGTAAAAAAAGAAAATGTATCCCTGCTTATTTTGTACTTTCATAAAATACATGTACTTGCAGTAGACCAACACATCATTCAAGATTAAATATCTATTGGGGCATTCCACAAAAAGTGCTCCTACTCCATGTCAAAATAAAAATAAGTTAGCCTGGAAATTATTATGGCTTTGAATTGCATAAAGGTTTCAATGTTTGTGAATTCATATAATTTGCATATTTCGGGGTGTAAGGGGTGACCTTCCACGTAGTACACCCAAATGTCAACCTCACTTCCACGTTAGTGCACCCTGGACTGAAGACTAACGAGGCTCTGGCGACTGGCCCAATGGCCAGTATAATTTTGTTTGTATTGTCCTGTTCTTTTGTCCTTATGTGTGCTGAGTGCCCCTTTACAGCCTCAGCTTTTAACAAAAGTCAGAACATTTTAATATTTTTAGTGATACAACGTTAGAGTTGTTATTTGTAATGATAAGGGGCTGGCCCCCATATAATGTGACGGGAGCAAAATAGCCTAAGTGCTGATGCTCCCAAAATTTTAAATTCAAATTCAAATTCAATTTGCATATTTCACCAAATATATATACACAGCGTGTTCGGCTTATATGTATAATAAAAGTATTAGTGCTAATGAGAAACGGTTGGCACCATTGAAAAGAGAAATATTGGAAATTTCAAATCCACTCATACGCATGTGCAACGTTGAGATAAGTAATAAATAAAGTAATGAGCACTGTTTGGATTCGAAAAAGTTATTTATGTTGAAAAAACAACTTGATTACCTTACACACTTCTCATGGACAAGAGAAAGTAAATAATCGTAGAAGTAAATCGGAACCTTAGTAGAATGCATTTACGGACTTTATTTTAATGCTAAGGGAACCAAACCTAACCTGCCTAACCTAACCACAAAAGCATATTGAACAAAACCTTAAGTAATCGCTACAACTCCGCAGTATCTGTTAACAGACGTTAATCGAAATAAACCATTTAAAAATTGCATTCGTAGCATGATGAAATCACAATAAAACAAAAGGAACTTGAACCTTGATTTTTTTTTATTGTGAGCATGGGCAATCCTCGTTAAAGAAATGGCAACATACACGCAACACCCTAAGTCTTATAGACACACACATTCAAGTACAGCATAACACTTACTGCAAAATTTCACTTCTACTGCCTGGTTTCAACAATTTTAAAATACCGTCCTTTTCCTCACATATAAATTCAATTATTCGACGTCATTATACAGGGTGTCGCAAAACTCTTTCAACAACGCTTGGGTGCTGGTAGATATCATAAAAACAAGTAACTTTTCCCTATAAAGTTTACCTCGTAAGCGCTTAGTTTCTGCGCTATAAGCGCTTAAAATCTATGATGTACGTATGCAACCCAACACAGCAAACGCTTGCTCTGACATAACTACCAGGGGCACGTGGCAGGGTTGCCACTAGCTTTCCTCGTTAAGAGAGACGTTTTGAAAACAACAAGTTGGGAGTCTTGCCTGAGCAAAATCCAAAACATTAATAATACTTGCGATGTTGTAAGAAGCATTGACAGTATTTATAAACTGACCATCACTCTTACGCACAATACTAAAGAGAACGGTTACAGAAAAGTGCTGTAAAGTATTCAAGTAATGTGTATACACACACATACAGAAACAACTGCAATGAATTATTTCCACCTCTACCGTAGACATGTGTTCATGTAATAAGTACGTCATTTTCTCTTTAAAAATTACAAAACTTGTCAAAAATTTATGGTGTATGCAACCGTAAGGATTATATGATGAAAATTAAACATGACACAAAGTGAGATTTTGGGTAACACGAATAGACTGCTTTTAAATTCACGAAACACAAAAATTGTGTACCGGGATTTCTCTCGGTCTGGAATTTAATTCATTGCCTTGCACCCACCTGTTAACATCTTTGTTTAACATACGCCTTGCAAATTAGTGCTTATATTGAGACTACAAGCTTAGGTTTTAAGATTATAATAATAGAAATCGTAATTACTTACCTTACGATCTTTCGGAATTGCCAAAAAGCTAGTCTGCCTTGGTAGCCAAAAGTTTCGATAACCGAAACATGGCAACGAACTTATTTGCAGAAAGTCCCCATGGATTTAAACAGTTTTCACCTAGTGGCCTTTCTACTTCTCGACGATCCTCCTCTTCTTGCATCTCCAGCACCAAGAGTAAACCAAAATACGCGTCCATCTTTAAAAATGTAGCAACCGAGTTTGGTTTCGGTTGGGTATCACCTGCCGACTGCTAGCGAACGAATCGACTCACAAGCTAGGGACCGAACGGATTTCAAGAATAGACTTGTGCACCGCGCAACCGACTTTACTCGGCAATCCAACAGCCAGCTAACGTAACGAGTTTCAAGAATAAGCTCCCATGACCTACAGTGCGGATTGAACAGATGTTTAAAAGTCGCTTTATGCGCTGTTAGACCAATCTGGATAGAAACCCTTTTATGCACTGGAGCTAGTAGGTTAGACCCACCTTCCGTATACTCTACCGAAAGGTCGGAACGTAGATATTCCGAATACTTTCGCTCTAGCTCAATTAGGGCCGGCAAGAGGGCCCCCTTAAAATGTTTTGTGATTTCTGTGCTTATTATTATTATTATTATTGAAATTTCAAATTCGAATATCTCGGCTCTTGATCGACGTAGAGGGATGGTTCAAACGCCATTTTACTCAGAAAAACATGCTCTTTCATATGAACCAGGTTTCATCCTCCTAGGTCCAGCGCTTTCCTAGTTTCTTTATTTCACGTCGGAAACCTATGATGTTACATTCAAATGAAAGGTCTTGTCATGCAGATTCCGAATCTGCAATTACTTTCGCTCTAGCTCAATTAGGGGAGGCAGGACGACCCTTTAAATTTTTATGTGATATTTGTGTTTCTTGGATGTTTCTGGTGGCGATAATGAGTTGAAATCCTTGGAATTTAGTGTGTGTGCGTTTTTGGCTTTCGGAAGATGAATTCTTGGAAAGGGTGTGAGAGAAGAGTGGTCTGTAGAGGAATTTTTAAAGGGAAAACAGAATGACATTTTGTTGAACGTGTTGACCTTGCGTGGATAAAAGGAAATTAATTCTGGGAAAGACTTAACTATTTCCGAGAATTTTTTACATTCGGTTTGACACATATAAATTGCAAAAGATCGTTGCATATTTTCGAGAAGTTGAAAACGTTAGAAACGGATATACTCTAAATAACTGCTTTGGCATGCTACCTTATATAAAGAACGGTGTTCTCTCCACACGACAGTCTTCGTGAAATAGTTATTTGTAAGATCATGGATGTACAGTTATCCGCTGACGATCTCTTAGTACTATATCGGGATGGATATTACACGACACCTAGGCAAGTGCGGGAAGTGTTGGTGAACATTGCGCAGAAAATCATCGCAGGAGAAAGTATATCCTTAGTCGATGAGTATGACCGATTACTACGGACAGTGACAACTTCTGTACCAGAACTTTCCGGAGAAGGGCGGACACATGTTCCCAAACAGTCACCAGACCTGTCATCGACACCCGATCCTTGAATTTAAAATTTTGGGTGCGTTAGCACTACGGCTATTTTGCACCCGTCACATTATACGGGGTCCAGCCCCTTATCGTTACACATAACTCTAACGTTGCATAACTAAAATCATAAAATGTTCTGACTCGTTAAAAGCTGAGGCTGTAAAGGAGCACTCAGCACAAATAACAACAAAACACAGGACAACACAAACAAAATTATACTGGCCATGGGGCCAGTCGCCAGAGCCTCGTTAGTTTGCAGTCCAGGGTGTACTACGTGGAAGTGAGGTTGACTATTGGGTGCACTACGTGGAAGGAGCACCCCTTACACCCCGACACCCGATCCTGTATCCAGTTACCAAGAGGAAGCATATAGCAGCATTTGACTGTTACACCACCAGGAACTTCAAGGAACATTGTATCCAGATCACACCCGGAACCTCTGCCAGGACCGTCATGGAGACCTGATCCAGTACCAGAAGAAACCTTGAAAAATACGTCGTTCACCACTGTGCCTATTTCTATTTCGGATTCTACGGAAGGTAAGAAAAGTAGAAAAAGAAAACATGTACCTGTGATAGAACAAACTATCGGGAACATTATATTGCACAACATACACGAACGTAACTATCCAAAATTTCGTTCTAAGGGACAGCGGGTAGAATTTAGTTTTACCCAACAACCTGCTTATTTATGTAAAAAAAAAAAGGTGCCAAGGACAGTGATAAAATCGGACTCACACTCTCTAATGTATCCGATGTGACAGTAAAAGACATATATGTAGGGTGGCATAGATGTGATCAGTTGAAACCTGATATGATTTGGAATATTTTTTAAAAAATACTTCAGTGCTAAAACATTTTTGATCACAGACCGTTTAATTTTAAGAGCGGACCACGTTGATATTCCTGTTGGCGGTGGTGGTAAACGTGTATATTGTTTACCGAATTACATGGCAAGCTCTGTGAAAAGAAGTCTTGTTCGTGTGCGAAACAGAGATAAACCTTTGTGTTTGGTGGAAGCTCTGATTATAGGGAAGGCATATGAAGATCAAGATCCTGCCTATAAATCCTACAGGGATGGTTATAAACTACAGAACCCAGGATTTGAACTGATGCGTAAAGCCGGAGTGAACCTGACAGTTGATGCATGTATTGGGAGTGGTATTCCATAACTCAGAAAATTCCAACAATATTTTACAGATTACAAAATAATTGTTTACAACAATCTGAGATATCCTAAAGACATTCTGTTTGAGGGACAAGTGCAAAATGTTTCTAAATGTATCTACCTTTTGTACGATGATGTTCAGCAACATTTTGATGTGATTGTGAACCGTGTTGCTGCATTTGCAGCACAACAGGAGTGTCCTGGGTGTAATGAGTTGATATTTGGCAAACCACACAGCCATTTATGCAAGCAGATGTGTTCCATGTGTCGTGCCAAACCGCCATGTATACCCCAAACGAATATTCTCAAAACATGTGAGGTATGCTATAGAACATTCAAGAACAGTGAGTGTTTCTCCAGTCATATTTCTACCCCGTTCCGAAATGGTACCGTTTGTAGTGAGATTCATTAGTGTCAAAAATGTTACAGGATTGTATTAACAAATAACAGGTTCGAAAAGAAACATGATTGCAACAGCAGATACTGTAAAACGTGTAGACAGGTGAAACCCATCAACCATTTCTGTTACATACCAATTCCAAAACCACAAAAACAATCCACAAATTTTTGTTTATATTTTACGATTTTGAACGTTACACGGATATTCTTCACGTACCCAACATAATTGTGTTGCAAACGGCTTACCATGGGTGTTACCTAGAAGAAGATTTATCAGTGCCCTGTTGAGTTTGTGGAACACGACAATACATTTTCTGGGATGATCTTGTTGACAAATTTTTATCATACCTGGAACTGCAACACAAATTCAGTAACATCACTATTTGTGCGCACAATGCACGGGGGTACGATTCTACATTTCTGTTACGTAGAATGTTGGAAAGGGATGAAACCTAGAATTATTTTGAATGGGACAAAAATCATGAGCATGACGTACCAGAATTTATTTATTATTTATTTATTAATGCCTTGTTTTAAATGGCGGAGTTAAGGCCGTACAAAGCCTTTTCTTCCACTCAACCATACATTTAAAATTATACATTATTATATTATACACAAAGTACACTAAGTCATTTCACATAGGTCCACACACACACATTATACTCATACACACAAGTCTTAAAGCCCTGAATATAACACACAAAATACAAAATATATAATACACAAAAAACTAAATATGGAATGAAAGAATGCAAAATTTAAAATTGTATTTAAGTAACTACAAGGTATTTTAAGAATTCGTTCACTTGCACATTGTTTTTAGTCTGCTTGACAGGGGAAGATCTAACGACTACTCTGAAGAGAGTGGCGAACACGTCTGCTAAAAGAACCGACGGAGCTTACTGCTCTAGTGCTTTCTGGCAGCTGATTCCATAGTCTTACAGCCGATACGGAGAAAGAGTTGGAGAAGAAGTTTGATCTGTGGACGGGGATAGAGAGAACTGAGGAGCTGCGTGATCTGGTGTCGCGATCGTGAAATTCGTGAAGAAATTGGAAGCGAGAGAGGAGATAGGAAGGTGACTTGAGGTTGGGAACTTTGTAAAGTAAAATCAGAGTGTGCAGCGTTCGTCTTTCTTGCATACGTAGCCACCCCAATTTGAGAAAATAAGGTGATAGGTGGTCCCAATATTTTAAATTAAAAATGTATCGTACGCAGGCATTTTGAACACTCTGCAGACGTCTAGCTGACTCACCTGTTAAGCCGGAATACGCTACGTCACAATAATCTAAATGGCATAAAACTAGGGACTGACATAGTTTGGCCTTGATAGAGGTGGGGAGGAACTTGCCCATGCGTCTTATAGAATACAGAGATGCGAAAGCTTTTCTACACGCCGAACTTGTGTGATGTGACCATGATAAATTTCCGTCTAATACAATTCCCAGATCTTTAACAGTTTGGTTAAATGGAATGTGAGTCGAATCTACAAGAATGGAAGGCAGAATGTTAAGATCTACGTAACGTTTCAGTTTATCGGAAGCAATCAAAATTGCTTGTGTTTTATTAGGGTTAATATACATGCCATTGTCTAGCGACCAGTTAACAATCCTCTCTATATCTTCATTAACCTTGGAAATACCATCGTTTAACATTACTGGGGGTGCAGAATAGTACAACTGGAGGTCATCGGCATACAGGTGATAACGGCAGTGTTTCAAGATATTTGGTAGGTCATTAATGTATAAAGAAAATAATAAAGGGCCGAGTACACTTCCTTGCGGAACGCCACAAGTAATCTCAGATAGCGCCGAGCACTTGCCATCATAAACCACCCTTTGTTTACGTCCAGTTAAGTAGGATTTGACCCAGTCGGTTGCAGAGGTGGTGAAATTAAAAAATGATTTTAGCTTGGAAATGAGAATATCATGGTCGAGTGACTGGAAAGCTTTTGTGTAGTCCAATAAAACTAAAACTGTCGCCTGTCTGCAGTCCATAGCTTGTCTGACGTCGTCGGTTATGTGAGTCATGGCGGTGCTAGTGCCGTGATTAGGTCTAAATCCCGACTGAAACGGAGCCAGAACTTCATTTGTATGTCGGCTGATTTGGTCGTGAGCAATGTATTCTAATGCTTTCGATAGCGCGGGAAGAATACTGATAGGTCGGAAATTGTCAACGGAAGTGGCGGGAAGGTTGTCGGCTCCTTCAGAACCAGATTTGATCCGACCGATTGCAGTTGCAATTTGGAACTCATAAACTGGGTTAAAATTGAACTCTATCATTTCTGTTTTGTGGTTTGCTATAGCTCTAATAGTAACATTTTTAGCATCGTTATTCATTGAATTAGAGAGAGAGAAATGTGTATTTAATTCATCAAGGGACGAAACACGAGTAGGATCTACGTTACTTTTCTCTCCTAGCCCTAGATTTCTAAAGTTATTCCACAACATTCGGGGGTTGCCTTGCATATTTAATAATTCGTAAGAAAGCCTCCTCTTTGCGTTGCGCACGGCCTGATTACATCGATTTCTCAACACGCGGTAGTTATTAAAACTATTTAAAGTATTTGGAGATTTGAGGCGCTTGTCAGATTTAAACCTGCGGTGAGCGGAATCGCGCTCCGCCATAAGTGCGAGAATGCTGTCGGTCATCCAGGGGGAAGCAGGCCGCGTGACGCGTTTTTTCTTTAGTGGAGCATGTTTGTCGAAAAGGTGTAAGATTAGACTATTTAATTCATTAAGCTTATCGTTAATATTAGTGAAGCTGTTTATTGAATTCCATGGGGTTCTTGTAGCATCTTCGTTTAGTGAAGCGGGGTTAATTTTCTTTAAATCGCGGTATTCAATTATGTTTGGCTTGGATTTCGGAACATTGAGCGAGTAAGCAACGTAAATAAGATCGTGGAACGAGAGACCGCAGGCGCTCGTTTGTCCATGTTTGGTGATTCGAGAGCAGTCTCCTGTTAAGATGACATCTAGCCAAGAATGCGATGTAGCCGTGTGGAAGGTAGGATCGAGCTTCAAAATATTTAGATTGTAAGAAGAGATAGCAGCGCGGAATTTATTTACTTCGGGTTTGTCAGTTTCTAAATGAAAGTTCAGATCGCCCAGTAATAATACATGCGAATACATGGGAATGAGTTTAGCCAGTTCCTCCTCACAATTTACAAAGCACGTTCCAGGTGGACGGTACGCAACAGCTAGCAGTAGCTTCTGTTTCTTGATGGTAAGTTCCAGGAAAATATATTCTGTCATTCGTGCGTAGTTACCGTCAGATTTAGCCACAACCACCGCAGTAATATCTTCCCTTATCAGTGCCATCACCCCGCCACCTCGTTTCCCCAACCTGTCGTTTCGGAAGACGTTGTAGCCTCGCAAGGAGACCATGCTGGAGGGTGTGAGGGGATTAAGCCATGTCTCCGATACAAGAATGCAGTGGAGATTCAGGGGGGACAAAATAGCTTTGAAGCTATCGAGGTGCGCTTCGATGCTCTGTGCATTCACGTGTGACACCAACAGTGAGTTCGGACAAGTCTTCAGCTCATTTCCGAGAATTTCGGCTGTGCTGACCGCGGGGGGCGGAGTGCCAGGGCAATTAGCAGAGCGACGACCCTCTTCAGAATTTCGTCCACTGTCACCGAGATGCGTTGTTGCCAGATTAGCCATTTTTAGAATTGAAGTTTAACGAACAGAAATAAGATGGGAGAAGAAACATTAGCATACCAAAATTAAATTTAGAATTATTACTTACCCTGTCAAGCAGAATAGCATGGAGGAAAGCATCAGGGAATGACACACACACACTCACATTAAAAAACGATAACATAAACAAGAACCCGGACAAAAAACTCACACTAAACACACATGATTTGAACACATCACACACACAATTATTCATACACAGCGTATCATAACGACAAAAGTCACATATGCTCTTCATTACACTTCGTACTCAGTTCGCGTTGCACCCCATCTCAAGGGAGAACGTCAAGATCCTCGGGGGAAGATATAAGGTAGCGACGACCTCCGTGAGATACGAAAATGCGCCCGTCTTGGCTCCAGGCATTGCGTGTCCCTACGCGATCCTTTGCCACCCGCAAAACCCTCTGTCTGTAGGGAGTTAGCGACTCTGTAATTAATAGGGACGAGTTCTTTAGCATCTTCTTTGATTTCCACACCTCGTTCCTGGAGCGGTAGCTTACAAATTTCACTATGATGGGGCGTTTTCCCGATCTCAAAACTTCCGCAGACGATCTTTTCGGAGGGCCAAGCCTGTGGCACCGGTCAACGTGCTCGAGCTTGATGTGCTGCAACTGAAGCTTATTTTGTAAAGTCTGGAGCACGATGCTGTCCACGTCTTCGTTGGTGGTTTCGGGGACCCCATGCAGCAAAATGCAGTTCCTCCTAGAGTACTGCGCTAGGTCATCTATTTCAATGGTGTTCGTGCGTATCTGCTTGTTCAAGCTCTCTAGGTCGCGCCGCAGCTCTGTCATACATTTTCGATTTCTATATTTAACTAATCGAGACCGAGAACGGGAGAGCAATTTTCAATTCGACAAACCGAGAGACGGAGAAACTGTCAAGTCTCGTTTCTTCTTGGCACCTCCGTAATCGAGTTGTTCTGTTTGTCATTGGCTTTGTATTGGCCATTATTGTCATTATTCTTTCCTTGCAGGTAAACCATAACGATGAATTATGATGAAATGAAGCAGATAAAAGGGCAAGAACAAGAAAGTCATGCCTGTTCGGGACTCCAACCCAGAACCTTACGTAACGAGATTTGAAATTCTGGAGAAGGCGTCCGTGTTTCGCTTGGTTTTCTCTTTCCTCTACTTCCCTTATATTATCATACATGTATAATAAAAATGGATCTGATACGATATGTTGCGATTCATAATTGTGCTGGTTAGATGCTACAGATGTGAACTCCAACCTGCAATATATTATTCCCTTTTGTTTCGTATCTGGTTGAACATGAAATTTTCTTACACTGTGACAATTTCTTTCTTAGTTTTGGTTTGGTGCACAGATATGCTAATTTGGACTCGACCTTCAGTTTAAAGTGGGATACTAACCACTATGTGCATCCACGGTGTATCAAACCCGGGATCCACTGATTACAAGGCGACGACGTTATCACTACGCCATCGAGGAGGCGCCATGACAAAATGTTATTCACTCGATCTCTACCATAATTTATTTCAGCATTTACATTTTCGTTTTCTTCTTCTTTTTTCCTTTTGTTAACTACTCTTATACAACTCTTTTTGCGTCTTCGAATTTCTTCTTGTTTCAGGAAAAAATAATACATGCAGGCTGTATAAAAATCCCCCGTTCAAATAGATAAAACGTTCACTCTCGAGAACTAATTTACATGTTTATCACTAACGTAACCATTAGGAAACTATTGAAATGTTCTGATATAACTGCAGATGAAACAATACTTACAGCCACTAACGAAATATCTATTCTTGTGTAGCCTCACAGACAACAAGAATCGGGGGGTGTAAGGGGTGACCTTCCACGTAGTACACCCAAATGTCAACCTCACTTCCACGTTAGTACACCCTGGACTAAAGACTAACGAGGCTCTGGCGACTGGCCCGATGGCCAGTATAATTTTGTTTGTATTGTCCTGTTCTTTTGTCCTTATGTGTGCTGAATGCCCCTTTACAGCCTCAGCTTTTAACGAAAGTCAGAACATTTTAAGCTTTTAAGATTTTACTTATGCAACGTTCGAGTTGTTCTTTGTAAAGATAAGGGGCTGGACCCCGTATAATGTGACGGGTGCAAAATAGCCTGAGTGCTGACACACCCACAATTTTAACATCAAATCAAATCAAAATCAAAACAAGAATCGGGTGAGTCATTCACTCTTGCTGACTACGGGCGAAGGTCACTGAACTAAAGGGTGGTGGCAAGCAAGCAGGCTTCTGCTCTACCAAAGACGAGGTCACGTGTTCCAGTTATCAATGGCGTACGAAATAAGGAGGAACACAGCTATCTGACGTATGTTTTGGTCCCGTCATTTCACGTAGAACACTTTATCGTCGTGGCCTTGAAGTTCCCTCGGGGCACTCCTACATAAAGGCTTCTCAGCTAGAAGGATATCTTCCCCATTGAGTGGAGGAAACGTGGGTGCGTATAGAGGTCCTTCAACTTTCGTATTCTTGTTCACTTCAGAACGCGTGCTGTATCGTCGACTTAATCCAATCTATCCGTTGAAGGTTTTAGGTTCTGCTTCTATTCGGTTATTTCACATTATCTTTCTGCTTATGTTATTCGCGACGAAGGTTCTGGATTCGATAATATGGACAATAACGGGATTGTGTTGGTTCGTTGATTTGGTGTCTTAAGTCCACTTTATGTCCTGTTAGGCTAATCGTGAATGGACCTACAGTTTAAAGGCGGATCCGAACCACTATGTTCCTCCACCGAGTATCGAGTATCGCCATCGGGGATTGTGTTCACAACGAATGAATCAAATTTGAGTGATATGATATGCAACCATTGGAAGACTATTGAAAGAAAAGCAATGGGAACCTGCCAGTTTTTCTACTGCAGACAGGAAACCATAAACATGGAAGAGAAGCTTATATTCTATGAAACCTGACGCTATGTGCTCGAATACTGGCTAAATATAATCCATAGAGGCATAGCAACGTTAAACAACCTCTTATATGATACATATAGGTTTAAAAAGGTCGAAATACAAAGATTGTGTGCGCCTCACTGATGGCGTAGTCGTAAGGCCTTGTAATCAAGGGGTCTCGGGTACGATACCAGGTGATCGCACATAGTAGTTCGGATCCCACTTTAAACTGTATGCATTTCAGATTAGTCTATCTGTGCCGGTGACTCAGTCGGTAACGCGTCTGACTACCATGCTATAGGCCCCGGGTTCGATCCCCGGCCGGTTCAAGCCCGGGAACTTTTCTAACGTTGGAAGCGACCCCGGCGCCCACCCAGCGTCGAATGACATGGGTACCTGGGGGAAACCCTGGGGGTAAAGGCGGTCAGGGGCGTGATGCTGATCACATCACCCACACTCACGAACGAATCAAGAAAGTGTTGGGCGGCGTGATGCTGATCACATCACCCCCACTAACGAACGAATCAAGAAAGTGTGGGGCGTTACCCCCACACCCCCTATACGATTTCATGGCGTAGCGCTAAGCACAGGTGAGAACTTTACCTTTTTTTTTTTTTTTTTTTGCATAAAGTGGACTTACAACAAAATTTAAACTTGCGATAAAGATTATGATAAGGTATTAAAGAATTGGGTCTAACACATTTTTTTATTGTTTACCAATGACATTGTTAACTAATATTCTTAATTTCAGTTTCAAGATGAAATCGGCTACGAAATAAAAGGAGTGGGTTCATATTTGTGTTACGAAATTCCACTTTTGTAGTAGACCTGTGCCACACTAAGATGTGACATAATAAACAAATCTGAGACACTTTCAAAGTATTAAATTGCTATCTACGTATTTGGGAACAATCTTTCAATATAATACTTTTTTTGGACGCGTCAAATCATAGTATTTAATTCCTGTTTTAGCAGCTTTAAGAAACCTGATTTTGGGGGGGTTACAAATGCCCTTTCTGCTCCCGTCAAGTTACGCCTATGACAAACAGGAATTCAAAGTAAAAGACTGTCCCGACTAAATAGGGAGACACGTCTGATAGATTTACAATTGGGAAAATCATAATTAAGCGTGTAGTTGAAAACAACCTATTTTCATATATTGCATGCAGCTCTACTTTTTCTGCAATGTGGATCAAGAACTGGGGACGTGGAGAAGCACAACACTCCACGTAACCAATAGTCACGTGACCCTCTTTGCTTTCCTGCCATGTTGACCTTCGCGTGGAACACATTTCCCGATCATCGAAGGGTGCAATATGTGTTGCCTACCCTCCTGCATTACTTGCTCCTATTAAAGCCTTATGGGGAAGAACTTTTTTCCATGACTGTACAACTCTGCCGTATAGATGGAACAGGCAGGGTGTAGCAAGTAACTGGAACTTTGAGAGTCTAGGACGAAGGAGCAACCAACAGATTCGAATGTCTTGGACCCATCCGTATAAAACACATTAAAATTGGGGTGCTTCGCACGAAGTTCTAAAAACCGTTGCTGGTATACAACCATTGGTGTCTCTGACTTTGGAAGAGCAGTCAGAGAAAAATCGATAGAAGGCGCAGGAAACTCCCAGGTAGGGAGAGGCGAAGTGAGTGGAGAGACGCCAGGAAGATCACTGTCAACACCAAGTGCTGACAGGATCTCGTCTGCACGAACACCAAATGGTCTACACTAGGGTGGAGCCGATACCTTGCCAGCCTACCCTCGTCTGAGATGGTGTGGAATGAAGGACGTGAAGGCATCGAGCGAAGATGGAGGAAGTAGTTAACTACCAGCCGCTGTCTTCGCAGAGACAGCGACGGCTCAGATGTCTCTACATACAAACTGGCGACTGGACTGGTCCGAAAGGCACCAGTGCACACACGTATACCAGCATGGTGGACAGTGTCTAGGATGCGAAGTCTCGCCCGCTGAATAAAGAAAATTTATTATTAATATTATTATCGGTATCTGTCACGTGAGATTGATTGATTTTAATTGTTTGGGTGCGTCGCCACTTATGGTCATTATGCACCCTTCAGTATATACGGGGAAAATTCCATTATCTAAAATTCTTACCTTAAAATTAAAATGGGGGTATGGAAAATATCTTTCCCAAAATAACTTTCAAGATATCAAACTCTCAGGAAGAGGCGTAAGCCATGTGACTTACAATTTGAAACAGTAGTTTTAAAACACCATGAAGGTATAATTTCAGATATTTGCCAGAAAATGAGCTAAAATGAAAATGTGAATTTTGGGAAAAATAACACCGTATAGTAAAAAATAAAAAAAAATACAAGAATACACCAATTTGAAATATATATATATATATATATATATATATATATATCAAAGAGTCTGCCGGTCAGGTATAAATTAAAGAAGAATATCAGTTGCAATTGATTGCATTAGTAACAGTGAGTCCTAACCTAATTTTCGGCATAATCACCACTATTGTTCTGGCATTTGTCGTAGCATGGCACTAAATTTTGTATGTCCATGGTATATGTGTCTGACAGCAAAGACTGGAACTATCTCTAACGCAGTGTAGCTGTCAAATCCTTGCTCTGCCAGAAACCTCTTCAGTTAAGCAAAGAGATGAAAGTCGGTACATTCAAGGCCAGGGCTGTTCAGGGAGTGGTCCAAGATCTCTCACCTGAAGTGATGCAAAGGATCCGTGTGTACTCAGCTGTATGGAGTTGTGCACATTCGATTGGCCTTCCGTGAATTGTCTGACCATACTATCACTCACGGCGTCCGGTCTGCACACCTCACACGATTGCTGGTGGCTCTGTGCCAAATTCTGAGCGTCCACTGTAGGCTACATCGCAGTCGGTGGGAGACTGTGTGAGAGCTGCAAACTTTAACCTAGAACTGTTCTAAAACGGCTGCATTGCAACTGTACCAGATTACAGCTACATGCCACTTCTTCCTGCCTGCATGTGTGTGTGTTGCTCTCAGACCACTAGTGCTGCGTGTAGGCACCATTTGGAGCTTTTTTCAGGATGCCCCTCGTATATGAACTTTCAGAAGCTTTTATTATTAGTGTTTTCCTGTTTTAATGTGTGGTTAGCTAAATCAGGTACCTATACAATGCAATTCTATAAATTCCTTGCATTAAATTTCTAATACCTACATACCCTTTTCGTAAGCGTTAATGGTATAACTGCATGTTGTCAGTTTTACAGTACTTCACTTGGATATACTGTACTGAAGCAGAAATCCCATTGATAATGTAAGGAAATATGACACTTTATTTTGTTCGATTCAATTGTTTCACTTATGTGCAAGAGTTAAGTTGTTTGCTTTACAGAGAAAAGAGAAGTAGCTTTATGCATTGATAAATGAGTCCGCACTCATGGTTCTTGCAAGCAGAGGGTTGCAAACCTCAGTGAAAATATCAACATATAATACCGAGAATGTATAAGGAGACTGATAAATTACAATTTTTTTTCTTAATCACTCTTCACTCTTATCTCATTTAGTCGTAACTTTAAAAATAATCAACTATTTTATTTTAAACTTACTGCGTTTGACAAAATTCCGTAATCCTTCCGTCCGTAGCTTGTGAATTGTAATAATTTTCCAAATTCACTATTTTGCATTTTGCAGTTTGAGTTGAAATCATAGAGAATAGAGAAATTAAGTCAATTTCATAGAAGATAATATTAGTACTTAACAAATCCATACGTGGATCTGTATGATTTTATTATTTCCATTTGCAAAAACATCGATTTTGTTTAGTTTGTAATTGTCGGAAAAATTTAAATTTTGTCCTGGAAAACCTGGAAAAGTCAGGGAATTTCATTTCTGCTTGTTTGTAACCACCCTGGGTCGGTTACACAAAAAATGGAGCACACTTTGACAAATTACACTAAAATTAACGTTATGTAATGGATCTTCTAACTCTGAATGCAGACAATAAAATTATACATATGAACATAAAATGACCTTTTATATAACATTACTAAAAATCAGACACGGAAGTTAGGATCGGGGTCCCTGAGTCACTTTGCAAATAAGTGAGACTTCGGGGTTTACGGTACGGCGTTGGTACGAACAATATATGCTTACATGGACATAGACCGTCTGAAGAATATTCTACCGGATTCTGCTACATCGTGTGATCGTTCATCTTTCCTGGATGCGTGAATTTGTACTAGGTTCCTATGCGGCAAAAAATGCTCTTCGAGGTCGAACGCGACGAAGGACGATTGCGACGAAATTGGGCACTTTCACTTTCGTAGAACGTCACGTGTTTCTGTTCTCAGAAAGGTGTGCTGCACATGGTCACGCGTCGGTCCGGAATCTCTCTAATGTGTCTGGCATCAATCAAACGTCGTTCCGGAATCATCTCTCTCTGGAAACGGGCTTCGGTTGAACGTCGAACTGGAAACGTCCTTCTGGGTGTCGGGCAATGTTGGGCTTCGTGGCGCCCTGTGGGTCGGTCGTTGGTCGTGGCGCCGAGTGGCTTCACCGGATGGTGGTGGTACGTCGTTGGGGGCGTCGGGGAGGTGACAGACTCCTTCCTCTAACTTTTAGCCGGCCATTTTTGTGGTAGGCCACGCTTGGTAAAACAAACCACGGCGTAATGCTTCACAAAATAAAGCGCGCGTGGTAACCCTTTATCGACAATTCGCTCGCGGTACGTTAGAAAAACAAAGTCCACGGAGACAAAACAATAGTCAGGCGAGAGTGTAGCGGAAAGATGGTCTCTCTACGAAATCCGGGTAAAAGCTGTTTGTTCAACTCGAAGTACTGCAGATTTATAAGATATTCAAATTTGTCCGTTGAAACTCGTTAGAGTGGCTTGGTTTTGGTTTCTGAAGAGATGGAAATTACCTCTGGTCCATTGTCTCGAAACGCGGTCACAAGGCGCGTCCTCGATTCTTGCAAGCTTGGGCTCCAGCTGATTATCGTGGTCATCTGTGAAAAATAGTTTCGGCCTCCCGTGGCGACTTCGGTAGTGATTGCTGCCACACCAGTTTTAAGCTATCTGATTGGTTGACGCGAGCTCGTTGTTCATTGGTGGACGCATGAATGACGTACTACCTTGAAATGAATCATTGTGGAAGAGTAAATGAATCTTTGATCTTTACTTGCGTCTTTTGTTTGTTTTTGTTGTAAGAACTAAGAAACAACAATCAACAAGTAAATATCTTTCTCCACGTTGTGTGGTGTAGAGAATATAATTTTACACCAAGAATTCACGATCCTTCAGGAACAAATAGCATAAAATACTTGCTCGAATTACAATGTAAGTGAGTAATACTATTATTTTTTCTATTATATATACTTTTTTGTGTGTAAAGACCACTGGCTGCTATCTACGGGCTGCAGTTCATTTTCACTTTTTATGTGTGGGAATATTTGATTAATATTATTAGACGTGATATGTAATCATGGGGCGCATTGTAAGGATAAGCATGTGTGCAAGTTTTGAAATGATGGTTAATTATTGTTCATAATTTGTAGGAAGTGAATATGTAGTTTGCTGTTGCAGGCAGCTGGACGAGTGTTTCTGGGGAGGGGGAGAGGACTGATTTATTTGAGGGAAAACTATTTTTACGTGCCAATTTATGATGGGCTTTATTCCGCAAGATTTTTAAATCTTGAAAATACATTGGCAGCATTTTTATTGTTCCACAGCTTTCGTTTATCTCTAGTCCGTCCAAGTTTCCTTTGTTTTTACATGGTTCGTTTCGATTTACGTCTTTCCCAAAAAAAGGATTGTTTCTCTGAACCTCCTGTAATCCAAGTTAGTAATATTAATAATTTCGGTACTACTTTACTATACCAAAGACACCTATCAATGATTTATTTCGCAATTTTTTAGATTGCTAACGTACTATTCTGCATTGCGGAACATTTATTTAGGTGAAATAATGGATTTCTAACGAAAATAATGTATATTTCTTACATATGATAGCCCCACGAACCATCATGGGGATGAGGTATGCCTACTAGTTTAGGTTAGGCCTGTTAGGATAGGTTCCATTAGCACTCCTTTCGTTCAATTTAGCATATACGGACAACATGGGAATTACAAATTCCATAGCATCTTCCACACCCGGCAACATCTTCACGACGAATCCTCGACACGTCATCTTGTAGCAGCAGCAATAGCGCGTCGGAAATAGATTTTCGTAGAAAACCACATGCATTCGCATTAAAATGGATCAAAACTACATTCCCGAACATCAACAAAGCTACAGAAAATGATTTGTGTAAGTACTTTCTCCTGTAAATTTGAAGAAATCCGTCTCTGGTATAGTAAAGTTACCATAATTTCCAATATGTTGCACTGATTTATATCAAAATACACTTCCACGAGCAGATTTGTTTGGTAGGCATAGTTTGTTAGCACCTCTTTGCAAGGCATTCCTGCTCGTGCACAATACATTTCTCGAAACATAATTTATCTTTTAATTAATACGTTGTGCAACTCTTAACTGTGCTAATTAGTTTCTCCTAGCTTGGAACCTATTCCCACAATCATTTCCAGTTTTGTGAACACTTCCTAATGCTCCTATAAAACTTGCAATGCAAAAATCATGAAACATTCGGAACTGTTACCTAGGACTTGCTGCGATTTGCAAACACCAATTTCATCTTCTACAAACCATAAATATTCTGTAATTGTTGACATTCGTACTTACCTACTCTGCATTGCGAAACATTGTTTATCAGGGATGTAGCTTTTTTTAACGAAAATAATTTCCATTTTCAAAATATCGAGTAATTAATCTTCCTTGTTTTTCCCCTTCCATAGGTATTTTTTTTGGTGAAAATGAGTGCTAATGCAACCTAACCTAACCTCGTAGGCATACCCACGGGCTGTCGTGAATTTTTGGGGCTACCCGTGGATGGTTGATGTTAGCCCCACGAACCATCACGGGGACGAGGTATGGCTACGAGGTGTTAAGTTAGGTTCCATTAGCACTCACATGCAAACATGAATTAACAGTGAAATAACTTGACCGATGAGAGAGAACACTTGTAAGACCTATCACAATTCTACAGAAACTCAATTACATAAGTACTTTCTCATGTAAATTTGAAGAAATCCATTTCCCGGCTTCGAAAATTTGGTAACACTTTACTATACCTGAGACAGATTTCTTCAAATTTACAGGAGAAAGTACTTATGCAAATCATTTTCTGTAGCATTGTTGATGTTCGGGAATGTAGTTTTGATCCATTTTAATGCGAATGCATGTGGTTTTCTACGTAAATCTATTTCCGACGTGCTATTGCTGCTGCCGTCATTTGCTTTCTGCATGAGAGCACAAAGTTCCATGTATTTGATGACGTAAACACCGTAGTCAATGTTTCAACCCACGCTGTCTTTTCACTATAATATGATGTGCCTTTGTCCGTATATGCTAAATTGAATGAAGGGAGTACAAATGGAACCTAACCTAACCTAGTAGGCATACCTTGTCCCCTTGATGGTTCGTGGGGCTATCATGAATTTTTGGGCTAACGTCAATGGTTTTTGGGGCTAAACGTGGATGGTTTTTGGTGCTAACGTCAATGGTTTAATAATTACTCTTTATGTCGAAAATTGAACTTTTTTTGTGAAAAAATATCGTGAAGTGTTTTTAATTTTTTTTTTAATTTAGGTATTTTTCGGTGAACAAGGATACAACACTGCATGCACACTCCAAATCGACAAAACACTGGCACAACGTGCGATGAACAGGTAAGCTATCACAATATTGTATGGAAATAAGGAAGAACAGTAAGTACTCGTAAATGTAAGAAATATGCATTATTTTCGTTAGAAATTCATTATTTCACCTAAATAAATGTTCCCGAATGCAGAATAGTATGTTAGTAATGTAAAAAAGTGTGAAATAAATCATTGGCAGGTGTCTCAGGTATAGTAAAGTAGTACTGAAAATTTTACTAGCTTTTGCTTAATTTATAAAGTAAATTCACAGCACAATAATTATGCATTTATTATGAAATAATTTTGATCTTGATCATGCATTAATTTAAATTGTTTAAACATATGTCATGTAAAATTTAGATGTGGATAAAAATTGTATCTTACAGCAGGTTTTATTTACACATTGTATACTTATGGCATAGTGTAGATAGAGCATGTATTATCTGTTATTACAAAACAGTACACTGTACTGACACGAACACATGTAAACATTTAGTTTGTTATGATTGTGTTCATTACCATGTGCAAGGTATATTTTTTATTTTTCTCAGGTTCCAAGTTCATTCAGGCTTCCCTAGGATCCAGGCTCAGGAGCATTAATGCATGCAAGGCATGGTATGGGATTTGTGCTTGGGGAAGTGTGTTGTACATAAAACTTCTCAGTTCAAATCCTGTATCAGCCAGCACAAAACATCTTTCGATGCTCGTAAAATATTGGGATATCAGCATATCATTATTATAAACAAGAAAAACACTACTTATTTTTTAATGGTTAAAAATGTGTGGTAGCAATTATTGTAAAACAACGTAACTTTCAAAATAGTTAATACATGAGAGGAAATTGCATTAGAACATGACTTCTTTAAAATTAATTTGTTGCACCAAAGTGTAAAGAGGTTAGCAAAGTATGCTATGATGCCAGGAGTTAAGGGTTCAAATCCTTGCCAGGACATGGATGTTATTGTGAGTGTCCTTTCGTCAATTTAAACATCTCATTCCTCATCCCAATCTTCATGATTAGCCAAAAGTGTCAGAAGAGCAATGTAATCAATCAATCAATAAATAGGTAAAGAATATGTGAACGGAGCATTTTTATTTTAAATCTATAATTCCATATGGTTCTTTCATTATTGTGTGATTTCTAATCCAAATGGGTTAAAAATGTCAATATTTCTTTTTTTTATCTACAGGAATGCATGGTATATTCTGATGTGTGCTACTTCTAATCATGGGATGAAATTTCAGTTAATTGGAGGGGTAAGCAAATGTGACGCAAGTGGTTGTTTTATACACAGATAATACCTGAGCAGCTTGGTGTTACGTGCTAAAAGCATCAAACCTACTTGCATATGCATCTGAAAATGTTAGACTGGTTAAGTTTGATTTATTTTTCCTCTCAGATGCAAGTGTGAGTAGGTTAGGTACGTCAGGGTTTATGCTTTTAGCATACTTCAAGTTGCTGTCGCTAGCTGCTCATAGGTAATGCATTTTTTTTTTATTTTGCCAGGTGGTGGCAGTACTAGTCCATCTTCTTGGCAACAGGCAATGAATGACTGTCTGCTGAGAAATCCATACATAACATGGGACATGAAAATCGTTTTGAAAGAAGTCGCAAATAGGCCTGTCTTTTATGTTTCCATAGTATGTGCATTCAGTCAGAAATCAAATTCATATGTACAAATGTAGCATGTAAAATGAAAATATTTTATTTATCAATTAGAAGTTGGGCCAAGTTCAAGGCATGAACAATTTTTTAGCACAAAATCATTCAAAAGTGTATTCTAATAATTATTGACATTTGTAATCCGTGAACCTTTAATTTTCGTCAGTGATTCCAATGCTTCACTTTCTACTTTGCTGGGTTCAATAACCAGTGAAGGTACATAGTGTTTCAGATCCTACTAAACTAGAGGATTAGCTGAAGATTTCTATTTAGAACTGCTATCAACTGTACTCTATTTTTTTCTTGGAAATCTACTGAAACTGAGTGGTTTCCTACCAAACACCTACAGTAGACCTAATGTACAGCCAAGAGCATAAATAATAGTAGGCGAATATGATCATTGCTATTTTCATTTTGGTAAAAGTTTGGTGTATCAGAGACACATTAAAATCGGATATTTTGTGTTTCGCATGGTTCGTACTTACCTATTGTGTATTGTGGAACATAGTTCAAGGTGCCATTATGCTTTTTACACGAAAACAACCAAAATTTTTCACATTTACAGTGATTTTTTTTTATTCCTTTCTTAGCTTCCGTGAGGCACAATATGGCGGACACATTTTGACTCGTGTTGTGGGAATGCAGTGTTTCGAACCTTCTTCACCAAAAAATACGTACTGTGGTGTTTGTCACATCTGCAAATTGTACATTATGCACACGTAGATGACGGATAGCCCCACGAACCATTTCTCATACGGTTAGGTTTGGTTTGGTTAGGCAAGTATAGTGAAAAAAGGGGGTTTGGATACACTGACAGTGGACAGTGAAACCAATCGCAATTGTGCATCGGTGAGATATTCCCCTGAAAAATACATGATTTCCCGGTCAAATATATTCCACGATGAAAGAAAACACCTCAACGAATGTTGGAAACCTTGTAGAAACTCATTTCCGTAAGTAGTTTCTTCTGTAAAATTGAAGAAATGTGTCTCTGATATACTGAACTTTTACCTTCATTTTTTTTAATATTCCACATCATATGTTGCTTTAAAGAATGGAATTTTGTTGAAGTGAAGCACATATTCTAACATTTTCATTTAAATTTCACATTGTGTTTTTTACAGACCAAATGAAAACTGTGATGGATAACTCATCTACCATTTCTTTAACATATTGGCTGTAAATATAAATTGACATACATGGGCCTCCCGGATGGCGCAGTGGTAGCGTTGTCGCCTTGTAATCAAGGAGTCCCGGGTTCGATACCCAGTGGAGGCACAAGTGGTTCGGATCCCACTTTAAACTGTAGGTCCAGTCCCAATTAGCCTTACTGTGCATAAAGTGGACTTAAAACAACAAATCAACCATAAATTGACATTCCCCCTGTTAAACGATTTGTTTTCATATTTACTTGAAAAATCTAAACACAGTAGATGTTTCAAACCACCCATCGACCTACTGGAAAAAGTAACAGAATTTTGAGCAGGGCTATTTGTGCATACAATGTAGTAAGAAGAAACACTTTGTATGAAACTTGCAACAACGTTATTCTTATCTTCAGGGGTTTGAACTCAATTTCCAGTTGGAAGGGGGGTTAAGAAAATTTGAAGCCGAACAACTAAAAATGGGACATTTGTAAAAGAAGAAAATTGAGTTTTCACGAAATATTCTATGGGTGGATAAATTAATGCTTTCTTTCTCCCTGCAATATAGATAATAATGGCAAACCCAGATAAGGATCTGTTGTTAGTGACCCTCGAGGTCTAAACACACCCGCTGTACCAGATATGATATTTTTTAAAAATTTAAAATTATTGGGTGCGTCAGCACTAAGGCTATTTTGCACCCGTAACACAATACGAGGTCCAGCCCCTTACCATAACTGTAATCCCATGTTGTAACTAAAATCTTGAAAATTTTCTGACCGGTTGAAAGCTGAGGCTGTAAAGGGACACTCAGCACATAAGGACAAAAAACAGGACAACATACACAAAGTCGCCAGAGCCTCGTTCGTCTGCAAAATGTCATCCTGGGTGTACTGCGTGGAAATGAGGTTGACTTTTGGGCACCTACATGGAAGGTATCTTACACCCATATGATTTTTTTATTATTATTATTATTAGAGCCCGGAAGTTTGGCAAAATGCTTCTTTTTATCTACTGCATATATTGATAAAATTTTTCCGGATATACGTTTTTTATGTTGTTTCGAATGTTTTAGAAGCCTTTTCATTTTGCCTATTTGGGACCCCACTGCCTATTTTTAATTATAATGCCTTTTTTTGCCTTTTTCAATGAAATTTGACCATTTTTTTAAAAAAAAGGTGTATATAAATTATTTTTCTCCCAAAAAACGTTGTTGTCATTTATTTTTCTTCCATTTATTATGTGAATAATTTTCGCCTTATTTAAGTAATATTGAACTCACGCATGTTTCAACATTGCTGAAGAAGAAAAGTGTGAGAAAAAAGTTGGTGGAAAGATGATCTGGATTTCAATAGATGAAAGTACTGACGCTATGGGACGCTACATAGCCAACGTCATCATAGGAACTATGGAACCAACATGCGGAGAATCCTCGTCATTTCTTCATGTCAGAACAACTAGAGAGAGCCAATGGTTCGTCAATAGCTCAGTTATCTCAAATTCCCTACTTCTGCTCTGGCCAGATGGTGTACATCATGATGACGTGTTACTTTTTATCAATGATGCAGCTCCCTATATGAAGAAGGCTGCCATAGCATTGAAAATTCTCTTCCCGAACATGATTCATATCACATGTGTAGCCCACGCAATGCACAGAATCGCCGTAGAAGTTAGTGTGTTGCACCCAGAAGTGGACAGGTAGATTTCGAACACAAAGAAGATATTTCTGAAATCTCCCTCTGGAACCCGAAAATTTCAGGAAGTTGCGCCTGAGCTTAGTTTACCTCCGCAACCAGTCTTGACGAGATGGAGAACCTGGATATCAGCAGCTATATATTATGCTAACAACCTTGAAAAAATCAGTGAGGTGATCGATGCTCTTCCAGAAAATGAAGTGGCTTCAATTCGTGAAGTGAAAAAACTCCTGTGCTATTCAGAACTGAACAATGAACTGTCATTTATTTTTTTCACATCATGGTGCATTGCCAGAGACAATTACAAAGCTAGAAAAAAGAGGTGAGACTCTTATAGCATCCATGGAAATCTTCAAGGAATCTATGCAGCAGATGATGGAAGTGCCAGGAGAAAAGGGGTCAGCTGTTGCAGAAAAGTGCAAATGGGTAGTGAGTGCAAATGAGGACTTGAAACAATTGAAAACAATTTGTGATATTCTAAAAGGTGAAAATGCTGTTACCGAAATGAGTCCAGCTACATTAGCTTGTTTTATGTATGCTCCAATAACTTCTGTCGAAGTAGAAAGATCTTTTTCTATTATGAAAAACATTCTCTCTGACAGACGACTATCAGTGAATGTTGAGAACTTGAAAAAACACCTTGTAGTTATGTGCAATCAAGACGAAGAAAATTGAAATGCTCTTCCCAATGTAGATTTTAACATTTTGCCAGAAATTATAGATAAAAGTAAGTCACTTCCAAATGTGCCTTTTTCGGTTTATTTAGCCTTTTTTTTTCATTTTTAGTGCCTATTTTCCACATTATAAATGCCTTTTTGCCTGCCTATTTTAACGAAAATAAATGCCTGAACTTCCGGGCTCTAATTATTATACATATGTATATATTACCAAAAGTATTACTTTTATTTTATTTCATATCCAACCTCAGCTTTTCTTGCATTTTTGATTACAGCATAACTTCTGTATTTTTAATTTCAATCTGCGGTATATTTCATTCTCAAGCCAAGTACCTCAAATTCTGAATCCAAGGTTAACGAAATTATTTGTACACACTGATTCATGTAATAGATAATCTTCAAATATCTGTTTGTACGTGCCATAAGTTGATCTTTTCTTGAAAAGCTTTGTGCAATGTATTTTTGTGGTTTGGATTTTAAGGTTTTTTAACTTTTTATTTCAGTATTGGATTCAGAATGAATTGCATTTGCACCACACCATACTCCAGGTACATCTAGTTGGGCTACAACTCAAAAAAATTATCTTCCAAAGACTTCTTTATAATCATGTTTTATGATTGGTTGTAGGAATTTTTTTGAATTGTAATAAATGTTAATGTTTTTTGAATGATGGGATGCATTTCATTATTCTTCAGAGGAGAATGACATGTATGAGTGTAGACCTGGAATCCCTAAGGAAATATATGCATGAGTTAAGAGAGACCTTTTGTGTTCCATATAAAGTGGTCCTGGCAGCGGCAGCTCTAAGGGGAGAGCCGCCGTGCCATTGCTCTACCCTCAGAAAAAGAAATAGCACTTGCTTTGCCAAAATATAGTTAAATTAATACATTTACGAACAAGGAGATTCAAATCTCGAAAGCGTTCCAGCTTACAGCCGCCTCAATTCCTTTGCCGTATCACCAGCTGTTCTCTCTGGCATAGTCTGCCCTGCACGCAGAGGCATGGAAAAGTCTCCGTAGTCAACGAACGAGGAGGTGGGGTGGTAGCCATGAGACAATCAACCGAGCCAGGTCGCGTCGTGGCACGACGCGAGAGCTTTCGCATTGTGTTGACATAGTTGCAAACTTCACAGAGAAGTGACTAATCCTGACCGATTTGTAATACTCATTGGAGAAGTAATTCGCGAGAAAGATACTTTCCTGCATACTTGGCAATAACGAATGTAATATCTTCCCCAAATTTATATAACCATTTAGATAGATGCGTCTAAAGAGCCATCCAGACTTTTTTGTTATCGATTTCTTCCTTAAGAAAAGATATATCCCTTGCTCTCACGCACACAGACACTCATGTGTTGCAACTGACGTTGACAACATTGAAGACATTTACTGTAAGTACAAAAGAATTGCCTAAATATCAAAGGGAATTCGCATCACCAGGGGATTTTTTACTTTAATATTTGTAAAAAATCACACGTAAACTCTATCAGTATAAGAATTTCACTTGGAGATATAATTCAATTTCTTGCATTGAATTCTAAAAATTGTAGATCTACAGTTCATACCGATCAACTCTGTGTCTCTAATTGTCCAGTGTTTTTCTTTTTAGAGAAGTGAAAGTGTCCGATGGTGTGTGAAGGAAGGGTAGTTAGTAAAGATGAGTCAGATTAGAGCACTATTACATACACCATTTTCCAAGGATCTATACGATATTATATTAAAAGTTAAACAACTTGGCTGTCCCATGCCAGATTTAAACATCAATTCTATTTAAAAATATTAAAAAAAATGGTAAAGGTGACAGGCGTCGAAATTTTAATAGTCGCATTTATTGATTAGAAACTCTGGCCGACCTCCGCACAGCATGCTTCGATGCCAGGGATTGCGGGTTCGAATCTCGGCCTGGGCATCGGTGTTCTCTGTGAGTGTTCACTCATCCTTACCTTCGCGATTAGCCAAAAGTAGTACAAATGCGAAGTAAAATAAACCAATCTTAGGAACTCTGAATTTTTGTCTGCAATTTTAGTAAACAAAGTTCCATTAAAATTACCTCTTTCATTAGATTTCTATGACATATGCTAGCGAAAATTTTTCGATTTCTTAATCACGTTGGCACTACCCATCATACTAGCTGCCAGCTGCCAATGGGTCCTACTATTTCATCTACAGGTGGCTGGCTATCAGAGCCCAAGGAAACATTTTCTGGATAAAAAATTATTGATTACAGTGTGTTGCAATGTACCTGTTTCTGGAATATTCAAATTTCTGAATACATTGTTACATACAAGGGCTACATATTACAAAATTCACGACTATTCCAGAATGAATTGGAGCAATTTCTCATGTGTATGGCATGAAACTGACCAGTGGCCTGCCAAGGATTTTCAAAAGGTAGGTAGGGGTTATGTATACTTTTTCTTGGTAGTTAGCCCTCATTTTGTCATATTTTCCCAACTTTGAAGTTCTTCTTTTAGGAATACTGGGCCAAAGGGGGGGGGTTATAACCCCCACCAACCCCCCCTAGGGCACACCACTGAAACTGACATATCTTTTAAAGAGTTGCAAAATGTCCTAACTTTTTTAACTTTATGTATTATTAATTATGCATAACAAAAAATAATGATAGTTTGATTATGGCTATGAAACATATGAAATAAATTTTAAATTAGTCACCAACTGCTGTATCGAATAATTGTCTTAGGGCAATGTCTAATGAATACTTAGTCACAGGAGCAGCTTGATACGAGGTACACTCAAGTCCTACATGTAAGAACTTAATTAATATTTTTTTTAATAATGACAAATGCACATAGTTTAAACTAACTTCACAATTACATACTGTTTCATTCACAAGTTCACTACACATTATTAAGAATGAATGACAGCACAGTAGGTTATAATTTATGCAAAAGGGAAAAGAATGATGTGCACTTATTTTTACAAAATTTCAATTATAAACAACATCATTAAATTTTCTCACATATAAGAATATAATTTCCAAGAATCCTTGGTGAGAGGGGGTTTCACTGTATAGTTTAAAGTAATTTACATTTCATGTGCTATATCCTCCATCAGATCTATGTTTATGTTTGGCTGCCTTGGTGCCCTAATAGATTGGGTTGTCGACTGATCATCTTGTCACCAAACGTTTGCAACATGGCACCACAAACGTAACTCCAGAGAATTGAAGCCATGAATTAGTAACACACTGCTACTTCCACCAGCTAGAGGGTTGGAAAAACGAGTTCTCACCCAGGGATTGCGTTAAGACGAATCTCAATCCTCTAGAAGTAAAAAAGGGAGACAAACACCTACTGACAGAATAGAAATTATAGATACTAGTGTTTGGACTCCAATTAGAAATTAACCAGTAGACATTTATGTTGCAGCAAAATTTAGCTTTTTCGATTCTGCGTTATTCTATGCTAACAGGTTTTTTTTTTGTGTTTTTATTTTGCAAATGATTGCTGTATTGTATGTAGGTCTACTGGATCATTTTTAAATGGAGTCCAAACTGGAGTATCTAAAATTTTTAGTCCGACAGTAATTGTACACCAATTAAATTAATTTAAAATGTCCAAAAATTTAATATTGGTTCACACACATTACATAAGAATTTGCACGAAATGAAAGTCATATTGTTGGGTCTTGCTCGCTCCTGGCAGTGATAAGTAAAACATCTCATGACAATATGTGCACTGCCTTTACTTTAATGAGTCAGATTGGCTCATATGCCGGTTGTAACAGATTCTTGCTTCGAATCTTGGCCAAGGTTATTTACATGATTAGCCAACAGTGTTGAAAAGCAATACAAAATAAGCTACATTTAAGTTGTTTTTTTTATTATTTGAAAGCTGCTCATTTTAATAAATATTATAATGGTTGTTACAAAGGTTTGAAGGAAGACTATCTTTAAAAATATTCATTACTCAATAAAATAATGACGGAATTTCTTGTAAAGATGGAAATGACATTTTAATGAGAAATCTATTTAATTGTGCCATACCAGCAACAGGAATGGTAGGAAAGGGTTATGAACTGAAATTATGTATTATTTTCCCATACAACAACCATGCAGTGCGATATATAAGCAGCAAATATGTATTGCTGCCAGAACACATTGTTGCAGGAGTGATTTGAAAGAATGGCCATAAATTGCTGCCACAACCAGGGAGTCGTAACGTAACGAAATGGAACGGTATTTTCAATTACGGTTTCCGTTACGTTACAACCAGAAACAGAATAACTTTTTTCGTGAACAGAAACGTTACCTCAGGTATATGAACATTACGTTACAGGTGTGCATAACGGTACCGAACCATAACTGATCTCTAAAGGAGTAGGTCTTCACGTGACACTTTAACGTTACATCCATTGCCGGCAACCAGTAACGTTACAGGGTAAGAAAGAGGTTCGTCACGTATTGACTAGTAACTTTAGTGTGTGTGGAAAGTGATAGTAACGTTACAATTAACCAGTAACTTAATTGAGGTCACTACTGAAAAAAACGTTACACTCCTTTTTTCAAAGCAACAACGTTATTTATAGCTGGTATCATACAGACGTTCCGATGTGCAATACCGTGTCCGATGCCGTGTTCCGGAGAGAATAACATAGGTCTCTCGTATAATTGTGCTCGTTACTTTTGTAACGTTACAGTTCTTTTCCTCCACAAAAGTCTGTTTCGAAAAAGTGATACACATATCCGTTACGAATAGCAAATACCGTTATCGAAGGCGTTTTCGAAGAAGTCTCATAATTGTTTGATTTTGATTTGCTGTATTTGACTTCGCTTTTTTTTTGCCACTTTTGGCTAATTCTCGAAGATGGTGATTGGTGATAACAATATGAAATTGATGAATGCACACTCACAAACATCCACGCCCAGGCCGGGATTCGGACCCGGGACCCGTAGCGTTCTCATAATTGTGATCGGCAGCATAGTAACATTACAATATTTTGACACCTTGAAAGTCATTAAGTTATAATACGTATTTTCGTTTTGGATGTCAGTGAAAACATTAAATTGTAAAACAAAACGTTTCATTCGGCGTGACAGAATTCTGGTTATCGGCATTTACTGACTAACTATGTATTTATCACAAATATATTTCTTTTCTGCATACTTAATCACTTTACGTGAATTTGTTCTAATTTGAATATCTATGCAAGATGAATTTTAACATGTGCGTTCACTTTATACAATAGGAAAACAAACGTTTGTTGAAGGAAAACGTTTCTATCTATCTATCTATCTATCTCTCGCTCTCGGTTTACATGTGTTACATCAATAAAAAAAAAATACATTATGTTTTTCGATGAGAATGATTCGTTCTTAGATTAAAATGCTGAAGGACGAAACATAAAGGACCAACCATGGTCGAGCCAAAAAGTCATCCGTGCCACGCGTTCGTCCACATAAGCGAGAGGCAAGCTTTTTCCTATCGGAAGACGAAAAATAATTGCTTGCTGCGCGACCTTGAGAAGGCGAACCGAACTGATAGCAGCAGCACCACGCAAATCGGAAAATCTGAAACTTTGTACACGTGACCTTCGATCACGAAGCATCCGAGTAGACAACGCCCTGAGGCGATATGAAAGGCACTTTTAGCCAGTGGCGGCCGGCGGGTACTGTCAACGTGATCAAGAAATCGAAGAAAAAAAACCTCCGCAATGCCTTGGCCCCCCTCCTTGAGGTTGCCCCACTGGCCAAGATGTATATCCTTGTTTGGTAACGTGGAAAACAGTGTGTTTAAGTAATAACACACTAATACGATTCATCTTCACTCACTAACCTATCTTTAAACACTACAGGACACTTCACTAAAAACACAATTACAAGAGGAAGGGAAAGCAAATCTTCTCACCTTCTCCTCCCCCATGCACACGTATTCCAACTGGACGTTGAAAATATTCTACATTTGATGTAAAAAGAAATTGTCGAAATGCCAAAGGAATTTTTACTTTTATATTTTTAAAAAGTCTGGATGGCCCTCTAGGCGCATCTATCTATTATCAAAATGTTCATTTAACTTCGGAAAAATACTAGGTTCGTTTCTCCAAATGTTGGCAGAAAAGTAGATAGTACCTTTTTCACGAATTACTTCCCCAACGGGTCGTACAAATCCGTCGTATTTAGCGACTTATCTCTGAAGATGGCAACGGTGTCAACACTGAGAAAGTTCCCTCGCTGTGCTAAACGGGCACGGCTGGTGTCTTATGGGCTAACCCCATTGGCTAACACCACCCCCTGCCACCTTCTTCCCGGCTTATGGTGCAAAGGTTACTCGCTGAGACTTCACCAACCCTCTGCACGCGTTTCAACTTGGTTAGGCCAGCTCTTGGGTGGCGCCGACCGCTGCCTCGCCGAGGATACGAAACAGCTGGCGATGCAGTGAGGAGGTTGGGGCGGTTCATATCTAGTCTGTGGTTGGGGCGGTCGTCACGTCAGCTTGACCGATTGAAAGATTCGAATCTCATTGTCTGTAAACTATCAATGTATTAATTTAACAATACTTGGGCTAGGGGCTAGGTATGCATTTCTTCTGAGGGTAGTGCCATGGCACGGCGGCTCTCCCCCTTGAGCCGCCGCTGCTTTTAGCAAGTAGAAAATACGTATAAAGGATGGAATTTGTGTACGAAACAAATGAAACCGCGTTTGCGCAACTGGTCTGTAGCTAGACAGGGCCTTTGGACTCTGAAGTAGGCAACAATTGTATGGAGAGTGATTCTCAAAACTAAGCGAATAAAAGGACAGTACACGTATTTTACAAGGGCCCTCATCTGCTTACAATTTTGAAAATTACTTTCAGTAATTCGTGCCTTTTTGGACAGGAGATGAATTAAACTTTGTGGTGTAGAAACAGACAGAGCGCCTACCACGTTTGAAAGAAGAGCATAGGCAGACATTAAAGTAATTTTCAAGAATGTAAGAACGACAGTCGACATGGACATTGAGCAACGTGTGACTGAGAAATACAATCGGAACAAAGGACAAGATTCTTCAAGAAACAGTAATTTTATAAAACTTCCTATCATTAACTAAGTTCATCCTTTTATCCTCGTTTGTTTCTTCTACTTTTGTATTGTTCTTGTATCGCTTTTCTGCCACTTGTAGATAATCGCGACTATGAACATTAATGATGATCATATTAAATCTATGAAGGGATGGTTACCAAAGAAAACGCTCATGCCCAGGTGTCTACTCGAACTTGAAATGTTTGGTAGAGAGTTTATGAGTGGATCACTCAACGACTTCGGCTTCGAGGATACTGTTTCAGTTGCAACATGCAGTATAATTACGTTTCTACTACTCTCAATTGACCCAAGCATGTGGTATGTGTCCTTCATTTTACTTAAAAAGCCCCCTTGATACATGAGATACTGCAAATAATTTCAGGCATGCCGTCGAATTCACATTGCCTGGCACTTTTTTTAAACTAAGTAATGAAGTGACGTGTATATTCATATTACGACTAGCTCGAACTAAAAACTCTTGTGGAATACTGTGTATATGTTATCCTTGTTGAAGTGAGGAACTTCATATTTTGCTAAGAAAATATGTATGAAAAAATATGTTTGTAGCTACTAGAAGAATTCAAATTATTATGATGGAATTTCAACTTGCGTATACTCTTCATATAACGTGGTATATAGTTATCGCAGACGAGGTCTTGTTTCGCAGTCAATTTATTTTTAGTTGAGGAACTCGAGAGTAAGTTGCAAATATTTAATGACCCACGTTGTGGTGTGCTGTTCGATTAAGCAGAATTGGAGTGAGAGAAATCATTCAACACGTCAATTTGTAACTGTGAATGCAAGTTTTCTTTGATTTAGCGGGAAATCAGTCTGCTATTGTTGTAAGTAATAAATGGAAACATATACATTTTCTGCTCGAGTAGGAATCCACAGGCGTTATCCAATCAATCAGTTTCTGTGTTTGAAACTTCTGTCTAGGAAAGCTACATAAAATTTGCTTTTAATAACAGCAGCTTCAAAATAACCTATCCATTCTTGTCATGCCAAGTAATGTTTGATTTTGATTTGTTATATTTAACTTTGGTTTTCTGCCACTTTTGGCTAATCGCGAAGACGAGGATGGGTGATGAAATTACAAAATTGACGAAAGGACATCACAAAGAAAAATGAAAATGATGCATAGGCTGGGATACGAACTCGGGACCTGTGGCGTCGTATTGCGATGTGCTAACCGCTCCGCCACGGAGGTCTGCAAAGTTGTATTTGACCATTGTACATTGTTAATGAAATAAAAACATTACATATACAGTGGCTCACATTAGTAACCGAAACGTAGCATTTTGTTTCATTTCTTCACAATATTTCACAATTAACAACATGTACATAAATATAATCCATTGTGAAATATTTATACGCATTTATTAAAGCTATATTCCCTGTTACGTTTTTCTTTTTTTGTTTAATTTTGGGTGTTTCAGCACTTAGGCTATTTTGCACCCGCCACGTTATACTGGGTCCAGCCCCTTACCACAACAAATAACATAACTGTAAGGTCGCATAACTGAAATATGAAAATATTCTGACTTAGGTTAAAAGCTGAGGCTGTAAAGGGGCACTCAGCACACATGACAAAAAGCAGGAGAACATACAGAATTATACTGGCCAGTCGCCAGAGACTTGTTAGTCAGCAAAAGGCAGCCCAGGGTGTACTACGTGGAACTGATTTTGACGATTGGGTGTATGTACTGCGTGGAAGGTCACCCCTTACACCCCTGTTACGTTTTCAAATCTGAAATTAGTTATTTATATTTGGGTGTGAAAAAAAAGATCACTTTAATATTCAGACAAATCTTGAAAGCCTTCTGTTACTGTTACATAGTTTTTTACCGGTCAACTACAATGCGGGGAAAGAACAATTCATGCTACTTCCTGACTACATCTGTTATGAGTAACTGCATTGATCCCTGACTGAAGTACGAGAAAAATGGGTAACAAAACAAAAAAACAACATTTGACGAATGACAGCTATTTATATTTGCCGTATCTAACCAAAGGGTGTCGGTACGTGCAAGGAAATTGAAAATGTTAAGTACATGTAAGCGTACCGTGGGTAACGCAATAAAACGTAATGAAAAGCAAAATGAGGTAAATTCCGTATCTCAGAAAATTCAACCAAGATAAATGGGAGAAAGAAATGAAGGAGCTTCGGTATGAAAAATCAAGACCCTTTCCTCACCCCCACCCCCTTCTCAAACCAAGGGCTCTGAAAGCAGCTGTGCAACTTGGAGCAGACATTGGGACTGCTTTACAGACGGGATAAAATGAAATGTACTTCCGTTTTCCTACCAACTCAGAAGCGAGTTGGAAACTCTTCATTGCTCCTGTATAGATAAGAAAGTGGGGGAGGGCAGTAGCAGACAAGGCCACCACGGAAACTTGTTTCCAGCAAGCTTTATGTTGGAGTCTTGGCAGTTTGTGGAAGGATTTTGTGTTCTGCCTTCCCCCCCTCCTCTCTCTCTTTGGATTGAAAAACAGGGTGCGACGATTATGCGATGAAATACGGTAATATATAACGATAAAGCTTTATTTGATTGAAGATGATGATGATAATAATAATAATAATAATAATAACCCGTGACGCAACGGTCCGTGAGGGCCACGTCCTACCTACCGACTGCCGGCTTCACTTCCACCTGCCGAGGTTGGAATTATGGGGTGACGCGTGGTTAACAAGACAAGTCTTCAGCTAATCTGTAGTCTTCAGTCTTTGCAGGTTTCCATGGCCGCGTCACGCTACTAATTTGTAGCTCCTCAATTTCCTCACGACGGTGGATGGCCACCAACCCCATACACAGGCCGAAATCTCAGAACCAGGGGTTCCGGGTTCGAATCCTGGCCTGGCCATGAATGTTTGATCTTTGCAAATTAGCCAAAAGTGGCACAAAAAGCGAAGTATAATAAAAGAAAATCAATCAATAAATTGTTTATTGTTGGTTGACGTGAATTGTTAATATGCCTAAACTATTAAAATACTCTAATAGCAGGTTTTCTGTTGCAAATTATTATTTGAATTTTGAGGGCATCCATGACGAAGTGCTTTGCATACTGCTCTATGAAACCGGAGACCCTATGATCGATTGATTGATTGATTTGCTTTATTTTAATTCGCTTCTTGTGCCACTTTTGGCTAAACGCGACGATGAGGATGGTCGATGAAATGATGAAATTAATGAAGGGACACTCACAATGAACACCGAATGAACACAATGCCAAAGCCGGTGTTTAAGCAAGCTGTGCTAACCACTCTACCACGGAGGCCGGAATCCTTCTTAATGTATAGGAGAAATCGTTCTTTGACATCGAACTAAGAACAGTTAATATGCGTCACCTCGGAGTTATTATATTTTAAATTTCGAACAATCAATTGAGATTTATTCTTCACCATTATTTTGTCCACATCAAAACTTCCACACAATAAGATCAATTACACTAAGGACAACAGCATTAGAGTCTATGCTTTAAGGAATGATTAAGCACACAACGATGACGGAAAATAATTCACATGATTAAAGTGATGCATTACATCAGTGAAACATAAATTTTCGGTCATGAAGAAAGATTGAAAAACGCAGGGACACAATAATCGATGTGTTTATTTATTTTATTTCGCTTTTCTTCCACTTTTGGGTAATCACAAAGATAAGTATGAAAGGTGTGTTAAGATGAAATTTGTGAAAGGACAACTACAAACGTAAATGGATAGGACACAGTCCAAACCCCACAGACCATTATACTGACCTTATGTCATGACGCCAGATCCTCGTTAGTGTGCAAAATGCACTCCATGGTCACAATGACGTAAGCATTCGTAGAATTGATTTGTATATCATTCTTTCTTTTTTTCAGAAAAACGCGAGCTAAACTATTGCGCGTTCTGTGATATGTTCATTACTTCTCAGGAACACTCGCGGCCTTCAACCAGTTTTATCCTTAAACAAAATTGCGGGTTAGGATGTTAACAGATACTTCAAAGACAATATCCAAAAAATTACTTGTCACATACGCAGAATGTAAAACATTTTTATTTTCTCGTTTCTTCTACATCCTTGGGGAGTAAAGACGGCTGGAGCGTGGTGCTGGTCATATGACCTCCAAAATGTCCGAACTCGAGAATATGCGACACCCTACTGCCACAAACCCTTAAATGTGCCTTCATGGCACGGTTCTATACGCACGACGAACATTACCTTACCTTTACTACTACTAAGTACTCATGCCCGGAATTTTTGTATTTTTGATCCCTCATTATGTCTCCATTGCTAACCTGTTTCATTTCCAGTCATGACAGCAATTAGTCGATGCAATAAAAATACGTCAAACTTAAAATGAAACAGGTGTCGGCGCGCGCACACACACACACACACACACAAACACAAACTCAAGGAGAGAGAGAAAGGCGGGGTTGGGGTGGGGGAGGAACACAAAATCCTTCCACAAACTGCCAAGACTCCAACAAGACGCTTTGCCGGAAACAAGTTTGCGTGCTGGCCTTGTCTGCTATTGCCCTCCCCCACTTTCTTATCTATACAGGAGCAATGAAGAGTTTCCAACTCGCTTCTGAGTTGGTAGGAAAACGGAAGTACATTTCATTTTATCCCGTCTGTACATCCGAAATGGTAATCTGGCGGTTAAGAAAGCAACGATGAGTATGAGCGACGAAATGGTGAAACTGATGAAGGGACAATCACAAAGAACACTCCTGCACAGGTCGGGATTCGAAACCGGAACCCCTGGCGTCGTAGCGTGCTGTGCCACTCTACCACGTAATATTTTTTATGTACTCATTTTTAGCTACTTCCTTTGTTCCTTATTTTATTAAGTGTATCCGAATATTAATGTTGCTGCTATGTAAAGTCCAACGTTCATAATTTAATATCTGACTAAATTGTATTTTTTCAAAATTGTTCCACTTTGTATCACACATCTACGATACCGAAGATATTTTTTTAAAAAAAATTGAGCTTCGATGTTGTAGGGAGTTGAATATATGGCAAATATTGTTATTCCTTGGTTGGTGAACAAATCCTAATTTTTTTTTATTGTATTAATTCCCATGATATCTGTTTCTTTGTGAGAGATTAGTGTAAATTTTTAGATTTTTTATGATAAATTTGACAGCCATTTTAGAATGTACCTCAAAATGTAACATTTAGAGCACATTACTCAGGAACACCACTCAATAACAGACGTTACTGTTAGCCTCCTAATATGTAACCTAAAATCAATTCTTGTTTTTCAAACACGCTACTTCCTAAGGTTAAGTTTAGTTCTCTTGTTATAAAATTCTCTTAATAAAATATCAAAAAATGGCAACATCATTGTCATTATCTTGTCTAAGTAATTATTGCATGGCATCTGATAAATTATCAAAAGACGCACGCAAATGCAAATTAATGTACATTAATTACCTTGATGGACGCACGTGTCTGCCTGTGTGTGTATCCAAATCAGCATGTTACTTTCTAATGTTCTGGACAATGAGTTTTTGAAGAATGGAAACCGAATAGTCAATCACTCTACTACCAAATCATCCCGTGTAACAGCATGGAATGTAAATGGAGATGACAAATAGCATCCACATATCTTTTGAACTTGACTCATTTTGTTAGAATCAGTCGTTCCACATGTCTTATCGATACCTCAAAAATACTGAACCCACAATTGTAATATTAAAATGGGCTCCAATAACTATCAAAGTTTAATTTTTGCATGGCTGAGTTGGGGTCATGTAAATTCTTGTCCTCGCTAAAGTACAGTATGCGTACGTTGCACAAGACTATATAAAAACAAAGTAAATTTGTTACACACACATAAGTGCGCGCCCGCAATTGCATAGCTGAAAGTCTACTGAACACACACACACATCAACTTTCGAGCACTAACGATGACCATTGCCATAAGCACAATCTCTGGCGTGTGTCCAAACATGCACTTCTATGTTCACTATCTAGTAGTAGCAATTTATGGTAGAAATCAATGGTCACTAAAAGTGCATGTTACAACGTCTGCCCACACCTGGGAGTTAGGAATGGAAGATATCGCCATTATGTTATTAAGTGTCCTGTTCAAAATGTCCTTACTTTTATTTTTAAGAAATTTGCCAGAGAACGAAGCGCGATAGTTTTCAATTACATAGAAAATGATGCACCCCCTCAGAGGAGTAACCACAAATTCTTGTCTGCGGGGGGAGTACTTGGATAAACTATTAATAATAGTAGTAATAATGGCACTATTATTATACGTACACAATTTATATAGCCTATATTAATACATTACATAATGAATTCATTCGCCCCACAACAAACAACAAAAAATATGCCTCTGAAATGTGTGCGCTTCTTCTCCCCCAAACAATTGTTCATACATTTAAGACTCAACTGTTTGTAATAGTCTGACGTACTTACTTCTTGTTACTTCTCCCTCTGGTAATTTACAATGCATTACAGAAAATAAATTGCTAGCGAAGCGATCAAGAAAACTTTTAGATCCAAATTTTTGCAAACTGAAAACAATATTGATTTAATATGGCGCAAAAAAATCATGGAGGCCCATGACATTCTCTTTTACATTTTTTTTTCTATTTACATCGTTCGGCGTCCAGGGCTGACTGCCGCCGTCCCCTATACATCGACCACAAGGAAAAAAACCTTGGGACGAAAAGTCCCCGGGCAGCTTTCCCTTCTTCCCTCCACCTCGGGCCATAAGGAAGCATGGTCCACTCTCCCCCTCCCCTACAAGCGGGAGTATGGTGTACAGGAGTCGTGGGTCTGCGCAGGTTGTTTTGCTCATGGTTCCACTATAGCTAAGGGTTTGAAATTGACAAGACTGTAAGAAAAGCAGATATTGCGAGCGAAACGAGCTAGACAATTTTATATAACTTTATTTACATTTGTATAAAGATATAAATCGAAAGGGGGCAATTGCCCTTCTGTGCCTCCTTGCAGATGCTCTTGACCGTCTGGAAGAAATAATGCACGAAAGACGTGAAAACTAAATCCGTCTTTAGTATCGTTTTGTCCTGCAACTCTTAGATTCTGCAACCTTTCTTTCCATAGTTCAATATTTGCAACCTTACCCCTTAGAATTGATTTCCGTCCAAGGTTGAGGCCCAATCTCCCCCCCCCCTGTGGTTGCGCCACTGCACCTTCTTTAGCCGTAGTTGTTTTGTGAACTTTCATTGGCTTAAAAATACTTCATTTTCTTCAAGAGCATAATATAGTTTAATAACCGGCGATAAAATTCCTCTCCCCTAACTTTCTGGATTAAAGTATAATAATATAGGGGCATGGAAATCTGAAAGGGGGGTGCGGATGGCCACCTCTCTCCTTTAGAAAACGAATGTCAGCTAAAAGTATATATTTCACACGTATAATTTGATTCCAGTCATAGTAATTTACATTAATTATTATAATGGGTATGCAGGAATGCGATAATTTCGAATTCAAGTGGTGTTTCTTGAGGGCGCAACACTATTATCGGGGTAATATGCCCCATGGAAAAATACCTCGCTTCTCCCTCCGTCGAAAATATCTGCAGACGTCCATGATTAGGGCGGGGCATTAACCCCCCCTTTGGACTTCGTGCGCACGCCTATGGCTACTCATTTCTACACTACATGGAAGGTTTATTCAATTTCGAGCCAAAAGTGTAATTTTCAAATCAGGGTTTTTAAACGTCCACGAACCCATCAACTAATGGGTTCTATTGGGTTCCGCAACAATACCGGAACCTGTTCTATCACAGTGTAAATTCGGTCCAAGTTGCGTATTGTTTCATTTCAAATATGGAACTTAGACCGTCTTTAAATTGATCCGGAACGAAGGACCCTGTGCCGTATTTCAATTGATCCAGAAAAAAGGTTCCTGGAACTTATTTAAATACCTTAAACATAAAAAGGCTCTTTACGGTCCAGATCCATTTATGCTTGCTAATATTCCCTGCTGAACCTGAATTGAATTGATTTAAAATTCCTGATCCTTTAACAACCCTGGTGGAAATTCATTAATTTACAAACAACCATATTTTTAACGAAACATTAATCCCACACAATATACTGAGTTATTTTTCGCAATGTTCCAATGAATGGCAAGAGATTTGGGCTATTCCTTTTTCTTCCTTGATGTTTAATAGATTATATTTGTCACGCACCTATAACGTTACTAGCAAACATTTGTGAATTGTTCTTTCCTTGTAACGTTAACATCTACCATACTGAATTTATTTACGTTCCTTATGCAGATGGTATGTACCCAACTGCATTTTGTTCCGTTCCGCTACAGTGGTTTACATTTTGTTACATTCCTATGTAACGTTAATGAACCATATTGCCTTTCACTTCGTTCCGTTACGGAGGATTGCATTCATTACGTTCCTATGTACCGTTATTTACTACCATGTTGCATTTCGTTACGTTTTTTTGTAACGCTAGTATATACCACAATGCATTTCGTTACTACGTTCCTTGTATCCTTGTAACGGTAGTATATACCATATTGCATATTACGTTATGTTCCAATGTGCTCATTTCGTTCCGTTCCTTTATAACGTTAATATCTACCATAATACATTTTGTTACGTTCTCTGTAACGTCAGTCTGTAACATATTGCATTTCGTTACGTTACATGGGTACCAGCAGCTGAACCATACTCTTCCTCCTACAAAATGGAACGTAACGTGTAACGCAAATTGGGTACGTTACGACTCCCTGGCCACAACACTTTGTTCCAAGAATGGTTTGAATGAATTGCTGCCACAACAGTTTGTTGCTGAAGTGGTCTGAAGGAAGCCGCTCTTTGTAAATATTCGTTATTCCACAAAATAATGGCATAATTCCTTGAGAAAATCAATTTAAAAGCAGAAATTATGTTTAAATAAAATATTTTCTTCATGTGGCATGCATTTAGTTTTGAAAGATACGAAACGGATAGGGTATTGCTGCCACAACACTTCATTGTAGGAGCGGGTTGAAGGAAGACGTTTTAAAAATTAAATTTTATCCGACAAAAAAAATAATAGAAATGACGGAAATCATTGAAAAGTGTAGATATAAAATTTAAATCAGATATTTCAAAACATATGGCATGTATGTTGTGGAAAAGATAAGAAACGAGTATGCATTGCTGCCACAACACTCTGGGTTGATGGGAGACGCTCTTTAAAAATTAACCATTATTTCACAAAATAATGGCAGAACTCCTTGAAAATATGTAGAAATAAAGTTTAAAATGAAATATTTCTCCACATGTGGCAAGCATTTAGTGGGAATGATACGAAACGGATATGTATTGCTGCCACAACACTTCGTTGCAGGAAAGGGTTGAATGTATTGCTGCCACAACACTTTGTTGCAGGAGAGGTTTGAATGTATTGCTGCCACAACAGTTTGTTGCTGAAGTGGTCTGAAGAAAGCCGCTCTTTGTAAATATTCGTTATTCCACAAATTGATGGCATAATTCCTTGAGAAAATCCATTTAAAAGCAGAAATTATGTTTAAATAAAATATTTTCTTCATGTGGCATGCATTTAGTTTTGAAAGATACGAAACGGATGGATAGGGTATTGCTGCCACAACACTTCATTGTAGGAGCGGGTTGAAGGAAGACGTTTTAAAAATTAAATTTTATCCGACAAAAAAAATAATAGAAATGACGGAAATCATTGAAAAGTGTAGATATAAAATTTAAACCAGATATTTCAAAACATATGGCATGTATGTTGTGGAAAAGATAAGAAACGAGTATGCATTGCTGCCACAACACTCTGGGTTGATGGGAGACGCTCTTTAAAAATTAACCATTATTTCACAAAATAATGGCAGAACTCCTTGAAAATATGTAGAAATAAAGTTTAAAAAGAAATATTTCTCCACATGTGGCAAGCATTTAGTGGGAATGATACGAAACGGATATGTATTGCTGCCACAACACTTCGTTGCAGGAAAGGTTTGAATGTATTGCTGCCACAACACTTTGTTGCAGGAGAGGTTTGAATGTATTGCTGCCACAACAGTTTGTTGCTGAAGTGGTCTGAAGAAAGCCGCTCTTTGTAAATATTCGTTATTCCACAAATTGATGGCATAATTCCTTGAGAAAATCAATTTAAAAGCAGAAATTATGTTTAAATAAAATATTTTCTTCATGTGGCATGCATTTAGTTTTGAAAGATACGAAACGGATAGGGTATTGCTGCCACAACACTTCATTGTAGGAGCGGGTTGAAGGAAGACGTTTTAAAAATTAAATTTTATCCGACAAAAAAAATAATAGAAATGACGGAAATCATTGAAAAGTGTAGATATAAAATTTAAACCAGATATTTCAAAACATATGGCATGTATGTTGTGGAAAAGATAAGAAAAGAGTATGCATTGCTGCCACAACACTCTGGGTTGATGGGAGACGCTCTTTAAAAATTAACCATTATTTCACAAAATAATGGCAGAACTCCTTGAAAATATGTAGAAATAAAGTTTAAAATGAAATATTTCTCCACATGTGGCAAGCATTTAGTGGGAATGATACGAAACGGATATGTATTGCTGCCACAACACTTCGTTGCAGGAAAGGTTTGAATGTATTGCTGCCACAACACTTTGTTGCAGGAGAGGTTTGAATGTATTGCTGCCACAACAGTTTGTTGCTGAAGTGGTCTGAAGAAAGCCGCTCTTTGTAAATATTCGTTATTCCACAAATTGATGGCATAATTCCTTGAGAAAATCCATTTAAAAGCAGAAATTATGTTTAAATAAAATATTTTCTTCATGTGGCATGCATTTAGTTTTGAAAGATACGAAACGGATGGATAGGGTATTGCTGCCACAACACTTCATTGTAGGAGCGGGTTGAAGGAAGACGTTTTAAAAATTAAATTTTATCCGACAAAAAAAATAATAGAAATGACGGAAATCATTGAAAAGTGTAGATATAAAATTTAAATCAGATATTTCAAAACATATGGCATGTATGTTGTGGAAAAGATAAGAAACGAGTATGCATTGCTGCCACAACACTCTGGGTTGATGGGAGACGCTCTTTAAAAATTAACCATTATTTCACAAAATAATGGCAGAACTCCTTGAAAATATGTAGAAATAAAGTTTAAAATGAAATATTTCTCCACATGTGGCAAGCATTTAGTGGGAATGATACGAAACGGATATGTATTGCTGCCACAGCACTTCGTTGCAGGAAAGGGTTGAATGTATTGCTGCCACAACACTTTGTTGCAGGAGAGGTTTGAATGTATTGCTGCCACAACAGTTTGTTGCTGAAGTGGTCTGAAGAAAGCCGCTCTTTGTAAATATTCGTTATTCCACAAATTGATGGCATAATTCCTTGAGAAAATCCATTTAAAAGCAGAAATTATGTTTAAATAAAATATTTTCTTCATGTGGCATGCATTTAGTTTTGAAAGATACGAAACGGATGGATAGGGTATTGCTGCCACAACACTTCATTGTAGGAGCGGGTTGAAGGAAGACGTTTTAAAAATTAAATTTTATCCGACAAAAAAAATAATAGAAATGACGGAAATCATTGAAAAGTGTAGATATAAAATTTAAACCAGATATTTCAAAACATATGGCATGTATGTTGTGGAAAAGATAAGAAACGAGTATGCATTGCTGCCACAACACTCTGGGTTGATGGGAGACGCTCTTTAAAAATTAACCATTATTTCACAAAATAATGGCAGAACTCCTTGAAAATATGTAGAAATAAAGTTTAAAATGAAATATTTCTCCACATGTGGCAAGCATTTAGTGGGAATGATACGAAACGGATATGTATTGCTGCCACAACACTTCGTTGCAGGAAAGGTTTGAATGTATTGCTGCCACAACACTTTGTTGCAGGAGAGGTTTGAATGTATTGCTGCCACAACAGTTTGTTGCTGAAGTGGTCTGAAGAAAGCCGCTCTTTGTAAATATTCGTTATTCCACAAATTGATGGCATAATTCCTTGAGAAAATCAATTTAAAAGCAGAAATTATGTTTAAATAAAATATTTTCTTCATGTGGCATGCATTTAGTTTTGAAAGATACGAAACGGATAGGGTATTGCTGCCACAACACTTCATTGTAGGAGCGGGTTGAAGGAAGACGTTTTAAAAATTAAATTTTATCCGACAAAAAAAATAATAGAAATGACGGAAATCATTGAAAAGTGTAGATATAAAATTTAAACCAGATATTTCAAAACATATGGCATGTATGTTGTGGAAAAGATAAGAAACGAGTATGCATTGCTGCCACAACACTCTGGGTTGATGGGAGACGCTCTTTAAAAATTAACCATTATTTCACAAAATAATGGCAGAACTCCTTGAAAATATGTAGAAATAAAGTTTAAAATGAAATATTTCTCCACATGTGGCAAGCATTTAGTGGGAATGATACGAAACGGATATGTATTGCTGCCACAACACTTCGTTGCAGGAAAGGTTTGAATGTATTGCTGCCACAACACTTTGTTGCAGGAGAGGTTTGAATGTATTGCTGCCACAACAGTTTGTTGCTGAAGTGGTCTGAAGAAAGCCGCTCTTTGTAAATATTCGTTATTCCACAAATTGATGGCATAATTCCTTGAGAAAATCCATTTAAAAGCAGAAATTATGTTTAAATAAAATATTTTATTCATGTGGCATGCATTTAGTTTTGAAAGATACGAAACGGATGGATAGGGTATTGCTGCCACAACACTTCATTGTAGGAGCGGGTTGAAGGAAGACGTTTTAAAAATTAAATTTTATCCGACAAAAAAAATAATAGAAATGACGGAAATCATTGAAAAGTGTAGATATAAAATTTAAATCAGATATTTCAAAACATATGGCATGTATGTTGTGGAAAAGATAAGAAACGAGTATGCATTGCTGCCACAACACTCTGGGTTGATGGGAGACGCTCTTTAAAAATTAACCATTATTTCACAAAATAATGGCAGAACTCCTTGAAAATATGTAGAAATAAAGTTTAAAATGAAATATTTCTCCACATGTGGCAAGCATTTAGTGGGAATGGTACGAAACGGATATGTATTGCTGCCACAACACTTCGTTGCAGGAAAGGGTTGAATGTATTGCTGCCACAACACTTTGTTGCAGGAGAGGTTTGAATGTATTGCTGCCACAACAGTTTGTTGCTGAAGTGGTCTGAAGAAAGCCGCTCTTTGTAAATATTCGTTATTCCACAAATTGATGGCATAATTCCTTGAGAAAATCCATTTAAAAGCAGAAATTATGTTTAAATAAAATATTTTCTTCATGTGGCATGCATTTAGTTTTGAAAGATACGAAACGGATAGGGTATTGCTGCCACAACACTTCATTGTAGGAGCGGGTTGAAGGAAGACGTTTTAAAAATTAAATTTTATCCGACAAAAAAAATAAAAGAAATGACGGAAATCATTGAAGAGTGTAGATATGAAATTTAAATCAGATATTTCAAAACATATGGCATGTATGTTGTGGAAAAGATAAGAAACGAGTATGCATTGCTGCCACAACACACTGGGTTGATGGGAGACACTCTTTATAAAAATTAACCATTATTTCACAAAATAATGGCAGAACTCCTTGAAAATATGTAGAAATAAAGTTTAAAATAAAGTATTTCTCCACATGTGGCAAGCATTTAGTGGGAATGATACGAAACGGATATGTATTGCTGCCACAACACTTCGTTGGAGGAGAGGTTTGAATGTATTGCTGCCACAACAGTTTGTTGCTCAAGTGTGTTGATTAATCTGTCACCTAAGAAATCTGATACAATTTTAAAATGTACCGAATGTGAGGCAATCTTTCGTTTTAAATTAATTATTTCCAATTTTATTGTGCCTATTTTTGAGGGAAGTCTTCCGCAATAAATGACTTCTTTCTTCGTTCAAGTTTTTAAGTAATTATGTTGCTACGCCTCCATTTAAAACAAGAGCTCCTGAATCGTGTTGTTTGGCCCTGAAGATTCAAGATCCACATTTAAGTTCAAGTCTGACGTTATTGGCATGACGTTGCACTAGCACATGCGCATGCCTACCATTTACGCTACGTATTAGAAGAAGACAAGGAAAAAGTGTTGTGGTACTAATTCCAACCGGCGACTTCTCGGTCGGTCCCGACGAAATTATGTCTTCCCTTTCTCCATGACGACCCGTTTGGTGCAAATATGCCAAGTACTATGCCGTTTTGACAGTTCAGCTGTCACTCAGGAAGACCCGTCTCCCGACGTCTGGCTCGGATACAAATTTTTCCACAAAATAAACCAAACCTCATTTAAACATACTAGAATCAATAAACAAAAATGATTAATATCGAACTGAGATTTTCACACGTAACTGGATGCCGTGACATCTCGCCCCTTCCAATCAAAAATTCTGTAGGCGAATTAAATTTTTTCTCAACTCAGGGGTACGAAATTTTGACTACAAATTTTTTAACACCCTGTACAAGAAAAGTTAACCAGTTCGATATACAAACACATGATATAAATGATACCTCTAATTTACATAATACATAAAGATTGTACACTCTCAATAATGGCGTAAAGTTATTATATACTCCGAAAATGGTGCAATGTCACTTCCCTTCGGCGTTGAAGACCTGAGGGTCCCGGCTCCGGTGATCCGTGTCTCGAACTCGGGCCGTTCGCATTCCTTGTCGGGCTTCTCTGAACCCTCGGCGGGCTGCGCCTTGTGTTCCCGTTGTCAGAAAGCGGGCTCTCCGGTCTACTGTCAGGATGACGTTGGTAGTAACCGTTGCTTACTCGCCCGTTGAAGAAGTTGTCGTCGCTGCTGTTGTCATAGTGACCCGGCGACCTACGAGTTTGACCTCCTCCTCGTCTCTGTCCTCGATACTGGCGTCTCTGTCGCGGCGAAGGCGGATCGTTCCGAAACTGACGAACTTCGGCTCCTGGAGCGCGTTGCTGCCCATCGTATCTTCTCTGGACGAAATGAACGCGCGCGTGCATGTTTCCCCGGTTTCCTTCACCCTCCGGTCGCCTTCTTTTGGTCCATCTTTCGTTTCGCGTCCTCTCGCGTTCCTCTGCGCACTGGTTCAGGTTCTCGAGTGTGAGCGACATGGCGTCTTCATCAAAAACGCACGCCCCTTTGAGGTGTCGTCTTATCTCTTGCGGGTAATGGTAAATTAGGGCCGCAATGATCTCCGACGTGGTCATCTGTGGCTGGAGAGCTTGGAACTCGTTGAACTTACGCCAGAAATATTGTTAAAAATTAAGTCGCCCGTTCCTGTCGTACCTCTCGTTCCTCAGCTGGATGAGCATCCTTTCCACTTGCATAGGGCGCTACAAGTACGTCAGGAAGGCTTCCCTAAACGTCGAGTATGAATGAAAGTGTCTTTCATTCCGATCCAGCCAGTTCTTTGCTCGATCTTGCATGAAGCCTTTCAGTACAAGCAATCGCAGCCCATCCGCAAGTCCTAACTCCCGGGCGGTGGCTTCGAATTCCTCGATGAAGGCAGATGGCAATATCCTGTCGGCCCCGGAGAACTTCTTGAAGTGTTTCTTATATTCCGGCGGGAACAAAGCTCTTCTCGCCGGTGCTGGTTCAGACAGTATATCCTCCCGGATTGAAGTTTGGGCTTCGAACGGTCGCGGCGATGGAAGATGTAGTCCCGATTCCACCTCGCTTCCTCGGTTGATACGTAGAGTCGGTCGTGCGTCACTTGCGGTCTTACAAAAAGAGGGGACTACAGCTGGCTGAGATGACGTCATAGCCGTCGACTCTCGCGATGCTCCCGGAACGTCGGCTACGTTCAGTTGTTGCAGTTTTTCCTCGATTTCCTTTATCTTCTCGGGATTCCCTTCCGCTAGGCTCGCTGCTCGCCGCACTTGTCGCTCGAGTACATCGTTGCTTCGATTGTAGGCCGACTCCAGCTGTGCACACTGCTGGCCGATGTGTTGCAAAGGTCCTTCATGCTCATGTACGCTCTGCACCAGCGTTGCCACCTTGGGTTCTTGGTTATTGATGCGAGCGTCGGTCCTGGCGATCCTGGATTCGATTCGAGCCTCGGATTCTTGGATCGTCTGAAGGAGTTGTTGCGTCATTTCCTCTCCGGAGGCGCGAACCGTCCCTTGGAGGCGTTCTTCCATCCCTCGTACGTCGGTCTGCATCCTGGTTTCCAATCCCTGGATGTTGGTCTGGACCTCGGTCTGCAACCTCTCAGAGTCGGTACGCATCCCTTGCACCTCAGCCTCTAATCCCTGGATGTTGGTTTGCACTCCTTGAAGCATCTGGAGAATTAGCTGGAGTTGGTTGGCACCACTGCCACTTCCTACGTCATCTCCTTTTTCTTTGCCGTGGTCGCCGTCCGCAATTGATGTAACCCCCTGGGCACTTGGTGTCTCCCTTTCCATTCCTGACGGGCTCTTGCACTGAAGACAAACCGGTCTGAGTAGTGTAAATTAGTTGTTTAAACGCAACACTTGGTACGAGCCCTTTTTTATGGATTTAACCTCAGTGGTAGCATATTTTGACGATTTTATAGCGTTTGACGACTTTTCAGTGCAATTTTCACCGCATCTAATTTTTTCCCACTCACACTTGGTACGAATGCCACGATCTTACGTGATATAACTTAACCTATCTTACGATTTTTTTTAACGATCTTCAGTGACCTATCATTTTTTTTATTTACGCACCGAACTAACTTACATTGGACTCCATTTGTTTTAATATTTCAGTATTTTAAAGTTTTCACATATTTTATATAACCTAAAAAATGTGTTGATTTTTTTAGTATGTGGCAATTTTTTTTACGAATTTTAAAACTGCTCTGTGACCCTCTTGTTCTTCACGTCATGGATGAAGGACTTCTCGGCGACCAGGATGACGCTGCACACGGTATCCTCGGGCAGCGCGTCGTGGAACTCGCAAACGATCTTGATGTTGGTTCGATTGTTGACTAGTGGACAGTTCAGCAACCGAAAATGGTGAATTTTATGCTACCTTAACGAAAAAGTGTGTAAGGCAATGCGAAAATGGTGAATCGGCGTAGCCTTTTACGAGCTAATTTAACCCCACACCCCAACCCCAATCCTATACCCCCACCTCTTACTTCTTACCCCTACCCCTTATGAAAGTGGTGAATCAGTAGCTTTTTACGACTTAATTTAACCCCACACCCCCTCACTACTGGTTAACAGTATTGAATAATGCTCTTGTTTTAGGCACTTGCCTTAGGGGTGAGTTGTTGTAATGTTCTCTTCCCCTCTTCTCTTGTGAAAGGCTATGCTGTTGTTTTAGGCACTTGTCTTAGGGTGAGTTGTACTTTATTGCCCGAGATATAGCTCGGTGACCCCCAAACAGATTTTTCCTAAGTTTTACTGTTTCCAAGATAACCCTGTTTCCAGTCGCTGTTTTGGATTTCCGAGCATAGGTTCTATTCATATTTTACTCACGTATAGGTGTACATGATGAATCCGCAAAACAGATTTTTCCAAAGTTTTACTGTTTCCAAGATAACCCCACTTCCGGTCGCCATTTTCGATTTCCGAACATAGGTTCTATTCATATTTTTTCTCACGTATAGGCGTACGTGATGAATCTGCAAACAGATTTTTCCTAAGTCTTACCGTTTCCAAGATAACCCCACTTCCGGTTGCCATTTTGGATTTCCGAACATAGGTTTTATTCATATTTTACTTACGTATAGGTGTACATGATGAATCCGCAAACAGATTTTTCCCAAGTCTTACCGTTTCCAAGATAACCCCATTTCCGGTCGCCATTTTCGATTTCCGAGCATAGGTTCTATTCATACTTTTTCTCACGTATAGGTGTACGTGATGAATCAGCAAACAGATTTTTTGCTAAGTCATGAATTGGAGGGTTCTATGACAACCTATATTAATTCTCGTAAGAGAACAGAAAACACACACAAAAAAAAACAATACTGTGGTCACTACAACAAATAGTCTTCTTCAACCCCTATCCAACAAACCAAAAAATCATCATCCTAACTAGAACCATGTAACTATCTACCATCTGTTATAGATGTTTTGTGAACAAAGTGGTGCTTTGTGTGTAAAAAAAATGCAATGCTTTTTGCACTTGGTTATCATCACCTAACATGTAATTAATTTTAAAAAACAATTAATAACAACTGAAAACTAATAATTAATATTATCTAAAGTTACTAATTAATAGTATACAAGTAATTGATATAATTTTTTTTGTTCTTGTTGCTAGTGTTGGGTAATTATAGTTGTTGCAAAATATAAGCTCTCGCGTATGACAGTTTCTGAGTTTTGTTGGGTATATATAGACGAATCGAAATTTTACTTGTTATGTTAAATTGCATATTAGGGTACATGGTAGGAGATATCATTGTATATTAGAGCGCTCTTTTAATGATTTGCCTATAACTGCATACAGGCAGTCGTAAATTTAGGATAAAATATCCTGATCCTGTTTCTTCTAGCATGTGCGACGTTTGTTGTGGTGGGATCATTGGGGGAAATGTGATTCTCCCAGTATGTCATCTGACTTACTAGCATATGCGATACGAAGAACAGGTGTGTATGTGGCTTACTAGGATTAGGCTCATTATAATGAGGTCCTAGTAGCTGAAACGTTGTCGGGGTATTTTGCATTTTTTATTTCTTTATTAAGCATAGCAGTGTGTTTTCGCTTATTTTAATATCAGGCAACAATGTTAGAAAGTGGCCCCCCAAAAATACAATTTAAAATCACTAATGTGATATGAACCTTTTTTTTACTTGTGTGTATTTGAATATGAAAGTGAGGTACTTTAAATAATTGAGGGGAACAATCACAAATAAGCTTGCAACGGTATTGGGAGGTGTCACGAGTTCAAATTTTAGACGATTTCTGTTAATCTGCTAAGGCGATATCAGTACGAAAATTTAGAGGCAATTTTAGCTAATGACAACGATGAGGATGAATAATGATAATTATGATGAAATTGATGTGTGGCACTTAGAAAACAAAACTTCAAAGTGTATTGCACCAACAGCTACCCCCTCCCCAAATACAAGGCAGTTAACAGAGGTGATTTATTTGTTGGTTTACGAGTCTGAGGGCTTAAGTTAGTATGTTTATTATAGCTATACATATTTAAAAAAAGAAATGACCTGAGCAATAAAATATAACAATACCGATTCTGGTTTTTTGTCGGATGACGTAGTGGTAACGTTGTTGCAATCCCACTTTTGATGGTGTATAGACTTAAATGTTTTGCATAACATGAAATATTGTTAATGGGAATGTGTTGTTTCTAATGTTCAATATAGAAAGCAGATAACAAGAAAAAAGAAGAAAAGAAATGTTGCAGGTAGATATGGAGCCTCAACCCAAACACACATATGATCAGACAGGATGTCAACAATGCATTCATAAGTAACATGTGATTATTCAAAAATTGAAATAGTACAGTGGGAAACAACCAACTAACTAACTCAAGTCTTTTTAAACCCGAAGAGAGCAAATACAAGCACAAGCGTAAATAATTAAATAAGTTACAAGTTCGGTTGGCCGCGGTGGCTCAGTCGGTAACGCGTCTGACTACCATGCTCAAGGTCCCGGGTTCGATCCCCGGCCGGTTCAAATCCGGGAACTTTTCTAACGATGGAAGCGGGCCCGGCGCCCACCCAGCGTCGAATAACATGGGTACCTGGGGGAAACCCTGGGGGGTAAAGGCGGTCAGGGGCGTGATGCTGATCACATCACCCCCACTCACGACCGGATCAAGAAAGTGTGGGGCGTTACCCCCACACCCCCTATACGCCTTCATGGCGTGGTGCTAAGCACAGGGGAGCACTTTACCTTTTTTTTTTACAAGAGGTTCAAATCTTTTGATCTAGGTATGGATGCAGACAGGTACTAAGTTTTGTGTGTGAACACAATTGATAATGGAAAATCCCCTTCAATATAATAACATAGTGGTCTTGCCTTGTTCCTATCAATAACATAGCGGTTACACGAAAGAAAGAAATAAAAAAAATAAAACACTGTCCCCTATTAAGAAATACTTCTCGAAATTATTATTCAACCACTTTTTTTTTTGCTCTTCCTATCATCGTTTTGTCAAACGTTTGGATGACTATGAAAATATTGAAACATATGACGTAATAATAAAATGTTGTTGCATTGTAATCAAATTAATTCGTTGAATTTAAAATTTTGGGAGCGTCAGCACTTAGGCTATTTTGCTCCCGTCACATTATACGGGGGCCAGCCCCTTATCATTACAAATAACAACTCTAGCGTTGCATAACTAAAAATGTTAAAATGTTCTGACTTCTGTTAAAAGCTGAGGCCGGAAACGGGCACTCGGCACACACAAGGACAACAAACAGGACAACACACACAAAATTATACTGGCCATAGTGCCAGTCGCCAGAGCCTCGTTAGTCTTTAGTCCAGGGTGCACTACTTGGAAGTGAGGTTGACTTTTGGGCGCCTACGTGGAAGGTCACCCCTTACACCCCATTTAATTCGTTGAATATGTAGAATATGGTAGGATATATTTTAAAATGTTAGAATACATATGTTTCTTTTTTTTATATCGCAACGATGAAGATAATTAGTACTATATGGGATTCGGTAAATCTCAGACTTCCAAGAAAAATAAAACTCCTGTAGGATTTTCCGTGTAGCAGTGAGACATACTAACTAACTAACTAACTCCCTAGCCTTCTTAAACCCGAAGGTTCATGGCTCCGCAGTCCTCCAGGGGACTGTGCTTTGAGCGCCCGCCGGGCAGCTTTCAGCTGCGCCTTAAGTTTCAGGGTGGTGGCTGCCACCCTGACTGGAGAACTAGTAGACTTCAGAAAATAATCCTTGCTATACACCTGCTTGAACTTCTTCTCTGTGGAGCGAGGAGTGGTTGCTGTTTTCCTCGAAGCAGGGTGGGCTGCTACGGGAAGCGTTGTAGTTTGAGTGGACACGTCGCTGGTTTGTACACCTATACTTCGACGGGTAAGAGCAGCTGCAGCAACTGTAGCGAATGGCACAGGTAAACTGGTGCGTATGCTTTCACGGAGACGTTGTTTTGCTTCACCAGCGGAAATTTTCTCTGTGACGACCAACTCTCTGATTTTCTTCTCTTGTTGGAAAGAGGGGCAGTCACGATGCCAGACTGGGTGCTCGCCTTTGCAATTAATGCATTTGGGACCAGAAGAACAAGGTTCGGTCCCATGATCAGGCAGACTACACTTACCACAAAGGGCGGTAGTGGCCTTGCAGGAAGGTTGAGTGTGCCCAAAGTGCTGGCATTTGAAACATCGCATCGGGTTAGGGATGTACGGCCGGACTATGAGTCTCAAATATCCAGCCCGTACCCTATCTGGGAGAGTGGTCGTTTCAAAGGTCAGTATAATTGAAGCAGTTGGTATAAGTTCTCCGGATTTTCGAGTCTTTATTCGCTGCACAGCGGTCACATGTTGGTCTGAGAGTGCTTCAAGGATCTCTTCCTCCTCAGGGTTTAGCAGATCCCAGTGGCGAATCACACCTTTACTACTGTTAAGTTGACGATGTGGTTCAACATTAACAGGGAAGTTGCCCAAAGATCTTAACTTTAACAGGTTGTTGGTCTGGCGATCTGTGCTGGTCTGGATAAGTAGAATCCCGTTTCTTAGCTTTTTTATTTCTGGTACGTCTGAACCAGCTGCGTAGTCTAGCTGTTTCTTGATCAGGAACGGTGACAAGTCCTTTAATGTAGCAGCTCCATGTTTCTTTGTTGTTGCAGAAACATCGTTACTATCGGTCTTCTCAACAATACTGATAACAAGGTAACGTGGCACGTTACTAATCTTTTCCACTAATTGAAGCAGGCTCGAAGGCCGCGCTCGTTTTGGGGGTTTCCCCCCGTTTGAGTTGTTTTTTGTATCCATATACAAAAATGATTTTAAGTGGAGGGTCCATAAATTGTCGCCTCGACATGCCCTCTATGCCGAGGAAAGACTACCCCCAAAAATGGAGGCTACTCGAGGACCAAACCGAAATCCCCGAGGCCACGTTCGCGACTGCACCTACCCCTGCAGCCAACACTGTCCCATCGGCACGTGCAACTCACACCTTGGGATAGGTTTTTTTTATCGAGGTTGTCTCCTCTAGCAGGACCCTTAGTTATAGGGAGGTCAAATATATGGATATGAATGACGTGATGGAATGGTGAAAATGTGAGATATGGATGTGAAGAATGAATGAAATGATGAGATGGAAATGACCTCCCTAAATTAGTTTCTTAGATGGAGGTCAAAGATATGGAGATGAATGACGTGATGGAATGGTGAAAAACGTGAGATATGGATATGAAGAATGGGTGAAATGATGAGATGAAATTGGCCTCCCTACTAAGCCCCCTCGCCCCGTCAAGGCAGTCCTACATGGAGGGGGGATTTTACTTATTCAACGTTAGAGTTGTTCTTTGTTAAGATAAGGGGCTGGACCCCGTATAATGTGACGGGTGCAAAATAGCCTAAGTGCTGACACACCCAAAATTTTAAAATCATCATCATACTTATCAAACAAAATGCAATGTGTTGAAATTAGCCACGAAAGAGAAGGAAACGTAAGGAAATACAAGTTAAAATATAAGATAAACGATGATTATTACAATTGGTGTACTGTATATACATTTGTACACATCTCGTTAAAACAACAACTCGAAAAGTCAAGTGAAAATTTCAGTCATGTACTGTACGTTTATTGGCCTTTCACATACAAATCTTATGTGTACTAAGTGAGAAATTCGTCGGCCAGTAAGATTTTATTTGATTTGATTTTAAAACTTTTGGGTGCGTCAGCACTAAGGCTATTTTGCACCCGTCACACTATACGGGGTCCAGCCCCTTACCGTTACACATAACAACTCTAACGTTGCTTAATTAAAATCATAAAAGATTAAAATGTTCTGACTGTTGTTAAAAGCCGAGGCTGCAAAGAACACTCAGCACAAATAAGGACAAAACACAGGACAACACAAACAAAATTATACTGGCCATGGGGCCAGTCGCCAGAGCCTCGTTAGTCTTTTGTCCAGGGTGCACTACGTGGAAGTGAGGTTGACTTTTGGGCGCTAACGTGGAAGGTACCCCTTACACCCCATCGGCCAGTAAGATTTGTAACGAAAGTTAGAAACATTTAAAAAAAATGGATCCCGCGGATGATTTGTACTTTGTCATTACATCTCATCTTTTACGTTCGTTTTTTTTATCGGAAACCTAGCACACAAATATTATTATGTATATAAATTACGAACTTTTTTTTAAACTTGAAAATCAATGTGACAATATTCTAGAGGTGGGGGGAAGAAATTACTGACGGATCGGTTCTAGTTCCACCTGTGCCGAATTCATGTTCTACGTGCAGCTCTCTCTATACAGGCCTTTGCTGCATTCCCAGAACAATTTTTGAAATGCCCGCTCTAACAACATATAAGGCACTCATACCTCCCCCCCTTCAAAATTCGCGCCTGTTTATTTAGTGTTTACGAATTTCGTATGGGACCATCTGGAGCATCTGACCCGGTCTTTCACCTGTTTCCACAGCTCTCGAAAGCCGCATACCAAACAAAGGTCATCCATGTCAACCGAAAACCGGAGAATTTGAATTAGCATAAGTTTCCGAAAAACTGCTGGTGAAAATATATTTTTGAGACTCCTCCCTTACCATTTGCTGTATATAGTATAATACGAAGACACCACAGTTAAAAACCATCCACCTGTCGGATTGCATCAACATTATTATAAATCCAGTTTGTAGAGTTTTTCATCAGACTTTTTTTTTTTTTAACGAAAGCCTCAAACTTCGCAACGGATTGCTCTTGTACCCTTTGTGTCGCTTCTCACATGGGATTCAGGTAAGTGACACGCTTCGTTTTGGGATTAACAATATACAATACCCAGTGGTAATTTGAATACTAATGACTTGTCAGCAAATATCATTTTATTTACGGGGAAATCATTGTAGAATTTACAATTCAGAGCATGAAGAGGAAGCTGGTAACTAACATACAAAATATCTTTCCTGCCGCTGTCAGCAATTACAGTTCTTGCAGCGGCATCAATAGCAAAGCCTGTTAACCACTCAGTACTGTATAGAGACACGTAATCGCTCTTGTACAATGCTTGTCCTTCAACAACGTCAACAACAAAATCTCTTTTATTGCTCGCTGCAATATATTTTTTCGACTTTTGGACCAACTTATTTTCGGTGGTGGACTTACGGGGTTATTCTCTTCGAGACCTTTGCAGTTAACAGTGGATTCGGCACAGTAATCTCACTGCTTGAAGTTGTCGTATATGCTGGTAATGCGTCACGATTAATGTAATTTTCTGTAACATTTTCTTGACAATTACTGGAACTTGATTCTGTTTCCATAGACTTAACCTTGAACGCCTGTTCTCCGCTTACTTTTTTTATTGTAACTTTTAACGGTTCCATTTGTGCACGTTCTGGGGCGACAGCATCGCCTTGGGGGTTGAGCAGTTCCAAATTTTTCAATAAATTACTTTCAAAATAACAATTTTGTTTTCGCGGCTTGCGTTGCCATTTCTGTTGAGTGATGCAATCCATGTCCTCCTTAATGTTTCTTTTTTAAATTTTGAAAATACCCGCGGAATGGACAGATTGATTTCCTTCATGACGGACTCTATTCTTTCCCTAACTATCTGCAAGAACCGACCAGGTTTCAAGTAACGCTGGCCAGCTGTTAAACATGTTTTTACAATATTGAACCACGATTCCACAGGTGCATTGCTCAATCTGTCGACCTCAAGGCCCCGAACGTATGGAAACATGATACCGGACCATAATGGAATGTACTTTTTTAGCAAGTTATTTGCCATTTCTGGACAAAACGCAGATTTTACTCGGCCACTTTCATCGACTGTTAATTCGGTACAAAGCTGTAGCATTTTATCTTCCCGAGTATGTGTTTCTCATCGGGGTGTAAGGGGTGACCTTCCACGTAGGCGCCCAAAAGTCAACCTCACTTCCACGTAGTGCACCCTGGACTAAAGACTAACGAGGCTCTGGCGACTGGCCAGTATAATTTTGTGTGTGTTGTCCTTGTGTGTGCTGAGTGCCCGTTTACTGCCTCAGCTTTTAACAGAAGTCAGAACATTTTAACATTTTTAGTTATGCAACGCTGGAGTTGTTATTTGTAATGATAAGGGGCTGGCAAAACACGAAAGACAGTTCGAAATGGTTACTGTATCATGCCTGGAGCTCAGCATTTAAAATAGCGGCACGCTTTTATGTTTGTATACAAGGACACCGGCATAATAATATACTTTCTTCTTATCGCCTACAGTTCTAACAACGGACCCTGTAGCACCGTTAGCTGCAGATAGAAGATTACATTGATCCTCGCTATAGCAGTGCACATTTAAAGGAGTGGCAATCGACTGTAAATATTGTTTGTTTGTGCCTTCCATCATATCCCTACGACCCAAATCCTCCCTTTCGCAAAGGAGATCTTGCAGATCATTGCGGCAATATTCATTTTTAGACATTGCCTCATGTCGAACTTTACGGTAAACAGAAAGTGATTTCACAGCTTGATAATTCCCTGAAATCACAGCTTCTGCGTCGGCATCCAAAACTTTTTGGCGCGATAATTTGTGGCTTTAGTATGAAGTAGCTCTTCGCCTGCAAGTGGGCGTTCCGCACCACGCAGCTAACAGGTTTTCTTATCGTGGGAATGAATATCGTTTCCAAAATAAAAAATGTTCATTGTCACCGAACCGACGGATACCTTACGGCCACACAAGCGGTAAGTGCGACAATCCCTGTACTTGCAATACGCGTTGATGACAACGCACGGCGACCATGTGCTTTTTCCCTCATCATTCACCCAGTGCCGTTTAAAATAAACAACGCAGTGCTTGTTAATTCTGGAAAATTTACGGCGAATAACCCCTGCCTAGTAATCTTTCTTCAGCACTGTACCATCCGAAATATCTAACCACTCATCTTTCGTTAAGCTGAAAGTTCCAGTGAATGTGAATTCTTTGGATTCTGCTCTATTATATATTTCCTGTACATTAGATTTGGAAATAGTTCTTTCTGATTTAGGGCTCACGTTACATACATTTGTTGGCGACCTACACATTGGAGTCGGTAAAACTTCAGAAGAAGCAAAATAAGAAAAACTTTCAGACGGTAATGAATAGTTATCACCTATTGATATAAGAGGTGACTGGCAAATGGTTTTCAGCCAGTCATTTTCCACTTGAAGACGCCTTGTACTTGAATTTGTTGGTGAAGTCTCTTAACATTTGCGAACATGCCACATTACCGATTCTCAGAAAAGATGCTGGGAAGATGCTACCAGGGGACAGCATAGGTGACGGGGTTGTTGTATTGCAACCTTTGTTATTTTGGAGTGTATAATTCTCATTACACATTAACGCGCAATTTGTTGCATTTCCTGCATCTAATTTGTAATTTGAATTTAAAATTTTGGGTGCGTCAGCACTAAGGCTATTTTGCACCCGTCACATTATACGGGGTCCAGCCCCTTATTGTTACACATAACTCTAACGTTGCATAACTAAAATCATAAAATATTAAAATCTTCTGACTCGTTAAAAGCTGAGGCTGTAAAGGAGCACTCAGCACGAATAAGGAAAAAACACAGGACAACACAAACAAAGTTATACTGGCCATGGGGCCAGTCGCCAGACCGTCGTTAGTCTGCAGTTTACGGTGTACTATGTGGAAGTGAGGTTGACTATTGGGTCCACTACGTGGAAGGAGCACCCCTTACACCCCTCCTGCATCTAAAAAGCTTTGTATCATTCTTCTCATTTCTTCTTTTTTACTACGATTTACTGTCTTCAAATACATTCTGCGGATTCTACGACCCATAATTGCAACTGAGCAGTGTTCACTACAAGTACATAGATCACACTGCAACCAAAACACGAAGGCATGGATCCAAAAGACTAGAGGCGGAAATGGGCGTTTCTTATTCTAACCAATACCTTTCAGTGCTACAGGCCTAACAAAACCGTGGGAGGTGCCAGGCATTTGAAGAATAGATTCCATCAGGTACCTTTTTTTTGGTTAAGGGAAGTGTAGAGGGAGGATCCCTATACTGCACGCCTCCTCACGTTGCCTTGGGAACTAGGAGACACAAATACTGTATGTTAAATTCTTGGCACCCATAGGCCAACACTGGCGAACGTGTATACTAATGGATAAAATAGGCAGGTGAAGATGACACAATGTACATACCTAACTCAAAGATAAACTCAACGATAACTGCCCAGTATACCAACTGGACGCTGCGTTAAAAAAGTACCTGCACTGAGGAGTTTCGATAGTTTCGCAGAAGGATAGTACCGCGTTTCATTACTGTTTATTGCTTATAGAGTTGGTGTTTTAAGTCCACTTTATGCACAGTAAGGCTAGTACTGCGTTTCAGCTTTAGTTACTTTTATTCCGGGTGTGCGACATGAATGAGAAATGGTGAGGTGGGGGAAAAAGATCTTAATCTGTACACACACATACACGCCCACACAGCCACAGTCACCACCCCTCCCCACACACACACATATATTTGATGTACACATTTTTAATGTTACTAAATGTAAAATATTTTTTTAAAAATTATGAGATCCAGTATTCTTACATATACAAAGGAATTAATTAGTTAATTTAATGTACATCAGACATTTATTTATTTAATTGTAGTTGTCTCCAACAGAGAAAGCTTCTCCAATTATGGGAGACTTGCATACAGTTTAAATATACATACATAATTAATAGTATATAAAAACACACATACCCACAAATAAAGAGATACTTCACACAAATAGATATTTACAAGACAAAACAAGACAAAGCCATACCTACACTCATAGTAAATGGTAATAATATACCTCACTCATGACATATATACATGTTTAGAAATCCCTAAATGTCTGCACTTACAAGACAATAATTTCTATAATTTCTTGCGCAAACCATAATGATTGAAATTTTGTCTTGCAAACATTCAGGGAATACAAAACAATACAAAGCCCTACATACACTCATAGTAAATGATAACAAATACATACCTCACCTATAACATATATTTATATTCAGAAATCCCAAATATATACACCTATAAGACAATAATTTCTATAATTTCTTGTGTAAAACATAATGATTGCAACTTTGTTCTATAAATATTCAGGGAATACGAAAAGTCTAAATCATTATCTAGCATTGATAACTTATTGTACAAATCTAACATTTGCTGTAACGGAGAGTTTTGATACTTCTTAGTTTTAGCCATTTGACAATTCACCAAGTTTCTATTTCGAAGATGACAACATGTAGTATTAAAAGATATTTTGCTTAAAATTTGAGCATTATCAATAAGGCCATTAATTATTTTATACAAAAATAGCTGTTGCATAAAAATTCTCCTTGACCTTAATGATGGCATGTCGATTTCTCGTTGAAGTGTATTGGTAGATAACATTTTAACATTACAATTCTTACCATGTTTTTTGGAATACAAATAACGTTGAAAGCGTTTTTGTATTTGTTCTATTTTTTGGAAAGTAGAAATCTAATTTCTTTAGTAACTGGTTGATACTGGCAATATATCACAAAATGGAACTAATTTCATAATGTAATAGTCGAAGCTATATAGCTTCTTTTTTTTGCTCCCAATTCATACACATCAATTTGAATTCATACTTGTATTTGACTTCACTTTTCTTCTGCATATAGGGAAAGGTGGGGCACTTTTAAAAAAATTTCAGTTATTTTTTTTTTATTCTGTTACAGTTGGAACAAGTTACAAATATGCTATGAAATGGTACGTCTTTTGGTTACTTAAGAAACAAATATGAAATTGTAATTTTGAACCTCAAGTGAAAAAAGTCTATTAATTTAAAGCAGGTCCGAATGTTGCTATGTGCCCCATGCATGGGGTAAGTTGCAACAGTGTTTGGGGTACGTTGCAACAGAGATTATGCAATATCAGAATGACACTCTTTGCAATCAATGCACACACCCCCTCCATGTAGGACTGCCTTGACGGCGCGAAGGGGCTTAGTAAGGAGCCCATTTCCACCTTATCATTTCACTCATTCTTTACATCCATATCTCACGTTTTCACCACTCCATCACGTAATTCATGTCGATATCGTTGACCTCCCTATAACTAAGGGTACTCCTAGAGGAGACAACCACAATAAAAAAAAAACCTATCCCAAGGTGTGAGTTGCTCGTGCCGATGGGACAGTGTTGGCTGCAGGGGTAGGTGCAGTCGCGAACGTGGCCTCGGGGATTTCGGTTTGGTCCTCCAGTAGCCTCCATTTTTGGGGGTAGGCCGGGGCATGTCGAGGCGACAATTTATGGACCCTCCACAATAAATCATTTTTGTATATCGGTACAAAAAACAACACAAACGAGGGGAAACCCCCAAAACATGCGCGGCCTTCGAGCCCGCTTCATTTGGTGGAAAAGACAAGTAACGTGCCACATTATTTTGTGATAAGTATTGTTCAGAAGACCGAGAGTACTGATGAATCTGCAACAACCAAGAAACATGGAGCTGCTACTTTGAAGGACTTGTCACCGTTTCGTATCAAGAAACAGCTAGACTACGACGCTGGTTCAGATGTTCCAGAAATAAAGAAGCTGAGAAAGGGGAGTCTACTAATCCAGACCAGCACAGATCGCCAGACCAACAACCTTTTAAAGTTAACATCTTTGGGCGACTTACCTGTTAATGTCAACTTAACAGTAGTAAAGGTGTGATTCGCCACTGGGATCTGCTAAATGCTGAGGAGGAAGAGATCCTTGAAGCACTCTCAGACCAACATGTCGCCGCAGTGCAGCGAAAAAAGACGCGACAGTCAGGAGAACTAGTTCCAAACGCTTCACTTATATTGACGTTTCAAACGACCACTCTCCCAGACAGGGTACGGGCTGGATATTTGTGACTAAAAGTCCGGCCGTACATCCCTAAGCCGATGCGGTGTTTCAAATGCCAGCACTTTGGGCACACTCAGCCTTCCTGCAAGGCCACTACCGCCCTTTGTGGTAAGTGTAGTAAGCCTGATCATGGGACCGCAACTTGTTCTTCTGGTCCTAAATGTATTAATTGCCAAGGCGAGCACCCAGTCTGGCATCGTGACTGCCCCTCTTTCCAACAAGAGAAGAAAATTAGAGTTGGTCGTCACAGAGAAAATCTCCGCTGGTGAAGCAAAACAACGTCTCCGTGAAAGTATACGCACCACTTTACCTGTGCCATTCGCTACAGTTGCTGCACCTGCTCTTACCCGCCGCAGTGTGGGTGTACAAATCAGCGACGTGTCCACTCAAACAACAACGCTTCCCGTAATGGCCCGCCCTGCTTCGAGGATACCAGCAACCACGCCTCGCTCCACAGAGAAGAAGATCAAGCAGGTACATACAAAGGAATATTGAATTTTTATTTAAATTTTTTTGGAACGTCAGCACTTAGGCTATTTTGCACCCCTCAGATTATACGGGGGCCAGCTCCTTATCATTACAAAGAGCAACTCTAACGTTGCATAATTAAAAATTTAAAAATGTTCTAAAAAGTGAGGTTGACTTTTGGGCGCCTACGTGGAAAGTACCCCTTACACCCCTCAAAGGAATATTTTCTCAAATCCAGTAGCTCTCCAGTCAGGGCGGCATCGACCACCCTGAGACTTAAAGCGCAGCTGAAAGCTGCCCGGCGTGCGCGAAAAGCACCCGCCCCCACTCCGCTTTCTTCATCCCCTTCGCCGACTGTGTCCTTACCCGAGCAAATGATACAGGACGAAGCCGCGGATGAAGAATTTATCAAGGTGACAGGGCCTATAAATAGAGTACGCCTTAAAAGGTAATTATCATACCTACAGCTATGGCGTATTGTCTCCAATCGAACCTTAACGGTTTCCGTACGCATCTCGAGGAACTGCAAATCCTAATATCTAAATTTGACCCTGCCATCATATGTCTCCAAGAGAGACATTTTCGTCCAAATGAATTAGTGGTTCTGAACGGATACACGCTTTACCGCAGCGATAAGCTTCCTGAGGGTCGTGGTGCACACGGTAGTGTTGCAATCGTTGTTCAAGATAACATCCACTCAACGCCAATCTTTCTCACCACCCCCCTCCAAGCTGTCGCCGTGCGGGTCCATCTACCATAGCCAATATCTGTTTGCTGTGTCTACATCACAAGGGAGGAGCGACTCTCTCTTGAGGACCTCTTTTCTATATTCGAACAACTTCCGTCTCCTGTAGTTCTTTTGGGCGATTTTAATTCCTACCATCGTTTATGGGGTTCCGTTCGTACAGAGCCCCGGAGTCAAATTGTAGATCAATTCCGTGAGGCATCAGCTTTAACGTTGCTGAATGATGGGACTCCCACATATTATAGTCCTTCCTCACGCACACACTCTGCGTTGGACTTGTCCTTTTGCAGTCCCAGCCTTGCTCCTACCACATCTTGGAGTCTTCACCATGATCTCTGTGGGAGTGATCACTTCCCACTCATTCTTACTTTCGAACATCTTCAGCAATCACGTGAACAACACCCTCACTGGCATCTCAGTCGGGCCGACTGGGATGCCTTCGAGCGTGCAGTGGACCTTGAAGTCGATCTTGCGTCGACTTTACCACCAATCGACGTCTTAGATGTCTTTGTGTCACGAGTGCATGATGCTGCACGCACATCCATTCCATATCCCAGTGGACCTGCGAGGCGACGTCCAGTCCCAAGGTGGACTGCGGAGATCAGTGCAGCCATCAAGGACCACAATCATGCCCTAGGTCGATTTAATAGGAACCACACTACCGCAAACCTCGAGCAGTTCCGCATTAGGCGTGCCCGTCGGCTCATTCGAGCCAGTAAGAAGGTGTGCTGGGTCCAATACGTGTCTTCTCTGACGAAGCAGGGTTCGTCGAAAGCAGTTTGGACCAAAGTACGTCGCATCCAGGGGGTGCATCTACTCCTCTGATTGCTCTGGAGCACGTTGGGACGCTGTACACCAATTCCGAAGACATAGCTAATATATTGGCCACGCAGTTTTCTGATGCGTCTAGCTCTGAAAATTATGAAAAAACATTTCCGCCGTGAGAAGGACCGTCAGGAATGACGCCCTCTAGTTTTTCGAAGTCGTAACACCGAGCCATTCAACTCTCCATTGACTGAACGGGAGTTCGATCAGACGCTTCAAGATTCTAAGGGAGTGGACAAGATCCACTATGAGATGCTTCGTCATCTGCCCATTGGAGCAAAACATTTCCTTCTGGCGGTATTCAACAGGCTTTGGTTGGAGGACTCTTTACCCACTTCCAGGAAAGAAGCTATTATTGTTCCCATCCTGAAACCAGGTAAACAACGCACCGCAGCCTCGAGTTATAGGACTGTTGCCTTAACTAGCTGCGTGTGCAAGTTGATGGAACGCATGATCAATAAGCGTCTCATCTGGTTTTTGGAGGAAAACTCATTGATAAGTAATTTTCAATGTGGTTTTCGCTCCAACCGTTCCACACTAGACCATCTGATTTAGTTTATTTTACTTCGCGTTTTGTGCCTCTTGGCTAATTTGCGAAGATGGGGATGAGTGATGAAATGATGAAATTGATAAATGGTCATTCACAAACAACAAAGCCCGACCGGGATTCGAACCCGGGACCCTTGGCGTCGCAGCGCAATGTGCTAACCACTCGGCCACAGGGTCGGGCACTGGACCATCTGGTTCAGCTGGAAACACATATTCAGCATCCATTCCCCAACAAGGAACATTTAGTTGCAGTTTTCTTGGACCTCGAAAAGGCATATGACACAACCTGGCGCTTTGGCATCCTAAAGCAGCTCCATTCTTGGGGCATCCGTGGCCATTTGGCGTACTTTATTCAAAACTTTTTATAAGATCGCTTTTTCCGCATACGTGTTGGGAACTCCTTTTCGGATCTTCACGAACAAGAGAACGGTGTCCCGCAGGTCAGCGTATTAAGTGTGACTCTGTTTGCCATAGCAGTGAACAGTGTTATAGCAAATATTTTTTTCCCCTGTACATGGCCGCCTCTATGTAGACTACCTCACGATCTTTTGTCCCTCACGGAATCTCGCGTCAGCTTCTCGTCAACTCCAACTGAAGATGAACCGTTTCGTTGAGTGGTCCTCCCAAACAGGTTTCACCTTCTCTTCCGACAAATCCGTGTGTGTCCACTTTTGTCGTCAGCGTACATGTCATTTAGATCCTGACCTGTACATGGGGAAATCTCCCCTGTGCTTCTTGAATGAGGTCCGCTTCCTGGGCCTCATTTTCGATAAGAATTTAACATGGCTACCTCACCTTCGCCAGTTAAAGTCATCTTGCCTTCGAGTTCTCAACCTTGTACGTGTTTTATCTCATACTTCCTGGGGTGCTGACGACACGGTACTGCTTCGCCTGTACCGTGCACTCATCAGGTCGAAGCTTGATTATGGTGTGTTGTGTATTCTTCTGCCCGCCCATCTAGACTTCGCATCCTAGACACCGTCCACCATGCTCGTATACGTGTGTGCTGTGGTACCTTTCGGACCAGCCCAGTCGCCAGTTTGTACGTAGAGGCATCTGAGCCGTCGCTGTCTCTGCGAAGACAGCGGCTGGTAGTGAACTACTTCCTCCATCTTCGCTCGATGCCTTCACATCCTTCATTTCACACCATCTCAGACGAGAGTAGGCTGGCAAGGTATCGGCTCCACCCTAGTGTCACTAGACCATTTGGTGTTCGTGCAGACGAGATCCTGTCAGCACTTTGTGTTGACAGTGATCTTCCTGGCGTCTCTCCACTCATTCCGCCTCTCCCTACCTGGGAGTTTCCTGCACCTTCTATAGATTTATCTCTGACTGCCCTTCCAAAGTCAGAAACACCAATGGTTGTATACCAGCAACGGTTTTTAGAACTTCGTGCGAAGCACCCCAATTTTAATGTGTTTTACACGGATGGGTCCAAGACAGTCGAATCTGTTGGTTGCGCCTTCGTCCTAGACTCTCAAAGTTCCAGTTACTCGCTACATCCTGCCTGTTCCATCTATACGGCAGAGTTGTACGCCATTCTAAAGGCACTGGACTTTGCATACGTCAATGGTCTGAAGAAAGTCCTTGTGTGCTGTGATTCGACCAGCGTGTTGAAGGTTGAAGTCTCTGGATTCGCCGTATTCCCGGCATCCGGTAGCGCAACGCATATTAAGACGGCTTGTGTCCTTACCTGCCAGCGCGGATGTACACTTCTGTTGGGTCCCTAGCCACGTGGGCATCCAGGGGAACGAAGCAGCAGATGCTGCCGCCAAGTCTGCTGATGCAGATGGCGACGTTCTCGTCCACCTTTTGCCAGCTAGCGACTTGCGGAATGTGTTCCGTTGTTGCCATCTTGACACTTGGCAGGCCGAGTGGGATGCCGAAACGGGGAACAAGCTTCACGCTGTTATGCCCACCATATGTTCTTGGCGTTCCTCGTCCCGCCCCTCTCGGCGAGAAGAAGTTATTTTTACCATCTTGCGTCTAGGACACACCCTTCTAATGCATGGTCACCTGCTCCAAGGGCTGGACCCTCCGTTGTGTCGTGTTTGCAATGTTTCATTTAGCATTCGTCACATTCTCGTTGAATGTGTCGATCTTGCTTACCTCCGGCAGACTTTTAACCTTTCTGGCTGTTTGTCATCCCTCTTGGGTGAAGACAGCAGTATTTTATTAAATATTTTTAGTTTCTTGCGAAGAGCTGGACTCTTTTTAGTTTGTTTGTTCTGACTTTTTAATGTGTCGTGTTTGTCTCGTGCAGGTCTCTTTACAACCTTGCACTTTTAGTTTTTCCCAAAGGGCTATCTACACCCCTTTTTTAAATTTTTAGTCAGAATTTTAGATAAGGGGATATTTCCCCGTATACATAGAAGGGTGCGAAATGGTCTTAAGTGGCGACGCACCCAGAAATTTTAATTCAATCAATCAATCAATCAACCAAATTTTGCCGCTAGAAGGCAGCACAAGATACCCACGGTTAGGCAGTGGATAGCATTGTAAGGAATGGGAAGCGAGGCGCAAGAAGTTTTGTTTTATTAATTTATAGTGCTGAAAAGGGTGTATTGTTGTGTGCCTTTGTGTAGGGCACAGCGAGGACAACCAGACTACAGTGTATATATCGTTTCACAAACACCATCGAACACTGAAGTGCGTAAAAAAAATGGTTGTTAAAAGTCATATCCAGAGAAGGGAGAAAGAGAGTAACAGAATGAATTGATTCCTCCTGACCACTGTTGTTTGCAGCTTACATTTCACCACTCAAAGGCTGGTTCTACGCCAAGAGTTCCCCTCAATATTCATCACGCAAGCAACCTCCGAGTATTGAAATCGCCCTTCATTGACGGCCAATCATTTCCCAATTGGTAAATACATAAATTTAAAATGAATTTTATACTATTCTAGGGTACATTAAATTAAATTAATATATGATATAATTCACTTTCATTATGAACTGTGTTTTGTCCTTATTTGTGAGCTGGACTTTTCAACAGTCCGTAAGGAGATTTTTAGTTTGTTTGTTCTGACTCTTTAATGTGTTGTGTTTGTCTCGTGCAGGTCTTTTTAGAACCTGCACTTTTAGTTTTTCCCAAGGGGCTATTTACCCCCCTTTTTTAGTTTTCAGTCAGAATTTTAGATAAGGGGTTATTTCCCCGTATACATAGAAGGGTGCAAAATGGCCTTAAGTGCCGACGAACTCATAAATTTTAAATCAATCCAATCTAATCGACATGCACATTGAACTTACCCCACTAGTAAATTATTCATTTCCTTGATGTCTTCTTAAAGACATGTTGTTCTCAATCTGCACAGTTCCACTAAAAAAATTGCAAACAAGTGCAACCTTCGAACTACGTCTGAACAACTTACATTGGTTAACGAGGTAAATGGGCGGCTACCCTGACAGCCAATGGTGTTAGTGAGGTTGGGAAATTCTAACGTCCAATAGGTCAGCAAGAAGGATGTCTTTGCAGAATATTCTAGAAGAGACTATTAACACGGCCAAATGTACTAAAATGGACGTGGCCCCACCCTTGGAAACTGAAAGTCAACCAAAAAATATGTATTTCACACATATAATTTCATTTTAGCCACAATAATATGTGTTAATTATTGCATGAACACCATAAATTTAAATTTAAGCAATCTTTTTTAGGGAAAAACACTATTTTTGGGAAAAATTTGTCTTTGTTTGCCCCCCACCTGGAAAAAAAAAAACCTTCCTTGCCCCTCCCTGGAAAAAATCCTGCGGACGTCCATGGTTCACGGCATTCATTAATTGTTTCACTTTAGTCTAACACTTGTCACTGTGGCTTCAACGACAAGAGCTGTGCTTCATCTCAACACTAGAGTAATTGGGGGTGAAGTCGGCATATTAAGGACAAAATGCAGTAGTATTTGCTTATCTAGATACTTATTTGAAAATGAAAATGCATGGTACAAACTTTGATTTGATTTGATTTGAATTTAAAATTTTGGGAGCGTCAGCACTTAGGCTATTTTGCTCCCGTCACATTATACGGGGGCCAGCCCCTTACCATTACAAATAATAACTCTAACGTTGCATAACTAAAAAATTTAAAATGTTCTGACTTCTGTTAAAAGCTGAGGCTGTAAACGGGCACTCAGCACACATAAGGACAAAAGAACAGGACAATACAAAATTATACTGGCCCCATGGCCAGTATAATTTTGTATTGTCCTGTTCTTTTGTCCTTATGTGTGCTGAGTGCCCCTTTACAGCATCGGCTTTTAACGAGATTTTAATATTTTATGATTTTAGTTCTGCAATGTTAGAGTTATGTGTAATGATAACGGGGCTGGCCCCCATATAATGTGAAGGGTGCAAAATAGCCTTAGTGCTGATGCACCCAAAATTTTAAATTCAAATCAAATCAAAATCAACCTAAGCTAATTGAATGTTTCAGTGACAATTGTTACTACAGTTTTGTGTTTTTTAAATATAGAAATAAATATAGAAATTAAGGGCCAAATGTTACGGACCCAACATGGATACTAATTTATTAAACCTTGATTAATTTTATTATTTTAACAATTCAGATAGAAGAGGTCTGGCGCTCCCTGGTGTCTCTACTGGCCACGCCACTGTGTTTGAATTGCAGTTCGTCTTCAGGATAAGTTAGTTCCAAATACAGCTCCAATACACATTATAAAGTTTCATTGCAACTCTATATTTTCCATGTGCGACAAGGAAGTACCGACTTCACCCCACACAATAGTGCCGGCTTCATCCCATATAGTGTAGTTCTTCGTTTTGTACCAATTTACTATCAGTTTAGCAAGCAACAAGGTACTTACTTTCTACACTATACACACAAACCTAACCTTACCATTTGTAATAATACGCAAACCAGAATAGTTAACGAAACACAGGGGTGTAAGGGGTGCTGCTTCCACGTAGTGCACCCAAAAGTCAACCTCACTTCCACGTAGTGCACCCTGGACAAGAGACTAACGAGGCTCTGGCGACTGGCGCTATGGCCAGTATAATTTTGTATGTGTTGTCCTGTTTTATGTCCTTGTGTGTGCTGAGTGCGTTTTTACAGCCTCAGCTTTTAACAGAAGTCAGAACATTTTAAGGTTTTAAAGTTTTTAGTTATGCAACGTTTGAGTTGTATTTTGTAATGGTAAGGGGCTGGACCCCGTATAATTAGCCTAAGTGCTGACGCTCCCAAAATTTTAAATTCAAATTCAAAAATTCAAATTAACGAAACACATTCTACGCCTTAGGTTATCGAGTTGGAAATTTATAAGCGAGATGACAAAGAGCGCGAATGACTCACCTTCAAAACAACAAAGCCTCGTGGTTTGCTTGCTGTGCGCTCTTCTTTTCTCGTTTCCTCCCTGGCTGACAAGAGTATGACTAAGTGGTGCCAAAACAAGAGTTCGTTCAGTTCGTCAATTCACTGCGATGTTGCCAGTTCTTCATATGCTTCGCGTTATCGACTTCGCCCCGAATGACTCTATATGGACCACCCTATATACGTTACGTATAATAAACTCTGTAATAGGAAGGTGTGTTAACTAATAAATTGCCAAGATAGCACAGAGAAAACAACACGAACTTCCCAGATTCTGTAGTGATAATGCTGTCTAATCGTAATTGAAGGTCTTGGGTTAGATACTCGGTGGAGACATGTCACGGTGGTTTGGATTCCACTCTACACTTTAATAGTTATTTTGTTTCTCTCTCTATCTATCTCTTCTCACACACACTCAAAAGGTCCCCAGATTAATTTTCCGTTTGAGGTTCTTATGAAAGCAGATTGGATATAACTTTAGAGAGTGAACGTCCGGAATCTATAACTTTACCTGGACGCAAGGTGGACGATGAACAAACTTTGCGCTAGTTTTATCATGAAGAAACAAGCTGTAAGGAATAGAATAATTTGTTGAAAACGCTACATCTTGTATTTCACAAGTAACATCCTTCGCATAGATATTCTAGTGCTTATTAATATCCTGTACCCATGAGCGTATTTAAGGAGGGTTCAACGGATCCAAACCCCCCCCCCCTTTGGTTCAGTAAAATTATCAGATTACCTGTTTCATCCGTTTTTTCATAAAAAATTTCTTCGGACTTATTATATTCTCCTAAATTAGAGACGTATAGGACCGGATACGGATGGGAAGGAAATTATGTAATTTCACACGCGAGATGGGGCTGCAAACCAAATGTCTGGTATTTTCTGATAGTTTTGGATTTTCTGCGGTAAGAAACTGCATTGGGAATGTCAAATCAGTTATATTTTCCCCCCTTGAGTCTTTTTTTTTTTAAAAAATTGTTCTCTTTCTCTTTCAAGTTCTCAAGTTCTTTGAGGCAAGATGGACAGAAAAGTATCAATACTAAGTAGAGTGATTTGTGGAAATGTAGAAACTTTAGAGGCTTTACAATTTACCAGAACAAGATAAACATTTCAGCAAGCTCTTCAGTTTATTTCCCCCTCCATGTAGGACTGCCTTGACGGGGCGAGGGGGCTTAGTAGGGAGGTCATTTTCATCCCATCATTTCACACATTCTTCACATCCATCACTCACGTTTTCACAATTCCATCACGTCATTCATCTCCATATCTTTGACCTCCCTCTAAGAAACTAAGATAGGGAGGTAGTAGTGTAATTGGATTGTTTCAAAGTAGTACTTTGTAGGTATGCATTTGTAGCCTCTTTTTTATCAATTGAATATCAGTTTTTGACATATTTTGACAATTTTTTTGTCGGATGTTTTAGCGTTTAGCGATGTTTTAGTAAAATTTCCCTTTTTTCCCACTCGTACTTGGTAGGTATATCACGATCTTACGTGATACAACTTAACCTATCTTTTTTTCTTACGATTTTTTAATTTTTTACGATCCTAAGTGATATAACTTAACCTATTATTTTTTTTATATTTACGCACCGAACTAACCTACAAGGGATTCTGTTTGTTTTAATATTTCAGTCGAGAAAAATAGAGAACATGAAGACGATACCTGAGGAAATAGTTCTAGTGTTTGCTACTAGATGTCACCAGCGGCGATGTGGACGCAGTGTGCTCTCATTGTGTGGCAACACCGCGTCCACATCGCCGGTGGCGACATCTAGTAGCAAACACTAGAACTATTTTCTCAGGTATCGTCTTCATGTTCTAGTGTTTGCTACTAGATGTCGCCACCGGCGATGTAGACGCAGTGTTGCCACACTATGAGGGCACAATTTCCCTTCCCAAGGGGCAAAATTTCCCTTTTTGGACCATTTTTTCCCTTCACCTAAGCAAATGACATAATAGAATAATAATTAGTTGTGGTAGTAAAAGCAGCATTATTAGCGGTGGTGCAGTTGCGGTATTTTTAATCGAAATTTCTCTTTTGGCTAAAAATCTCGGTCATGTGGCAACACTGCGTGGATGCATAAAAGAACAATTATACACAACCTTTTTCGGTTCTCCTCCGTAGCCGTGCGTGTTAAGGCGTTCACTCGTTCTTGTCATTGTTCGTTCTACGTGTGGCCTATAGGTTCGAACCCGGTCGTGGTCGAAAGTTTTTCAGCGTGTCTAGGAGTCTTTAACAGCGTGTATATTTACTTCTCTGTGTTGAGTCTACGGATTCTGAACGGGGTTGTTTAATGTATATGTTGTTCTTGATATATATATATATATGGTGTTCATGTATGTATCCAAAGCACAATGGAAACAATATTCGATCATTAGCTGCGTTCAACCACTGCTGCGGTGGAGTGACCCCCCCTGTCCCCGGGGTCCTATTCCTGTCCCTGGGCTCGTGTACCCGGGGTCCCTGTCCCTGTTCCCGGGCTCGTGTTCCCGGTTAAGTTAGGTTAAGTTGTCTAATGTCTATGTGTAATGTCCATGTCTCTGTCTTTGTAGGTTTTTGTCAAAAATTCGAGATATTTGCAATTTAACGCTGGACTTTGAAAATTTTCGATTGCTGAAAAAAAATTGGTTCCATGACGACCTATGTTTATTTTGGTATGGGTGGACAGAGGACCACAAAGGGCGTTTCTCAGCTGCTTTATTTCTGGAACATCGGAACCAGCGGCGTAGTCTAGCTATTTCTTGATAAGGAACGGTGACAAGTCCTTTAATGTAGCAGCTCCATGTTTCTTGGTTGTTGCAGATTCATCGGTACTCTCGGTCTTCTGCACAATACAAATAACAAGATAACGTGGCACGTTACTTGTCTTTTCCACTAATTGAAGCGGGCTCGAAGGCCGCGCTCGTTTTGGGGGTTTCCCCCCGTTTGAGTTGTTTTTGTACCCATATACAAAATTTATTTTAAGTGGAGGGTCCATAAATTGTCGCCTCGACATGCCCTCTATGCTGAGGAAGGCCTACCCCCAAAAATGGAGGCTACTCGAGGACCAAACCGAAATCCCCGAGGCCACGTTCGCGACTGCACCTACCCCTGCAGCCAACACTGTCCCATCGGCACGTGCAACTCACACCTTGGGATAGGGGTTTTTTATCGAGGTTGTCTCCTCTTCTGAATGAGTGTATAGGATACCTTTTTAGAAAGCGTCGCAACCAATTCTTTCCAGCTAACGTCTTCTTAATCCATAGAAACATTAATCCATCACCTTACAATATTCTGAAAATTCCTCTTCTAGCTCACTGCCAAGTGCACACTTCCGGCCAATTGATGATGACAATCGGTCATCAACATTTTTACTCTTTACATAATTCAAAAGAGTGGATTTTGGAACTTTAAATACTTAAGATGCTTTTAGAAATCCCATTTTTTTTCTTCACAGCTTCGATAGAATTTTTCATTGCTTCTTGGGAGCAGTTTTTCCTTTTTTGCTCAGGCATCTGTGAAATAAATAACACATCATGAGTATTTGGAAAGGGTGCACAATTTCGGATAGTCAAAATTAGGTACCCGTGTAGCATCCTAAATTAGGAAACCCAGTCGCATATTCAATACGGCGATTCTGTGAGTTCCCCCTCTGAAATAATGTGATAAACTACGTAATAATGTTTGCTGAATCTCTCAAGATTATATAAAATTTAGACAGAAGTGAGTAAATACTAACCTTCTAGTTGTAGGCCTTAAGTTTGGATGGCGAAATATTACATCAAAACTCCGGAAAAGTCAGAAATATCAGCCACACTCTAAAGAAACATTGCTCAAGGTCACGCATAAGGGTGCAACTGGGGAACGAAGTAGCGTGTTAGTTGGCACTATCTGCACTTCGGCGCTGCTGTTCTAAGGTGGAAATATCTTGGTATCCGAAATTAGGAACCTATCCGAAATATGGGCACTTGATTGATTTCTGACAATATTGGTGAATCAACTGAGACGAAGACTGCCTGATAATATCAAACTGCTTGAACACATGAAACTCCTGTCAGAACCTGAAGCACTTTGGAAGGTTAAGAAACCTGTTGGTGAATTGGCAGCGTTGTTTTTGCCTCCCCACTTGGTATCCAAAATTGTAAATCTGTGTAAAGCTCTCAATTACGTAACACGGGTCAGTGTGGAAACAGAAAAACTTTGGTGTGAAGTTTCGAACTACAGAGATTCCAGCGGCGAAAACCCCTTTCAGGATTTGGCATTCTTTGCTCTGAGAATGTTGACGCTTCCTCACTCAAATGGAGATGTTGAAAGAGTTTTTAGCATCATGAATCAAGTTAAAAATAACCAAAGAAACAGAATGCAGAATGCAATGCTTTCGTCAGGGCTTAAAAAGAAACGCGAGAACTTGTTACAGCTACATACTGCCTGAATACGTTGTCTCTGCAATCGGAACGATGGCGGCTTACGAGAAAAATGAAGAGACAAATTTTTCCGAAGTTAGTTCTTCGAAGCTACTGAAAGGACTTACTGAGGAGGATGCTTCTGTGTAATCTACTGCACCACAATTTACGGGGAGTGCAAGAGGACGAGATGAGGGTGAACGCTCCAAGATCTGGTAGGAGCAAGGCTGGGACTGCAAAAGGACAAGTCCAAAGCAGAGTATGTGCCTGAGGAAGGACTGAAATATGTGGGAGTTCCATCGTTCAGCAACGTTAAAGCTGATGCCTCACGGAATTGATCTACAATTTGACCCCGGGGCTCTGTACGAACGGAGCCCCACAAACGATGGTAGGAATTAAAATCGCCCAAAAGAACTACAGGAGACGGAAGTTGTTCGAATATACAAAGGAGGTCCTTAAGAGACAATCGCTCCTCCCTTGTGATGTAGACACAGCACACAGATATTGGCTGTGGTAGATGGACCCGCACGGCGACAGCTTGGAGGGGAGTGGTGAGAAAGATTGGTGTTGAGTGGATGGTATCTCGAACACCGATTGCAACACCACCGTGTGCACGACGACCCTCAGGAAGCTTGTCGGTGCGGTAAAGCGTGTATCCGTTTAGAATCACTGATTCATTTGGACGAAAATGTGTCTCTTGGAGACATATGATGGCAGGGTCAAATTCAGATATTAAGATTTGCAGTTCCTCGAGATGTGTTCGGAAACCGTTAAGGTTCCATTGGAGACAATAAGCCATAGCTGGAGGTATTATAGTTACCTTTTAAGGCGTACTCTGTTTCTAGGCCCTGTCACCTTGATGAATTCTTCATCCGCGGCTTCGTCTTGTATCATGTCCTCGGGTAAGGGCACAGAGGGCGAAGGGGATGAAGAAGGGGCAGTGGGGGCGGGTGCTTTGAGCGCCCGCCTGGCAGCTTTCAGCTGCGCTTTAAGTCTCAGGGTGGTCGATGCCGCCCTGACTGGAGAGCTACTGGACTTCAGAAAGTATTCTTTCGTGTGTACCTGCTTGAACTTTTTCTCTGTGGAGCGAGGAGTGGTTGCTGGTTTCCTCGAAGCAGGACGAGTTACTACAGGAATCGTTGGTGTTTGAGTTGACACGTCGCTGGTTTGTACCCCTACACTGCGACGGGTAAGAGCAGCTGCAGCAACTGTAGCGAATGGCACAGGTAAAATGGTGCGTATACTTTCCCGGAGACGTTGTTTTGCTTCGCCAGCAGAGATTTTCTCTGTGACGACCAACTCTCTGATTTTCTTCTCTTGTTGGAAAGAGGGGCAGTCACGATGCCAGACTGGGTGCTCGCCTTGGCAATTAATGCATTTGGGACCAGAAGAACAAGGTTCGGTCCCATGATCAGGCAGACTACACTTACCACAAAGGGCGGTAGTGGCCTTGCAGGAAGGCTGAGTGTGCCCAAAGTGCTGGCATTTGAAACATCTCATCGGGTTAGGGATGTATGGTCGGACTTTGAGTCTCAAATATCCAGCCCGTACAATATCTGGGAGAGTGGTCGTTTGGAACGTTACTATAATCGAAGCAGTTGGCACAAGTTCTCCAGATTTTCGCGTCTTGATTCGCTGCACTGCGGTGACATGTTGGTCTGAGAGTGCTTCAAGAATCTCTTCCTCCTCAGCATTTAGCAGATCCCAGTGGCGAATCACACCTTTACTATTGTTAAGTTGACGGTGAGGTTCAACATTAACAGTGAAGTCACCCAAAGATCGTAACTTCAAAAGGTTGTTGGTCTGCCGATCTGTGCTGGTCTGGATAAGTAGACTCCCGTTTCTCAGCTTCTTTATTTCTGGAACATCGGAACCAGCGGCGTAGTCTAGCTGTTTCTTGATAAGGAATGGTGACAAGTCCTTCAATGTAGCAGCTCCGTGTTTCTTTGTTGGTGCAGAAACATCGTTACTATCGGTCTTCTCTACAATACTGATAACAAGGTAACGTGGCACGTTACTTGTCTTTTCCACTAATTGGAGCGGGCTCGAAGGCCGCGCTCGTTTTGGGGGTTTCCCCCCGTTTGAGTTGTTTTTTTGTACCCATATACAAAAGTTATTTTACGTGGAGGGTCCATAAATTGTCGCCTCGACCTGCCCTCTATGCCGAGGAAGGCCTACCCCCAAAAATGGAGGCTACTCGAGGACCAAACCGAAATCCCCGAGGCCACGTTCGCGACTGCACCTACCCCTGCAGCCAACACTGTCCCTGCTTGAACTTTTTCTCTGTGGAGCGAGGAGTGGTTGCTGATTTCCTCGAAGCAGGGCGAGCTACTCCGGGAAGTGTTGTTGTTTGAGTGGACATGTTGCTAGTTTGTACACCTACACTGAGACGAGTTAGAGCAGCTGCAGCAGCTGTAGCGAGTGGCACAGGTAAAGTAATGGGTACACATACTCGGAGGCGTTGTTTCGCTTCACCAGCAGAGATTTTCTCTGTGATGAGCAACACACTAATTTTCTTCTCTTGTTGGAAAAAGGGGCAGTCACGATGCCAGACTGGGTGCTCGCCTTGGCAATTAATGCATTTGGGACCAGAAGAACAAGGTTCGGTCCCATGATCAGGCTGACTACACTTACCACAAAGGGGGGGAGTGGCCTTGCAGAAGGCTGAGTGTGTACAAAGTGCTGGCATTTAAAACACCGCATCGGGTTAGGGATGTACGGCCGGACTTTCAGTCTCAAATATCCAGCCCGTGCCCTATCTGGGGAGTGGTCGTTTGAAATGTCAGTATAATTGAAGCAGTTTATACAAGATCTCAGGACTTTCGCGTCTTTATTCTCTGCACTGTGGGATATGTTGGTCTAAGAGTGCTTCAAGAATCTCTTCCTCCTCAGCATTTAGGAGATCCCAGTGGCGAATCAGTCCTTTACTACTGTTAAGTTGACGATGGGGTTCAACATTAACAGGTAAGTCCCCTAAAGATCTTAGCTTTAAAAGGTTGTTGGTCTGGCGATCTGTGCTGGTCTGGATAACTAGACTCCCGTTTCTCAGCTCTTTTATTTCTGGTACATCTGAACCAGCGGCATAGTCTAGCTGTTTCTTGATAAGAAACGGTGAAAAGTCCTTCAGTGTAGCAGCTCCATGTATCTTTGGTGTTGCAGAATCAACGTTACTATTGGTCTTCTGAACAATACTAATCAGAAGATAACGTGGCACGTTACTTGTCTTTTCCAACAAATGAAGTGGGCTCGAAGGACGTGCTCGCATTGGGGGTTTTCCCCCCATTTGAGCTGTTTTTTGTACCCCATATAAAACATGATTTATTGTGGAGGGTCCATAAATTGTCACCTCGACATGCCCTCTATGCCGAGGAAGACCTACCCCCAATAATGAAGGCTACTCGAGGACCAAACTGAAATCCCCGAGGCCACGTTCGCTACTACCCCTGCAGCCAACACTGTCCCATCGGCACTTGCAACTAACACCTTGGGATAGTTTTTTTTTATCGAGGTTGTCTCCTCTAGTAGGACCCTTAGTTATAGGGAGGTCAACGGAATGGAGATGAATGATGAGATGGAATGATGAAAAGTGAGATATGGACATGGAGAATGGAAGAAATGATAAGATGATAATGACCTCCCTACTAAGCCCCCTCGCCCCGTCAAAGCAGTCCTACATGGAGGGAGGCAAAATGACAAGTTTCAGTGTATATGTCCCAGAAGATGGACTGAAGTATGTGGCAGTACCATCGTTCAGGATTGTTAACTCTGACACCTCGAGGAATTCTTCTAGAATCTGACCCCGGGTCTCTGGACGAACAGATTCCCATAATTGGTGGTACCAATTAAAATGGTCCAAAAGAACCAGAGGGTTATGTATATAGAAGGAAGATCCTTAATTTGATTTGATTTTAAAATTTTGGGTGCGTCAGCAGTTAGGCTAGTTTGCACCCTTCACATTATACGGGGTCCAGCCTCTTAGCTTTACAAAGAACAACTCTAACGTTGCATAAGTAAAATCGTAAAAGATTAAAATGTTCTGACTTCCATTAAAAGCTGAGGCTGTAAAGGGCCCTCAGCACACACAAGGACAAAAAACAGGACAACACACAAAATTATACTGGCCAGAGTGCCAGTCGCCAGAGCCTCGTTGGTCTTTAGTCCAGGGTGCACTACGTGGAAGTGAGGTTGACTTTTGGGCGACTTAGAAGAACGCCGCCCCTTACACCCCGGAAGATCCTTAAGGGAGAAACGCTCCTCATTTGTTATTTACATGCAGCAGATGGTAACCGGGTGCGGTAAGTATACTCGCACAACAGCTTGGATGGGGCTGGTGAAAAAGTGTGGCGTCGAGTGGATGGAATCAAATGCATGCTGAAATATCAGAGATTAAAAGTTGCAGTTCTTCAATGTGCGTGCGGAAACCTTTAGGATTCAATTGGAGACAAGATGTAAACATTAGTGTTACCTTTTGAGGCGTACTTTGTTACTTATCCCTGTCAACCTTCGTGAATTCCTCATCCGCAACTTCGTCCTCTATCATGTCCTCGGGTAGGGACACAGACGGCAAAGGGGATGGAGAACGGGAAGTCTTGGCAGGTGCTTTCAGTACCCGCCGGGCAGCTTTGAGCTGCACTTTGAGTTTCAGGGTGGTTGATGCCGCTCTAACTGGAGAGCTGGTGAACTTAAGAAAATAGCCCTTCGTATTAACCTGTTTGAGCTTCTTTTCTTTCGAGCGAGTAATGCGTGCTGACTTTCTCGAGAAGAAACGAGCTACTTCGGGAAGCAGGGTTGTTGAGTTGAAGTGTGGCGGTTTGGACACCTACACTGCGACGGGTGAGAGCAGCAGCAAATGGCACAGGTAATGGTGTGCGTACATACTCTCGGATGCGACATTTAGCTTCTCCGGCTGAAATCTTTTCGGTGGCGACCAACTCGTACTTTTTCCTCTTCCTGGAAGATGGGATAGTCTCCATGCCAAAGAGGATGATCTCCTTTGCAATTTACGCTCTTTGGCTCTGTGCCATGATCAGGCTGACTGCACTTGTCACAGATGACAGTTGTGGTCCAAGCATTGGCATTTAAAGCATCGCATGGGGTTTGGTATATACGGACAGACATTGAGGTTATAATATCCCACCCGTACTTTACTTAGGAGAGTGATCACATCAAATATAATATTGATAGAAGCGATTGGCACTAATTCGCCGTACTTTCTGGTCTTTATTCGCTCACTGCAGTGACATGCTGGTCTGAATTTTTTTCTAAGATTTGTTCCTCAATGGTGTACGACTTCTCTGCAGCTGTTCAGTTGACGGCGGGGTACCACCTAAACAGCGAAGACACAAAAAGTTCTCAACTTCAAAAGATTATTTGTGTAACGCTATTGCGTAAGGTACTATTTATGATATACTTAATACTAAGACTTCATTTAAAAGCATGGTTCCAAGACATAATTGTTTATTGTCCTACATTTTAACATCATAGTACCTAAGTACTCTACATGGCCAATCAAACTATTAATTAGAAAGCAAATTCTAAGTGGAAAGTCCACTTAGGTAAAATGGGTCTTACCCTCTAAGACAGCAGCGGCATTAGTCAGGGCGGCATCTCGTAGTCTCACCAGTCTGCAGAACACGCACACCGAACCTCGTGTGCAAGAAGTATATATTCACAATACGACCTTGTCTTCATCCTCAACCCAGCTCTTAGTGCTACCAACCTTGTGGCAATTTTAGTGAACTTGTGACGATGCGATTTTATAACATAAAATCTCGCAGCGTCACAGTCCAAAAAGGAACTTTCGTTTGAACAAAACGAAGTTCTCATGTCCGCCGCCAGAGGGTAGCTCCCTCTGTCAGCTACACATAGACGTGCTGCCTCCTGGTGACGCTATGTGGTACTTCTCCAAATACCCTGTAAATTGCAGAAACTTTTGAACATTCGGATAAATTGGAATGAACGTCCGTGTTTTTGACTGCTAGAAGCATACATTGATTAGATTGCATAAATGGCTGCCCTATAGTTAGCCGTTGGCCGCGTGTCTGGTTTTTTCACATTTGGCTAATCGTTACGTAATTGTGGACACCCCACGAAATAGACTACCTAAAGTAACTTTCAATTGCAACAGTGTTAATTATTCGTGTTTTTTTGAAGGGGTTTAAGGGGTGACCTTCCACATAGTACACCCAAATGTCAACCTCACTTCCACGTTAGTACACCCTGGACTGAAGACCAACGAGGCTCTGGCGACTGGCTCCATGGCCAGTATAATTTTGTTTGTATTGTCCTGTTCTTTTGTCCTTATGTGTGCTGAGTGCCCCTTTACAGCCTCAGCTTTTAACGGAAGTCAGAACATTTTAATGTTTTATGATTTTAGTTCTGCAACGTTAGAGTTGTGATTTGTAACGATAAGGGGCTGGACCCCGTATAATGTGACGGGTGCAAAATAGCCTTAGTGCTGACGCACCCAAAATTTTAAATTCAAATTCAATTTTTTTTTTTTGGGAACCATGGAACAACGATTGTGAAAATACTTAACAAAAAAAAAAACTTACGTAAATTCCTACGTGTCAACCTTTCGCCCCTTGTAGTTTGACTCCCGTGGAAATTTCCTTAAAAGCAGTAACATCAAAGTGTTCGTTTCAAAGTGTTCGTAACATTATATACAAAAAAAAGGGATTACAAATGAACCCCCCCCCAAGTACAAAAATTGTTGAGTAGTGTAAAATACATAATTGCACTTTTGTACCTGAATATTAGAACAGTATGTCAACCTCGCTGGTCGAGTTGTTTGAAAGAGACGTGTGAGTCAAGGTATGTGTGATACAAGTCACACAAAAGGGGAACACGAATTTGTAACTAACTTAATTCTTGCCATTTATCCCTTGGGTAATGTTATGAAATGTTGAATATATATATACATATGTACTTATAATTGTTGAGTGATAAGATCAAAAGTAATAAAGGTCACGTTGGTTAATATTAATTTGTACCCTTTTTTTCTTGGATTCTTTTTTTTTTTGCAAAATTCAAGTTACAGAAAAATTAGTAACCATCCCACGTTACGTCGTCGTATACCAAAGTGACTGCGTAACTAACCACTCAATCGAAAGGGCATTTTGATAAACGTTGTGTATGCATTTCTTTGTTTAATTCAAACTGTTTGTTTACAGGTGTCGACACAAAAGCACATTTGAACCTTTTTTTTTGTTGTTTCTGCCGTAAAATCCTTGGCAAGGGAGAAACATTAAATGGATACCCATATTGTCGGTAAAACTAGCATTTAACGGAAGCACTGCGCGCGTGAACCGCTCGACCCATTGTAAAAAGAGCTTTGCTCGCCGTTACACGCGCGTGGATCAAGTAACTGATTGATTGATTTAAAAATTGTTTGGGTGCGTCGGCACTTAAGGCCATTTTGCACCCTTCTATGTATACGGGGAACTAGCCCCTAATCTAAAATTCTGACTCAATTCTTAAAAAGGGGTGTACATAGCCCCTCGGGAAAAAATTAAAAGTGCAAGGTTGTAAAGAGACCTGCACGAGACAAACACAACACATTAAAAAGTAAGAAGAAACAAACTAAAAACCTCCTTACAGACGGTGGAAGAGTCCAGCTCTTCGTAAAAAACTAAAAACATTTGACAAAATGGTGCTGTCATGACAAACAGCCGGAAAGGTTAAAAGTCTGCCGGAGGTAAGCAAGATCGACACATTCAACGAGAATGTGACGAATGCTTAAAACGACATTACAAACACGACACAACGGATGCGTTAGACGACTGCGTCCTAGACGCATGCGGGTAAGTATAACTTCTTCTAGCCGAGAGGGGCGGGATGAGGAACGCCAAGCACCTATGGTGGGCTTAACAGCGTAAAGCTTGTTCCCCGTTTCCGCATCCCACTCGGCCTGCCAAGTGTCAAGAAGGGAACAACGGAACACATTCTGCAGGTCGCTAGCTGCCAAAAGGTGGACGAGAACGTCACCATCTGCATCAGCAGACTTGGCGGCAGCATCAGCTGCTTCGTTCCCCTGGATGCCTACGTGGCTAGGGACCCAACAGAAGTGTACATCGGCACTGGCAGATAAGGACACAAGCCGTCTGAATATGTGTCGCGCTACCGGATGCCGGGAATACGGCGAATCCAGAGACTGCAACACGCTGGTCGAATTACAGCACACAAGGACTTTCTTCAGACCATTGACATCTGCAAAGTCCAGTGTCTTTAGAATGGCGTACAACTCTGCCGTATAGATGGAACAGGCAGTATGTAGCGAGTAACCGGAACTTTGAGAGTCTAGGACGAAGGCGCAACCAACTGATTCGACAGTCTTGGACCCATCCGTGTAAAACAGATTAAAATTGGGGTGCCAGCCTCTTATCATTACAAAGAACAACTCTAACGTTGCAAAATTAAAAATCTTAAAATGTTCTGACTTCTGTTAAAAGCTGAGGCTCTAAACGGGCACTCAGCACACATAAGGACAACAGGACAACACACACAAAAGTCAACCTCACTTCCACGTAGTGCACCCTGGACAAGAGACTAACGAGGCTCTGGCGACTGGCGCTATGGCCAGTATAATTTTGTGTGTGTTGTCCTGTTTTATGTCCTTGTGTGTGCTGAGTGCGCGTTTACAGCCTCAGCTTTTAACAAGTCAGAACATTTTAAGGTTTTAAAGTTTTTAGTTATGCAACGTTTGAGTTGTAATTTGTAATGGTAAGGGGCTGGACCCCGTATAATGTGACGGGAGCAAAATAGCCTAAGTGCTGACGCTCCCAAAATTTTAAATTCAAATTCAAATTCAAACACACACAAAATTATACTGGCCAGAGTGCCAGTCGCCAGAGCCTCGTTCGTCTGCAAAACGCAGTCCAGGGTGTACTAACGTGGAAGTGAGGTTGACAGTTGGGTGTACTACGTGGAAAATCACCCCTTACACCCCGTGTATCCAGATGAACCAGATGGTCCAGTGTGGAACGGTTGGAGCGAAAACCACATTGAAAATTACTTATCAAGCAGTTTTCCTCCAAAAAACAGGTGAGACGCTTGTTGATCATGCGTTCCATCAACTTGCACACACAGCTAGTTAAGGCAATAGGCCTGTAACTTGAGGCTGCGGTGCGTTGTTTACCTGGTTTCAGGATGGGAACAATAATAGCTTCTTTCCAGGAAGTGGGGAAAGAGTCCTCCAACCAAAGCCTGTTGAATACCGCCAAAAGGAAGGTTTTGGCTCCAATGGGCTACTCGAGGACCAAACCGAAATCCCCGAGGCCACGTTCGCGACTGCACCTACCCCTGCAGCCAACACTGTCCCATCGGCACGTGAAAGTCACACCTTGGGATAGGTTTTTTTTTATCGAGGTTGAGTCCTCTAGCAGGACCCTTAGTTATAGGGAGGACAAATATATGGAGATGAATGACATGATGAAATGGTGTAAACATGAGATATGGATGTGAAGAATGAGTAAAATGATGAGATGAAAATGGCCTCCCTACCTTAGTTATTGGGAGGTCAAAGATATGGATATGAATGACATGATGGAATGGTGAAAACGTGAGATATGGATGTGAAGAATGGATGAAATGATGAGATGAAAATGGCCTCCCTACTAAGCCCCCTCGCCCCGTCTAGGCAGTCCTACATGGAGGGGGGATCAAGCAACTGATTGAGACACCTGCGGTAAAGGCGTTGCAAAAATCAATATTTTGGCGTATTTGTCTAGGTTTGATTAAACGCGGTTATTGACAATTACCATCTCCGGCATTGGTTCCAGCTTGTCTATACCTCCCGGGCGTCAATAAAACCCAAAACCAAAAGGCAACGTCACAAACTGTCCATTTGGCCTTGCTGGCCGTGGCGGAGGTTTTTCTGGTCAGGAGTCCCTTTGGCCTACCGTCAGGGCTAAGGTCTTGACCGTCTTTATATTTACTAAGCCACCTTAACTTCCTGTTGGTCTCCTTGTCGGTAACCTTGCCCTTGACTAAGAAGGGGCAGGAAAGGGCCTTGACTCAATCACGCGTTGAGAATGAGACAAGTGTATGTGACGTAAGTCCTTAATTCCTGTTAGTATGTTTTAATACTTCCTTGGAGGCTACGTCCTTTTATGCAACACAATGAGCTGTGCGTTACATTTGTCTGTGTTAGTCCTGATGAGACTCCCGCTACGCAGTTTTTAATCTCGGGGAGATCACTACCAGGGACATGGTCTAGTGTTTTGGTTTTTTTTTTAATGAGGAACGGTGACAGGTCCTTCAGCGTAACAGCTCCATTTTTCTGTTTTCTGAGGTCTTGGGACTTTGTGCTTGCTCGACTTTACTAACAACAAAGTAACGAGGCACATTGTTGATGTTACTTTATGTCGAGACAAACGGAGTCTCAACAATCGAATTTGACCACACTTAACAAGTGTTGCATTCTAATTTAACCTTCGATAATGCAGAGGGGAACAATATTACCAAACCCAAACATAAACCATATTATACCTCCTGAATTCTTTTAAGTATATTTTAGAAGAAACTCAGTGCCACACTTGAGACTGGTCAGTGGCCTGTGGGTCACTGGTGGTGTAGAAGTTGCACCTCAAATTGAAGTATGTCAGTTGTAACATAAAATCCAACATGATTAAAGCCTTCGTTAAAGTACATACCATACATTATACAGGGTGTCGCAAAACTCTTTCAACAACGCTTGGGTGCTGGTAGATATCATAAAAACAAGGAACTTTTCTCTATAAAGTTTACCTCGAAAGCGCTTAGTTTCTGCGCTTTAAGCGCTTAAAATCTATCCTGTATGTATGCAACCCAACTCAGCTATCGCTTGCTCTGACATAACTACCAGGGGCGCGTGGCAGGGTTGCCACTAGCATTCCTCGCTAAGAGAGACCACTTGAAAACAACAACTTGGGAGTCTCGCCTGAGCAAAATCCAAAACATTAATGATACTTGCGATGTTGTAAGAAGCATTGACAGTATTTATAAACTGACCAAGACAAGTAAAAGGGCAGACTGAAAATCAAGATTACTCATTCTAAAATATTTCCATGATTGATTGATTGATTGATTTGGTTTATTTTAATTCGTTTTTCTGCCACCTTTGGCTAATCGCAAAGATGAGGATGATATGATGAAATAACAAATGACACCAATGTCTAGACCAGGATTTAAACCCAAGACACCTGGCGCCATAGAGAGCTGTGCTAACCACGTCACCACGGAGTGTTTTGTGTATCATGCAATATCAACAGTTACAAGGGGCAAGTGAGGTAGGGGAAATCCACGAACGAACAAATGTAAATATTTCGCAAATGTGCAATACGAGTGCCCTTTACAGTTCAGCGCTTGATATACTACGTATGCATTTCTTGGCTTTGGTTTTTAATATGCACTAGTTGTAATGTGTGGATTTAAAACAATGTTTTTCATTAAAGTGAAACTCGGAGTGGTTAGAAGATGGTGCTACGATGCCAGGGGTCTTGGATTCGAATCCCGGCTTGGGTATGGATATTTGTGAGTATCCGTTCATAAATTTCATCATATCATCACTCATCCCCATCTTCGCAAATTAGCCAAAAGTGGCACAAAAAGCGAAGTAAAATAAAGCAAATCAATGAATGAATGAATCAATCCATCATTAAATTAAAAGAGCCTTGAAATTATTTCCTTATGAGACGAACACGATTAGCAATAACGCTGGCACAGATAGTAATAATTTTTATTTTTTTATTTTTGATATTAAAATTTTGGGTGCGTCAGCACTAAGGCTATTTTGCACCCGTCATATTATTCGGGGTCCAGCCCCTTATCGTTACAAATAACAACTCTAACATTGCGTAACTAAAATCACAAAATATTAAAATCTTCTGACTTTCGTTAAAAGCTGAGGCTGTAAAGGAGCACTCAACCCAAATAAGGACAACACAAACAAAAATATACTGGCCATGGGGCCAGTCGCCAGAGCCTCGTTAGTCTGCAGTCCAGGGTGTACTACGTGGAAGTGAGGTTGACTGTTGGGTGCACTACGTGGAAGAAGCACCCCTTACACCCCAGTAATAATTTTCAAATACATTTTAATAACATTACAGTCTGCGTGTTCGAAACGAGGCAGGAAACACATCATGTATACATTTGTTCGTTCGTGGATTTCCCATATCTCACGTGTCCCTTGCAAATTATTATATTGCATGATACACAAAACACTCCGTGGTGACGTAATTAGCACAGCTCTCTACGGTGCCAGGTGTCTCGGGTTTAAATCGTGGTCTAGACATTGGTGTCATTTGTTATTTCATCATGTCATTTGTTATTTCATCATATCATCCTCACCTTCGCGATTAGCCAAAGGTGGCAGACAAGCGAATTAAAATAAACCAAATCAATCAATCAATCAATTATGAAAATATTTTAGAATGAGTAATCTTGATTTTCAGTCTGCCCTTTTATTTGTCTTGGTCAGTTTATAAATACTGTCAATGCTTCTTACAACATCGCAAGTATCATTAATGTTTTGGATTTTGCTCAGGCGAGACTCCCAAGTTGTTGTTTTCAAGCCGTCTCTCTTAACGAGGAACGCTAGTGGTAACCCTGCCACGCGCCCCTGGTAGTTATGTCAGAGCAAGCGTATGCTGAGTTGGGTTGCATACGTACAGGATAGATTTTAAGTGCTTAAAGCGCAGAAACTAAGCGCTTTCGAGGTAAACTTTATGGAGAAAAGTGTATTGTTTTTATGATATCTACCAGCACCCAAGCGTTGTTGAAAGAGTTTTGCGACACCCTGTATATACATTATACATATTGTACAAAAAGAGTTTATTCAATTAATAATACAACTAATGACTTTCTCAATTAATAATGTGGTGAATGTTACGACGTTACCTAGACTAATTTCAAAACACATGATATTGTTCTTAAAACAACAGGGATATCACCAGTCCCTTGGTATTGGTCGGTGCTTCCTGCTATCCCCTCATCCAACGAAACATATATTTTCTTCCTCTTGACACCTTCCAGGTTCAATTCCATTATCATAATTATATCATTTGAGTTTTGTACCTCAGCATTTAATGAGCTCTGCCACTCTTAGACGTGGCATACCAAGCTCGCTGTTGATTTTATGATTCCATTTCTCCACTGCATTATTTGTCAGGTGCCTCCTGTTGAAACAGTTTCACATATCTTTTGGCAGTAAGAGGTTTTCGAGCCACCGGTCCACAAAATAGTCGAAGAACTTTACAAGGTTGTGATTACGAGGAGCTTGCTCTTAAATATGAAGCCATCAGTCTTCAAGATCTTCTAGGTTTAGAAAAGCTAAAGATGCTCACATACGGATGCTCCTCTTTATGTCTTCATCTTCATTGTAATATATATTCATGCGAATGTCTTGAACTTTCCTCCAAAGACTTTGTGCAATGTGGAAAAATTTGACTAGAATTTGAATTTAAAATTTTGGGAGCATCAGCACTTAGGCTATTTTGCACCCGTCACATTATACAGGTGCCAGCCCCTTACCATGACATATAACAACTGTAACGTTGCATAAATAAAAACCTTAAAATGTTCTGACTTCTGTTAAAAGCTGAGGCTGTAAACGGGCACTCAGCACACACAAAGACAAAAAACAGGACAACACACACAAAATTATACTGGCCATAGTACCAGTCGCCAGGGCCTCGTTAGTCTTTAGTCCAGGGTGCACTACGTGGAAGTGAGGTTGACAATTGGGTGTACTACGTGGAAAATCACCCCTTACACCCCCAATGTGGAAAAAGCAACCGTTAATGTTAATCTTGGTTAAAACCTCTTTTAATGTTGAAATAGCAGCAGCCTCGAAGTCAATGTTCACCGTTTCAGGGTTCCACTCTGATATTTCCCTCAAGATTAATCGAAACGATCGCAAATAAATGTCTTTCTTCTTGTCTGGTGGAAACTCATAGACTAGAGGTACGTACAACAACATTTGCTTCTAAATTCGTACTTCCCAAGTCTGCATGTATGGTATACTCGTATATCCAAGAAAACTGGCTACCACAGCTTTTGAACGTTTCATCCATAAGAAAAATGTGTTTTGGTCTTCAAAGTCTCTCTTCCTTTGGTGCTGGCGAAGACCAGAATTGTCGTGTCTTACCCTTACGTGTTTTTAAAAACAGGTTTCAGTTCTGTGTGTTCGCAATTAGAACGTGGAAACATTTCTCAGTATCATGTATTCGCAATTAGGACGCAACCGATCGATAAAACAAATATTATGAATCAGTTAACCGCTGAGACATTATTTAAAAAATATATTAATATATTAGAAATAATATTACACCGATAACTGACTCACATCAAAAATATATTATTTGCGAAGTTACAAAGGAAATGAACATTTACATACGTTGCATAACACGCTAAGCGATGCTTTACAATATGACTAATATTTACATATTATGTTTGTTAAATAGAATTTTACAAATTGCAATGCCCCAAAGATAGATGTACGTTGGCTATATCACATCGTATGATGTTAAAACATGTTTCAATCAAACTTAAGTTCAACAAATATTAGATCAAGTAATTTGACGATCCAAATGCTTATTAGCTTTCACTAAGTTTACTTGTTAGAATAAATATTGAAAATAAATCCTTTCAATCAACTGAAGGATTCATTTTACCAAAATTGTAAATCAAACCAAACACATCTGAGTCCATTTTCACATGCAATAAATATTCAGTTTAGATCTTTTTAATGTCACATATTTTCAATTTTAGAAATCTTCAATTCCCGACTACCAACGCAGGTCATATGTCAACATTTATCCAATATGGATATTACATATTTACATCAATATTTTTTGATATTAAAATTTTGGGTGCGTCAGCACTAAGGCTATTTTGCACCCGTCACATTATACGGGGTTCAGCCCCAGATCGTTACACATAACAACTCTAACGTTGCATATCTAAAATCATAAAATATTAAAATCTTCTGACTTTCATTAAAAGCTGAGGCTATAAGGAGCACTCAGCACAAATAAGGACAAAACAAAGGACAACACAAACAAAATTATACTGGCCATGGGGCCAGTCGCCAGAGCCTCGTTAGTATGCAGTCCAGGGTGCACTATGTGGAAGTGAGGTTGACTATTGGGTGCACTACGTGGAAGGAGCACCCCTTACACCCCATCTTACATATTTAATGTGACATAATCAACAGATTCATCTCGTTTTTTTTTTTCCTCTGGTAGGACCCTTAATTACAAGAAGGTGAATGGAGATGGAGATGAATGAAATGAAATTATGAAAAACCTCGCTACTAAACCCCTCACTACGTCAAGGCAGTTCCACATGCAGGGGAACCTGGATGTTGCAGAAGATCGGCCGCTCTGGTCACCCTCTATTCCGACTGTAAGTTTCCAAAATAAGACACCCTCTCCTCCTCTTCGTCTCCATCCAGCAGTGGCCATCACATGTGAAGCCCGCCGCGCCCCCTACGAGTGGCGGGCGAGATTCTTCCTCAGTTATTACTTCTTCCTTCCCTGAGGCGAGGGTCTCTTTGCGAGGCACTCCTTTGTCCTTCCTGCCATGGGGTCAACTGTCCCATTGATGTTGGCATCCCCTCCTGGTTCCTCGAAGTTGCTACATTGCTGTCCTGAGTCGCTTCCTCCTGATTATTTCGCAACTCCTCTAGCGTCATGGCCGGCCGGTTATGTATAACGCTCTGTATTTAAGTTGCACCTTCCAGCCTTTCTCACGAGCTTGAGTCATGAACGTTTTCAGTTCCCTTCTTTACTGGCGCGTGTCGTACGAAAAGTCGTCCGCCACACTGACTCTGAGAACCTTCGCTCTTCGCAGCAGCGAGGTGCGATGTTTGAAGTGTCCGAACCTTGCGATTACGTACCGCGATTTGTCCTTTTCTTTCCTCCATCCCAGTCTGTGAACACATTCGAACACCCTGTTATCCATGGCGATGGCCAGACTGTCACTAGCACTTTTTTCAAGGTTTCTTCGGAATCCTTCCACGATTCATTTTCTTTCTCCGGCATGCCGTAGAACACAAAATTGGATCATCTGCTCTGGATCTCCAGAGCATCCAATTTTCCCTCCATCTCGTGCACTTTGTTAGCCATTCTGTCTGCCTCTGCAGTACCACCAGTTGCTTTCTTCATCTACACAGCAGTCATTAGAATCTCGCTCTAATTTTTTAATCTCTCTTTCATTAATTAGAGGACACTTATTGACACGGTTTACCCGGGTAGTGACAGTAAACTTGACATCCTTCTACTGCAGTAATGAAATCAGTTGAGGTGAAATGAAAAAAGTTGTCTCAAAAGACAGATCGACGGACAGTGGGATAATAATTCTCTATACTCCTGTATACTTTCAATCAGTTGCAAAACCACTGTCTTGCCAAGACTCAGATTGTATTCAGGAACCTTACCTCTGCCTTGATACAGATCAAACTGAATACAATAGCCCTGATTAGTGGCTGCAACCCAAGATTTAAATCCGAAGCGAATAGCCTTCCCCCTAATGAACTGTTTACAGCCATGTCTACCGAAATATCGAATCATGGTTTCATCAATGCTTACTTGTTTTTGTATTCGTGAATATTTCAGGAAAACGTCATTCAAATGGACAATAAGGGCCTAATCTTTGCCATTTTGTCGATATGTTCATTGTCAACAATATGCAAAAAGCGAAAGATTTCCTCAAACCTGCTGCGTCGCATGGAGTCAGATATCAGTTTATTGTGACAATCATAATTTAACTCCAAATACATACGTCTCCTTCACAAGGATGCATAGCCACTTAGAACACCAATAAATATCTTCGCTGGTTAAAGTGAAAGAGTGGGCATTCTTTGACCCCGCATACACAACACTGTTTTTAACAAACTGCTCTATAATACCGGCATTCATGAGTAGTTGAAAAAAGTCCACAGCATCACGCTCCTCCGTTAATGTATGAACTGTTCTCGGCAGATGAGGAACCCATTCAATAATAGGCACATTGAATTTTTGACATTTGTAACATTTGATTTTAAAATTTTGGGTGCATCAGCACTTAGGCTATTTTGCACCCGTCACATTATACGGGGTCCAGCCCCTTATCATTACAAAGAACAACTCTAACGTTGCATAAGTAAAATCTTAGAAGCTTAAAATGTTCTGACTTTCGTTAAAAGCTGAGGCTGTAAAGGGGCACTCAGCAAACACAAGGACAAAAGAACAGGACAATACAAACAAAATTATAGTGGCCATGGGACCAGTCGCCAGAGCCTCGTTAGTCTTCAGTCCAGAATTTGAATTTGATTCTAAAATTTTGGGTGCGGCGCACTTAGGCTATTTTGCACCCGTCACATTATACGGGGTCCAGCCCCTTATCTTTACAAAGAACAACTCTAACGTTGCATAAGTAAAATCTTAAAAACTTAAAATGTTCTGACTTTCGTTAAAAGCTGAGGCTGTAAAGGGGCACTCAGCACACACAAAATAATACTGGCCAGAGTGCCAGTCGCCAGAGCCTCGTTCGTCTGCAAAACGCAGTCCAGGGTGTACTAACGTGGAAGTGAGGTTGACAGTTGGGTGTACTACTTGGAAAATCACCCCTTACACCCCTCAGTCCAGAGTGTACTAACGTGGAAGTGAGGTTGATAGTTGGGTGTACTAAGTGGAAAATCACCCCTTACACCCCTAGGCACATTGAATGTCTCACTATGAGTCCACTGTGAGGACATTCTCATACGTTTCGGTGTCGGAGCAGAGCCCTTTGTATAACTCTGCTCTGCAGCAAAAATGATTTTTTCGAATGAATGCGTGTTCCTAAACGGAATGTTTGCGCCGAATACAACGTTGCAATCCATTGTTTCCTATCACGTCATGCTTTCGAGAAAATCAGGAATTTGTGTTTCATGAAAGTCCCGTTTATATACCATAGGGTGTCATGGAGAGTATTTAGAGTTAAATTATGATTACACCTTTGTATGTGATCTGGCAACACTAATTCGACTGTGTTGTATTCCTAGTGCAGAACGGTTGCATGAAGTGACAAATTGTGTATATTGCTACGACCTTTAGGGTATTCTTCTTTTCCTTATTCTAATTTATTTTCTTTCCTTTTAAAGTGTAATCTTATTTATTACATATATGCGCTCGCTTTCCCCGCTTCTTTGGCATATGACACAAGCTATACTTATATAAAGAGTAGGGTCGACTAAACTGACAATAGCGCCACCTCCTAGGTAACGACCAAAGGGGAATAGCCCAGGATCGCTAACAGCAAGCGCTGCCTATGGCCCAGTGCGTCTATTAAGAAGCGCAACCGTAAGTGCTTCAGGGCGTCTAATTTGGACACAACGCCACCGAGGGACGGACAAATACAAAAGCTAACGATGTTCTCCTTGTCAGAGGTATCAAAAGGAGAGAGAGATACATTTCTGAATTCATTTGCTCACTTATTAACTTTCCTAATTGTTTCAAATACGAGCATATTCTTAATCATCTTAATTTGCTATATACAACATTTTATTCACTCCTTCTATAATTTTTATACTCTTCCATTGTAAAGGGTGGCTCAATAAGTCACTTAACACCCCCAGTACAAGGCAACTGCGGCATGGAACGTGAAAATGGCCATGACCAATCGTTGCCTGGCCAAGGGGGAACCACATTGACGTCACCCGCATGGTCGGCAGCCATCTTGATGTCCGCCATCTTGAATTCAACTTCAGAAATTTAAATGGGAAGGGGGTCGTGCGACATATCAAAATGGGCTAGAATTTCACCAGGAAAACAACTGTGATATTTGTTTTCACCTAACTTTAAATTTAAGGGCGATTTCCGCATGGGAGAGTGACACGTTCTTTCCTTTTTACTTCAATGTTTATTGTTTAAATAATCGTTAGTATGTGATTATGTGGTATTTATTGTTAGACCAATCACTGAAAATGTCCGGATATTGACTTACCGGTATGTACATATCTTGTAGTATTGGTTGGCATGGGAATTACGATTGTGTTTTGTCTTTACATAAAAGTTTAAAAGAGTGATGATGTGAATTGATCGTGTCAAGAGTAGCATATTTCCTTTTTCACTGATCTGAACGAAAATGCCACTAACACGTGAGGAACGGATTGCCATCATATTGATGTCAGGGGAGAGAAGTACGCGTGACATTGCCGCAGACTTCAATAACCGCAATCCTGCAAGACAACCGGTGTCACATGTGGCCGTCACCCAGTTGCTGTCAAAGTTCCAAGATACTGGATCTGTGGATGACAAGCCGCGACATGGACGTCCGAAAACAGCCACGGATGAGGGTACTGCTGTACCGGTGTACGACTTTGTACCCAGTACAAGTGACAATACCCCACACTTATTTAGTCAGACAGCACTGGCGTAAGGTATAACCATTAATGGAAAAGTTAATAGTGTGATTTATTTTATTGCAAGTTGTGTGTTGGTCACGCCTTTGCTAATTGTATCAATCTGGAAACATTTAGCACTCTTCGGAATGACTTTTGTACCGGTAACCGAGATTTGCGATCCCGTACCCAGGAGGATTTGAATTAGAATTTAAAATTTTGAGTGCGTCAGCACTAAGGCTACTTTGCATCCGTCACATTATACGGGGTCCAGCCGCTCTGACTTTCGTTAAAAGCAGAGGCTGTAAAGGAGCACTCAGCACAAATAAGGACAAAAAAAGGACAACACGAACAAAATTATACTGGCCATGGGGACTGTCGCAAAAGCCTCGTTAGTCTGCAGTCCAGGGTGTACTACATGAAAGTGAGGCTGACTATTGGGTGCACTACGTGGAAGGAGCACCCCTTACACCCCGACTTGGAAGACAACCATGGCGACATTTAAGAATGCATCGAGACCTGAGAACTTTCAGCTGCGTCCAGTTCACAGAAACAGGCTTTCCATCCATCCCCCAGCAATGAAAACAATGTGACGTCTCAGGGAGCACAAGCAACACCTCCACCTCCAATGGGACAAGGAAAGAAGACAATATCCGAATATCGCAAATAGGTCACCAGTTTCCCCCTCCCTCTACTCAGAGATATCCCTAGCGCCAGGGAAGCAACCAAGGAATGAGAGCCTTTGGTGAGGTCAGATGCAAACAAGTAAGTGGTAATGATCACGTGACCAGCAATTATGTCAATAAAGGAACTGCAAGTGTGTTTCCTAAAAAATGTGAGGGGCTTAAGAACTAAACTCAAAACATTCTACCTGAGTGTATTAAGTAACGATTTTGACGTAATCAAGGACGGAAACATGGTTAAATCCATCGTTCAGTGACAGCGAAGTAATTGACGATGGATACATTTTGTTTCGGTCGGATCGCGATGCAGAATCTTCTGACAAAGGCTTGGGGGGAGGGGTACTTCTGGCTGTAAACAGGGCGTTTCGAGCTATCGAAATTGAAACTCTGGTAATTGACCCTCTTAATAATTACTTGTTAGTAAAAATTAGTGAAATAAATATGTATATTTGTGCAGCTTATTTCTCCCCAAATACGAATCGATCTGTATACAGTTCCTTCTATCAAACTTTAGAATTACTTTATGAGCAGGGGTCTTCCCTCATTATTGCAGGGAACTTTTACTTTCCCTCAGATCACAATCTCTTATTCTCAAACGAAGCTTGCCTAGAATTGAGTCATTTCATGTCACTCCACCTACTAAACAACTTCAATGATAAAAAATTATAACGAACGAACGTTAGATTTGGTTTTAAGTAACGTTAATAGCGTGACACGTCGCTTGGGAATCCGATCCTCTTGTGCCAGAAAACATTGATCACCCAGCTTTAAACCGCGGTTGAGCAGGTGGTGAGCGCGGTGCTCACCCGCGTATTTCGTGGTATGTAGCTTGAATTTTGAATTTGAATTTAAAATTTTGGGAGCGTCAGCACTTAGGCTATTTTGCTCTCGTCACATTATACGGGGGACAGCCCCTTATCATTACAAATAACAACTCTAACATTGCATAACTAAAAAAAAAAATGTTCTGACTTCTGTTAAAAGCTGATGCTGTAAAAGAGCACTCAGCACAAATAAGGACAAAGAACAGACAATACAAACAAAATTATACTGGCCGTGGGGCCAGTAGCCAGAGCCTCGTTCGTCTTCAGTCCAGGGTGTACTAACGTGGAAGTGAGGTTGACATTTGGGTGTACTATGTGAAAGGTCACCCTTTACACCCCCATAAGGTTAGAATTTGAATTTGAATTTAAAATTTTGGGAGCGTCAGCACTTGGGCTATGTTGCTCCCGTCACATTATACGGGGGCCTGCCCCTTACCATGACATATAACATCTCTAACGTTGCATAAATAAAAATTTTAAAATGTTCTGACTTCTGTTAAAAGCTGAGGCTGTAAACGGGCACTCAGCACACACAAAGACAAAAAAACAGGACCACACAAAATTATACTGGCCATAGTGCCAGTCGCTAGAGCCTTGTTAGTCTTTAGTCCAGAGTGCACTACGTGGAAGTGAGGTTGACGTTTGGGCACCTACGTGTAAGGTACCCCTTACACTCCCCCCCCCCCCCATAAGGTTAGAAAAAGAGAAGTGGTAAAAAGAGTTCATAAACAACCTGATATGAACGTTTACGAGGCTGCAAATATTTGTGTTGATAGGGTTTGATTTTGATTTGAATTTAAAATTTTGGGTGCGTCAGCACTAAGGCTATTTTGCACCCGTCACATTATACGGGGTCCAGCCCCTTATCGTTACACGTAACAACTCTTAACATTGCATAACTAAAATCATAAAATATTCTGACTTTCGTTAAAAGCTGAGGCTGTAAAGCAGCACTCAGCACAAATAAGGACAAAACACAGGACAAAATTATACTGGCCATAGTGCCAGTCGCCAGAGCCTCGTTAGTCTTCAGTTCAGGGTGTACTACGTAGAAGTGGTGTTGATAGGGGGAAAAAACTAAATAGGGATGATGGTAACTTGCATGAGGCCTGGATCAACATGTTTAAACGGTGGGGAAAAAATAGTTAAGAGTGTTAAATTCCATGTCACGCCGGAAGTGACCCGCGCTGCTTCGGAATCTGCGGAGTTCTCATTGGAGGGGATGTAGCATTCGTACGCTACAGTAGTCATTCATTCTGTATGGTAATATGGGTACACCGTTCTTTTAGAATTATCTCTTAGCCTACATGGCATTTTTAACCATGTAATTTTAAATTCCATATCCCAATACCCTCTTTTACCTAATCCTGGATTTATTTTTACATATATAATGCAGAATTTTATATACTGAAAAGAAATACCTGAAGAAGCGAAGCGTAGCTTTGCGAAACTCGTCTGCAAGGAGTTTTACGACTATTATACTCACTCACGTAAGTTTTTATACTTTTTATACTGTGAAAATAAACTTAGTCTTACTAACTTCAATTTCAGCAAGATTTGGAATGCATTGGTGAGGTAAGGATTCTAATACCTCATATTCTCCTGTGGTTTTCAACATACCCTTGCATCTGGAAAAAACAAAACTTTTAGTATACAATACTAAATACGAGGGACGTTCAAGTCAACGGGGGGACTTTTTTTCAGCTTTAAATAGATGCCTAGCAGTAGGAACTGGCAACTGTGTGCTGCTACTGGTAGGTGGCGCTCATTTCCCGCGCTTCTGCATAGACCGTTATTCAAGATGACGGACAACAGTGTGAACGTCTACATGGAACAGCATGTTGTGATGGAGTTTTTAGTGAACGAGGAGAGAAAACCTGCAGAAATTTACGGAAGACTTCAGGCTCAGTACGGTGATGAGACACACTGTCGCAGTAAGACATTTGAATGGTGTAAGCGCTTCAAAGATGGCCGTATCTCTATTACTGACGATGCCGGTCGTGGTGGATCACAGCCCACGGCAGTCACTCCTGGGAACATTCAGCGCGTGGTATGTGTCTTTTGGGATAAACAGGGGATTTTTTTTTTAATTTAAAATTTTGGGTGCGTCAGCACTAAGGCTATTTTGCACCCGTCACATTATATGGGTACAGCCCCTTATCGTTACAAATAACTCTAACGTTGCATAACTAAAATCTTAAAATCTTCTGACTTTCGTTAAAAACTGAGGCTGTAAAGGGGCACTCGGCACACACACACACACAAGGACAAAAGAACAGAACACAAACAAAATTATACTCGAAATGGGGCCAGTTGCCAGAGCCTCGTTAGTCTGCAGTCCAGGGTGTACTATGTAGAAGTGAGGTTGACTATTGGGTGCACTACGTGGAAGGAGCACCCCTTACACCCCACAAAGGGTTTTCTCTTTTCGCAAGACAATGCACGACCGCATACTGCTCAACGCACATTCCAAACATTCCAGGAACTCTGCTTGGAGATATTACCAGAGCCCCCTATAGTCCTGACTTAGCGCCAAGAGATTTGCACCTGTTTGGGCACCTGAAGGAATTCCTTGGAGGAAAACATTTCAACACTGATGATGAAGTGAATTTGAATTTCAATTTAAAATTCGTGTCATTCTATAGAATGAAGGGATCTGAACCAGTTAACTGATGGGGTGATGTAAACTACTCATCATTCATCCTCTTGATGAGACCACTCGTCATTGACATGACGAGTTATTGCTTGGCATGCGAAAGGTACAAATAACACAAAGGAATTAAACTACTGAAAAGACAATGGCAACTCGTTGGATTTTGTGAACCGTTGAACCTGTATCATGGCTGGGTGTAGGATAATTACCTGTCTAACTGAAGTCTCTGAGCTGAATCGAAAATAGCGAAGTCCTCTGTAAGCTTCTCTCTAAGTGTTGACCAAAGCGTGCTTCCACTATCGACCTCCTGTCTTGCTGACCTCCTCTCTCTACCAACTCAATTCCCAAAGTGCAGTCACTTCCCAGCTTGTCTCACCTCTATATTCCCTGGCCATCGAGCTCTTCCTCGATGCCGAATCGCCGAATCGTGTTTATTATAATTGCTACCATGCAAACCGCTGACACCAAACCCAGAAGTGTTACCTGTTTCCTGAAAGCTCAGGAGGTTTGCATGGCACAACACAACGCATTGTAAACATGCCTAAGAGGCTTGAGACAGCTGAGAAAAACAAGTGAATGCCCTGGTCAACATGAAGCGTTCAGAGAGACTTAATAAAATAAACATACAATCTTAGGGATTGATACGTTCGCGCCTCCTAGGAAAAAATTTCTCCTTTGAAAATTTAAAAGTCAAATCGCAAAGCTTGACATGACTCAGGTTCGCCAATTCCATATATTTTCTTAAAAAACCCAAATATACAAAAGAAATACACCATAACTGTCTGTTGTTTACTGCATCCTGAAGGAAAGAAATTTTTCATTCCCTAAACTTTATAATGAATAATACCCTTAATACTAACAAATTCGTATGTTTATACGATGTAAAAAACAATAATATATACTATTATAAGACTAGAAATCACAAAAGTTCATGTCGTTAAGCGAGAAAACTCTTAATGTATCACATGTGCGTGTACGTAATGTGTATTATGTATAAGGGTAATTCTCCAAAAACCTAGCAATATCATGTCCAAGTATAATAACTCAAGAATGACTTGACTTAAAAAGTTTACTTTTCTTTTAATTTGTAGAAGCAGTTGACCTCTAGCCATCCCAATGTATACAAAAAGAAATAGTTAATTATTTTTTAATATAAAATATGTATAAGGGTCTAAAAGTCACTCTCCTGGTATGTCCGGATCTTTTGTTAAAACAAACTATACTCATTTAAAATGTTATCATTAACATTACATAAGTTTCATTAATATTATTCATTTTTACATAGTTGAAGGTATAAAAAAACTTTTTTTTTAAAATTTAATCATTTGACATGATCCTGTTACACCACTTCAAAGTGGGTCCGAAGTTTTCATGTCACTCTCCTGGCTCAAGGAATTTTTTAAATATTTACAGTGAAAGAAAAGGATTTTTTGGTTTGTTATCTGGCAACAATGTTTCTTTCAGCCATCTTGTTTGAGCTGTAGAGTACTGTGGAAGAGCTACTTGTCCTTGTGTTTTTATCAAATTGGGAAGTTCCAAATTCAGGTTCGTAACATATTTTGCTGTCATTCTCCTGGTTAACTTATTTATAACAAATAATAACCCAAATATTTTGAAATAACTATGATTATGTGCCATTAAGCAATGTCATCACCTGACAGAAATTTGTAATCTCAACTTTTGCCCTAGGCTTTGATTATTAGGCCTAATCCATCCAAATGTCACACTCCTGGCAATAATATCACACTCCTGGTATTTCTTGTGCCAGGAGCGTGACTTATCAGCCAGGAGAGTGACACTTATCACATGAAGGGAACAAATTCGGATCAATTTCATTGTGTACATTCGATTTGTAAGCCTATACAGCTGCTGTGCACTATCACAGAGTAATGGAGCTTTTACATCAGGCCCAAGTTCTGAATTTTACAATTTTTATCAGGCCATTTTTACTTACCCAATATTGATCCTATAAAATACATAAAAATATACTTTTGAGCACTGAGCTGGGTGACCATTCAGCAATTCTTAAATAGTGCAGCCTACATTTATATAGGCTAACTTTTTCAATTGTTTCTATGTGTTAGCATTTTGGCCACAAACTATAATCAAAATTACAATTTAAGATAGCACAAAAAAAAAATTATCATTAAATTGAATCTGGCCATAGGCTATTTCAATATTGCACTGCAGGGTATATTTAAAACCTAGAAAAAACCCATACCTAAAGAGATTTTTAACTAAACCTAAATTACATTTTTAATTACCTTTATTGGACAATTTATGCAATTTGGAACACACTGAATTATTCAGTTTGATTTAATTAAATAAAAATAATATTAAAATAAAGCCATCAAATTTGACATCAGTTTAAATAATTTCTTTCAGAGTCATCACTAATAATGGCAGGAAAGAAAAAAAAGACAACACAGTCTAGAGAGGAGAGGCTAATGAAAAAGAGAGAAGCTGAAAGGAAAAGGTACGAGAGATTGAAAAATGACCCACAAAAATTGGAAATTGAGAAGGCCAAGTGGAAAACAAAATATGAATCAAGAAAAAACAAGGGAACAGTGAAACTAATTACACAACAATCAACAAGAGACCAAAGGGCTACAAGGCAACAGTGGAGAGTGCGCCAAAAGAAACACAGAATGAAAAGCAAAATTCAACAGCAAACAAACCAGTTTGTAGAGAATAACACACCCTCTGATAGTGACCCTGATGATCCAAGTCAAGAACTTGATCAATTAGTAAATGGAGAACCTGTTTCACTATCACCAGAAAGTAGGCAGGCTACTCCGGATCCAAACACAAACCTCACCAATGGAAGTCCTCGAATCCAAATTGTTACTCGTGCCTCAAGTAGCATAACTCCAGACACAAATAAGTTCAGCGATGCATCTTTATATGTCATGTCGAAAAACTCCGATGGCAGGATAGCTGAAACAAGGAAACGAAAGCGTCGTAATGATGTACGGAAATCGAGAGAACTGAAAAGGCTGAAGCTGGATTTAGATGCATGTGAGAAAAGAGCTGAAAAATATCGGAAGCGTTATGAAAGGCTGTTGAAGAAAGAAATTGAACAGAAAAGAAGACTGAATAAGGAAGAACAGATGACACCTCGCACAAAAGAAACATTTTCTCCAAGGCAGAACTGTTGATGAAGATGTAAGACGAGAACTGTTCACAGGAGAAGTCATTAAGTCACAAATAGCTCACACATTCAAATCCATCAATTCTTACAAGACCAAAAAATTCCTGAAGGAGTCTCTGAGTGGAAAGATAATAAAAAAGTATAGGATGCAAAAAGCATTGCCGTTTATCCGAATTCGTACTGTGGTTGCCCACAATGAGAATAAATTGAAGCAAAGGATCAGGGAAAAAGTTGACCATTTCTTTCATGATGATGAAAATACCACCGTCAGCCCTGGAAAAAACGATTTCATTACCAGAAATAAAATTAAAAAGCAGAAAAGATACCTCAATAATACAATGAACGAGCTGCATAAACGATTTAGAAGACAGAACCCTGGTGTTTCTATAAGTTATTCATTTTATTGTAAATTACGTCCGTTCTGGGTTGTCAAACCAAGTCTTAAGGGCAGAGACACATGTTTGTGTAGAGTACATCACAACATGGAAATGCTAGTCGATAAACTGAACAAGAGTAAGGTGATTGATGCACAGAACCCAGAAGAATTGGCTGAAATTTTGTGTTGTGAGAAAAATCGCGAGGCTTGCCTGTTGAGAAAATGTAATGACTGCAACGAAAACACGATTCCTTACAATGACTTCAATGTAAATGATACTTTCACATACCAGAAGTGGATGTTGCATAAAGAAAAACGTAAAATCAAAGACCAAGAGAAAACTGTTCAGATTATCAAAAAGGATGCAATAACAAGTACTATTGGAAAAGCCATTGATGATTTGGAAATGTCTATTAAGAAGTTCATGATCCACATTGCAAACATTAGACATCAGCACCAGTATTTAAGAAAGCTTAAAGAAAATCTGAGTTGTGAGGAAGCATTAATTCACATAGATTTTAGTGAAAACTATGCACTTAAGTATGCTAAAGAAGTCCAGTCAATGCATTTTGGTGCTTCAAGGAATGAAATTACGCTTCATACTGGTGTAGCATACCACATGACTGAGGACAACACTTCAATAAAACCAGTTTCTTTTTGCACACTGTCAGAAAGCCCTCGCCATGATCCATCTGCAATTTGGGCACACCTTGAGCCTATTTTGACAGACGTGCTACAAGATAAAAGAATTACAGCTCTCCATTTCTTGTCCGACTCACCATCCACTCAGTACCGAAACAAAAAGAACTTTTACCTACTTGAAAAATACCTACAAGAGAAATTCCCCAGGATCAAAAAGGCAATTTGGAACTTCACAGAAGCTGGTCATGGAAAAGGTGCCCCTGATGGGATAGGTGGCTGCCTGAAACGTACAGCGGATAACATGGTTTCCTTGGGATATGATGTTAACAACATCATTATTCTTGAGAAAATTTGGAAAGAAAACTGTCCAAACATCAAATTGTGGGTTGTTGAGGAGGACATCATATTGAGGGTTGATTCATTTTTGTCATCTGCGGGCGATTTAAAAGCTGTGAAAGGAACAATGAAGGTTCACCAGGTCACAGCTGCACTTGGAGAGACTGACACAAAGATGAACTACAGGACCCTAAGCTGTGAAGAATGCAAGGCTGACAAAAACTGTGAGCATTATGGAATCTTTGTTTCAAACTCAACTCATCTGACACAAGGTAAGAAAATTTCTTTGATTTTATTTGACTAAGTTTAGTCCACATTGTATGTTCGACAATTTTTTTTTTTAAATTTTTCATCTACAATTTATAGTAGATTTTGTAGTATACCTACAATTTTAGTTTTTGATATAAGCATAAGTAGGCCTACATAAATCTAATACCGGTACCTACTGTATGTTAAAAGTAAAATAAATTAAATTGTCTTGATTTCTCAAATTGTTAGTAGACAAAGGATTAAAAGATATAAAGAACAATGCATACTTTAATCATAGAATAAGATAAATAAACTATATATAAATGAAAAATAGTAGAACTCTAAGTGGGCTATATAATGAGGTCAGCAGTTAAAGGCCAAATTTAATTTCAAATTATTTAATTTTTGCAATAATTTAAAGTAGCCCTGCTACTAACATTCACACATTAAAAGTTATCATTATATAGTAAATTATATGTTAGATTTTATTTTAATTTCAGCCCAGCTGATGCAGACTTACAATATAGGAGAATGGGTCATATTTCACTATGAAAACCTGATATTCCCTGGAGAAATAATTGAACTTGGACCAGGGAAACTTTTCATCAATGCCATGGAACCAAGCAATTCCAAAAGAACATCCTGGTCTTGGCCGAAAACTAAAGACATCCATGACTACCCCATCGAAGATGTCATAAAAAAAATTAACCCTCCAACACCCATTGGAAGCAGCCATAGAGTTGCAAATTTCTGCTTCCTGGACAGTTTTTAGGCTAAACCAATACCTTGTTTTTTGGCCGCTCCATATAAAGCTTTCGTTGTGTTTTATATTTTTGGCTCAGCTTCAAGTTATGGCTGATCTAGAGGCTTTACTTTATCTTTCAACAGCTGTATTCAATTTTATAATTTAGTAAATAATAATTTTTCTATTTTCCTGGAATGTGTGTGTGTTTTTTGGGGTAATATTTTAGCTAAGCTACAACAGTACTAATTATGTCACTCTCCTGGTATCATCCGTCACTCTCCTGGTGGCTGAAATTTAAATGCCTTGTTTCAACCACTTTGGAGCATGAAGGTGTATTCCCCTTATTTTCCCCTTGTTTATGATCTCATGTAGAGTAAGTGTGATTTTTTTCAGATTTTTTAGAACAGTTTTGAAATTCGCAAATTTTTGCTTTCAAAATGTTCACTTTTTGGAGAATCACCCATAATTGCTCATCAACCTGCTCCTAGTCAAGAGTCTGTGATGCCTCGCCACGCGGTAACGACTCTGTGTCTCCCGCGAGGCCAACGGCTAGAGCGTCTTGCAAGATGGAACGGAATTCACAATGTTTATTTATATTGCCACTTGATATGGACTCTTCAAATAAATAGAAAAAAAAACCTTAAAAAGGTGCACAAGTAAGTACACGTAAGTAAGCATGTAAAACATTGTCACTTCTCACTGTTTTGTCCGTGTGAAAACCTGATCATATCAAAGTGCGTATGTTTTACAAACTACGTAGCACTGCACTCCTAACATCGCCAAATATATAAACTTGCATGGCTGTGTTGCACATTCCAATGTATTATTATACAATATTCAAATGCATATAGTGAGTTACACTGAAAACTGTCGCTGGTAAAACTTAATTATAGCGTTCAATTTTCTTTTCTACGTTTAAACTGTACACTGTATACACATCTATGGCGTGGTGAATACCTTTGTATGACTGCACACAAAATTAATAATCTTCCAAGTGACAAAACTATGTGCTTGAATTTAAATATCAAATAAATGTTCTGCGAACAAATGTGTCGCTTTCAATATTCCATGTTGGTGAGAAGTGGGAAAAAAAAAATAACAATAATACCTGCATGCGACAAACATATGCATAAAATATTGTCACTAAAGCATGCTTTCTAAAATGTTCGAAAGTGCTGGAATTATGTTTTTTATTGCTTGCATGTCCGTTTATTATTCAAAGTGCAAAATTTCATCTTAAAAAAAATTATGCACTAATTGCACTGGTCAATTGACACCACTGGTGCTTGTCGCTTCCTTGTAGTATGATGTAAACTTGCATGCATATAAAACTAGTTCTTATGCATGACACAAAACTGAAAATGTATATAAGGACTATGGAAAAGTACTGTTTCCCATAATGCATGTTAAATGACCAAATAGATACACATGATAGGAGCTCGCATGTGTATGTGTAGAAACACTGTAGCACAATTCTGTAATTATTGTTTGTGACCGGAACTGCTGTTTGTAGAATGTGTGTTTTCTATGCTTCTTCTTTCTGGATTGCTTGTCGTCTTAACTGCATTGGGCAATGTAAAAAAAATGTGGTAAATTACCCGTAGAACTTGGGAGATGGGGAAAAGTTGTTGATAATGTATAGTCCGCTATACTGGGAAATGTATGGTTGACTACATCCTTCCTGTAAAAGGTAGTCTCCGTGTAGTAATTAAAAATGTCTGCATGTCTCCCTCAAATTGGTGGTGACGAGTCTCTTCTTGAAATAGTACTTAAAATGTCTGCATGTCTCCCTCAAATTGGTGGTGACGAGTCTCTTCTTGAAATAGTACTTAAAATGTCTGCATGTCTCCCTCAAATTGGTGGTGACGAGTCTCTTCTTGAAATAGTACTTAAAATGTCTGCATGTCTCCCTCGTAGAATGATACTCAGTCTTTCTGCCTGGTAATAATAGACTGCTTGCGGATGTCCGTCATGAAAAATGCCCATGGATGGTGTAGGCATTGCTTGTCCATGGTGCTCCGTATAGACAGGTTAGGTTAAAAGGAAAAATTATGACAAAGAAAGGAAATTGCAATAGGATGGGTATATATAATTCAAGTATGCATGTACACAAAACCAACTAATTTCCACTGCCTTTTCTTTACAATTAAATTAAATTGTCTCATCAAAATAAAATAAATTAAATAAATATATAAAATAATTGCCATAACTCTTTGAAAATAAATAAGGAAAATTTAAATAAAATATCCAACTGTAATTAAAATATTAATGTCCATGATTAATGTGTTGCCTTAACCTATTAATTATTACTGCGCTGCTCTAAATGAATCTGTTTAGAAAGCTGATAATGTTTATACAAATAATATCCTAGGGTTGCGGTTAATAAAACATTCCAAATAACAAAAACTAATATAGACATGGGCAAAAGGTTTAGGACTAATTCCTGAAATGAAATGTTCTTACTAATTGATTGATTAAGTTGTTTTAAAGCAAGTTCAAGCGAAGTCCATTGGGGAATAGTGAAATCAGATAAATTCTTGGGAATATTAGGTAATAACTCAATTTCCTGCATTTTGACTTGTTCGAAAGCTAAAATTCTTGTGTGTAAAATTTGTTGATCCACAATAATTTGCGAAAAATCCTGATAATTAAAAAAATAAAGATTCCCCTTCGTTAAGCTGAATTGATCTGTGCGTGTTCAAATTATTATTCAAATTCTGAATAACAATAAATTGACCTGAGCCTGATATTAAAATACCATTGCGTGTTCTGATAAACTGAAATAATTTATTGTCAGTAATAGACTTCACTTCAAAACTACAAAATGTAAAATTAATAAACAAAGATAAGTGTTGCAAGCATGTTCTAAATGCTACTTCTGAGTTTCGTTGAAACTCCAGGTGGTAACAAATAAAGCATCAGGGAATTAAAAAAGTGAAATTCAAATTTTAAACACAATAAGAATAATGAAAAACTTTCTCAATTTCAAATTTCCTTTAAACAAAAGAAATGTATCCACTCAAAACTTCTTGAGTCCGCCGTATACCTCAAATCACTTGGTCGTGTAAACAGACCCGCCGCGGAAAGGTATACTTGACTCATATAAGAATGGTGTGTCAATTCCTTAGGTATGTCCAAAAAAAAAAATAGATAGAGAATAGTTATGCAATATATTAGAATATAAATACAAATTACTAATATTACCTACTGTACTAACATTAACATGAAGTTAATCAGTAAGAAGTAATGAATTTATTGCTGCATTGTCGAATAAGGTGCAAATTGGGTAAGTGAGCTAAATGTCCTAATAATAAATAATAATAATAATTTCTCAAATTATAACATGTGTGGTAAACCACACTGTTTAAATTTGGAAAGGCTAACGATGCCGTGGCGACTTTTGCTGCACATGCCTGTGCCAATCACCGAGGCTTAGCCTGGCATGTTGCTAATAATCTTGATTACTCTAAGTGCATAAAGTGCTAAAATTGCCCTTTTGTAGAAATTTCCGATTTTATCAAAATTTCGTTTGACTTTATCCAGATTTAAACCAAATGTACGTCGATTTCCCAAAAAACTTACTTACTATAAATATCTCTTATGAAAAACGGGAAAATTTTGCGAGAAAAACGCAAAAAAAATTCGTCTTGTTGTTCCTTTGAAAATTATAGGTTGTGATTAGTCTGAAGTGCATAAATGCGACGTTTTACGGAAAAAAAATTTATCTATATAGAACAAAATATCCCTAACATTGTTTACATGAACTTCTATCGTAAAAATCAAATTCTGATGGCTATATGCTTAACTAAACTCATCCCCTAAAATTTTAATGGACGACCGCCACTAATGCGAAAAAATATGCAAAGCCTATGGTAAGTGTTTTCTGACTTCCAGCGTGTTCAAAGTACTCGGGAGAGCTTCAGTGCGGAAAAAGGAATTCGCTGATACCAGACATTCTAAATTGTGCAAGGTTGCATTAGTGGTCGCTGGACGTAACTGAAAATTTCTCTATGGCGAGGAAAATCGTAGGCTCGCTTGTCGTGTTCGGTCGACATCTTCGGGTACGTTCGGGGAGCGGTCGGAGAGGTGAAGGGGAAAATTCGCTGGTTCGGGCAGCGGGCAAAGGAACGAAGAAAGAAAATGCAAGCTCTAATTCGCTGACCACCAGCATGACGCGTTAAAGTTTACAAAACTTTAACTTACTACAAACAAGGTTTAGTAAGCGCTGCGGGAGTTCGAAATAAAGTCAAGGTCTTTGAAATGACGTAATAAATGGGATGGAAAGAGAAAAACTTCGTTGTGCTTGCGACAGCGTGTTTACTTGAACACTTCCGCGCTCGTAATAACAACAGTTGGGAAGCTGTTAGCAAACTAAATGACTAATAAACCTTGCATAAAGTACAATCAAACGTAAAAAATGAATTATACTTAAAATTTAAATCGTAATGAACATAAAATTCTAGGCGAATGTGAAGTCGTAGAAAATATGGTCTGTAAAAGATACAACAGGTTCGGTAACCTGAAAATTTGGCTTACTTTCTGCTTTTAAAGTAACACTTGAAACTTTCTCGACTTTTACTGGTGACTGATTCGCAAATAACTCTTTAACTTTTACAACTGGCTGAACACAGTGTGAAATAGGCAATTCACTTTCCATTTTGCGACTGTTTTGAACAAAATTAGGATCCTTGCTTACGGCAAATTTCTGAACTCTATCTTTAACGGATAAAATATTCTTCGGCAAATCTATACTGTCGTCTTTAGTGACTAAACTATTTCTGGATACGTCTTGAACTTCTTGTTGTACCCTGGGTTGAATAATGATGGACTGAGGCAGTGGAGGGGGAATTGGCGGGTGACTCGTTTTCAATGGTACCACTTCAACAATCGGTGCAACATCGTCGTAAATCTGATCAATGGACGGTGAATCATTAAGTTTGCTTAACGGTAATTCGTTGGTACACTCATGGTCATAAATAATAGATTTCTTGCGGTGACATTGAAAATAACAGATTATGAAAATTATAAAAATACTAATAATAAATGTTGTTAATAATAAAATTGTAATTATATTATAAGGATAGTCAAAGGACTTGTTCAACAGATAAATAAAATTAAAAGCTTTTACGTGTGGAAGTAATCCGTTTAAAATAACTAAAATCGCAATGATTTTCATGTTGCTTAGGCAATCAAAACAAACCGTTCTTCAAAACTAACACGTACTTTAAGCCTGCCTAGTTTAATTAGTAGATAGTTTAACTCAACTTTTAATTATTTCTGACTCTAAGCTCAATTTATCTGCGTAATTTATTTATTTATTTATTCTCTAAATTTATTAGCACTGTTTAACTTATCTTATTTTAAATTTTACTGCAAACTTCTCTTATCTACTTTCAGGTGTTATTTCTATTCTTAAATACTTAACATCAATTTAACCATACTAAGATACAAGGTAAAGGAAAAATTGAGTCTAATTTACTCCTGACTACCTGAAATAAAATAATAACTATTATCTATGCGATCTTTAAATGCCTTAAAATACTAACATCACTAAAACTTGAAGAATCTTTAATTCTCTCTACTCATTCTAAAATATGCTTAGCATATTATTGTGGCAAAGCTTTAAACTAAAACCGTTGTGGTTTAATCATAATCATTCTGCGATGGCAGAATGGATTTCCAGGATTTTGGTCATGATCCAATATCCGAAGGAAAATACTTGTTAGTGGAGCGCAATAAAATCTTGACGTCGACGTCTACATATTCATATAATATAAATATTCTCATAACTGGCGCTTAAAATAAACTTTGCTAATATAATCATATACCTTCTTCTGAAGAGTAACTATAAAATTCTAGTGATGTATTCGCTGAGCTAGTATTATTACATACTGCAAAAAACTTTTGTGCCTAAAGCACATTATTAAATAATAAGTCTGCTTTTAATCTTTAATATTATTAGTGCTATTCTATGATAAATTATTATTATTATTATGTCATGCAAGTGAAATTAAAATGTTAAACCTGTTACTTATATGACTTTTCAATTTTAGTGACCATTATCCGCGTGTGAATCCGCGTTGTCCTCTTGACGATCTTCATCTTCACCTGCCAAATTCTCTTCGCCTTCACCATCGTCTGGCGCATAATATTTTTTGAGTCTCTGGACGGCAATGGAGTCCACTAATGTCTTTCCGCGCTTGTTTTGGAATTCCACCAGGTATGTATTGGGATTCTCTTCTCGAATAACTGTGGCTGGGCCTTTATAAATACCTGAAAAGCACCGTGCGGTTCCAATTTTCTGGGTGCTGTCAAAAATTAATACTTGGTCGCCTGGTTGAAACTTGATCTGTTTCCTCTTCTGATCATAATATTTCTTCACTTCAACATGTCGTTTTGCTAAGTTATCCGTAGCATTGGTTCTTGCTTTCTCCAATACTCGGAACCGTACATCATTCTCCACATTTTCACAGCTTGGTGTGTGTAATGCAAGCTCCCAGGGCAAAGTAGGTTGGAATCCATGTACTAAAAAGAATGGGCTATACCGCAAATTCTGATTCCTGGTAGTATTGTAACTAAATACACTTGGCTGTAAATATTGGACCCAATCAGTATGTTTTGAATTAACATAACACTTCATTATACTCTGCAGTACGCCGTGGTTGCGTTCAGAAAGACCTATGGAGTTATGAAGACCGACTGGTGAAAACTTAATGGTGATTCCCAATTTAGTGCCAAGTTCCTGGAAAAGCTTAGATTTAAATGCAGATCCGCGATCCGTGTAAATATCCTGTGCGACTCCGTAGCGTAACACTATCTCTTCATACACAAATTCTGCTGCTGTACTGGCCGTACAATCTGCAACTGGTTTGGCTATTAAATAGCGCGTCCCAAAATCTGTTGCAGCGATTATGTATCGATGACGAAGATTGGATGAAGGAGGATATGGACCTGAGAAGTCCAGACAAATCCGCTGGAATGGCTTCTGTGCGGGAAAAGTGCACAGTTCCCCTGCTGGTAAACCTGGACGGCGTTTATTCTGCTGGCATGTTATACATTCCCTAATTTTCCTCTGTATAAATAACTTCATATTTGGAAAATAAATTCTTGGTAAGGCCACATTGTAACACTTGGTAAAACCAAGATGAGAACCTCCTATGGGTGAAGCGTGGAGTGTCTCAATCACAGAATCACGTAATGTCATTGGAATGCATAATAATTTCTTGGTAGTAGCTCCTAATTTCTGTTGTCTATATAATAATCCATCTTCCAACACATGATGATAGACCTGCCTCTGGATGCATAGAGGTAATGTTCCATCGTCCCTGTCTGGGTCCTCCAAAACTTTAATAATTGGGCCAAAAAATGAATCCTGTCTCTGGTGTTCCGCGACATCTGTGGTTGCATCAAATAAAGTAAGTGTCCTGGGTTCGGGAATGTCCTCTTCAGTGTTGCCATCCTCTACGTTTTCTCCACATTCTCTGCTGAGGGGATCGGCGATATTCTCCGTAGTTTTAACATGGATCGGTGTAAATGAAAAATCCTCCAAAAGGTTGCTCCATCGAAGAAGCTTTGAGCTCAAATTACGGGATGTCCTAATGTACATAATTGCTTTGTTGTCTGTGTATAAATCAAAATGGCGGCCAACAAGATAAAATCTAAATGATTTGAAAGCATATAAAATTGCTGTTAATTCTTGCTCAATAACATTCCTTGGAGGAAAACATTTCAACACTGATGATGAAGTGAATTTGAATTTCAATTTAAAATTGTGGGGGTCAGCACTAAAGCTATTTTGCACCCGTCACATTATACGAGGTCCAGCCCCTTATTGTTACAAATAACAACTCTATCGTTGCAGCACTAAAATCATAAAATATTAAAATGTTCTCTTTCGTTAAAAGCTGAGGCTGTAAAGGGGCACTCAGCACACATAAGGACAAAAGAACAGGACAATACAAACAAAATTATACTGGCCATTGGGCCAGTCGCCAGAGCCTCATTAGTGTTCAGTCCAGGGTATACTAAGGTGGAAGTGAGGTTGACATTTGGGTGTACAACGTGGAAGGTCACCCCTTACACCCCTGATGATGAAGTGAAGAATGCTGTTTGAATTTGAATTTGAATTTAAAATTGTGGGTGCGTCAGTACCAAGGCTATTTTGCACCCGTCACATTATACGGGGTCCAGCCCTTTATAGTTACAAATAACAACTCTATCGTTGCAGAACTAAAATCATAAATTATTAAAATGTTCTGACTTTTCTTAAAAACTGAGGCTGTAAAGGAGCACTCAGCACACATAAGGACAAAACACAGGACAACACAAACAAAATTATACTGGCCATGGTCGCCAGAGCCTCGTTAGTTTTCAGTGCAGGGTGTAGTTATGTGGAAGTGAGGTTGACATTTGGGTGTACTATGTGGAAGGTAACCCCTTACACCCCTGAAGAATGCTGTTCTACAATGGTTCCGCCGTAATGATAAATTTTTCCATGCCAAAGCATTCCCATGCGATAGTTAGACGACGGGATAAGGTTATAACTTTAGCAGGAGGTTATGTGGAAAAATAAATCCAGTTACCAAACTTTGTTCTATTTTTATTTGAAAAAAAAATTCCCTGATTGACTTGAACGACCCTCGTATATATACACAGAATAATAATATTCACTGGCTCAGATTCAGTCCACGTTAGCCTCATTGTGCATGAAGTGAACTTAAAACATCAAATCCACGACAATGCTAAGCAGAGAGCTTTAGGAAACACTTCCGGTAAGTTTCACGTACAGTAGTCGAGGCACCTTCACCAAGTTTGTTTGTCAACAAAATCTGGTGTAATGCTAATAATAATAATAATAATCACGGGCTCAGGTTCAGTCCGGGTTAGCCTCACTGTGCATGAAGTGAACTTAGGTCACCAAATCCATTAATCAGTCAATAACAATATTGTTTCTATACTATAATTATAATAATAATAGCACTATTACCTCATCGCCCGTTCTTTGATACACCTCCAGCATCGGATGCTCTCGCTTATCCTAAAAAGACGGTACCGATATCCATCCAGTATGAGGGAAGGTTTGCCGTTTCTTGTCTCGATAACTTCTCGATAACCTCCATTACACACTTGACTAAATCATACGACATTCACTCTTGTAACACACTCCTACGAGTGACAACCCTCCAATCTACTATCTTATTCATACGACCATTTACGCGAACCGAGAGTTAGGTGCAGTCAAGGCCATGAAGTCAAGTGTGCTTCAACCACTGTGCACTTCAACCACGGCACCATTTGGAAATTAGTAAAAATTACTCCGATATCAAAAACAAAGAAGCAAAATGATGTAGAGAATTACAGGCCGATAGCAGTCCTGGCAGCACCTGCCAAGCTCTTAGAGCAAATGTTTTACAAGCACATTTCTTATCACATACAATCAGTGATCTCTCCTTTTCAACATGGTTTCTTATGTAAAAAGTCTGTCTGTACCAACCTATCAGAAATCACTCATTCTATCGCAACCACGGTTAGCGGAGTTCAAGTAGATGTAATATATACAGATTTTTCAAAAGCATTTGATACCTTAAACCATAGAATCTTAATAGAAAAAATGAAATCATACAATCTATCGAATCCGATGTTACAATTGTGTCAATCCTACTTAACAAACAGCAAACAGTACATCACGTTTTAGGGAAATACTTCCGATAATTTTGAAGCTACACCCTGAGTTCCCCATGGCTCTAACCTTAGTCCCTTATTCTTTCTCATGTACATAAATGATCTTCATGAACATCTGAATTATTTGAATATGAATTTAAAATTTTGGGTGCGTTAGCACTTAGGCTATTTTGAACCCGTCACACTATACGGGGTCCAGCCCTTTATCATAAACAAATACATAACTGTAATGCCGTATAACTAAAATCTTAATTTTTTTTTGACTTTGGTTAAAAGCTGAGGCTGTAAAGGGACACTCAGCACATAGGATGACAAAACACAGAATTATACTGACCATAGGACCAGTCGCCTGGGCCTCGTTACTCTGCAGTCCAGGGTGTACTATGTGGAAGTGAGGTTGACAGTTGGGTGTACTTACACCGCTCATGAACATTTGAATCAATCGGGTAAATTACTTTTTGCGGACGACTTAAACATATACAAAATAATCTTCAGTTACAGTGACTGCACAGAGTTACAAGCGGACATAAACAATCTTGTGGAATGGTGTGAAAGCAACAAACTAATCTTAAATAGTAAAAAATGTTACCAAATGCCATATACTCGAAACACTACATCAATAAAATACGAATATTGCATAAATAAACAAAAATTAAAATGGGTAGAAACAATCAAAGGTCTAGGACTTCTGTTTGATTCCAAATTACATTTCACGGGCACGTAAACTTCATAACAAACGAGGCTTACAGACTTCTGAGATTTATAATACGTACATGCAAAGAGTTCAAAAATGTCAGAAGCTTAATGATGCTCTATAATGCTTACATTAGAGCGAAAATTGAATACGCAAGCATAGTGTGGCACCCTCAAACCCAGCAAGATTTAAAACAGAACAAATTGAAAGTAAATTCTTAAGACTTTGAATTTTGAATTTGAATTTGATTTTAAAATTTGAATTTGAATTTGATTTTAAAATTGTGGAAGCGTCAGCACTTAGGCTATTTTGCTCCCGTCACATTATACGGGGTCCAGCCCCTTATCGTTACAAATAACAACTCTAATGTTGCAGAATTAAAAGTCTTAAAATGTTCTGACTTCTGTTAAAAGCTGAGGCTGTAAAGGGGCACTCAGCACACATAAGGACAACAGGACAATACAAACAAAATTATACTGGCCATAGGGTCAGTCGCCAGAGCCTCGTTAGTCTTCAGTCCAGGGTGTACTAACGTGGAAGTGAGGTTCACATTTGGGTGTACTACGTGGAAGGTCAACCCTTACACCCCTAAATTCTTAAGACACCTAAAGTACAAACTAGATGGTATTCACCTCAAATGCAATCCCGTGGGAGCCTTCGCAGATATTTTAACCTAACAACTCTCAACAACAGACGCATCATGAATCAGCTTATTTTCATCCACAAAATTTTAAATAATCTCATTGAAGATCCTTTCGCCCTGTCACAGCGCGACTTCTACGTCCCCTCAAGAAAATTACGACCAAGAAGGCAACTCTTCAGCCTCCGTCGTAATAGAACCAACGCTCTGGCAATATCCCCAATTTGGAATATGTGTAAAACATTTGATGATACCATCAAAAGTGAAAACAGTGTGGACTTATTTTGAATTTGAATTTAAAATTTTGGGTGTGTCACATTATACAGGGGCCAGCCCCTTATCATTACAAATAACAACTCTAACGTTGCATAACTAAAAATCTTAAAATTTTCTGACTTCTGTTAAAAGCTGAGGCTTGTAAACGGGCACTCAGCTCACACAAGGACAAAAAACAGGACAACACACACAAAATTATACTGGCCATAGGGCCAGTCGCCACAGCGTCGTTAGTCTTCAGTACAGGGTGTACTATGTGGAAGGTACCCCTTACATCCCATGTGGACTTATTTTGCCCGTCCGCAATTTTCAAAAGGAATTATGTGGAAGTGAGGTTGACGATTGGGTGCACTACGTGGAAGGAGCACCCCTTACACCACAAACAGGCTGAAAAAAGAAAGCTTCATGCCACTCTCTTGACTTCCCCTGAGAATATAGAAAAAGTGAGAATGAGAATTGCAAAGTCTAGCAATAGTCAGTCCAGATGTAATCAGATATCGAAGCAAAGGAGTCTCAGGAAACGATCTATTTCTAGCAGTAGCTAAAGCTCCAACGTGAGAGTGGATGTTAGACGAGTTCTCTTGTGATGAGTTTGTGGATCTCACTAACGAATGTGTTGGTTGTAGTGAAGACTATGACAACACCAAGAAGAGAAAATATTGGACTCAGTGCGTCCATTGCCAACGTTGGCTGCGTGAAACATGCACTACCGTCATTGATGTTTATTTACCCTGTGGATAAATAATAACAAAGAAAAACGAAAGGTGATAGTGTTTGTGTTGGTAGAAATGTGTTTGTTAAAAACCCTGTCTAATAATTTGTTTTGTTGTCATTAGCCTATTTGTGCGAGACATTCTTTTTCAGAAATTCAGTTTATAATTATATAATGGTTTACTTTTGTTTAGAAAGCAGAAACTTCATTATTAGTGCGATACATTATTTTACAGAAGTTCGGTTTTTGCTGTGTTAATACACTTTTAGCTATGCTTTGATCTTTTTTAATTTAAAATTTTGGGTGCGTCAGCACTTAGGCTATTTTGTACCCATCACATTATATGGGGATCCAGCCCCTTACCATTACAAATAACAACCCTAACGTTGCATAACTAAAATCTTAAAATATTTTGACCCGTTAAACGTTGAGGCTGTAAACGGGCACTCAGCACACACCAGGACAACAAACACAAAATTGTACTGGCCATAGTGCCAGTCGCCAGAGCCTCGTTCGTCTGCAAAATGCACTCCAGGGTGTACTGCATGCAAGTGAGGCTGACCTTTGGGTGCCTACGTGGAAGGTACCCCTTACACCCCTTTTAGCTATGTTTGTTAACTTCGAAAACTACATGGCCATCTACCCCAATATCCTATGGCCAATGTATATTTTTTTTAAAAAAAAAATCCAGTTTTTCTCGCCTCAAATGATATTTTTATCATAAGTCATGTCGCTGTAAAGGTTGAACTTCAGTGACCTCATTCAGCCTCTTTCATAAATTATTTATTGACAATTCTTCGTTGAAACCGAAAAAAACAAAAAGAATTTGTGTCCCTGATGGCATAAAGTAATGTTGTCACCTTGTAATCAAGGGTATCCAGGTTCAATCTCCAATGTATGCAAGGTAGTTCAAGTGACATTTAAAGCTGTTGGCCCAATCACAATAAGCATATATCTGAGCATAAAGTGGACTTGGAAGAAGCAAAATCTTACTGACACAAAGCCAGATGAAGAAAAAATAATGTACTTTTTTGTCATTATGGCCAATCTATTTCAGTTTCTACTTCAGGTTTAGGGCCACAGTGTACTAGGGCAGTGTTGATCAACTGCCGGGCTCTGGCATGGCGAACTTTACCTTTAAGTGAAATATGACATAAACAGGACAACACACACAAAATTTGATCTGATTTTGATTTGGTGTATTAAGTCCACTTTATCCACAGTAAGGCTAATCAGGACTGGACCTCCAGTTTAAAGTGGGATCCGAACCACTTGTGACACCACCAGGTATCGAACCCGGGGCAGCTTGATTACAAGGCAACGACTGCGCCATCGGGAAGGCCAACACACACACAAAATTATACTTGCCATAGTGCCAGTCGCCGGAGCCTCGTTCGTTTGCAGAAAGCAGTCCAGAGTGTACTGCGTGGAAGTGAGGTTGACATTTGGGTGTAGTGCGTGGAAGGTCACTCCTTACACCCCATGTCGAAAGTTGTATTTTAAATTTAGATTTGATTCGAATTTAAAATTTTGGGAGCGTCAGCACTTAGACTATTTTGCTCCCGTCACATTATACGGGGGCCAGCCCCTTACCATTACAAATAACAACTCTAACGTTGCATAACTAAAAAATTTAAAATGTTCTGACTTCTGTTAAAAGCTGAGGCTGTAAAGGGGCACTCAGCACACAAAGGACAAAAGAACAGGACAATACAAACAAAATTATACTGGCCATGGGGCCAGTCGCCAGAGCCTTGTTAGTCTTCGATCCAGGGTGTACTAATGTGGAAGTGAGGTTGACATTTGGGTGTACTATGTGGAAGGTCACCCCTTACACCCCTTAAATTTAGATATAAGTTGGTTTCTTTTATTTGTTGTTGTTCATTTTACAATGCAGAGATAAATAAAAACTGTGGAATAAGAGAAACGCAGTCAAGTAATGCACTTTAATTGATTTGAAACACTTTTGGTGGAAAAGCCTCACCAAAAAAGCCATGGGAAAAAAGCTAGTTTCCAACCACTTCCGACTTTATATACAAATAAATGAAATGTAGGTTAAGATACGAAATTCAAATTAACAAATTTTAGATTTGCAGAACATGTGTGTTCATAGCAACATGGGCACATGCTGTTGCACCACAGGAGAAAAGTAACTTTTTTTTTTTCAAGGTTCGTAGCAGCGAAACGACGCACCAACGACAAAAATCATATTGAGACAAATTCTTTATTTTGATTTTGTCTATTCGTCTCTGTGGTCTGCGGGCACCATTTTACTGATCGTCTGTGTATGGTAGACTGTCTATAACAAAGACTGATTATAACAAAATTAACTCTTGTTTTTCAGAAAATGCATGATGTGAAGGAACATGCTTGAAGCACACAAGAATGCACGCTTTAAATAATAGCTGCTGCTTCTGTGAGAACATCTGCAGCAGCTCAAGGAAACTTACTGCCAGTATGCAGGTTGAAACAACCTTACAACGTGCCAGGATTGAGGTCCAAGCAGGCCCACCAAATCCAGTTTCGGTTGTGGACCTAGTGCTGACTCAGGAATACACAGTATTACACAATTGCAACCCATTTCTACTCTATGACAATGGAAATCATGTAGAGAGAATGCTATTTTTTTCCACAAGAAGAAATTGCAGTACATGAGCACATGCCGGAATTGGTATTCAGATGGTACATTCAAAACATGCCCACCTTTATTTCAGCAAGTGTACACCATACACGCTGTAGCATACAATAATATCATCCCAACTGTTTATGCTCTCTTTTCCTTCAAGATTCAAAGAACCTACACACACCTTCTTCAAGTTTTGAAGCAAGAGCAGCCAAACTTAGCTCCAGGATCAATTTTGACTCATTTTAAAACTGCTGCTCAGAATGCCTTTTTAACAGCATTCTCTTTAATAAAGAATCGGGGCTGCTTTTTTCACTTCAGCCTGTGCCTCTGGAGACAAATACGGCATGATGCAGATCTGGTAAGCAGACACCTAGAAGATGCAGATTTCGCATTACAACTGCGTGAACTTGCAGCTCTGGCCTTCATCCCAGAAGGAGATCTTATAGCATCGTTTGAATTGCTCATGGACTCTGAATTTTACAGGTAAAACCATATATAGATTACTTTGAAGACACCTGGATTGGCCGTCCACAATTAAATGGTGCACGTAGAAGGTCCCTCTTTCCCATACAAATTTGGAATTGTCATGATCCTGTTACAAATTATCTCCCTCGAACAAACAATTCCATAGCGAGTTGGCACAGATAGCTTGTGAACTGCAATCTGGAAGTTTCTGAGAGAACTTAAAAAAAAAGAACAGTGATTGAATGAACTGAAAATTGAACAGTACGTTGCAGGAAATCCTCCCCACAAACTAAACGTATCTACAGAGACGTATCTGCAAACATCAAGCGGAAAGTTGACGATTTTGGAATAAGACCTCCTTTGAATTACCTCAGCTTTCGATGTTCTTCCAATTGTAAGGCGGTTCTCCTTTTCCGTCCACTCAGCGGTGTCCTGAGATAACCTGACGCAAGTATGTAAATACAGTACGCAGAATTTTCACTGGCAGCCACATGAGTAGCCGTTGCCTTAAATGCATTTTAACTTCCAGAGAATGTGTTAATGTGAAAGGACGAAATGATGAATGTCAGTGTTGAGATGTTTTAATTGTAACTTTCTTTGGTCATTTATTATATATATTGTCTTCAGTGCAACACTGTGCAGTTAGTACTAAGAATACATTGTAAAAAAAAATCATCCATAGTGTTTCATAAAGGATGTACAGTACTAATAATTCTGGCATACTGTTCACTGATGTGAACCCACATAAAAAATAGTTTGTATGTGCAACACCCTATGAAAAAATATTATTATGCACATGATCTACCATGTCACAGTATAGAAATGTATATTTCTCGATAAAATTGACATGAAAGTGTTCAACAATAATGCATATTATGGATAAACTGTGCAGATTCGAACCCAGAATCTCTAGTTTCGAAGAGAGCTCTAGACACGCCTAGCTCATGGTGGATCGAATGTGATATTCAGTATAAAAATGTATTTATAAGCCACTGTTGATACATAATTTTATTGAGGTTTATGAATACAGATTGTCAGCTATACTTTATGGTGAGTCCTGCATAATGCCTGAGACTCTGCGATGGAGGAGTGGACAGGCAGTCGTTTTGTAATGAAAAGGTTCCGGGTTCAATCCTGTGTAGAAGTACATAATTATTCAGATTAAACTTTGAACTGTAGGTCCAGTACTCTTAGCCTGTCAGTACAGACAGATAATAAAAACTTTACCCAAAACTCTTTGCGTAATTATCCTTCATATAAGTGTTCTTAGTCATAAGTATACATGTTGACATGTCCTTGTAGATTAAAACACAACAAATGGAGTAAATTGTTAAACTAATAAATTTGTGTTGACAGTGGTGGTTTCTATCTCGTTTCCTTCACTTTCCCAATTGTTTTGAAAAAGACTAGTACTATGTGATAACAAACAAAGGTTTATTGTTCCCACTTCAGACTTACTCATTCTTATTGAGCAAGTGGTTATAACACTTTCCATTGTGTAAAAAGCGATAACGGAAAGTAGAAATCAACAATAAAAGCAGAGGTGGTTGATGTCGACATTGTGTTGCCTCCAGCATTTCGTAATAATGGTCCGCGAAAATATCAGTTGCAACTGATGTGACGAGGTGTGAACTTAGTACTGGGAGCAGCTCTGGCAGTAGTAATACTGGTGGCAACCTACGTCAGGTAAGCGATCTTACAGGAGTTGAGATACACCTGTGAATTGACAGAAATTATGTGCTTATTGTGTGTATATATATATATATATATATATATATATATATATATATATATATATATATATATTGTACATGGTGGTAATGTATTTCTTTAATATGGATGAAGAAAGAATGAAGAGAGGAAGACCTCGAAAGTTTAATCGTCACAAAGAGCTTGCAAGCTTCTTGAAAAGTTGGATCAGTGAAGTTGATGCGGAAACTTTATAAGTCTTTGGTGGTGCATCTTTGCATTTCTTAAACAAGAATGACATTCGTGGGAGGGAACTTTTGTACAAAGTATGGTTGGGAAATGAAGAAAATGTGCAAGAAATGTTCAACAAATTGTGAAAAAGAACGTAAATGAAGATCTTGTTTTAGCCTTGAAAGTAATTAAGACATTCTTATGCCCTGTGCTGACGACTTCAAAATCTAATGTTTCGGTAGAAAAGTCAAAGAAGGAACTTGTGTTGCCATTGAATATCCTAATATTCAAGACACATTAACCATTACAGACGGTAACAATGAATCTTGCATTTTGAACCTGCAAAATAAACAGGCTGAATCAATATGTGAAGATTACGGTAATTCGGAATCATTGTCTATTATCTCAGACAAGAGTCACAACGAGAGTATTGTTGTATGTAACAATTCCTCGCTATCAAATGCAAGGGATTCGAAGAAAATGAAAAGGGACAACCCCGTCTCCTGCTTTCTTCGTTACATTCTCAATGGCTTGGGATGAATGAAATAACATTTACGAGGTAGGTTCACAACAACATGAATCATCTTGGACGAATTATATTCATGAGTGTTTCGAAAAGGTGTATAACAAGTGCGTATTGGAGTGTAACAAATACAGGGTGAACGAACAGTCCCGAAGTGAAAAATCACCGTTTTTGGTGATATTTGCAAGTTTGATTTAAGATGCCTCTCGAGCAAAAACCAGTGGACGGGATGAGCGTTATGTTTGAAGTAGTTGGTTTTGGTGAAAGGAACCACCAAGGAGGAAAGAAAACTTGCCAATTGCATGGAAGCACTAGAGAAAAAGCAAGGCAAAAGCTTCTGTACAAAAAGCCTATAGAGCAGAAAATAATTGGAAGCAGAACGCAAAGCGATTGAAGCTGGTATGTGCCAAGGCATAAAATCCGTAGATGTCTTCAGGAAAATACGGTCAGAGGTAAAAGCTAGAAACGACTTATCTCGAGATGATCTTTTCGATTTGATGTGTGAACACCATATGCAGAAAAATTACGATCTTGTAAAAGGAACCAGAGAGCAGTACAATCAGGCATTCAGGACTCAATTTTATGTCCATTTCTTTAGTCACTACCAGGTGCGAATTTTGCAGGCAGTGTCAATGGCGAAAAGGAAGCCAACAGTCTTTTTTGAATTTGAATTTAAAATTTTTAAAATTTTGGGAGCGTCAGCACTGAGGCTATTTTGCTCCCGTCACATTATACGGGGCCAGCCCTTTACCATTACAAATAACAACTCGAACGTTGCATACCTAAAAAATTTAAAATGTTCTGACTTCTGTTAAAAGCTGAGGCTGTAAAGGCTCACTCAGCACACATAAGGACAAAAGAGCAGGACAATACAAACAAAATTATACTGGCCATGGGGCCAGTCGCCAGAGCCTCGTTAGTCTTCAGTCCAGGGTGCACTAACGTGGAAGTGAGGTTGACATTTGGGTGTACTACGTGGAAGATCACCCCTTACACCCCAACAGTCTTTTTTGATGCGACTGGATCCGTAGTGCGCAAAATGAGAAATGAAAAGAGAATTTTGTACTACGTGGGTGTAATGATCTAGGAGAAAAAAAACATTCCTTTATTTGAAATGATTAGTTCTTCGCACGACGCGAACAGCATTTCTCATATGTTGATTTCCTTCAACAGGTTTTGTGCAGAAGAAACCACTGTATGGCCTCTATTTGGATGTGGGTTTTGTGATTTCAGCCGCGCGTTAATAAATGCAGTACTGTGGGCTTTCAACAGAGTTAATCTGTATCAGTACTTGATGCTCTGTTACCTCATTGCTATACGGAAATGAAAAGTAAAGGAAAGTCGCTCATATGTTATATACCGGACAAAAAATTAGTCACCCTAGCGTGGAACCACGGAGGAATCGTTAAACAAATACAGAAGGCGCAGCATTCGAGTTACGTGGACAAAAGGGGCAATCATGTTTGGCAGTGTCCATGGCCATAAGGTGAGTGAAGTTACCCGATTTGTTGAAGTTTCGCAGCGGACTGTTCAACGTGTGGCCATGTATCACGACGCCAGAATTGTGGTCGGAAAAAGATCCTAACTGAGAGGGACCTGAGAAGAGTTTCAAGGCTTGTGAATCAAAATCGCTTCCAAACCCGACAGGCATTGGTGTAGTCCGTTAATGAAGTTCCATTTCAACCTGTTTGCGAGAGAACATTGAGACGGGAACTGCATGCAATGCAAATTTGGAGTCAGGTATCCGGCAAGAGGCCTTTGCTCTCACAGGCACATAAAGTTGCACATCTTCAACGGGCCAGAAATCACTGAACGTGGACAGTAGCTGACTTACGGCATGTGATGTGGTCCGACGAATTAAGTTTTTGCCTTTATTCAAATGACGCACGGCGTCAAGTGCACCGAAAGGAAACATGAAGCATTTCATCCTCAGTGTGTGGAAGGTCAGGTTCAAGCCGGACGTGGGACTGTGATGTTTTGGGGGTGTTTTTCGTACCATGAATTGGGCTCCCTCATTGAGGTGTCCACTAACATGAACCAGCATGTTTATTTGAACATTCTCTATGATCAGGTGTTGCTCTTTAGTCAACATCTTCATGATGAGTATGCTCTTGACCGCCCCATTTTTCAAGATGACAACAGCAAAGTGCACAGGGCTAGAAGTGTATGTGACTGGTTTGATGAACTCTCACACACACACACTATCACATCTCGACTGGCCTGCAAAATCACATGACCGCAACCCCATTGAAAATCTGTGGGACCTTTTGGAACAGCGGGTTAAACGGCGAAATCAGAATCCTCGAAATTTGGTGGATTTGCGTGATCTAATCCTCAGCGAGTGGCTTAAACTGGATGCGACGTATCTGCAGAACCTTATGGACTCCCTAACTGAATCTAGGCGGTTATCAAGGCCAGAGGCGGAGTTACATGGTATTAATGTGATTTATCATGGGGTGACTAATTTCTTGTCCAGTGAGCTTATGCTGTGTGCACTTCATGCACACGGTGTAAAAATTGAGACAATGAATAAGGAATGCAAGAGATTAATACTATAAAGTATTGCACTTATTCTTGACTCAAGGTCACTGGAGTACAAAGAAACAGTGTATCTGAATCGTGCTATTGTTTTACAAAATAAGTGTGTTCATGAAAGTGTTGCAAATCCTCTGCAAGTTCTCAGGTCACTGGCGCTTTCAAAGAACACGAAAGACTACTTTTCATCAATTGATCCGGATGAAGAAGAAAGAGGAATGATGAAAATGTTAACGAATTAAACGAGGAAACATACGGACATAAGGCAACGTACAAAGACAGTCCTTTTTTTTCAGCATTTTGAGAGGATAACACCTGACATTTCAAATTCAGAAGAAGGCGAGGGAAATCCTTATTTTTGTAATGCAATGATCGTTCATATATTGAAGAAAAAATTACCGTTTTTTCCTCTGTGGTCGGGTCTCCTAATACCAGACAATGGTTGGGAAACTGTCCGTCTAAGCAACGCTCTAGTGGAATCGTGGTTTAACCTCGTTAAGAACATGGCCACGTCAGGCGGGAGCCATTTGAAAGCAGGGCGTTTCATAAGAATAATGAAGGATGCTCTAAAGGTTATCACTTGAGAAGTTCTTCTGAAAATACCCCCTACATTTGATGTGAGAAGAAAACGTTAGAGTACCGAAGATAATATTGAAGAACTTCAAACAGAAAATTGGTGTAAGAAGGTAAGAAAGACAAAGGCAAGTTACTTTCACAGTAGGTACTTGAAGCAAGAGGCTCTTGCATCTACTAGTGATAAAAACCAAGAGGACGCAAAACCCCAGACTGAAATTAAGGTTGACACAACTGAAGGTCATTCAGTACACGTGTGTCTGAAAGTGATTTCAGTAGAAAGCGAAGAAATGTTTCCTAGGAACATCACAGAACTTACGGAAATATCAGTAGATAAGGATATTCCCCAAGACAGAAAAGAACCCATTGATGTTCTGAAAGGTTCTACCCCGAGAATTAGTGACGGAACCGTAGAAGGGAAACGTTTTAAAGAGGTCTCTGACATAAAGTTTCTTCCGAATGGTTTGATGCAGGATGTGAATCACTCCATGAACATTCGCGTGAAACATGATTATGACGTAGCCATTTTTGGGAACGTGAAGCTATACATCACTGATTTCCGGACATTACGTACCGGGCAATGGCTCATGAATTCCGCAATAGATGCAGTAGCGACAGCGATGATAAGAGAGCAAAAGGCAAGATGTATGTTACATTCCTTGCGAGTTAGCAACGACAGTGCTTAGCAAACCGTTCTATGCCGGGTGCGCAATTAACTCCACCGTGATTTCGAGTAAATCTCTGCTGTATATGCCATTTCATGTCAGTAACAACCATTGGTGTTTGTTTGTAGTGGACGTGACAAGTCGTGCAGTGTGTTTTTTCAATCCATATGGTTTAAATTAAAGTAATCATAAATTAGCATTCGAAAAATTCTTATCGTTCGTTACAAGGCGAAGTTAAATTATCTAATTATCTAATTGAGCACCTCAAAGTGTTCAGGAAATTTCATTTTGTACTACTTGCGACAAATTTTAAAAGCAAGTAGCCTGGAGGAAACATTCAATCCGAAACTGTTCCACATTGGTGCTCAGAAACGGGTTATCCACTTATCTGACAATATGGTAAACATTTGTTTGTCCTGCGGATGTAAAAACAGAATAACAACTGGAAATTATATAGACTGGGCCCTGTGCAATACCTGCAGACACTAGGTACACACTGACCACATTTCACTATGCTGTAGTGCAAATAATTTTGAGGACAAAAATTTATTTTGTGAAGTGTGTGTTGTTAGAAAGTAGTGCTTGTGCAAAAATCGTGTTGCGTGATAATGAAACTAAGTGCTTTCAGTGGAAGTGTAAGGATTTTTTTGATATTTGAATTTAAAATTTTGGTTGCGTCAGCACTAAGGCTATTTTGCACCCGTCACATTATATGGGGTCCAGCCCCTTACCATTACACATAACAACTCTAACGTTGCATAACTAAAATCATAAAATATTCTGACGTTCTTTAAAAGCTGAGGCTGTAAAGGAGCACTCAGCACAAATAAGGACAAAACACAGGACAACACAAACAAAATTATACTGGCCTGGGGCCAGTTGCCAGAGCCTCGTTAGTCTGCAGTCCAGGGTGTACTAAGGTGGAAGTGAGGTTGACATTACGGTGTACTACGTGGAAGAAGGTCACCCCTTACACCCCTGAAGTGTAAGGAGTGTGAGTTGCAAACAAATGGTGTTTGTGGTCTGTGATGATGAAAATGTATTCATATTCAGCCGAAGTATAAATAGTGTGTGGTGTCATCAAAGTGATAAGGTGAAATAGCCTGTCCGTGCGCAAGGTGACAGTGTTCTATGATGTAAATACTTTCATTCCATTTTTGTTAGTATTATGTAGATCATATACCAAATTTAATTATACCAAGTGCAATCACAGTTTAACCAATGTTCACTTACATAGGATAAAACTATTTATTTTTAAATATCTGTTATCATTTAGTGATTTAAGAAAGTTTAATTGGTAATTCTTTATACTAGAATAATAACCTATTTGATTAATACAATAGTTTAAAGTAAATTCTGTTATATCTATAACAATGAATACATAATTATAACAAGAAAATATGTAATATAAAGCTGAATATTTTAAGTAATGTTATTAGAAACACTTGTGATTACGGTATGTAGATTGAAGGTGTATTCTCAATAATAAATTACAGACGGGTGATACATGAAAAGATAGATACACTTACCAAGTTGAAGAAGCCCGCCTCATGGCTCGGGTGCATGCTAGATGGCAGGCCTGTGATGGCACTCTACAAGATGGCGGCAATGCAGGAGAAGAGTTTTTGTGTGTTAGAATATGCGAAGTGTTCGTCGGTTATGAGTGTTCAGCGTGCATTCGTACACAAATACGGAAAAGCTGCACCTGTCACCAGAGCATTTTGCGTTGGTTTCGCCAGTTTCATGATACTGGTTGTCTATGTAAAGGGAAAAGCACAGAGCGACCGTGTGTCTCTGAGGAAATCGTGGAGCGCATGAGACAGAGCTTTGAGCGCAGCCCACAAAAATCAACCATTCGTGCAAGCCGTGAACTGGGCATTCCGCAGAAAACAGTGTGGAATTTCTTGCAGCGGCGTTTGAATTTCAAACCCTACCGTGTGCAACTGTTACAACACCTGACTCCAGATGACTATGCCAGCCGATTGGAGTTTTGTACCCGAATGCAGAAAGCTATGGAAGATATTATGATGACTTTGCGGGAACATTGATATTCAGTGACGAGGCAGTGACTTTCCATCTGTCGGGACAGGTTTGATTTGATTTGTTTTGAATTTAAATTTTGGGTACATCAGCACTAAGGCTATTTCGCACCCGTCACATTATACGGGGTACAGCCCCTTATCGTTACAAATAACAACTCTAACGTAGCGTAACTCAAATCATAAAATATTAAAATCTTCTGACTTACGTTAAAAGCTGAGGCTGTAAAGGAGCACTCAGAACAAATAAAGACAAAACACATGACAACACAAACAAAATTATACTGGCCATGGGGCCAGTCGCCAGAGCCTCGTTAGTCTGCAGTCCAGGGTGTACTCTGTGGAAGTGAGGTTGACTATTGGGTGCACTACGTGGAAGGAGCACCCCTTAAACCCTGTCGGGACAGGTGAATCGTCACAATGTGTGTGGGGGGTACTGAATTGCTGCATGTCTGTGTGGAGTTGGAAAAGAATTCGCCAAAAGTGAATGTCTTCTGTGCCATATCCACGACAAAGGTGTATGGAACCTTTTTCTTCATCGAGCAGATGGTGACAGGTTCCGTGTACCTGGATATGTTGCAATTGTGGTTGTTGCCACAACTGACTGCTGACTCCTCTACTTTCATCTTTCAACAGGACGGGGCTCCCCCTCACTGGAGCACAATTGTCCGCACCTTTCTCGACAGAGAACTGCCACGTCGCTGGATAGGGCACGCTGGTTTGGGTGATGTTCCTCAGTTGCCATGTTCCTCCCCAGGTCGCCAGACCTCATGCCATGTGATTTCTTCCTGTGGGGTTATGTGATGGACAAAGTTTATGTACCCAATGCCAACAATGCTGCAATAACTGCTGGAACGCATCACTGCTGCTGTGACGGACATTGACGGAAATATGCTAGTGAACTTATGGAGGGAACTGTATTACCATCTGGATGTGTGCCAGGTGAACCAGGGTGCATACATTGAACATTTGTAGAATGTACCAGAAACTTGGTGAGTTTATCTATCTTTTCATGTATCACCCATCTTTGTACGTCGTATACTTGTAAATACACAGTGTTTTCCAACCCGATGAATCATTTGGGCAACCTCTGTATATTATATTAATTGGTATTGTGTGCAGGAAATGAAACATTACATTTAGACAACCAACTCTCAGATCTACTTTTCCTATCAGAAATTTGGTAAGTCCTGATACCAGACTAGGTGCTAGCCTTTGCAGTTAATGCAAATGGATCCAGACAAGCATAGCTCTGTACCACGTTCGGGCTCACTGCATTTGCCACATATGACAGTAGTGGCCTTGCAGGAATTTTTGAATTATGAATTTTGCACCCGTCACTTTATACGGGGTCCAGGCCCTTATCATAACTAAAATAACATAACTGTAACTAAAATATTCTGACTTATGTTAAAAGCTGAGGCTGTAAAGAGGCACTCATCACACACAAGGACAAAACACAGAACACAAAAAATTATACTGGCCATGCAGCCAGTCGCTCGTTCGTCTGCAAAATGCAGTCCAGGGTGTACTATGTGGAAGTGAGGTTTGCAATTGGGTGTACTACTTGGAAGGTCACTCCGCCTTGCAGGAAGGCTGAGTGTGCCCAAAGTGCTAAGATTTGAAGCACCGCATCAGATTCGGGATGTACGGCCGGACATCAAGTCTGTAATAACCAGCCCGTACCTTATCCGGGAGAGTGGTCGTATTAAAGGTGAGAATGAGTGAGCCAGTCGATACAAGGTCTCTGGACTTCCGAGTCTTTATTCACTGCACTGCGGTGACATATTCATCTGATAGCCCTTCAAGGATTTTCTCTTCTGTGGCGAATGATACCTTTACAACTATTCAGTTGACGGTGAGGTTCAACCCGAACAGGAAAGTTGCCCAATGTTCTAAACTTAAGGAGGTTGTTAGTCTGGCGATCTGTACATGTCTGGATAAGGAGTCTTCAGTTTCGCAGTTTTTTTATGTCTGGGACATCACTTCCAGTGGCATAGTCCACTTGCTTGTTGATAAGGAATGGTGACAGGTCCTTTAATGTTCTAGCTCCATTTTTCTTCCGAGCAGAAATGACTGACGACGCATGGTGACACATGATTTATTCATCCCACTTTACAAAAGACTTGATTTTTTGTAACAAATTTTTGAAGTTTTTATGATCATTCTATTTTATCATTATAGGTTCTCTTTTTAAATTACAATTACTCTATAGCTTTTAATATGGACATACATTTGATTTATTATATTGTTAATGGTATTAATGTAAACACATTCTTCAACTAAAAGGAAGAAATTATGGGCATCGTTTAGCCTTGAAACTTAACAAATTTCCTGGAAAACTTGCAATTGTTCGTGAATTTTGTTACTAGGCTAATCACTTTCATAGTGATTGAAACAATCGAGTATTTATATTATTAGTACTTTTGAGTCAGTTTGATGGAATAAAATATATTGTGCAAATATGGTGATCATAAGAATTTTGAATTTTTGAATTTGAAATTAACATTTTGGGTGCATTAGCACTAAGGCTATTTTGCACCCGTCACACTATATGGGGTCCAGCCCATTACCATAACTAAAGACATAATTGTAATGCCATACAACTATAAAAATCTTAAAGTATTCTGACCTTGCTTAAAAGCTGAGGCAGTAAAGTGGCACTCAGCACATATAACGACAACACACAGAGTAATACTGCCCATGGGGCCAGTTCCCAGAGCCTCATTAGTCTGCAAAATGCAGGTGGAAGTGAGGTTGACAATTGGGTGTACTATGTGGAAGTTTACCCCTTACACCCCGGTGGTCATAAGAGAATTAGAGTAGAAGATATAACATAAAAGCTCTTTCTGTAGAATGTAGCAATATAATGAAATTACCATTAATGTTTGATTTGATTTGAATTTAAAATTTTGGGTGCATCAGCACTAAGGCTATTTTGAACCTGTTACATTATACGGGGTCCAAGCCCTTTATCATTACACATAACAACTCTAACGTTGCAAAACTAAAATCATAAAATATTCTGACTGTCGGTAAAAGCTGAGGCTGTAAAGGAGAACTCAGCACATATAAGGACAAAACACACAACACAAAAAAAATTATACTGGCAATGGGGCCAGTCGCCAGAGCCTCGTTAGTCTGCAGTCCATGGTGTACTATGTGGAAGTGAGGTTGACAATTGGGTGCACTATGTGGAAGAAGCACCCCTTACACCCCCACTGTCAACACCAACGGCTGACAAGTTCTCGTTTGCACGAACACCACATGCTCTAGTAGCACTACGGTGGAGTAAATACCTTGCAAGTCTACTCTCGTCTGAGATCGTGTGATACAAAGAATGTGAGGGCATCGAGCGGAGTTGAAGGAAGTAGTTCACTACCAGTTGCTGTCTTCGCAGAGACAACAATGGCCTCACATGCCTCTACATACAAACTGGTGACTGGACTGGTACGAAAGGCACCAGAGCACACACGGATACCAGCACGATGGACGGTGTCTAGGGTGCAAACCCTAGATGGGTGGGCAGATGAGTACACAACACATCGTAATCTAGTTTTGACCTGATGAGTGAACGGTACATGCAGAGCAGTACCATCCTTTAAGCACCCCAAGAAGTAGGAGATAAAATGTGTAAAAGTTTAAGAACTCGAAGACAAGAGAACTTTAACTGGCGAAGGTGGCGTAGCCATGTTAATTTCTTGTCGAAAATGATGCCCAGGAAACGGACCTCATTCACGAAGTGCAGGGGGAGTTTCCCATGTACAGGTCAGGATCTAAATTACATGTACGCTGACGACAAAAGTAAACCTGTTTGGGATGACCACTCAACAAAACGGTTTATCGTCAGTTGGAGGTGACGAGAAGCTGACTCGAGATTCCGTGAGCGACAATAGATAGTGAGGTCGTCTACATAGAGGAGACCATGTACAGGGGCAACAATGTTTGCCATAACACTGTTTACTGCTATGGCAAACAGTCACACGAAGTACACTGCCCTGTGGGACACCGTTCTCTTGTTCATGAAGATCCGAAAAGCAGTTTCCCACATGTATGCCGAAAGAACGATCTGAGAAAAAGTTTTGAATAAAGTACGCCATATGGCCACGAACGCCCCAAGAATGGAGCTGCTTTAGGATGCCAAAGCGCCAAGTTGTGTCATACACCTTTTGGTGGTCAAAAAAAACTGCAACTCAATGTTCCTTGTTGAGGAATGCATCCTGAATGTGTGTTTCCAGCTGAACCAGATGGTCCAGTGTGGAACAGTTGGAGCGAAAACCACATTTAAAATTGCTTATCAAGGAGTTTTCCTCCAAAAACCAGGTGAGACGCTTGTTGACCATGCATTCTATCAACTTGCACACACAACTAGTTAAGGCAATAGGCCTGTAACTCGAGGCTGTGGTGCGTTGTTTACCTGGTTTCAGGATGGGAACAATAATTGCTTCTTTCCAGGAGGTGGGGAAAGAGTCCTCCAACCAAATCCTGTTGAATACCGCCAGAAGGAAATTTTTAGCTCCAATGGGCAGATGACTAAATATCTCATAGTGGATCCTTGTCCACCCCAGAACCTGTATTCTTAGAATCTCGAAGCTCCTGATCAAACTCCCATTCAGTGAATGGAGAGTTGTATATCTCGGTGAACCAGATGGTCCAGCATAGAACAATTGGAGCGAAACCCACATTTAAAGTTATGAATAAGGGAGTTTTCCTCCAAAACAAGGTGAGATGCTTGTTTACCATGCACTCCATTAGCTTGTACGCAGGCGATAGGTCTGTAACTAGAAGCCGTGGTGCTCTCTTTGCCTGGCTTTAGGATAGGAACAATAATTGCCTCCTTCCAGGAAACTGGGAATAGATCCTTCAACCAAAGCCTGTTGAACACCGTGAGAAGAAAAAGCTTAGCTCTACTGGGCAGATGACGAAGCATCTCGTAATGGATTCTGTCCACTCCAGGAGCTGTATTCTTCGAATCACGAAGCGCCTGATCGAACTCCCATTCAGTGAATGGAGATTTGTATGGCTCGGTGTTACGACTTCCGAAAACTAGACGATGTCGGTCCTGACAGCGGAAACATGTTTTGTAATTTTCCCGAGCTCGAAGCATCAGAAATCTGCGTGGCCAAGACATTTGCTATGTCTCCGGATGCAGTGTACAAGGTCCCATCGTGCTCCAGGGCACTCAGAGGAGTGGAGGCATCCCCCTGGATGCGATGTACTTTGGTCCAAATGGCTTGCGACGAAGCCTGCTTCTTCAGAGAAGACATGTATTGGACCCCGCACGCCATCTTACTGGCTCGAAAGCCGACGGGCACACTTGATGCGGAACTGCTCGAGGTTTGCAGCCGTGTGGTTCCTGTTGAACCGATCTAGAGCACCATTACGGTCCTTCATGCCTGCACTGATCTCCGCAGTCCATCAGGGGACTGGGCGATGTCTCGCAGGTGCACTGGGGTGTGGAAACGAGGCATGTGAAGCGTCAAGGACTAGAAGTGACAAGAAGATATCTAGGGTGTCGATAGCAGGCGAAGTCGATGCAAAATCGATTTGAAGGTCAACTGCATGTTCAAACACACCCCAGTCAGCCCGACTGATACGCCAGTGAGGGGGGGGAGTTGTTCACGTGATTGCTGAAAATGGTCGAAGGTGAGAAAAAGAGGGAAATGATCACTCCCACAGAGATCAGATTAAATGCTCCAAGAGGTGGTAGGAGCAAGGCTGGGACTGCAGACTGAAGTATGTGTAAGTTTCATCATTCAGCAATGTTAAACCTGACGCCTCACGGAAATTATCTACAATCTGACCCCGAGGACTCTGTATGCAGGGAGCACCATAAACGATGATAACAATTAATTTGATTTTGAATTTAAAATTTGGGAGCGTCAGCACTTAGGCTATTTTGCTCCCGTCACATTATACAGGGGCCAGCCCCTTATCATTACAAATAACAACTCTAGCGTTGCGTAACTAAAAATGTTAAAATGTTCTGACTTCTGTTAAAAGCTGAGGCCGTAAACGGGCACTCAGCACACACAAGGACAACAAACAGGACAACACACAAAAAATTATACTGGCCATAGTGCCAGTCGCCAGAGCCTCGTTAGTCATTAGTCCAGGGTGCACTAGGTGGAAGTGAGGTTGACTTTTGGGCACCTACGTCAAAGGTCACCCCTTACACCCCGATGATAACAATTAAAATCACCCAAAAAAACCATAGGAGACGGAAGTTGTTCGAATACAGAGAGCAGGTCGTCAAAAGAGAATCGCTCCTCCTATGTGATATACAGGGTGACCTGTAATTAGATGTATTCCCTGAAAGGGGTTAAAGTAGAGGCAATTTGCAATAAATTTGATCATATGATACCCCGTCCGAAAATTAGTAGTTTTAGAGATAATCCAATTTCTATTGTTTTTTTTTTAATTGCAATTTTCCACATAAAAATGCTAATTGAGAAAAAACAGCTCATTGTATGGCACACATTTCAGCATTTTCTGATAACTAACAAATAAGTGGTTGGTTGGAAAAAAGTTTGTCCAAAATAACAATCACATGTAAGTAACGGGTGGGTCTAAACTTACAAGTGATGATAAAAAAATGCACTCTTAGTTTACTTGGCAACGTATTAATAACAAAAATGGTATAATACGAAGCATACAAATTACTTAAATTACTTCCTTGTGTCATGCTATCCAACAAGGTACAAATGTTGCTAACATTCACATTTGTGTAAAAGAAATAATACTTCATTCATCTTCATGTGAATTAAATCAATGAACAATACAATTAAAGAACATTACACGTCTTGCTCAAAGTGGGCACCTCGAATGCAGGCACGCAGGTTTTTACGGACATTTGGTCTCGTAACTCGTGATGTGATGGTGTCCTTGATGTGTTGACCAGCTGTTAAGATTCTCTCCCTGAGCTCTTCTTGCGAGTTTACCGGTGTCTTGTAAACTAAGTTTTTCATGTGGCTCCAAATGTAAAAGTCGCAAGGCGTCAAATCGATTGGGGGATTGAGCTGGGCAGCCATCATGCTGGGAAATCTTGTCACGTCTTGTAGCTAGAGGCACATCCTCCAATATTGCCATCCCGTTCCTCAAAAAAATGTTCATAAGTGATGCCATTTAAGATTTGGGGCAGGAAAAATGGCTCGATCAAATGATTGTTGATGAGGCCCATCCATCCATATCTGGGAGTGCGATAGTGGCTGGATGAAAATTACCCAAAGAAATGGATTGGCCGAGGAGGCCGGATTCCTTGGTCGGCTCGATCCTCCGATTTGATGCTTTGAGACTTCTACATTTGGAGCCACATGAAAGACTTAGTTTACAAGACACAGGTAAACTCGCAAGAAGAGCTCAGGGAGAGGATCTTAACAGCTGGTCAACACATCAAGGACACCATCACATCATGAGTTAAGAGAACAAATGTCCGTAAAAACCTGTGTGCCTGCATTCGTAATGGAGGTGCCCACTTTGAGCAAGACTTGTAATGTTCTTTAATTGTATTGTTCATTGATTCCATTCACATGAAGATGAATGAAGTATTATTTCTTGTACACAAATGAGAATGTTAGCAACATTTGTACCTTGTTGGATAGCTGATGACACAAGGAAGTAATTTAAGTAATTTGTACGATTCGTGTCACACCATTTTTGTTATTAAATGTTGCCAAGTAAACTAAGATTGGATTTTTTATCACCACTTGTAAGTTTAGACCCACCCGTTACTTACATGTGATTGTTATTTGGGACAAACTTCTTTCAACGAACCACTTATTTGTTAGTTGTGGAGTAGTAGTTTCTGATAACGTTTCCTATTTTGCTTCATAATATTTCATCTCTTTTTTGTTCAATTTAGGCATCAAACACATTACTTGTTCTCCTTATAATCCACAAAGTAACTTGGCTGAAAAGTGTATCAAGACCTTAAAAGGATCTTTGAGAACTTTTTTTTTGTAAGCAACAAAACCATTGGATGAACGGGTTAAAACAAATACAATATTCAATTAATTGTTCATACAATTTAATAAGTGATAACAGTCCAGCTTTGCTATATATGTGCATAAATTTCTATGATCCACTAGAAATAAAATGCCAACTGACTTGAAATGAAGATGCCTTTCTCAATAACAAGAGTAATGGGAAAAAGAAATAGCCAGTTTGCACAAACATTGGGATAAGCGAAATAAGTTTTACAAAAAAAGATTCGTTGATATTCCCTTCATAGTAGATCTTGTTCTTGCCAAAAAGCAGGTTATCTCGTCCTTGAAAGACAATATAATGAAAAGCCTGTCTTCCTTATGAGGAGCCCTTCCGTATCATTTGTTATCTCACTTCATCTAGTGTGTCGCTGGAATACGAGCAAAACCCCTCTCTTCAACGTAGGTGTCACGTCACTTTGCTCAAGCATTATCTGCCCAGAGTTCAGATACTGCACACACACTTCACAAAAACAGCCATTCTGCAGCAGTGACATGGTTTGGGGCCCACGAGAAGAGAATTTCAACACTGAAAAACAAAAACAGAAAACAAAAACAGTCTCAAGATAGGGTGTCTGTGTGAGAGAGTAACATACTTTGGAGTACACTAAGCGAATCAGCACACACGAAGACTTTGTCAAGTTCTTCATCAAAAATGAACTCTAGCACTTTAAAAATAGCATGCGCCTGTTATGAAAATGGAACACAGTAAGACGTAAAACATAACTCTGCACTTGAAAGTTGACAACACACCACAATGTACTCATTCTTCTCATTTGGGCTCATCTGTACAAAATGGGAACATGTAAAAATAAACATAATTTGTATTCATGTCCAGATATTATTAGAATAATTAAATCAAGAAGACTTAGGTGGGCAGGCCATGTTGCACGAATGGGAGAGGAAAGGGGAGTTTACAGGATTCTTGTTGGGAAACCTGATGGTAAGAGACCAGTAGGAAGGCCAAGACAAAGATGGAGGGACAACGTTGAGATGGATTTAAAGGAAATCGGTAGGGATGGAAAAGAGTATAGATCTTGCTCAAGATAGGGACAGATGGAAGGCCTGTGTTGCTGTAGTCATGAACCTTTGGGTTTAAGAAGGTTAGAGAGTTAGTTAGTTAGTTGTACAAAATGGGATATAGTTAATTTATATTACCTAAAGCAAAGCTCAATAAACCTCGGGTAGAATTTAACCTTTGGTGCAACCAATACCTTCAGGCAAGTTAGGAAGATGCCATCTTTTATCCAGCTGAAGATCATTGGATATGTTATGCTGTTATTTTATTTTATCCCTTATATTTACAACATTACTTTTAAAATAAATTACATTTAAAAAGAAATTCAATGCTGGGTCATACATCAAATGATCCACCATCTAATTGTGATATTTTTTTCAGTAAAATAATAAATCACATTGTTTCAGCAGCAGTAGGAGTAGCATGTGGAAAAGTCATTGAAAAATACGTTACCGTCAAATGGGGTTAATCCCGACCATGCAGGGTAAACCTGAACAAAATAGGGTAAAACAGTAATTACTACTGTTGCGGTAATACTACTTATTGTGGTGCTGTTTAAAAATATGTCACTAAAAGCATGTGTTATGACAAACATATTTATGTGCATACAATGCGTGAAAAAATTATGTATTGCATGAACCTGTTTTGCTGTATTTGAGACGCAAATTTTACTGTAAAATTTGCTGTATAAAGTCGGCAGTCCTGGAATGGTATACCATAGCTGAAAGAAAGTGATTTATACTAGTAATTTAAATAGTCATTTAGCAGTGTATGTTGCAACTGTTCTGCATTACTTGAACAAAATGGTATCCATTTTCATCACATTTTGGGGCAATGCTGAACGGACATTAAATGCAGGGTATCCTGAACAACATTTCTATTTCTACCTTGTGTGTGAAATTGTAATTCATTTTTCTTTGTTTCTGCCAATTATTTTCAAATTCTGAGTTACCGGTATTTGTTTTCTTTCAGATTTGAGATTTGTTGACAGACTCTAAAATGGTTCGACAATACAAGAAGAAAGGTGGCCGTGGAAGCCAAAAATACAAAGGAGAAGATCTTCAAAATGCAATAGACTATGTTAAACAAGGCAATACACTTAGAAGTGTTTCAGTAAAATTTCGTGTGTCCTTAGGAACATTACATGCGCACCTGAAAAATCCAAATATTGAGTGCGGTGTTGGTCGAAGGCCTGTGCTGAGTAAAGATGATGAAAGTGCCATTGTTGAGCATCTGTTTGTTATTGGTGATTGGGGTTTCCCATTTGACTCACTGCAGCTGAGTCTTTTGGTAAAGGCGAATTTAGATTCCAAAGGTAATGTTGAGCCAAGGTTTAAAAATAATTTCCCTTGTGAAGAGTGGTCATACAGCTTTTTGGACAGAAACAAACACGCACTAACTCGGAGTTTGCCACAAAACATAAAATTACCCAGGGCAGCGGTTTTGCAAGAAATACTCACTGACTACTTCAATAATTTAGTGAAAACGTTTGATGGTGTACAACCCTGTTCCATGTTCAATTATGATGAGACAGGAATGCACGATGACCCTGGCAGGAAAAGGATGTTTTTCAAGAGAAAAATCGAACGGCCTGAACATGTGATCAACACCACGAAGTCTGTGACATCCGTAATGTTTTGCGGTACAGCCACAGAAGAAATGTTACCTTCATACGTAGTTTACAAGGCCCACGAAATGTACAATGAGTGACGTCAAGGAGGTCCTCATGGTGCATGTTATAACCGTTCTAAATCTGGGTAGTTCGAAGAAACAATTTTCACAGATTGGTTTACTACTGTAGTCGTTCCATGGGTAAGACGAAACTCGAATCGTGCTCCGTGTTACGACCTTACTTATTTTGTAACTTTGCAATGCCGTGTTAAAAAGAAAAATTGATATAGTGTTACCTCAAGTCATTGTTAATGTCCGTGATACTACATGTTGTGATGCAAATATGAACGCGCCAATCAAGGCGTTGTTGAACTAATGTATTCACCTTTCTGTAACTATCAAATGAAGACAGCTCGCTTAAGACAACGAGCATTTATTATGATGTAAATATAGATTTGCCAATCAAAGATTATCCATGTTTGATGAACTAACCTAATTGTAATTAAAAAATGGCGGAACGTTTAAATTTGTATATTTCCAAAATGTAAGATTTTATCAACGTTACAGAAATAATTGTTAACTCAAATGAATATGTAAACTTTCTTTGTAAATTATTAATTGCCAAACTATGTATTTTTCAAATATCTTTCTGTTGTAATTTAGAGTATTGTAATAAGAAATTACCTAAAGACAGGTGTTCGAGGCTGGAACTTTGGGTATAAATACGAAGGAATTTGGTCCGTAAGGAGGTCTGTTCTGGTGTCAGTCTAGGTAGAAGTGAATAGGTGCAAGCCGCTCTTCTTTAAAGACCTAGACTGGCCAAATAGGAACGGTCTAATCTAGGAAGAAGTGAATAGGTGTATGCCGCTCTTCTGTAAAACCTAGGTTAGCCGAATGGGATATAAGTTCCAATTTAGGAAGAAGTGAATAGGTGCAAGCCGCTCTTCTGTAAAAACCTAAATTGGCAATCTCGGGTGATAACTCCAAGTCTAGGAAGAAGTGAATAGGTGTATGCCGCTCTTCTGTAAAACCCTAGGTTTGGGCCACCCTAGTTTGACCTTTCTAGAAAGTTCAAAATTATCTATTAACCATTGATCTCCAAGTTCCAGTTGCGAGTTACCTAACCACTGGCTGTAAACACTCAAGCAGTAAATAAACTTTTCATTAAAACTTCACGACGTTGGTTGGATTTGTTCTGCACCTACCCTGAAGATAGGTTTCAGTGTAGACCCTTAGAGACTCCATGCTCCCGACTATAGGAGTATAGGGTGAGGAAAGTTGCTAGGAAGGTAACAGATCCTTTTTGGCGCCCATCGTGATGGCCACGACAGTTTAGAACTTCAACCAGCGACGTTGGATACTGGGTATACAACGTAGAGGCTCGACAATTGAAGAATCCAGCCAGACGGCTATTACGGAAGAGGTCCTCGTTAGAAGCGAAGTTGCAGTAGCGCCGTAGAAGCTGAAGAATCCTGACCGCTGCAGTTGAAGAAGATGACCAACGACGAGTAGAAGATTACTATAAGAAGCAATAACTTAAACACTTCATTAGTTTGGAAAATATTCTTCAAGAAAAAGGACTTACATTTTAAAAGTGTGAAAACTCAAATATCAGTATTTAGTCATGTCTAAAAGGTATTTAAGGGGGGAACAAAGAAAATTAAACATGGCGACCTTTAAGTGCTGCACTGATGACTCCAAGTCCGAAGAAGGAACTGTCAAATGTCAAGAATGCGAGTGTTTGTTCCACTTGAGTTGTTTGAATATGGATGCCACGAATGAAGATGTTGATAGAACTAGTTTTAAATGCCAAGGTTGTCAAAACAAATCTGAATCTGCGAACCAAATGATAGATTTATTGAAAACGTGGAGACAAGAAGATGAAGAGAAAAGACAGAAAGATGAAGAGAAGAGACAGAAAGAAAGACAAGAAGATGAAGAGAAAAGACAGAAAGATGAAGAGAAGAGACAAAAAGAAAGAGAAGAAGATAGTAAAAAGATGAGAGAATTAATAGAGGAAGTAAGATTAGAGTGTAAGATCAATAAGAATGAGTTACAAAAAACTGTAGAAGAATGCCAAAAGGGAATGAGGGCGGAAATGGAAGAATTTAAACAAGTAATGAGTCAAGAAGTGAAAGATCAGATGGAAGCAACCCAGAAAGCCTTATTGGAAGAAATAGATGAAGAAAAAAGTCAGAGGAAAACAAAAGAAACGGAATTAACAAGCTTATTTGAAAGTTTAAGGCTTGAAACTACCAAGAGCTTGATGGAAGAAAAACTGCAAAGAAGAAAGGAAATGGAAGACGAAATAAAGGAAGTACAATGGCAATTTCACAAAACTTCTAGTGAAATAGATTCTTTGGCCATGAAATTAGAACGTCTACCTTTGAGTGCTAAATCAGTAGACCAAAGTCAGAGGATTTACTCTGCCAATTTGGCAACTCCTATCGCTAGTGTATCTAAGAGGAGGTATACTGAAAGAAGTAACTTCTCATCCTCAAGTGCTACGTCCGACGAAGGTTCGGAGTTGAATAGAAGCCGACGCTCCAAGAAAGTGAAGAAGTCACAAGAATTCTTCAATCACCTTTCGGAAGAAGAGACTAACAACAGAGTTAGGAAATCCAAGTGTCAAAATTTTAGACTGGCAGATATAAAAGCCTTAGAGAAGTTTTCTGGAGAAATAAATTCAGTCTCGGCCGAACGATACATCGAAAGTTTAAAGACCTATCTAGATATAATGCAAGTTTCAGAATTTTACAGGTTGAAAATTTTACCTTCCTTAATGACAGGAAAGGCCAAATCCTGGTTTATAGCAAATGAAAGGAAGTGGAAGAGTTTTGATCAGTTCTGTTATGCATTTCGAAAGCAGTATGCTTCTTTAGAGGCTAAACAACGAGAAATGCAGCTGTTGAGGAATAAGAAATTTCAGAGGTCCCTTGGATTAACGTTAGAAGAATACTGCTGGGAAGTCTATGGAAACTACTGCAATCTGGTGGAAGTAGTAAATCAGGGTGAAGTCTTGCATTTGATAATCAGCCAACTTCCGGTGAAAGTTCGACAACTAGTATTGACTCGAGATCCTAAAACCATGGAACAACTAGCAAATTATCTTAGTCGATATGAAGCTTCCGAACAACTGGAGATAAGTAGGGGAGATAACCCCAAGGTGGAAGACAGAAGGCAGTTTCAACCCAGAGTTAGGCAGACTAATATAGTCTCGTCTAGGTTTAACAACGAAAGTGAAGGAGCGACCAGAACACCTCAGAATCCTAATAGGAAAAATAATAGAAACCAGAGGGGTTACCAAGGCCGGAATTTCTATAGCAACGGCAATAGAAGTCAACCATATAGACGACCATGGAACCAATCCCGTTTCCCCAACAACCACTTCAATAGAAATTCTAATACAAAGGAAATCTCCTGCCAAACTGAAGAAGTCCCGACTGAGTTAAATCCTGTCGCTCCAGCTTGGGAAGGTTCAATGCTCCGAAATCAAAATTTAAACCAACCCTCGTTGTAAATGAAGCTCTCTCATTTACAACGGAAGGGAAAACTGCATCGGAGAAAAATGAGAGTACCGACAATTTCCTCACCGAAGATATTTTAGAAGTATTGCATTTAGAATTAGAAGTCGAAAATGAAGAATGGAAAAAGATAGAAGAACCTGAACATAGGGGAATATTGTCGTCCAAGAAACCAGAAATTTTCGCCCAAATTTTAGGATTAAGAATTAAGTGCACTATAGATACAGGGAGTGAATGCACTATAATGAAATATAAAATTTGGCTTAAGTTACGGGACAGGTTACCCGGACTTAAACTTCAGAAATGTCCCGGAGTGAAACTACGAGATTTTACTGGAAAGGAAAGTTCTAGAATAGTAGGATGTAGAAGAATTCACTTTGAAATTGGGGGATGTGTATTTGAAGATTTGGTCTATGTAAGTCGGAATTTAGATGCTGACTTATTGATGGGCTACCCATTTTTGGAGAAATATCAAGCAAATTTAGATACAAAAAACCAAAGACTGTATTTAATGAAAGAAGGACTGCTGGTGGAAGAAGAATTATTAGGAAGAAATACCTTGACGGGAAAAAATACGTCGGACTTTGAAAACAGTATTAGTCAAGTAATCATTGATGCCTGGATGGCCAATGAAGAAGAAATAAGACAGAAAGCCTATTCTCCTGAGATACTCAACTTTAAAAGGAGACGAAGGAAAGATCAAATGGGAAACCAAATTGTTCCTGGCCTCATATAAACCAAGAACTCAGAACAAGAAAGGCGAGCAAAGCGGATATATTTTGAACATCGGAGATTTAGTGTTAAAAAGAAATCGTAAACTGAGTTCGGCACCAAACAAAGAAATCGCCAAATTTTTCGAATATTTCCTAGGTTCCTATGAAATAATAGAAATAGGGAATAATGTGGCTTTGCTAAGGGATCCCTGGACGAAGGAAGTTTTAGGAAAGGAGAATTTCCACAACCTTAAAAAAATTAATTGTTCAGCCGAACGTAGAAAGGAATTGCTGGAGAAGTGGAGCTCGAGCCGAGGAGGACTGGAACCTAGAAAAACAGAAATTTAATAATAGTGCAGAACCTGAATGAAAAGAAAGACCTTATAAACTAATCACAGGGAACCGAGGATGTTTCCATAAGCCGAGTAAGCGTTATTGCTTGGTAAGCCAAGGAAGGGCTACCAGGGGAAAAGGTTGATTCCCTTACTCTTCGAGGATAGAAGATAAATTGCTGTAACAATTTAAAGGAAGAAATTGTTATTTTAAGAGGCTGAGTCCTCATAGCGTTAGCAAAGATGGCTTGAATTGTAAACGTTTATAAGAGAGGTCAAATAATAAGGAAGAGTGAGAAACTCTTGAATTAAAAAGGTTCTACTGAGAAAAAGAGAGATCAATAATTATTACATAAAGGTCTAGGTCTGGCTCGAAATTCTTTAAAAAGCGAGATTATGATAAACGGTCAAGCATTACGTATCAAGATTGTTAGAGAACTAACATGGCTGAACGACAGAGCTCTGCTATTCAGATACCCAAAGAGTTAAGCTTAGCAGAACTACAAATAGTGGAGGAATTCGACAAGTCCTACAAACAGTGGTTTCAACAATCCAACGCTTGGACTTCTGACAATGAAAGATTAGAGGGATATTTAGAGGATCTTACCAAAAGTTTTACCTCAATATTGATCCAAACTAGGCGAAAGGAAAACGAACGACTACAGGATACCTTTAGGAAGATCGAAGCTGAGCAGAGGCAGCATAGGGCTGAACTAAGAGACATACTAAACAAATTTTCCTCTAGTATTGAGGCAGTCTCTAAGGAAGTTGGGAACGACAAAAACGTTAACAAACTAACCTGTGATGAGCTAGTGGACGACCTTCCTGTTGAAGCTTTGATAACCCTAGTGCGCAAGGAGTTAGTAAACGTCCCTGAACTAATTAATGACCATTTTTATGACGATCAACCTGCCCCGCTAGTTACTAGTCCCCTGAAGGAAGACAAGGTTCCTAAAAAGGATGTCCCTGATTGGCAAGGATGGTTCCTGGAGCTAAGCCCGGAAGTGAAAAGGAACAAGAAGATTTTCCTCCAACTCTTGGCAAAGAAACTAAAGTTAAGTCGGAATGGTGCCAAGCGAGAAATGAAGAAATTGTTTAGTTGGAACAAGATGCGGTTTATTTTAAAGAAAACCTAATTAAAGAAAAAATGGTGATTACTGAAATAGCTTATAACTGAACATCACCTTTACAGGAAATAATTAATCAAGCAACAAATTCTTGTTTAACTAAATGTGTGTAACCTTGATATGTTGTATTTGTTTGTTAATTCTTTAAAAACTGTTGTGTTGAATTGAAAAAAAAAATATATAATAAAAAAAGAAAGCCGTTTAAAAAGTTGTGATCAAATATTATCGTTTGAGAATTGTATGATATGTTGATTTAACAGTTTAAAATTTGAATATAAAATTGTATTTAAGACATGTACTTAATTGAAATCTAACCATATAATTTCTAGTGTTGTGTTATAAATGTTGATAAAGCATTAATATTTGGGAAACAATATGATTATTAGTTGTACTGAACTAATCATTTAATTTGAAATAATAAACGCAATTGGTGTATATATATAAAAAAAAATGTATAAGAAAGGCAAAGAGTTTAGAGAAAGAAAAATTTGTTTCACTTTCGTTTCTCAAATTTTCCTTTAAACTACAGAGGGGGGAACCTGTTACGACCTTACTTATTTTGTAACTTTGCAATGCCGTGTTAAAAAGAAAAATTGATATAGTGTTACCTCAAGTCATTGTTAATGTCCGTGATACTACATGTTGTGACGCAAATATGAACGCGCCAATCAAGGCGTTGTTGAACTAATGTATTCACCTTTCTGTAACTATCAAATGAAGACAGCTCGCTTAAGACAACGAGCATTTATTATGATGTAAATATAGATTTGCCAATCAAAGATTATCCATGTTTGATGAACTAACCTAATTAGTAGACCTAGTGGCCCGGTACCAAGTCAACATTTGGGGCTCGGTGGGGCTCGCAGTGTTGACAACAGTTTACTCGAAAAAATCACCAAGGTTTTTGGTCTAACCTAACCTAAAAAGCAAGGAACTGACAATTTTGCTTGAGAGTTCACAAACCGGAAGTGGGGCTCGATCGCCTTAATGGATTTCTCTCGTAAGGCATGTGTTGCCAACTCCTTACCCGAAAAAATCACCAAGATTATGACGCTCGTCGTAGCTTTTTATGATGTATATTTTGAGAGCAGAGTTGGCAACACTGTGGGGGCACTGTAGCTTTTTATGAGGGGGGTTTATTGCTTTCTGTTTGCATCTGGCAACACTACCGTAGATTGACAGTATTGTTAACCTACTGGGTTTTTTCACTGTAAATTTTCATCAAAGGACCTGAGGGGTCCATGTATTTTTTATGTCTGCCAACACTGTTGGGGGCCTAGTGTTGGCGACACTGTGGGTTTACTGTAGCTTTTTATGAGGGGGGTCTATTGCCCTCTGTTTACATCTGGCAATTTTATTGGATGTTTTTTTTTTTTAGGCTCGTTGGTGTTACCTACCCATCCGAAGAAAATTCCACTATATGATCTTTCACAGGTTAAGCTAACCTACAAATAGGAATTGGCAGCACCGACGAGTCTTGAATTATTATTTGAGGCTCGTCGGTGTTGCCTACCCACTCTACAAAAATTCTACTATATGATATTTTGAAACTTTTGAATGCAACTTATCGTAATTTTCCAACTGTGGGACCAAATGTTTATATATCGTGACTTTTGTAAACCTCTTTCGGGAACAATGTGTCGCACACACACACGTGCGCGCGCGTGCCTGTATTGTGACGCAAGCAAACAAAAAAAAACTTTGCGTGTCATTACAAAAAACACTTTGACCGTATTCTTAAATAACTAACAAAGACAATGAATCTTTTTGGCTTCCGCAAACAGATCAACATGGAGACTGCACCGCCAAATTCCAATAACCTCTTACCTTCCGTGTTACCTAAACTCAACGGTCTGTTGATCATTCACCTCAACAGCATTTGGACGAAACTGAATGACGATGTGGGCAAGATGTTTTATGTTTTTAATAACAATTTACATTTCTACGAAATTCCGATCGACGGGAAACTTCAAATCACCGTGAATCCGGAAAACGCAGGCGAAATCAAAATTTCTACCGGCAAGAACATTTTTCGAATCAAGCACGACAAGATGCTTTCTAACATTACGTACGATGTGTCTGCAGGAGATTATTTTTACATGGAACTCCTCGGAGATTACGACAAACTCATTCCTCTCTTCGTAGAATTACGAATCGTCTATCCTATTATAAATAACCGTTAACCAAAAATGCCTAACGACATTTTCGGCAACACCAAGCGTGTAGACCACGCAGAAGAGATTCTCATGTTGGACATTCGAGTTAAGAAGTTGAGGACCGATTTGATCGCTTTGCAGGAAACCTTAAACAAAAGTTTAGAGTCGGAAATCGCTACGCTCCAAACGCAATGTCTCGACCCCATTCTGAAAATCGATTCCGAACTGAAAACGCTCATAAAAAATTATGTCGACGTACCTTCTTACGACAGCGTTCAAAATATACAGTTGAGCGTGGATTCGCTTCAAAATGATTTGGCCAAATTACAGCAATTTCAATCGAAAAATGAAGATTTGGAAAAATTGAAACTCGAAATCGAAGAACGAACTTCCGCAATAGAAAAGAATTTCTCCGAACTTCAAACCGTGGTGAACGATATAGATGCAGAACGCTTGCATGTCGTCGTTTCCAAATTACAAGAAGAATTCACCAGCACGTTGGAAGAAATTAAATCCAAGTTGCAGACTTTGGAAGATACAATGACGAACCTACCATCGTCGGACGAACTGCAGGTCATCGGTAAAAGCGTCGCGAACATAAAAATTCAATTGGAGGCCTATCAAGATTTCGAACACATTCAAACCACCATCGCTACGCTTCAGGCGTCCTTGGAATTGATCAACGAAGAAATTAAAAATATTCACGCTGAAGCAAGAGCGTTGACGAGCATTCAAGACACGCTGAGCACGGTTCAGCAGAAGATCGAATATTTAGAAAATTTAAACGTCGAATCCAATCTCGCTCATTTTCATCACGTACTCGACAACATACAGGGTGACTTGGAATCGTTACGGACGAGCGTACCTTCGAGCGAAGATTTGGAAAAATTGAAAACGGCGGTGACGGCACTATCCGATTCGAGCGACATCAAAAGTTTATTGAGCGATCTCGAGAGTAAAGTGGCCAATCTCCCCACCTCCAAAGAATTGCACGCTTTGAAAAGAAACATATCTCGAATGCTGAAACGACTAGAAACGGAAACGGCGAACGTGGAACAGATTCGAGACGAAATTAGTTCGCTGGTGTCGACGCTGCCCACTTCGCAGAGCGTCGCCGACCTTCACGCGCAGTTTACAGAGATGCGAAGCATCGTGAGCGATCTTACCGAGAAGAGCTCGAAATTGAATCAAGTCGAGAACCTTCAGAACATCGTCGTCAACATCAGAGATCAAGTTGGAGTGCTGGAATCCACGCAGGAATCGACGCTGGCCTCTTTCGGTGCCAAGTTGCAAGAACTCAACGAAAACTACAAGCAGTTGAACGTGGAAGTGAAAATCAAACCGTCGTTTTCTGCCGTAACGGATACCATAATCGAGCATTTGCTACCCATCGAAAATAAACTCGGACACGTTCACAGCAATCTGCTCGGCGTCGACACTAAATTCGCTAAACTGCATTCTCTGCAAGCCATCGAAATCAACAGCATACCCAATCAACAGAGAATCTCCACGTTCGTCGAAGGTAACAAACTGTACATGTTGCATCCTTATCATCCGTACTACAAGTTTCTCCTCGATGGCACGATTCAGATAAACGAATTTTCGTACTGGTCTCACGGCAGAAAAGCTAGCGTTCCCACCATGACCTTGATATCGAATCGTGGTGTCCAGAAAGCGGGAAACATTCCTCTGGCACGTTGGAACGAAACGCGCAACATATATGAAATACACGAAGACGAAGATCTCACCGTTTTCGACGTGAGTGCCGGCGATAAGCTGATCATTCAAAACACGAGCGAAGTGCCACCCTCTTTGAATCCCATCACGCTTGTGCTTCTCTTGAAACGTAATCTCTAAACAAAAAAATGTCTAGGCAAGCCATCGTCGAAGAATTGCATAAACCTGCACGCCGCAACTACGAACGTTTGGCTGTGGTAACCAAGGGCATCGACGACCTCTGGCAAAGCGACCTCGTGGAGATGAGTAGCGTCAATTTGAAAAACGTACATAAATTCAACAAGGGCAACAAGTACCTTCTCACCGTCATAGACACGTTTTCGAAATTCGCATGGGCTCTACCTTTGAAGGCGAAAACGGGAACGTGCGTCACGGAAGCATTCAAATTAATTTTTCGTGAAAGCGGCGGCAGACAACCACGGTTTCTGCAAACGGACAACGGTAAAGAATTTTACAACGCCGTATTCCAAAAGTTTATTCAAAAACACAAGATTCGACATTATTCGAGCTTCAGTCACATCAAAGCCAGCATCGTGGAAAGATTCAATCGAACCTTGAAAACACACATGTGGAAACGATTCACGCTTCGGGGAAATTACAAATGGGTCGACATCCTGCCGGAACTCGTCGACACCTATAATGATACAGTACACAGAACGATAGGCATGAAGCCAGCCGACGTTACCAAGTCCGACGAGCGGCGTTTAATTTCTACCGTTTACTGTCCAAAGTACACACCCACGACAAAAAAAGCTAAATACAAAATTGGAGACCAGGTGAGGATCAGCAAATTCAAACGCACCTTCGAGAAGGGATTCACAAAAAATTGGAGCACGGAACTCTTTACGGTGGTTCGAGTTCTACCTGGAAACCGACACACGTATATAATAAAAGATAGTAGCGGCGAGATTTTGAAAGGAAGATTTTACGAAGAGGAACTCTCTAAAACGAAACACCCCGACACGTACCTCATCGAGAAAGTATTGCGTAGGAAAGGTGACAAACTTTTGGTCAAATGGCTGGGACTTCCGGAAAAGAGTTGGATCGACGCGGACGAAGTGATCTTGTGAGTACGTGGAACGTGGTGAAGCGTCTACCGGATCCGGAAAGTCAAACGAAGAAAAAGAACGGCGAGTTGCTTCCCGACAGCATCCGCTGTCTGATCGTAGGTCCTTCGGGGTGTGGGAAAACGACACTGCTCGTGGACAATTTTCTCCTCGCACCGAATTGGTTAGATTGGAAGAACAGGCACCTGTACGTGTTCTCGAAAAGTTTGGAGCAATCCAAATACCAGCAACTGATGAAACTGTACGATGGTCTGGACATTGCAACGTTCGCCTCGGAAATAAAACCACTCGACGATTGTCGTGAAAATTCAGTTGTTGTGTTCGACGACGCCATCCTGGAAAATCAAAATGAAATTCGCAACTTTTTCACGCAAGGTCGTCACAAAGGAATGGATTGTTTTTACCTAGCTCAAACGTTTTCCAAAATAGTTAGTGCGCGACAACGCTAATTTCATATGTTTGTTTCGTCAAGATCACACCAACCTCAAGCACGCGTACGATGACTACGTAGGCGGAGACATGAACTACAATCAATTTTCGGAAGGCTGCTGCTCTACTTGCTGGAACGGTGACGATTTCGGATTTGTGACGATCGACATGACGAAGAAACCCAACGACGGAAAATACAGAAACAAAATCAACGACTTTCTAAACGTTGCAACGTTGTGAGAAACAACGTGTATAAATAACGTCATGACGAAACGAAAAATCGAGGACGAAAATCTCAAGCTTCGCGATTACCTCGCGAAACGCTTCAAAGGTTGGAAATCCGAGAATCGCGGATTCTACGAAGAGAAGAAACGTCAGGATCAACCTGTGATCGATGCCATCAGCAGTCTAGGTAAAGAAATTAAAAGTGTCACGGAACAAATATAAAAATTTGATTAATGAACTCGTACCGCTCGCAGCTAAAAGTTACGCCGTACCCACGCCTATTTCGAGCATTCCTTCGACGCCGTTCGAACTGAAGGATGCACCGGCACGACGTCGAGCCATAGGCAGCACGTCGTCTTCGGATAAAATCGAGTTGGGACCTTTGGCACGAGACTACCTGAGTACGGGGAAATTCGATAAGGATGAAGTGTTCGGATTGTATCCCAGCATGGAAACCAGCGAAGGCGGTGGTGTGGTGTGGAAGATTGGGAAATCGAAGGTGACCTTCGAAGGCAACGACATTAAAGTTAATTTAGGCGACAAGGATAGTTGGAACAGGTATCCGGGTACGGTGGGACTGTGGGAACTCGTCGCCAAAAAGCAGCCGAAAGATTACACCGACGAAGATTACCAAAGTTACAAGGAAATTCTGATCATGACGGATGCCTTGTACCAGAACAACGACGCCTCGCAGAATAGGGTGAAATCGAGCAGCGGCGAGAAGTACAGGAATCTCATCAAACCGATTTGGAACCAGGTCAAAACAGGCAGCGGCGTCAAACGCTACAACACGTTACCCAAAGAATTCGTTTGGGTGGACGACGTAAGGAAGCTCGTGGACCGATTGTTGGTGATAGCCGGCGAAGAGAATGCAGGCAACCGTAATTTCTACAACGAGAAGGTTGGCATCGTGGACATGATCAGCACGAAACTTTCCAACTTCATCGTGAACGACGACAAGGGCATAGGTTACCTGATCAAAATCATCAACACGCTGCCTCCGAAATTTTGGAACGTGGCCGAAGGAAAGGGACTCGTGAACGACATCATCAACAAGTTACCTTTCGAGATGCATCTACCTGGCTACCAGTACTGCGGACCGGGTACCAAACTTGAGAAAAAATTGGAGAGAGGGGACAAGGGTGTGAATCCGTTGGATGCCGCATGCAAAGATCACGACATCGCCTACAACACCACGCAGACGGATCTGGATGCACGTCACGAAGCAGACAGAAAGTTAGAGCACGCAGCTTTCGAAAGGTTCGTGAGCAGAGACGCATCACTGGGTGAACGGGTCGCCGCACTGGGTAGAGTCCAGCGCAGATAATTCTGCCGTGCGATGCGCGAAACAACTAAAGAAGCAGTGTTGCTAATGGAGCAGATAGAAAAATCGCTGCAGTGCGCCAATGCACAGCTGTTACGTACAACAATAAAATTAGAAAATTCAGGTCTATCTAACGTTGAGTTTTAAACGTCATGCATTATACCAGGACTAGGATTAATATGTACTAACAAGTGACTTTGTATGTAGCTACATACATATGGACTAAAAATTCGCAAAATATGAACTAACACATAAGTAAAATTACCAAAAATGCTGCAAAGAAGACTTCTTCATACGATTCCTTATTTGAGTAATTTCAAACAAAATAAAAAAATATATATATTATTTTTCATTGCATTAATGCACTGGTGGCGTTTTAACTTTTCACTTCCAAAACCCGTATACACTGGTATGGAACTGCAACGGCAGATAATAACATGCCAACGTGTTAAACCGCTACAATTGCACCATAACACTCCTCCTGAAGCAGTATTATTATTTCCTCTCTGAGATCGGCAACAGTCGGTTGCCTTTGTTGTACATTTACAAAGGATGCCGGCTTCCACAACAATAACAAGTACATATACTGCCACTAGACGATAAGCTGCGCGGCTTTTTCTTTTGTTATGAACCAGGGCCGGCGCTAGTCATTTTGCCTCCCTGGGAGGTGGCGGCAGATGTCGCTCTATTTCAACCCCCCCGGTCATTACGCAGCAACAGAAAATTGAAAATCAATATATTCCTAACTAAAACATCAAAATATAAAATAAATAATAAGACTTCTTATGCTATTTCAATACTATTCAGCGCAAAAGAATATCTCGCTCGATCACAGTTTTCAATAGGCTTATCACCCATCAAAGCATGGCAATTTTAACACAGAAAACAATATGTATCGCATTAAGCAGCAAAAATAACAGCCTCCTCTATGCAATTTCTACAAGAACACGTGCCGGAGCCAGAGTTGAAATGATGTTGGAGCTACATAATTTATTTATTTTGAATAATTCCAAAATTATGAAATATGAACAATTTGTTGCTGCTGTTCGCTGCTCTCTTGCCAAAATGCTTTATTGGGATGCTAACACCATGACTGGCTTCCTCCTTCATGAACTCGTGCACGTTGCTTAGAATTTCCCGAGCTTGGCTATGCAAGGTTTTTGATTTCAACTTCGACAGAACTGGAGGCATTATGGAATTTAACGTTCATTAGCAAACACACACTTTTACATACACACACGCAATACACGCACACAACATCAAACCGGTCAAATACTTAGTATAAAATAAAAATATGGTGTTTCCAATCCAACAAAACTCACCGCCACTTTACCTGCCTTTTCCCCTTCCATGACAGAAATAGTACTTCATTATTACAGTTGGCAACACTAGTTACTAGCTAGCCAATAAACATGCACTGCATAAAAAAAGCAAGCACTACGCCGTGCTATATTGCCACATTAGCGTCCCTACCGAACGGTAGGAACCGCGAGCTGGAGCGCTATTCAATTGTTTTCAATGATGTTTGCGCGAGTGTGTCCAGGAATGGAATGACAATGTAGCAACAATAGCAAAGATTATCGAGCAGGGTAGAACACATGATGCTAAGAGAGAGGGAGACGAAACGAAAATTCGTTTCTACGCAACGGCAAATTTACGTGTGTGGCACTCTACCACCATCGCCATGAACACGAAACAAAAATTGGGGTGGGGTATATAAATAACATAGAGTGAAAAATAATAATAATAACAACATGTCTCGTATAACTGATTTGCCGCCCGAGCTACTATGTAAAATATTTAAACACGCAGTAAACGGAGATTGTAAGGATGTAGGGAAACTTGTAATCATAGCAAGAACGACGCCGGAATTTCGCATCCCTTGTGAAATGGTTCTCAAGGACCATCTTCGGGGGATCAGCGGCCTGAGGTGCAGTGATCTCAACATTCTGCTTTCGGCTGCAGGGGAAAAATTGAACGAGAGGTCGGACGAACTGCACGAGGCGATGCAGGGAAGAAGACGGTACACAGTAGATTGGTACAAGTCTATGCAGGAGAAGGAAGATATCATTACGCACATCATCGCATTTTCCGAAGCACGGACTTTCTTCCTCTGTTAAAAAAAATAATAATATATATACGTGTCAAAAAAAAAACAACTTGAAGTTGGCAATAGAAAAATTTATTCCACACTTAGAGCACAGTTTGGTCGCACATATTCGCTTTCCCGGCACACAAGTACGACAGTGCCTTTGAAAATGTTTACTTGACACAGCAATTTGGCACGTAGGGCAATTTTTTTACATGAACGCATAATGCAGAGATTTTTTGGGGGTATGTTATTTAATACCAAATGCTGTGCAATGCAAAATATAATTGCTCACTTTTTTAACTATTTTCTATGACCTTATTTGGGTTTTTTTCGCCAAATTATATGCTTCTAGTCTCCTATACAATACAATATACGTACAATATTGTCAACAGTATTATATTTCAGCAGGTCGCTTGTCACCTAAACACTACAGCTCACAGGTCGGGAAAATCTGACATGAAAGCAGATAATACGCTTAAGTTTTATTTATATATAATTTTCACGAACATACAATATTGTCAACAGTATTATATTTCAGCAGGTCGCTTGTCCCCTAAACACTACAGCTCACAGGTCGGGAAAATCTGACATGAAAGCAGATAATACGCTTATGCCTTATTTATATATAATTTTCACGGGGCGTACAATATTGTCAACAGTATTATATTTGAGCAGGTCGCTTGTCGCCTAAACACTACAGCTCACAGGTCGGGAAAATCTGACATGAAAGCAGATAATACGCTTATGCCTTATTTATATATAATTTTCACGGGGCGTACAATATTGTCAACAGTATTATATTTCAGCAGGTCGCTTGTCACCTAAACACTACAGCTCACAGGTCGGGAAAATCTGACATGAAAGCAGATAATACGCTTATGCCTTATTTATATATAATTTTCACGGGGCGTACAATATTGTCAACAGTATTATATTTGAGCAGGTCGCTTGTCGCCTAAACACTACAGCTCACAGGTCGGGAAAATCTGACATGAAAGCAGATAATACGCTTATGCCTTATTTATATATAATTTTCACAGGGCGTACAATATTGTCAACAGTATTATATTTCAGCAGGTCGCTTGTCCCCTAAACACTACAGTTCACAGGTCGGGAAAATCTGACATGAAAGCAGATAATACGCTTATGCCTTATTTATATATAATTTTCACGGGGCGTACAATATTGTCAACAGTATTATATTTCAGCAGGTCGCTTGTCACCTAAACACTACAGCTCACAGGTCGGGAAAATCTGACATGAAAGCAGATAATACGCTTATGCCTTATTTATATATAATTTTCACGGGGGCGTACAATATTGTTAAGAGCGTTAGTTTTTGTAGAGCTCTCTTTTTCCATCTTTCCTCTATACAGTGAAGCTGTAGAAGACACAATTAGCTAACCTAGCATACAACATACCTTCCTAATTAATATGGATATTGTCACACATTCCTCTTATTTTATACTGTTGTAAATAGAAAAGATTATGTACGGTAAATGTTTTGTACATTATAAGAAAAAAAATGCAAAATATCCCCCAATTTTAATTCGAATTTTATCGAATTTTTACATATTTCCACGCCGCCACATATTGTCCTATTTGCTTCTTTTACTTGCCTTGCTTAATTAACTCTCGCTAATTAGCATTTTTTTGGAAGAAGTCAACTAGAACAACATATGGCGGTATGAGAAATATGCAAATCAAAGAACATTTTAGCAATATAGGGGCCCTAGCAATTAGCTTTATCGACTAAGAGTACTCTTTTAAACGTCTTCTGCTGATCGTATTACTACGCGAGGACGTTTAAAATTTTTGGGTGTTGAAAAAGTTTGACCCTACTTTTTATTTCTATTGTTTGCTAATAGATGGCGCTGATAGTACCCCCTCCCCTCCCTCTCCCCTCTTCTCCTCTGCTGTATAACAAATAGCACAAACATAAAAATCAAGATTTTGGAGAGCAAAACATAAAATTTGCATGCATCTGATGTCGAACCAGGAACTTTTATCTTTCGGGGAGTCAACATTATTTTTTTACTCAGTCGTCATATAACATGAACACACGCAAATATTCACATGTGCTTTTTATTATTTTGTGTTCGGTAAGTACAAGTATATTCTTACATAAATTATTGTTTAATTTAATAAATTGTAAAACTCGGAGCCTGCTATACTAACACTCCTTCTGTCTATTGAAAACGAATGTTGCGTGCATGCGGAAATAACACAGAAAAAAAAGCGGATGGAAGCAATTTAAAATCAGTGGAGCAAGGTCAGTATTACGAGAACGTAAAAACACGTGCTTTCATTCAACTTCGAAAAATAAGAATAAATGTGTGCATACAGAACACATATGCTTTCTTTTCACAGTTGTAAAAACATATAAATTGTACATGAAGTAAGTTACGGGAAGGCTCTCTCTTTTATGTCTGTGTATATGTTGTACAATTAGGTACAAGTTGTTGTACAATTAGGTACAAATTGTTGTACAATTATTTTCCCCAGTTGTCCAGTTGGAGTTGGGGGGCATAACACTAGTACTATTTGTAATTACAGTGCTTACTCATGTATTTTGTTTAATATTTTATTTCAAATTCACTGTCAGAAACTAGTGTTACCTACTCTGTTGGTTGTCACTGTCAAGCTTCCAGTATTCGTACAGCGTAAAAAGCTATAACCCCCCTCTCAAAATATATACATTGTATACGCCAAGATGCTCAATAGCCTAGCAACACATCATGAAAAAACATGCCAAGAGGACCCAGTTGGTTTATAAGTCAGTGCCGCCAATTCCTATTTGTAGGTTAGCTTAGCCAGTGAAAGATCATATTGTTACGATATAGTAGAATTTTTGTAGAGTGGGTAGGCAACACCGACGAGCATCAAATGATGATTTCAAGCCTCAAATAATAATTTCGAGCCTCAAAAAAAAAACATCCAATAGAGTTGCCAGATGTAAACAAAAAACAATAGACCCCCCTCATAAAAAGCTACAGTAAACCCACAGTGTTGCCGACACTAGGCCCCCAACAGTATTGCCAGACATAAAAAATACATGGACCCCTCAGGTCCTTTGATGAAAATTTAGTGAAAAAAAACCCAGTAGGTTAACAACACTGTCAATCTACGGTAGTGTTGCCAGATGTAAACAGGGGGCAATAAACCCCCCCTCCTCATAAAAAGCTACAGTAAACCCACAGTGTTGCCAACTCTGCTCTCAAAATATACATCATAAAAGGCTACGACGAGCGCCACAACCTTGGTGATTTTTTCGGGTAAGAAGTTGACAACACATGCCTTACGAGAGAAATCCATTAAGGCAATAGAGCCTCACTTCCGGTTTGTGAACTCTCAAGCAAAATTGTCAGTTCCTTTGCTTTTTAGGTTAGGTTAGACCAAAAACCTTGGTGATTTTTTCGAGTAAACTGTTGTCAACACTGCGAGCCCCACCGAGCCCCACTTCCGGTTTGTGAACTCTCAAGCAAAATTGTCAGTTCCTTGCTTTTTAGGTTAGGTTAGACCAAAAACCTTGGTGATTTTTTCGAGTAAACTGTTGTCAACACTGCGAGCCCCACCGAGCCCCAAATGTTGACTTGGTACCGGGCCACTAGGTCTACTCTAATTGTAATTAAAAAATGGCGGAACGTTTAAATTTGTATATTTCCAAAATGTAAGATTTTATCAACGTTACAGAAATAATTGTTAACTCAAATGAATATGTAAACTTTCTTTGTAAATTATTAATTGCCAAACTATGTATTTTTCAAATATCTTTCTGTTGTAATTTAGAGTATTGTAATAAGAAATTACCTAAAGACAGGTGTTCGAGGCTGGAACTTTGGGTATAAATACGAAGGAATTTGGTCCGTAAGGAGGTCTGTTCTGGTGTCAGTCTAGGTAGAAGTGAATAGGTGCAAGCCGCTCTTCTTTAAAGACCTAGACTGGCCAAATAGGAACGGTCTAATCTAGGAAGAAGTGAATAGGTGTATGCCACTCTTCTGTAAAACCTAGGTTAGCCGAATGGGATATAAGTTCCAATTTAGGAAGAAGTGAATAGGTGCAAGCCGCTCTTCTGTAAAAACCTAAATTGGCAATCTCGGGTGATAACTCCAAGTCTAGGAAGAAGTGAATAGGTGTATGCCGCTCTTCTGTAAAACCCTAGGTTTGGGCCACCCTAGTTTGACCTTTCTAGAAAGTTCAAAATTATCTATTAACCATTGATCTCCAAGTTCCAGTTGCGAGTTACCTAACCACTGGCTGTAAACACTCAAGCAGTAAATAAACTTTTCATTAAAACTTCACGACGTTGGTTGGATTTGTTCTGCACCTACCCTGAAGATAGGTTTCAGTGTAGACCCTTAGAGACTCCATGCTCCCGACTATAGGAGTATAGGGTGAGGAAAGTTGCTAGGAACGTAACATCCGTTTGTATTGATTGGTGACAATCTATGATCACATTTTTCGCCTCGCGTTCTTGACATGTGCAAAAAACTGAACATTCGTTACACTTGTTTACCACCAAACAGTACCGATCTCACACAGCCACTTGATGTGGCCGTGTATGGGCCTCTGAAGAAGGCATGGAAGGAAGTGCTACTCACATGGAAAAGTGGTGCTGGTAGAACATGCTCATCTATTCCAAGAAGTATTTTCCCATCACTTCTGAAAAAGTTGCTGTCCGTTGCCAAACAGAACATGTCCCAAAATATGATTAAGGGATTTCAAACTGCAGGGATTTTCCCACTTAACCCTGCTTCTGTCCTAAAAAATATTCCAGCATCTTCAGAAGAGCCTCAAGGTACCAGTAGCTCAAATGTAGATGGAAGTACAGCTGGTCCTTCTACCGGTACTGGTAATCAGTTTTCTCCTGCTGTATCCAGTGTACTTAAAGACATGCTCAAATCACTGTGTTATGGTGAAGACTTCCAGAAAAAAGATACAGTTATCTCCTGGCATGAGTGTAAGTGGAACTTGTCATGAGACAAGTGATAATGACTCTCCTCCCTGTGCAAATGAAGTGACTGCAAATGCTGAAGAAAGTGATGAAGTACCGATACTATCTCTTGGTTCAGGTAATGAGAGAAGTGAACCATTTGAAGAAAATGACCCTTCACATGAAGAAATTTTTGATGATTACCAACAACAAACTTATAAAGGTGGAGAGTGAGTTCTTGAGAAATATGCTGGAAAGAAGTCTGTGAAACACTTTGTGGGGGAATAATTCTTGAAGCTTTCCTGGCGGCGAATAGTGAAGAGGTTTTCTCTGGCAATCAGCCAGATGATTTCCAGAAAGGCTTCCGAGCTTTCGAGAGCTGTCACTCATCTTCAGGGAATGAAGTTATATGTATTTAGTGTGGGAGGGGTCCGGTGTAGGTGGCGGGCTAATCAGGTGGCATTTCTCAGACATCCTCGCTCCCAGTCGACCATCGCTAACCAGGCTGGGTCCAGTTCGAGTCCCGGTCCCTGTTCAGGTTGTACTTTTCCCCATGTATGGCTATTGCTTCTTTGATGAGACGGTCCCAGTAATTTGATGATTTATTGATGATCTTGGTGGTTGTGAAATCAATTCTATGGCCCTCCTGGATTGAATATTCTGCTAACCCTGATTTTTTGGGATGAAAATTCCTTATGTAGCTGGTGGCATGTTCTTTGCAGCCCTGTTTGATTGTCCTCCCCATTTGTCCAATGTAGGCTTTACCGCAGGCACAGGCCATATGGTAAACCCCGAGTGTCTTCTGTCCTAGGTGGTCTTTGGGGTTTCGAAGTCTGCTTCTGACTTTCGATGGCGGGTTGTGGATTGTCTTGATGTTCTGTTTTGAAATAATGCAGCTGATGACTGCAGAGAGGTTACCGGTGTATGAGACGATGGCTGTCTTCTTGTCTTCGTGGTCATCAGATGGATCCGGGTTTGTTCGTTGGTTGTTCTTGTGTGTTACTTTCTTTAGCATCTTGTTGATAATGCCTTCACTGTGCCCATTCTGTCTGAAAGCTGTACGCAGGTGTCTTATTTCCTCATGAAGGTGCTCTGCGTCGCTGATGGCGATGGCTCGTGAAACAATGTCAAGAGTACTGTTGATATGTTGGAGGCATGTATCTGCAATAGAGCAAAATGGCATTCGGGCTGCCATGTGGAAATATGGTAAACAAATTAACATTAGAATCCTACATTTATTATTTTATTAGGTGTACCTATGTTTAGAATCTTTATTAGTTACAAAAATAAAAATGTGAAAAACATGTATACTAAGAAGTGTAAAAAAAACTTTTTCACATTTTCTCCCGAGTTATTGATAAAAAGTAAAGAATAATAATAAGTTTGTAAACAAACTGTCAACCCCATTTTGGAGTTTTTATCATAAATCCCCAGAGTTTGTAGTGAGAAGGATGTGCTTGCATAGCCTGACACTGTTTCTTCAAATCTTGTTGTGCACTTGAAACTTTCAAGAGGAGATTCTGCTCCAAATTTAGTCTATTTCGGTACACCATGGATGAAGAACCCAGGGTGGCAACAAACAAGCAGAAATAAAATCTCCTGACTTTTCCAGGTTTTCCAGGACAAAATTTACATTTTCTTCCTGACAATTATAAACCAAATCCATGTTCCTGCAAATGGAAATAAGAAAGTCATACCGATCCAGGTATGTATTGTATTAAGTACCCATATTAGCTTCCATGAAATGTACTTCATTTCCCTATGATTTGCATTCAAACTGCAAATTTTGAATTTTGAAAATTATTACAATTCACAAGCTAGGAAGGGATTACAGGATTTGGTAACAGTATGGTATAGTGAAAACACATTTCTTCAAATTTACAGGAGAAACTACTTACGGAACTGAGTTTCTGTAGAATTTTCGAAGCTCGTGAAAAGTGTTTTCTCCATTCGTTCAACTTATTCGGCCGGTAAATCATGTATTTTTCGACATAAACGTATCTCTGATGCACAATAGCTCGTCGATTACGTGAATCACATGTTCCGTGCGCTCGATTATGTAACCCCCTGTTAGTGTAGCTGTAGCAACCACGCGGTAGTTTTACAAGATGATGTGTGAAGGTTGCATTGTGAATTTTTTTTCCCAATTTAATTTTCTGTTTGCCTAACCTAACTGACAGGGTTTCGACCAAATCGCTCCTGTATTGATCAAATTAACACCTTGCGGATAATTTTGGAACAATGTATAGAATGGTCTTCTCGTCTCTATACAGTTTTCGTTGACTTCGAGAAAGCATTTGACTCGGTCAACAGAAATGCAATGTGGAAGGAAGTGAAACGATATGGAGTGCCCACAAAAATTCTTGATCTTATCCGAGAAACTTATCGTGATTATACATGTAGAGTTATACATGAAGGCCGTGTATCTGAACCAATAGATGTGCAGTCTGGAGTGAGGCAAGGTTGTATATTATCACCTACAATGTTCCTGATCGTGATCGATGCAGTGATGCAAAATGTAATAGGAGGGAAAAGACGTAGTATCCAATGGGGATTGAATAACAGACTAGAAGACCTTGATTTTGCAGACGATTTGTGCTTCTTATCTGAAGCACATGGTGATATGCAAACAAAACTAGCAGATCTGATAGAAAGTGCAAAAAAAGCAGGACTTGTGATTAACTCCAAGAAGACCAAGGCACTGAGGATTAACTCCACAAAAACAGACCCGTTTAATATTGGTGAAGAGATTATTGAAAATGTGGATAGCTTTACTTACCTGGGTAGTGTGGTGGCAAAAGACGGAGGGGCGGCACAGGATGTTTCTCAACGAATCCAAAAAGCAAATGGCACCTTTGTGAGGCTCTATCCAGTATGGAAAAACAAGAAGATATCTATGAAGACCAAACTTCGTATTTTCGAAGTAATGTTAAGTCTGTACTGTTGTATGGGTCTGAGACATGGAAAGTAACAAAAACGATTACCTCTAAATTACAGACCTTCATCAATCGCTGCCTGAGAAAAATTTTGAATATCTTTTGGCCAGATGTGATTCAAAACCAAGAAGTTTGGAGAAAATCTGGAGAAACCGAGGTGTCCATACAAATAAAGCGGCGAAAATGGAATTGGATAGGGCATACGTTGAGGAAGGAAAATGAGGCTGTCGAGAGAGAGGCACTAGACTGGAACCCGCAGGGAAGAAGGAAAAGAGGGAGGCCTAGACAGACGTGGCGAAGATCTGTTCACGCTGAGGCCTTGGAGGAAGGAAAGAGCTGGAATGCAGTGAAGAGAATTGCCGTCAATAAAACCAGGTGGAGATGCTTTGTTGATGCCCTATGTTCCACAGGGAACAACAGGAATTAAGTCAAGTAACCTAACTGAACCTAACCTAACCTTCCGTGAATGGTTTGTGGATCAATTTTCACCTAAAAACCTTCGTTGAATAGTTTGTGCGGAATTTTTCGGTTAATTAGTGAAGGTTGCATTGTGATTATTTTTTTCCAATTTAATTTTGTTTGCCTAACCTAACTGAACCTAACCTAACCATCCGTGAATGGTTTGTGGATCAATTTCAGCTTAAAAAACTTCTGTGAATAGTTTGTGCAGCATTTTTTGGTTAATAAGTTTGGAAACACTGCATATCAGCTGACGATAGACAACGTGAGTCAAGATTTGCCCGCCATATTGTAACGAAACGAATCAGCAACGAATAATAAATACTTGTAATGTGAAAAATTACGCTTTTTTCACAGGAAAAAGCGTAATCCCACGTTCAAAAATGTTCTGCTATGCATAACAGGTAAGTACAAATGTAAATAATTAGGAAATAAACTAGTGAAATGTGTTTTCACTATACCATACCGTTACCTGGGATTTTTTATATGTAGCCAGTTTTCAATAAAATATTTGATTATTTTTAAAATTATGACTAAATGAGATTAGTGTGAAGTGTGATTGATGAAAAATAAATTTTGTAATTTTTCAATCTCCTTAGCCTTTTTCGTTATTATATGTTGATATTTCCACTGAGGATTAGAACCCTCTGCTTGCAAGAACCATGAGTGCAGACTTATTTTTTGATGCATTAACCTACTTCTCTTGATTCGTACAAAACAAAGTGTCATATTTCCTTCATTATCAATGGGATGTCTCCTTCAGTACAAACATTCACAGTATATCCAAGTGAAATACTGTGAAACTGCGTACACGCAGTTATACCATTATTGCTGGCGAAAAGGGTATATATGGACGTATTAAAAATCAAAAGCAAGCAATTTATAGAAGGAGAATCTACTTCATTGTACAGGTGCCTGATTTAGCTAATCAAATATTAAAACAGGAACACGCTATTGATAACAGGTTCCAAAAGTTTATACATGAGGGGCATCCAGAAAAAGTTCCAATGGCGTCTGTATGCGACGCTAGTAGTTGGAGTGCAACACGTATATGTAGGCACGAAAAAGTGACTGTAATCTGGTGCAGTCGCAGTGCAACCGTTTTAGGTTAAATATGACAACTCTCACAGTCTCCCACTGACTGCAAGATATGTTAGGTAGAGTACAACACACATAAATTTGCCGTTGCGTAGATACCAATTTTTGTTTTGTCTCCCTCTCTCGTAGTATCACGTGTTCTACCCTGCTCTACAACCTTCGCTATTGTTGCCATATTGTCATTCCATTCCTGGACACACTCGCGCAAACATCATTGAAAACAATTGAATAGCGCTCCAGCTCGCAGTTCACACCGTTCGGCAGGGACGGTAATGTGGCAATATAGCACGTCGTAGTGGTTGCTTCTTTTATGCAGTGCATGTTCATTGGCTAGCTAGTAACTAGTGTTGCCAACTGTAATAATGAAGCACTATTTCTGTCACGGAAGGGGAAAGGCAGGTAAAATGACGGTGAGTTTTGTTGGATTGGAAGCACCATATTTTTATTTCATACTAAGTATTTTACCGGTTTGGCGTTGTGTGCGTGTATTGCGTGTCTGTATGTGAAAGTGTGTGTTTGTTAATGAACGTTAAATTCCATAATACCTCCAGTTCTGTCAAAGTTGAAATCAAAAACCTTGCATAGCCAAGCTCGGGAAATTCTAAGCAACGTGCACGAGTTCATGAAGGAGGAAGCCAGTCAAGGTGTTAGCATCCCAATACAGCATTTTGGCAAGAGAGCAGCGGCTGCGACTGGAGTTCCTGAACGAACAATCAGGGCTATCATGAACGAACGACAATCTCTTGAGATGTCAGAAGGCCCGTCCACATCATTCCACACTCCCGGGAAAGAACGACAAAGACCAGCAACCAAATCGTCAGTGGATGCTTTTGATGAAAACGTTATCCGTAGGCGCATATACGACTACGCTCTGCGTGAAAATGAAGTGCCGACATTGAAAAAATTGCATGTCTAATTACAGGCGGACATACATTTTGCGGGAAGTCAAGAGAGTTTGCGACGTTTGCTGCGAAAGATGGGATTTAGGTGGAGGAAGAGGAGGCTGTCATTTTTGCTGCTTAATGCGATGCATATTTATTTCTGTGTTAAAATTGCCATGCTTTGATGGGTGACCAAGTTCATAGCAAGGCCGGCGGAAGGGGAGGGCAAACCGTGCCACCGGCCAGGGTGGCAAAATTTGAAGAGAAGAGAAAAATAAGCCTATTGAAAACCATGGTCGAGCGAGATATTCTTTTGCACTTAATAGTATTGAAATAGCATAAGAAGTCTCATTATTTATTTTATATTTTGATGTTTTACTTAGGAATATATTGATTTTCAATTTCCCGTTGCTGCGTAATGGCAGGGGGGGGGGTCGAAATGGAGCGGCATCTACCGCCGCCGCCCAGGGAGGCAAAATGACTAGCGCCAGCCCTGGTTCATAGCAAAAGAAAAAGCCGCGCAGCTTATCGTCTAGTGGCAGTATATGTACTTGTTATTGTTGTGGAAGCCGGCATCGTTTGTAAATGTAGAACAAAGGCAACCGACTTTCGCCGATCACAGAGAGGAAATAATAATAGTGCTTGAGGAGGAGTGTTGTGGTCCAATTGTCGCGGTTTAACACGTTGGCATGTTGTTATCTGCCGTTGCAGTTCCGTACCAGTGTATACGGGTTTTGGAAGTGAAGAGTTAGAACGCCACCAGTGCATTAATGCAATGAAAAATAATATTTTTTTATTTTGTTTGAAATCACTCAAATAAGGAATCGTATGAAGAAGTCTTCTTTGCAGCATTTTTGGTAATTTTACGTATGTGTTAGTTCGTATTTTGCGAATTTTTAGTCCATATGTATGTAGCTACATACAAAGCCAGTTGTTAGTACATATTAATCCTAGTCCTAGTATAATGCATGACGTTTAAAACTCAACGTTAGATAGACCTGAATTCTCTAATTTCCTTGTTGTACGTAACAGCTGTGCATCGGCGCACTGCAGCGATTTTTCTATCTGCTCCACTAGCAACACTGCTTCTTTAGTTCTGTCGCGCATCGCACGGCAGAAATATATGTGCTGGACTCTAATCAGATTGTTGCATGCTCAGAATCCAGCATATAGCCACCAGAAATTGTGTGAGATGTACAGGCTGGAAATCGTGAGCCATAGTATGGTCAGACGATGCTGCAGACAATTCATGCAAGACCAATCCAATGTACACGACCCCATACAGCTGAGAACATGTGGGCTCTTTTGTATCACATCATGAGAGACCTTGGACCACAGTCCCGACTTTGCATGTACCAACTTTCACCTTTTTGTTCACCTGAAGAGGTTTCTGGCAGGACAAGGTTTTGACAGTTGCACTCTAGTACAAATAGTTCCAGTCTTTGCTATAAGACACATATGCCACGGCATACAAAATTTAGTGCCATGCTACGACAACTGCCAGAACAAAGGTAGTGATTATGCCAAAAATTAGGTTAGAATGCAATAAATTATTACTGATATTCTTCCTTATATATGCCTAATCGGTAGGGACTTTGATTTTTCGTTTTCTTTTGGTTATTCTTTTTATTTTTTTACTATTCAATGTTATTTTTCCGTGTTCCGTGAGAGTTTGATACCTTGGAAGTTATTTTTTATACCCCCTTTCTAATTTTAAGGTAAAGGGATTTTCGCTTGTATATACTGAAGGGTGAAAAAAGGCGACACACCCAAACATTTTAAATCAATCTCACGTAACAGATAACGATATATTAAAGCACAAAAAATTGGCATTTCTTTTTGTTTTTATTGATAAGTTTCTCAAAATTCGGGTTTTTATTTTAGAACTTATTTCTGCCAAATATATTAAAACTTATACTTCCATTGTGCTTTTAAAACTATTATTTTTGTAGGTCACATGGTCTATCTATTTTTGTGATAGTTTAATATGTTGGAACCCATTTTTGAGGATTTTTTAAAATATTATTTCTAGCTCAATAAATGCCGATGTTACGGCTATCCTGCGACGGTAGGTGAGCACTCTATCTTCGCTAAAATTGCACCACTTCTGGCGACAAATAATGATGATGCGGGCCCATATTACGGTAGATACACACTCGATCTCTTGTCATAACCCTGCCACTTTGCTCTGTGATGCAAATTGTTCTGATAGAAGTTGAAAAAATCATGGGATATGTGTGATTTAATGTGGCTGTCGGGATTATTCCATGTATAACATGGATTATACTTTTCTCTTGGATAATATGTTGGAAAACTTGCATGTTCTACGTGCACAAATATGGCATATTTTATTTTTTAAGACTAAAAAAGACAAGAATGTTGGATTTTGCAGTATTTTTCATCGATAAACCACATTTTTTTAAATTCGTGAGAAATGCGAACAATTCACATTTTATGCCAAATTTGCATCATTTCGCTATTTTCAATGGGTGAAAAATGTGTCCAGACATCACTGCACATTCACAAACACTACTTTGCAGCAATTTCCATTTTTTACTGTTATTGCGTTTGAGGAAAATCAAGGTCCCTACTAATTGGAACTTACTTTCTGGATGTCCCTCGTATAAATCAGTAGATGAAAAGTGAAAATTTAGCAGGGCTGGCAGAGAAATGATTCGAGTAATTATATTAAAAGATTTATTATTTGTATTTTATTTCATAACATTGGACATTAACTTCATTCAGTGACAAATTAATAACCATCTCTCATGAGTTTAAACAGACAGGACAGAGGGGGTCATAAATTGCAATGGGAGTGTTGAGGTTGGGAGTATGCACTTGTCAAATTTGTATAATATTTACCAATACAGGTTTCTGTTTTACTTTTTCATGATATTATTCTTCAACATATATGTCCCTATTTGCTGGTTTCTTCTTGATATCGAAGAATAGTGCAATGTCATTGTAAACGTACACTAACTTGTGCAAAACCAGTATTACACCTGGATGATGAAAGAAAACCTTCGTATGCATTGCTACATTAAGTAAGATTAAATGAGCCAGAAGAGTAATAAAATCTGGCAGCATATTTGCAGTAGTGCAGCGTACTAATAAGGCTCAGTTTATGCATGCAAATTTTGTTGGATGTTCCATTCGATAAACATCATAAACAACAAAAAATGTCATACTGGGACATCCAAGAAACATCTGATTCACAAAAGAGCAATGCATGCCATTTTTGTCTGATGTCGCAGAATGACAAATATCAAACTTCTACGTTCGACAAAAATCGTATGCATAAACAAATCCAAAAAATTTGTTCAATGAAATGTGGTACCACACCAGACAATCTCGGATATACAAGGCTTTGTTTATTCATACGATTTTTGTCAGATGTTGCAATCCGAAGACATCCAACAAAATTCATTTCCACAAGAGTGCCATGCCTGCGATTTTTGCTCCATGCTGTAGTGAGACATTTTGTCGAAGTTCAACATTAATCGGACTGCGATATCTGACAAAAATCGTATGCATCAATGGAGCCTAAAATGTTCAAGCTGTACCACGACATTGTACAAGGACCTGTCCATGGAAAGTGGTCCCCAGTGAGCTTATTTTTAACTAATGCAAAGTATAACATATCCTATATCATTTTAAAGGTGGAAGTCTAATCTTCAAGAATGCAACAACATTTTAAAGGTTTACTCTAAGAGAAAATACCCAAAGTAATGTAAAATTGGTACATTTGAATAACAAATTACAAAGAAGCAACCAACTGTGCATGTTTAAGTGAAGATACCAGGAATTTGAAGTTTCAGTAGGTGAGTACAACAAATTATAACTTTTAAGATCTTACTGTAGCATCCGGCACTGAATAATTATTAAAGTTTTAACAACTCTTAGCATAATTTTTCAATGATCATGAATTGTTGTATGCAAAGCAGATTCATGATGGTTAAGTCACGTGAAGTTAGATGTAGTCTGCTAATTATCTCTTGTGGTAGTTCTAAATTCTAAAGGTCCCGGATGCTACAAATGTAACCTGTAGCATCCGGCACCTTGCTACAAATACAACTAATAAGCCTCTGCACCTTTTTTTAAAATTGTTAGGCCTACTTTCCATTGTTTCTGTTTCAAGTAGTCCTATTGAATTTTGTTTTAATTTAGGTAGGCCTACATTGTTTGAAAATTATTTCCATGAAAAATATAAAAGGTTTCACTTGCATTACTTACATAGACCTAGATCTTTATTTGAACATGGGTAAGCTAGTTTTGAAATATAACAGTAGGCCTAATGAATACTTTAAAATTTAACAAATCTTGGCCTACACAAAATAAAATGAACTCTCTTAAGTAACCTAACATAATACACTCAAAACTTGGGAGTGATTTCATATAAGTATGACACAGGCTAAATTACTCTGGGGCCAGAATTGAGTTTGGAAATCTGTTTTTCATTTCAGATTGCTATATTACATCATTTGTTTAGGCCTAAGAATCAGTTTGTGCAATAAAACATTTTGGGTAAATTACACTTGTCTCTGTCATAGGAAAAACTAGTTTCCCAATTTTTATCTTAGGATCACATGAAATGCATTTTTAGTACAGCACTGAATTTTGTTATGGAAATACACAAACTGATAAAAAAAAATCTCAAGATTACATCCACTCCTGATTTATTTCTATTTTTTTCTTTGCAGGCACTCATGGCTAAAACAAACAAGGAGAAAAAAGCAGATCAAAGGAGAAGGCTGCTTCAAAATCCAGGAAAGTATGAAGAAGAGAAAAGGAAGGACAGGGAAAGGAAAAAGAAGGAGCGTGCATTACAGAAGTCAATGCTTACTCCACTTGAGCAGAAAATGAAACGGGAAAAGCAAAGACTACGAATGCGTGAATACCGGCAGAAATGTCAACAGCAACAACAGAAGCAAATTCCTGATAAACCAGAAACATCAACTACACGTCCATCAGGTTATCGTACACCACAATCATTGGGCAAAGCTCTTAAATGTTTGAAGAGGCAATTGCCAAGGAGCCCTACAAAGAAAGTTGCGGTTATAAAAAAAACTGTGCACGGCAGTTCAAGTGGAAAAGACACCTTCAGGTAAAAACAAAACATGTGAATATAGAACTGACCCCCTCTTAACAAATGTAGTATTTCTGATGAAACCAAAAATGATGTATATAATTTCTTTACTAGAGATGATATAAGTAGAGTAAGTCCTGGTAAAAAATATACCATAACAGTGCAATCATCAGTGCTCGAAAAATTTTCTTTAAAAATAGGCACCAGCTCTGAAAATCAGGCGCTCGGAAAACACCTACTAGCAATTGTGCATATTGTCTGGCTGCCTTAGCCGAGACCATGGACGGATGTGCGAATGCGCCAACCGGACGTGTTCAGTGGCTAAATAGGGGTGACGGTACTTTGGGCAGGAAGCGGTTTCCTTGAAAATCGTCTGCTGTGGAAACAACAATGAAGTTTCAGCGCAGTAACATCGCCGCCAAAATACATAGAGAGATGTACGAATTATGTAAGGGTTCAGAACGAAATTAAAACTATGCATATACAGCAAACAGAACATATCAGGACCATATTCAAAACGTCACTTGTAAACCAGTAGCTTCATTTCAGATAATTCAATTAAATTGACCTCCTTAGTAAATATTTCAATTAGCACAAATGTACACAGCACTAATCAGGATAGTATTCACTAATAATAGTATTATTGTAGCTATATAGCATTATAAATATAAATGCAGTAACTGAATGGTTTGTGACATTTTCTACTATAACGAGGGTGTTTTGTAGAATGTGCAACAGGGGGCCAAAACGTCCCAATTTTCTTCATTCCACTTCGAAACGGTTTCTTGTGAATTGTAAGAGCCATCACAAATCACAAACACAACACAGCAAGAGGTAATAAACACAACAAGCGAAATACCACAGGGTAGTTTTGGGGAGGGCATCTCCCTGCTTCCCCTCTCGCGTTTGGAATCGTCCTTTCCAGGTAGTTTCGTCTTCCTTGGCCGGACTGTACTACAGTATGTTTCAAAAGTCGCACAATTCAAACTTTGAAAATGTATATCATGAAAATCGTAAGAGATATTTACACCGGGTTTTCTGTACTAAACTAATCCTGTAGGCCATCACTGGGTTCATAAATTTATGTTAGCATTTATCTAAATAAAGGCAATTACATTATTTTAAAAAACATTGTTAATTTGCTGAAGACATCTGAGAACTAATTTTCAACAATAAATACCAACTCTTAAACAATTTGTGGGATCATTTGTTGGTGTTTGGTTGTAAAACAGTTGCTTTGTGAGATAGCTACAGCAGAAGCAGGGAGGGCATTTTTATGGGAAAACTTCTTGCACATAATGAGTAGTAAAATACTCTTCAGAAATGTACACACACTGCTCCAATGAATACGCCATACTGAATCAATTAGAACAAAGAGGCACAGTAGCAGCGAAAATGAGCGAAGATAATTCAATGTAAACAGGGACAGCCTAGGATTCTGTCAAGAGTCCAATTTCAGCACAAAATCTTTATTTACGATTTTTCACGTAAATGTATAGCCAATACTTAGACACATGTATGCAACTGTTGGCAATATTTCGACCTGCTAGTGTTGCCATATACGAAGATATGTCCCAAAATGGCACTTTTTGCTCAACCCATAAAATCGCCAGTCAAAAATTCATCAAATGTTGCACATGACCAATATTGGTCGCCAATGACAGACTGACATGGCATCAGTCATCAAATGTCTGATTATGACCCTTCGATAATTTCTTACATATTTTTCTTACTCAGAAGTTCATTTCTGAAAAAAATTGAGTGGTGCTTTCAGTCAGTTATTAATTTATATAGTTTTCTATATGGAGTGAACTGATAATTTTAAGCATTGAAAAATATCTCAATGAATGAGGCTCTATAATGCAGAAAACCTGGTGTAAATATCTCTTATGATTTTTATGATATACCACATTTTCAAAGTTTGGCTTGTGCGACTTTTGAAACACACTGTATAAGATGCTGAGCATCATGGTATTCAAAACATCACTACATTATTTGAGAAAGCAGGAAAAGGGGTGTTGCGGGACAAAGGGTAAGAAATTGTTATGGACTCTATGGAATGCTCACAACATTGTTGATTAAAAAAAAAAAAAAAAAAAAAAAATGCTAACTTACGCTGTACTGCAATTTGAACTTAGAATCATCAAAATATCGTACATATAACAGCAAAAGATCACAGTCGCCAGGCTGAAATTTTTAATCACCATGGCGACCTAGCGACCAGGATTTTTCGAGCCCTGGTGATCATCATCTGGATAAGAAAAACTACAAAAACTACACTTGTTGATGACTATTCGTGAGGCGCATTCTCTTTTTATGATGGAACATCCTGAAGTGAAAATTGGAAAGTCCGAATTTGCTGCACTGAGACCACCATTTGTTTTATTTCTGTCTGATCTTCCACATAATGTTTGCCTTTGCAGGTACCATGAAAATATGAGTCTACTGGTGACAGCAATAAGCCGTATATGTTCTGAATTCCCCAAAAGTACCAAGTCACTTATTGCAGAGACTGTATGTCATGAACAATCTGAGCAGTGCATGATGTTGAGTTGTAAAAACTGCAGTGACTGGAAGGACAAACTCCAACAACGGATCAAGAATGATGAAGGCAAGTTGGTAACATGGCACTCCTGGGAAGTTTTAGAGGGCAGAGCAGTTAAAGTTGAACAGTGATTCCATTGATGATGCTCTTTCACTACTTCTAAATGACATGCCACAGTTTCTGAGACATGTATTCATTAAGAGAACACAAAGCAAAGCATTTGAACGTTTTAAAAAAGAAAGTGGTCATGGTTTAGTTGTTGTTCAGGTACATTTATCTGAAAACTATACTGCACAATATCAAAATGAGGAACAAGTTTTCAATACCGGACCACTCTCCAATAGCTATGAAATTTCGCATACTCACTAATTGAGACCTCCTAATCATGAATCTGCATGTAATAATTGGCGGTCAAGTATGGAAATGTAGAGAAAAACGAAATAAACTATGTTTTCCTAACGTAACCCTACCGCAAGAACAGCAGGTCCATTTTCCCAACATGAAAAAATCAGCGTACAATACACCGTTGCCAAACGTGCCTAATCAAACGAGTCCACATTCCTAAATAATACTTTTTTATTGTATTTATGCTAATGGAACTTAACCTAACAGGCCTAACCTAACCGCGTAGGCATTTCTCATCTGACGTCGGAACACAAGGTAGGAAAACTGTTGTGCGGCAAGAAATGCGAAAGAAACATGGTTGTCAGTTGCTTTGTATGGAGAATCAACATGGTATTTCACAAGGTTATTCTACAACTTCTACACGTCATTTTACAATTTCCATGCTTGACCGCTAATTATTAGATGCAGATTCGTGATTAGGAGGTCTCAATTAGTGAGTATGCTAAATTTCATTGAAATTGGAGAGTGGTCCAGTATTGTAAACTCATGCCCAAAAGGAGATTCAAAGTGCACATTGGAATCAAACCCAGATCACACCTTTTACTGTTGTGACCTGGTGCGGAAGCAAATCATCATCTTACTGCATTGTCAGTGACAATTTAAACCATGACAAGTATGCTGTGTATACGTTCTTGTGCTACATATGTGAAGAAGTGATTAAAACTGTGCCAGATGTAAAAAACATAATACTTTTTTCAGATGGAGCAGCATCACAGTTTAAGAGTAAATTTAACTTTCTTAATATAACACTTTTGAAACAGAAATTTTCCCTCAATTTTTCATGGTATTTTTTTGCAACAAGCCACGGTAAAGGAGCTGTAGATGGGGTGGGTGGTTTGATGAAAATACAAGTGTGGCATGGGTGAAGTAGATGTCAACTCCGCAGAAAAATTTGCACTTTTGCCATCAAAAGTTTGCCCTAATATTTCTTGCAATTTAGTAACTGAAAAAACTATTGCGGACAATAAAGTGCAGTTAGATGAATGTTACAGGGACATTTATACAATACCAGCAACACAATCTTACCATGTAATTGAAGCATTATCCAACAGCACTATCCTTCTGAAAACACATGATCAGATAAGTAATGGGGATAAGTGGTCACTCACACAGGGGAAAGCCATAGAAGCAGTTAGGCATACATGACCAGAACTTAAGAGTGTGCGTCAAATCTCCTGCATATGGCCTTGAAAGGCTGAACAGCACCAGCAAATCACAGACGTGCGGCGTTGCCTAGATCTGTGACATGACGTTTCTCTCAACCACGCTGTCTCTTTTCCGTGTGAGATTTCGACATGGCACCGCTGCAGTGCGCTGCTATTGGCTATCGCCATATGCAGGAGATTTGACGCGCACTTTAGTACAAATTGTGAAGTGGAAAATTTACAAAATGGTGAATTTGTTGCTATAAAATATAAATATAAATGCTGACAAGGTATTTATGGGCCATGTTATACGAGTGCTTCAAAATGGGAATGTGAAAGTAGAATTTCTGAGGAAAAAATGTGGAAGAAATATCTACTTTGTGTTTCCTAGCACAGATGACAGTGACACTGTTTCTAAACATATGATACTTCAAACATTTCAAACACCCACTGAAATTAGAGGACAGTATTTTTTTGAAGACTTGCCTGAATGTTTGAATTTTCAGTAGCCTAAAACATTAGAAAGTGAGGCACCACAATAATTAACGTGTACATATCACAAGAACAAGGGTTTCTGTTTAAGTGTATATCTAACGCAAAATATGTAACCCAAATGATTTTTTTTTCTATTTCTCAAGTATAGATTGTATATTTTTATTTTACACTGTAGTCTATGCATATATGTGTGTGTACACACATTTGGTAACGTTTGAATTAATGAAGGTATTGCACAATGTAGCTGAAGTAGTTGAAGTCAGAAATCAGCTTGAACAAGTGAGAGGTGTGAATGTCAGCAAGTGGACTGTGAGAAGAAGGTTGCATGATGCCAAACTCTTATCCAGGAGACCTGCTACTCGCCCAGAACTGACAAGAAGACATCGAAAGAATCGCTTGCGTTTTGCAAGACACCATAGTGACTAGAATGACGAGCAGTGGGGAGCAGTTCTCTTCTCTGATGAGTCTGGATTTAGCCTTAGATCTCCAGGTGGAAGGATAAAGGTTTGGAGAAGGACAGGAGAAAGGTATTTACCGAGCACATTTTCGTCAAGGACAGCATTCAATGGTGGCTCTGTGATGGTTTGGGCTGGGATATGCTTGACTGCACGAACAGACCTGGTACTTGTGGATGGTGGATCACTCACGGCACACCGCTCCATTGAAGAAATCCTTGGAGATCATGTTATTCCCATTGCTCACTACATTGGTGAGAATTTCATGCTCATGCATGACAATGCACATCATCATGTAGCACAATGTGTCAATTGTTACCTGTATGATGTTGGAATTGAAGTTATGCAGTGGCCAGCATGTAGTACAGATCTCAACCCTATGTTTGCCATCATGGCCCAGAGACCCTGCAAGAGCTGCAATAAGTCCTCAGACAGGAATGGGAGCGAATCAACCAGCCGGACATCGCTACCATCATAAGGAGTATGCCTCACAGGATGCATGCTGTAATTGATGCCAGAGGGAACAACACACATTATTGAATATGATCGGAATAGTAAAAAAAATCTCGTGAAGTGCTACAGGGAGTCAGAAGAATATGCTTGAGATCAAAGTGGAAGAAACATTTCACAAAATCATGGGAAATGTTTAGTGTGCACAATGACTGTACAGTTTACGTTACGTTACGTTACGTTATTCATGGCAAGTTGGTTAAAGAAATTACTCTTTCTGTGTTAGAAATATTGTAGCAAGAAGAAAATACACAATTTTCTGCAAAACTTATAATTACAAGCATGTCATAAAGAGTTTGGATTAAATATTCTATGTGATCAGAAGTATCCGGACACCCACCTGAAAATAAAGTACAAGTTTGGGCTACCCTCCATGGGGAACACTGGCAATCAATACAGTGTTGGGCCACCCTTAGTCTTGATGACAGCGTTCACTCTCACAGGCATACTTTCAATCAGGTGCCGAAAACTTTCCTGAGGAATGGCAGCCCATTCCTCGCAGAGCACCAAAATGAGAAGAGGTATTGATGTGGATCGGTGTGGTCTAGCACGAAGTCGGCATTCCAAAACATCCCAGAGATTTTCTATGGGAATCAAATCAGGACTCTGCACATGCCAGTCCATTAGTTGGACGTTGTTGTCATCATACCACTCCCCCACAAGCCTTGGAGTATGGACGGGTGCTCGGTCGTGTTGAAAGACACAATGGTCATCCCCCGAACTGGTCTTCGACGGTAGGCAGCATGAAAGCTGTTAAAATGTCAACGTAAGCTTGTGCCGTGACATTGCCTTGTAAAGCAACAAGTGGGCCAAACCGCCTCCAGGAGAAACATGACGACACTGTAATTCCGCCACCTCCGAATTTTACTGTCGACAATATACGGGCTGGTAGATGTCGTTCACCAGACATTCGACACACCCACACCCTACCATCGGATCGCCACATTGTGTAATGTGATTCATCACTCCACACAACGGTTTTCCACTGTTCTATGGTCCAGTTTCGATGCTCCTTGCACCACACGAGGCGGTGTTTGGCATTTGTGTGTGTGATGCTTGACTTATGGGCAGCTGCTCGGCCATGGAAACCAAGTTGCCTCACCTTGTGCCACACAGTAATGGTGCTTGGCGTAGATCCTGATGCAGTTTGGAATTCCTGTGTGATGGTGGCGATGGATGATTGAGGATAATGCTGTACGACCCTCTTCAACACTCGATGGTCTCTAGAGGTCAACATGGGAGGATGGCCTGCACGCTTTTTGGTTGTACACATCCCTTCAATATAACATCGGAAACAGTGAACAGAGGGATGTTTAGAAGGGTGGAAATCTAACACACAGACTTCCTACACAAGTGGCACCCAACCAACTGACCACGTTGAAAGTCTGCAACTTCCTCAGACCATCCCATACTGCTGTCTCACACTGTCTGCAGACTACTGAGTTGACTGACTATGTGTTCCACGCGGTAGATGGCAGTACTGTGTCGCCCTCTATGATAAACACACGTTTCGCGGTGTGTCCGGATACTTTTGATCACATAGAGTATATCACCTTGTCTGTAAAATTTTCAAGTGTTGCATTTTTTTTTTTTTGCACCTCAGTGTATATTTGCTCAAATTTAATTTCTAATATTCCACAATGTTGTATATTTTACCCTCTGTTCAACCATATTATAATAAGGACAACTAAATATGGGTACTGATAATATACAAGAAAAACGAGACATACACACATGCGAATGTAGCGTCCGGCACCATGGACAGGCCCACAAATTACAGGTTGCAAAGTGACCTTATTTGTTTCCATTTTCCTTCAGAATATCCGACAAAATGCCGTACTACGACAACTATCGGATGGTTCCCCCCCCACAACCACTCCATCTGTTGACAGTTCTGTCCCTTCCTTTATTACTCCCATGCAGACATGTATAAATGAATGAATTTTCCACGTAATATTTTGAGGCCTATCAATTTTTCTGCCCCTCCAGAAATCCCCCCCCCCCCATCTCCTCCTGCCATCACTGGTTTCTGATGCCATGGTTGTGTTGTGCATAAAATAGGCCAAAAAGTTGAGGCTGAAATTTAGCAACAAGATGTTCTGTTCACATGCAGCGCTCCATAACGACATCTTTCGAAGGAACATTCGTTCCATTGCTTAAGAAAAAAAAACTTCAATCAAGACAAAATTCCCTGACATTTCCCTGACTTGTTTGACCTCTCAAATTTTCAGGTCTGTCGCCACCCTGAGAACCACTCTCTGAGATGAGTGTGTACTCCCGTCGAGAAGTTCATGTACCCTTGGGAATACGCGTACCACAGTTTGAGAACCATTGTTCTAAATTATACTAGCACTGAAGTTAGCATATCTGCTGGGGGAATAGGAAGTGGATGAACTGTGCTGCCAACAAGTAAAACATGGAAGTTGCGGTTACAAAGTCTACACATAAAGTCCGCTGAATCAAATATGCACATAAACCTTTTAAATTTTAAATGTTGATCGACAGATTGATATAGTTTATTGCACGTCACATTTCTGCAACTTTTGGCTTAACCTTTACTCTCCCGATGATACCATATGGTATCATCAGAGTAAGGTCGAACTCGCCCGATGATACCATATGGTATCGTGGTGCTGATTACAAAATGAATGTGCTCTTTGGACCTTCATACTCTTATGTTTGGGTGGAAACTCTGACACAGGTCTGGAGCAAGCCTGGGAAATTAATACTGATGACCAACCTAACGTTTGCGCCTTCTCCCCAAAACAGCGAGAGAAGAGGGGCAAACTCCAGATTTTTGTTATTTTTTCATTGAAATTCGGTGATCGCGCACCCAAACCACCCTTCTCTCAGTTTGGCATTCTGAATTGTACACGGTTGTATGCTATGATGTTTTAGCTGCAAAACAAAACTTATCCGAAGTAGATTGTTCCCATAGTGCCCGAGTTATAACAATTTTCCTCCAAAAATGCAAATTATTTATTTTTCGTAAAAATTTAACATTTTGGCTTATTATTCAACTTGTATGGCACCCAAGAACATGAAACATGTTTCATTCTCTTGAGAAATGTCCATTCTTTGAAAAGAATACTAAAGTTTGAGGCTTCTCTCCAAAATAGTGGGAGAAGAAGGGGCAAACTCCAGATTATTATGTTTATTTCCATTGAAATTCGGGTGTCGCACCCCGCAAACCCCCTTCCTCGGTTTGGCGTTCTGAATTGTACACGGTTGCATGCGCTGATGTTTTAGCTGAAAAACAAAAGTTATCCGAAGTAGATTGCTCCCATAGTGGCTGAGTTATAACAATTTTCCTCCAAAGAGTGTTCGAATTTAAAATTCCCGCCGAGAAGACCGGGCGAGAGAAATTTCTCTCTCTCTCTCTCTCTCCTCCTGCCATCTCTGGTTTCTGGTGCCGTGGTTGTGTTGCGCATAAAAGGGGCCTAAAAGTTGAGGTCGAAACTTACGAACGAGATTTCCTGTTCCCATGCAGAGTTCCATAACGATATATTTAAATACATAAAAAAAAATGTTAAAAGTCAATGAATACGAAATTCCCTGACATTTCCCTGACTTTTTTTGACTCCTCAAATTCCCTGACTTTTCCAGGTTTTCCAGGTCTGTCGCCACCCTGAATTAATATATACATATGTCCTGGATGCTGAATAAAAATATATAGTTTGGATCTATGTTTTTGCATTTCAGCCCAAAAGATCATGCAGGGTGTAGTTGATTAGTTGTATGTGTATTAATGTTAACATTCTTTCCCAGAAAGGGGGAATGTTCATCTCTCATGGGTCACTATGGGTAATCTTTGTGCTTATGTAAATGTGGAAATAAATAGGGGAATACTGTAAAACTAAGGAATTTATGAGGGTTTGTCTTAGGTTCCTGAAACAATAATTTTGGGGTATTGTGGGTAGTTTATTTAGAAAATTTATCATTGTAATATACCTGTCACCGATACCAGCGCTACCGATAGGATGGGTTGCATTAGGGTTTGAGTTTAAGTTAATGATCCCATGATTGACATAGGTCAGATTCCGTGAGCCCGTCACATGGTGGAATTATTGGGCCGAACTTCTTCGAAAACGAGTGCAGTAACTGTCAATGGTGTACATTATCGCGAGATGATAACAGCATTTTTGTGGTTAAAAAGTACTTACGGAACTGAGTTTCTGTAGACTTTAGAAAGGTCGTGGAATTCTTTTCTCCCTTCGTTCAGTTTACTCGGCCAGTAAATCATGTATATTTCGACAATGTATCTCTGATGCACAAAAGCTCTTGCCTCCATTACCTTCCACTACGTGAATCAGATGTTCTGTGTGTTTGATGACATAACCCCCGGTCAGTGTTTCCAACCACGCTGTTTTGTAACTCTACAAACGTTCCAGAACGTACGTGAATGTGCATCATTTTTCAGTACGAACTTGCCAAAAATTACGTGTGCAGAATGCGTCGTAGAGTTATTGATTTTTTCTGATGTTCATTAACAATTTCAACTATGTTTACCTTACCTAAGCTAACCTAACCTAACTTTGCCATGCATGGTTCGTGGGGCTATTGAATGGTTTTAGGGGCTATCCATGTATAGTTCGTCGTACTAGGTACTTTAATGAAATGTTTGTCGTACTAGATATTTTTTGGTGAAGAAGGTTGGAAACACTGCATACCCACTGATGATCGACAACGCTAGTCAACCTGTGGCCGCCATATTGCGTGTTACGGAAGCGAAAAAACAACAAAGAAAAATTACTCGATATTGTCAAAAATAGAAACTATTTTCGTTTAAAAAGCAAAACTCCATGTGAAACAATCTTTCGCAATGCAGAATCGGTAAGTACAAATATTAAAAATCACGGAATAAACGAGTTAGAATGTTTTGCGGAGATTCAAATTTTAATATTCTAACTTTAAGGTAAAAATTGACAGTATTATCCCCCTCTCTATACTTTTTTTTTTACGAATCTCTCAGGGAAAAATACACTGACGGGATTTCCATCCACTTTTCTGCAAATAAACATTACACTAAGTTGTCTCCAATCAGAGTACTTGTGTTTAAATTAATAACTTGAAAATATGCTTTAAATTTCTTTTTTTAGAAAAAAAAAGGCCACTGTCCGCCCCTTCGTCTTCTAAACTTTTTTGATAATTTATACTTTGCCATTTCAAATTAGCATACGCTATCAATGTAGACAATAGTAAAAATGAATCAATAGTTTGTCAATATTAAAAGCAAGAGGTGAAGCTCTCCCTGATGTGCTCCATGCCAATAAGAGGTGTGGAGTTAGTACAGACATATTCCCCACCTCGTACACCATTAGCTTCTCAACATGAACTAAGAAGCTACAACTCAGTGTTCTAGAGTAGATGTTCTTACTGTTCATCATTTGCATTTTTGGTAAAAGTTTACTATCTGTCAAACACCTATAACTTCTGAGTTTCATCAATGTTTGACATTCGTACTTCCCGATCTGCTTCGCGGAACATTCCGTGAATGGTTTTTAGAGCTATCCATCCCGGAATCGGTGCGATTTTTAAACTAAAAAATTATTTTCATTTGAAATTTTTGACTCAAATTTCCCACTGATTCTGGGCTCTGGCCCTGGGGTAATTGACCTACCGCCCCCAACCCCTAACGCAGCCCCGCCTCCGCTCCGGCTCCCCAGCTCTTTCTATAGACTCCTTTTTAAAGGCATGTTAGAAATTGACCGGAGTCACCTGCCCCCAAATGAGCACCAAACTTTTAAATTTGAAGGAATTCATTTCGGAAAACTTACCTGAATTTCACACAAAACACCTTCCCGATGTTAGACAATACTACAGGAACTTATTACGGTAAGTAGTTTCGGTAAATATGCGATAACGCCCGGACACCTTTCACTCATTTATTTCCTTAATTTTACCACTGGTACTTACTTATTTTGACTTGCAGAACATTCTTTAAGGTGAAGTTATGCCTTTTTTCATAAAATACTGTCAACTTTTCATATTACGATTGATTACACAATGTAACAAAAAAATATTTTTGTTCTGTTCCTGGGTAATAATTGTTATTTCCTAATTCCTTGTGTTCGAAAAGTATAGAAAATGGCTATTATTCCTCATAAACTTTGTTTTTGTAGCCAGGACAATGATGTTTTGAGATTTAACCTTTTCAGTACACGTTTTTTCTCATTACGAATAAAGAAGATAAATAACGTGGCATATTGCATGCTGTAGCAATATACTGGTCTCCCCTATAACTGAAATGGATAGGTCTTGGCATTCTGCCAGCAACAATAGTGCAAATCGTGCACTTTGAAGCGGTTCATTGTCGTCCTAGCTGCCTAATTAGATACACGTTTACAATGCCATCAAGAGGCTGCAAGTATATGGCAGACGAATTTTGTTATGTGTTTGTGGCCATTTTATCAAGAAAAGAGGAAATAAGTACTCTGTGAAAGCATCTGCTAAAATGTGTGAAGCATACAGAGCATATTTCGGCATGTCTGTAGGGGAACAAGACAAAACCAGGGCACCTCATTTCACCTGCGAGAACTGCAAAAAAAAACTCTGGAAGGTAAGACGGAAAATTAAAATGTAAAATTTTAATAATTTCAATTATATATTAAATATTTAGGGTTTTCTTGAAGAGGCCTAGAATTTTTTGTTTATTTCAAATGTATTTTGAAAAATTACTTTTACTAATACCTTACATGTTTAACATTTAATAAACTGCTATATACTTTATTTTTACCCACATTAATGTTGAATTGTACATCCTGTTTTGTAAGTAGCTTGTGCACCTAATCAATAGTAGTGTCCCTAAGTCACAAGGTTTGGGTGCAGTTGTGCACCTGATTGACAAAGTTAATAAAAGTATATAATTTTGTGCGTATTAAATATATATATCTACATATATCATATAGCCGCGGTGGCTCAGTCGGTAACGCGTCTGACTACCATGCTCAAGGTCCCGGGTTCGATCCCCGGCCGGTTCAAATCCGGGAACTTTTCTAACGGTGGAAGTGGCCCCGGCGCCCACCCAGCGTCGAATAACATGGGTACCTGGGGGAAACCCTGGGGGGTAAAGGTGGTTAGGGGCGTGATGCTGATCACATCACTCCCACTCACGACCGGATCAAGAAAGTGTGGGGCGTTACCCCCACACCCCCTATACGCCTTCATGGCGTCGTGCTAAGCACAGGGGAACACTTTACCTTTTTTTTTTTTTTACATATCTCATATGTGAAATATGTTGTGAAAATACACATTAGTTTATTTTTGTCTTTTGTCTTTTGCAGGATGGTACAGAGGAGAAAAGAGAGCCATGAAGTTCGCTATCCCAAGAATTTGGCGGGAACCCACTGACAACTCAAGTAATTGCTACTTTTGCATATTTTTCCCAAACGTCGGGCTGGAAAGAATGCGCAAGCTATTATATATCCTGATATACCTTTGTCAATCGCCCCTGTGCCACATTGCCCTGAGTTTCCCGTGCCCACTCCTCCAGAGAAAAAGCTGCCCTCTTCAGACGAGAGTAGTAAGTCAGAGCGAGGAAGACATTGATCTTGATACTTACAATTTTCGAGCCGAGGAGAGAAACTCGTACTACCCCAATCAAAAAGATCTTAACTACTTAATAAGAGATCTTGGTCTCACCAAGTCCAATGCAGAACTCAACTCTTGACATCCAGGCTTAAGCAGTGGAATTTATTAGATGAAAGTGTGCAAATAACAGATCAGAGGAAGCGTCATCAAAGTTTTTCCAGCTTTTTCATAAGTCAAGAGGGACTCTGCTTCTGCCACAATGTCACCGGTCTGTTTGAAGCAATTGGAATTGACTTCAGTCCAAATGAGTGGCGCCTCTTTAGTGACAGTTCGTCCAGAAGTCTTAAAGGCGTGCTTCTTCATAATGGAAATACATACCCGTCTCTTCCACTAGCTCACTCAGTCCACTTCAAAGAGGATTACAACAGCATAAAGCGATTGCTAGATACCTTGAAATATGATGAGTATGGATGGGAAGTCATCGGAGACTTCAAAATCATAGGATTTCTAATGGGTCTCCAAGGCAGTTTTACCAAGTTTCCTTGTTATCTTTGCCTATGGGACAGCAGAGACACCAAAGCGCACTACAACACGAGGTACTGGCCACAGAGGACCGAGTTCTCCTTGGGAAAAAACAACGTCAAGTGGGAGCCACTGGTAGACCCCCACAAGGTGCTAATGCCTCCACTCCATATTAAATTTGGCCTGATCAAACAATTTGTCAAAGCAAAGAATTTCCCAATAAGCTCAGTGAGAATGAAAAAGAGGCTTGGAACAGCTTTGTCTTAGTGGTTAAGGGCTTTTTGGGCAATCATAAGTCCGAGAGATATGTGGAACTGGTTGAGCCTCTGGTGAAGAACTACGGCAAAATGGGCTGCAGGATGTCCCTGAAAGTTCATGTCCTCGATGCTCACCTTCATACATTTAAGGATAACATGGGAGCGTACTCGGAGGAGCAAGGTGAGCGTTTCCATCAAGATATATTGGACTTCGAACGTCGCTACCTAGGCCAGTATAACGAGAACATGATGTGGAGCCTATATTTGGGGGCTGATTCGTGAAAGTAATGTACAGTATAATCGTAAATCCCGGAAAACTACTCATTTTTAAATCTTTTACAATAATTTTGTTCACAACTAGAGTGCAAATATATGTCGCTTTTGATGTATATGTGTTTTTTTTTTCTTTATGTAAAAGGAAAACACGAATTCGTATATTTTCTCATTGAAAACAGATAAAATTAAAAAATAACACTATCCTGGTCACAAAAACAAAGTTTGAGGGGAATAATGGGCATTTTCTATGGTTTCCAGTCAGAAGCCTTTAGGAAATAAAACTCACTACAAAGGAACAAAAATCGTGTTACAGGGTGTTATTTGTCTTACTTGTTCCGCCTCTGTAATAGACAATATGGCGTGCACTCGTAATGGATCATCATACGTCATGACGCGCCAGCTTGTAATTTGTAGATTTTCAGTGCGCAAGCAGTGTTTCAAACCTTCATGATGGAAAATTACATACTATTTCATTATTTTTTTTCATGTTTACCTCCACAAACCATGCACGATAGCCCCAAAAACCATCAACGGGTAGCCCCACAAACCATTGAAGCCTGTAACGTATTTCCGCATTTATTATTACATAAATTTCGTTACAAGTTTGTCGCTGGCACTTGTCGCCTGATTGCTCCCATGTTTGTGCATATGGACCACGTAGTTCGTTGAAATGGTAAGAGATGGCAGCACTAGGCTACTTAGCGTATGTATGACGTAACAGCGTTACCTGATGGACGATGTCCCAGTGGGTTACGGCAGCTCGTAATCGCACTCGCCATTCAATCACGCTAGTCAACAAGTACACTACTGGACTAGGAACATTACGGAAGGTACTATCCATTCTGACTTTGACTACAGGAATACATGCAGTAAAGTGCCGCGTTCCTACACTACTCCACGAAAATAGCGATGGTGTATACTGCATCAACGGGAATGGTTTCTTCGACTACCCAAATTAGACGATGCTTTGTGAAGAAAGCATGCAGCCCGCACTTGGTGAAGAAAGCACTTAGATGACGCTTGGTGAAGAAAGCAAAGGAGAATTGGGAAGAGCTCCTTCTGTTAGAAGCCAGTCAAAAAATTATGATGGGAAGACGTAATTTGGGACTTCATTTCATGAAGGAAGCCATTTGACCATGTTTGCCGATACATAGAAAATTGGAAGTCTCGTGCCTAGGACACGTTACATTACTATACAGGTATGAGTAGTGAACTTTATAGTGCAACGTGTGTCTTTTTCACAAGTACCCATTTTTACCCTTTGAAATTACTTCGAATGCCGAAATAGCACAAGTACGTGTAACTTGATTTGCAGCCGTACTTTTGAGTGTTAGATTACGTGACAGTAAAGAAGTAATCGGAACAATTTGTTGGTTTGTAATTTGCCGATAATTTTTGCATTGTGTTACGTAAGGAGGTTACGAGTGACCACTGGGTATTAGGATATGTACTTTATGATTAGGGTACTTGTTTACTATCCTTCAGACACATTTATTTATTTTTACAGAAGAAACTACTTACCGTAATAAGTTCCTGTAGCATTGTCGAACATCGGGAAGGTGTTTTGTGTAATGTGGGAATGTTTCATAGCTGAAATTCATGTTGTTCGTTGAAAATTAATTCTCCGACGGAGAATAGCTAGCCCCACGAACCATTGGCACGTGGATAGGTTAGTTCTGTTAGGTTAGGAAACATAGTTAAAATTTGGTTTCATGTTAGTATCAGGATCTAGAAATTGGAAATAATTGCGAACCATTGGCGCTAGCCCCACGAACCATTGGTGCGTGGTTAGGTTAGTTCTGTTAGGTTAGGAAACATAGTTCAAATTTCATCAAAACAACGATCATACTCCTTCAGGAATGTTCCACGAAGCAGATACGTAAGTACGAATGTCAAAAATTGACGAAACGAAAAAATTAGAGGTGTCCGAAGGATAGTAAATTTTTACCATGATTAGAAACGGCACGTGTTAAATCAATGACATGCATCTCATGCTTTTGATATGAATGCAAAAACACGTTATTGGTTGCTAAAAATGTAAATCTGGAAAATCACAGTCTTGTAGTGCGACTCCCAATCTTTACCTAGCTTATCAATTTGCTTCCCCTTTTTACGAGCAACTTATAAAATGATATTATCATTGTAACTGTAAATTGAAGGCATGCAACAGTTGATTACGTAATTTGAAAATTACGCGAGTTTGTTGAAATCGTAATCGACACGATAAGCATAATTGATATAGTATAATATTGAAGAAGTTTTGCTGGTCCAAATGAAAGAAGTAACTTTCGATCGTACATTGTAGTCAAAGTGAAGGATTAGTTACACGCCAGCTTAATTGAGGCATTAGCGATTGTATGAACGAGTCTGTTTAATTAAAACCAAAGAAATGTACTTTAGACACATTGGTATCTCATATTTTCTGTGATATATATATATGTATATAATATAGGATGAACCAAAGAAATTGTTAATGTATAAAATTACGAACATTTAAATTTTGAATTGTTGTGTGGGATATATATAGGGCGATCCTGTTGAATTGCCGACTTGCGTAGCATTGCAAATTCATAATTGTTTGCGTTATCATTTGATACAATTGTAGACAAGTATACGCGCAATAAAAGATATGTTATCAAAATAAATGCAACTATGAATATTTATTGATATTTGCAAAAAACTTGAAATTGATTATAACATTCAAAAAAGTGTCTAGTATTTTTGCATGTAGTATGTATTTAGTGATGGTAGAGGGGAGCAGATTGCAAGAATGGATTTGTTATTGTGTGACGCATTTTGGGAAAGGTGTGTCTTTCTGAAACTACATTAGATGTGAAGTAACTATTCATACAGTAAACTTTATTGTGGCGATTTTTGACCCAGAACCAATCAACTTCCAGTGTTATTTGAGGCATCGCGAAAAACGTGGCAAAAGCCTCCAACCCAGTAATGTACGTTCTACTGACAAAACGCTTACTTAATCTACGGCCTCTCCCATTTTTTTTAATTTTATGGTAGCTTGCAAATATCCAGTGAACTAAAGCGAGTAGAACGTTACAAGCCCCAAAATCCATCCATGGGTAGCCCAACAAACCATTGACGTTAGCCCCACAAACCATTCACACAAGGTTAGGTTAGGTTCCATTAGCACTCATTTCACCCCTAAATTCATCGAAAAAAGAAAGCGCGGCGAATATAGTTAAAAATAGAATTTTTTGTTAAAAGAAGGCACGTTTGGAAACACTGCAGAGATCGCGTGACTTTCAACGCTCTCGCCATCTGTACACACACAATGGAAACAACGGCATAATGTGGCAGACAATGCCAATTTCTTACGTAAAAAGTGATTAATTCTTGTTCGGCAGCATTAAACTACGAAGTTTTTACTTTCCGTATTAAAATTTCGGTAACCACCAAACGTCTCTAATTCCCTTATTTTCGTATTTTTCACATTGATACTCACATATTCTGCATTCGTAAGGATTCTTCTACTTCGCGTTTTGTTTTTTGCAGGCAAATAGTCTCAATTTTCGAAATATCGAGTATTTTTATTTTGTTCGCTTTTGCTTGCGTTACACGCAATATGGCGGAGAAATCTTGACTAGCGTAGTCCATGATCAGTGGTTATGCAGTGTTGCAACCTTCTTCATAGCAAAATATCTAGGTTCTAGTATGCAGAATACGTAAGTATGAATGTGAAAAATAAGAAAATAAGGGAATTAGAGACGTTTCGTGGTTACTGAAATTGTAATGATATTGATAACAACATAGACCTTTAGCCTAAAAATAAACTTCAGTCTCCTGACGTCAGAACAGAAGGTAGCAAGAGTGTTGTGCGATAAGTGATTGACCTAAAACTTAGCAACTGATTGTGAAATAGGTAATACACGTCTCGTACTTTCATTTAATGTCAAAGAAAAAGTCTGACGTACTTTGCATTTTTTTTCCACCTACTCGGAGCAAATTGACAATATAGAGAAAGGCTCCAATTTTGTTAATTTTCGGTATACTAACTAATTTTGGCCTCCTAATCATGAATTTCTTGTTAAAATGCAGGGTATTTATCCAATTTCTTTGAAATTTGGGATAGTTACTAATTTGGGCCTCGTAATCACGAATCTGCACTTATAATTTGGCGCTCACGTATAAATTTGGCGTTTATTTGGGGGAAGGTGAATCCGGCCAATTTCTAACATGCCCTTAACAGGGAGTCTATAGATATAGGCGGGGCCGCGATAGCGGTTGGGGGCGGTAGGTCAATTACCCCAGGGGCGGAGCCCGGAAACTGGCGGGAAATTTGGAAATCGAGGGTGTGGAAATAAGAACTTAATTGAGATTATTTTGCTATTTCCACGTGTGAGCGCCAAATTTTAACTGCAGATATGTGATTACGGGGCAAAAATTAGTGAGTATACCGAATTTGAAACAAAATGAAGAAATTCCCGGAATTGTCAAATCCCTCCTTAAAATTCCATGTTGAATTACAAATTGTACTGGATTTTGAACCCCATCGAATTTCACCACGCATCATTTGCATGTCATGGTGTCGCAAGTTCGTTATGACAAATGATGAACAGTAACGCAGGTTTATTTACGTTCTATAACTGTTACACAGTTACAAAACAGCGTATTTGGAAACACTGACCGGTTGTTACGTCATGAAACGCTCGCAAATATTTGGTTCACGTAGTAGACGGACAGCAAGGAACAGCTTTCGTGCATCGGAATGAAATTAATGTCGAAAATTACATGATTTACCGCATTTCGGTAAGTAATTTCGGTAACACTTTACTATACCTGAGACGGATTCCTTCAAATTTACAGGAGAAAGTACATATGCAAATCATTTTCTGTAGCGTTGTTGATGTTCGGGAATGTAGTTTTGATCCATTTTAATGCGAATGTATGTGGTTTTGTACGAAAATCTATTTCCGACGCGCTATTGCTGCTGCCGCCATTTGCTTTCTGCACGAGAGCACAATACGCTCTCGTATTGTCCTTATATGCTAAATTGAACGAAAGGAGTGCTAATGGAACCTAACCTAACAGGCCTAACCTAACCTAGTAGGCATACCTCGTCCCCATGATGGTTCGTGGAGGTATCATGAATTTTTGGGCTAACGTCAATGGTTTTTGGGGCTACCCGTGGATGGTTTGTGGGAAATAAGGAACAACAGTAAGTACTCGTTAATGTAAGAAATATCCATTATTTTCGTTACGAATTCCATTATTTCACCTAAATAAGTGTTCTGGAATGCAGAATAGTACGTTAGCAATGTAAAAAGGTGCGAAAGAAATCATTCCCAGGTGTCTCAGGTATAGTAAAGTAGTACCGTAATTTCTCCTGTAAAATTGAAAAAAGACGTTTTGGGGAAACGAAAATTTTACCCTTTCCGTGAAAGAAAATACCTCTAAGAATGTCCAGAATGCTAAAGAAACTCATTTCAGTAAGTACTTTCTCCTGTAAATTTGAAGAAATCCGTCCAGGCGATATCGCATATTTACCGTAGTTTCTTCTGTAGAAATGAAGAAATCTGTCCGACTGATAGTAAATAAGTACCCAGATTCAGATTAGGACGCCAAAATTAGTGAGTATGCCGAATTTGAAAGCAATCGGAGATACTCCCGGTATTCTGTAATTGCTCCCTAAATTCTATTACAATATTTGGTATAATTTAACAATACAGGGAATTTCTGCTCCTATTTGGTATAATTTAACAATACAGGGAATTTCTCCAATTTGTTTGAATTTTCGGTTACTTACTAATTTGGGTCTCCTAATCACGAATCTGCACTTAAAATTTGGCGCTCACGTATAAATTTGGCGCTTATTTGGGGGCAGGTGAATCCGTCCACTTTCTAACATGCCCTTAACAGGGAGTCTATAGATATAGGCGGGGCCGCGATAGCGGTTGGGGGCGGTAGGTCGATTACCCCAGGGGCGGAGCCCGGAACCGGCGGGAAATTCGGAAATCGAGGGTGTGGAAATAAGAACTTAATTTCGATTATTTTGCTATTTCCACGTGTGAGCGCCAAATTTTGACTGCAGATTCGTGATTAGGGGGCCAAAATTAGTGAGTATGCCGAATTTCAAACAAAATGGAGAAATTCCCTGTATTGTAAAATCGCTCCCAATATTTATGTTATTAATTACGTTCAACTAATACATTGTCTCTATTGTATATACTCTTAACATGTGTGGGTTTAATGATTGTAAGTGTAATAATCAAGAGACTGTAATCAGTAACCTGAAATGTAATCAAATCACATGCAATCATTGACGACATTTATTAAATTTGAATTAAAGGCTATTTTGCACCCGTTACGTTCTACGGAATCCAGCCCCTTACCTCATCTAAATTAACTGTAGGCCTAATGTCGTTACTAAAATATTAAAACATTCAGACTTCGATTAAAAGGTGCTGTAAAGGAACACTTAGCAAACATAAGGACAAAGACAAAACGCACACACCCACGGGCCTGCGAAGATAAGATTATACTGGTCGTAGGTTCAGACGCCAGAGCCTCAATAGTCTGCAAAATACAATCCAGGGTCAACGAGGTTGACAATTGGATGTACTACTACATACGATAATTACTAATTATCAAATAGTTAATAATGTTATTACGTACATTTTCAGATTCACGACCAGAGATCATTCCACAGACTATTTACTCGATTTAAAACCAATGGTCTTATTACACATCATTCATGAGTAATTCCATATATCAGGGTAGTGTCTGCTGCCACGTTCTTTTTCTGCTGGAATCTCAAAAAAGACGCGCGTGGCAGTAGCATAGAATGGCAGTAGACTCGGTCTTTGTTTTATCGTGATTTCATCATGCTATGTATGCAATTACGTCTGTAACACATATTGTGAAGTTGTAGTGATTACTTTCACAAAAATGTTTTAAGATTAGGTCCCTCAGCATTCTTCTAATAATAAACCTAAATGCTCTCGTAGTTAGGTTAGGTTCTGTTAGCAAAAAATAATATCGCTAAATGCTTTCTAAAGTAAAAGGTTCTAAATTACCTGTACATTCATTCCCACTAATTGTAAACTTGCATTTCTATCGTCTTAATCTCGTCTTAAGATCTGTACCATCCTCTTAGCAGACGAATTACGTGGCAGGAGCAAATTTGATGCTTATTCTTACTGCTGACACGTGCGTGGCAGCAGACTCGGCCATATATCAGTAAAAGTCGAGAAGTCATTTTCCCAAGTCAGGGTTGGCATGTTTACAAAAGTAACAACGTGTTTTAAACTTTTAAAATACATGGCTTTGTTTTTTCACAAATGTTTAAAACATTTAAAACAAAGTGTTTTACACATATTTTTTCAGACTTGAGTGAAACACATTTTCAAACTTGATGTTTCAGTGGCTGTGGTTTGTGGTTATTTGCGTGTTTTGTAACTATGCCTTTTCATTTAATGTGTGTCATTCAGTTTATTGTGCATAGAAATCTGTTCAGTGATTGACATTTTTTATTGAATTAACAAAGAAACAAACATATCATGGTGAATACCCGTGGGTCACGTTTAAAACACCTGGCTATGTTTTTTTTTTGCAGGTGTTTAAAATATTTTTTAAATTGGATACTGCATGGATGAAACCGTTTTGTTCATCGCTTAACAAGAGTTGGTTTGAGTTGGTGTTTTAAGTCCACTTTATGCACAGTAAGGCTAATCGGGACTGGGCCTACATCATCGCTTAACACACTGAAAAATGTGCACATTGTTGTTAATGTCAATATTTAGTTGCATTCACGATAATGTCCCACGATGGCGCAGTGGTAGCTTTGTCGCCTTGTAATCAAGAGGTCCCAGGTTCGATGATGGAGGCATATAGTGGTTCAGATCCCCCTTTAAACTGTGTCCAGTTCCGATTTGCCTTACTGTGCATAAAGTGGACTTAAAACACAAACTCAAGCTCAAGCATTCACGATAAAATGTATAGACCCTGTTAAAAATGTAAACATAAACATTGGTGACGGTCTTGCCCGTTTGCACCGGAACTTCCGATTTAGGCCAGCCCCTGTTGTTTCCAATACAGAAACCGCGGCATACGAAGTATGCCATCAGTTGTGCGACGATAATCATTTGCTAAAGTTTTTACTATAAAGGAGTGGACTGGTTGAATGTTTTGGCTGATCAACTGCAGAGCAGATTAGATTAATACAAATCATCGTGTATTTGTGGCCGCCAGTTGTACATCCAGACATATAACATGGGCAGTACACACACAACGAACTCAAAACGTACAAAAGTTTAGATATATTCAATTATTTTGTAATTGGAAAAGTGAGGAAATAGAATGCTATTATTTGTATTGCTCTTTACTTCTGCAGATGTGTTGGAAAAGATTCACTTCAGCGTACATCATAACAATATCACCAGTTCTTAAATATATGTGCCTTCGTCTTCGCCTTGGCGCCTGAGGGATTTAGGGATAACCTATGATAAGATATGGCATGCCACTTTTGCTTGCACGAATTTAATTCAAACAGTAAGGAAGAATTCACACCGAAGCTACAAGTGACAAGCGACACGTGTCGCATGAGAACGAGCCAATCAGCAGCAACGTTTCACACCATAGTGGCATGGGAGGTCGCAGAAGTATGCGTTCGGCTGGTGAAATCCTCAAACTGCACGTGTTGCGTGTCGCTTCGGTGTGAATTCTCCCTAAGGAAGCTTTCAGACTGAAGCGATAAGAAACATGGGTATTTCACACCAAAGAGACAAGCGACACAGAAGCATTCTATTTATAGCAAACCACTCACCACACATGCTCGAACAACAGACCGAGGCGAGAATATGCACGTGATAAAACGGCCCACCGAGCGACAATCGATACCTGCAATTTGTCGTGTCGCTTCGGTTCGGCAGGTTTTGTCTATATCTGAAAGTTGGTTTCCAAGAAGCACGTGAAGCTTGTCGCTTCAGTCTGAAAGTTTCCTTTCGAATCGAATCGAAACTACAAAGGCACGTAGACTGAACCGTTTTCTCAATACCATGCATCGTGTAGCCCCAGTCTGTTGTTCTCGGATAAGCGGTGAATGGCTTGCTTTAGAATAATTTCACGGTGTAAAATATTCGTGTCGCTTGCAAGCAACCCCTCAGTAGTCAATGCAATCTTTCGAATCGAAGCGACACAACAAGTAATTGAAATATTATATTGGCATAAGTACTTGTATTTGTGCCTGAAATGTTTCTTTGCATTCGTGATAAGAGCTTTCGAAATGTTTGATTTAATAGTTAATTGGTCTCTTAATGTACCCATTATGTAAAATGCATACATCCACAACCCGAAATCCGGACACTTGGGCCGAACTGCGAGCAAAGTGGTTAGCATAGCGTGTTAAAACGCCGGGTGCCATGGGTTCGAAACCAGGCTAGATCATAGGAGTTCTTTGTGAGTAGCCGTTCAACAATTTCATCTAATCCCCATTCTTCATCATTGTCAGAATTATCCAGATACAGATCCAGGTACCCTGTTCGGATTACCCCGAACTTTACATTGTTGGCCATCCCAAGAATATATGTATTTATACGGAAATCTTCCAGTTGGCATAGTGGTATGACGCCATCGCCTTGTAATCAAGGCATGCCCCGTCGAGGCACATTGTGGTTCTGACTCCACTTTAAGCTGTAGACTGGCTATTTTTTCTGTACATAAGTCGAATTTAAAAAACAAAACAACGTGTTATTTATACTTATAAAGTATGGTCCGTATCTACATTCATAATGGAAGAATCGGCAATAGTGTATTCTACAATAACAATAATAATGCCACAACCAGCCCCGTTACGAGAACGCCACTGCTTTAGATTTAGAAACATAATTCACCCTCGCTTGACGCATATTCTCGCATCACATCCCAACTTCATATTTTTGTGGGTTCGGAACACACTTCACAAATTTCATTCTACCATTTCAAGTTGACTGGTTTTCGAGATAATCGTGACCAAAGTTAAGCTTACATGGAAAATGCTCAAACTTTTCGCCAGAGTAGGAGATCGCCTAAACAGGTACTTGGCACGCCCCTAGTCAAGATTCGAGTCGCTCACGCTCAGCTCGCACTTCGGTCACGATCGGGTGGAGGATGGAATATTTGACTGGAGCGTGAGGGGCGGAGCAAAGGGCAGAGCTTGACTTTGCCGAAGCTTGATCGTTGATGTGAACGTCTATATCGCTCAACCCACGGTTCAGTAGCAGTCTTCAGCCCGTTGCAGAGGATACGTAACTAGTTTTGTGCGTAGAAGATGAGCGGACAGAAGTCAAAGACCTATTGCAACACAGGGAAAGGCGAGTATAGATAAAATTGATTGATGGGGCCATTGACAAAAAAATCCCAAAATATTTTCCACTCAATTCTGTTCGTAAAACATCGGTTAAAATATGCGATTTCATGAACCCGAGTAAAATAGATTTAAGAAAAACAGATCGAAACAACCAAATTACAATTATACCCAAAAGTAAAAAAAAAAAAAAAAAAAAAAAAAGTAAAGTGCTCCCCTGTGCATAGCACCACGCCATGAAGGCGTATAGGGGGGTGTGGGGGTAACAATTATACCCAATGAAAGAAATTCAATAGGGGAATAACCACAAATATGATCCATAAGCACTAGTTATAATGACCTTTTTTTGCATGAATTAAAATCCTAAAATCAAAAAGCTAACCTGTTGACGGTCATATTTTTCCGGACAACAAAATTGTCATTTGCATGTATGCAAACAGAAAGAGGTGGTCAACCCTCTGCCAAGGAATAAAAATCATTCTTCGAATCAAGATTAACAACCAATTTGTTATTCGTTTACGGAAAACTAAACAAAATTATTATTTTTTTTTCAGTCGAGGAAGACTACTTTTCACACGATGTGCGTAACAATCGGGTCCTTGAAACTAGGCTTAGAACCTGATGTTTAAATGTTACGTGTTGTGTCGGAAACTTTGTGATAAAAGAAATGATCAGCAATGTCGATATGAAACAATGAGCCCGAAAATGTTCATGCCAAACCTAGACCGACAAAGTAGTGTTTACTGCAAATAAAAGTTTGCTGATTTCAAACCGAAAGTATATCAATAAACAGTATTATATTTTAATATCCGACCTCCGTGGGCCAAGTAGTCCTGGGTTCGAATACCGGACTGGGCGTGAGTGTTCGTAAGTGCCCATTCATCAATTTCATGATATCACAATTCATCCTCATCTTCGCAAATTAGCCAAAAGTGGAACAAAAAGCGAAGTAAAATTAACTATATCAATCAATGCGTGGCCGAGTGGTTAGCACAACGCGCTACGACGCCAGGTGCCCCGAATTCGAATCCCGGTCTGGGAATTGATGTTCTTTGTGTTGTCCCTTGATCCATTTCGTGATATCACAACGCATCCTTATCCTCACAATTAGTCAAAACTGGCAGAAAAGCTAAGTAAATTACCAAATCAATCAATCCCCGTCTTCGCAATTCTCTTTCTTCTTTATTTCTTCTAATTAATGCCAGTGCTGTAACAGACAAGTCCGTCGTTGAAAACCTCTTAAACATTGTAGTTAGCACAATCGGCAGGCTTTTCATACAGAAAAATCTGTGAACTCTGTGAAGAAACCAACACCAGATTCATGTTGATCGTATATTGACTGGAGAAAAATTAGTTTGGTATTGACACTTGGGAAGCACGTGTTGAAATCGGGTCTACGTCACTGCGGGAGGGTGGGTTGCTTGCATGCAAGCCAATCAAAATCTTCCCAGTGTTTCACCCAAGCCCTGGTTACCTAGCAACAGAAAACGTTTATCGGGCGATTGATTCTTCCTGCGATCAGATTTCATGTTGGGAGAGGACGTGTTGTTTGTTTGTTGCGTTGCGCTGCTGTGATATTTTAACCGGTCCGTTTGTTTAGTGTTTATTGAATTTAGAGTATTCTTTGTTGTATATAGCGTGTTGTTTTAGTGTGTTATTTTTTGTACATAATTTTCTGTGTTCTGCTTGAGTGTGTCGTGAGCTTGTGTGAAGAATGTCAAGCACAGGAGACAATACTCGAGACGACAATGTACCAAAGAGGCCATGCACTAAAAGAAAAAGGAATTATTCTCAAAGGACAAACGCGGGAGATGGTTTCTTCTGAGCGCAAATAATTTGAGCGAGAGAAAAACAATGGGGGTCCAGTCATTTCTGTAAATAAAGTTCTGGAGAGGACTGCTGCTGCTTTCGGCGTGTCTAAGAACACTATTGTTACCATAGGGAAAGAAAAATATAATGTGGTAGAAATAAATAAATAAATGCAAGGCTTCAAAATTGGAAACACCAGGAAAGAAGAGGAATATCAGTAAACGCGTGACAAATTTAGATACCTTTCAGCAAGATGCTATTCGTCGCCATATTTACTCTTATTATAGGAGAAAAGATCATCCCACTGTTGGGAAACTGCGCGTTTCGTTGAAAGATTCGGCATTTTTTCAAGGTGGGGAAACATCTTTAAGGACAGTCAAAATATCTGGGATTCTCATACAAAAAAAATAATGGACGCAAAGTAAAGTGTGGAGGCATATGGGGATGTGTAGGTAGAGCTCCACACATTCTCGACCTCGACCTAGGCCATATTATGGAGGTGATGCGGTGATGTGCTTCACCAACCGCCTTTACCGCAGGTTTGCCCCAGGTACTCACTTGGGCTGAGTCGACCCCGGAGCCGCTCGGGATATTTGTGAAAGTCAGACGCTCCACCAACTGGACTTTGTGCAATTCAGTTGCGGTAATTGAAAGACGGGCAGACTAACGGCAACTTTGGAAAGAAATGATTATTGAAAAGGTAACCTGTAAACAATGCTCGTTTCGATAATTCGTTCATGTTGTAAGGGAAATGGAAATGAAGAAAGGAAACAATAACACATTCATCATTGTTATTCCGTTTTCCTCGAAAAACATTAACACATTTCATCATTGTTGTTCCTTTTCATAACATGTTTTCCTCGACACAGCGTCAGACGCCTGCACTGCGTGCCGTACCGCATGATATGGCAACACCGTGACGCGTGTTCCTTCAGCTCTCAATACCAAACTAATTTTGCGGCAGAGATAGTGTGGATACCCTCTGACCGTGGGCGGAGTGTTAGGGGACAGTGGCCTGAGCGCAGGGGGTGCTCGTTCGTCGGCGCAGATCGTATGCGCAGTTGTCCGTGGATGCATTACGTCATCGTGGAAAAACTCGGCACGGAAAAGGCTGGTTCCTTATGCAAATATTGAGATATTTGACAACGAATATCTTCTAAAATATAGCAGCAAGGGAAAAGTTACAACTTTTACTTTTAAGATTCATCCTTTCTAATCAATTTATCACAAAGTTGATTCAAATGTGTAAAATGGTTTTCAAGAAATCGTGTTACGAGGAACCCCTGTTTTGTTCTCTCCAGGCTTCCAATGTAGAGGAGTTTTAACTTAAGCGCGTTGGATTTCTTTTTGCTCTATGATTTGAAATAAGTTTATTTTGTTCTTGTCAACTGAAATCATGCCTAAATGCTATGGAAAGCTGTGAAAACTATTATCAGAAAACTAACGGAAGAAAACTAAAATATCACAGCTTGATTGATATAAAGAAATGCGAGATTGCCCATTTTTGTGAAAAAGGCATTGTGCGAGATCTAAAAGCAGAACTTTTTAATATTGTATGTAAATGTAAGTAAGGGTGTAATAAACGTGACTGCTTCCCGTAAAATATCACTGCACACTTCTGTCTTTTCTTTGGCGCCGTCAATAACTTCAACACGTTGTTTTGTTGTTTTTTTTAAAAAAATATATTTATCACATATTTGTTTTAATTAGTATTCTGCTCGTTCCGCCACCTGAACGCAGCAGCTAGGGCTCAAAGGGCAGTGCAGTTACACAGGAAGAAGGCTCGGAAATGGCAGGCTTCAGAAGTTAACTCATCCAAATTAAATTAAACAGGTATGTGCTCTCTCTAAATTTAAATCATAGTTCACAAATAATTTAATTAAAAGTTTTAAAAGTATCTTTTTTATTTAATAACGTATTCATTGGTGCATTCTTCTCCAGCATAGCTATAGGCAGTGACCACACTATAGGGGGGCAGGAAGGCCCCCTATTCTTGTTCTACAATTCCTCTGTCTCTCTTAACTGCCCCCAGTAAAACGACAAAAATAAATAAATGAATGAATGCTCTTTTAGCCAAAATATGCATTTTTGTGTCGTATGCAACGGAATAATAAACATGATTGCTCCGGGAAAATATGATTTACCCCTCCATCTTTTCTATTGCGCCGTAACTAGCTACAACATATTTTGATTTCTATTGTTCCCACATACTTATTTTAATTTTAGTATTGTGAATCATATTCCACTGTGTTACCTCACGTAGCCATCCCCCACCCCCACCCCCCACACACGTACGATTTTAGTTGTAAGTTTTAGACTAAGCTTGTCAAATGTCCACTTATATCTTTGTATTCTTGAGCCATTTAAAAAAAATCATTTCGCCCCTTCTTCTGGACTATTTCATAGCAATGTTTTCCCACTGGAAGCCCCTTTGCAGATCGAGATCCGGGGCTATAGACTTCCCAAGCCACCGTCCCCTCCAAATACTGTCCTGGCCTCATGAAAGAAAAATATATGTATTTATACGAAATATTAATTTGACTTGGCAGTTTCTTTTTTCGAACAGGAATAAGTTTTAAATTTCAATAGCTTATAAATTTACACTAGCAATTTTGAGTAAAGGTTTTGCGTAACCCTAAAAGTACATTTAGAGACTGCAAGGTCAACTCTCGATATTTCAGATATATTAATATTTTTCATCACAACGTCTTGTAATAATTATTTGTTACTTCAATAATCGCAAATGTTTCTCGCATATTAAATCATAGATGCCATATGATTGTCATTTTCTGTTTATTTCCTTATAATGCTGACCTCCGTGGCGAAGTGGTTAGCACAACGCTTTACGATGCCAAGGGCCCTAGATTCGAATCCCCGCCGGCGCATGGGTCTACTTTCCTTTCTTCAATTTCATCATATCATCACGCATCCTCATCTTTGCGATTAGCCATATGTGACAGATAAGCGAAGTAAAATAAACTAAGTCTATTAATCAATTATTTTTTAAACTCTTTAATTCTTCTTTAGCATGTTAAAATTATATTACGATTTGTAAAATGACGACAGTCTAAAGGAGAACACGCAACTTTCTTTGTAGCGCATCGGTCGGAAAGTTTCAGGAATATGGATTTTCAAAATACATTTTTTCACATGTACTTTGCCCCATTTTAAAAGTAGCGCGTTCTCAATTATGTTACTAATCATTAAAAGGATGCCTCAATACAATCTTGGAGAATGACAATTAATATTTTCCCCCTCCTAAAAGTAATAATATACTTTCGCTCTCTGAATCTTCAATATAAATGCTAGCGGCCGTCTGCTTCAGCTTCGAAAAGAACGTGAAAAAAATGCAAAAACATTTCAAACGTTTGTTTTAGTCCTCCTCTCCTTGTGATACAACATAGTTTATTGACTTCCAGTTATATTGATGTGTATCATGTACAGTCACCGGGAATAAAAATGGGACACCGAAATCCTAAAATCCTGGCTTCCCCGTGCGTTACTTGTGTTGCCCAATTCTACGCTTTTCAGTTTTAATGGCAACTTTTAATAGGAAGTTCTGCTATCGCCGCAGAGTTACTTGCTAAACCTTATCTACCAAGGGAAAGTAAACTGTCCTTGCCCTTCTTCCCTAGTTCTGGCACCTTGCTTTTCCAGCTTTGAAAGGCTGCATGCGTGTTTCATGTTTTCTTTATTTTCACCATCGCATCCCCCATCATTTCTTTTCGCGGCCCTTCAGCACCCCAGAGGCCGGTTATACAAACATCCCTAACTGGAGATCAGATTTGACCTACGATCCGGGAATGAACTAAGTTCAAATGTCGATTTGTCGATCTTAGATCAAATCCTGATCTTGGGTCAAAGAAACACGTTTAGCAACGTGGCAAATCCAGACGTGTCGCTAGTGTGCCTGTGATGTTGCCAATTGTCCAACACTGAACAACATGTATGTATTTAATATTTGAATAAAGAATAAATCTGAGGTGCTGGACGTACTAAATATTCGAACAAGTTGCAAATTTAGTTAAATCACGTAAATTATGGATTTTTTAAAAAAAAATATAATTTACTTTTAATGCTATAAAGGGATATAACAACTTTCTTATACTCGGATTTGGAGCTATTGTTCATGTGAGGAGATGTCTATTATATTTATTTTGTGATTACACGATAACGTGTTACAGGTGGACCATTAGTTCCTGTAAGTGGTATATGGAATTTTCCTTGCACTTAATTGAATAACCTACGTTGTGACTTGTGAAATGTAAAATGTGTTTGCGTTTTCCCGAATGGAAAGAAATATTGAAACAACAATGGCGTTTGTCCTCTCGGATGTAAATTATGCCCAAAACAAATAATATTCGAAATAAAATAAGATATGTGTTATTCACAGTCGTGCTCAGGATTTTTGAAAGGGTTGGGTTACATACCCATTTCCTGGTAGTCAGCTCTCATTTTGCCATCATTTCCTATCTTTGACGTTCTTTTTTAACTAATACGGAGTCAAAAGGGGGGGTTATAACCCCCACCAACCCCACCCTTGGGCACGCCACTGGTGTTATTTATATATCAGGAGGAGAGAAAGCTTTACCAACTAAAATGCAACGCGCTCGGTTCATAAAGCAGTAGATATAGACAAAGTTACATGCTCAGTTCCATTCTGCGGACAAAATTGAATTGCATTGACACTTGGCTGGATGCAGTAAAGCGAAATTGTAATATTTCTAACGTCCTTGAACCTGCCCCCCCTTCATCCTAACGTAAGTTTTACAATGACATCAGGGCCTCCCCAATGGCGCAGTGGTAGCGTCATTGTCTTGTAATCGAGGGGTCCCGGGTTCGATACCCGGTGGAGGCACAAGTGGTTCGGATCCCACTTTAAACTGTAGGTCCAGTCCCGATTAGCCTTACTGTGCATAAAGTGGACTTAAAAACAGCAACTCAAACCAAACCAATACAATGACATCAACAAGAAAACGTAAGCGGGTCATATTTTCTGTTTGTATCAATCAACACTTGATTGCTCTCAAGTTATAATTCTATGATCGTGAAATCAAACAATGTTACAATATGCTCTTGCAGTCATTTAAAGCAAATTTCAAGAAAAAAAATACATGGTATTTCAAACAGTAAATAAGAATGACACACGATAAATGGAAAGAGAAAATGGAAGAAATATTTATCATTGTTCACTTCGTTGTGCATGCTTCTTCTTCTTTATTATTATGGTAACAGGATTTTATGAATTGATTGTCCCGTTTTGCCGCATGCGTTCACTTGCAACACATTTTACAAGCAAATATTCGTTAGTTCAGCCATATTACAACAGCTGAACTACGGTCAATGTCTGCTGATCGGAGAAAAATCTCGGGTCAACTTTTGACTGCAAATCGCAGGGACTTAGTCTCAGTTCAACTTTTATACAACACAAAATCAGAGTTCAGCTTGACTGTAGATCAATTTTACTGGCTAATCGAGGATCAACTGCTTTATACAATCGGGCCCTAGATGATTAATCCTTGCACCGCCGCTGCCAGCCGGTCGCAGCGTGCTGTGCTAACCATTCTGCCAAGTTGATGGACGAAATGCTGTTGGATTATTAGATGTGACCATCAATGCTACGGTAATATTACAGCTAGAGCTAAACGTGAAATTATAGAGTTGCAATACTATGATCAAAATTAACTCAACTCATCGATAACCACTCCCACTCCCCAACCCAACAACCAGCAACACAAATTGTTTACATTCAATTCTCAGAAGTATTCTAATAGTAATGTGTTCAACAACGTAACAATGTCTTGAAATTTCCTTTAATTTTCTTACACCAAAAACGCTACATTTTAAATGCAGCTTCGCTACAGCTACAGCTACATTCACCAAAAAGTAGCTCGCTACGCTACTCCTGTTCGCTACTCGGTACTCGTAGCTGTTAGCCTGAATATATGTCAGCATAGATTGATTGATTGAGTTCGTGTTTGAAGTCGACTTTATGCACAGTAAGGCAAATCGGGAATTGATCTACAGCTTAAAGTGGGATCCGAACCACTATGTGCCTCCACCGGGTATCGAAACCGGGCCCCCTTGATTACAAGGCGACGACGCTACCACTACTCCATCGGGGAGGCATGTCAGCATAGGCATGTCTGTGATGTCAGTTAGTTATCTTGATATTACAATTATTCAGATACTAATGCAAAAAAATACGCGAATGTTTATAATGCCCAATATCAAGATATTTATAATCCAGACTATCTGTATTTCCATGTAATAGACTTTGTGTTTATGAAGCTCCTGCAAAAGTATGTGTTATTGTCGAAGTTTCTTTACGCTGTTGCCACATTCAAAATTTATCTCAAAATACTGAAAAGAAATGTAGCTGTAACGAAATTTTCGCTACAACTACAGACATTTTGTAGTTTCGCTACGGCTACAGCTTTAAAAATGTAGCGCCGCTACAGCTACAACTACAATTTTTGTCGCGCACTAGTGTGTTTGTGTGTGTGTATATATATATATATATAGGCATTGTAATTATATATATATATATATATATATATATATATATATATATATACAGGGTGTTTCTAAAGGTCGTTTACAACGCTTGGGAGGTGATTCCTCACACGAAAACAAGCAAAAAGTCTAAGTTCCATTTTTACGACAGATGCTTCGTTTCCGAGATAGGAGCCTCGCAAAAGGTGACAAAGTGAACGTCACACTTAACTGGGACGAATACTATCACAGATAGAGAGGCGGTTCCAAGGGAATCATAAAGGAATCGTATGTGCTCAGTCCGGAAGTCACTATGAAAAGTTCACTGCACGCATGCGCAATGGAGTCCTCAAAGGAATTGGGGATTTCCAGCAACAACAATGCATGGAAAAGGTATGTAACGCAGCAAGAAGGACCGTGACAATGAGAAATGCGTTCAAGACAACACATCCCGACCTCAAACATCAAAACATGACCACCGAACACAAAATCCGAAAAGTTGAGCACGGTTGCATACCCCAGTTACACGCGAGGAATGAACGAATCATGTCATGTGGCATACGAGAGACAGGAGGAGGGAAAGAAAAACACAATATCAGATGATTGCGACAACGTGTATTTTTACACGCGACAACTGCGTAATATCCCCCCCACACACACACACACACACAACAAACAACAAATGCTACAATATCTTACGCACAGACAGTCCGTGTCACTGTACACCAACTGAAGATGTCACTTTCACCACACAAAGGGGGTGGGGAGCAATACCAAAAGTGTTCTCACTGGTATTTGCCGAGGGCAATAATCACAGACGGTTTTCAAAATGTCTGCCGTTTACTTCTACGCAGAGATGACAGCGACGAATCAAGGATTGTCGAGTACGAGCAAACAAGCCAGGTGTATCTGCTACCGTCGCGGCGGCGACGTTGATGCGAGCAACGAGGTCCTCAGCTGATGTGACAGGTGTGTCGTATACGAGGGTTTTCATTTCTCCCCAGAAGAAAAAATCGAGAGGGTTGAGATCTGGCGACCTCGGTGGCCAAGGCACAGGCTCATCCCTACCAATGAACCTATTGCGAAACACGTCATGCAGGAAATGTCGTACATTACGATCGAAATGAGCTGGTGCACCATCGTGTTGGTACCACATTTCTTGCCGCAGTGCCAAAGGTACGGTCTCCAACAGTTCAGGCAGAACCTCACTAAGAAATGCATGATACGTGCGACCATTCAGGCGAACAGGGAGAATGTATGGTCCAATTAAATGATCATGTACTATCCCGAACCACACATTCACTGAAAACCTGTGCTGGTGATGGGCCACAAAAAGTGCATGTGGGTTGTCAAAGTCCCATACATGACTGTTTCTACTATTGAAGACATCCATCCTGGTGAAAATGGCTTCATCTGTCCACAATACGTTTGCCCCGAAGTGAGGGTTTGTGTCCAGCTGATGCAACAACCATTGGCAAAACTCCATACGAGGGCGAAAGTCACGAGGTAACAGTTCTTGTACTTTCTGCAGTTTAAAAGGGTGCATTCCTTCATCTGACAACACTCGCCAAACATTCACATGAGACGTGTTTCGTGCCCGAGCGAGCACTCGCGTACTGGTGCCAGGATGTTCTGCGACCGCTGTTAACACATCTTCTGCAAACTGATGTGTGCGTACACTTCGGGGTCTTCCAACTTCTTGTCGCGGTGGTAACACTGACCCTGTTTCACGCAGTCGACTGTCCACTACCTGAAAGAAGGTGTGAGACGGTAAACGTCTATGTGGAAAGCGTTCTCCATAAAGACGCCTTGCCTCACGGCTATTACCACGTGCCTCCCCATACATGAGATGCATGTCTGCTAGCTGCTGGGTCGTATACGCAGCCATCTGTGTAATAGGGAGCTGGAACTGCAAAGTATTGTTTTTGTTTAACACTGGCACACTGCACAAATTGGCCGTATCACCGTACGAACACCACAGACCAATTGTTGCGATACTTGACTTGCCCACTCCACCACGTCAACTTCTTTCAATGCAACATACTAGTACTCTTCAATGCGTATGACAACCTAGAGCGAACTGCTGATCATATCCCAGCACCTGCAACACGATTGGGACGACTGCCGTTGAGAACCAACCCTTCGAGCTCCTCTCGCGGGAACAGCAGTCATGAAGGTCAAACGTAGACTACGAGAGCCAGACTTGCCTGTGCAGCGCTTCAGTAGTAATGCACCCCTTTTCAGTCCGATAAATCAATTGATTGGAAAAGATCGATCAAAGATCAATTGATGACGCAGCAGTTTTTTTTTACGTCATAAAAGGGGCGGGGTTTATTTTGTAAGGATGAATTTGATTGGTCGTGACGTCATAAATGGGCGGGGCTTATTTTGTAAGGAGCGTTTTGATTGGTTGGAGGAGGGAATTCGGGTTTTTCCCGCGGGAGTTTCCGGTGCCTGAAAACAGATGGCGTTGATGAGTCAGAAAGTCTGGGGGTGGGAGGAGGAAAAGTACGCGGTGACGGTTGGTTTTCTCGGAATTGGAGTACGTGTTTTCGGGGTCTGAAAACAGATGGCGTTGATGAGTCAGAAAGTCTGGGTTGGGAAGGAGGAAAAGTATTCGACGCGGTGACGGTGGGTTTTCTCGTAATTGGAGTACGTGTTTCCGGTGTCTGAAAACAGATGGCGTTGATGAGTCAGAAAGTCTGGGTTGGGAGGAGGAAAAGTAGGCGACGCGGTGACGGTTGGTTTTCTGGTAATTGGAGTACGTGTTTCCGGTGTCTGAAAACAGATGGCGTTGATGAGTCAGAATATGTGTTTTTGTGGGAGTCGCGTGACTGTTTGTGACGTCACAAAATGGAAGTCACGTGACCAGATTATATTATTAAATTATTATTAATATAAATATCAGTATTATTATTATTATGAATTGTTTTAATTTCTGTGACGCCATTTTGGTTGTGTTATGTTATTTTGGTGTGTGACGTCATATATAAATCGGAGTACGTGTTTCCGGTGTTTGAAAACAGATGGCGTTGATGAGTCTGAAATTCTCGGATTATTATTATTATTATTAATATTATGAATTGTTTTAATTTCTGTGACGCCATTCTGTTTTTGTTATGTTATTTTGGTGTGTGACGTCATATATAAATCGGAGTACGTGTTTCCGGTGTTTGAAAACAGATGGCGTTGATGAATCTGAAATTCTCGGATTATTATTATTATTATTATGAAATGTTTTAATTTCTGTGACGCCATTTTGTTTTTGTTACGCTATTTTGGCGTGTGACGTCATATATAAATTGGAGTACGTGTTTCCGGTGTTCTAAAACAGATGGCGTTGATGAGTCTGAAATTCTCGGAATTGGGTACGTGTATCCGGTGTTTGAGGAGAGATGGCGTTGATGAGTCATTCTGGGAAATTCCCCAGTTTTCGTCCTGTAGTCAAAATGTAAGAATTAAAACGCTTTTCAGGCTCTGAAAAGCATAATAATTCAACATTTTCCTGAAGATTATCTCTGGTTTGCTTTGGGGAGAAAAAGAGTTTGAAATTAGTATTAGCATTGAACGCGAATTTTTCGAAAAACCAAGTTTTCGTCATAGTCGAAATGTAAGAATTAAAACGCGAAGCAGCTTTTGGAGTTCTTATTTCGTCGAATAAAATGTAGCATAATACTGATGGACCCCCTGTACATGGTGTTCTTAAAATGAAAACAAATATTGGTAGTATGTATTGTAAATTGAGTAAAACGTGTAAGTTTTTCTGAATTTTGAAACTTTTATTTCGTCGAATAAAATACAGCATAATACTTATAGAGCGTCCTGTACATGGTGTTCTTAAAATGAGAATAGCCGGCCCTAATTGAACTAGAGTGAAAGGCAATTGTAGATTCGGAATCTGTACGTCAAGACCTTTCCATGTAAGAATTAAAACGCGAAGCCGCTTTTGGAGTTCTTATTTCGTCGAATAAAATGTAGCATAATACTGATGGACCCCCTGTAGGTACATGGTGTTCTTAAAATGAAAACAAATATTGGTAGTATGTATTGTAAATTGAGTAAAATGTGTAAGTTTTTCTGAATTTTGAAACTTTTATTTCGTCGAAGTTCGCGAGATGGTGATATTTTTTCCGGGTTGTTAATGTATGAGAGCAGATGGTGTGTGAGTGTTATATAATTCTTGAAACTGTTGCGTGATATGTGTGGCGTGTTTGTTGGGATGGGGTGGGTGGAATGGTAATGTGTCTGGTGATTAAGAAGAGGTTATGACATCATCATACTGCTAAAGAAAAGGAGAATAAAAGTCTGCTAGCATATAATGGAGGAAGAACAGCAAAAAAAGAGAAAAAAGGAGTCGGAGAGTTTAGATGTAAAGAAACTAAAGAGAGCAAAACGAGTAGGTTTCGCGGAAGAAGTGACTGTGTATAGTGTACCAGGACAGGAAGAAGATAGGAGAGGCACGTGGGCGTTGGACGGTTTGCGGGAACGGATGCGAGCAATGTATATCGATGACGTAGATCGGAAGGGAAGTATATAAAGGATTAGTGGATTGCGAAGTTACCGAATCATCATCGCAGTTGTCGAAGCATTAGTTCTTTCTGTCACCTGGAAGAGAGAACTTCGTTGTCTGCAGACTTACCTTGCATCGACGCAAAAAACTATCGCCTTTGTCCGAGCAGGTATTGAGTGAAGCAACTGAAAGGTGAGTATGGGTGTGGTATCGTGGCTGACGAAACTGGTGAGTGTCTTGATCTGTAGGAAGTCCTCCGATCAACCACCGCAGATGGAGTCAGCAGTTAGTTACCGACGCCCGTTACCGACACCTCCACAATCACCGATATTGTCAGGATCGTCTAACAAAACGGGAGAAGGGAAAGCGAATGTAGAAGTTCCTGAATATCTGACGGAACAGCAAGTTCGGGCAAGGTGGGGGGCGAGAAACTATGAAAAGCATCAATATGAGGAAATTAAAAATGGCGGAATAGACAATATCGGTGGCGGTGCGAGGAAACGGCAACGTAGAGTTAACATTAATCCTTTGTACAAGTATACGGAGCGCTTTCCCAGCCCGACAACGTGTCTTGCATATCCGGCAACAGTTTCCGCATTGAAAAAAACAATAGATCACAAAAAAAGAATTTCGGCGAGTATAAATTCTAAATTGTTGATATTCGATATCCCTGTGAGATACAGGGAATCCCTTTTGGTTACATTTTATAATAGAAATATGCCCGATGAGTGTGCGATGCAGTGCAATGATCACGGGTTCCCGATCGACGTGTACTGCATCAACGATCGGAAAAGCGGATTATGCGAGACACGTTTCCGGTTTGAGAGGGCACCTGTTTACGGTCATCTACCTTTTCGTTCTTGGAGTAACAGGGTAGCAGGTAATATAGCTGCAGACGGATATCGTGCAGGACCTTTTATTGTAGCGTCGGGAATCGCACCACTGGAATGTCTGTGTATGGAGACGGAATCGGAATTAAATTCCGAACATGTAGATGTGACGCATCTGCATGCGTCTCCATACTGTCTGGCAAAAAAGTACATTATGATGGCAGACGAGAGGCACCGCATGGACACAAGGAATTTAGAATTGGTATTATATGAGAACCTCGACGAGCTGTTGGACGTGGAAATTCCCGAGTTGTACCGGGTAGGGTGTCACAAAAAGTATATGGTTGTCGGTAGCAATGACGTGGCGGCACTGATGCACGAATTCCGTAAAACATATACGGAATCCATGCTGAAGATGGTGGAAATCATGCAGTGGTTCAGGTGCGATATGAAATTGTATGATAAATTGGGTGAGACACTAGACATAAAAGGTTCTGCATTAGATGTGAAAGAGATGGCGGAATTTTCCGACCATCCCTCATGCCATCCGGAACTCAGACAGAAATATTTGTTTCTTTCAGGTATTGGTAAGCTAGAGGACCAATTCGAGAATCGGAGTCCCCACAGAGAGTTTCCTCAAATAATTGCTGAAACAGATACATCAGAAGTGGAAGAAACAGAATAAAAGGTGAGAAAAGAAAAATATTACCTGTATTTAGATGTTTATTGTTACTCTACATCAACCTCCTCGTCAGCGATATCGATGACGGGCGGCGTAAAAGCTGCAACCAAAGCAGCGGCTTCCGCACCGATATCGATGACGGGAGGTGAAACAGGAGAGGCCGGCGGAGATGAAGCCTTGGGGGCAGGGGGCGGTGGAGTAGCGGCAGCAGGGACCTGCGGAGCGGCAGGGCCTGGCTGAGGTGCAGCAGCAGGGGGCGGCGGAGGTGCTGCGACAGGGACCGGAGGGATCAGGGTGACACGACCTTCCCTGATCGCTGTGAGAAGGGGCTCCGGCAGAACCCTCACGAAATTCGCCGTGTGAACATCAGAGGCATGCCGGAACCTGCAAAACAATGTAGAAAAAATACTATAGTATATATATATGTCTGAAAATTAAAAATTAGTACAAATGGTTTTCATAGATGGTCATTATCTGAAAAACTATAAAATTAGTACAGAATAGATATAATCGAGAAAAATAATCACCTTCCCAGGATAGCGGTAACCTCCGCATCCAGATCCCGTTCCGCCTGACTTCGCCGGGTCAGGAATCCATCATGCTCCCTGTACAGCCCGGCGAAGACCTCCGTCATACGGACCGCAACCTCAGCCATTATGCGATGGTTTGCGGCGCGATGCTCCTCGCCAAACGCTTCCGATGTCTGGTGGAAACGATGGAGTGCCGCCTGTAGATTTTCGCTTTCCACCTGCATCCCCGCACTCGCCATGTAGTTGACATATCCCTCGTATAGATCGAGGCTTCGGTTCTGAAACAAAAATGTATAACTGTAACCGCAGTTTGCGTGCAATATAAATCTAACAAAAAAACTGTATATATTTTCAGATGTCGACACTTCCCCTAGGATTCAGTTTGGTGTATGGAGATATCAAGGAGACGACAACAGGTCCAACAGAACGAAGGAACTTATGGAGCAAAACGAATGCAAGACAGGTTGAAAAACACATCTGCAATTATGTGAATTTTTGCGAAGAAAACGGACTGGCGGAAGAGTTATTGATAAAATTAGAAGAGACATGTAAAGATATTGAGGTATCGCTGGACTGTTTGGTAAAAATATTTACTTACATTGTTGACAAGAAACGAGATGCGCCAGTGTTTGGCGATTTTATAGAAAATGTACAGAAAGCGCAATATGTACCTTCCCATCTATCTTTAAGAATATGTTTTGAATTAATGGAGCTGTTTAAAGGTGTGAGAAATGAGAAGGGTGAAAATAAGAAGATGGGAGAAACAGGGGAAGATATGCATGAAAGAATGATGGAAATGTTGAAGAAAAGGAAACTTAACGAGTAACTAACACATACTAATACACTAATATCTAACACTGACTAATATGTTATATCTATAGAAATGTATGTAGGACATATTGCGGACATTTATGTAAAAGCATCTCGTGACAATTGATTGATTAGATGTGTTAAGTCCACTTTATGCATAGTAAGGTTAATCGGGACTGAACCTACAGTTTAAAGTAGGATCCGGACCACTTGTGCCTCCATCAGGTATCGAACCCGGGACCCTTACATCTTGTAATAATTCTGCAGATGTTCACTGTGTTGATAAACGGACATCTGTATGTAACCGTTGTTGTAAAATGAAACCTGTGATGTTTCTGTAGATGATATAAATCATGAAATGTGACAAAAAATGTGTAAAATATCTGATAACCTGTGAGCTGAAATAAAACATCTGTTTGTATATGTAAAAAACGTGTAATGTTTCTATAGAATTTCGGTGTGTTAATAAAAGACTTTGTCCAGAACGATGTTGTTTTTGTATATAAATAGTAATGTATTAGAATACCAAAGACACAGGATACAAACCCTAAAATTTGATGAAAAATACCACGAAGTTTTGAAAGTAGTGGGGTACCAGTACCCAGAGGCCCCCCATGCTCTACAAATACCATCCTGACTTTATGCATAGTAAGGTTAATCGGGACAGAACCTACACTTTAAAATAGGATCGGAACCGCTTATATCTCCATAGGGTATCGAACCCGGGGTCCTTGATTGCAAGACGACTACACTACCACTGCACCATTGGAGAGGTTTGGTTCTGAATGTCTATTTAGCACTTATTCCATTTTTACAAATCTTCCCCACGGGTAAAATTTAACAGGGGGACACCAGTACCCAGAGGGGGAAACCCCCCCATGCTCTACAAATACCATCCTGACTTTATGCACAGTAAGGCTAATCGGGACTGAACGTACATTTTAAAATAGAATCGGAACCGCTTATATCTCCATAGGGTATCGAACCCGGGGTCCTTGATTACAAGACGACTACACTACCACTGCACCATCGGAGAGGTTTGGTTCTGAATGTCTATTTTGCACTTATTCCATTTTTACAAATCAGTCAGAAGACATAGAGTAAAATGCAAAAAGGTACTTACAATACGGAAGACTTCTTGAGCTCCGTCCATTACGATGTGGAGATGAAGAGGAGATGAACTGAGAGAAAGAATGCTGCAGAAGGAATATATCCACTTCCTTATAGAGACGCACATCTGGAATCATTTTTGCGACGTACTTTAAAAGTCTGGATATGAGATCACGGCGTTTTTGTGTGAGGCACAACAGTTCCTTGATGGGTTCTGCAGGAGTTTTTTGATGATTGTCACAGGACTTCCTTGTTCCGTGTCGACTCAAGTTCTTCAACGAGGAACGAGTGATACCTCTTAAATGAATATAACGTAAAATGTGAAATGTCCGACGGATTGAACTGATGTTTGAAATCCGTTTATGCACCGTGGGTAATTGGTACAGAAATATACAAGGGTGTGGTATAAGTCGTCCTATGTATTGATTGAGTGACGGATTGAACTGATGTTTGAAACCTGTTTTACACACCGAGGATGAACCGTTTAATGCACCAAAACTGACCGATACAGAAATATACGAGAATATGGTATATTTTTTGAAAACTTAAAATCGCTGTATCTCGGCACCTAATTGAGCTAGGAGGATGGTTGATAGCTTGTTGGACTCGGAGCAAAGTCCTCTTTCCGATGAACCAGGTCTAGGTCTAGGACCGGTGGTTTCCTACTTTTTTTATTTTCAATCGTACACCCCCTTCCGACCACTCTACTGAAAGATCTCGACGTGCAGATTACGAATATGTAATCGGAGTTGCTCTACGTCAATTAGGGGAGGAGTTAGAGCGATTGTAAAATTTCGTTTTTTTTTCACGGTTTTCCCGATTTGGTTGTTGGGGAGGAGGGGAAGTATTCGCTTTCAAGATAGAACATGTTTCGGGCGGTAGTTAGTACGTGTTGATGGAGAAACATAAAAAGAAAAAAGACGTGGAGACGAGTGATGTTAAAAAAAGGAAAAAACACGTTTCACGGAAAAGGTGGAAGTGTACAGTGTCCCAGGACAGGAAAAAGACAGGAGAGGCACGTAGGCGTTGGATGCTCTGCGCGAAACAATGCGTGCCAAATATAATTCGAAAATACGTCACAGAGACAGTACTATATAAAAAGAGAAATTGTGTACGTACCGCAGAACTATTGATCGAAGTATACCGACCGGAGATCATAACCGAGACGGACACATCTGTTGCGAGAGTGAAGAAAATTGAAAAGGTAAGAGACAAATATTTAGTTTTAATGTTCTACCTAGAACAATGCAAATCGCGGGTCAAAGACCATCATCACCTTCACACAGTGAGAATCGTAAACATAAATACATCTTTCTTTTGAATCGTAAACATAAATACGTCTTTCTTTTGAATCGTAAACATAAATACGTCTTTCTTTTGAAGCAGACAGGTTGAAAGGTGAGAAAATAAAAACGGTACCTGTGTCATCAACAGTTTAATGCAGAAGAGGATGACGTTTAACAGTGATCGATGGTGGACGTCGTCCTCTTCTTCCTGCTCTGACAAAACAGGAGAAACAGTAGGAGAAATAGAAGGAGTAACAGGAGGCACCAGTTGGCGCAGCCGATTGGCTCTAGCGTCATTTCGGTTACGCATTCTGAAAAACAAAATATAAGAATTAAAATATATTCCGTTCCATGTAGATATCGGCTAGAAAGAAAAGTTATCAGATATGTAGCTTATATAATCGGAAAAACAGCATGCTAGAATAAACGATGTTATCAGAAATAAACTGAAAAATAATTACCTGGCTCTATACCGACGGAGATTGGCGTGGAGCCTTTCCCTGTTCCGGGTACGTCGAGCCCGGAAAATAGCGGAGGCACGCTGTTGGGCCTCCTCAATTCTATTTTCTTCCTCCAGGTACCGCTCAATGTACCTCCTAGCCTCTGCGAAATGCGCAGCGCCTTCAGTGCCTGCCTGATGTCGATAATATGCATTTCGCAGAGCCTCCCCGTGATGGAGTATGTGTTACTGAAAATATGTGTGAATTAATATATAAAAGTGATTAATTTGTGCAAAACATAATGAACATATTTTCTGTCTAATTTCAGATGTCGACACTCCCTCTCGGATTCAATTTGGTGTATGGCGATATTAAGGAGACAACAGCAGGTCCGACAGAACGAAGGAACTTATGGAGCAAAACACATGCAAGACAGGTTGAAAAACACATCGGCAATTATGTGAATTTCTGTGAAGAAAATGGACTGGCGGAAGAGTTATTGGCAAAATTAGAAGAGACATGTAAAGATATCGAGGTATCGGTGGACTGTTTGGTCAAAATATTTAATTACATTGTTGACAAGAAACGAGATGCGCCAGTGTTTGGCGATTTTATAGAAAATGTACAGAAAGCGCAATATGTACCTTCCCATCTATCTTTAAGAATATGTTTTGAATTAATGGAGCTGTTTAAAGGTGTGAGAAATGAGAAGGGTGAAAATAAGAAGACAGGGGAAACAGGGGAAAATATACATGAACGAATGATGGAGATGTTGAAAAAGAGAAAACTGAACGAGTAACAAACACATACTAATACACTAACATCTACCAGTAGTGTAACAAAATATGTAAAAATATCTAATAACCTGTAGTACGTGTTGAAATAAAAAGTTTGTATATGTAGAAAACTTGTACTTTTCTGTAGAAGTTCAATGTGTTAATAAAAGATTTTGTACAGAACAATATTGTTTTTGTATATAAATAGTATTATATTAGAATGCCTAAGACAGGATACAAACCCCAAAAGTTTAATGAAAAAAGTACCACGAATCCTGAAATTAACAATGTTTTGATAAAAGAGGTACCGGATTCGAAACCCTCCAGACAGCGAATTCGATAGAGGTTGAATTTATGAAGCTCTTATTTGGTCAAATAAAATACTGCATAATACTAATGGATCCCACTGTACATGGTGTACGGATGTTGGTAGTATGAACATAATACTTATGGATGCCACGGTACATGGTTTTATACATACAAATTAATGTTATTTTGTAGAACTATACTTACAAAATTCTCTCCGTCCATCGTTGTACTAGAACTGCTGTACCGTTAAAGATGTTGAGGAAGAATAAAAATTTTGCAGTGATGGTCAAAACATATTCAAATATATCACTTCTGTATAGGATAACGGAGCGGATGCAACGTGTTTGTAGCATTCCTGAGATGACCACAACGTCCTCTTTGGAGACCGCATGAAAGAGATAACTTGATTCACACAACTTCCGTGTTACACGGTACCCAGAATATCCAGCACGAATACAACCTTCTAAATGAATATAATGCTAAACTGCACTTATTTCATTGTAAAAACATAAGGGAAACGGGAATTGTTTATAAACATACGAGGGTATAATAGAAAAGGTGGTACCTTCTCGGGGCCCGATCGATTGATCAAATGGCGGATTGAACCGATATTGCAAATCCGTTTTATGCACTACGGCTAATCGAAACACAAATATATGAGGGTGTGGTAGAAAATGTGGTATTTTTTTGAAGGCCCGATCGAATGACAGATTGAACCGATGTTTCAAATTTGTGTTATGCACAGAGACTAATCGGAACAGAAATATAGGAGGGCATTGTAAAAATGTGGTATCTTTTGAGGGGCTGACCGAATAACGGTTTAAACCGTTGTTTCAAATCCGTTTCACACAGAGGCTAAATGTAACAGAAATATACGAGGACATGGTAGAAAATGTGGTACTTTCTAGAGTTATTAAATGTGTAAGTTTTGTCCAAGTAATAAATAGAGCTGTGTTTACATACAAAAGCAATGTTATTATTATTGTGTTGCACTATACTATAAATATTGTAAGGAATAATGCTGATTTAGAAGACGCTTTTAATTTTGGAGTTCTTATTTCGTCGAATAAAATGTAGCATAATACTGATGGATCCCGCTGTACATGGTGTTTTTAAAATGAAAATAGCTATTGGTCACTCCCTTTTTGGTCTCTGCAGAAATTGAAGAACGAACGTTATCATAAATTGCAACCCGAAATGGGGGCTTTTGTATATTGTATCAAGAAAAATATGGTTTCAGAAAAAGAAGTGCCCAATTTAGTGAACTATTTTTTTGAGTGACTGATTGAACTGATGTTTGAAATCTGTTTTATGCAGCGTGGATGAACCGTTTTATGCACCGAAGCTGATCGATACAGAAATATACGTGGTTATGCACCGAGGGTAATCGGTACAGAAATATACGAAGGCATTGCTGAAAATGCGGAATCCTCTTAAGGGCTGATCGATTGACTGAACTGATGTTTGTAATCCGTTTTATGCACCAAGTTTAATCGATATCCTAATTGAAGCCTGTAGGCCCTATCCCATTGCTATTATTATACAACCTGATTTCTACCATGGCCTCGTATATTTCTGTCCCGATCAGCCTAATTGCATAAAGTGAATTCTGTCCCGATTAACCTATCCGTGCATAAAGCGGAATCCACTTCGATACTTTCTGCTCGCGAATAACCCCAGTTTATAAAGTTGTTTCTGTCCTGATTAACCTATCTGTGCATAAAGCAGACTTTAAACATCGGTTCAATCCGCATAGATACATTCTGCTCCCGATTAACCATACATTCTACTTCCGATTAGCCTCAGTGCATAAAGTTAATTCACTCTCTTTATTTACTATACAAAATACACACATTCACACACCGAACATTTCAATATTTTATTCAATGCTTCTAAGGGAATAATATTGTGTAGGGGAACTATGGATAAAATCCGCACCCTAATTTCCGCTGGCACCTTCTCCATTCTTCCGGCTGCAACTGTTCAATTTTCTGATGCCTATGCATCTGTAGCAGAATGTGACAAGGAACATAGTGTGAACCAACTTATGTTTTTATGGAGACTCTGAGAGGAAGTTTTTGCTATCTCAGGCATGCAGACCCAACAAGAAAGTTGCATCCGTTCGGTTAATGACGCAACCCTACACGTATCTAATATGTGCATATGTTCCGACCATCACTGCAGAGAGTTTTTATTCTTCTGTAACGTCTTTATCAGTACAGTGCAAAGATGGAGGGAAAGAATTTGCTACGTATAGTGCAACGCAATAATAATAGCATTGCTTTTGTATGTAAACACAGCTCTATTTATTACTTCGACACGATGTACACATTTACTCTATTTACAATACATACTACCAATATTTGTTTTCATTTTAAGAACACCATGTACAGTGGGCTCCATAAGTATTTTGCTGTATTTTATTCGACGGAATAAGAACTTCAAAATTCTGAAAAACTTACACATTTTGCTCAATTTACAATACATATTACCCATATTTGTTTTCATTTTAAGAACACCATGTACAGCGGGCTTCATAAATATTTTGCTGTATTTTCTTCGACGAAATAAGAACTTCAAAATTCACAAACACTTACACATTTTACTTAATTTACAATACATAATACCCATATTTGTTTTCATTTTAAAAACACCGTGTACAGTGCGCTCCATAAGTTTTATGGAGCAAATCCAAACTAGGGGAGCAAAGTGACAAAACTGGGGGCAGGGACAGTTTACTTTTCCCTCGCAGGTGCGTTTTAGCATACTGCGGGGCCACAAATGATAAAAAGTGGATAGACGAACCAAATTCTTAACGACAAATGCGAAGGTACATATTGCGCTCTATGTATGTTTTCTACAAAATCACCGACTACTGACGCATTTCTTTTCCTTTCAATAATGAAGCTGAATATCTTGACCAATGTGTCCACCTTCACTTCATGCATATTTAGGGTGATTGGAACCGGGGTCTATTTTTGGCTCGATTGCTGCTTAATTTCAGTTTTATGCACATATAGGGTAATTGGGACAGGACCCCGGGGATATCCAGAATTGGATGTGTTATGGGCAATTCGAGATCATATTTGGAATATTTGGTACACCAAGTGGACGTCATCTAGACAATATACTTCCGTTAGACATTTTTGTACGTACTTCGGTTATAGTGTGGATACAAAAAATACATTTTAGACTACATTTGAATCTTATCTGGACACGATTTAGATATGAATAAAACTTGTTCTTTTTTAACATTTTCTGGGTGTTATTGGAATGTACAAAAGATGTTTCCTGTTTGGAACATATTATGGAAATTTCCGTAGCATTGTGTGGATATAACAGGGACTCTTTAAACATTTATTATAACCCTATTAGGACACCTTTTATATATCAAATAGCTGTATACTTAACTGAATTGCATAATTCTTACTAAATCGTGTGTGCACAAGAATTTACTCTCCATTTGTAAGAAACATATATGGAACTACAGGAATATCATTTGGATTATATTTAGAAGAATTTTGAACACATCACATTCAAACTTAGCGGTGTTTAATATCCATACACCTCTCAATATCACATAACATTTTCAAAACTCTCCGCCGCCACACATTATTTTAAATCCAACCAATAACACCCTTACCCTTCTCCAATATTTTTGGTATACCCCTGAACTTTAACTCCTTTCCGAAAATGTAGTATGTTCCTTAATACTTACTTCCACTACTATATAATAATATTGCCAGCAATTCCCTCATTTGTGAACACCCCTCACATAATCTTTTCTTGTTGCGCCCCATTTATTCATTTTATCTTCTATCCCAAAATTTATATAATCGTAATGGTAAATATTCATCCAATTCTTTTTATTCTGAGTGTTACATAACCGATTCGAGATTCCTCAAAATAATTCATATTTTTGAATATATTATTTTCCTCTTTTATCGAACTCCATCTTCCTCTTTTTATCCTCCTTATTTTCAACAGACATCACATTTCTTACCTAGAACAAACAAACAAACATTTCCCCACACAAGAAACGTTCCCAGATCCTATTATCTTTTATCCCTTCTATTTGTACCTTCTATTTTCCGACATCATGTTTTCAGTTAAACATATTTCAAACAGGCACAATTCCTAGACGATTACGCCCTACAATATTCATAGTATAGTGCAACGCAATAATAATAACATTACTTTTGTATGTAAACACCGCCCTATTTATTACTTGGACACGACTTACACATTTAACTCTATTTACAATACATACTACCAATATTTGTTTTCATTTTAAGAACACCATGTACAGCGGGCTCCATAAGTATTTTGTTGTATTTTATTCGACGAAATAAGAGCTTCAAAATTCAGAAAAACTTACACATTTTAATCAATTTACAATACATACTACCCATATTTGTTCTCATTTTAAGAACACCATGTACAGCGGGCTCAATAAGTATTTTGCTGTATTTTATTCGACGAAATAAGAGCTTCAAAATTCAGAAAAAACTTACACATTTTAATCAATTTACAATACATACTACCCATATTTGATTTTAAGAACACCATGTACAGCGGGCTCCATAAGTATTAAGCTGTATTTTATTCGACGAAATAAGAGTTTCAAAATTCAGCAAAAACTTACACATTTTACTCAATTTATAATACATACTACCAATATTTGTTTTCATTTTAAGAACACCATGTATAGTGGGTTCCATAAGTATTATACTGTATTTTATCCGGCGAAATAAGAGCTTGAAAATTCAAAACATTTTACACAGCCCTCGTATATTTCTGTATCGATCACCCTCGGTGCATAAACGGATTACAAACATTAGTTCAATCAATCGATCAGCCCCTAAGAGGATTCCACATTTTCTACCATACCGTCGTATATTTCTGTACCGATTACCCTCGGTGTATAAACGGATTTCAAACAGTTGAAAATAAAGAAAGTAGGAAACCACCGGTCCTAGAACAATGAAACCTAGTTCACCGGAAAGAGGAGTTCACTCCGAGTCTTACAAGCTATCAACCATTCTCCTAGCTCAATTAATAGTGGAGATATAGCGATTTTATATACCATACCCTCGTATATTTCTGTATCGATCAGCTTCGGTGCATAAAACGGTTCATCCTCGCTGCATAAAACAGGTTTCAAACATCAGTTCAATCCGTCACTCAATCACTACATAGGACAACTTATACCAAGCCCCGTATATTTCTGTTTCGATCACCCTTGGTGCATAAAACGGATTACAAACATCAGTTCAATCAATCGATCAGCCCTTAAGAGGATTCCACATTTTTTACCATGCCGTCGTATATATCTGTACCAATTACCCCCGGTGCAGAAACGAATTTCAAACACTAGTTCAATCCGTAGGACATTTCACATTTTACGTTATATTCATTTAAGATGCATCCCTCGTTCCTCGTTGAAGAAGTTGAGTCGACACGGAACAAGGAACTCCTGCGACAATCATCAAGTAACTCCTGCAAACACCTTCAAGGAACTGTTGTGCCTCACACAAAAACGCCATGATCTCATATCCAGACTCTTAACGAATGACGGGTTCAACTGGTATTCGAAATCCGTTTTATGCACCGAGGCTGATCTGTTCAGAAATATACGAGGGCATGTTATAAAGTGTCCGATCTATCGGGTGCCGGATTGAACTGATGTTGAAAATCCGTTTTATGCACTGAGCTCTCCACTAATAAGGGTGCATATTATAATATCGGTTATATAATTTGCGGAAAAAAGTATGTTCTATAAATATATATAAGTATGTAATATATACTTCTTGACCCTTGGCCTTGGAATGGAGCCAAGGGTTGCAGACTGTTAATGGACAAGATCAAATGGTGTTTGTTACGAACGGCTTTGGTGTGATGTCTTTATCCGTGTGGTGATAGGTTTTCCCTGGTGTTAATGGATGAGAGCAGATGGTGTGTGAGTGTATAGCTACAATTCTTAGAATTAGTGAGTGATATGTGTGGCGTGTTTGTTGGGGATGAGGTGGGTGGAATGGTAATGTGCCTGGTGATTAAGAAGAGGTTATGACATCATCATACTGTTAAAGAAAAGGAGAATAAAAGTCTGCTAGCATATAATGGAGAAAGACCTGCAAAAAGAGAAAAAGGACAGAGAGCGTCTAGATGTAAAGAAAATAAATAGAGTAAAAAGAGTTGGTTTCACGGAGGGGGTGACTGTCCATAGTGTACCAGGGCAGGAAGAAGATATGAGAGGCACGTGGGCGTTGGACGCTTTGCTGGAACGGATGCGAGCAATGTGTATATCCGGACAGGTTTTTTCAACTTTTCAAATTTACCTACAACAACGAGCTGACAATAAACATCACCCACGATTACTATGTAATATTATACAATAATTGTCATCTCAGCTCGTTTTGGCAGTGGGGGACGGCATCTTGGCCGCCATCTTGGTTTTTGTTATTTTTACCGTAGACCACCGTCCATATACTCTATGGAAAGGTCTTGACGTACAGATTCCGAATATACAATTGCCTTTCACTCTAGTTCAATTAGGGCCGGCTGGACAGCCCTTTAAAGTTTTCCGGACAGGTTTTTCAACTTTTCAAATTTACCTACAACAACGAGCTGACAATAAACATCACCCACGATTACTATGTAATATTATACAATTAATTGTCATCCCAACTCGTTATGGCAATGGGGGCCGCCATCTTGACCGCCATCTTGTTTTTGTTATTTTTACCGTAGACCACCGTCCATATACTCTATGGAAAGGTCTTGACGTACAGATTCCGAATCTACAATTGCCTTTCACTCTAGTTCAATTAGGGCCGGCTGGACAGCCCTTTAAAGTTTTCCGGACAGGTTTTTCAACTTTTCAAATTTACCTACAACAACGAGCTGACAATAAAAATAAGAGTTTCAAAATTCAGAAAAAACTTACACATTTTAATCAATTTACAATACATACTACCCATATTTGTTCTCATTTTAAGAACACCATGTACAGCGGACTCCATCAGTATTATGCTACATTTTATTCGACGAAATAAGAACTCCAAAAGCGCTGAAAAGCGTTTTAATTCTTACATTTTGACTACAGGACGAAAACTGGGGAATTTCCCAGAATGACTCATCAACGCCATCTCTCCTCAAACACCGGATACACGTACCCAATTCCGAGAATTTCAGACTCATCAACGCCATCTGTTTTAGAACACCGGAAACACGTACTCCAATTTATATATGACGTCACACGCCAAAATAGCGTAACAAAAACAAAATGGCGTCACAGAAATTAAAACATTTCATAATAATAATAATAATAATCCGAGAATTTCAGATTCATCAACGCCATCTGTTTTCAAACACCGGAAACACGTACTCCGATTTATATATGACGTCACACACCAAAATAACATAACAAAAACAGAATGGCGTCACAGAAATTAAAACAATTCATAATATTAATAATAATAATAATAATAATAATCCGAGAATTTCAGACTCATCAACGCCATCTGTTTTCAAACACCGGAAACACGTACTCCGATTTATATATGACGTCACACACCAAAATAACATAACACAACCAAAATGGCGTCACAGAAATTAAAACAATTCATAATAATAATAATACTGATATTTATATTAATAATAATTTAATAATATAATCTGGTCACGTGACTTCCATTTTGTGACGTCACAAACAGTCACGCGACTCCCACAAAAACACATATTCTGACTCATCAACACCATCTGTTTTCAGACACCGGAAACACGTACTCCAATTACCAGAAAACCAACCGTCACCGCGTCGCCTACTTTTCCTCCTCCCAACCCAGACTTTCTGACTCATCAACGCCATCTGTTTTCAGACACCGGAAACACGTACTCCAATTACGAGAAAACCAACCATCACCGCGTCGAATACTTTTCCTCCTTCCCAACCCAGACTTTCTGACTCATCAACGCCATCTGTTTTCAGACCCCGAAAACACGTACTCCAATTCCGAGAAAACCAACCGTCACCGCGTACTTTTCCTCCTCCCCACCCCCAGACTTTCTGACTCATCAACGCCATCTGTTTTCAGGCACCGGAAACTCCCGCGGGAAAAACCCGAATTCCCTCCTCCAACCAATCAAAACGCTCCTTACAAAATAAGCCCCGCCCGTTTATGACGTCACGACCAATCAAATTTATCCTTACAAAATAAGCCCCGCCCCTTTTATGACGGAAAAAAACTGCTGCGTCATCAATTGATCTTTGATCGATCTTTTCCAATCAATTGATTTATCGGACTGAAAAGGGGTGCATTACTACTGCTTCCAAAACTGGTCTCTTTTACGTCACAATGATCGCGTGCGAACACTTTTGGTATTGCTCCCCACCCCCTTTGTGTGGTGAAAGTGACATCTTCAGTTGGTGTACAGTGACACGGACTGTCTGTGCGTAAGATATTGTAGCATTTGTTGTTTGTTGTGTGTGTGGGGGGGGGATATTACGTAGTTGTCGCGTGTAAAAATACACGTTGTCGCAATCTGCTGATATTGTGTTTTTCTTTCCCTCCTCCTGTCTCTCGTATGCCACATGACATGATTCGTTCATTCCTCGCGTGTAACTGGGGTATGCAACCGTGCTCAACTTTTCGGATTTTGTGTTCGGTGGTCATGTTTTGATGTTTGAGGTCGGGATGTGTTGTCTTGAACGCATTTCTCATTGTCACGGTCCTTCTTGCTGCGTTACATACCTTTTCCATGCATTGTTGTTGCTGGAAATCCCCAATTCCTTTGAGGACTCCATTGCGCATGCGTGCAGTGAACTTTTCATAGTGACTTCCGGACTGAGCACATACGATTCCTTTATGATTCCCTTGGAACCGCCTCTCTATCTGTGATAGTATTCGTCCCAGTTAGGTGTGACGTTCACTTTGTCACCTTTTGCGAGGCTCCTATCTCGGAAACGAAGCCTCAGTCGTAAAAATGGAACTTAGACTTTTTGCTTGTTTTCGTGTGAGGAGTCACCTCCCAAGCGTTGTAAACGACCTTTAGAAACACCCTGTATATATATACATATATATATATATATATATATATATATATATATATATATATATATATCACAACTCCTGAAAAGAATCAGGACAGGGAGTAAAATGAATGGACTGTTCCCACTAAATCGAGACATCTGATAGTGATGATAGTCTTGCATCCGTGGTTATACAACTAGAACTACCTGATATTGCAGTCTGCGGGGTGGTGTAATGGGTGCCCTTTCACGTAGGCACCCAAAAGTCAACCTCACTTCCACATAGTACACCCTGGACTGCATTTTGCAGAGGAACGAGGCTGTGGCGACTGGCCCCATGGCTAGCATAATTTTGTGTGTGTTGTCCTGTTTTCTTTTTGTCCTTATGTGTGTTGAGTGCCCCTTTACAGCCTCAACTTTTAAAGAAAGTCATAATATTTTAGTAACACGACACTGCAATTATGCTATTTTAGTTATGGTTAGGGGCTGGACCCAGTATAATCTGTGGGATGCTAACTCACCCTAAAATTTTAAATTCAAATAAAAGAAAATTCAAGTTAAGACACAATTGTTCTTATACATGTTTTAGATAAGGTAAGGAGGCTGGACCCTGTATAACCATGGTATAACGTATAAAATAGCCTTTAAGTGCTGACGCACTAAAAAGTGTGAATTCAAATTCAAATATTGTAGTCTGCAGGCTTCTGGAACCTCTCTCTCTCTCTCTCCATAACAAACCTATTCGTTTATACAAGGACCAAGTTGATCTAGTTTTACAAATTTGAAAAATCTGAGATATTATTTCCGTAGCTTTTTACATATTCACATATCAATATTTTATATTTCGTGGGAGGGCATGGCTCCCATGGCCTCTCCTTTGGGTTAGGGCCTGATCTATGCCATTAGCTTCCCTTCAACAAATTCTTTCAAATTTCCAAACATATTGATGTGCTAAATCAAGCAAAAATGAAGTAAATGTAGCTAACATTCCTGAGTTTCATTGGCACATTAACATCTACTAAATGTTGATTGATGTAGGTTGTGTAGCTAAGGTTATGTGTGTGTGTTATGCTTTTTTTCTTTTATTATTTTGAACACAATTTATATATTTCTTAACGTGTTTAATATCTTTCGTCACGAGATTGACTCTATACTAAAGTGCAAGCTAGCTTGACAGTGACGTCAGCTGGGACCGCACTACAGGTTGATGCGAAACCATTGTATCACTCCGCGCAAAGCATGAAAGATTCTCTCCGTCACAGTTGTGTCCATAGACATACTACTACAAGATGTTACAGCTGCGGGTTAAAAATGGTCGACAGTATGGCAGCACTGGTAGGTCGTTTCCTCGCGACCACCGACGGCAGCACCGTCGGAGAAAAACCAGAAGACGATCGCTATGCGCAAGGACTCGCGGATTGGTCGAAACTACAAAACACTATCGTGTTCCGTACCATTCGCGTTCCGATACTTTCTAACCGCGTTCAGCCGATTTGCGCGTATAATAAATTATACGCGCAAATTGACTAAACGTAGTTAGAAGTGGCGGAAATTAATTATATGCAATGCTTTCGTTTAATTACAAACTTTTCGCATTAAAATTGATTTCTATCAAACAAAAATAAAAGTATACGAAAATTATACGGAAAACGTACTATTACCAAAACTTCCTGAAATTGAATTATTACTTTGAGCGGAAATATATAATTTCCTCTAAAAGCATTTTTTTTTTAAAAATTTACATCATACGAAAATGACAGTCTTAAAATAGGTAACTTTTTTTTCTTGGGTGGAGAAATGGGATGAAATAAGTATACAAGAATTCAGAATGATTTATGTCATGTTAATCCATATTTGCAAAAAAAATATTTTCCTGATTGATCCTTCGGCTATACAGGATTGTATTGCAAGATTTTACACAGATGAATAAAAAATATTTTCTTTGCCACACGCCACACATTAAAACGGAAAAAAATGACTGCGTACAGCAACTACGCTCCATTCGATAATAAAAATTCCAATACTGTCAGGGATCAGATCCAGTGGCGTGACCAAGGGGGGGGGGGGTTGGGGGTTGGTGGGGGATTAAAAACCCCCCTTTGGCCCAGTATTCCTAAAAAAAAAAGAACATCAAATGCAGGTAAAAATGGCAAAATGAGTGCTGACTACTAAAAAATGTATACCTAACCCCCTCCTTTCGGAAATCCTGGGCACGCCACTGATCAGATCACATACCTTAAGGCACTTATTAGAAATAGGTTAGTCTGTACAGAAAAAATATAATAATTACTAAGAGAATGCTCGGAAGTTTTCTAAAAAATCAAATAAATAAGAAGTACTAGGTTGAATGCTACGAAAAGGTTCAGCCTTTAACACAAATTTACTGTAATGACAATGACCACTAAGTTGAGGTGAAATTTCATACCTTATTGTAGCAAGTGCAGCAGCACCTACTATACATATATGCTTGAAAGAAAAGTATGAAAACATTTTGGAAACTTAATTGTTGTTCCTTGTAGACTTCTTTCAACATTTAAAGCAATTGAAAGAATGAAAACCTCTTATATTGAAAATTAATATTTCTACTTTAAAAATACTAAGAAAATATTAACAAAAATAATATCTACATATATATAAAATAATATCTACAATATCTCGTACATACAACAGATTATTTACAAACCAAATACTCATCATTTACTCGCCACGATGAACTTTGTGCCAGCTGATAGGAGACTTAAACAGAGAAGTGCCATATTTATTACACTTCCCACGTCCAAGTCCCATACCGGACTTTCCATTTGTATCTCTTCTATCTTGATGTGTGCATAAAACACGCGCACAGGTGGATAATTCCTAGAAATTAAATAAATGCTGTACAGTGCTATTAATTTTCTTGCGTTTTCATGTTCAAATACTATTAAAAAAATATGTACTGGGAACTGCCCAATGGGTACACTAACATTTCAGTAGCCAACATGCTAGAGTGCTCACCACATAAATGAGAGTACACTTTGCAGAAATAAAGTCGACCGAAGCTATGGCAAACAAAAATAATGTACTTAATGTACTCACTTTAAGAAATGCATGACTTCATTATCAACTTTGGCTGCTTTATCCCAAGGACATGCGAGCACCATTACAAAAATGAAAAATTCATATTGGACCTTGCTACTCCATACATCCTTTCTGTAGTTATTACGCATAGTTGTATAACATGAGCAACTAGTATTTAATGAAGTATAGCATAAACAGTGTTCAGCAGACTACTTACTTTCATACATCTCACTGGACTTGATTAATCTGTTATATCAGTAACTACTGTACTGTGTGTATCATGATACATGCATGTTACTGAACACAAAAATGTTCATCTTAAAATAGATAAATTGTGGAAATGATCACACTCTGAAGTGTTTTTTTTTTTTTCCACAGAAAGGTTTCTCCGAAGTTATTCCCACAGTTGTTTGCAGTACTGAAAGCACCTTTGCATTCTTTTGTATAGCTTCTAAAAAACAGCACACAATGGGAACCATGATTTTCAGTAATTATTCTCAAAATAAAAAAAAATGTGCAACTACATTCATGAGGTGTTGGGACTAGCAGAACAAGTTATTTTCACCAGTTTTTCTTTATTATGGTAACAGTTTCATACATCGGAGACACAATTCTTCATTTTTACAGAAGAAACTACTTACGGAAATGAGTTTATCTAAGGTTTCCGACGTCAGTCAAGGTATTTTCTTTCATCGTGGTATCTATTTGACAGGGAAATCATGTCAGTGTTTCCAACCCACCCCTTTTTTTAACTGTGCTTTCCTAACCTAACCTTATCGGACCAAACCTAACCTTATCGGAATGGTTCGTGGGACTATCCGTCAGCAATGTACAATTCGCACACATGACGAACATGATAGTAGGTATTTTTCGGTGAAGAAGGTTGGAAAACACTGATATTGGAAAACAAAAGAAGCAATATCATTCACAAAGTAAGCGATATCGCACCGTTACATGTATTCGATAGCACTTAGATAAATGCTTTTTTTTCAGTAGAAAAAAAGTGTCTGTTTTTGTGAAAAAAGCATAATGGCACCTTGAACTATGTTCCGCAATACACAATTGGTAAGTACGAACCATGCAAAACACAAAATATCAGATTTTAATGTGTCTCCAATCTATGAAACTGGTACCTTTATTATTAAGTACAGATGCTATTATATTTCACACATGGTCAATTTTTGCAAGTTAAATCACTCAACTAACCATAGAGCTTAACACAAATTAAAAATGCTGATTATTGATTACTATTACCACTTTTTAGAGAGAGCAGTGATATCACATGGTATAGATGATTATTTTTTGAGACATAGAACCTAACAAGCAATGCAAAACAAAATCTTACAAGAGAACGTGAATGTTTTATAAAATAATTCCCACATTGTGAGGAAATCATGAATTTAGGTGAAAATAGCACAAAAACGAGGTTGACCACTTGGTGAAAATAGTAACTGAAAATATGCTGCTTTCAATACAAAGTTGCATTTACCTCAAATGATCCTTAAGGATTAGCTACATACAAATAAAAAAAGGCTGCGACTATTTTCACCAGGTGGTGAGAATAGCATGTAGGGTTATTTTCACTAGCAAAATAATTACCATTCCGGAGTTTTTATTTTACACAACAAATGATACACAATTACAATCAGAAAGTTCGATTTCGATACTGAATGCAAGCCTGTACTGATGTATGAAATGAACGGAATTTGGTTCACGTTTGGCGATACTTCTTTATCACATTTGAAAAAAAAGCTTTTGATACGTATTACGCAGTGATTTCATACAATGTTCAATTACGATTTCATTAACTACATTAGGCAACACTTACCGCATCCCCAAAATAATATTCTAACGACAAGAATCAGACGACACAATTTCAAAATTTAAGCAGACTGGCCGGCCGGATGAAGCTACTTATCCAAATTAGAAACTAAATACTGTGTAAATGAAAGAGTTGCAGAATACGTACATTGCTGGTACTATTTGTAAATATTACACGTATTCTACTCATATTCTCACAATAAAATTTAGTAGAAGAAAAGGTTCGTGAATATGGACAAGAATTTGACTTCAGCCGGTTCGCGAGGAACAGTAGAAACACAGAATACTAACTACGGTCAACCAATCTCCCATAACACTGAAACAGCCCTGGTTGTGTCTCAGAGTCCGCAGAGAAAACACACAGGAGGAACGGAACGTTTTTGTGTACAGCTGATCGAGGGTTGGGTCGGGTGGGGTGGGAGGTGGGGGGTAGTAAACTGCTCGACCTCTGACACCTTTCAATGTTGCCAAACTTACATGGACGAAAGGTCACTGAGTTCGAGTGCGTCTGTTGTGTATGTTGTTTGTACCGAAATGAAGGGCAAAACCGTACATAGTGAGAGCCGAGAGGTGATTTCCAATGTTGTTATTTTTTTTGACAACGAAGCAAGAGAAGGATGTTACACGTTTCCGGTCAATCAAGCTACAAAGCGTGCGGCGGCTGCAGTTCAAATGTCGGACACTTTCATTAAGAAAATTAGAAAGGAAGGAAATTCCGGGGGGAAATTTACGACACCAGGTAATCACAGGTCTGCCGAAAAGAGTAGAATTGTTGTAGACGACTTTGACAAGTGTTTGATTAGAAGAACTATTGGTAATTTTTATACGGTTGAACATGAAGTGCTTTCGAAATTAAAGAAAGAAATTAATTTTCGGGGTAGTCGTGAAACTCTTCGCAACATTATTTGCAATGACTTAGGATTATATAGTATTATATATTATATAGTATATATATATATAGTATTATATATTAGTTATATTAGCTAATCAAACCCAACAAAAAGCCCCCGCAATATCGGGTAGACACTCTTGCAGCAGAAAACGGCCACACCGTACTTCGTCTTCCACCTTATCATTGCGATCTAAACCCTATTGAGTATGTTTGGGGTATCATAAAGGGTCGTATTGCATCACAAAATGTGGATCGTAATTTGGACAGAGTACTGCAAGTTGCAAGAGAAGAATTTCAGAACCTTCCCAAATAAGACTGGAATCACAACCTTGACAATAGATTTTATTGTCATTAATTATTTAAATCGGGAATCGTCACGAACGCTATCCATACTTCTTCAACCACTGACCGCTATCCTGAACGTCGCGTTTTGCGGCAGGTCCACCAGAATGTAATCTGTCAGAGAACAGCTGTGAGGCATCGTGGCAACAGCGTGCCATTTTAGAGCAAAGAAAAAGAAAATTTTCCCCCATATTCTCGTCTGCTGCCGTTCACCGCGACAGAAACAGGTGGGGGTGGATTTTAGTTCGCATATTTTCCGGGTGTTTTCTCTTCTTTGCTGAGCAGTATATATAATTTTAACTTTGACTTGCAACAAAATAATCGTGCCGAATACTCTACATTTCAACAAGTTTTTAAGTATCTAATATTTTTAACACATTTATATGCTCTGTATACGCTGTAACGTGTTTTCATTAAGGAACTATATTTTTGTGCTCAAGCCTCGCGAACTTTCCGTTCAAAGGCGCGTTGCCATCTCGTATTCATTATCCGATTCCGTTCATTTTCTTGTATTTATACATCGTGCTAGTTTTAATTGCTCTTTATTTTACATGATTCCATTCTAAAAGAAACCTCGCATTGCGACATGTTGGACTTCCTTCCCTTGCATTTCAAACTATTGAAATTCTTTCCCTTGTTTGTCTTTTTTCTTAGTGCAGACAGTGAAAGTATCAACGATGGAAGTTTGTAATGCTGTTACTACGTCACTGTCAAGATAGGTTGCACCAGAGTTAGCTTCTTAACATTTTAACGCACAAGTGAATTAAGAAATCAATCCTTTCCAAAGAAGGAAGGCCTCCCCCACGGCGCAGTGATAGTCTCACTACCTTGTAATCAAGGGGTCCTGGGTTCGATTCCCGGTGGAGGTATATTGTGGTTCGGATTCCAATTTAAACTGTAGGTCCAGTCCCGATTAGCATTACTGTGCACAAAGTGGACTTCAAACACCAACTCAATCAATCAAATCAACATTGATGGAGAAGAGGTCCTAGGTTTGAACACCATGGTGAGGTAATTGTGTGTCATTGTGTTTGTCCCATCATTAATTTTTCCAGTTTATTATTCATCTTCATCGTCATGTTTAACACAAATAGCAGAAAATTGACTTAAAATAACAATGAGCGTTTTGTATTTCTGCGTTCAAACGAGAACGAAACCACCAAGTGTGCATTATCGCATCCCTCTGACACTCGTCCTGACTGAAGAAAGAAGAAAAGAAGCTCCTTTTTCCGTTTTTTATATGTCCGTACATCTCGCACTTTTTCACTTAAAACATAAATGTATGCATTTAAGCGCTCTCGCTCTGTAGGAAAAATTACTTTCTATTTAATATGTAGGCTACAAATATCGCCAATGAAACGACGATCAGCAAATGGATCTCATCTTGGAATAATGCCGTATTACTTCCTAGTTGCTCATCCAATTGATATGCAAAGGCCTCTACTTTGCCCTGATATCTCTTATTCTCCTCGTCGTCAAGTGCTTTTATATGATCCATTTCATCCGGTACACAAAACGAGAAGAAATGCCACAAGTACGCGCTTGAATTACCCGGCCGCGAAATTTCTTTTTCCACATATCCCAGGACCCGCACCGGAAGTGATAATGAAATCCAGATTCCGGAGCCTCACAAAATCAGAGTAGCCAACCCAGAAAAATAATTAGCCTTAGAAAGAAGCTATGGACGTAAGCGAATATGCCGTTTTCTTTAAACAAAAATGAGAGTTGTTAGTTAGCAACATTGCGACTGAAAGGCACAAGCACAGATTAGGCGGATTAGGGGCACAAGCAAACGCAAATATAAACTTCGTGGCAAAGATATCGCATTTGCTTCTGGAAATTTTTCTCTGCGACATTTGTGCAAAAACCTACAAATAAATATAAAGAGCCATTGAATGCACATGCCAAATGAGCTCATAAATGTACAACAAATTAAGGTAATATTACATGTCAGTGGATTGCTGCAGCTTGAAATGACACCAGTATAAAGTGCTTGGAAATTTGGAGGAAGTTATTCACGTAAGAAAGATTTGGTGAATTCGATTCTTTGGAAGGGAAGTTATTTTCATGAAACTCACGATCTTGTTGCCGAAAGTCTGGGATTCGAACCCTGGCCAGGGCAAGGGCAGTTTTACCGTTCTATGCTTAAAGAAACTCATTTCCGTAAGTAGTTTCTTCTGTAAAAATGAAGAAATGTGTCTCCGATATAACAGACATTTACCAAATTTTCTTTGAAAGAAACGAGAAATTCGTATCCAGGTTGGGCACTCTTGGAAGGAAAAAGTGACATGGTGGCACACATTTCTGCACAAATCTAGTGAAAGCAAAAAGTGCCTACGTTGTTAGGTAGTTAGGGTTAGTTCTCTTAGCCCAAAGAATAATTTTTCATTGTATTTATGCTAATGGAACCTAACCTAACAGGCCTCACCTAACCTTGCAGGCATTCCTCGTCTGACATTGGAAGACAAGGTAGCAAAACTCTTGTGCGGAGAGGAAATCCCCGAAACAAATGACAGCAAATGTGTGTAAACAATATGGACGTGAACAAATGGAGAAATGCATTGCTTTTAGTAGCAGGAAAAACTTTTTTTATGCGCAATAATATAATAGTAATTGCAAAAGTACCACCGGAAAATGAATTTAGAAGGTACGTACTTTCAAGGGATATAAATTTTGTTCGTCTATTTAGAGGAAAAAAGCAGCCCATGTACTGCAGTGAGACCGTTCTATTTCATCTCATCCTTGCAATATCCTCTACAGCAAGGAAAAAAAATATAAAAAAGATGAAAATCAGTCAAAATTTAAATGTATTTAAAATTAACAAAATTTAACAGTATTAAATGTGTGTGTTGTAAAACTAGTTTTTCTATGTATCTTCTAAAACATTTCTTGAGGTGTTAATTGACTGCTACTGACATCATCCTCTACTACACACTTGACTACTAAAATAATTTTGATGATACAGATATATACATCATACAAAATGAATGCACAATATTCAATCATAGTGCCTACCATGTATTCCAGCCCTTCCTTCAAATTCACAGATTTCTGTGTAAACGGGAGGCTGCAACAGGGGCAGTGAAGGCACAGATAAAGTAGCTCCCCTATGAAAGAAATTTCTAAAATGTAGAGAATCTAGAGATGGAGAAAGTGATGCCCATAACTAGACACAGAGTGGCCAAAAGTGGGGAAACATGTCATCAAAAATTTAAAATGTTTTCATCTTTTGGAAATTATGTATAGAATAAATTTGACCATATGACAAGATTCACAAAACGTCAAACTATACATTTCAAATCTTCCAAAATCCATATCAATTTTTTTATGATACAAGATTACATCTACAGTACAAAAATGTCTTAAGGTGACCATAATCGTTGCCGGAACTAGTTTACAATACCGGACCACTCTCCAATTTCTATGAAATGTCGCCTACTCACTAATTGTGAACTCCTAAACACGAATCTGCATGTAATAATTGGCGGTCAAGTATGGAAATCGAGGAAAAAACTAAATAAACTATGTTTTCTTAACGTAACGTAACCCTACCATAAGAACAATAGCTCCACGGAAGGTGCCATTTTCCCAACATGAAGAAATCAACAGGCAAGACAAGGTATAGTTCTCGTAGTTAAAATATTATTTTTTCTTTGTATTTATGATAATGGAACCTAACCTAACAGGCCTAACCTAACCTCGTAGGCATTCCTCGCCTTACGTCAGCAAGATTGTTGTGCATAAAGGAACACCATTAATGAAATGCGAAAGAAAGATAGTTCCGAATTGCTGTGTAGGGACAATCACCGTGGTAAATCGCAAGGTTATTTTACAATTTCTAGACGTAAATGTACAATATTAACAAGTGATTGCCAAATATGAACTACAGTTACGTCATCAGGACACCGAAATTAGTAAGTAGGCAAAATTTTACAGAAATTGGAGAGTGGTCTGGTATTGTAAATTCATGCTCCGGTGCCTCCATCCTAATCACTTCCTTATAAATGAACACACAACATTTCAAATGATCATGCTTATTATTAGTTAATATTGTTTCATGCATACATGTGTGTATATAATCACGGGCGTATCCAGGGGGTCTGGAACTCCATGCCACCCCAAATTTGGAAAATACTATGGTTGATTCATAATACTTCCCGATGAGACACGATGTAGCAGGTATAGATGAATTCTTTCTGTGTGCATGGTTTGTGGATTCTGAGAATAATATCCACTAAAAGTTTACAAGTTTCACACTGGGTGGTGATATGTCAGCTGAAAATCTGACATCAGTTCTTTTTGAACAATGTCACAAACTTTGTCTTGACATGAAAAAAATCACAGGTCAAGGTTATGATGTGAGTGGCAGATGTGTTCAATCGTGAATAAATCAACAATACCCAAAAGGCATGTGTGCACACTGTGCCAGTCATACTGTAAATGTAGCCCTATCTTCAGCCATGTCGAACTCCACCGTGAGAAACTGTTTTGGTACAGTAAGTAAAGTTGTTTTTTTTCCCGTCAGAATAATACATGCAGTGGTGAATTCCTAAAAACAATATATTGCATTACTACCAGACAGTAAGAAACACTATTTAAATACGGAGAAACTAATACTCACTTTATCCACGAAACTGTTTTTTCTTCTTCGTTCTATTAAACACTATTTGTTAGTGTGTGAAACATGATTTTAAGCAAAACATGATTCACTTCGTATGTAGTAAATTTTATTATTATTAATAATAGATACCCTGTCGTCATTAAATACTTGATGTGGGGGGGGGGGCATGCCATTGGGAATGGGCACCCCTGGCTGGACCCCCCCTAAGATTCTATTTCTGGATATGCCCCTGTATATGATTATAGAGATTCGCGTACACTTGAAAAATTACAAAGTCTTCAATAACAGAAGGCAAATATCCACAAGTAGAGATGAAGCAAACACTGTCTGGTACTGTGGGGAATAGTTGTTGTGCAATGATAAATTAATCAGATTGGGTGTACTGTGATTAAGTCCATTAAGATGAGATTTCCAAGCCATAGCACCGTTGGTGAAATCATCAAGTTACAAGTGTCTCCCATCACTTGTCAGTTTGGTGTCACTTCGAAATGACGAAATGGTGTGAATTCTCCCTAAGATCTCAAAAATGTGGATTATTCTTCAGAACAAACTCAAGGGAACCTATGTTTACATTTTAACACAATAACTTTATGTGGATACACTGTCTGAGAAACGAATAAGAGTCTTTAAGGATGCAAATCTCTCGCACAATGTATTAGTTTTATTGCTACATGAATTTAAACCATGTGTATGGACCCACTAAGTTAAAATGCATATTAGTAAAAACAATTAAAACAAATATTCGTAATGAAGCCATGTTCGATTTGATGGTAAACAGTATTACAGAATAATACAAGGTCTCCAAATTTTGTTTTCAGGCCTCTTTGGATCTGAACCACTGGGTAATGTATCTCCATTGCAAATTGAATGTGGGATCCTTTAACATGTTGACTGTCAAACTCCTGAGCTAATGATATTGCTTGGGGCCAAACTACTTCCTGATATTTGCTTATATGATCAAAAGGCTTGTATCTAACATCGACAACACCCACTAAGAGTTTGAGTTTAATTAAGCCCACTTTATTCACAGTAAGGCTAATCGCGACTGAATCGACTGTTTAATGTGAAATTTGAACCAGTATGTACCTCCACTGGGTATCAAACCTGGGACACCTTGATTACAAGATGGTTACCACTACACCATCAGGGAGGCCCTGCCAATATGATAAATATGCATGTAGTGAAGGCCAGAAAAAATTGTTGGCAAGGAAGCCTGCAGGCATAATTTGCAGTTTGATGTAATATTTGCATTAAACTAGCACCTGAAGTTGAAAAATTTTATCTGGGGCAGGGTGTCTATCAGTTAGGAATGTCAAGGAAGTCAAGCAATTAACAGGTAGGCCAAGAAAGTCAAGAAAAAGTCACAAAATTATGCTTGTGGTCAAGAATTGTTGCTATTTTTTTACAGTATAGTGAATGTACATTGTACTGGGATTTGATAAATTGTATTGAGTTGTGGTAAAGATTTGTTCACTATTTCTCAAGAATTACATTCTTGTATGCGTGAAGTTTTGTAAAACTATTAAAATAATGTGGCCATTCCCCATCCAGGATGAAGGCTGAAGCATTAAGTTTTACATGTATTAATAATTAAAGCAAGTCTAAATCTCTTTTTAAAGTAGAGCTTCAATTTTCATCTTAACTGGCCTTGCGGTAGGGGTTTTTCATTGAATAAAAATATATATTTTCCTTACTTCCAACTACACCTAATTAGAGGACAATTAAATAAATGTTAAGAAAAAAAAGGGGGTTAAGAAAATGTAAAGTCATGAAAAAGTCAAGAATTTTGGATGTTATTGTGGTAAACACCCTGTGGGAGATGCTCTTATGGTTTGACATGGTGACAATGGGACTGTTGAAGGATGCTTTGGGAAAATTTTGCTAGATGGGGGATACCATGTTTACTACTGAAGTTAATAATGATTGGCACTGTGCCTAACAAGAAAAGATACACATTGTTTTCCAAACCTAGTGGATTCACAAACAATGGAGGAAGCTCAAAACAAAGAAATCAAGGACACAAACTGAATAATCAATCACATCATTTGTTCATTCCACAAAACTTCTGGTCAAGCAATAGAGGATCGGTCAAGAATGATGGTGTCGATACTAGTAATTAAATAAATTCTTCCAATCAGCTAGTTTACTTCTGCATAGCAAATAGAAACCTGTATAAATAGAAACCAGACGTCATCCATCAGTACTCATCCCATTCCTGCTGCAGCCTCCGGCGAGGTATGGTTCGGTTTGTTTTGGATTAGTGTTCTGTTTTTACTGTCAGATTATGAACTGCACTACACTCATCCTTTTGCCAGATACAGCATTTAAAGAAATCAATATATATTTTATTTGCTTTTACTAATGAAAAGTTTGAGATAGACACTGTCTCCCATCTCTATTGACACTCCACTACTGCAAGTATTTATTATCTGATGTGATGGTTCTTCTATTACCATGAGATTTTAATGCACTGATTACATTTCTTACAACTGCAAGCATGTACAATTCTTGTAGAATTTTTGAAGTGGAAACAGGAACTGAATAGAACCAACTATTTCAACAGATCAGGACAAAAAAACATTTCAGGATGGATGCATAAAACAGTGGTATGTTCGTCAACTAGCAATCGAACGTGTAAACTGTCAGCAAGAATTGAAGCCCAGTAAATTAAGAAACTGGACACACAACTGTATTTTATCATCATACTCATGTTGTTCATGCACAGCAACCACAAACCCTTTGTAAGCATTGCTATTTCAACTGAATTTCAACAAAATTTTAGTGTTCCCCCTTCCTTATATGGAAAATAGGAATTATGGTTGTGCATAAATAAGTCTAAGGATTGGGTTTAGAAAGTTGACAAGATATTGTGACAGAAGTCTACTTACAGTGCATGAGTCATCTAAAGAAAGATGATGTTGTCGTCCTCAGAAGAATGTCTTGACACAAAATTTTAGATTGAGTATACCAAAAAAAAATACTTGTACCAGGTGTTGTTAAACAGCTTCTTTGCACAGAATTTTAGTATAATACCTTTGAAACATTAAAATAGCAACAAATATTTTGCCTCCTGTAACGTTCTTTAATGAGATTGGACTATTTTTTTGCAGGGTCTATCTGAAGAGTGAGTGTGTGTCACACACACACACACATATGTATATATATTGTAGTGTGGCATCTGGTTAATTATGGGATCGAGTCACTCCGGGACGTAGCTCAATTAAATAAACATAAGATTTCAATTTTGGTCACGCTTGACCACCTCTACCCTGAATGGTGTGGACTAAGGATGTTGGGAGCTTTAGTCGGTTGAATGATACTCACCACTTGCATGATGATTTGGCCCTCGGCTATTGGCGTCGGCTACAGTCGGGCAGAGATGGGTGCACTGGAGATGGTGGGAGATGCTGGAGACTGCTGGCCTAGATGTTGACAGCGATAGGAGGCGGCAGGAGTTTTGGTGGCTTATTGCTGGACCGCTACTTCTCCGGACTTGGGCTGGTTTCTTGTCTTCTGGCTCTCTGTAGTCCAGACTGCTGGGAACGTACCGCATGCTTGTTGCGACCTCGTGATGATGTGATCTTGTCTATCAGCGTCGGTGGTGTCTATTTACCATCTCCAGGTTTATTTTTATACTTCAGAATTCCTTTGAGATGTGGTGGACTTGGCATCTCAAGATATTCACCAGGGGTATCCCATGATGCTGGTGGAAAGTTATAGTGGAGGTGCAATCACTGCTGGTAAGGGCCATTGCCTTGCTGACTGTGCAGAGCCGAGTGGAAATTTCTTATTACTAGACTCTGCATCCGGTAGAAATTGGGGTGAATGAGCATTCAACGAATGAGCTTCAGAGCTATGCTTTAACAAATGGGAGATTTCAATTTTTATGCTCCCAATTCCTTCATATCTCTCTCTCTCTCTCTCACACACAGAGAGAGAGACAGATATATATATGTATACACGTATGTATAAATGAAACAAGATGAAGAACTCCAAATAAAAAAGATGTGATATTATACCCAATTCATAACCTGAAGAACTGTTCCAAAGAGAAAACATTATTGGCATGTGTTACTTTCTTCTCATTACACATTGAGTGTTTGGGCAGGTGTTGAAAACAGAATGTTATAATACGGTGGCGCTTATTTGTACCTAATGACGTGGAGAAAAATCTGACATGATGGGAAGAAATTTGTCATATCCGCCATCAGCATTCAAAATACTTCCAGAATCGCCTATTGGTTTGTAAACAACCGAAATTTCCCATGTTTAAATTTAGTTTATTGCATTCTGTAATAAGTGTAATGGAATGGTGAATGTGAGAATTTTAATTGTGAAATTTTGATAAATCCTGACATGATGGGGAAAAAATGGATGCCATTTCTGTGATCTGCACTCAGAATACTATTATACTTTCAGAATCGCCTACTGATTTGAAATCACCCAAATTTTCCCCCCAAAATGGAGGGCTGTGTGATTATATAATTACAGCAGTTTAAAATAAGAAAGTCTAGTTACTGAGTTATGACAACTCATCACATCACATTAAATAACTCCTAAATTGTTCTCATGTAGCATTATAGCACTTTAAAATGTCTTGTGACATTTTATGTGAACTTCTGTCTAGACCCACAGGATGCAAAAAGAAGAAGTAGTTTTTGAAAGTTCGCAAGCCTTTTTAAAGTGTTGCAGTTACACCGAAAAATTGGTGGATTATTATGAGCGTCCCTACTTCAATTTGATGTAATCAAGATTCTTGTTGTTTGGGTTAACCTGGAGAGTGAGGAAAATGACATAGAAATATATACAAATACGGAAAAATAATAATGCTTATTTGACCAGCTCTGTTTATGCCCCTGCTGCCCATTCTTTTCTGTCATGTGCAACAAAAACAAGCCGCTGCAGTGTAGGTATCAGTCAGCAGTCCCACAAAAGACTTACACAGAAGGGTAGGAATCCACAACCCTCCCTCCACACAGTGACATTCATTCCTTTCCCAAGAACTCTGGAATCGGCCCAGCATGATGATATAGTGGTTTTGAAAATGTCCACGTTCTTACCCAAGAGTTTGCAAGCAAGAATTGGCAATGGATGATTTGTTTCATTTTTCCACATAGCATTGACCACTAGGCAGTTACATGCCTTCGATGTTACATTTGGGTGCAGCACATCAGTTCTGCCTTGGTTCTTGTCATCTGCTTTCCAGAAGGGTACAGCATTTCTCGAAAATCTACGTGGAACTTCTTGTGTTGGACCCCCAAGTCACAAAGGTTAATGAACCATTGAAAATTACATATCTTGACTAAAGACTTGTTTCTCTTGGCTGCTCGTCTAGTCACTCAAGATCATTGGCAACAGTGGAGAAAATTCAAAAGATACTTATCGATACCAACATGGCTCCGTCCTACTGATTTTATGAATTCTTGTTCAGATTTCTGGTCTCCCCGATGGCATTGTCACCTTGTAATCAAGGGGTCCCAGGTTCGATACCCGGTGGAGGCACATAGTGGTTCGGATCCCACTTTAAACTGCAGGTCTAGTCCCAATTAGCCTTAATATGCATAAAGTGGACTTAAAACACCAACTCAATCAAATTGTTCAGATTTCTGTACAGCAATCGCAACAATTTTTTCACAAGAATAGAGTGGTTTAAGGAGTAAAAAACTCTGGAGATACATTTATTTGCATTTGAATAATTTGGGTGCGTCAGCACCTAGGCTATTTTGCACCTGTCACGTTATACGGGGTCCAGCCCTTACCATAACTAAAATAGCATAATTGCAATGTTGTTTTACTAAACTATTAAAATATTCTGACTTGTTAAAAGCTAAGATATGAGAAAATACCATGTAATTCAAGTGGTGACATTTTATGATAAATACTACTACCTCTGTCCCATAATTATAGTCCCCTATGCCAAAATGGTAGTACAGGAATGACAGCCGAAGAGGCAGATGGAAAGCACAATTTGTACTGATCCTTGAGTAGTAAAGTTGTATGACTCATTCCCTTGTTTCATGTTCTTCTGCCTACATCAATGTCACAGTTTGAATATCGGGCAATTATTATGAGACAACAAAGAAAGTTGTACCGGACAATAATTATGGGACAGAGGGAGTAATATTTTTTTGTGACTTGCAAACTGTAAGTTATAGCAATTACTGTCATGTAGAACAAAGTAAGGGAAGAACATTTGACTGCCATAACTAGGGGTGTCCAAGGATAAAATTTGTGATGAGAACATGTGTAAAATTCAAGATTTTCACCATGTTCACAAATTTTGCAAGTTTCCCATCCCGAAACTGGTCCAGAAATGGCAAATTTTATCAGTTCCGTATGATAGGATTTCCCTCCCCAATGTTTTGGGAAACTTACAAAATTTGTGAACTGTAGGAGCTGGAGTCATTGGCTGTGAGTATGCGACTATTTTTGCAACAATTGGCACACATGTCTATTTGATTAACGATAAAGAGAAAATCCTCCCCCATCTTGACGAAGAGATCTCACGGTGAAAATCTTGAATTCTACACACTATCCCCCTCCCTCTTAAGTGATTGTTTTTGCACTTCTGGAATAAAAAACCATTAATTTCAAAAAATTTAGACACTTTTAGCAGAAAAAATACCAAGAAATAACCATTTCCCAACACAATCCTTTGGAATTTCTTGATTTCTCGGGATCTCGAAAAGTCGAAAATCATTCCCCCAAGTTGGCAATTCACATACTGTCATTTTGAATTACTTTTCTTTTACACAGTAACCTTTGATTCATAAAAACATTGATTGCTGGTGCCACGATGGAGAGCAGATTTAGTGCTCTCTGCTTAATATCAATGCATCATGAAAAATTTCAAAATGATAAAGAATTGATCATCATCAAAGTGATAGATATTTATGGAAAGGAAGCAAGGCGAATCCAAATTCTATTTAAACAGTGGACTCAAATCAGAATTTGTCAACAGCGCCAAGGTATTTTCACTCAAGTTCAATTTTATAATTTGTAAAATAATAATAACAAGAAAAGGTAACAACTTCTGTAACTGAGGGTCAAGATATGAAATCTTACTTTGAGTCTCCCTGAGAAAAAATCCCCTGTGGACACCTTTGTACCACATTACAATTTAGGTTTGGATTTAACTCCATCCCTTATCACAAACCTATATTTTACTTCTTTTGTATTGACCTGTGTTATCTCTCATGGCTCAATACTGTTGTCTTCATTACATTTAGCCATTGTATCATTCACCATAACATGTTTTTCCTTGTTCTTTGTTGTCTGACAAAAATTGTTTGCAAAGAACCACTATTGAATTTTCTGGGTGCCTTTGGATAATTCTATTGCTGTGTTGTTCCTAAATAGTATTCATTATTTGTTTAGTTGACCTCTGTGGCAGCGGGTGACCAGAGTGTGCTAAGATGGTGGGTGTCCCAGGTTTCGAATCCCAGTCTGGACATGGGTGTTCTGTATGACTGTCTCTTCACCATATCATCACTCATTCTTATCATCATGAATAGACAAAAGTGACAGAAAAGTGATACTAAACAAAAATACAGTTGTTTTTTTGTTTAAACATTTTTTTTTTGTTTAAGTGATCTTGCAGGATGGCAACTTTAGGACCATGGTAATATTCAAGTATGTATAATTCCCAGTTTTAAAGGCGAATTTTCCAAAAATTCAAGGGTACATGCAGATAGATGTTCTCTCTATTTCAATCCTACATATTAGTACCGTCTCTCACCACCCACACACAGATATAGTAACAATATAAAGGGTCGAGTCATTCCAATGGATCCAAAAATTCTAATTCAATTAAATGGTGTACATACTTAAAAAATATTTAATTTATGGTGCAGAGTTTACATTTGCCATTTAACATCTACAAACATAAATCACAAATATTACGGCATATACTAATCTATGAAAGATTAATTGTATAACAATTTCAAACTCAATTTAACATCAACTTCAAGATATTTTATCTTGCAGTCATAGATTGTTCTGCAAAGGATACTAACAAAGTAAACGGATTGAGAGAATTCTGTTCTATTTTCCACGCAGCTTCCTTTTCCTTCTTTGATAAAAATAAAGCTGAACTGTGAAAAACGTGCCTCAGTGAATTTATAGACATGTATAAATTCAATGGAATTTTGATTCACAAAAGTTTGCTATTTTCACGTGCACAGAGAAAAATCCATGCAGAATTAGAATTGTAAATGGTCGGGAAAAAATGGGTTTCTGCGGCTTTTTTCACAAAAGTGTGTCAAATCAATGAAAATACAGGAGTTGGCAGTATTTTTCCTGTTTCATTGTTTTCGTTTAGCTCCCTACTGTAAAGTGGACACTCATTTCATAATATAAAATACAATTTACAATATGAAATTCGTAGCTAGACATAAACATTGTTGAAATGGTTCCTACCGAGTGTTATCTTCATATTTTGGTTGGCTTATTAAATAAATCTATGTAGTATAAACATATTCATGTAATTAGAGTAGTTGTGTATGTTTTTTTTTTTAATATAACCTAATAGTATGATCAGTAAGATACTATTTACGATGTTTGAATTTGTTATACGAACACGTACATGAAGCAAAAAAGAAAATACTGCTCTACCTTTAGAAAGTCTAGTATCAAATCTCTTTACATTAAATTTTGTGTTCAGTAAAATATGTATATTTGTATTCTGGCTTTCCAGTACATCATGCATAATTTGGATAAATGGCTGCTAACCCTGGTCACAGAGAAACTAGTGGTGTATTTTCGCTGCTTGTTGCAAAATTCTCAACATTTGTGAGACCTCAGCCCAGTAAATTTATTTCTTACAAGTCGATGCCCTGATCCCAACAATTTCACTGATAAATACATTTCTGATCTTTAAAGTTTATATGGAAATTAATATGCACCCTTAATTAATATTTATATACCAACTCTGGCATAATCATGGTTCAATTATGTATAGACTTGCTGTCAAATATAAAATTAGATTTAAATTTGTTGTCAATCCCTGGGTGAAATGGATTTTTGCGGCCCAGCAGTTGAGAAACAATGCCACTAAAACTGAAGCAGAAGCAAATAAGACTGGTCGCAAATGTCAAGCAAAAAAATCCTATTTTAGAACTCTGGACTGGACCTACAGATTGAAATGAGATCCGAAGCACTCTGATCACTGAGGTTCAATCTTCTTGTTACAAGGCAACATTAATAATTTATTCCACTCCAGAGGCCCATTCGTGATTATAAAAGGAAACTTCTATCAAAAAGCCGGCCTTTTTACAACAATAGTACTAGCAATTTGTTCTCTGTGATTTACAGGCTAAATTAAATCTTAATGTCTGATGATGTAGCTAACAATCTTGTTAAGTTTAGAGAATATTCAGACCAAAGCAACACATGACAGTGGGGGGCCATGACAACTGACATGGGCCCCTTCAGTCTGTAAGCAAACATCCACCATGCATGCACAAGCAAGACCGAGGTGAAATGATGTGCGCCATTGAAGGAGCTTTCAGACTGAAGTCACAGATGACGAGCGACACAGTCTCATTCAGTATAAAGCAAAACATTCACCGTGCATGCCATTGAGAAAACAGTGTAGTCCGAGCAACATGCAAGTGACATGTTTAGGTCGTTGTCACACTTTTGTTTTAAAAGGTGGAATGGTTTACTGAGAGTCTGCTTCCAAGTGACTGACACATGTCACTTGTTGCTTCGGTCTGAAAGTTCCCTGAGAAAATAGTACAGGCCAAGTAACAAGTGTCACTTGCTTCGGTGTCATTGGATGTCAATTCATCCAGGTCATGTCACCCACCATCCCCGATTTTGACTAAATTCAGTATACTTATACAATTTTTAATGCTGATTACAAAAACGACAATATTTTTTAGATTGGTCTAGGGATTCAGAAGTTAACGCACTTTCTAAAATCTCCGTGTACGCCACTTGCGGATCCACTTTGAATGACACGCATTAGGTTATAAATGGTAGTATCTTTCCTCAGGTTTGCCATAGAAACTTCAAGTTTCTTTTCTTTTGTTAAAAATGGTGTAAGCTTTCATTCAAATAAGGTTTCAGATGAATGTATTTTTATGTATAGTTCCATGTAATTTTTAGAAGAATAAATTACTTACTTCAATAGCGAATTTCGTGCCATACCCCCCCCCTTCAATTTCCCACCAATTTTATATGTGGGTAGCTCGGAGTGTGTACTAATGCCTGATGGAAGAATTGGGATGGGTGGTTCAGAGACAGGGTGATAAAAAAAACTGAGGGAAAATACCATCATTTATAACCTATTGTGTGTTATTCAAGGTGGAGCCGCAAGTGGCATACACAGAGATTTTAAAGAGCATGCCAAGTTACAGGCTTGGTCACATGACAAGTGGAGTTGTTGTTCATTTGTTTGAAATTGCAGAGGTAGAAAGCCAGCAAGTTGTTTGTTGCAGTTCTTCAAATGTGTGGAAATGTATGTATAAGAACATTTGCTATGTGATTTCTGTGGTGAAACACAAGTGTTTAAAATGTGGAAAAGCAACGTGTTCTCGGTTATATCTATTGATCGTATTTGGCACTACAGTCGAAGTGCAGTTTGAAAGATTTACACTTCCAGTCAACACCTTCAAGACCACACTGCAAGATCATTCTCGAAGTATACTCGCTTCAAGTATGGTCTTGCATCTTTTGGACACGGTCTGATACTCTCTTTGAATATTCCATAATTCAAGTACTAATGTTAAATTTCAAGGGTACATATTAATTAATGTATAAAGTTGAAAAAAAATAGGATGATATTTGTGAGAAAAATTGTTGGGATCGGAGCATCAACTTTGAAAATACGAATTTACTGGGCTGTGGGCTTACAAATGTAGAGAACCACTGTTGTTCAGAGCATCCATTTTCTTGTTCACCTTCGACGCTTCATCATTTACAAATGATTTTCCTATGAGATCATGGCGCATGGCAATGAAGGAGATTTCGAATCAACATTTTTAAAACTTTGTTTACATCACCTATCCCAATACATGTTTATAAACCTTTACTGTACAGTAATGCCTTGCAATAACAAGTTAGTATTATGTCACTCATTAAGGAGAAGTCTGATTAGATAGTGTGTCTAACTTGGCTTGGATATCACCATTTTTGTGCTACATTTTCCAGTGATTCTTCCATTTCTAGTAGATTCAGCCACATGTGATAGATATTGAAATAATCTAATGTGTGTCTATTCAGCTGACATCAGTGTTACTATTAATACCATGTTCCTGGGTGGATTACAGTTGTAACTTTATGCACATAAAATATGCCTGTTATGGCATGCAAGACCTTTTAACACATATTTTGATTTTGTATTTGCTAAACAAGCTGTGATTGATCAATAGTTCCAAAGTTATTGAACCTTGCAGTTAGCTACAATACTTATTGGTCAAATATGGGTCACAATTTTTGTTGTGCACCACCTTCTTCCACAGGATATAGCTTTAGAACTATTTCTCAGAGAAACCTAATGTGTGTATAGAACCTATCCATACATAACTGGACCATCATCCAAATCCAAGACTTTCTGAAATTGGTCTGACAAGGAATGACCCATATAATTTCTTTACTGATATTTAAAAGCAGTTGCGGTAGCTCAGTCATTAAGGCATCTGACTACCATGTGAGAGACCCAGGTTCGATCACCAGCGGGGGAGAACCAGGAATTTTTCCACATGTTCAAGCAGCTCCGGTGCCCACCCAGCATCGTATAAAGTTGGTACCTAGAGAAAACTCAGGGGGGGGGGTAAAGGCAGCCAGGGGCATGGTGCTGATCACATCACCCCCACCTTCGGCTGTGATCAAAAATTGTGGGGACCTAACCTCACACCCCCTATACGCCATCATGGCATGGTGCATAACACAGGGGAGCACTTCACTTTACTGATACTTAAAAACTGTTTAAGCTATGTATATGATGCATCATATCTGGTTGAAAATATATGTAACTTTTTGAATTTGGTATTGCCTAACCTTTTTATATAAATAAAGTTTACTATAAGTTGTCTTACTTCTGTGTACATGGACATCTCCAGGATCTTTTCGAGGGGGGTGGGCAGGAATATTTTTACCCCTCAAAAAACAGTATTTCAGTCTGAAATTATCATGTTTCTTCAATGAATTTATAATAAATAACATGAATTACCGTGACTGAAATGAAATTATGTGTGAAATATGTAGTTTTTTAGGTGGACAGTCATTTTCCTTGGCTCCTTTCGGATATCCATATCTGTGTATGTAAATTACAGTGGCACATTCTCCAATTACCACGTTTACATCTAGTAAACCAACTTTTTTCATATTGTATTTCATTTACAGTATGGTTTATTGCTTATTATATATTCTGCAAGCTACGAAAACAAGCTTCTAAACCAGAATTAAAGTAAATTATTTTAAAAAAACTTAAAAACTGGTCTCTATCACACCCTTCTGATGACCAGGTTTCCTCCCAGATTGTAGGTAAGGAAGACGAAAAGAAAGTAGGACGAGTGGTTATTTAAAAACATGAGGCTTCAGGGTGCTTGGCAGAGGCAGTGTTGTTATGTGAAGGGAAATTTATCTTGGTACAGGGAAAACCTATGTCCAATTGTAGGTAAAGAGGGAATTTTATGAAAAATTAAAAAAAGCAGAAAATTTCAAGTTGTTGGATTTCCATTTTCTTTTATTTACTAGCATGCCTTCATTAGTGTTTTTTCTTCTATTACATATATTACATCTATACATAGGCCTATATCTGGTACACCAGATCAAATTTTCAGAAACCTGTGCGGTACTGTATAAAAAGCAGGGTACCAGTTAGATATAGTGAAAACACATTTAACTCGTTTATTTCCAAATTATTTACATTTGTACTTACCTTATATGCATAGCGGAACATTTTTCACATTACAAGTATTTATTGGTCGTTGCTAATTCGCTTTCGTTACACACAATATGGCGGGCAAATCTTGACTCACGTTGTCTATCGTCAGCTGATATGCAGTTTTTCCAAACTTATGAACCAAAAAATGCCGCACAAACTATTCATAAAAGGTTTTTAAGCAAAAATTGATCCACAAACCATTCATGGAAGGTTAGGTTAGGCAAACAAAGAAAATTAAATTGGGGGAAAAAACCGCTCACACGTCATCTTGTAAAACTACCAGGTGGTTGCTACACTAACACTTATTAACCGAAAAATGATTGTTTTTAGGCTAACATTGATCCACAAACCATTCACAGAAGGTTAGGTTAGGTTCAGTTAGGTTAGGCAAAAATAGAAAATTAAATTGGAAAAAAAAAACTCGCTCAAATGTCATCTTTTAAAACGATTGCATGGTTGCTACACTGACAGGGGGGGTTACATATCCGAATGCACGGAACATTTGATTCACGTAGTCGACGGTAATGGTGGCACGAGCTATCGTGCAACGGAGATACATTAATGTCAAAAATGACATTATTTACCGCCCAAATAAGTTGCACGAATTGAAAGAACACTATTCCCAGCTTCCAAAAGTCCACAGGAACTCAATTCCGCAAGTACTTTCCCATAATTTCTCCGGTAAATTTGAAGAATTCTGTTTTCACTATATCTAACTGTTACCAAAAGCAGAATTTATACTAGGATTAACATGAACTCATTTCCTAAAGTATATATTTTGGTCCTTTTCATCATGGACGTAATGGCATTTTAACTTTCTGTTCTGTAATTTATCATCAAATTCTAAACAGGATCATTCCATGTGAAAATGCTAAAAGAACTAAACCTGACCCACCTAACTACGAAAGTATGAGTGCAAAATGTGCAATTTTTTCAACACCTTTAAATTGCAGTATTTTGGCAATCATGGCACCTGTAGAAGGGTATTGAACAAAATCTTCAAACATTTTGATACACGAATGACTGGTGTCAAGCACATGGGGCCGTTTACCCACCATACCCCTCCAGAATTACATTGAAATTTATATTAATCGACAGATTTTGATGTTTTGCATAATATAAAATTAGTTGCAGCATGCGGAAAACACAAATAACGGAGATATTCGATCATAAAGTATGACCAGCAAAAGCAAAAACCTGCCATTTTGGAGTGCTTCCGCAGTTTTAAAACCATTTGTATGCACACTCAAATAGCAAAAGAACAAGTCGATAATAACTATTGGTACCAAACCTAACCTAACTATGTAAAATTATACTTGCTGTTGTAGAATGTCTTTTTGGGTGCTAGATTCAATTGCGCGAAGCTTTCAGGCTCTTATTGGTAACAAAACACTTTATTTCACAGTGGCACATTTTCGCGAGCTAAAATCAACTGAAAACGTTCACAAACAACAAAATATTCATATACCATGCAAAACCTTTCACATTCTATAGAGGGTGTACACAGGGTCAAGGGTGCCAAACTCCACAGTATGTGTTAACAGACGTAAATCGAAATCGAACCATGTAAAAATTACGTACGTAGCATGATGAAATCGCAATAAAACAAAAGGAACTTGGGGGTTGTACGGATATATCACTGCCTCACATAACACAATCATATCAACATATTTCAAGAAGCTTGCACTAAAATGCACTATTTAATGTAAAAAAAAAACAACAGTGCATTACAACCACTCGCAGAAGAGGTTTATACGGAAATATTAATCTGGCTAGGTCTAACATTGCATTTAGAGGGAGTTAGAGGGATGTAGGGGTAAATTTAGAGCCAAAATAACTGTAAATTGGGCATTTGTGAAAAAATGTGGGGTTTGTGCTGATAAATCACTGCATCGCAGTACATACCCATATCAACATGTTGCATATTGCTGGAATCTTGCACTAAACGATCATTACATTACGCCAATGCTAAGGTTTCTCTTACAGACATTTCTTTCGTCATAGCTCCTCTTCCAGTTTTCAATACCATAATTTCATACTCTAGTTATTGCATTATTGATTCAACTGTCTACTCACTTTCGGGAGTTTGTAAAAGGATTTCACTTGAAAATGATATCAATCCGACAATTTATTCACACTCTTCTTTATAATTAACATATATTCAATTAATATACAGATTAGGACAACAACAAACAACACGGCTTCGGTAACTGATCTTCATTTGTTTCCATGACGATTGCGCGAGGCCCCTTAATCAGGATTTCATCATCACTTCCGGTGCTAGTCCTGTCCGCATATTTACGGATCCCACTCAGTTCAGCATAGGAGGAACAATTCTTGCTCCTGATTGGTCGACTTGGCGGAAGTGACCTAACACTTGTCTTCTGCTGGTATTTTGAAAGCAAGACACATATTCTGTAGCCACACGATATATTTGTTGAAAATGTAGCCTAATGAGAATTGTAAAATGTACACTATTTTCTAAAAAAAATAATGAAAATAAGTGTTTTTATTCTGATGGTACGTTTCTCGGAAGGTAACTGTAGCTAGTAGAAAATAAAATCCATTCATTTAAATCGTAAAATGAATCTTTAAATTTTTCCAACTTAGTGAAGCTTTGTAAGCAAAATAATTCTTGTACGTCCTTTGATTTGCGTTTCATTTTTTTTATCTGCGAGAGGGAAAGCAACATAGATATACTTGGAATATTTTATCAATGAGTAGTACTGTAAATTACTGGAATAATGCCTGATTCTGGCAAATTTGAATAATTTGCAATTCCCATGCCAAGACACCTAAAGGAAATCAATTGATTACAAGTTTCAATGTAAATCGTGAGATGGTACATAATTATTTGTACATTTATTCAGAAAAAAAATCAGCGGCTTCAAAATATTTATAGAAACCTTGTATAAAAATGTTCCTAAAATTTAATGAAGTTTATTTAGTGAATTCTTATTCAGAATTTGTACACAATGGATAACAATTATCGAATGCAAATGAACATAGCTCATAAGTTGTATGTTTCATTTGCAGGAGAAATCTTACATATGCATCTGACTACTTATATTTCTCCTTGAAAGAGATATATGTAAAACAACAAATTCAAAATGAATAAAAAATGAGCATGTCAAAGGAAGGCGGCATATTAATGTTAATAATAAAATTACAAAGATGCTAGTAAATTTAAAACCTTTTCTTGGTAATAAATGAGAAAGATCAGCCTGTTAGACGTATGACCTGAACGCTAATAAATAAATAAATACGAAAATTCAGTGTGAATATTTTCAAGATCTTATCTACATGATTTCACTTTTCAGTTTGTGTTTTTTCACAACTTTGTATTAATTAAAAACTTGCAGCAACCCTAAGAGCTCTTGAGTGTCTTTTTCAAACGTTGATTTTATGCTCAGACAGGCTAATCGGCACTGAAATTACCGTTCCTTTTCGAACCTTTAAGTACTAGTGTGCAATGTATCTAGTACATTGAATTGAATTGTTGTTTTAAGTCCACTTTATGCACAGTAAGGCTAATCGGGACTGGACCTACAGTTTAAAGTGGAATCCGAACCACTATGTGCCTCCACTGGGTATCGAAATCGGAACCCCTTTATTACCAGGTGGCAACGCTACCAGGGAGGCCCTGTACCTAGTACAGGAATCTTACCTGGGATTACTACACATATCTATTAGTTGTCCTAAGTATGACATAGCATAATATGTTCGCAAACATAAACATTATTTATTTCATGTTATCAGCTGTTTGAAGATGTAAACAAAAATAATTAATTATGGTTTCCAACATGAAATAATAGCCTGCCCAAATATCAAGTAATTAGGGACGTGCCGAAGCTGATGACAGATGTATGAAAATCGGCAGAAATTGACATATCGGCATCGGCAAAAATCCGATATTTAAACCGGTACAGATTATACTAGAGTTTTACCTTGTAATAAGTTTTATATTCTAGTTTTGTAAGATTTATTGAAAATTTGGATATGATTCGTCATTATTGTAGAGTTTTTGTAATAAAACTATTGCAAACTCTCATTCAGAGGATCAACCTAACTATAAATCGGAAATAAAACGGTACATTGCTGAACCAGGTTCTGCTGTTGTATTGGAAATTCAAAAATGATTATTCAAACCTGAAGCAAGTGCTGAGAAAATACGTGAGCATACCTGCTGCATCAGTATTCAGTGATTGAGTGTTCAGTGTTGCTGAACAGATTTGCGATAAGAGAAGAAGTAGGTTACTTCCTGAAGTGCTTCCAAATCTCGTATTTCTGAAGTTGAATCTGGCAGAACAGGAATTCATTTTGCATTTCAAAGAACTGCTTGTGTACTAATGTTAAAGCTCTAGGTTCACATAACCTTTTGTAGATGCAAATGTACATTCGCATCTCTTGAGAATATATATGTATATACATATGATATGCAATAGAAATGTACATACCAAATTTATTTTTGTCATGCAGAAAATAACATCCCATTTCTGTTTAATAATGTTATGTATCGGAATCGGTATTGATTCCAAAAATTATCGGTGAGTACATCGGCATCAGTAAATTTTCAGCTTCGTCACATCCCTACAAGTAATGATATTCCTGTCCACTGAGATATTATCGTTCAGTATCCAAATCAGAATATCAATAATAATTAATCATGATATGGCATGTACACTTCATAGAAAACAAAATTTAAAAAAAGAAAAAGTGTCTTAAAACAAACATGTGGAACAATTTTTGTATTAATACTTTGTAATTACTTGTAGAGGGTTTTTAAGCAAACTAATTTGTTCATATGTGAACAAGCACATTGAACAGTGCTCTTAGAATGAATAATTTTTGTTACACCTTTGCTTCGTGTGCAATGACGATCATGTCAGGCATCTTCCTCCAAATATGTAATGATGATCTGTTAACATCTCAGCATCATGTGCTACCCCCACAACCTTTTGAATCGATTCACTTTTATGTAGCTATAGTTCGTTACAGGGTTCCCTCATTACACAATCTTTCAACACTGCATCTCTTCTTGTGTTTAAACTTAGAGACTCCCTATCAGCACCATTTGCAGAATGACATCAATTATCTATACACAATTGTTAATGGCAAAATTCCTTGCAACACACACCTTCAGGAATTCCACTTTCGAGTGCCTATGCACATAGGATGTATCACAAATATATTTTACACAGAAAAACCTACACTAGGTATACCTTTTGGTCTTCCATCACATGACATGCTTGTAAATAATCAAGTAGTGTTACTTATTTTTTGATAATTTGTCAATCATTTTTATGATATTCTTAATTTTGCTCTTTAAATTGTTGACAATTTGAGCGTAAAATGCCTATCCATGCTGTATCTAAAATTTAGTCAGTAAATAAATACATATATTAAATAGCATTTCCCACACAATTGTAAACAAATTTAACATTTCACAATGGTGCAGTGGTAAATTATGCACCTTAAATTATTTTAAATGTATATACACAATTTAATTGAATTAGACTTTTTGGATAAGTTTGAATCACACGGACTCTTTGTATATATGTGTGGATGGTGAGAGGCAGTAATATGTAAGATGGAAATACCTGTATATCCCTAAATTTTTTGAAAGTTCGTCTTGAAAACTGGCAATTATAATTGAATTTTATCATGTACCTAGAGTAGCCACCCTGTAAATGTATCCATGTTATAGCTTGTTATTTATTTATTTTTATTGTTCAACATACCAGTGACCATTACCTTACATACTAAGATTTGAGAACGGTTTCTCCAGAGTGTCTGACATGCCACTGTTGATTACTAGTTTGCAACTGCAACTATATAATTTCAGAATGTCCACAAGTACTGGAGGTTTATTACCTTCGCACTTCATAAATTTTTGTTCGTGAATAAAAAAACTGATATGGAGTCTTATACAGAATCTAATTGGTGAACAAATAATACCATGGAAAGAAGTATGCTAATGGTAACAAATGTTAATATTCAAATATCCTGCTTCATAGATGTGAACTTAGAAATGATTCTTATCTTGGATAAAAATGATTGATTTTAATGCAATACTTCAAGTAGTTCTGCTGTCTTCACTATATTTTATTTTTTATACTTGTTCATTTACTGAAAAACTCCCACCTAAAGTTTAAAAAAGATAATAGCAAAGAAATTGCATTTTTTCGATGGTATTATAATGTGTGTGTTAATGATGAACATCTTGAAATACTAAGCCATGCACAAAAGGCATGAGGATGGAGAGCACAGAAGATTTTATATAAAGAAACCTCAAAAGATAACATGCTGTACAGACCAATAAACTTCATTATACAATCTTCATGAAGCAAAGTTAAGTTGACTCATGATCTCACCACCAAACGTTCCAGTCAAGTGGTCAGGAGTGGCATGTTGAATTGTTTCTACATGTAACCACTGACTTTAGTGTTTGTATGTGCCTATGTTTCAGAGACTGGTTCTGTCTCACTCTTACGTGGGATAACATGGAAGCAAATACAGTACACTACCCAGAAAACGGGAGCAGAACCAGTTTCTGAAACATTGGTACATATGGAAACTAAAGAGACACTTCACACTAAAATGATGTGTCACTTGGAATGAATAGCAACAATTCACACTGATCCACTGCACAAGCCACCATTGGATTGTCTCATCCTCAATTGACACATGTTGCTTCGGTGTAAAAAAATCCCTAAAAAAACAAGCAATGCAAAGTCACAACCAACTTTGTCTTGGTTGTTTTTATGGTGTTAATATGTGATGTAAAATACAACCTTTCTGAAATAAATTCCCCATACCAGTCCGTAGCTTCCATCACAAGAAACAATGCCTATCCATCCTGAATGCCCTTTTCCACAGGGCAGTAACCTAAAAGCCCATCTCAAAGCACATCATCTCCCAGTCGTGAATATTCTCGCCCGCAAGGTCGACACACACACACAGAAAGTTGGTACCTATATTTATTTTCTACATCTCCTGCAAACCAGAAGAAACATGCATGCCTTGTCCAGGATTGAAAGTCAGCATCCCAGGTTTCACAGTGCAGAATAGAAGAAACAGCATGCCAAATACAATTTGTTGGTATTACAAACTTATGTATTGTTTAACTGCTTGCTCTTAAAATGCACTGATTTCTAGTGCTGCTTGTAGACATACCTTCACGACCAGTGCTTTAAGTGGTTTCAGTCAGTAGCCAGAATGTCAACCACAAATGAATCAACATGAGTACTACTACTAATGATGACAATATAATGGTGATTGGCATTATTATTATTATTGCATACAAAGTAAATATAAACATAAACTATCACATCTGTTATTTCAGAAGGCTAGAGTCTAGTTTACATCCTTCTTGCCTTTTGGTGGTAACCGATGGGAGTTAACAACACTGCATGCTCGTCTTTGTGTCTGCGTTGTGAATGCATGTTAAAGAACAACAGGTTCCAAAAACTTCTAGATAGTGTAAAATACGTTTATCCCCAGTGATAATTCAGTGCAACGTTCAAAACCGTGCTAGCAGACAGCCAGCGCTCCGACATCTCTTAGGGTAGCAGACAACCATTCACGGGAACGAGGTATGCCTACGAGGTTAGGTTAGGTTCCATTAGCACTCATTTCACCCCTAAATATGTGCTTCATCATCGATAAATGTCCTCAGTACGTTCAATCATGCATATCCGGACAACATCGGTTTTTCTCGATTTTCTCCTTGCCTTGGGATTTAGTTTGTTGTATTCTTTGCACGATAACCTTTCCAACGATATATGACACGTATTCCTTAGGAAAAGGATGTAAACTAGACTCTTACCATTTCAGAAAATTTAAGTTGTCATTTGGATTATAAAAGAGAGCACTTGCCCAAGTATAGTATTTTTTTTTCAAAATTTCCGCACTGCTCAGTGACGAGAGACAAATTTAGTACAAGAACTTTCTCTTCATCTATTGTTTGCAAAAAATAATGTAAGAATGGACAGACTTTTGTAGTGTAGTAAATAAAATGGATGACCGGCAGGAACTAAGTTCTGGCACAAAAGTACCAGAATGGAGTTCCAGCTCACTTTAAGCCCCGTTCATGACATGGCATTGTAAAGGACTTTCTAGATTCGTATGCATCCATCATTGGTTTCAAATTTGAAGCATTATGCTTAAGTAAGAAAAAAACATGTTTCTGTATATCAATACAAAAGAGGAGCATTTGCACTAGTTTTTCATTTACAACCTAACAAGACTGTTGCATAGGTGTATTTAATCCAGGATAACTTGTGTATATAATTGTTACAAATGCTCAAAGTGGCGGGTAACATGGAAAATTTTCCATAAAGCATCCCTCAGTTTGTATAATTTGCACAGACATCTTCCCACCTACTGCATTGTTTCCATGTTGGTTCATAAAAGCACCGTCCTACCCCCAACCATTCCACCAGCCCAACTAGGAATTTCCACTTCAAGCATTGATGATAGGGAGACTCGGGAGGACCACTAGTGGCAAGATGTTTTCTATCTTATTTTCCATCAAGCTTTGTTTCTATGATTACAATTATTATGAATTAGAATGAACGGCAATTTATAGTCGATTTGATTGCTGAATATATCAGGTGATCACATTTCAAAAGTGTCACTGAAATTCCCATGTTTGAGTCCCAACCTGTTCATAGATGTTCTTCGTTGGTGTGTCTCCATCAATTTCATCCAATAATCACTTATCCTCATCATGATTAGCAAAAATGACACAAGAAGAGAAATTAAATAACAATACAACAATAATTTGAAGATAATAAAGGGTGTTCCGTATAGGATGCCGAATTTCAATCGAGTGCTATTGTTTTGTTTTGATGTTGTCACACCTGTTCTTATCTGTTGTTATGCAGATTAATGTAGCCTCAATGTTTTGACTCGTTTGTTCTGGTTACGATATGGAACTCCATGAAAAATTCCCGCAACGAGTGATCTCTTTGCACGGTGCCCAGGAATGACCGGCAAAGTCATGTGATTTCTTCTTATGACTGTTTGTGAAATCACAGGTGTACGCCAACAAACCACAAAACCTTTTGGAACTGAAGGCAGAAAGCATATGGGTGATTGGAGGCATCAGGACAGACATCTGCGAGAGGGTTATCAATAATTTTGTGGAGAGTATAAATGCATCCATACTCAGTAGGGGTGGACATATGCCCAACATTGTTTTTCATACATAAATGAGAAATACACTAGACTCTCGCTAATTCGGCCATTCCTTGCACATATGGGTGCCTGATTCGCGGAAGTGGCGGATTATCGAGAGGGTCGGAAATTCCGTACTACTATGTAGTTTAAACACATAGGGACTATACCGGCTGAACTTTACGTGTTTCCTTTTAGAAGCCATAGTATGTACTGACCTACTGAACTTTACTGTAAGAAAGTCACAATTTCAAATACTGTACGTATGTATAGCATTGTTTAACATTTTTAACTAACAACATTGTTGAACACGATAATTCATTGTTGTGGGTGTCATTTCTGCTTGAGTGACTACAGGCCGGATGTGGGCCGGACTACTGAGAGGGCGGTCTATTGAGGGCCGGATTAGCGAGAGTCTAGTGTATAACTATTTTCATGATATTTTCCCTTTTTTAATTTAATTTTCTAATTCGGCATCCTATACAGAACACATATATATATGTACACCCAATAGCGAAAGAAACAGTAGGCGAATTGTCCACCATGATTTTCATTCGGTCTGAATTACACAATGTGATGAAGACGAATTGAAATAATGACTTCAATAAGCAGAGAACAATGCCTGCTTCGAACCAACATAGTTTCATTCCTTCAAACAACACAGGATGTAGAATAAAGAAGAAAATGAAAATGGCAGTGGACAATTTGCCCAACATTATCTTTGCCGTTGACTGTACATGTAATGTATATGAATCGCTAGTAACAATCTACCAGCTGCGACCACATACTATATAAGCAAAGAACAAAAAGATGTAGAACTAAGTAACCAAAAATATTATAATGTTTAAGAAGAGTGGATGTACATTTTATGCATAAGTGAAAGTCTCAAGAGTAGCACACTTTAGGTTGCACTTATTTTTGGTTGTTTTTTTTATTTTTGTTAGTGTAAATTGGAATAAGGGTATGGGGAATTAATTATTTTATTGGGTTATATTTATCAAAGTGCGAACGTAAGAAATTTCAAGGTGACAAAAATTAGCATTTTAAGTTAAATATACATTTATACTAAAATTGAAACAGACATAGACACAATCACCAAAGCAGCTGAAATATTAACATTTTATCCAGCCCTTGACAAATTACCATCCTAATTAACAAACCCAAAGAACACAAGACGGAACCCTTTAACTGGTTTATTTTTTTTTTTTATATTTGTTAGTGTAAATTGGAATAAGGGTATGGGGAATTAATTATTTTATTGGGTTATATTTATCAAAGTGCGAATGTAAGAAATTTCAAGGTGACAAAAATTAGCATTTTAAGTTAGATATACATTTATACTAAAATTATAACAGACATAGACACAATCACCAAAGCAGCTGAAATATTAACATTTTATCCACCCCTTGACAAATTACCATCCTAATTAACACACCCAAAGAACACAAGACAGAACCCTTTAACTGGTTTATTGGACTTTGCATACATGACCCCCTGTAGTTTATCTTTATTTCTTGATTTGGTTTCACTTTGTTCATTTTACGACACTTTTATCTGCAACTTTGGCTAATCACGAAGATGGACATGAATGATGATAATATGAGAGCGATGAAGGGATCATCACAAACACATATGCATGACACAAAAACAAACTCCTGGAAATACATACCTGTTATAACATATTGTGAAGTTTAATTGTTTGGTTTGCAATAACAAATTTCTTCACTCGGCAAATGCATACCAAATGAAATCAGAAGTTTATTGAAAATTAAAGTTCTTGTCTTTGTTAATTTAAAAATATTGACTGGATTTAATGAGATCTGTCAAATGTAGTTTGTTTATATTTGGAAATAGATTAGTTTTTCCAATGACTGCCTTTTTATTTGCACAATTTATGACATCGTTTGTAAACAAAATACCATTCTTGTTCTAATGTTAGTTTGGTATGATATATTTAACCATAATATTCAAAATTAAGAGCATGCCTAATTTAGAAATTGAAACAAGACTTCAATACCACAGTGTTAAAACAGATAATGGATAGAATAAATATATCCTTTGCGGCAGTTTATCTGGCAATGGCTATGGTAACATGAATGGAATGCTGTTTAAACCTTAATCCTATTTTATACTTTGTACTTTATATTACCTACCACCTAGGTGGCTATGCATGGTGAGCAGTCAAATCACAGCCTCGCTACCAAACTTCCCTTGCTCGAGATCTAGCCTGCAAATGGAAGTTACTTTGTATTCCTTAATCTATTTCATGTGATCACCATTTCATCTTCATCACCACTATTAGCCAAAAGCGACAGAAAATCATTGTCAAGTGAGAAAAATAAAACTACAATGCATTTATGTTCCCTATCTGTATTGTGACTGTGACCAATAAATGTTAAATACTGAAATATAAAATGAACACACATTAAGAAACAATCATGTCTTATATTTGTTGAGAATTGTAAGGAAGAATTCCTGGCTTCACAGCCCACAGTGAAAGAAACAACTCGCCTAATGCGATTTGGTAGTGCACCATTAAACTTAAAACTCTTATTATGCACCATTTCATGATGTTTCACATTGTAGACATGCACACAACATGAATGGGCATTGTCTAGGCATAAAAATATAACATTTTTAAGTGGTTTTTATTTTTCCTGCAATGTTTCGTCTGGTTTCCCAGAACTTTTTCAAGCTAACATCAAAATTAAATAAACACACACACATGGCTAGCCATTCTACACTTCTACATAGTGTGCTACACTGCGCATCAGAAGAACTTTCCATGTACAATGTTTTCACATCAAAACACAACAGTGATGTTTATTTTTTTTACTTAGAATTAAATTTTTTAGTGGTTTTTATTTTTCCTGCAATGTTTCATCTAGCTTCCCAGCATGTTTTCAAGCTTACATCAAAATTTCATACACACACACACATGGCTAGCCATTCTACACTTCTACATAGTGTGCTACACTGTGTATCAGAAGAACTTTCCATGTACAATTTTTTCACATCAAAACGCAACAGTGATGTTTATTTTTTTTACTTAGAATTAAATAACAAAGCTCCCAACACACATGCATGAACTGAAGCTAAAACCACCTATCAGTTAAACAGGCATATAATGAACAAATTAGCAAATTGCTTTTTCCAAACTTGAAGCTTACTTCTGCACACGGTAACACTTTACTATACCAGAGACGGATTTCTTCAAATTTACAGGAGAAAGTACTGCATGTGGTTTTCTACGAAAATCTATTTCCGACGCGCTATCGTTGCTGCCGCAATTTGCTTTCTGCAGGAGAGCACAATACGTGCTATTGCTTCTGCTAACAGCCGATGTTGTCCGTATATGCTAAATTGAACGAAAGGAGTGCTAATGGAACCTAACCTAACAGGCCTAACCTAACCTAGTAGGCATACCTCGTCCCCTTGATGGTTCGTGGGGCTATCGTGAATTTTTGGGCTAACATCAATGGTTTTTGGGGCTACCCATGGATGGTTTGTGGGAAATAACGAACAACAGTAAGTACTCGTTAATGTAAGAAACAGACATTATTTTCGTTAGAAATTCATTATTTCACCTAAAGAAATGTTCCGCAAGGCAGAATAGTATGTTAGCAATGTAAAAAATTGCGAAATAAATCATTGATAGGCGTCTCTGGTATAGTAAAGTAGTACCCTGCACACATTTCCAATATTCTAAATGAAGTGACCAGGTTTCTAAGCTGCACATGTGCATAATCTACCTAACCTGGCCTGTTATATGCATAAGTGTACTCTTTAGTTGTTAGCATGTATCAAGCTTACGTCAGTTTGCATTTATTTTCGTTTGGGTGACAAGTACTTCTACTTCTGCACACCATGGGTTTGGAAAAGTTACCACAAGGTGTTCCAACATTCACTGCTACTGCTATGTCACTTGACATAGGTACGAACGTGTACTTAACACATTCCCAAATGCTTTTGTTGTTAGGTTAGACAGGTCAGGTTTAGAGTTATTAGCGTTAAAAATACTTCTGTAATACTTCCAATACCTGATAATCATAATGTGATTTGTGGTATTCAGCACTTTCCACTGTCCCATATGTTATTCTCAGAAACTGGTGAAAATAGCTCCACATGCTATCCTCACAACCTGGTGACAGTAGCCTCATATACTATTCTCACCACCTGGTGAAAATAGTCGCAACCTATGTAAATGCATTTTCCACCCTTCTATATAAATTGTTAAAATGATTACACAGTCAAAACTTGGATGCATTTTAGTGTAAAAATAGCACGAAGGAAATATTTAAAGGATAAAATTAAAGTTATCAAGAATACTGCTTCGTACTTAACAACGTGTTTTTATTTTCACAAGATTTCGGTTGTGTTGATTTTTTTTTAAATACATACAAATATCCTTTGATTTCTTTTAACTCAACTAGCACTATAGTTAATTATATCTCTTGTTTATAGTACGAAAGTGCCTTTTCTGTTGCACACACTACACACAATTTCCACCGTTGTTACATTAATATTATAATATTTTTAATGCACACACTTACGCATGTTCGTTGTTTACCAATTCGCATTATCCATTCAATTGTTTTTTGTGTTGGTGTGACGTCACATCCGCAAAATCAGCCAATCGGAGAGGAGAATCAAATCGCCTATGCTGAACTGAGTGGGATTGGCATATATGCGTCCTGTCCTATGTGGAAAAAGAAATTTCGCTACCCGGCCGCCGTGAACCGGAAGTTGTTGTGCTACAGTTCGACAATCGATTGTACCGTTCGATATGTTTTTGTTTACTCGTGGATATGAGCACAGACTCCTTGGTTTTCTTACTACTTCGCTCCCTTTTTGGTCAAGGTCAAGCACATTCATTCAACTTGTGACGTGACGTCACAATATTTATATGTTAATTTAATGGCCTGAATCCAAAACCTAACATACATTCTTACATGTAACCTAACAAACAATGAATTTCACTTTAAAATCAGAAGACAAAGGGCGGGGCGTAATTGAGAAAGGTGTTTGAGAATTTTCCGGTAGGTAATATAATCCGGTATAATCATGATCATAATCCGGTACTATAATCTGTGGTAGGCCCATGTCTATGGGTACACTTTGAATCCCATTCTCTTTGCTTTGTATGGGGTTAGGCCTAATTATCTGTGGATAGAATATGTTGTGTATAGGTGCTCGACTCCACATTTTGTTGGCCTTTGTCTGTCTGTTTCGAAATTGATAAGAAATGTGCAGGTACAGTAACAGTTTCATACATCGGAGACTCATTTCTTCAATTTTACACAAGAAACTACTTACGGAAATGAATTTCTCCAAGGTATTTTCTTTCATCGTGGAATATATTTGACTGGGAAATCGTGTATTTTTCAAGAGAAATATGTCACCGACGCACAATTACCATTGCTTTCATTTGGTTGCCCTACGACAACCGGATGCTGCATACGTTTGATGACGTAAGCTCCTGTCAGTGTTTCAACCCCCCCTTTTTTTTTTTTACTATGTTTGCCTAACTTAACCAAACCTAACCTAACCTTATCGGAAATTGTTCGTGGGGCTATCCGTGAATGGTTCGTTGGCCTATCGATCAGCTACCGTGCATAATGGTTCGCGAGGCTATCCGTGTATGGTTCGTGGAGTTATCCATCAGCTACTCGTGCACAATGTATTATATTCACTGGTGACGAACACGATAGTAGGTATTTTTCGGTGAAGAAGATTTAAACTTCATACCCACAACGTGAGTCAAGATGTGCCCGCCATATTGTGTGTTCCGGAAGCGAAGAAAGGAATTTAAAAAAAAAAGCACTGAGAATGTGAAGAATTGCGTGAATTTACAATACTGGACCACTCGCCAATTTCTATAAAATTTCGCCTACTTACTAATTTGGGTGTTCTGATGGCGTATCTGTAGTTCATATTTGGCGGTCACTTGTTAAAATTGTAGATTTATGTGTAGAACTTGTAAAATAACCTTGCGATTACCACGGTGATTGTCCATACACAGCAATTCAGAAACATCTTTCTTTCGCAATTCATTAATGGTCTTCTTTACACACAACAATCTGGCTACCTTGAATGTTGACGTCAGACGAGGAATGCCTACGAGGTTAGGTTAGGTTCCATTAGCATAAATACAAAGAAAAATTAATATTTTTGCTAAGAGACGCGTTATCTTGTCTTGCCTAACATGAAAAAGCTCTCTCCCGTGACGTCAGAACACAGTGTTGCTAAAGTGTTGTGCGATAAGTGATACCCGTTTGGCGACAGTTTTTTTTTTTTCTCGATTTCCATACTCTACCGCCAATTATTACATGCAGATTCGTGATTAGTTCACAATTAGTGAGTAGGCGAAATTTCATAGAAATTGGAGAGTAGTCCGGTATTGTAAACTCGTTCCAAATTGTGTTTGTTTTCATGTAAAATGCATAATGGCACCTTGTACTATGTTCCGCAATACACAATTGGTAAGTACGAACCATACGAAACACAAAATATGCAATTTTAATGTGTGTCCGATCTATGAAACTGATCCCATTATTTTTTGTTATGTATTTCACATTTAATTATGTTTCATACTTCTATGTATTAACCCGTAACCGACATACGGGGAAAAAGTATGTGCAGAAGAGAATAGAATAAGTCATAATAAGTATATAAATACTAATATAAAAAATTACAAAAGAAAAGAAAATTAAAAATACATATTAAAATATTACACATTCAACAATACAGTTTGCAAATTAAACTACATGTTTTATTACAGCGAAAGCAATTGGAAAATAATACTCTATTTTGATTACAATACAAGTCATGTACAAAAACCCATTTTACAGCTCTGTGATGCATTATGAGTAGACATTTCACAGGCCCTGACGGAAGTGTTCTTCAAATTCCGTGACACTATATATACAATATCGTACTACGGTAATATATTATTAATGTGTTTAGCAAACTGCTTGTTTTCTAAATTACGTATAGAAGCTGGTAGCAAATTGAATAATCTTATTCCATTATGTTTAAAATTTTGTTGAGTCTGGCATAGTCTAGCGTATGGCATTTCTATATTCAGATTGTGCCTTGTATTATAGTCATGTACATTAGAATGCAACCTAAATCTGGGGAGGTTTTCCTTTATGTACATTAAACTATGATAAATATTTATAGAGGGCACTGTCATAATACGGTATTCCTTAAAGAATTCCCTACATTACTCCATATCCTGTACTCCTTTAATACAACGTATAGCCTTCTTTTGCCATTTAAAGACTTCCTTTGCCATTTAAAGACTTCCTTTGCACCTGTAGAGTTTCCCCGTAGTAAATTTCCATACAGTAAGTGTGAATGGAAAAGAGCGTAGTACACAGAGATCATCATTTCCTCACTTACAGACCTTTTTAATTTCCGCAATACATATAAGACACGGGCAAGTTTCTCGTACTATTATCGTATGAGGGAAACACCTACGAATCATATATTTCGGACTTCTTTACAATGCTAACGTGTTATTTTCGAATGTGGAACATTTCCTAAAGTGAAATAATGCATATCAATGTCTATTTCTTAGATTTACGAGTACTTACTGTTACTTGTTGTTTCGAATCTGTATCACATTATGGCCGTGATAGCGTACTGAGAGTGTTTTGTCGATTTATGCAGTGTTGCAACCTCGTTCACCGGAAAATATCTACTTTTGTGCCCGGATTTGAAATTATGCTAATACGTAGCAAACCATTGACGTTAGCCTCACAAACCATTGACTTTAGCCCCAAAAACCATTCACGTTAGCCCCAAAAACCATTTTCTGTAAGGTTAGGTTAGGCAAGCATAGTTTAAAAAAATAATAAAAAAATTAAAAATACTCGACACGTCATGTTCTAGTGAAAACACGGCGAGGCTGAAACACTGGCTACGGGGTTGCATCATCTTAACACACGGAACATTGCACTCTCGTGCAGAAAGCAAATGGCGGGAGCAGAAACAGCATGTCGGACAGAGATTTTCGCAGAAAACAACACGTATTCACATTAAAATGGATCAAATCTACATTCAGGAACTTCCACAACGCTAAGGAAAATGATTTCTGTACGTAATTTTGTATCTAAATATATGCCAAGCAATTTTACATAATCCTGATTATTTAAGGTGCATGGTGAGTTATTTAAGTAGAAAAAGTGAGTTTCTGTTTTTGTCGTATTTAACACCAAGCTATTTGTTTTAAATCATAAAGAGAAAGCATGTAATATTTCTTTATTTTTGATACTAAGGTTAAGAATACTATGATCATTTGTAATAAAGGTAGTGTCATCAGCATAGATAGCTCTTTTATACAGTAGGCAATTAGGTAGGTCATTCATATAAACTAAAAACAAAAATGGACCTAAGACTGATCCTTGGGGGACACCAGACAAAACGTCTAGCTCATCAGATTTCTTCTTATTAAATTTTACTATCTGTCGCCGATTAGTGAGATAAAACTTAAGAAGGGATAGTTCAATACCCTTTATTCCATAATACTGTAGTTTTTTAAGCAAGATTTCATGCGCAACTGTATCAAAGGCCTTACTTAAAACTATCAAAGTAGTACATGTATATGAGGCAGACTCGAAACCATTAATTATCTCATTTACGACCACCGTCTCTACCGCATTAATAGTAGATAGTCCCAATCTGAATTCAAAGTGGGCTACATTAATAAGTGAATTCTGTTCAAAATAAGGGGTCAATTGCTTTTTTACACAGTACTCTATAATTTTAGAAAACACTGGAACAAGGGATATAGGTCGGTAGTTGCCAGGGTTATCTCTATCACCCTTTTTGTGGATAGGGACTGTTATAGATATTTTTAGGTTATCAGGAAAAATACCATCATTTAATGTCCCATTAATAAGATATGTAATTGGAAGTGCTATTATGTCAATTATATGCTTTGTAATAAATGTTGATAGACCGAAAAAAATCTTCACTATAGGAGTTTTTCATTTTTGACACAATAATTAAAATTTCATCCCTACTAATCTGTATCCACTTAAAATTTATATGATTAAATTGTTGGAAACTTTGCCTACCAAGATAGTCATTAAGGTCATTGTTGACATTTTCTTCATAGTTCACAGGAATTTTGTTTAAATGTTCTTGATTGTTTATAAAGAAACTATTAAACTCATTGGGTGTGATACTTGGCAGCTTTGCATTTATTACTTGCCTTAGCTATGTACAGGGTGGGAAATAACCTTTTGCTAGGGGTCCACAGTAAAAAGTAACAACAATTAAGAAATTATGGTAATACCAAATGTTTACTACGACAATTGTGGTTACAAAAACAAAATTAAAAGTTAGTATGTCTGCCGTTTGCTTCTTTCACAGCATGAAGACGATCAGGGTAGGAGCTCAGAAGATTCGCAAACAGTCCGTATTCCATTCCATGTCACAGAGGACTTGTTCCAGATGTGCAAGGAGTGTTGGCCGGGAATAGCGGTCCGGTCCGCGTTCCACTATCATCAAGGACTCAACTGCATCCTTCAGAATAGCCCCAAAGTGCTCCGCTGTATTCAGGTCGGGTGATGCACCCGACCATTCAGAACTGCTGAAGAAGTCAATGTCACTTCGCCGAAGAAGGTCTTGGTTTTAGCATTTGCCTTGAAGCAAGGTGCTTTGTCGTGAACTAACTTTTAATTTTGTTTTTGTAACCACAATTGTCGTAGTAAGCATTTGGTATTACTTTTTCCTGCAGACCCCTAGCAAAAGGTTATTTCCCACCCAGTACTCTTCATTAGCTTTTAGCTTAGCTAATTTTATTTCCTTTCTAATTTTTTTTTTAATCTCATTATAATTCAATTTAGAAGTTTGATCGCCATTTTTGGCATTATCATGTAGTCTGAGCATAATAGCTCTAAGGTTCGCTAATTTAGGAGTCAACCATGTTAGATGTGTTCTCATTTTCTTCTTACCAGTGCTGATAGTTCTGTATTTTATTGGACAGCACTCATTATAAATATCGACAATTGTATGTGTAAATTTGTTCCATGCTTCAGTCAAATTATTACAGGTATTTAACAATTCATAGAAATTTATTTCATTAAGGCTATGTCTGAGGTTTCTTATGTTAGTTTGACCAAGCAATCTAAAACTTGGAGTTTTTGTGGTTGGGGGGTGTGGTATAAATTAAAATTGGTAAAATAAGCCACAGACCGCTGTGGTCTGATAGACAGGGATCAATAGTTCCACAGGATATCATATTTCTGTTAACATTAGTGATCACATTATCAATGCAAGATTTCATTCTAGTTACTTGATCATTAGCATAATAATAATCATAAGATCTGAGAGTATCACAGAATGATTTCTTTACAGCATTATCAATTATAACATTTATGTTTATATCTCCCAAGTAAACAACATCAAATTGTTTGTACTTATCAATGGACCTTGTAAGTTTTTCCCATTGTAACAAAAACATATTTAAATCTGAATTAGGAATGCGGTATATGGATATGACCGCAATTTCAAACTGTTAAATACAATGCCGGTAACTTCGAATACTCCTTCAATACATAAGTGATGTATATCTAACGGTTGATACTCCTTATTAAAATCGAGTCGTACATAAATACCAACACCTCCATGGATCATAGACTTTCTTGAAAAAATACTAGCTAACTTGTAATTTGAGGGGATGTGCATATCTATTTCATCGTTAACCAACCAATGTTCATTAACAGAAAAAACATGACAAGGAAAATCATCCAAAAAAAGCTCCAACTCCGGTAATTTATTTCTAATAGATTGTAGATTAATATGAAAAAGTAATAAATTAGTTGCACTTTCAGGCTGTGAAGTTTGTTTTTTTGCCACTATTACTATTCGAACGTACTACTTTATAAAGGCTATCTTGAAGTGGTTTCGTTAGATTTGATTGTTTGACCTGGCTCCACACTGAAGCAGTTTTTTTTATGGAGTCAGGTTCACAAGGGAGTTTCCCTGTTCATACCAGCTCATTGGTATTATTTCTTTGTACATATTTGCAAATATTTTATTGCTTACCTTCAGTATTTCATAACAGACATATTTCTTACCTAGACTATTAAGGTGAAGTCCGTGGCTAGTGTAAAACCTTCTGCCTATCAAACTTATGTCCACAACACTTACATTTTTGAAATGAATGTTGAACGATACAAAATCTGTACATGCTGCCTTGAAGTAAATTATTTTTGTGGTACTATCCCCGGACAGATTTCTTCATTTTTACAGAAGAAACTACTTACGGTAATAAGTTCCTGTAGCATTGTCTAACATCTGGAAGGTGTTTTGTGTTGTGTGATGTGGGAATGTTTCATAGTGGAAATTCACATTCTTTGTTGAAAATTAATTCTCGGACTGACAATAGCATTTGTCGGGTACACCTTCATACACCATCACGCATCGTGATTGTGTTTTGTTCATTGGGTATCCAGTGTTTTGAACTGTCTGTGTTTGCAACGAAAGTTAGAAACATGATGTGTCGTGGATGCGTGGTGAAATTCATACCGGGTGTGGAAGATCCAGTGGATTTTTTAATTTAATTGAACATGGGATCGTGAAGAAAGGGAAGGAATGTCGAAAATGTGGCAGCGAATGTAAGCTACTCATTAAAAGGAATGATAACATTATAGTATAGGGGTGACGGATTTCTTCAAATTTACAGGAGAAAGTACTTATGGAAATCATTTTCTGTAGTGTTGTGGAAGTTCGTGAATGTAGTTTTGATCCATTTTAATGCTAATACATGTTGTTTTCAGCGAAAATCTCTGTCCAACACGCTGTTACTGCTGCCGCCATTTGCTTTCTGCATGAGAGCACAATGTTCCTTGTGTCAGATGACGTAACCCCGTGGTCAGTGTTTCAAACTCTCAGTGTTTTCACTATAACATGACGTGTCTAGTATTTTTAATTTTTTTTTACTATGCTTGCCTAACTTAACTTAACCTAACCTAACCTTACGGAAAATGGTTTTTGGGGCTAACGTGAATGGTTTGTGGGGCTAATGTCAATGGTTTGTGAGGCTAACGTCAATGGTTTGCGAGGTATTAGCATAATTTCAAGTCCGGGCGCGAAACTAGGTATTTTCCGGTGAACGAGGTTGCAACACTGCATAAATCGACAAAACACTCGCACAACGTGCCCTGAACCACTACGCTATCACCCGCCATAATGTGTTACAGAATCGAAATAACAAGTAACAGTAAGTACTCCTAAATGTAAGAAATGGACATTATGTTAGTTAGAAATGCATTATTTCACCTTAGGAAATGTTCCGCATTCCAAAATAGTACGTCAGCAATGTAAAAAAGTGTGAAATATATGATTTGTAGGTGTCACCCCCATACTATAATAGTACTGAAGGAATGGGCTTTGGGTATATGCCTAATATGACGTGTTGTGGATGCGTGGTGAAATTCAGGTAAGTTTTCCGTATCCTGGAAACTGATTTCTTCAAATTTAAAAAGTTTGGGGCTCATTTGGTGGCAGGTGACTCCGGCTAATTCCTAACATGCCTTTAAAAGGGACTCTATAGAGAAATCAGGGTAGCCGGAGCAGAGGCGGGGCCACGTTAGCGGTGGGGGTTGTAGGTCAATTACCTCAGAGGCGGAGCCCGAAATCGGTGGGAAATTTGGACTCAAAAATTTCAAACTAAAATAATTTTTTAGTTTAAATTTCCCACCGATTCCGGGACGGATAGCACCACGAAACATTACAATTTTCTTCGTAAAACAATGCGAAAAGTATTTAGAATAAAGGTAACGGGTCAGATTGTTTTATGATTTCTCCTAGAACAAAGACTAATTATCGTAGAATTTTGGAAATCATTGTCACACAAAATTTGAACCTTCCTTAAAGTAATGAGCACTGTTTGGACTCGAAAGAAGTTATTTATGTTGAAAAAAAAAAAAAAAACTTGAAAAATACCTTTCACACTTCTCATGGACAAGATATTCTCCGTCGACAAGCGAAAGTAAATATCGTAGAAGGGTGGGAATGAATGTAGAAGTTAATCGGAATCTTAGTAGAATGCATTTAGGGACTTTATGTTAATGCTAAGGGAACCAAACCTAACCTGCCTAACCTAACCACGAAAGCATATATTGAACAAAACCTTAAGTAATCACTAAAACTCCACAGTATGTGTTAAGAGACTCACATTGAAATCGAGCCATGTAAAAATTGCATTTGTAGCATGATGAAATCGCAATAAAACAAAAGGAACTTGGGCCAAAAAAAATTAGATCAAACGAGCTTTGTTCACAGGTATTTCTTGGGTTCCGAAGATTGAAACACTGCGAAAAGACTACAAGAAAGAAATACTCGTAATGTGTAAAATTGCAATTCCTTTGAGTTAAATTTCAGTAACCGCCAAACATCTCAAATTCCCTTATTTTCTTATTTTTTACATTGGTACTTACGTATTCTGCATTCCTAAGGATTGTTGAAGGTGCCATTTTGTTTTTTCCATGCAAATAATCTCAAATTTGTACATATCGAGTAATGTTTGTTTGTTCGCTTTCGCTTGTGATATGGCGGAGAAATCTTGATTAGCGTTGTCCATGATCAGTGGTTATGCAGTGTTGCAACCTTCTTCATAGACAAATACCTACTTTCCTGTTACTCATTTTGTATTTTTTTCCAGTTTCGAAAACCCCACGAACAATTCATAAATAGTCCCATGTCATCTTCAATTTTTAAAAACATGACGTAATAACCGGTCAGTGTTTCAAACCACGTGGTTTAGTAACTGTGTAACAGTTGTAGAACATAAATAAACAAAACAATTTTAACTATGTTTGCCTTACCTAACCTAACCTTGCATGCATGGTTCGTGGCTATTTATGAATGGTTCATGGGCTATCCGTGCATGTTTGTGAAGTTTTTGAACCTTAAAAAAAATATTTTTCTAATTTTAAAAAACAATTTTAACTATGTTTGCCTTACCTAACCTAACCTTGCTGTGCATGGTTCGTGGGGCTATTTATGAATGGTTCGTGGTGCTATCCGTGCATGGTTCGTGAAGTTTTCAAACCCGAAAAAAAGTGTTTTTCTAACCTAACCTTGCATGGTTAGGCTACCCGTGTATGGTTCGTGGGGCTACTCGTGCATGGTTCATGGGGTTTTCGAACCTGGAAAAAAATACAAAATCAGTAACACGAAAGTAGGTATTTTTCGATGAAGAAGGTTGCAACACTGCTTAACCACTGATCATCGACAACACTAGTCAAGATTTCTCTGTCATATTGCATGTAAGGCAAGTGAAAACGAACAAACAACAATTACTCGATTTGTCAAAAATTGAGATTATTTGCGTGAAAAGAACGAAATAGCACCTTCAAGAATCCTCAGTAATGCAGAATACTTAAGTACCTATGTGAGAAAAGAAAATTGAGGATTTTCAGACGTTTCGGGGATACTTAACATTTAATAAAACCTCTTTTGATAAGTATATTTGCTGCATGACAAAACATGCATACATAGAAATGAATATATCTGAAAAAAAACTAGGAGCATCGTTCTCTCCAACGTTGATATGCGAGATGACGAAATGTGCCATGTGGAGGTTACATAGTGTGGTAATTAATTTCTTTTATCAGTCACTTGTTTATGTGGGGCACCATAGTCAGGTTTGGCATTTTGTCCGGATTGGGTTTTTTCAGATAAAACCTGGGCAAAAGTGGATTTTATTGTTTTTTTCATTTTTTTTCAGGTTATGTATAAATACCCAAATTTTGCCCCTGGGCCTCCCCGATTGCACAGTGGTTGCGTTGTCACTTTATACTCAAGAGGTTCTGGGTTCAATACCCAGTGGAAGCTCATAGTGGTTCGGATCCCACTTTAAACTGTAGGTCCAGTCCCAATTAGCCTGACTGTGCATAAAGTGGACTTTAAACACTAACTCAATCAATCAAACCAAATTTGGCCCCCAACATACACATGCACTCTATGTTTTTTTAAAAATATTGTCAAGTCATAGCTTAAGTAATGCTCTAAAGTATTTAAGTCTGTTTTCTTATTGTGCAAAAATGTAATTTAGGCAGATAATTTTAAGTGTCATCGGAATTTGAGCTACCTCAGATTATGAAAAATCAATTTTTCATCCACCATCTTGAAATGCTTTCAACAAATCCAAATGCAAAATAAAATCATTTCCTGGGTGTATCTAGTTGCAACATAAATTACAGCTTAAAAGCTCTAAATTTGCTACTGTTATGGTGGTCTCAAAATTGATGACTTGCCTCCACCCTTCCTAAACCTCACACTATATTACAGAGTTTTTATTAAAAACTTCAAGCTCAAGTAATGTCCTAACATTGCTGAGACTTGGTTTTCTTAATCTACGAAAATCTAAAACCTCAAATATTAGCATAACTTGAATTCAGCTCTCGCAAGGCATGTTAATTCAGTCTTTTGTCCACCATTGAGTACATTTGATTAAAAGGGAATTTTATTTCTGTTTATAGTTTCAGTGCTGGGAAAATGGAATAAATTGAATTGACTACTGTGACATATTTCAATATAGATATATTAAAAAAAAAAATCCCACTTCTCGTAATGTGCCAGTGCTCCCTTCATTCCATTCCCATGGGAGCTTCTTATGAGTTCATGGATTGAAAACAAGGGGATTGTTAGCTGTGGGTTGTACTCAATAGACCAGCCATTTCGACTTTCCATATCCTTGAAAATTATAAGGATTTTTAATCAGGCATTAATTTCTCTATTTCATAACATTGTATGCTCTTGCAACATGTACCACAGAAGAGTGTTGTCTAACTGTAATTTTCAAAATCTGTATAGAGCGACCACAAGAAGAACCTTCGCCGAAAAGTCTCTGCACACATTTCCCTTCGCTTCCACTCTTGTCCCTCCCCTCCACATGGGAGTATGGTGCACAGGAGTCGCGGGTCTGTGCATTTTTTTGTTTTGTGTTCCACTATACCATAGATCACATTTATTTATTAACTTAATGAATATTTTAAAAGTAAAAGGTTTTCAGAGCCTGCCTTTTTTCTTTAAATGAGTCAGTGTATTCAACCATATTTTTGATACCTTGAGGTTTTGAGATTACAGATTAAGAAAACTGTTCAAATATAATTAATTTTTTCTGGAACTACAGGTTATGCACTGAATAATAGAGTTCAGTAGTAGATTTGGAAGTGGTCAGAAAAAAATGTGCTTCTTCTTCATCTTTTCCATCTCCTTCTGCGATTAAGCGTCGGGTTCCATCATCCACTTCGTGTACACTTTTCGGTCCAAGGCTAGTTTTCTGACTTCCGGCATTGTTTTCCCTTTCTTCTTTCCTATCTTTTCCACATACCCTTCCCATTGAACTCTTGGTCGTCCTCTTTCCCTCTTGCCTTCAAGAGTTTACTAGTTTATAAAATACGGCTGTTTTGAATGGATGGGTTTGTTGAAGTGTAATCTTCATATTTCAGTAGGCTTATTAAATATATTTACATAGTATATGCACACTCACATAACTTAGTTTTGTATATAGTTTGTAAATTGAATCATAGTATACTAACATACTATTTGTCAGTGTTTGAATTTGCAATAGGAAAATGCATATAAAGTAAGAAGAAAATATTGTTACGTCTCTTAACACACTTATCAAATATACCCTCAGTGATACCATTGTTTTTAACTATATCTAAAATCAAAAATCTAGTTTGAAACCGCTTTACATTTGTATTTAGTATAAAATAGGTTGTATTCTGGCTTTCAAGTGTATTGATGTAATAGCTGCTAAATCTGGTCACGGAGCAAGCCTTATGTAGTGATTCTCGACCATTGTGAGAGCAGAGCGTCGTAAATTCATTTTACAAAGTTCATTCCCTGCTCAAAAATTAAAAAAGAAATAAAAAAAATGCCATGGTATATTGTTTAAGTTGGTGTTTTAAGTCCACTTTATGCACAGAAAGGCTAATCGGGAGTTGACCTACAGTTTAAAGTGGGATACGAACCACTGTGTGCCTCCACTGGGTATTGTACCCGGGACTCCTTGATTACTAGGTGATAACGCTACAACTGTGCCATCTGGGAGCCCCTCCTCCATATATGTCTAGGCTTGTTGACAAATATAAAATTGGGTTTGAAATAGTATGCAGTCAGCAATTACTATTGTCGAGCCCAACTTAAGAGTTCAGCATGAGGCTTATGACGACAGTGTTGCCACATGATGTGCAGTAGAAGAAGGCTCTGGCATGCATTGAGCATCTGCTGTAGTGCATGCCGCAACAAAAGTTAGTGGTCAACGGGTACTGTTCAATACAAGAATGCGTGACTTGGTGGGAAGCTGTTCATTCTTGCAGCTGTTGGTCCAGAATAATGACGGTTTGTGGAGGAAGATTTGAAAATAGCTAAAAGATTCTCTGAGGCTAACGACCAGGTGAGTACCTTCTGCCCTGAAGATGAGAGTGACGTTATCTCTCGAAAGCTTGGAATCATTTCCATGACTCACCTGGTCGTTAGCCAGAGAGAATTTTTTCTTCGCCAGAAAAGCTTTCAAGTCTTTTACTTGAAAATAACTGTTTCCCAATGTACTTTTTATACGTCTTGCTGTCTATTTTATTACATACGTCGGCAGTGTTTTTTCTTTCTTTTATGCACAGAAAGGTTAATTGGGATTGGACCTACAATTAAAGTGGGATCCGAAGCATTATGTATATCCAACGGGTATCAAACCCAGGACTCCTTGATTACGAGGCGACGACGTTACCACTTCACCATCGGGGAGGCCCCTTTCACATTTTTTGGTGCACTGTCTCATTTGAAACAACAGTGTTCATTATACTGACATGCACCAAAGCAAAACCAAATTAACATATCTGTGCATAACAGTGGATTTAAAACTCAATTAATGAATTATTAGTAGAGGTGTGAAATAGATGAAGTTCTGTTGGGATTTGCGTGAACAATGAGTACAGAAAGAAAGAGACCATACATCGGAAATATTCAATTCAAAATACTCTTGCTTTGTGTCCCATCAGTGAACATATTGCCTTGCAAGCAACAAGTCCCGGATTAAATTTACTTAAGTATCTCATAAATCTATTCCCTATTTATGCATTTGTGTCAAGGTTTGATTCATTCTTTTAACTATCTGGAAAATAACTGCTCAATCATTTTTTGTTATTTTAATATTATGATATCAATACTTTTTATAATACTTAGTCATCCTTTGGGAAGAGCAAGTGAACCGTGGTGTCCTCCTGCCAATCTGCCAATGCATACAATATGCCTGTTTTCGGAGAAGAATTACCCAAAATGAGAAAGCACGCACACAATTAATAAACCACTTGACCCCACGGAAGCCTATTCACGAACCTTTGCCTGGCCATTCCCCACCCCTTCCCAACACATGTTTGCAGTGAATGGCAAGAGGCAGAAGGCTGCTATTTTTAACTCCCCAAATTGCAGTTAATACAAGAAAGGAAAGTGCCTTTTTTGAATGGTCTGAATTGTAAAAGAATGTATAGACCATCAAAACCTTACATTTCCTCTGCTTTTTGCATATTTATTATTTTCTATTTGAATGTTAACGACTTTTGTTTCTGACAGAAACACTCTTGTTTGGGGGTGGTGATCTCAAAAGTAAAAGCCCTTAAACTCTTAAGTTGGGCTCCCTAATAGATCTAATGAACTCTTCCACAGCCCGATAGTTGATAGACACTGCCCTAGTACACTGTGTCCGGATGAAAGAAAAGATTTGAAATTTATCGTAAAGAAAACTAATTTACCTATATATATTTGTTCCATAAATCTCAAATATTTTCCTTCATCTGGACATTGATTGCATAACATAGCCAGATGGCAGGCTTGATTGCATAATATAGATGACAGGCACACCTGGCACTCCCATATGACAGAGTTGCAAAAAAGCCGGCTTTTTTGAATCAATGTTTCTTTTTTTCAATAAGAAGCCAGCTTTTTTGGGAAGAAAATGGAAGTTTTGGCTTTTTACCACTTGTGGCTAACCTATTTCACTTGTAGTGTCAGTTAAGCATTTACAGGTTCGAAATGTCATGTTTTGGAACTAGCTAAATAATGTTTGCATTATGTAGCATCCAGAAGACACATATTGGCCATTTCTTCTGCTGGGTGTTCGAAAAGTCATGCATCCGAGATTTTGAGCACACACAACTTTTGTACAAGAAGCGATAAAGACATGAACCTTGCACTGGGTATAAACTTTGTCTATGTGGATATTTTTAAAACATGAAAAAAGAAAATAATTCTCTGCATGAACGTTCAATATTGAGATAAAAATAGTAAGGTGTAAAAAGTATTTGCACAAAGCAAAGAAAAACATTGATAAAGATAGATATTGAGTCACTTGCAAAAAATTTGGATGTGTTACGGTTTCTATTGGTATTTATAGAATTGGCAAGAGAACAATTTTTTTTTAATGCATTACAGATAATTTATGGGGCCATATCTGGCATATTCACAAATATATATTTTTTCAAAATTAGGAAGTGTACTGGCAACATTGGTTATGTCAGAGGGCAGTGCCATGTGTACCCACCGTCTATGTTATGCCATCAATATCGAGATGAAAGAAACGATTTGAAATTTATCCTACAATAAACTAACTTACCTATATATTTGTAAAATGTGAAATATTTTCTTACATCTCTACAAATCAATCTATTTGAGAATAGTGGAAAGGGCTGTCGACCCACTGTACCCCTTCAAGGATTAGATCAATTTTTTTTTATATCTACAAATTTCAATGTTTTATGTAATGTAAAAGCGATTCCAGTGTTAGGAAAGCACAAATAATGGAGATATTTGATCCCAAAGAATGGCCCACGTAAGTTGAAAACCTGCAATTTCGAAGTATTTTCGCCGGTTCCTGTTAGTAAAAACTGCTCGTATGTGCACTAAAATAGCGAAAGAGCATGCCGGAAATAACTATCAGTACTAAACCTAACAATCCTAACCTAACCACGTTGTTATAGCTGCTGTTGTGCAAAGTCATTTTGGGTACTATATTCACTTGCGTGAAACTTTCTGGCTGCTCTGCTTCACAGTAACGACAAAATCTTCATATACCATACAAAATATTTCACTTGAAGCATGTACGTACAATGATAACGTGTAATTACTGCCAGAATGACCTAATTCTTTAAAATAAATTATGTACGTACCTTGAAAGGATCCAGTTTCCACTCTGTGGTTATAGGACCGAAATGTGGATTGTGTAAATTGGTAGACGAATCACATACTTATTACTCAACAACGTACAGACACCGTGACCTGTAGGTAATGCGTGTCTCACTTATCGCACATCACTTGAGCAATCTTGTGTTCTGACATCACATATATTTACGACTGTACAGCCGTTTTGCACCCCGATTCCAGGCTCCACCCCTGGGGTAATTGACCTACCACGGCCCTACCTTTTTCTATAGAGTCCCTTTAAAGGCATGTTAGAACCTGCCCAACACTATTTTTCGACAATTCACTCAAACATTAGGATCAGAGTTGCCGTAGTGATGTGTGATAAGCGAGACCCTGTCCGAACTCGAAAGTGTCCGTCTCTCGGGTGATTAGCAAGACCTGGTCTCTCATGTCAATCAAGCTATGCATGACGTCATAAATCATACACATAAAATCACTAATTAATCACTTCTAACATATCTCCTAAAGCTAAAAACAACACAAATCGTTTGTATAGAACATAATGTTCATAAATGACACGAAAATCATCACCTTATTGCGGGGGTACGGAGGGCCAACGGTACGTAGCGGAACAGGACTGCCTAAAATCTCCAGTCCATATACACTGTGAAAGAGGTCCATGAGAGGTATAAGGAGTGAAGCATTTAAATGTAAAGCACTTTGATGTAGTGCATTTGCAGAGTGGGTAAGCTCTCATATGTAGATCCATTCGCAGGGCAGGGCTCTCATGTCCTGTCCTCTCATTGTGTGGGTTTGTGTTTGTCCTTTCATCTATTATTTCATCTTATCACCATTCATTCTCATCATGGTGATTGGAAAAGAGTGTTTGAAAACTGAGTAAAGAAAAACACTCGAAAGTTTGGACAGCTTGAGTACCTGCGCCCATTGCAATGTTTTGTATGTATGGGGGGGGGGGTACCCTGCTGCCCCCATGCTGGAGTGGTTAGCACATATTGCCATGACACCAGGGTTCAGCCTGAGCATGGATGTTTGTGAGTGTCCATTCATCAATTTCATGATATCATTACTCATCCCCGTCTTCGCAAATTAGCCAAAAGTGGCACAAAAAGTGAAGTAAAATAAAGTAAACCAATTCAAAAACAAGGGGGGACCCAAAAGAAGCTGGAATTTTGTAATAAGAACTAGTTTTTTTTTTTTTTTTTATTTATTTATTTTTTTTTTTTACTCTCCTTCAAAATACTGTCCATTTGATGCACAGCACCAGTCTAAACGTGTTTTCCACTTTTCGAAGCAGTCCTAGGGCCTCCCCGATGGCGCAGTGGTAGCGTCGTCGCCTTGTAATCAAGGGGTCCCGGGTTCGATACCCGGTGGAGGCACAAGTGGTTCGTATCCCACTTTAAACCGTAGGTCCAGTCCCAATTAGCCTTACTGTGCATAAAGTGGACTTAAAACAACAAATCAATCAATCAATCGAAGCAGTCCTGAAACTCTTGGAAAGAGATGCCTTTTACTGCCTGTCATTTTTTCTTCACCTATTCCACGTTTGCAAAACGTTTTTCTTCGAGGACTTTTTTTTATTCATGAGTGTAAAAAGAAGCCGCCTGGAGCGAGATCAGCTGAATATGGTGGGTGGATAAGCTGTGTCATGCTGTTTTTAGTTAAACATTGTTTCACACTCAAGTCTTCATGTGCTGGCACATAGTTGTGGTGAAGTCACCACTCCCCACTATGCCACATCTCACCACGTCATGCAAATGTTTCAGAACATGTAGGTAAAATGCCTGATTAACAGTTTGGATATTTGGAATGAATTCTGAGTGAACAATTCCACTTGCATAAAAAAAAAAGCATCGTCTTGACATGTCATACTGAACAAAGTCAGTGGCACCACAACTTCACTCGACAACACCGGTCAGCAGACTGATCTAGCAGTGGAAGGATGTACTACAATGAGCTTACCCACCAGAGAAGGATTTCAGTTTGTTTTAGGTCCCCTCTCGTACAGGTTGAATGCCCCGGCAAGAATAAATTCATTCTTCCCAGAAATCCTGCTTGGCAAAGCCAGTTAATAACACTACTTGGCTCACAGGGATAATAGAACATAGGCCTATCACTTCTATGGTATTAGCACAACTACTGCTGTAAATACTAGGCACTCTTCTTGTGGAATGCCAATGAACATTTGATCCTTACTAAAGAATTGGACTTGGAATAAATTTCATGAATAATATAGTCACGATTGTACTGCTTCTCAGTTTGAAGACAGCTCTGCAAACCTTCAGTCCCACAGAATTCGCATGGAAACTTTTCCAAATTGTCTGAAACTAATCTTTCTGCACTGAATGACTTGAGGACACTCAAATATCAATCTCTTTATCATAGTACAACCTTGTCTTCTGGCATTTGGAATCTCGCACAGTATAATTATCTCCGTGGGCTTGTTTTGTCCTCTGTCCATGTGTGTTAGTAATTGTTCTTTCATCAGTGTCATCTTGTCTTCATGATAAGAAAAAAATAGCAGAAAAGTGAAGTAAAATCAATAAATCAAATCTTACACCCTCAAGTATGCTTGAGATATTCACCAGTAATTATATTTTTTTTGAGGGGAGGGGTTAAAGAACAAGCTCGCCATGCTAATATTTTCTTGCAGTTCATAAGAACTACCACTATATCCATCAGAAATGTAATAGGAACTTGGAAGGTAGGAATTTATTTCATTTTTTAAAAATATTTTTGAATGTCACATTTTTTATAATCATGGAATGTAATGCTTATACAATTGAGCAAACTTAATCATACTTTATATGCATGGTTACCCTGATAAATATATTGTTGAGTGATTGCCATTCTGTGAATTTTTACCAACATTGCTATGCATTGAAAAGCCTCGAAGAATGACAAAAAAAACCTTCCAATACGCTTTGAGTATTATATTGTATTAGCACATACAATGTTAATACTTATTCAGTGAGTTATTTAAAGAAATGTTACTTCATCATTGAATTTTCGATATTTCACCTTCACAATCTGGATATATTTAAATATTTTCTAGGTCTCGTTTGTTTTGGTATGAAGATTGTGTTTACAATTCATATTTTAATGTGGGGTGTAAGCAGTGTTCTTTAGTAAAGATCACTGAAATATCAACCTCTCTTCCGTGCAGTGCACCCTGGGAACTGCAGTGCAGGCTAATGAGGCTCTGGTGACTGGAACTACAGCCAGGATAATCATTTGTGGCATATCCTTGTCTAATGTTCAAATTATTCACCCATGCAGTAGTGATATTTTCTCATCCCCTGAGAAGTAACAGTTACACATGTGTGTGATCCTGTCCTATTTGATTCTAAAGGATTTGTATGACCATTATTGTGCTTGAATGACTGAAAAATATTTTATTGGTACTGTTGACTGAAATGTACATTATGCTGCATCCATACATAAATAAAAGTTATGTACCATGGTGCAGTGCAAGGGGTAACTTCAGAATGCACCCAAATGCCAACCTATCTTCAACATCATTCCCCATGGTAAACTGCATCAGTGCAGGCTAACAAGGCTGTGGCATCTGGACCCACAGCCAGTTTAATCCCCTGCAGGATTGTGTTGTCCTGTATGTTGTCCTAACATGTGCTGGATGCCCCTTTACAGCTGCAGATATTATTAAAGGTATGGAGAATTTAGTCCTGAGAAGGACGTGTCATCGCCTGTAATGGATAACCCTTTCAGAAAACACGAAAATGCCAAACTCCCTTTCACTTAGTGCATCCTGGACTGCATTTTGCAAGCTCTGGCATTGGACCTATGGTCAATATAATCTTCGTAGGACTGTGTGTGGGTTGTCCTGTGTTTTGTCGTTATATCTGCAGAGTGCCTGTTTACAGCCTCAGCTGTTAACCAAGGTAAGAATATTTTAATCCTCAGAAATGTTTTTTATGTTATGATGGGTGCAAAATAGCTAAGTGCTGCTGCACCCAAAGTTTTTAATTCAAATTCAAGAATTCACAATTTATCCTCATCTTTGTTATTAGCCAAATGGCAAAAAGGGATGTAAAGTAGAACAAATCAACCATTCAAAAACTTTCAACCCCATCATTGTCATTAGCCAAAAAGTGGTAGAAATGTGATGTTAAATAAATTAATCGTATCAACATTCATCCCGAGGTGTAAGGATTAACCTTTGAGAAGACACCCAAGAGTATATCTCACTTCCATGCTGTATACCCTGGTAACTAAAGTCTTGCAGCCCGGGGCTCTGGTGCCTGTTTTAACAGCCAGCATAATCCTCTGCAGGGTTGATATGTTGCCCTGTGTTTTGTCCTTATGAGTGAGTGCCCCTTTACAGCCTCAGCATTTAACCCAGGTAAGAATATTTTAGTCCTCAGCCACATTTTTACGATTCAGTTCAAATTTTAGTTTTGGTTGATTGATTTGGTGTTTTTAATTCCACTTTATGCACAGTAAGGCTAATCAGGACTGACCTACAGTTTAAAGTGGGATCGGAACCACTATGTGCCTCCACTGGGAATCGAACTCGGGACCCCTTGATTGCAAGGTGACAACGCTACCACTGCGCTATCGGGAAGGCTTTTTTTAGTTTTGGTAATGGACTGGGCTCTGTATAATGTGATTGGTGAAAGTGCCGACTCACCCACAATTTTCAAAGCAATCAATATGAAATGTACAGAGAGAAACACGCACTTACATGAAAAGCCTAAATTATAAGACATACACACAAGAAACAAAACTAACTTGAAATTTCTAACTTACACAGAAGAAAACACACACAAAAAGCCTAATTTTAAAACATGCCTGAAAATCCTAATATATATAAAGATACACAGGGAAAAACACACACCTACATGAAAACCCCACTTATTAAGCACACACACAAAACAACCAAGATGATAATATATAAAAGTTCACCCGTACTACAATATATGTATTAAAAAGCATCACTAGCAATTCAAAATTGTTACTAGTCAATAATACAGCATGTCCGAAAAGTAACTGTGCAGTAGAAATGCTGAAGTGAATTGAAGTTGTACTTAACGGCAGTCCAGTTTTCTCTACAGGAGATGCCGGAAATGTCCTCCTCCGACTTGAAGACATGACTGCACATGACACTGCATATTGTTAAACACTTTATGGAGGGTTGCTGGAGTTATCTGTTAAATGTGCTGGGTAATGGCTCTCTGCAGCTCCGCCTGTGTGTGAGGATTGTTTTCGTATACCCGTCCCTTGAGTGAGCCCCACAGAAAAAAATCCGGGGGGAGTGAGGTCTGGAGACTTATCAGGCCAGAGTCCATGGGAGATTATGTGATCACCAAAAAAATTCTTCCAAGAAACTGAGTAATCCCCCAGCCATGTGTGCTCTGGAACCAACCCTCTTGAATCTCATGCTCATTGAGTTGAGCCACAAAGGGTTCCAGAATGTCAATGCGGTAACATTCTGCGTTGATGGTGTGGTTGAAGAAAATTGGCTCAGATACACGCTGTCGACTCAAGGCACACCATGCCCCGATCATCTGACCGGATACAGGCATTTCCTTTTACTCGTGGGGGTTTTCAGTGCTCCAGACACTGGTGTTCTGACTGTTCACGTATTCTGAAAGATGGAACCATGCTTCATCAGTAAAGAAGGTTACGTCAAGGATGTCCTCACTAGCACCACAGGGTGACCTTCCACATAGTACACCCTGGACTGCATTTTGTAGATGAACCTGCACACTATTAAAGAAACATCAACAAGAGGAAGCCGACCTGAGTCTTAAGACGATGACCTTTGGCCTGAAAAGGACAACGAGAATTGGAATATGGAATGTAAGAACCCTGTGGGAGAGTGGAAAACTACGGCAGGCAGTGGCCTGCATGAAGAGCTATTGTTTTATTATCCTAGTGAAGTGAGATGGTCCAAGTTTGGAGAGGTAAATACCCATGAAGGAGTTACATTCATATATTCTGGAAGACCTGAGGATGAAGGTGTGAGCCGTGATGGTGTGGGTATATTGATGGACAAGGAAGCAAAAAGGAGCCTTATTCAATGGTATCCAGTGTCTGCGAGAATAATTGTGGCACATTTCAAAACCAATATCAGAAACATCGTTATGATACAGTGTTATGCACCCCCACAGAAGTAGCAGAGCCTGAAGATAAACAAGAGTTTTATAGACAGCTCAATGAAACAATAAAGAAGCAGAAAAGGAAGGAGATTTAAACGCAAAGGTTGGGCAGGACAACGAAGGTCTTGAGCATTAAGGTAAGCCGAAAATGGCTGAATTTTTTCTTTCTTTTATATTCAAGTGGGGGTAGTATGGAAAGTTTTCTATGGCTGCTTATGCTTGGGTGAAAAAATAGTTGAAAAAAACATAATTAGCCGGGCTCCTAGGGGTTAGAATTTTTTGAAAAAAATGTTTTTTTGAATGGTTGCAGGCTAGTCATTAGATGATCATTTGTTGGCTTATAATAATAATAATAATAATTCCTTTATTTAGCGGGCGAGGTTCAGCCGTAGGCTGCTCTGCCACCTAACCCTTGTCATGAGCTACATAAGAAACTATAAGTATATTTAATATAATATGATAATATATGAGTACAGATTGAAAGCTTGATTACACTAAAGAGAAATTAAAAAAATCACATTACCTACTATTACGAATATTCTCATTTCAGTAATATTAGTTATAAGATAATATAAATGTGAAAGAACACGAAAATATTTTAAAAAAATAAATAAAATAAAATAAAATACAAATGTGAAAAGAAAAATGTGAATGTTAACATAAGGTTGCATTTAAGTAAACAATAATAATAATAATAATAATTTGAAGATATTAATAAAATTCCAATAGTTACAGTTACAGAATATGAGTGTTTTGTTGTTTGTTGAGTGCCAGTTCAGTTATAGTATGTGCTACTGTTCTGCTGCTGTTCCTGTAGAAGCATTTCTTTCAATTTAATTTTGAAACTCTTATTGAGTTTTATGGATTTAACATTTGTTGGTAGTGCATTCCATGCTTTCGGGGCAGATATAGAAAAGGATGAGGTATATAGCGTAGTCGAATGGTGAGGAATGTCAAGTTCATTGTGACGACGTGTCCCATGTCTGTGAATTGTGTTGCGATTACATAATTTTTCAAATAAGTACGTGGGTTTACGTTCAGTTTGCAGATCATGAATGAAAGACAGATAGTGCAGTAGCCTCCTGTTGGCCATTGTTAAGATATTATATCTGTTTAAGATGGGAAGGATGTGATCCCGTTTATCCAGGCCAAATGCATGCATTTTGTGCAATTTGAATTTTTCTGCTGAGTTTTTTCGCAAGTTTGGATTCATACACAGTGTCACAATAATCAGATAGTGGAAAAATTAAAGATTGAACTAGTCTAAGTTAACATTCTGCAGATAGTTGATCTTGAAAACGGTAGAGGTTTCTCAGAATAAAATATGCTTTTTTACATTGGGCATTGATGTGGTCCGTCCAGTCCAACGTATCGTTAACAATTAAGCCAAGATTTTTTGCTGAATTTTTACATGGAATGGTTTCATTATTAATTTTAAGTTCAATTGGCTCAACAATAGAAATTTTTTTGCGATTGTTTCGTTCCAATTAGCATATAAAGTGATTTTTCAGGGTTTATCTTAAGTCCATTTGATGTACACCATGTGTAAATATTATTTAAATCGGTGTTGAGTGAGGAAATACTAAGACGAAACAAATATCTACGCACTGGTCCTTCAAAACAGTGCTGTAGCAGCTGCACCTCATATTTGATACCAGCCATGGCAAAATGCTATTACTATCTGAACGGCTGCCATACTTCTATTACAAAAGCCTGCCTTGCCAAAGGTCTGGCTTTCCAAAATTGGATAAAAAGCCATTACACTTGATGATACAAATACTTTGTGCACACTCATTTTCAAGCTTATTCACTTACAGGATTTTTTAATTTTTCAGAGATGATGGGTAAATCCTTCTACACACACACACACACCTTATATTCTAACCCTACTGAATGAGAGAATAGCTGGGATTGTCTTCTTTCATGATCCTCATGTGGGACATATGTGCAAAGAACGTGGATAATTTTTTCAGAGAAGCACTTTTCCAAAGTGCATAGCAAATGCCATCCAAATTCCATGTATAAAGTTATTGTTTCTAAGAACTTGGAGTTATCATAAGGACTGTAAATAATAAAATCACATTTGGTGACATTTAACATCAGCATTCCAAGGGTTATTTGGGCATAGTACCGAAGTTTTTTTCTTAAGATGATACTGAACACCATCTTTCTTCAAGAACTTACACTGGTTCACTCCACTAAATGGAGGGGTGTAAGGGGTACCTTCCACATAGGCACCCAAAAGTCAACATCACTTCCAAATGGTGCACCCTGGACTAAAGACTAACGAGGCTCTGGCGACTGGCACTGTGGCCAGTATAATTTTGTGTGTGTTGTCCTGTTTTTTGTCCTTGTGTGTGCTGAGTGCCCGTTTACAGCCTCAGCTTTTAACAGAAGTCAGAAGATTTTAAGATTTTTAGTTACACAATGTTAGAGTTGATATTTGTAATGATAAGGGGCTGGCCCCCGTATAATGTGACGTGAGCAAAATAGCCTGAGTGCTGACGCTCCCACAATTTTAAATTCAAATGCAAATCCACTAAATGGACACTTTATTTCAACTAGTTTAACTGATTCACCATCCTTCATCACCACACAATCTGGAGAAAAGGCCAGCCATGGATTTTCAGCACTCACCACCAAACCACATTTTCTAATTACTGGAAAAGTATAAAGTTTTTCATAGTGCTTCAGCATGAATTTCCGCTGCCAGTCCATGTTTTACATACTTATTTTCAAATTGTTTTGGCCAGAAATATTTTCTTGCTTTACTTTCCCATTCACGTACCCGGTGTATAATCCATAACATCCACTGCCTGTAACACGGTACTGCCTTTCCTTGTGCTAGTGTGCACTATTTTAAGGAACTGAAAACAAATCATTCACAGAATCCACCAGTATCATAGTACTGTATGTATTGCGGCAACACTCTGGCAGATTCTTAACAAAAACTTTTGGCAGTTCCTTCATCAGTCCACCATCCTGACCTGCTCTCTTCAACATCTCAAAAAACCTGGAAAATGTGGAATCTGGGCATGCATTTGCAAAGGAGCTCTGCAAGTTTTGCAGCATTTCTCCATTTTTCTGCAGTTGATTTCCTGATTCACACTTTGATTTCTTTATGCAGCAAAAATTATCTAGGGAAACTGGGGCATATATTTCACCTGCTTCCACTTTCTTCTGCGACCATGTGCATTTAACATCGGTTGAGGAAACAACGTCCAATGAATTGACATCATTTCTGAAAAAAGAAAACAAAAAAGTTTTGATTTACTTACAGGTTCCACATACATATAAAGTAATTTTAAAGGTAGCGACTATTTTACTAGGTGGTGAGAATATAGTGGAACCACAAGCAAAAAAGCCTGCGCAAACCAGTGACCCCTGTACATCATACTCCATCATACTCCCACATGGAGAGTATGGATGAGCACAGTGGAGCATGCTTCCCTGTGGCCAGAGTTGAAAAGAAGAAGGGGAAGATTCATGGGGACTTTTTCATTTTTCGCCGAAGGTTCTTTTCCTTGCATATATGCTGTTTTCACCAGGTGGTTAAAAGAGCATGTAGGGGTGTCAGGGGTGACCTTCCACGTAGGCGCCCAAACGTCAACCTCACTTCCACGTAGCGCACCCTGGACTAAAGACTAACGAGGCTCTGGCGACTGGCACTATGGCCAGTATAATTTTGTGTGTGTTGTCCTGTTTGTTGTCCTTGTGTGTGCTGAGTGCCCGTTTACGGCCTCAGCTTTTAACAGAAGTCAGAACATTTTAACATTTTTAGTTATGCAATGCTAGAGTTGTTATTTGTAATGATAAGGGGCTGGCCCCCGTATAATGTGACGGGAGCAAAATAGCCTAAGTGCTGACGCTCCCAAAATTTTAAATTCAAAATAAAAAAAATAAAAAAGAGCATGTAGGGTTATTTTCACCAGGTGCTGAGAAAAGCATATGTGGCTATTTTCACCAGCAAAAGTAATTACCTGGATCATACCATAACATCTTATTTTATTACATTTATGAGCAGTGTTGCTGAACTTACTGCTAAGAAGTTATTTAAAATTCTCACCAGGTAATGAGAATAGCAGAAAGTGCCGAAGCCCAGAAATTACATGATCAGGTGTTAGGAAGTATTTATCGAAGCAATTTTAATGTTAATAGCCCTAAAATGGACCTGCCTAACCTAAGAACGAAAGAATTTAGGAATATATTACCCCTTCATACTTGTCCTGTGCCATTTTAAAAACACCAGCACCAGTTCATATAGAACACCTTGTGGGAGTGTAAGGGGTGACCATCCACATAGTACACCCAAATGTCAACCTCACTTCCACCTTAGTACACCCTGCACCGAAGACTAATGAGGCTCTGGCGACTGGCCCCACGGCCAGTATAATTTTGTGTGTGTTGTCCTGTTTTTTGTCCTTGTGTGTGCTGAGTGCCCGTTTACAACCTCAGCTTTTAACAGAAGTCAGAACATTTTAAGATTTTTAATTATGCAACGTTAGAGTTTAGGGGATAATGTGACGGGAGCAAAATAGCCTAAGTGCTGACGCTCCTGCAATTTTAAAATCAAATTGAAGAACACCTTGTGGTATTTTTTTTTAAAAGCCAAGGGATGAGCTGCACGATAATAAATGCACACTGACATAAGCTTCATACACATCAACAACTAAAGAATACACACATCCGTGAAGGAGGCCAGGCCAGGTTGTAGATCATGTACATGCAGTTTAATTTCTGGTGAAAATAGCTCAAAAGCTAGCTTAACCAGCTGGTGAAAATAGTCACTCTGAATTTTAAAACTGAGGTCTAAATTAATGAAATTGCAACTAAACCACAAATTGAAAGTATTGTGAGATATAAAAATAGTTTCTTTCATGTCATTACTAATTATACATACTAATGATGTTTTAATTTTAGAAGACCTTGCTTTATTACTTTAGTAATTTTATGTATTCGTTTTATGTGCCAGTTTGGGAAATGATCTGTCATGGTTACATTACATGTTTCACAGATTGTACTTATTTGTTTGATTATTTCCATTTTAGAAAATATGTGTTTGTTAGGTTAATTAAGCTTGGTTTGATGGTATATTTTGGTTACATGCATGTGTAGCAATTGCATTTCAAGAAAATAAATTATGAACCTCCTCTGGGATACAAATTATTTTTTCTTATGTACGTCACATTTCAATACCAAATTTTTGGATATTTATGGTTTTGAAAAATATTTTATGTCAAAAAATACAAATATGCCGACTAGAAACAAAAAAAAGTGAGCTCCGAGGGAATACACTCACCTCGCCATAAATACCACACAAACCCTATGGAAAAAGGAGACCTTTATTTTTGAGAGGTGTTTCAACCTGTGTACTGAAGTATAATGACCTCGCCCAGAATTTTATACAGAAATTATAGACAATATTTTCCACATGTTCATTTGACCCTCCAGAATGAGAAGCGATTTATAATGTAAGAGTATAAAAAATGAGAGTAAAATATAGAATATCAGTCATCATAGTCAGCATGTTTATACATTTCTTAAATTCTGCTCTTGTTTGTTCAGCGTACAGCACACACATCTGGAATGTAAGGGGTGACCTTCCATGTAGTACACGCAATTGTCAACCTCACTTTCACATAGTACACGGGGTGTAAGGGGTGACCTTCCACGTAGGCGCCCAAAAGTCAACCTCACTTCCACGTAGTGCACCCTGGACTAATGACTAACGAGGCTCTGGCGACTGGCACTATGGCCAGTATAATTTTGTGTGTGTTGTCCTGTTTGTTGTCCTTGTGTGTGCTGAGTGCCCGTTTACGGCCTCAGCTTTTAACAGAAGTCAGAACATTTTAACATTTTTAGTTATGCAACGCTAGAGTTGTTATTTGTAATGATAAGGGGCTGGCCCCCGTATAATGTGACGGGAGCAAAATAGCCTAAGTGCTGACGCTCCCAAAATTTTAAATTCAAAATCAAAATCAAAATCACATAGTACACCCTGGACTGCTGTTTGCAGACTGGTGACTGGCCCTATGGCCAGTATAATTCTGTTGTGTCTATTTTTGTCCCTATGTGTGTTGAGTCCCCTTTTACAGCCTCAGCTTTTAACCAAAGTCAGAATGTTTTAAGATTTTAGTTATGCAATGTTACAGCTATATTATTTGTTATGGTAAGGGGCTAGACCTCTTATAACGTGAAGAGTGCAAAATAGCTTGAGTTATGCCGCACCCAAAATTTTAAATACAAATTCAAAAAATTTAAAAGCACACGCATCTCAACACCTCACTAGAATATGAGCATTACAGCTATGAATAACCTAAACAAATTATATAAAGTAAAAAATCACAAGCCGGACCCTGTGGCCGAGTGGTTAGCACATTGCGCTCCGACACCAAAGGTCCCGGGTTCGAACCATGCTCAGGCTTGGTTTGTGAATGTCCATTAATCAATTTCATCTCTCATCCCCATATTCGCAAATTAGCCAAGAGGCACAAAACGCGAAGTAAAATACATAAAAAAATCACAACCCCTAACACCTAACAGTTGCATGATAGAGAATTATTTGGCTCAGAAGTTACACTAGTCACCCGTTACCTATTTAAATGTAGAAGAACAGCAACGATATATTTGCATTTTTCTCCTGCCCCATCTTTACAAGTACAGGTGAATTGCTTTATTTGCAAATCATCTCCAGTTACAACATGAGGTGGGGTGTAAGGGGCGATCTTCCACATAGTACACCCAACTGTCAACCTCACTTCCACGTAGTACACCCTGTACTGCATGTTGCACACAAACGAGGCTCTGGCGACTGGTCCTGTGGCCAATATAATTCTGTGTTTTGTCCTGTTTTTGTGCTTATGTGTGCTGAGTTCCCCTTTACAGCCTCAACTTTAGCGAAAATCAAAATATTTTAAGATTTTAGTTATGCAACGTTCGTTATTATTTGTAATGATAAGGTGGTGGACCCCGTATAATGTGACGGGTGCAAACTAGCTTAAGTGCTGACGCACCCAAAATTTTAAATTCAAATTCAAATACATTAGTTTCGTCTTCGCTTTCTCTGGTCTTTTTTCCAATCATAATTAAATGCTTCGCTTTCAGCGCAGCTTCGCCTTTGTTATAGTTCCTGGAATGCACGTCGTATTCGCAATATTTAAATATAGCTTAATTTCAGCATTTCTTCCATACAAGTAGTGAAAACAACTTGCTATTATGTACTACCAGTGATGTGCGTCTATGTAAATATAAACAAAGATTGTCTACAATCTATGTGTAGACAATGTAGACTGTGTAAACTATTTAATAAATGTAGACAACATGGCACTAGGTGTTGTCTGCGCAAGGCACTCGCATCATTCTAGAAGCAGCAACCAGCATCAGCAGGTGGACATAGAGAGTGTGAAGTGTTCCACTGTCCAGAAATAGGTGTTTTAAGTATTTATTTACGTTCAACCAATTCACTAGGTATTAATTGAACTGCAAAATAAACTTGTCGCGACATACACAAAAAAATGTCATGTCCAGAGAATGATAAGATTTGTTTTACTTCTATTTACACCATTTCACATGTGGGAAAATCTGCTTTAAAGACACATGCACTTTCCTATGCAGTAATAAGACAAAAAGTTTTTAAGCCTTCCCATTTGTTAGTGTAAAAAATGTCAGTTTTCACTGTGACTGTCACTTGTTTTTCTTCCGGTAGTCCCTTTTCCCCTTGTTAGTGAAAATTCGATAACTTACATTAGTCCGGATGGTCTTAAGTTGGTTATATGCCCAGATTTTCGACATGTTTGAAGAAGAAAATACTTTCTCTTTCAAAGAGCACTGGAATTTGCTTCTTCGTTATAATTTGCATTGTCTACAGTAGACCATGTAAACTAGAAGCCTATGTAATATTCGTGTAGATTACACGTAGACAACACATGTAGACGTAAATAACAGTCTACGGCACATAACTGCTTACTACTAACTAAATGTAAACAAAGTTTTATCCTATTTTGAGTGGCCATATTGGAAGCGACACTAGCGCTCAGGTGGTAATTGTAATCACGAATTGCCTCCACTTATCACCCTGTGAAGAGCTAAAATTGTATTGTTACTTGGGGATTTCTCCAAAACAGAAGCAATCTTTTCCCTCACCACATTCCCAACTGATCCTTCCACACTTCCTAAAGTACAGTGTGTCAAAGTAAAGAATTACAAATTTGATTCAATATGAAAATGTCCGGAATTTCAATGTACTTATGAGTAAAATATAAGTATTTTAAAATTCACAGTTTTAGGCTCAATTTAAGAAAAAAAATTACTGATTTGAACCAAAAATGTTGACAGAAAGCACTACTCATAAGATCATGCTGTTGGCTACAAAAGTTTGGTACTGTCAATAGGAAAAAACAGAAAAACTACAGAGATACTGAAAATCATATTACATTATTTGTTTTTTTTCCCTTGCAAATTGAATTTTTTTTTTCAGCAATTACATATTGCAGAAGTTCTATTCTCAGGTTTGCTTCCTGCTTCTTCATGTCCAGGACTTCCCCCTGCCTCTGGTGAAGCTCCTTCTGTTGAAGGTGTTGTTTTTGCAGCAACTTTCTCTATTCCTCCGGAATTTCTATTTTTATTTTTGCCAACTCTTGGAATGTCTTGTTTGTTTCCACTGTTGAATAGCTTCTTGTATTACCAGGTTTCCTGTGTGACTGCCACGCTTTACCAGTATCTTGGGAAAAACATGTAAAGCATAAGGGGAGTAAGGGGTGGCCTTCCACGTAGTACACCCTTAACTGCATTTTGCAGACGAACGAGGCTCTGGCGACTGCCCCTAAGGCCAGTATAGGGGAAGTCGGGGCGGATCGGGGTACTTAACATAAAAGGCAATATCAGGGCACTTATAATGACGAGAGAATACTGAAACTGTATGTAATATATTATTTTGTCTTAGTAACAAAAAAAAGTCGTTGCGGTATATTTGTCCAAACCTAAATATCTAGAGGTTTTTGGTTTTCAGTTGAACACACAGGGTACAATCGGATACTGAGGTTTAAGGCTGGCATAACTCACATACATACACATATTCGTCGTCGCTATTGGCACCTGCACACATGCAATCCAGCTCTCGTTGGAGGGGAGTAAGGGGTACCTTCCACATAGGCACCCCAAAATTCAACCTCACTTCCACGCAGTGCACTCTGGACTGCATTTTGCAGATGAACGAGGCTCTGGCGACTGCACTATGGCCAGTATAATTTTGTGTGTTCTGTTTTTCGTCTATGTGTGTGCTGAGTGCCCGTGTACAGCCTCAGCTTTTAACAGAAGTCAAAATATTTTAAGATTTTAGTTTTGCAATGTTAGAGTTGTTATTTGTAATGATAAGGGGCTGGCTCCCGTATAATGTGATGGGTGGAAAATAGCCTAAATGATGATGCACCCAAAATTTTAAATTCAAATCAAATCAAATCATCCCTCGTTGGACTGGGAATACCATTCATTACAATAAAGACATGCGACGTCCGCTGATGAACTAGCACTCAATCTCTTGTTCCCTTTTCTGTTGTCACCTCCGATGAACTAACACTCAATTTCTTGTTCCCTTTTGGTGCTGTCTCCCCCTCCTGCATTCAGAGTCGTGTCAACTTTCCTCTTTGCCAACTTCCCCTTGCTCCCCTGCTTCCCTGATGGCAACATCTTAGACAGCACTCTTCTTGCTCGACCTGTTGCTTCCTCGTCCTTCTTCCCTGTTTCCAACACTGCTTTATAAGGCGATGATGTCAATATTGCTGTTTTAGGGCACCTTCTTAGCAGTCTTGTGATACTTGCGGAAAGGTAAAATGTCTGTCGGCAACATTTGTGAAAATGTGGTCACATCCGGTAGGTCTGTTTCTGTTTTTGAAGTCGCAGGTCCTGGTTTCGGTTCGTCAATAGGGCTAGGAATACTTGCTGGAACCGTTTGCGCAGACGTTCCTCGCGTGTGTGGGTTTGTTCTTTTTCTTGTACTGTGATATCAGTAGGCAATGATGGCAGGAAGTCATCATCGCTGAAAATGTTCATATTCTATCTTCTCAAATGCATGAAGTACAGTTTTCATTGTGGCAGTATTCACAAATGCAAGCTCCAAATAAGTTGGAAATCTGGAACAGGGTCACTACCTTCCCTGGGTTCATGCGCAACCACCGTCTCACCTCTTCTTTAATAGAGGCATAAGGGTCTCATTAGAGCAACGTCCAGTGTCTGGAGTCTGAGAGCAATGGGGTCGAATGTAAAGTAATATCACACCATCGTTTCGTGCAGCATCAATTAGTGCAAGATTCTTCGTGTGTGTAGCATGTCCATCCAAGATGAGTAGCAGACGGTGGTCTTTACTTGCGTTTGAGAAAGCAATTAACTTGTAGAACCACATCACAAAAATGTCAGATGTCATCCACCCACTTCCATTCGTCACGACAGAAGAAACTGGCGACAGTCCGAGCTCAAATTATTTTCGTGTCCTTTTCCTAGGGAATAAATAATTTTGGCGGTATATAAGAACCCGATGCAGAAACACACAACTCAACACTCACATTTTGTCTGCATTCTGCAGATGTCATAATCCCAACTTGAGGTTTACCTTTTGTGGCTACAATTCGTGAAGTAGTCTTTGGGTTAACACTAATACCAGTTTCATCACAATTGTAGATCTGAGATGCGGTTAAATTATATTCCTCTATAGTTTCTGTAAGCAACTGAAAAAACTGGGCCACTGGAACTCCATTAAAGCCCATGGCTTTGGCTCGTGATGCATAAATCAGGATGTCTAGAAAGAAAATTATTCATCCAGTTCTGCCCGGCCATCTGTTGGGACGTGTTGAAGTTATTAGCAATTCCGTTACGTTGCGCAAGTTCATATGCTAATTTTTGGCAAACTTTCATTGTTAATCCGAACAGCCTCTTCCCCATACCCTTCAAATAGTCACCTAATTCTTCTTCTTGTTCCTTGATAAATACACATTTGAATTTACCAGCGTGAGGTGCAAGGGGTGACCTTCCACATAGTACACCCAATTGCCAACGTTACTTCCACATAGTACATCCTGAACTGCATTTTGCAGACGAAAGAGGCTCTGGTGACTGGCACTATGGCCACTATAATTTTGTTTGTGTTGTCGTGTTTTTTGTCCTGTGTGCTGAGTGCCCCTTTACAGCCTCAGCTTTTAACGAAAGTCAGATTATTGTAATATTTTAGTAACACAATACTGCAATTATGCTATTTTAGTTATGGTAAGGGGATGGACCCCGTATGTGACTGGTGCAAAATAGCATAAGTGCTCTCGCAGCAAAATTTTTAAATTCAAATTCTAATTTACCAGCGCTTTTATCAATATCAAACTGTTCATTGTCTCTTTTCTTCCTGACGTATCTCTTGAGAGTGGTTTGCGATACACCGTACTGTGTAGCAGCTTTCTTGTACCCAATGATTCCAGTTCTGACATCAGATATTGCTTGAATTATGGATTGTACAGACCAGTTCTGCCCGTTGTCATCATGAACAATCTAGAATCATAAGGGAAAAAAATCAGACTGTTGGAATATTACGGGGGTGTAAGGGGTGACCTTCCACTTAGTACACCCAAATGTCAACCTCACTTCCACATTAGTGCACCCTGGACTGAAGACTAACGAGGCTCTGGCGACTGGCCCCATGGCCAGTATAATTTTGTTTGTATTGTCCTGTAGGGGTGTAAGGGGTGACCTTCCACGTAGTACACCCAAATGTCAACCTCACTTCCACGTTAGTACACCCTGGACTGAAGACTAACGAGGCTCTGGCGACTGGCCCCATGGCCAGTATAATTTTGTTTGTGTTGTCCTGTGTTTTGTCCTTATTTGTGCTGAGTGTTCTTTGCAGCCTCAGCTTTTAACGAAAGTCAGAACATTTTAATATTTTATGATTTTAATTAAGCAACGTTAGAGTTGTTGTGTGTAAAGATAAGGGGCTGGACCCCATATAATGTGACGGGTGCAAAATAGCCTTAGTGCTGACGCACCCAAAATTTTAAATTCAAATCAAATCAAATGTATTGTCCTGTTCTTTTGTCCTTATGTGTGCTGAGTGCCCGCTTACAGCCTCAGCTTTTAACAGAAGTCAGAACATTTTAAGATTTTTAATTCTGCAACGTTAGAGTTGTTCTTTGTAATGATAAGGGGCTGGCCCCCGTATAAGGTGACGGGAGCAAAATAGGCTAAATAGCCTAAGTGCTGACGCTCCCACAATTTTAAAATCAAAATCAAATCGAATATTAAGGGCCACAATGGGTACTACCCTGTTCCGCCCTGATACACATATAGGAACCGCACATGACGTCACCGAAAACTGGCTGCGAAGGATTACACACTATAGTCATTAAAACATGCCATGTATATGCTGCTCTCAAACTATAATTAGAAGTTATACATTCTTTATGTTACTGTTGTGCTTACCTTGAGATTTTTTGATGCTGATATTACAACTCGCTTCGAAAACAGGGAGAAAACAAAGATTCACACATGCCACATTCCTTCTGTAACACCGACGCCACTGTCTCCTCTGATGGGCAGGGAGTAAACACTTACTTTCATAATGCTTCACTAGGCTGCAGCAGCATAGCATGGAAATAGGGGGGAGGGGTTACCCCATTCTGCCCCGACTTCCCCTAATTCCGTGTTTTGTCCTTATTTGTGGTGAGTGCCTCTTAACAGCTTCAGATTTTAACCGATCAGAATATTTTAAATACAAGGTAACCAAAAAAGTTCTTGCCGTCCTAGAGCAGTGATAGGGGTGTAAGGGGTACCTTCCACGTAGGCGCCCAAAAGTCAACCTCACTTCCACGTAGTGCACCCTGGACTAAAGACTAACGAGGCTCTGGCGACTGGCACTATGGCCAGTATAATTTTGTGTGTGTTGTCCTGTTTTTTTTTTGTCATTTTGTGTGCTGAGTGCCCGTTTACAGCCTCAGCTTTTAACAGAAGTCAGAACATTTTAAGATTTTTAGTGATACAACGTTAGAGTTGTTCTTTGTAATGATAAGGGGCTGGCCCCTGTATAATAGGACGGGAGCACAATAGCCTAAGTGCTGACGCTCCCACAATTTTAAAATCAAATTCAAATTCAAATAGAGCAGTGATAAACAAAGAGCAATACAGTGGACGGTACATACATTTAGGTTTCAAAGTAATCTCCATCAGCATCCAACACCTTTTGCCAACGTTCCTGCAGCTCCACAATACCCTGGTGATAAAACTCGGCGGGCTTGGATGCAAAGAAGTCCGTGAGTTCATTCTGCAAGTCTCTTACATTTGCGAATGATCTCCCACGGAGGTGGTTGCCGAGGGAATGAAACCGGTGGTAATCTGTTGGTGCAAGGTCCGGTGAACATGGTGGATGGCACAGTGTCTCCCAGCCAAGTTGCTGAAGGGTCTCCCGGGCCCACTTTGCCACATGTGGCTTGGCATTGTCGTGCAGGAACAGGGGTGTAAGGGGTGACCTTCCACGTAGTACACCCAAATGTCAACCTCACTTCCACATTAGTGCACCCTGGACTGAAGACTAACGAGGCTCTGGCGACTGGCCCAATGGCCAGTATAATTTTGTTTGTATTGTTCTGTTCTTTTGTCCTTATGTGTGCTGAGTGCCCCTTTACAGTCTCAGCTTTTAACATAAGTCAGAACATTTTAAATTTTTTAGTTATGCAACGTTTGAGTTGTTATTTGTAATGGTAAGGGTCTGGCCCCCGTATAATGTGACGGGAACAAAATAGCCTAAGTGCTGACGCTCCCAAAATTTTAATTTGAAATCAAATCAAATCGTGCAGGAATACCACACCCTTGCGATTCACCAATGTCGACTCCTTCTACCGCAATGCAGGGTGCCCCCTTTGCAACTGCTGAGAGTAGAGGTCAGCAGTGATGGTCTGACCAGGTGGAAGGAGCTCGTAATGCACCACTGCCGACAATTCCACCATACAGAGAGCATAACCTTTCGTGGGTGCAGAGGGGTTCTTGAGGTGTAAGGAACAGGGTCATGTGGCGACAACCAATGTCTGGTACGCTTGGGAGTGTCATAGTGGACCCACTATTCATCACCAGTGAGCAAGCGATCAAATATAGGTGTGTTTCAGGTGCGGAGTGAGCAAGGACAAACAGGCTGTCACTCGTTGTTCCTTGTTGGCTGCCGACAATGTGTGGCGTACCCACTTGTATGACTTCCCTATCCCATGCAGGTGTAGTCTGACTGTTTCAGCGGAAACATGGAACGTTTCTGCAAGTTCATTACATGTTAGATCACTGTCTAACTATTGTGCACTAATGGAATGCTGCAGTCATCAGCTTTGCTCCAGTATAAATCCTCTTGTGGTAGCGAGTGGTATCCACTGAAAAGAATTATCCCCAAAAACTTCTTCAGATCACGAGCATCGATCTGAAAGTTGACATTGTTCTTTTGATGTGCATATCGTAAGGTTTCATCTAGAAGATATCGCAAAATTTCATCATCAATATCGCTTGAATAATTGATACGGTGTTTCGCAGCTTAGTTCCGGATGATTATAATTCAAATTTGGGAGACTTGCACCAGGAATGTGTAACACTTTGTTTCTTTCGCCTTGGAAAGAAATTGGGGTCTCCTTGTATTTGCTGAAGCGCCCATTGACAGAATGTCACTCGGTTCTGAAAATCATCGCCATGAAGTTCTTGATGCAACGAAACATGAAACTGATGATATTTTCTACGCTTCAGTATTTGGCACACAGTAGTCTGCGAAATTCCCGATTCATGACTTATTTGTCGAGTGCTAACATTGGGGTTATGCGCCACTGCAGCTAATACAGCAATATCATTATTTTCTCCAGCAATTGTTCTTCGGCGATTCCTTTTTTTTTTTTTTTTTTTTTTGATTGTACAGTTCCCTCGGTGGAGAACTGTTGAACAACTCTACGAAATGAAGCGTGCAATCGCACCCGGTCTGGAAAACGTTAGGCATAAAGAATCACAGCATCATTGATATTCCTGCCACTTTCTCCATAAATGTACACCATTTCAATTTTCTCTTGCACCTTATAGCCTGCATTATAACCACTAATGGAGTCAAGGAAGAAAACACTACTTCCGTCCTGTTCTTCAGGCTTCGTGGCAGATTATACCGTGTCTGTTTGACTAGGATACAAGGTCAAATGGTTTTTAGGAGAAAACATGCGGTCTTGAAACATGCTCGGCAATCTGTTCAAAATGTTGTTAACCACTTATGAAACTGTAAAATGTTGAAGATTTCAAACTCCGTGCACCAACACCAATCGCGATGGCCTTCCTAGTCACTTCAACTATGTAATCCTTTTTTCTTTTCTAATCAGATTCATAAAACAACTGAAAGGAACGTGTATTTACATAGACATATCAATATTTAATATAATGACATACTTAGGTTGGAGTAATTAGTCTTGGTTCAATGTTCAGAAATTTAACAATTCCTTTTATTTCTGTCTCTCACACCTAATCAATTAAACACAACATCAACAATGACACCACAAAGGCTTCCCTTCATACAAATGTACCCATTCAATGATTACATTGTGCAAAAACTGCACTATTCATATTCACACTATGTATATATATACATACACATTTTGGAAATCTGAGCATTTACTCACTAAATATATTCTTATACAGTAAAGATGACATTCATTCTGTATGGAAATATGGGCACAACATTCTTTTAAAATTATCTTTTAGCCTCATGGCATTTTTATCTTCATGTAATTTTAAATTCCATATCCAAACACCTTCTTTTACCGAATCCTGGATTTTTTTACATATGTGACGAAGTATTTATGTACTGAAAAGAGACCTGAGGAAGCGGAGTGTAGCTTCGCGAAACGTCGTCTGCAACCATTATACTCACTCACGTAAGTTTTTATACCCTTTTTCTTTACTGTAAAAGATCATATTCACACATATATCAGGCGAATGCTTCGCGATTTTCATTACAAACAATAAATACCTTTTTTTTGGGGGGTGTAAGGGATGATCTTCCACGTAGTACACCCAAATGTCAACCTCACTTCCACGTTAGTGCAAGACTAACGAGGCTCTGGCGACTGGCCCCATGGCCAGTATAATTTGTTTGTATTGTCCTGTTCTTTTGTCCTTATGTGTGCTGAGTGCCCCTTTACAGCCTCAGCTTTTAACAGAAGTCAGAACATTTTAAATTTTTTAGTTATGCAACGATAGAGTTGTTATTTGTAGAGGTAAGGGGCTGGCCCCCGTATACTGTGACGGGAGCAAAATAGCCTAAGTGCTGACGCTCCTAAAATTTTAAATTCAAATTCTAGTCAAATAAATACCTTTTTAAAATTCACGCTGTTTTCAAACAGGTGCACAAGTCATTAATTTTGGTTCAGTGATCAACGTCAACAGCTATGTTACAACGGGTGACACGCAATGACCAATTATCCGTCAAATTTCACCAATAATGGAAATAATTAAATTTGTTCAGTAACTACAATATTGGTCTTCCTACTTTCTATTCAATACATTATTGGTGCTTAAGCCTTTGTTCGTGGATTGATGCTACTAACAAGGAATACATGGGTCATCTTTCGTGCAAAGGGGGGGGGGTTGTTCTTATTTCCACTCGATGATCAAATCGTAAAAAGGATAACAGGAATATGTAGACAAGCCCCTTATCCGTCCGTCTTGGACATGCAAGTCAAAAAGGCAATTTCACTATATTTTTTGAAATGAAGAGCACATTATTATGTTCAAACTTATGTACGCACATATAAATCATTCAAGTGCCATGATTATCCGCCGGTTTGGCATAATGTCAAGTTCACTTACTATGAGTTGAATAGCAACCAGTCAAAGAGACGCATAGTTCTCTCCAATTTTTAACCGGGGTTGACTTCGGGGACAATATGATGTATTGTAAAACTAATAACGGAACATATTATAAAGTCTCTGGTTTATCTTATATCCCTTAACGCTGGCTTGATAATTCCTTTAAATCGTACGGGTATCCACCTTTATGGCTAGATGTCGCAAGATGAACAACAAAGCACTCGGCGACAGGAAAAGGTTTCCGTTACAGCTTTGTGGCAAGGCGTACGAAGAGTGTACGGCGAAGATAGCAACTGCCAACTGAAACTTGCTTCCGATCTTAGTAGGGGGAAAGGGGGGAGGAGGGTGTTAGTTTAATTTTGTTCCGCTTAACGGCAACTAAAGTCAATGTGCTGAGCTGCTGCCGTCTGAATGCGGATCTGAGAACTTAAATAAACAAATAAGTTCTATGGGGTGTAAGGGGTGACCTTCCACATAGTACACCCAAACGTCAACCTCACTTCCACGTTAGTACACCCTGGACTGAAGACTAACGAGGCTCTGGCGACTGACCCCATGGCCAGTGTAATTTTGTTTGTGTTGTCCTGTGTTTTTTCCTTGTGTGCTGAGTGCTCCTTTACAGTCTCAGCTTTTAACAGAAGTCAGAACATTTTACGATTTTTAATTACGCAACGTTAGAGTTGTTCTTTGTAATGATAAGGGGCTGGCCCCCGTATAATGTGACGGGAGCAAAATAGCCTAAGTGCTGACGCTCCCACAATTTTAAAATCAAATTCAAATTCAAATAAGTTCTATTTTCGTATGTACTCATATGTGTAACTATCACAAAAAGTTGTAAAGGCTTTGTGATGTTACAAATATCAGCTGGGGTGTAAGGGGTGACCTTCCACGTAGGCGCCCAAAAGTCAACCTCACTTCCACGTAGTGCACCCTGGACTAAAGACTAACGAGGCTCTGGCGACTGGCACTATGGCCAGTATAATTTTGTGTGTGTTGTCCTGTTTGTTGTCCTTGTGTGTGCTGAGTGCCCGTTTACGGCCTCAGCTTTTAACAGAAGTCAGAACATTTTAACATTTTTAGTTATGCAACGCTAGAGTTGTTATTTGTAATGATAAGGGGCTGGCCCCCGTATAATGTGACGGGAGCAAAATAGCCTAAGTGCTGACGCTCCCAAAATTTTAAATTCAAAATCAAAATCAAAAAGTGACAAATATCAGCTCGACTTCTAGCGTACAACACTAATGTCCAAATGTGCCGCTAGGAGGCAGCAAAATTCAAGAAACATTAGCAACAGGCCTGCCATCAAGTGGCAGAACTTGGATCTACATGAACCAAAGAGACTCATCACAAAAAGGGTGTAATGTAATTTGGATAACTGAAGGTATATCGGGAATTCATTACAATTGCAATCTGCAATTATCATCAGTTTGTACAAACATTAAATAAAGCCGGTGCTGCACAATGAAGTCTTTGCGCAAGAGATACAAATTGGAGTATTCACAAAGGAAACTCTGGGTATATATATCTCTCCCAATTATTTTAAAAACAAAATCTAAGTTTAAAATTCACTACAATAAACAAATTGTTCTGAAAAGTAGAAAAATCACTCTGAACAATGCGTTATGTAACTTCCGTCTAGGACGAAAGTTACATCACCAAAATTGCTGAATTAATATCTACTAAGGGGCGATGCTTCCACGTAGTTCACCCAATTGTCAACCTCACTTACACATAGTGCACCCTAGATTGTTTTTTGCAGACTGAGGCTCTAGCGACTGATCCTGTGGCCAGTATAATTATTTGTGTTGTCCTATTTTTTGTCCTTAATATGTGCCAAGTGCCCCTTTACAGCCTCAGCTTTTAACTGGTCAGAATATTATATTTTTTAGTTACACGACATTACAGTTATGTTATAAAAATTTCATGTGCAAATAAAAAGGACAGTTTGAAACGTCATTTTGCATTGTTATATTGCTTGTTTAACGGCAAATACATCGTTGCCCCCTGGAAAATTAATGTCAGCACTAAATTATACATTTCACATACATAATTTAAATTGAGCCACAGTAATTTTCGTTTATTGCTATAAAAGACTGATAATTAGAAGCGAGACTGGTCATAGAGTACTGGGTACTCTGTGGACAGGTTCACATATTTTTTTTCAAAATTACAAAAACTTCTAATTGGATCATCATTTTGGGAAAATGTACTTCTTGTTCCACGGAAAATATACTCGCTTGAAAAAAGTCAGGTGGATGACCATTGCCCACATTGATCAGTGAATTGATCAGGGAGCAGAACGAAACTTTTTCTCAATAAGACAAAGGCTCACATGCATGTGTCTGTATATTATACATCTCGGAAGGGTGTAACATTTGCAACTGGGGGAGGGCATTATCCCTACAAATAATACACTATGATCAATTTAAAAATATTTTAGAACACGAGCACTATAAAGAAATGCTAACTACTGCACAATTACATGCTATATTTATGTTTTAAATAATGAAGTTAAAAAAAACCATTGAATATGAATATGAATTCCTTCAGAATTTATGGAATTGTGAAATAGTTTTCTATTCTCAGACTTGCTGAAACTAAGAGTTCTTCGGATATTAATAACACGCGGGAAAAAGTAGAGTTTGAAGAGAACTTTTATGAACAAAACTCGCACTTTAAGAAATTGCATACAATGTCTGGATCATGAAAGTTTATTCACTGGTTTAATGTTAGTATGCAACTCCTGAGCTTATTTCCAAATTTTTGCGTCAATCACCTCGTTGTCCGGGTTGAGCAAAGTGCATTCTCCCGTGCCTTCTACACCTTGCTTGGTGTGGAAAAGAGCAACGAGTGTTTGTGTAGAAAATTTGTTATGGTTATCTGTTTTGAAGTATTTCAACAAACTGAAAACTCTTTCCACCGATGTGCTTTAAACTGTAATTTCGGTAAAATACTGGCGAACCACTCCTCAAAACGTTGTCCATCCCTTTCCTGGTGATAAGTCGCCGACACCTTTCTTGGCGCGAAACAACCGCCATTCACAAAACCTTCGTCGCTTCCGATGTGAACGACAATGAACCTCCACCCTTTCCCTGGTGGCTGCTTTGACCCAACACTGAGTCCATGAAGGAAAGCCTGTCGGTGAAAAAAACACCGTTGTCTTCCCAAGTTTTGTTTACAGTATGTCCAGCATTAACCCACGTTTCGTCCAAATAATAAATGGCTCTGTTTTCTTGGTGATATCGCTTTATTGAACGTAGATATTGGTGTCGCCAGACAACAATGGGATCTCGTTCAATCAGAGCTGAAGATCACTTTATTTTCGCAAACACGAAACTCAGGTCATGTAGCACACGATTCATTGTTCGGGGAGATAGGGATGGCAAATCAGGATCACTCGCGATTGCAGCGGTCACTTTCTCAACAGTTGGTATTTTGTTTCTCCCGTTGCCCCAGAACATGTGAACTTTCCTACGAATTGCACTCTTCGTGAAGTCATCCATTGTGGCTATCCGAGTTAACTTCCCGATTGCACGAGGTCTTTTCTTCCCAGGCTTTGTCACCCTTCCTGTTTGCCGAAATTCCTTCTTCATTTTAAAAATAGCGCTCTTGCAAACACCTGTCATACACGAAGTTTTTTCAACACTTGCACACACAGACTCACCCGGACAAGCATGCCGCAAATATGAATAAACATTTAAAACAATTTGCTTCGCCTGACTATTCAAAGGTTTCCCTTTCCGGTGTGCTTTGAAATAACAAGCCGGTGAAACAATCGAACTGCTGGCAGACGACGCCATGTTTCTCTACTGAGTACTGAAGCAGACAAATATCAGCTCGCTCTTAGCCTCTTTGTGAACTCCAACTTTGTTGCTGACTTGGCCAGCGAACCAATGTATTTGACATTCTCTATCTTACATTTACCATGAAAGAGGTAATAAATACTTTTAATTTTAAAAAATGTTTAATATTTACTATTTTCAATCTATATATTTTTTACTTCATACGTCCTTGTTTGTTTTATTCCAAGGAACTATATTCTTGTGTGCAAGATTCGGAAACTCAGCTAGGCTGGCTCGTTGCCAACCTCGCAGTATTATCAGGTTCGATTTTTTAATAAATTAAATTTAAAACCCTAATATACTTCTTGAATCAACAAATATTAATATCAAATAATATTTCTCTCACAAAAACACACTTCTGGAATGTCCTAACCTAATGAAACACTTCTCTAACGACTCTCTCCGAAGGCTTGCAGGGTTGCAATGCTGATAATACGTCACTGTAAAGTAAGCATGACAAGGAGATTAGTTGTGACTTACTTACGGAATACTCAACATATCACATTAGTTGCACAGATCAGGACTTGACCTACAGTTTTAAGTGCCTTCACCAGAAATTGAACCCATTACATTACCCCTTGAAAACAAGGAGTTTTCAGAAATAGCCCAGCCATGTTTCATTTCAAATTGAAGGCCATTAAAAATAGAAGAAAATGACACTATTTTGAGCCCTTTAGGTCAAATATTTTTTTTAATAGGGTAAACATGCCAGTGAATGGACACTTAAGCACACTGAAGGAGAAAAATGTGTATAACTGTAATGGGAATGGTAGGAATTTTAGTGAAATTCGTTTCTGACATTCCAAATACCACCTTGATTTTAAATAATAGAGACTTTCTTCCCATGGATCTGCTGGAAATTGTTTATGTACAAAAACATAGTAGAGTATATAAAAAAAACAAGTAAATGAACACGACATCCCAGTTAAACAGTAGCTGAACAGATTAAGATAATTTGCAAACACTGCAACAAATTAAAGGCCAAATTGAGATGAATGGTAAACAAGATACTCAGTATGCAGTTGTATATATTTATCACATTTTGAAAACTGCGTTCATGCTAAAAACAATGAAGTGCTGCTGTTCCATAAAACTTTAAGTTAGGCTATATCAATATGAAGATAAACAAAACTGACCAACTAACATTAAAATGTACACAGACACACACACACATATGTGTATAAATACAGAAATAATTACTTGTATCGGGGGTGTAAGGGGTGACCTTCCACGTAGTACACCCAAATGTCAACCTCACTTCCACGTTAGTACACCCTGGACTGAGGACTAACGAGGCTCTGGCGACTGGCACCATGGTCAGTATAATTTTGTTTGTATTGTCCTGTTCTTTTGTCCTTATGTGTGCTGAGTGCCCCTTTGTAGCCTCAGCTTTTAACGAAAGTCAGAACATTTTAAGATTTTATGATTTTAGTTCTGCAACGATAGAGTTGCTATTTGTAACGATAAGGGGCTGGACCCCGTATAATGTGACGGGTGCAAAATAGCCTTAGTGCTGACGCACCCACAATTTTAAATTCAAATTTAAATGATCAAATTCAAATTACTTGTATCAAGCTGAAGAATACCGTTACTTAATACACATTTTATCAGCAGGGCAAAGTTACAAACAGGTACATGTTTTCCTTTTCCATCTCGGAACTTCGTAATTTTTTGTACAACAGATGAACGACTTGCTGTCGCTGATATCATTCTATGAGGGTCAATTCTGCACAAAATGTCCTCAGATTTGTACCATATTTTGTCTTCTTCTGCAGGCCATTTCCAGTAGTTTGGGCCACTCATTTGCATTGTACTTACTTCAAACTGTTTTCTCCTCTTGTTTTTAACAATACCAGGAAAGTACTCTCCTTCATAGTTGACAATCACATAGGAATTGATAACAATGCTTGCCACCGTGGAAGAGTTCTCAGAGTCATCTGAGGGACACAAATTTCGATTTCAATGCTGTCATCAGTATCATGAACAGAATACTCACTCTCATCTGATGATGTTTCCAAATCTTCCCTCGTTTGCTTTCTTTTAGAACCTGTCTTGCTTTTCGTGTCTGTGGTGGAGCTACTGCTTCTTTTACTTCCGGGGTGTAAGGGGTACCTTCCACATAGGCACCCAAAAGTCAACCTCACTTCCACATAGTACACTCTGGACTGAAGACTAACGAGGCTCTGGCGACTGGCACTATGGCCAGTATATTTTTTGTGTTGTCCTGTTTTTTGTCCTTGTGTGTGCTGAGTGCCCGTTTAGAGCCTCAGCTTTTAACAGAAGTCAGAAGATTTTTAGTTATGCAATGTTAGAGTTGTTATTTGTAATGATAAGGGGCTGGCCCCCGTATAATGTGAAGGGTGCAAATTAGCCTAAGTGCTGACGCACCCAAAGTTTTAAATTCAAATTCAGAATTCAAATTATTTTACTTCCTTCTTTTTATGTCTTTCTTCTTTTTCTTGCTTTTGCTTGTGGATAATTTCATGATACTCTTGCCACTTGGTACAAGTAATTGCAAAAGGGAACTTTCCTGCTCCTCTCTTATTTTTCTTATCAGCACTTTTATCTTGTTTTGGCCAGTGAAGGTGTTCCTTCCAGACATCATCTGGGGTTCTTCAGAGCCATCTCTGGTGATTTCTTGGGATAATTGCAGAACAGGCTGAACAACCACGTTTGGGTCTTCATATGGGATGTTTAAGATGCCATTTTCAGAGCAAGAGTGTTCTTGTTGTATCCTTCCACTCTGTTTCACTACTCCATTTACCTCATTGGACTCTTCTGAGATTTTTTTTCTTGTACTTGTGCCAAATTTTGTAAAGTAGATCATGTTCTGTAGCCATGTTCTCTTCTGATGATCTCTCTGCAAATGACTGCAGTACTTCTTCTGGGAGTTCACTTTCCAAAATATTCAGAAACACTGCAGAATCACCATTACTGTGGACAGTAGCAGTTGACTGGGCAATCTCTCGGTGTCGATTTTGAATGCACTTATTATAGTCCACAGCATTTGGATCATGTGGAAATAATCCACTTTTAGCAAATGCTTTCTGTAATTTCTTGACTTGAAAAGTGGAAAAAAGGTCATTTTTGTTTCCACCCCCTTACATATTTACGCCAGGCTGATTTCAATGATCGGAATATGCCCACATCGCATGGTTGTAATACATGGGTGGCATTTGGAGGGAAATTGAAAAGAAGAATTCTCTGTTCAGAACAAAAGTGACTTAGTTCCAAGTTAATGTGGGATTTGTGACCATCTACTAAGAGAAGCACTGGAAATGTCACATTGCTTGCAACAAGCCATGGGTAGAAGCAGTTTGCAATGTACTCATAGAATGTTGCTGCCACCATCCACCCACTCTCACTTTTCCCTGTAAAATATTCTTTTGGCATACTCTGAGCTACATCCCCCTCCATGTAGGACTGCCTTGACGGGGCGAGGGGGGTTAGTAGGGAGGTCAATTTTCATCTCGTCATTCCACCCATTCTTCACATCCATATCTCACGTTTTCACCATTCCATCACGTCATTCATCTCCATATCTTTGACCTCCCTCTAAGAAACTAAGGTAGGGAGGTCATTTTCATCTCATCATTTCACTCATTCTTCACATCCATATCTCACGTTTTCACCATTCCATCACGTCATTCATCTCCATATCTTTGACCTCCCTATAACTAAGGGTCCTGCTAGAGGAGACAACCTCGATAAAAAAAAACCCTATCCCAAGGTGTGAGTTGCACGTGCCGATGGGACAGTGTTGCCTGCAGGGGTAGGTGCAGTCGCGAACGTGGCCTCGGGGATTTCGGTTTGGTCCTCGAGTAGCCTCCATTTTTGGGGGTAGGCCTTCCTCGGCATAGAGGGCATGTCGAGGCGACAATTTATGGACCCTCCACAATAAATCTTTTTGTATATGGATACAAAAAAACAACTCAAACGGGGGGAAACCCCCAAAACGAGCGCGGCCTTCGAGCCCGCTTCAATTATTGGAAAAGACAAGTAACGTGCCACGTTATCTTGTGATTAGTATTGTGCAGAAGACCGAGAGTAACGATGAATCTGCAACAACAAAAAAACATGGAGCTGCTACATTAAAGGACTTGTCACCGTTCCTTATCAAGAAACAGCTAGACTACGCCGCTGGTTCAGACGTACCAGAAATAAAGAAGCTGCGAAACGGGAGTCTACTGATCCAGACCAGCACAGATCGCCAGACAAACAATCTTTTAAAGCTAAGATCTTTGGGCGACTTCCCTGTTAATGTTGAATCTCACCGTCAACTTAACTGTAGTAAAGGTGTGATTCGCCACTGGGATCTGCTAAATGCTGAGGAGGAAGAGATTCTTCAAGCACTCTCAGACCAACATGTCACCGCAGTGCAGCGAATCAAGACACGAAAGTCCGGAGAACTTGTTCCAACTGCTTCCATTATTTTGACCTTCCAAACGACCACTCTCCCAGATATTGTACGGGCTGGATATTTGAGACTAAAAGTCCGACCATACATCCCTAACCCGATGCGATGTTTCAAATGCCAGCACTTTGGACACACTCAGCCTTCCTGCAAGGCCACTACCGCCCTTTGAGGTAAGTGTAGTCTGCCTGATCATGGGACCGAACCTTGTTCTTCTGGTCCCAAATGCATTAATTGCCAAGGCGAGCACCCAGTCTGGCATCGTGACTGTCCCTCTTTCCAACAAAAGAAGAAAATCAGAGAGTTGGTCGTTATAGAGAAAATCTCCGCTGGTGAAGCAAAACAACGTCTCCGCGAAAGTATACGCACCACTTTACCTGTGCCATTCGCTACAGTTGCTGCAGCTGCTCTTACCCGCCATAGTGTGGGTGTACAAACCATCGACGTGTCCACTCAAACTACAACGCTTCCCGTAGAGGCTCACCCTGCTTCGAGGAAACCAGCCACCACGCCTCGCTCCACAGAGAAGAAGATCAAGCAGGTACACAGAAAAGAATACTTTCTCAAATCCAGTAGCTCTCCAGTCAGGGCGGCATCGACCACCCTGAAACTTAAAGCGCAGCTGAAAGCTGCCCGGCGGGCGCTGAAGGCACCCGCCCCAACTCCCCCTTCATCCCCTTCGCCTTCTGTATCCTTACCCGAGGACATGATACAGGACGAAGCCGCGGATGAAGAATTTATCAAGGTGACAGGGCCTAGAAATAAAGTACGCCTTAAAAGGTAACAATCTTACCTACAGATATGGCTTATTGTCTCCAATGGAACCTTAACGGTTTCCGAACGCATCTCGAGGAACTGCAAATTCTTATATCTGAATTTGACCCTGCCATCATATGTCTCCAAGAAACACATTTTCGTCCAAATGAATCCGTGATTTTGAACGGATACACGCTTTACCGCACCGACAAGCTTCCTGAGGGTCGTCGTGCACACGGTGGTGTTGCAATCGGTGTTCGAGATAACATCCACTCAACGCCAATCTTTCTCACCACCCCCCTCCAAGCTGTCGCCGTGCGGGTCCATCTACCACAGCCAATATCCGTTTGCAGTGTCTACATCACAAGGGAGGAGCGATTCTCTTTTGAGGACCTCCTTTCTATATTCGAGCAACTTCCGTCTCCTGTAGTTCTTTTGGGCGATTTTAATTCCTACCATGGTTTGTGGGGCTCCGTTCGTACAGAGCCCCGGGGTCAAATTATAGATCAATTCCGTGAGGCGTCAGGTTTAACGTTGTTGAATGATGGGACTCCCACATATTTCAGTCCTTCCTCAGGCACATACTCTGCGTTGGACTTGTCCTTCTGCAGTCCCAGCCTTGCTCCTACCACATCTTGGAGCGTTCACCCTGATCTCTGTGGGAGTGATCACTTCCCACTGCTTCTAACTTTCGAACATCTTCAGCAATCACGTGAACAACACCCTCACTGGCATTTCAGTTGGGCCGACTGGGTTGCATTTGAGCGTGCAGTGGAGCTTGAAGTCGATCTAGCGTCGACTTTACCACCAATCGACGCCTTAGATATATTTGTGTCAAGAGTGCACGATGCTGCACGCACCTCCATTCCACATCCCAGTGGACCTGCGAGGCGACGCCCAGTCCCATGGTGGACTGCGGAGATCAGTGCAGCCATCAAGGACCGCAATCATGCTCTCGATCGATTTAATAGGAACCACACTGCCGCAAACCTCGAGCAGTTCCGCATTAAACGTGCCCGTGCCCGTCAGCTCATTCGAGCCAGTAAGAAGGCGTGCTGGGTCCAATACGTGTCTTCTCTGACGAAGCAGGCTTCGTCGAAAGCCGTTTGGACCAAAGTACGTCGCATCCAGGGGGGTGCATCTACTCCTCTGAGCGTTCTGGAGCACGATGGGACGTTGTACACCGATTCCGGAGACATAGCTAATATCTTGGCCACGCAGTTTTCTGATGCGTCTAGCTCTGTACATTACGAACCACGTTTCCGCCGTGAGAAGGACCGTCAGGAACGACGCCCTCTCGTTTTTCGAAGTCATAACACCGAGCCATACAACTCTCCATTCACTGAACGGGAGTTCGATCAGGCACTTCGAGATTCTAAGAACACAGCTCCTGGAGTGAACAAGATCCACTATGAGATGCTTCGTCATCTGCCCATTGGAGCAAGAAATTTCCTTTTGGCGGTATTCAACAGGCTTTGGTTGGAGGACTCTTTCCCCACTTCCTGGAAAGAAGCTATTATTGTTCCCATCCTGAAACCAGGTAAACAACGCACCGCAGCCTCGAGTTACAGGCCTATTGCGTTAACTAGCTGTGTGTACAAGTTGATGGAACGCATGATCAACAAGCGTCTCACCTGGTTTTTGGAGGAAAACTGCTTGATAAGTAATTTTCAATGTGGTTTTCGCTCCAACCGTTCCACACTGGACCATCTGGTTCAGCTGGAAACACACATTCAGGATGCATTCCTCAACAAGGAACATTTAGTTGCAGTTTTCTTTGACCTCCAAAAAGCATATGACACAACGTGGCGTTTTGGCATCCTAAAGCAGCTCCATTCTTGGGGCGTCCGTGGCCATATGGCGTACTTTATTAAAAACTTTTTATCTGATCGTTTTTTCCGCGTACGTGTTGGGAACTCTTTTTCGGATCTTCACGAACAAGAGAACGGTGTCCCGCAGGGCAGCGTATTAAGTGTGACTCTGTTTGCCATAGCAGTGAACAGTGTTATGGCGAGCATTTTGCCCCTGTACATGGTCTTCTGTATGTAGACGACCTCACGATCTTGTGTCGCTCACGGAATCTCGCGTCAGCTTCTCGTCAACTCCAACTGACGATAAACCGTTTGGTTGAGTGGTCCTCCCAAACAGGTTTCACCTTCTCATCCGAGAAATCCGTGTGTGTTCACTTTTGTCGTCAACGTACATGTCATTTCGATCCTGACCTGTACATGGGGAAATCTCCCCTGTGCTTCGTGAATGAGGTCCGCTTCCTGGGCCTCATTTTCGATAAGAAATTAACATGGCTACCTCACCTTCGCCAGTTAAAGTTCTCTTGTCTTCGAGTTCTCAACCTTCTACGTGTTTTATCTCACACTTCCTGGGGTGCTGATAGGACGGTACTGCTTCGATTGTATCGTGCACTCATCAGGTCGAAGCTTGATTATGGATGTGTTGTGTATTCTTCTGCCCGCCCATCTAGACTTCGCATCCTAGACACCGTCCACCATGCTGGTATACGTGTGTGCTCTGGTGCTTTTCGGACCAGCCCTATCGCCAGTTTGTACTTAGAGGCATCTGAGCCGTCGCTGTCTCTGCGAAGACAGCGGCTGGTAGTGAACTACTTCCTCCATCTTCGCTCGATGCCTTCACATCCCTCATTTCACACCATCTCAGACGTGAATAGGCTGGCAAGGTATCGGCTCCGCCCTAGTGCCACAAGACCATTTGGTGTTCGTGCAGACGAGATCCTGTCAGCACTTGGTGTTGACAGTGATCTTCCTGGCGTCTATCCACTCATTCCGCCCCTCCCTACCTGGGAGTTTCCTGCACCTTCCATCGATTTATCTCTGACTGCCCTTCCAAAGTCAGAGACACCAATGGTTGTATACCAGCAAAGGTTTTTAGAACTTCGTGCGAAGCACCCCAATTTTAATGTGTTTTACACGGATGGGTCCAAGACAGTCGAATCAGTTGGTTGCGCCTTCGTCCTAGACTCTCAAAGCTCCAGTTACTCACTACATCCTGCCTGTTCCATCTATACGGCAGAGTTGTACTCCATTCTAAAGGCACTGGATTTTGCAGACGTCAATGGTCTGAAGAAGGTCCTTGTGTGCTGTGATTCGACCAGCGTGTTGCAGTCTCTGGATTCGCCGTATTCCCGGCATCCAGTAGCGCAACGCATATTCAGACGGCTTGTGTCCTTATCTGCCAGCACGGATGTACACTTCTGTTGGGTCCCTAGCCACGTGGGCATCCAGGGGAACGAAGCAGCTGATGCTGCCGCCAAGTCTGCTGATGCAGATGGCGACGTTCTCGTCCACCTTTTGCCAGCTAGCGACCTGCAGAATGTGTTCGCTTTCTTGACACTTGGCAGACCGAGTGGGATGTGGAAACGGGGAGCAAGCTTCACGCTGATAAGCCCACCATAGGTGTTTGGCGTTCCTCGTCTCGTCCCTCTCGGCGAGAAGAAGTTATTCTTACCCGCCTGCGTATAGGACACAGTCATGTCACGCATGGTCACCTACTGCAAGGGCTGGACCCTCCGTTGTGTCGTACCTGTAATGTTATTTTAAGCATCCGACACATTCTCGTTGAATGTGTCGATCTTGCTTACCTCCGGCAGACTTTTAACCTTTCCGGCTGTTTGTCATCCCTCTTGGGTGATGACAGCAGTATTTTATCACATGTTTTTAGTTTTTTGCGAAGAGCTGGACTCTTCCACCGTCTGTGAAGAGGTTTTTAGTTTATTCTGACTTTTTAATGTGTTGTGTTTGTCTCGTGCAGGTCTTTTTACAACCTTGCACTTTTAGTTTTTCCCAAGGGGCTCTTTACACCCCTTTTTTAAGTTCTCAGTCAGAATTTTAGATAAGGGATATTTTCCCGCATACATAGAAGGGTGCAAAATGGCCTTAAGTGCCGACGCACCCATAAATTTTAACTCATCATCATCATCTGAGCTACATCACGTGCAACATCATCTCTCATATGGAAAGACAATCGAACAACTTTGCCACTTGCTGAGACATTTACTAAGACAGTAATACTTTCGTTCTCATTTCCGTAAGACAGTAATACTTTCTTTCTCATTTCCAGGTGCTACTGAATAAAAGTCTTTGTAGTTTTTTGGACCTAAAACTTTACCAATCTTACGACAGGTTTGGACACCTGTCTCATCAGCATTAGATCCTGTCACAATCCAACAAAATATCAGGTCAGTTTCCTTCTTCCGGGGTGTAAGGGGTGCTCCTTCCATGTAGTGCACCCAATAGTCAACCTCACTTCCGCCTTAGTACACCCTGGACTGAGCTCTGGCGACTGGCCCCATGGTCAGTATATTTTTGTTTGTATTGTCCTTATGTGTGCTGAGTGCCCGTTTACAGCCTCAGCTTTTAACAGAAGTCGGAACATTTTACGATTTTTAGTTACGCAACGTTAGAGTTGTTATTTGTAATGATAATAGGCTGGCCCCCGTATAATGTGACTGGAGCAAAATAGCCTAAGTGCTGACGCTCCCACAATTTTAAAACCAAATTCAAATTCAAGTTGGGGTGTAAGGGGTGACCTTCCACGTAGTACACCCAAATGTCAACCTCACTTCCACGTCAGTACACCCTGGACTTAAGACTAACGAGGCTCTGGCGACTGGCCCCATGGCCAGTATAATTTTGTTGGTATTGTCCTGTTCTTTTGTCTTTATGTGTGCTGAGTGTCCCTTTACAGCCTCAGCTTTTAACAGAAGTCAGAACATTTTAAGATTTTTAGTTACGCAACGTTAGAGTTGTTATTTGTAATGATAAGGGGCTGGACCCCGTATAATGTGACGGGAGCAAAATAGCCTAAGTGCTGACGCTCCCAAAATTTTAAATTCAAATTCAATTTTGTTTTGTCTTCTGTTTTGTCCTTATTTGTGCTGAGTGCTCCTTTACAACCTCAGCTTTTAACGAAAGTCAGAAGATTTTAATATTTTATGATTTTAGTTCTGCAACGTTAGTTGTTCTGTGTAACGATAAGGGGCTGGACCCCGTATAATGTGACGGGTGCAAAATAGCCTTAGTGCTGACGCACCCAAAATTTTAAGTTCATATTCAAAAGTTTTCTTCTTCCATGTAGTTCTGCAAGTCTGCAGACTTCTCAGTTAAAGATGCTTTGCCTTTGGAAAGTATTTCAGCATGTCTTTTAGCAATTTTAGGATGGTGTTTCAGAAAAAAATTCACCCATTTTTCCCTAGGTCTATTTTCTTTCAAAGGATTATTTCTCCCTGTTTCATCCTAACTGCATCTTGAACATCTTCAGGGTGCATAGGAATACCAACTTTTGCCTTACCAATAATCCACGATTCAAGCATAGATTCTTCTCAGGTTGTAGTAGTGGTGGTGGACCCATGGGTCTTCCTTCTATGCTTTTACCTGTCTGCTTTTTTGATAAAGTGGCGTTGGGAATATGGAACTGTGCATCTGCCTTGTTCGGAGAAAGTGTGCGAGACTTCACTTGTTCAAGAGCCTGTTACAGTTGATCAGGGGAGTAGCAGAACCGCTTATACTTCTTCTTTGTAGTGGCCCTACCAGCTGCAAGCTGATTGTTCTCTTCATAGTCAGCCATCTGAGAACAAAAGCAAGAGTTACTGAACTACTACTATCACAGTAAGAGAGAGAGAAAGCAAGAAGAAAGTAAACATATGGAAAACCAGGAAAGCTTGATTCATAATATCACTTTCTAATAGGATATTTTGGTGTTCATTAAAAATATTAGCCATTTGTTCATATTAGACTAGATAACCAGCACCTTAAATGTATTGGTCCTTGTGAAACAATTTGATTTTGTGTGTGAATCTATGCAAAGCTTACTAAATTAAAAACTTCTAACTTCATCCATTTCATTGTGACATTGGTCTGCATAGGGCATCTGATATTTGGAGTGAATATGTCTTTGACCTTGCAATCATGGGTATTTTTATTAATAAATACGATTACACCTGTAAAAAGAACACTATGCCTATCTTGAGCTAAACTGCTTCTTAATGTTCAGCTTTATAACTTCTTTAACTAATTAGGACTATTTACTGGAGACACAAGTAGCTTAGAATTACTTCAATAACTACATTTTGTTTGCATCTCCTACATAAACGTAACTTCTTAGGATAGCATGTAAGATAAGATAAAATTTATAATGTTCGTTTGATCATCTATAGTACAGAATGTACAATGATATTGAACAGGTCATGCTACATAAAAAATAGTAAAACAACACTAATACAATTCACATTCAAAAAATTTGTCACTGCTACAGCGCACATTGCTATATCTAGATGAAAACCGCACAGATTAGAGTTATAAAAGGACAGTTACAGTTGGTACATGATGAAAAACATAACCAAATTTCCACGTACTACACCCAATTGTCAACCTCACTTCCACATAGTACACTTTGGACTGAATTTTACAGACAAACGAGGCTCTGACGACTGGCATTACGGCCAGTATAATTTTGTGTGTGTTGTCCTGTTTTTGTTCTTGTGTGTGCTGAGTGCTCCTTTACAGCCTCAGCTTTTAACGAAAGTCAGAATACTTTAATATTTTAGTAACATGACACTGCAATTATGTCATTTTAGTTATGGTAAGGGGCTGGACCCCTTATAATGTGACAGGTGCAAAATAGATTAAGTGCTGATGCACCCAAAAGTTTAAACTCTAATTCAAATCCACTAATACATGTTAAATTACTTTCTTATATATATATATATATATATATATATATATATATATATACACACACACACAACACACACACACACACACACACAGGGTGTTTGGCTTAGACGTTTAACATTACAAAAGAGCATAATTTTGCAGAGGAACACAATTTTTTTTACCAAAATTTTCATTTTGGTTGAAAAACTCGTGCATTTTTTTGTCCCAGCACCAGCACTTACACAACTCTCACAACCTGGATACTTCAACATATTGACACCTGTTTTCAAGATATGATGAAAACAATATTTTTTTGCTAACCCCTGATACCATAATAATATATTTTTATAACAACAGACTATGCTCCACTAAGTCAAATGCTTTTGTAAAATGTAAGAAGAGTCCATATACAAATATTTTTTTATCAGTTGCCTGTTATATATGGTTTGTAAATGTGAATATTGCATCAGAAATTGAAGTTTTTTTGATATCCAAATTGGTATTTTGAAAGAACTTTACGTTTGTCGAAGAAACCTATTAGTCCATTTAGAACAACTTTTTTCTATTACTTTTGAAAAGACAGATAAAAGAGTCAATCCATATGAAGTGGTACAATATGATTGCTTGACCATTTTCAGAAAAGTATACATTTTGTGTGGTGTGAGCCTCATATGTTGGCAGTCCAAAACCACTGTTATTTTATTTTTACTATCACTGATTGCAAGATGGCAGACATTTTCTTTATCGTGTCTTGCATCATTTTCTACATTCGTACGCATCAGCGGTAACTTTTTTTTAATCTCAGCTCTGGTAAATCCTACAAAATTGAGACAAAATCTGTGATGTTACGCACATTATGGGCTATAATTATATTTGTGTGTAATTTTATAAATATTATTCCTTCATAAGGGGTGTAAGGGGTGACCTTCCACGTAGTACACCCAAATGTCAACCTCACTTCCACATTAGTACACCCTGGACTGAAGACTAACGAGGCTCTGGCGACTGACCCCATGGCCAGTATAATTTTGTTTGTATTGTCCTGTTGTCCTTATGTGTGCTGAGTGCCCGTTTACAGCCTCGGCTTTTAACGAAAGTCAGAACATTTTAATATTTTATGATTTTAGTTCTGCAACGTTTGAGTTGTTCTTTGTAACGGTAAGGGGCTGGCCCCCATATAATGTGATAAGTGCAAAATAGCCTTAGTGCTGATGCACCCAAAATTTTAAATTCAAAATTATTCTTTCATAATAACTTTTAAGGTCAAAATTGTGTATACTAATCACTCAAAATGACAATGATAATTGGATATAATCATCATTATACATAAATTACAGTCTGCACATTTCTTGATTATTAATAAAATATTGGCAATAACCCAATAAAATGAAGTAAAAATTGTCACCTCCATAACACAAGATTAAGTTCTAAACTCTAGCTGGCACACTCCATGTTGCCTGCAGTACAAACATGCAGGAGAAATTATTTAAAACAAATATGTTCTCTACGTTTTACAAGAGAACAATTGTTGAGCTGGAAACAAATTAAAGCATCTGACTACTTTTCCATTGAAGGGAGTATATGATCTCAATATGATGCCCAATTTTCCTGAAATACACAGTCATAAATAGAGATAATACCAGGCAAATACACAATGCAATGTTAAAAATAAAATTTAATGCTAAACCACCACTGAATAGGTGAACAACTTTCATAAAAGCATCAGAATTTTTGAGAAAAGTAAATAAAAATAGCAATATACTGGTATTGTATGTACTGCACAGCAAAAGCCTGGTATTATCTTTGCTTATGCTTGCCTGAACAAGAATCATCTGAGTTAATATTAATTATTTTGCAGAATATTGGTGTGCTCAGGGAGAGAAATAGGACTGGTAAAACGAAAACACATGTTTTCAGATAACATGTGTTTATTTTTTCAACTCGCCGAGGATTTACTCCATTATACACAGCAATTTCTGCTGCTGCAGTTCCCTGTCCTCTTCATCCTTCTCCTGCAATAATTGAGTTGCACCTTTCCTTTTTTTTTTTTTTTGCCTTTTTGGAGTAGGCACAGTGTCATGTGAAGAAGAGGTTAAGATTAGAAATGATGTTGTTGGGGTGCGTTGCTCAGGACATGATATGGGTGAATGTGTTTGGGGATATTCAGGGGTGCCGGGGGTGGGAAAGGAAAGGAAATGTTGAAGGAAGGATGAGGAGGAGAAGAGAATGAATCTATAAGGAGCACAGGAGATATTATGTGACTATCTCCCATGAAAGCATCTATTTCTTCATAAAAGTGCCAACTTTGTGGTCGCAAGTCCCCATCTTCTGTACTCCTGCCACTAGGAGGACATTTAATTTCCTGTAAAATGCAAATGACAAACCTTTTAGAAAGAAATTCAGCATTTTCATGTCCTGGCAAAATATATGTGATGATGCAATTTAAACAAATAATAGCTGCAATGGGGTGTAAGGGGTGACCTTCCACGTAGTACACCCAAATGTCAACCTCACTTCCACGTTAGTACACCCTGGACTGAAGACTAACGAGGCTCTGGCGACTGGCCCAATGGCCAGTATAATTTTGTTTGTATTGTCGTGTTATTTTGTCCTTATGTGTGCTGAGTGCCCCTTTACAGCCTCAGCTTTTAACAGAAGTCAGAACATTTTAATTTTTTTTAGTTATGCAACGTTAGAGTTGTTATTTGTAATGATAACGGGCTGGCCCCCATATAATGTGACGGGAGCAAAATAGCCTAAGTGCTGACGCTCCCAAAATTTTAAAATCAAATCAAATAGCTGCAATGATGAGACTTTGGTCATACTTAATTTTGAGACCCAGATAAACTCCTAAGTACCTACCTATGCAGCCGATATTTAGAAATTATAACGTGATTGGTAAAATATATATATATTATTTTTACAATGAGTTAACAAAGAATTTCCAAGAATTCACAATACCGTAAGTACACCCTTGAATGAAAAAGACCGCCCATCTAAAATTTCGAAGTCCAAATCTACACGATGTGACAACAAGGCGGTGCAGTGTAGCAAGCCTCAGGTATGAGAAAGTAGCATCACCAGTACGTTGAAGTCTTGTTGATGTTACAACATATGTATTTCATGTATTTACTTATTTCTGAAGAATAAGTACAAATAATTCAACAATTGATACATTTCACAATGCATTCTTTGATCCTGCTTCATTTGTCAACATGGGGTGTAAGGGGTACCTTCCACATACGCGCCCAAAAGTCAACCTCACTTCCACTTAGTGCACCCTGGACAAGAGACGAACGAGGCTCTGGCGACTGGCACTATGGCCAGTATAATTTTGTGTGTGTTGTCCTGTTTTATGTCCTTGAGTGTGCTGAGTGCCGGTTTACAGCCTCAGCTTTTAACAGAAGTCAGAAGATTTTAAATTTTTTAGTTCTGCAACGTTAGAGTTGTTATTTGTAATGGTTAGGGGCTGGCCCCCATATAATGTGACGGGAGCAAAATAGCCTAAGTGCTGACGATCCCAAAATTTTAAATTCAAATTCATTTGTCAACATTGTTATTGCTACAGATAACTTGAAGGATCGGTCTTTTGAAACCCGGTGATAACGTGAAAGAAGATTGGTATGTTGGCTCCAAAAAAACATAAAAAAATATTTATTTTCAACTTGATAAACATTAGGTTCTGAATTTTTGCATAAAATGAATTCTGGAAGGAAAAAAGAAAAAAAAACATGCTCACACACACACAAAACGCACATATAGTCAGAAATGAACACAATATCAATTGGGTGTTTGGTCACATAAATAACACATGTGTTCTTCTTAATTACTTGTCCTGCCATGTCGACAAACTGAAAAGGTGCAAGATCTTCACAGTTTGTAACATTGTCGCTCATGGTGACAGTCTTCCAGACTCAGTTTTTGGCTTGTAACAGCTGGTTACTTTCCCACAACAATCATATGTAAGAATATAAATATATTCATGGCAGACAAACGAGACTGTGGCGACTGACCAGTATAATTCTGTGTTGTGCTGTTTTTGTCCTTATGTGTGCTGAGTGCCCTTTTACAGCATCACCTTTAAAGAAAGTCAGAATATTTTAAGATTTTTGTTATGCAACGTTCAAGTTGTTATTTGTAACGGTAAGGGGCTGCACCCTGTATAATGTGATGGGTGCAAAATAGCCTAAGTACTGCCGCACCGAAATATTTAAAAATCAAAGGTAAAGGCAGTTATATCTTGGTCATGAAGGAACTCTTAGCTTAAAATCTCAAAAAAGGTACCATTCCCATCACTTCCTATGTCTTATCAGGTACGCTGTTCAGCAATGGACGTTCAAATGTGTACGGATTAAGATAAATCTTTTATTTTCTCTAAGAACCTCTCACCCTGTTAAACAAAATTACTTTTCCTATTATATCTTATCATACCAGGTAACCAAGAAAGTTCATGCGGTTTTAGTACAAAGAAGAAAAGGTCCAAAACAAATGTGTTTACCTTATATGTATTCTGCAAAATATCCACCATCCGCTTCTACAACCTGCTCCCATCTTTGTACAAGCCTGTAGATGCCATGTTTGAAAAAGTCTTTGTGTAGGGCCGCAAAAAACTGCACCACCGCGTTTTCAACCTCCTCGCGAGTTTGGAAATGTCGATTGCACATATGGTTGTCCATAGACAAAAAAAAGATGGTAGTCTGATGGAGCGATGTCGGCGCTGGATGTGGCAGAAGTTCCCAGCCGAGAGAAGAAATCACCTCCGGGGTCATCGTTGCTGTATGCCGTTTAGCGTTGTCTTGGTGGAAAAGAACACGCTTCCTATTCACTAATGCAGGTTGTTTTTTTGCAAGCTGTTCGGCCACTCTTTGCAATTGCGCGGAGTACACCTCTTTGTTGATGGTTTTACCACTTTCCAAGAACTCATAATGCACAATCCCAGCTGTAGTCCACCAGACACACAGCAGCACCTTCCGCTGATGAAGAGCAGGTTTTGCAGTTAAAGGTATGGTGTCATTTGACGATAGTCAATGGTATGAGCATTTCTTGTTATCGTACATTACCCACTTTTCATCACATGTCAAAATGCGGTCCAAAATTGGACAGTTGTTGTTCCTAGTGAGCAAGGAAGCGCAAATGTTCAGTCGTTGGAGACGGTTCGCAGCAGTCAGCTCGTGCGGGACCCACTTACTCAGTTTCCATGATTTGCCAAGCTCATGCAAGTGCACACGAATTGTTTCAGCACTTACCGCAAATCGTTGAGCGAGTTCTTGACACGTTTGACTTGGATCCTCTTCAATTGCTGCATTCAGTTGGTCCACATCGAGAGATTTCGGACTGCCCGATCGAGGTTTGTCTGTACACTGAAATGCCCCAGGCCGGTAAAGGCTCAGAACATTCCAGGTGCCTAATTTAATATCCTTATTCCTAATGTAGATCTTATCCTTTGTCCAGGGATCTCCCAAAGTAGTCCCCACCCGGAGATCCGAATGGGGTACTATTTTACCTCTGGAATATTTTACCTTGGGAACATCCATGGCCTTATACTGCTGTTTCTGACATTTTTTTTACAGTGCAGAGTTGTCAGCTCTACGCCTAACCCCCAATATGAATGGAGGAACTACTACACAAGACAAACACAAACACATTAGACAGCACAACTACTACACAAGACACACACAAACACATCACAACTATAACACAATATAAACACAAACACACCACAACTACTACACAATATAAACATAAACAAACTACACACCACAACTACTACACAAGACAAACACAAACAAATTAGACAGCACAACTACAACACAAGACACATACATACACATCACCGATACTACACAAGACAAACAGAAATACATTAGACAGCATAACTACTACATAAGATAAAACACACTAGACAGCACAACTACTACACAAGACAATCCCAACCACACTAGACAGCAGACCTACTACACTACCACTAAACTAATTATGTACGCTATCACTGGGTTAATAAATTTATGTTAGCATGTATCCAAATAAAAGCAATAACATTATTTTAAAACATATAGTTAATGTGCTGAAAACATCTGAGAATTGATTTTCAACAATATATGCCAACGTAGAAAGTTTCAGCGAAAAATGCAGGATCGACCAGGACTCGAACACTGGTCTCTGATATACCGTGTCATTGCTCTAACCACTGAGCTGGCCTAGCCTAACTTGGGACAATTTAGGGGCACAATCAAACTTGGAACATCTGTAGGCAGGATGGACAAGTTTTCCATCCACGAAAACTCCAGAACTATTTTGCTAAGTACGAGGGTCACTATTTATATTTTGAGCCTAACAATGAGAAAACAGGAATTTGGCATTGAAAACTGCTTTATTGTTTTTCGAAGTATTCTTCTTTATGGTCAATACACTTTTGCATTCGTTCGAACCATTTGTCAAAGCAGTTTTTCCAGTCTTCTTGAGACACCTCGATAATATGGTTTTTGAACGCATCAACGGCGTCTTCCGCCGACGAAAATCGTTGTCCACGCAATTTATTCTTGACATTCGGGAACAAGAAGAAGTCATTGGGTGCCAAATCAGGACTGTACGACGGATGACCCATCAATTCGATTTTTTGACTGTTCATAAAGTCGGTTGTTAGACGAGATGTGTAACAGCTGGCATTGTCTTGATGAAGAATGATCCGACGGCGTTTGTTTGTTTTCCGTATTTGACCGAAGACCTCTGGCAAACAAATTGTTGTGTGCCATTCAGAGTTGACCGTTCTACGTTCCTCTAAAGGCACAGTTGCCACATGACCAGTTTTCCCGAAAAAACAGGCGACCATTTGTTTCGATGTGCTTCGAGCGCGAACAACTTTTGTTGGATTGGGTTCATCTTGAAACACCCATACAGTCGACTGCTGTTTACGTTCCGGCTCATACGCATATATCCATGATTCGTCACCTGTTACAATCTTATATACGTCTTTTGAAGCACCACGATTGTATTTATTGAGCATTTGTTTGCACCAATTGACGCGAGCGTCTTTTTGAGTTTTTGTCAAATTGTGTGGGATCCAACGAGAACATACCTTTCTCACAGCTAAATGATCATGTAATATTTTATATATGTTGGTGGAACTAATGCCTCAATGTCATGGTTGCCTCAATCTCACAGTATGTCACATGACGATCTTGCAGTATTAGGTTTTGCACAGCATCAATGTTTTCTTGAACAACAACTGATTTTGGACGACCTTCGCAAATCTCGTCAGTGAGCGAATGGCGGCCACGATTAAATTCGTTATACCAGCGTTTCACAGTGGCAAAGGATGGGGCTTCATCGCCAAATGTGGAAGTAAGTTGATCGATGCACTCTTGTCTTGATAATCCACGTCGAAAATCGTAAAAAATCATCGCACGAAAATGTTCACGAGTTAATTCCATTTTATTGTTGTCGCGCAATCTCCAAGGCAACATAAACAACACAAATGAAGCTATTGACAAAACATTTGAAGTACGTTATGGTCAATAATGCCAGACGATTCCGTGCAAACGTCAAATCGCGCCTAACTTCAATCAGTGTTGCCAATGCTCAAAATATAAATAGCGACCCTCGTAACTTACATTTGAGCAATCATAAAAAATACTCATCAACACCTTGCCCATCCTGTCCCAGGAGGTTAACAAAAGTATCTTGAATTTTTAAATTTAGTAACTTGATTTTTTTTTATATACAGTTATGTGAGCAAGTACTTCCAAAGCATGAAGGAAAATACGCCCAGCTTATATGGTACGGAGGAATTACAGTTGGATATGTTGCAGAAGTTTCACACTGACCACCGGAGTAATGAGCCAAGAATGAAGAAGATGAAGGAAGTGGCCGCGGAACTGATCAAGGAGTCTGCCACCATAACATACACCGTGTCGGACAAAGTGAAAGAAAAGGAACTTCTTTGTCGAAAAGTCAAAAATCTTCTTCACGAGACAGAAGTGGATTATAATGTAATAAGAAGGCAAATAAACATCAGATACAAACAAAAACTGCTAGCAAAGAGAAAGCTTGAGGCTCGGAAACGTTCAAAGGTTAAGAGGTACTCATTTGATAGGCAGCAGGAAGTAAAGGATGGAAATTGCCAGAAAGATGACCATTCTTGCAAGATAAGGGGAAACGCATTAGACTGGAAGCATGATGTCGCTCAGATGGATGAGACATTTTTCATTGAATACAGTTATCTGAGCAAATACTTCCAAAGCATGAAGGAAAATGCGCCCAACTTATATGGTACGGAGGAATTACAATTGGATATGTTGTGGAAGTTTCACACTGACCACCGGAGTAATGAGCCAAGAATGAAGAAGATGAAGGAAGTGGCCGCGGAACTGATCAAGGAGTCTGGCACCATAACAGACACCGTGTCGGACAAAGTGAAAGAAAAGGAACTTCTTCGTCGAAAAGTCAAAAATCTTCTTCACGAGACAGAAGTGGATTATAATGTAATATGAAGGCAAATAAACATCAGATACAAACAAAAACTGCTAGCAAAGAAAAAGCTTGAGGCTTGGAAACGTTCAAAGGTTAAGAGGTACTCATTTGATAGGCAGCAAGAAGTAAAAGATGGAAATTGCCCGAAAGATGACCATTCTTGCAAGATAAGGGGAAACCCATGAGACCGGAAGCATGATTATGCAAAGATGAATGAGACATTTTCTGATGTGAAGAGGTACTCATTTGATAGGCAGCAGGAAGTAAAGGATGGAAAAATTTATCATTGCAATAACAATTAAATGAAATATACTATTTAATTATATTCATTATAACAAACAGCCCATTTTTAAAAATTACAATTTTGAATGTGCATTCCATACACAGTCCCAGGGGTAAAATTTTATAAATGTGCACATTGCTCTCAATGTTGATAAACTTAAAAATGATTACAAGTACTGACAGTTGGGAGTTCCCCTTTAACAGTCAGCAACATTTTGAAGATCTTGTGTCTTCTCTTTTAAGACATTTCATTTCACGTAAGTCTGTAACATCTAGTGAGCCTTGAGATCATCAGAACATTGGTAACTGATAAAGAAGAAAATCCAACTGTGAGTACTTTGAAAAATTTTTAAATGTGCAGTTCCAAGATTTACATTCTTTCCACAAAGATGGACATACCAGTAGCACACACAATTACCACTTTCCCAATTTAAAATAATTTATAACACTACAATTATTTATGAATAATACAAAACAATTATCATAGAGCACATATTCTCAGAGGCGGGGATATAAAGTCAAAGGTTTTTTTTTACCCTCCTCAAAAAAAACACAAAAAAAACTGTTTCAAATCATTTCAACTCCTAAGAGTTGACACAAACTAATTGTAAACACTTGTATAATGAATAGTGGGAAAAAAGGGGAGTTGTAGCAGGGGCGGATCCAGGATTCAGTTTGGGGAGTCTAAGGGGTGACCTTCCACGTAGGCACCCAAAAGTCAACCTCACTTCCACATAGTACACCCTGGACTGCATACCAAAGAGGCTCTGGCAAATGGTACTATGGCCAGTATAATTTTATGTGTGTTGTCCTGATTTTTGTCCTTATGTGTTCTGAGTGCCCGTTTAAAGCCTCAGTTTTTAACGGAAGTCAGAATATTTTAGGATTTTATTTATGCAATGCTAGAGTTGTTATTTGTAACGATAAGGGGTTGGACCCCGTATAGTGAAGGGGTTGGACCCCGTATAGTGTGACGGGTGCAAAGTGCCCTAGGTGCTGACGCACCTAAAATCAAAATCAAATTAAGTTTTGGGGGTGGCACTAATTTTCAAAAGTATACACGTAAATACTAATAAGGATTACAGTACTGCTTTAAATTCAAGGTTACCATGGTGAAGCAAGTCTTTTATACTTTAATATTTCTTTAAGTACCAATTCCAGTCATCTGTACATGCGGCCAAGTTATTAAGAACAAATATATTTAAAAATTACATTGTAAAAAAAAAAACATTATATTACAACTAGTGTATTCCTCGCGAACACAGAAACGCAGAAGTTACAGAAGTATTTTCATATTATAAAGAGTCTCTTTTACTTCATTTCTTAATTCTTAATGACATTCTTTGAGGGAATATTTGACCTGTGTCTTTGATTCTGTGCAATTCTTGTAATTTTTACATCAACATTCAGCAAGTGCTTTACTTTCCTGAAAGACTTTATCAAACTCTTGAGCACTGTTCTTTCTTATATCCAGGGGTGTAAGGGGTGCTCCTTCCACGTACTGCACCCAATAGTCAACCTCACTTCCACATAGTACACCCTGGACTGCATACTAAAGAGGCTCTGGCGAATGGCCCCATGGCCAGTATAATTTTGTTTGTGTTGTCCTGTGTTTTGTCCTTATGTGTGCTGAGTGCCCCTTTACAGCCTCAGCTTTTAACGAAAGTCAGAAGATTTTAATATTTTATGATTTTAGTTATGCAACGTTAGAGTTGTTATGTGTAACGATAAGGGGCTGGCCCCTGTATAATGTGACGGGTTCAAAATAGCCTTAGTGCTGATGCACCCGAATTTTTAAATTCAAATTTCTTATATCCAATAGAGAGTAGAAAACAAGCTGAACCAAGTTTGATGATTGTGTTAAATCGATTTGATTACACTGTACTTGGATTGACAAAGGAAGAGTAATGGGCAGGAACTTTGCTAATACTTTCAAACTGATCAGAAACTAGAAACTCGAAATTTGAAATCGACTGGGCTAAAGAATGAGCTGTAGATGGTACCTGAGTGTTTCTTGCTTTGAAGCTTAGTTCATCAAGGACACAAAGCAAAGGAGGTAGTACTTCAAGGAAATGTAGTACCGCATCATGGCATTCTATCCAGCGGGTTTCACATAAAGTATTATTTTTGTAATTTTAGTGCCGGGAAACATTTCTTCTATCGTTTTTTTTTAACAAATGAGTTCTTCCTGAAAATTTCCGTAGCAACTTAGCGATACTTGAAATAGCTCCCACAGCATTTCATAGATTTGGAACGCTGCAAGCCTTGGTCAGAATTAAATTAAGTCTATGATTGGCACAATGTGTATACAATGCTTTTGGTTGTACTTGAAGAATACGAGCCTGAACACCCTTGTAGATTACGCTCATATAGGAAGCTCTGTCATAACCTTGACCTCTGAGAAAAGCAATGTCTAAATTCAAATCTTTCAGCTTCTCTATAATTGTCTGCGCTAGTCCTTCCCCACTCAGATCTGTAACCTCGATAAAACCAAGGAAATCTTCCTCAACTCTGCATTCACCTATATTAAAGTAGCGAACACAAAAAGTCAGGTGTTCTTTAGTGCTATTGTCTGTGGTTTCATCAGCAAGAACACTTAAGTATTTATACTTCCTCACTTGTTCTACTATTTTGTTCAAACTGAATGTTCCACAGCATTCAATTAATTATGAAAGTAGCATTGTTGGGAGCATTTTTCAAATGCTTTTCTAAAAATATATCACCAGCATCCATTCTAAATTTCAACAATGCTCTGAATGTGCCTTCTTGAACAGTTTTTGTGTTAACTTCAAGCTGTTCGTCACCATCTACATAAATTGATCCGTCATCTCTCCATGTCCTCTAAGGGGAACATTTTGAGTACCATAAAATATTATTGTTTTAACAATAGGAATAAGTTTATCACGATTTTCTTCTATTTTCCTTTTTAAACTGGAATCCAGAGCTACATCAACACTTTCACTTTTCCCTTCCATAAGGAAACAAAGACTAGGACAATACGTTTCTTTTATGGTATTCTCTTTGCTCATGTGCCCAAAACTCTTCCCTTGCTTTCTTGCAAAAACACAGTGGCTCTGTAACAAGTTTTCATAACTTAACGGAATTAACCCTACCTTCTTCTTTCCCAAAAATAACACAAATGCGACATACACAGCCTTTACGTTTTTCACTATAGCTAAGCCACGCGACGAAAATTCGTTAAGCCATTTGTGCTGGAAAGCTCTATTTTTCCCTGTTTGAAAGACATAGGGGAAAGTATAATCCATAGGAGAAATCCAAGGACATTGCAGAATATTGTACTTTATCTCCTTCTTTATTAGAGTACTTCCAAGAAATGGTCCAATATCATTAGAATATCCACACTAACCTAAACTACTTTGTTCCTCTTTTTCTTCACTTGAAGTACTGCTACAACCATTCTCTTAATTGTTTTCACTCACTGTAGCTACACTTGCACAAATTGAACTTTGACTTATTTAGACAGGCTATATTTGTGTTATTTTCTTCACTGGAACTACTTTTTACTTCCTGCTTTTCATCTAACATTTCTGTGTCTTCTTCCGAATTGGGTTTTACTTTCTTAAAGAAATGTGAGAATGCAATGCATAGAACTTTTTGAAATATTCACCTGTTGTGAAGGACGCCAAGTGGATTTCTTAGGACTCACCATAACACTGTCACGCACAATAGCAATGTTCTCAACAGACCGGCTAGATCGAGAGCGCGGTGTTTTAATGTCTGCTGTCAAACCTGTTGCCTCAAAATTTCTGATCAACTTGCGAACTGTACTCTTATTAGGTGCACTTTCACGTCCAAGTATTGCACGAAGCTTCCTAACAGTCTCTGCATAACACTCGAGGGGTGTAAGGGGTGACTTTCCACGTATTACACCCAAATGTCAACCTCACTTCCACGTTAGTACACCCTGGACTGCAGACTAACGAGGCTCTGGCGACTGGCCCAATGGTCAGTATAATTTTGTTTGTATTGTCCCGTTGTCCTTATGTGTGCTGAGTGCCCGTTTACAGCCTAAGCTTTTAACAGAAGTCTGAACATTTGAAGATTTTTAATTATGCAACGTTAGAGTTGTTCTTTGTAATGATAAGGGGCTGGCCCCCGTATAATGTGACGGGAGCAAAATAGCGTAAGTGCTGACGCTCCCACAATTTTAAAATCAAATTCAAAATTCACAACACTCGCCATTCTTGTAATGAGTTTTCACTATCAAAACTAGTTGTTCCGTTGTGTAGCGCTCCATGCAGATTAAGCCAACAATCACTGATAAAGTAACTTGTAAGAACAGTGCTGCCAACCCACACACAAGACATGTTGCATTAATCAAACTTGGCATTCTTAAATCGGAACATTTACTCGTTATACTGATGTAAAAATATTTGCCATTTCGTAATTATATAATGTTATTTTTCAAGTATTAAATGTCCTTCTTATTGGGACACCCTATACTTACATCCTACCCAGTTTGGCAGAACCTCGTTTCCCCGTAAAGAGATGCAGATACTTCTTTCTCGTAGCAATCAATTTTAGTGTCATTTCATTTGACCCTAAAAAAAAAAAAATTTGTATTGTTTACTTTCCCGGCATGAGTGCAAGTTAATACAACTACTGTAATAAAAACTATCCAACACAAGAATTAAAAAGGTAATTCACATCTGTATGACAACAATTAGGGCATAATTTAGTATGAACTACACATACACAACTTGTATGATCAAGAACTATGATAGTTTGTATTTTATCCTGGTACGTAAGTAATATCCTCTCAACAAGGGTTCATGCTACAGATACGGCCTAGAAGAAAGGGGTGAGTTACGTGGGTCAAAATCCTTTGTTGGGTCCTTTGGGGAATTTAGGAAAAATCTTTTTGCTTGTTTCCATAAGAGTCCCATCAATGACAGTTTGTCTGTACTGCTTGATAATTCGATTTACGGTAGCTACACCAACAGAGAATTTTGCAGCTATCTCCCTTTGCGTCATAGACGTATTTTGCGATAAAGTCACAATCGCAGAACGTTTCCTAGGTGTCGTATCCATTGGCAGAATTTCACTGACACCTCCGCCACAATTAGCCTACTGATTATATGGAATAAAATACACTTATGAATGCATAGATATGTACACAAACGCAATCAACGCACAAGATGCCTGACCGTGTCAACAATGCTCAAGTTAATGCACAGAAAACGTGGGAGATAAAAATAGCCACCGCATGTACATTGCTGCCACCTATTGGGCAAGTGCTGACAATTCAGACAAAAAAGGAGCTTGTTCAGATTAATTCGCACGGGACTGTAGTAGTGCACCAATATGTTTTTTAAACGATGGAAAAAAAAGGACAAGCAAGCAATGTAAAATTTTCTTCACTTCTTTGCAGCGGCGGCTCGTGACTTTTCAAAGATGCGTGCTACTGATGCTTTTTTCATGTACTTATAATAATGACTCCTACCCCCCCCCCCCCTTTCCCCACACACACACAATCTGTGGCTGCGAACGTTAAGTGGTCGACTTTCGATCTCGCCATCAAAGTTCCGGGTTGGAGTCTCGGCCCGGGTATGGGTATTCTTTGTGAATGCCCCTTCATTAATTTCATCATATCATCTCATCCTAATCATCACGATTAAACAAAATAGATAGAAAAGCGTCGCTAAATAGTACACACATACGAAGTGCAGAATTGACAGTGAAAAATGTTTTGTTTTACTCATCAACAAAGAAAATAAAATAAGAAAGCTTCCATGCATTTACTCACTTATCGCCTGAAGGTTAATTCCATTCTTCTGTTCTTCCTTGAGCAAAATTTCTCTATCACTTCCGCGTTGAAGTCACTCATATTTGTCACCAGCCTCTTCTCAATTGATAGCATAGCAAGGGCAGTCAAGCGGTCCTGGGCCATTGTATTTCTTAGAAAAGTCTTGATTCTTTTCAAGGAAAAGAGGCATCGTTCAGGTTCGGCAGTTGTCATCGGCGTTGTGGCTACAATTCTTAGTAAAATGGTAATTTGGGAAAATGTATTTTCCAAATTATTCTTTAGAATACGTTAAAAAGAGGGATGGCTCCTTCTACAGAACGGAAGTCATCTCGTTCGTACAGCATGGAGAGTTCAGTATATAACTTCCTTTTGTTAAGGACTGGATAACTTCGGACTGCTATGTCCAGTTCGCGTTCTGGAAAGTCATTTGTGTATTCCGGGAATCTTGAAGAGTTAAGCAATTGCGCAGAATCCAAATGATTTGAGAATTGAAATCTGTGTGAAGCTTCGGTGGTGATGGGATCGCACACTTCTTTTGCATGTGGTGTCAGATCTGATTCACTATGCCGTCGCATATTTGCTTGGCTGGTTTCCGATTCTCTAGGTAGGGAGTCTACATTATCTCGTACCTTTTGGATGGCGCTATTGAAAGCAGCAGTGACTTTTTTACTTTTACTGTGTCGGTCTGTCTTGCTTGCAATTGGTTGTACAGTATATCGACATGCGGCATAATTCTGTGAAAGAACGAAAGCCAGAATACAAATTCGCGATCCTCCAGACTGTGACGCAGGCCTCGTGCTTCTTGAATGGTTGTGCATGACGCTGAATTTTCCAAGTCATGCAAACAGTTTGTAAGTTCTTCTTGATATTCGTACACAACATTTACCGTAGTACGCGACTTAAAATTCCACCGTGTTCTTGAGCCAGAAGGAATGCGACGTGCAACCTCAGTTTCCAATGACTAGAGTCGCTGAGGTGAGCGTGAAAAGAACGTTGGAAATGCTGAGAAGCTGCAAAAAAACACCCTAGTTGATTGATTTTGGGAAGCAGCTCACTCCATTATTAAATTCAATTGGTGCGCATAACAGTGAACGTAATGAGCAAGTGGAAAGTGTTCTTTGATGCGAGATTGAACTCCATTTTTCTCTCCTCTCATCACCGAAGCTCCATCAAATGTTTGGGCAATTATTTTACCCGGTTGCTCACCAAATAAACTGTTCATTTCTTTCATGATGCAACGGGAAATTGTCTCTGCGTCCTGTCCGTCTGGATTAAGGAAGCTCCAGAATATTTTGTGTACAACCCCCTTAAGTTTGTACCTGTATACGAGAACCAACTGCAACTGATCGGAGACATCTGTGTTTTCATCACACATCAATGCCACAAATGTTGCTTCTGACATTTCTTTTACAATCTTCTCCTGGCACACCTCAAGCATACAGTCTAATAATTTATTTTGAATGGTTTTCGAGGTGCCTTTAAATACAGTGCTGTTGTCAAGATGTTCTTCAACAGCATTGTCTAAACTGCTGACAAAATCAACGAGCCCCAAAAATACCCCATGGTTTGCGGAGGAATCTGTTTCATCGTGGCCACGCAGGGCCAACTTAAAAGCTCCACAAAAATTGATGCAGTCTATGATTTTTGACAAGACGTAGCGATTTTTTTCAACTTGTTCATTATGCTTTTGAAGCGATTCTAGATAAGCGCTGCTTAACTGCATTGCTATGTTGACAGTTCCGAGAGAGACAAAATTTAACTCATTATTCATGTGCTTTTTGCTTTCACTATGCTTTCTCATATATTCACTTAGATGTCCTAGATCTTTTACCCCTCCTTTAGACCACGAATCATTACTTCCAAAAAGTATGCAAGGAAAACAGAATAATGCATTTCGAATTTGACACCCACAAAGCCATGGTACAGTTGTACAGTTTTCTATTAAATCGCCTTTTATACGTAGCATTCTTACCTCCCTTTGCATTCATTTTGCGGTAGATCCAAATCTGGCAACGGCCGTCCTAGCGCTTTTATTTCCAACTTTTCTTCAAGTGTTCTTGAAGAGAAAGGTCGCTGCAACAAAGAATCCACGGAATTCATGGTACACTAACACACACTCACTTTCACTTCTAACAAAAACAAAAAGCTAATCCTTCACAACAATGACAACCACTTCACGTGCCACGCGATTTTAACACAATGAACCGAACGGAAAATTTTCGGGTCTGGAAGCCGGGGAAAAAAACGGGACTCTGTAAGTTTGTTTCTGCACGATTGAAGTGCTACATAAAGATAAGGAAATATATTTCTAGCATTTAAAAACAGGTAATTTAGATAAAATATAAAATTTCCTAAACATAAATTACATAGCAGAATCCACTTTCGGAAGGAAGAAAGGCGCGGACTATAGTTTCAGAGTTGCAATCTTTACAACTTATCACCGAAATAGATAAAAGGCTAAGGGGTAGTGACAATTCGCGTTCCAACTTTTTGCAGCTGCTGCTAATGTATACGACATGTTACAAACATTACATAAATCTACACTGATAACGTACAGAACGTTTGAAAATGACATTAATAAACGTTGTTCTGACAGAGGCAATAGGTTGTCGTAGACTTTCTTCTTATCCTGAGATGGCACACTTACCGTGCTGAGTTTTACTGTAGCACGCTAGCAGACGATTTTATTCGGGCTGAGACCCTATCCCCCGTACGAATCGAGGAGTGGGGGTGTACAGTATTCATGCGCGGAGTGATGAAAACGGGGCGAAAACGTGCTGTTGAGATTCTAGCAGGGTACGGTATTCCTTATAGCCCCAACAGCATGAGGGAAATACGTGGCGCCGCTGTTAAATGTTCAGGCTCTTAATATGAGAAGTTTCATTTCACTTTAGGGCTTCATTAAACTTCTTGCATCTGTGAGATTTGTTTTTTTCTTCTTTTCATCTTAACAAATTTAGCAACGTGCTGTAGCACGTATTAAGCAGCCGCCACTGCTTCTTTGTAAACTTCAATTTGATCTACTGAGTATTACTGGTAGCTACATTAAAAATTGTATATTAATTACTTTATGCATGGGCATGTTTTGAACTATTTCCATGTAAAAATCTGCTACAGTAAGTGGCCATCATCATTAGCCTTCCTGTTGATATTCAACATCAGAATGTGTACCCTTGTAAAGTTTATTTTCCTATGTAGCCTTGGTTTGTAAGTAACAAATATTGTGATTCTGAGGCTGGCACTGTGCAAAATACTTCATAATGGTACTGAGAGTCTGCATCAGAGTTGCCATGTGTATTGTTTGTTTCTTTTCAACATGATAATTTAATTTCCAATATACAAATTCACCCACAAATAAAATTCAAAATAACTAATATTACAGAACTTGCCCTTGTTATTTCATCACGCTTTACTTCATTGGGCCAAACAATGTACATGTTAATCACTTCACCAAGAATGTCATGGGCTGTACCTTTTGCAAATCCAAATTGGTCATGTCAAATGTTATGTAAATTACATACATGTTTAACTACATGAATACTCTAATGGTTTAGTCTGGGAATTTTGGTTTTGGACCTTACACACCCTTTTGGAATCAAGAAGTGAGCAATAATAAGAATTTTGTAATATTTCCCATGTTCCAGATCAGTATTTTTTATAATGTAATGTATATACTGTAAATAGTGTAGCTTTAGAACCAAAGTGATCATAAACCAACCAGGCATTTGTAAAGACAAAGGAGAGAGTTGTCTGAATTTCTGATATGCTGTATACAATTTTAAATTATTTAGTGGATTAGTTGAACCTTCTTCAACAGCCTATATTGGGAGATTTAAGAATAACGTAAATATATATTTTAAGAAGTTAATAAAGTGTTTACTTTACATCTGGATATACAGTCCTTCCTTATTATTAGAAAGTAAACCTTTTTTGCATTATGTCTTAAACGTTTTATTAGTTTAAAACATGTTTTTTTTCTTGATTAGAACACTGTTTGAAACAAAAATTTGTTTCTTTTTAAAAAATATGCCAGCCTTGTTCTTCATAGATAGTTAAGAAATGATACACTATGTGCTTTCAATTCAATTTTCTTTGAAGGTGATAAAATAAAAACCCTATCAGAGCTAAAAATAATTTTCTTTTACCAGACATTTATTATTTTGGTGGGGGGGGGCAGGGTAATCCCTTGCAACCTCCCCTTTTCATTTACACACTGATTCAAATTGATAGCATATAAATTTTCACCAATTGATTTGATTTGATTTGAATTTAAAATTTTGGGAGCGTCAGCACTTAGACTATTTTCCTCCCGTCACGTTACACGGGGACCAGCCCCTTACAAAGAACAACTCTAACGTTGCATAATTAAAAATCTTAAAATGTTCTGACTTCTGTTAAAAGCTGAGGCTGTAAACGGGCACTCAGCACACATAAGGACAACAGGACAATACAAACAAAATTATACTGGCCAAGGGGCCAGTCGCCAGAGCCTCGTTAGTCTTCAGTCCAGGGTGCACTAATGTGGAAGTAAGGTTGACATTTGGGTGTACTACGTGGAAGGTCACCCCTTACACCCCTTCACCAATTGAATTATTTTATATAAATGTGTAGACAATTTGGGTGTGCATCATGATCATGACCAGTGAAGGTATTACATATTTATGTATGAAGCTGAAATCAGTTATATTTTGTTTTAACTTTGTGCATCGTGGCATGTAGATTTGAAAAATTGTACGCATATTAGGTTTTGGCTCATATACATATTTTAGTTATTTTCACATATTATTCCATATTTGAAAACATATTATGAATATTTGCGGAATTTTATGTTCTCCAATTACGAGTTTTCTGTCATCCGAATGTATTTTTTATTTTACACGTCCCAACTACAGTAAAACCTGTCTATCCCAGAACATGATGGTTCCGAGCAAAATTTTCCGTCTTAACAGTTTTCCTTCTTATACAGGGTTGATTTTAAATACAGTATAGAGCGCTGCAGGAAAAATTGGAAAGACAGATTTACATTACTTATAATGTAGAGTACTAATGCATGTACGTACATGTATAAAAATGCGATACAGTCGCAATAAGCATAGCTGAGATTACAATTATGTAACTATACAACATGTTGGTACACTTTTTACAGTATTGTAAGAATGTACAGTATGTACCTATGTATCTTTTCGAATCCGGGACTCCTAGCGTCGTAGCACGATGTGCATAGAGGGAAGAGAAAGATTGAAAGATGGAATAAGAAAGGTGAAGGAAGATTGAGAGAAAAAAGAATGAAACAAAGATAGATAACAAGAAAAATAGAAAGATGATGAAAGAACATAGGATTTGAATTTGAATTTAAAATTTTGGGTGCGTCAGCACTTTGGCTATTTTGCACCCGTCACATTATACGGGGTCCAGCCCCTTACCATTACAAATACACTGTAAAAAAATCCAGTAATTTTACGGTGACCTCACCGGCAGCTGGGGCGCCAGTGGCGTCACCATAAAATAATGGTGAAATAGCCGTAAATATGAAGTGTTTTTCACCGTATTACTACAAAAATTTCACCATTTACCTACAGTGAAAATACTGTATAAATGAACATATTTTCACCGTATTACCACAAGATTTTCACCGTTGTGTCTGTGGTGAAGTCACCGTAAATGAACAGTTTTTTTACCCATATTACCACAGGATTGTAGCTGTTGCAATAGTGAAATCAACGTAAAATCAAACATTTTACCCTGTATTAACACACAATTTTCAAAGTTTAAACTGTAATGAAGCAGGGGCTTGTGGTACCATATGGTGTTAATATGATTAAATTTCACACGAAAATCTAATAATAATATTTAAAAGCTCCATTGTGATATTACATTACATATGTAAGTTCTAACCTGCAATACGAAGTAGGCTGTTTGTAGCATTAAGCACCCTTACAATTGTGGATTCCTATTGAATTATAGGTACAGGCCAATTTAAATATGCTCATTGTATATATTAATGGAAGTGAAGGATGCCATCGCCTTCCCAGGGCTCAAACAAACATCCCAACATTTCCACTTTCAGACCATAACTATTGAAATCAACCGCTAAAATATGTAAACATATTTAAATATTCCATCACTTCTGGAACTTCCATCAGGAAAATATGTAATTTATTAACGAGAAATTGTAGGTTTAGAACTAGTTTACATGGAAAATTTCAGTGGTCTGTCTGAGCCTTAAGAGGTGAATACGAGATCCTTTTTTTGATTGTAGGCAAAATAGCCTAAGTGCTGAAGCACCCAAAATTTTAAAATCAAATTCATATTCACCAATGAAGGACACTGTATAACCCCCATCTTCCCTACCCTCCAACACTGTTGCATAATCTAAGCCAGTTTTTTTTTTTATCTTGAGCTAAACAACCCGTAATCATTAACACACATGGTTTTACCGAAAAAGGAATAGCAAAATATATGGCACATTGCAAAATGTAACCGATTCAAACTTTTTTTGGATGACTTCAGTCAGCCATTTCATGCTTAAGTTGAATTAACTGTAGAATACAGTTTACAATTAATCCAGACACCATGAGCTGAGAAGGAAAAGTTTTTTTGCGGTATGTCGCCTGGCCAGAGTCCTGCATCAAATAAGTCCACGATGAGTAGGCTGTAAGCATTGACAAAGAGGCAAACGTGAACAGAGAATAGCATCATCACTTCTGGACGGAGAACCAGCACAATTGAAAACTAACCACAAAAACATTCTAAATGCAGTAGAATCATGGTGTCTGATTTTGGAAACACTTACCCTTTGATACTATATGCAGGAAGCAACAATACATGAAACATTCTGGGAGAACATCTGCAAAACCTATACAAGCACAGCTTATCATGGCTCTCTTTAGTGCATGCTACACCGCAAAATAAACAGTACTTGCATCATATTACTATAAGATTTTTGCCATGTCTGTAATGTGAAGTCACCATAAAAATGAAGTCTGACTGTATTAGTACAGGGGTGTAAGGGGTGACCTTCCACGTAGTACACCCAAATGTCAACCTCACTTCGACGTTAGTACACCCTGGACTGAAGACTAACGAGGCTCTGGCGACTGGCCCCATGGCCAGTATAATTTTGTTTGTGTTGTCCTGTGTTTTGTCCTTATGTGTGCTTTGTGCCCCTTTACAGCCTCAGCTTTTAACGGAATTCAGAACATTTTAATATCTTATGATTTTAGTTCTGCAACGTTAGAGTTGCGATTTGTAACGATAAGGGGCTGGACCCCGTATAATGTGACTGGTTCAAAATAGCCTTAGTGCTGACGCACCAAAAATTTTAAATTCAAATTCAAATGTATTAGTACAGGATTATTGCTCATGGCCCTATACAAATAATATTTCAACTATATAAGTATATCATAGTCTAAGCAACAGCAATATCACATTATCAATTGTTCAGTTATTTTTCCATGGTGGCAGATACTTAAGGAAAATCTTTTACCATACACCTAATCCTGTAAATATTGTACCTACGTAATGCATGCCACAACTGTATTAAACACCATAGGTTTATTTTCTTGACTGCTCACAATTCATTTTTCGGGCCTCTCCGATGGCGCAGTGGTAGCGTCCTTGCCTTGTAATCAAGGGGTTCCAGGTTCGATACCCGGTGGAGGCACAAAGGGGTTCGGATCTCACTTTAAACTGTAGGTCAGTTCCGATTAGCCTTACTGTGCATAAAGTGGACTTAAAACACAAACTCAACCAACAAACAATGAATTTTTCATACAAATTTTGGCTATTCGAAAAAATGAAAATAGAGAATAAGTGATGGAGTTGATGAAAAAAAGCTTCCAAATAAAATCCATCACAGTCCAGAACTTAAACCTAGGAATTTCCATGGCGAGATTAAAAGCTGACCACATAACTTTCTCTGCAACCACAGAGTCAGCTCATACAATTTAACTATGTTGGAAATGTGCACTCTTGTTGCCTGTGAAGTTCAGTTCTTGTGACTACATATATATGAGGAATAGTTGTAAAGTAAATTTCATATTGAATGCATAACAGGTAAATATTACACAATTTTATTATTCCTCAGTTAGTTTGTTAATGGAAGTTTACATACATTTTCACACAGGAACTATGCACTAAACTTTTATGAGTGAATCACTACATAAATATTTTACATTGTAGCCACTAATACATCATCATTACATTCTTTGAATTCCCAGAGGTAGAAACCGGGGACTGTTCAGAAATATTACAATGAAGATTACAACACTTAGTTACACACTTCTTTCTTGGCTTACAGCTTGTCTAGCGCGTGCAAGTAAGAAAAAATAAATTTGTACAGTAATGTAGAATAGGGCCAACCATGCAAATGTACAAGACACTTTCTGTTCGATACCTATATATAGTCCAATACAAACTGTGTATATTAAGATTGTTTAGCTTATTTGCATTTCGTGAATTATAAAACATGGGTCACCCAGATTCTGAGTAACAGAGTTCACACAATCTTCATGACATCACGCAAGATCATACATGAATGAGTAAGAGACATTTTGAAAACAAGTCAGTTGTTAACTTTGTAAGATTTTTTATCAAGATAAAGAAAATCCCTAACCTGGAACAAATTGAAACAGGCTGTACTTCTTCTTTGTAACACTATAGGCAAAAATAATCACAGCTATTTTTAAAGATAAAATAAGAATATGTTTTCAAAATGATCTGATGGTAAGCAACATGGTCAGATATGTTACATTAGTAAAGATAACCATTATTCCCTTCCTGCACATATTAAATTTATGTGTGTGACCTTAATTACAAAATGTGGAAATGCTGAGTATGCTACATCAATCTACATTATCTAACTCTAGAGAAAGTGACCGGAACATGTACTTTTACCTGGCAGTTTCAGAAACCCACAGTTCTTATTTAATTCATGCAGAAAGCACACAACTTGGCATCAGTTTGTCTGTTATAATTCATTAAAATTAAAAAATATCAACTTCAGAATGAATAAATGTAAGTTACTTGACCAAAAGTTAAGTAGAGTAGAATAACATGCACACAATTTTTGTGGAATAATAAACATTAGTCACAATTAATTAATTATATTGACAACAATTATTTACAACTTTATATTCATAGGGACAGTTTGCATTTATAGTGCAAATTTTATGGTCGCAAAGTTTAGGTGTATGACAAGTGTATGGCCAACTAGATAGTCCACTCGAAGTCAGCTAATGCATTTAGCAGTGTCAACAATTTTGCATGCGTAGTACTGCAATACTTCCTCCCTTTTGTGGACTTTGAACCCTTATCTGGGTTAATCATCAGCAAACATCTGGAAGACAAGAAAAAGCAGTCATCATATGTATGTATGTAAACCACTCTGTTATAAAGTGTTATTTCAAACAGAAGCAAGCATATTATGGTTGCAGACCTGCTCCCTGGGCTGAATATTTAATGAAAATAAGAAAAAGTATTCTTAACACAAAAATGTAATGTATGTTTGTTATGAAATGTTGGTTCCAACTGAGAGGACATGTACGAGGGTCACTATTTATATTTTGAGCCTTGGCAACACTGATTGAAGTTAGGCGCGATTTGACGTTTGCACGGAATCGTCTGGCATTATTAACCATAACGTACTTCAAATGTTTTGTCAATAGCTTAATTTATGATGTTTATGTTGCCTTGGAGATTGCGCGACAACAATAAAATGGAATTAACTCGTGAACATTTTCGTGCGATGATTTTTTACGATTTTCGACGTGGATTAACAAGACAAGAGTGCATCGATCAACTTACTTCCACATTTGGCGATGAAGCCCCATCCTTTGCCACTGTGAAACGCTGGTATAACGAATTTAATCGTGGCCGCCATTCGCTCACCGACGAGATTTGCGAAGGTCGTCCAAAATCAGTTGTTGTTCAAGAAAACATTGATGCTGTGCAAAACCTAATACTGCAAGATCGTCATGTGACATACTGTGAGATTGAGGCAACCATGCCATTGAGGCATTAGTTCCACCAACATATATAAAATATTACATGATCATTTAGCTGTGAGAAAGGTATGTTCTCGTTGGATCCCACACAATTTGACAAAAACTCAAAAAGACGCTCGCGTCAATTGGTGCAAACAAATGCTCAATAAATACAATCGTGGTGCTTCAAAAGACGTATATGAGATTGTAATAGGTGACGAATCATGGATATATGCATATGAGGCGGAACGTAAACAGCAGTCGACTGTATGGGTGTTTCAAGATGAACCCAATCCAACAAAAGTTGTTCGCGCTCGAAGCACATCGAAACAAATGGTCGCCTGTTTTTTCGGGAAAACTGGTCATGTGGCAACTGTGCCTTTAGAGGAACGTAGAACGGTCAACTCTGAATGGCACACAACAATTTGTTTGCCAGAGGTCTTCGGTCAAATACGGAAAACAAACAAACGCCGTCGGATCATTCTTCATCAAGACAATGCCAGCTGTCACACATCTCGTCTAACAACCGACTTTATGAACAGTCAAAAAATCGAATTGATGGGTCATCCGCCGTACAGTCCTGATTTGGCACCCAATGACTTCTTCTTGTTCCCGAATGTCAAGAATAAATTGCGTGGACAACGATTTTCGTCGGCGGAAGACGCCGTTGATGCGTTCAAAAACCATATTTTGGAGGTGTCTCAAGAAGATTGGAAAAACTGCTTTGACAAATGGTTCGACCGAATAAAAAAGTGTATTGACCATAAAGGAGAATACTTCGAAAAACAATAAAGCAGTTTTCAATGCCAAATTCCTGTTTTCTCATTGTTAGGCTCAAAATATAAATAGTGACCCTCGTACGTCATAAAGTGTCATGTAAGGGCTTATGTCAGTTGCAACCTTGCAACATGTAAGACGAGGAAGTGCTAGTTGGCAAACACTTCTTTATTACTAAATGCATAAACTAAACTACTGGTAAATGGTCATCTCTCGTAGTTTCTTCCAATTGTTACCGATATTCTGAGTAGAGTATCATTTCTGCAGTAAAGATTAATTAATTAATTAAAAATATCCTCACAATAACTCCCTTCCAGAATTTGGAAGTATTATGGATCATTGGATTTAAGGGCCACAATTCACTCATCTTAGTGTGAAAACTTCTTTGCACCGAGGAAGTCAAAATCAAGTAAAATCATGAAATGGTGCTATTTTACAGTGTTCATTATGAAACATTAATTTAAGTTATGTTTCAATTCAGCAATCATTTATTTCTAGCGATTTGACAAATTGATTAGTCAATGCAGAAAACAAAGTTAACAATTGAAGGGGCAGGGGGAAAAACGATGAATGTTCATAAGATACGATTTGCCAGGAAATGAAAAACAAGTATTTATATTCATAAATACGCCATTATATGCCAAAATAATTATTTTTAAGTATCTTTTTACTCCCACAGATGTAGTTAACCATAGGAAAATGTTGCTGGAGAATCAGAGGAAACCAAAAAAGAGTAAGAAGCAAAATTATGCCGAAAAATGTGGTTTTAATTCTACATTGCAGGTGTGCACTAATGAACAAAGACAAAATGAGAGTAACACTACAACATTAAAAAGAGTGATGTTTGTTATTTATTAAACTATCATCAAAATGAAAAAAGTTGGATCAGTCTTGGGGGTAACTCAAACTATTCCTGATCATCAACTAAGTAGTCCACAGAGAGATCCTCATCATTTTCTATCGTAGCGTTGGTGGTTAGCATGGTCTCATAAAACTGTTGAGCCTCTGGGTTGGTGAAAAATCGCTTCAAATCCTGGTGATCCATGTACTTGGGCAAAGGAATGGGCAGCGGTCCATCGTACAGATTTCTCAAAATGGTTCTAGGTGAAGTAGATGTCCCTTTGTTCTTTCCTCGCTTCGGTGGTCACCACATGACATCAGCGCGCAAGTAAGTGCCAAGATAGGTATTGCGGTAGAAAATTTTGGTAGGGTTTTCAGCTCGTATCTCCAAACAACGCACTGGCCTGGTAGGAAATGGACATTTTGGCAGGAAAATTGGCTTCAAGAACTCAGTCCACGTCTTGAAGAGCTCCTTCGTACTGTTTACCACAGGAAATGGCTTTGGTTTGTGTCTGCTGCTCCTTATTACATCTCTTCATTCGTCCGGCAACTCAACATGGGACTGTTGATTTATGTAGCTCATGTTTTTATCGCACTCTAAGTAGGAGTGGCCCCTGATTGGAAAAAACATGTTGATGGCATCGAAACGACGTTTTTCTGTCACGAGATGGTGGAGGTATCGAATGACAGTATAGTTCTTGTTCTGGCCGGCACAAGAATCACAAAAGATGACCACGCGACGAACTTTTTCCGGCAAAAAGTTGTGCACAAAACTGTCGACCATAGAGCACACATCCTCTGGTCCTTTATGAGCAACGGTCTAGTCGTACATGAAGAAAACTGAATCACCAGAGGAAAGCATGTGAATATTGAAGCTGTAGAAGCTCAACTGACGTTTATAATACACATCATTGGTGCTAATGTTGGGGGCCGGTAAATTTTTCTAAACATCCATGGTAACTGCAGCTATGGTGTCATCCTTTCTACTCTTCTTTTTGTATAACTTCTTGAGGGAATAAAACTTCTGAGCTTTCAGTAAATGAAGTTTGTGTTCTGTTTCCAGTCTTGAGAATTCTGTTTCTCTTTTTGATTTTTCAGTGTCATTGATGCCAGCTTCAACCACAGCTTTTTGCGACTTGTACATACGAGTCACTTCCTCTGTTGAGATGTGAACGTGACGTCAATGCGAACAGATTATGATGTATTTCGAAACACATATACAAGTTCCAACCACAACTGTACCAATATAATTAAAGTTGTCTGTGACATCTTGCATATAATTTGAAATAACAAACATTTAAAAATCTTAATATCTCAACAAATATTAATCAAACATTCATGTTTGTCACAAATAGTACACAATAGAACTGACCACAACACTGCACGATTCAACACACTCACTACGAACGACTGGGATAACCTTCCCGTAGCGCTAACCCGTTTCAGTGAGGGACACATTATTTAACAGAAAACACTCATCGTTCTTCCCCCGACGCTCAGACTTTCATCGTTTTTCCCCCTTGCCCCGTATGTTTGAATGCATTTTTCAGGCACTTCTCACCGTTTACAGCCTCAGCTTTTAACAGAAGTCAGAACATTTTAAGATTTTTAGTGATACAACGTTAGAGTTGTTATTTGTAATGATAAGGGGCTGGCCCCCATATAATGTGACGGGAGCAAAATAGCCTCAGTGCTGACGCTCCCAAAATTTTAAATTCAAATATCAAATATCACCGTTTTCCCAACCAAGGTCGTTCACATTCTTATAGTACAGCTTCTGAGCTATCAGATGGCGCTGTGATCTCAAAATGGGCGAAAAATCGACATTCATCGTTTTCCCCCCTGGGCCTTCAATTGCCTAAGCATGAAAACATTATTTTCATAGAAATTTTCAGAGAAAAATGCAGGACTCGAACCTGGGTCCCTGGCATATCATGCCATTGCTCTACCACTGAACTACCGAGCCAGCCTGGCCTCACCTGATTTTTCGCTATCACTGCTTTACCTGTGTGGAATCGTTTCTGTTTACAGTGGTAGAGCAATGGCACGGTACGCCAGAGACCCAGGTTTGTGTGAAAATGTCTACATAGTACATCTCCTGTGTGTGCATAATCTTCAATATTTTCACGTGTCTCATAAAATCAATTCTTGTCCACTGTTATCCAAGTTCAAACACATTCTGCATTCTAAGCCTGTAGAAGCTGAATCTGAATGGCGAGAAGGCAATCAAGTTCAAGCATTTTTAACAAAGCAATATAGGGTGAATGGAGGTAGGGCCACACAATATCTATATTGGTCATGATGGAGATGAGTGAACAACAATCCATCACCCCCCTCCATGTAGGACTGCCTTGACGGGGCGAGGGGGCTTAGTAGGGAGGTCAATTTCATCTCATCATTTCACCCATTCTTCATATCCATATCTCACGTTTTTCACCATTCCATCACGTCATTCATCTCCATATCTTTGACCTCCCTCTAAGAAACTAAGGTAGGGAGGTCATTTTCATCTCATCATTTCACTCATTCTTCACATCCATATCTCACGTTTTCACCATTCCATCACGTCATTCATCTCCATATCTTTGACCTCCCTATAAATAAGGGTCCTGCTAGAGGAGACAACCTCGATAAAAAAAACCTATCCCAAGGTGTGAGTTGCACGTGCCGATGGGACAGTGTTGGCTGGAGGGGTAGGTGCAGTCGCGAACGTGGCCTCGGGGATTTCGGTTTGGTCCTCGAGTAGCCTCCATTTTTGGGGGTAGGCCTTCCTCGGCATAGAGGGCATGTCGAGGCGACAATTTATAGACCCTCCTATATAAATTTATTTTGTATATGGGTACAAAAAACAACTCAAACGGGGGGAAACCCCCAAAACGAGCGCGGCCTTCGAGCCCGCTCCAAGTAGTGGAAAAGACAAGTAACGTGCCACGTTACCTTGTTATCAGTATTGATGAGAAGACCGATAGTAAGGATGTTTCTGCAACAACAAAGAAACACGGAGTTGCTACATTGAAGGACTTGTCACCATTCCTTATCAAGAAACAGCTAGACTACGCCGCTGGTTCCGATGTTCCAGAAATAAAGAAGCTGAGAAACGGGAGTCTACTTATCCAGACCAGCACAGATCGCCAGACCAACAACCTTTTGAAGTTACGATCTTTGGGCCACTTCACTGTTAATGTTGAACCCCATCGTCAACTTAACAGTAGTAAAGGTGTGATTCACCACTGGGATCTGCTAAATGCTGAGGAGGAAGAGATCCTTGAAGCACTCTCAGACCAACATGTCACCGCAGTGCAGCGAATCAAGACGCGAAAATCCGGAGAACTTGTGCCAACTGCTTCGATTATACTAACATTCCAAACGACCACTCTCCCAGATATTGTACGGGCTGGATATTTGAGACTTAAAGTCCGGCCATACATCCCTAACCCGATGCGATGTTTCAAATGCCAGCACTTTGGGCACACTCAGCCTTCCTGCAAGGCCACTACCGCCCTTTGTGGTAAGTGTAGTAAGCCTGATCATGGGACCGAACCTTGTTCTTCAGGTCCCAAATGCATTAACTGCCAAGGCGAGCACCCAGTCTGGCATCGTGACTGCCCCTCTTTCCAACAAGAGAAGAAAATCAGAGAGTTGGTCGTCACAGAGAAGATCTCTGCTGGCGAAGCAAAACAACGTCTCCGTGAAAGCATACGCACCACTTTACCTGTGCCATTCGCTACAGTTGCTGCAGCTGCTCTTACCCGTCGCAGTGTAGGTGTACAAACCAGCGACGTGTCAACCCAAACAACAACGCTTCCCGTAGTAGCTCGTCCTGCTTCGAGGAAACCAGCAACCACACCTCGCTCCACAGAGAAAAAGTTCAAGCAGGTGCATTCCAAAGAATACTTTCTGAAGTCCAGTAGCTCTCCAGTCAGGGTGACAGCCACCACCCTGAAACTTAAGGCGCAGCTGAAAGCTGCCCGGCGGGCGCTCAAAGCACCCGCCCCCACTCCCCCTTCTTCATCCCCTTCGCCCTCTGTGTCCTTACCCGAGGACATGATACAGGACGAAGCCGCGGGTGAAGAATTTATCAAGGTGACAGGGCCTAGAAACAGAGTACGCCTCAAAAGGTAACTATAATACCTCCCGCTATGGCTTATTGTCTCCAATGGAACCTTAACGGTTTCCGTATGCATCTCGAGGAACTGCAAATCTTAATATCTGAATTTGACCCTGCCATCATATGTCTCCAAGAGACACATTTTCGCCCAAATGAATCAGTGATTCTCAACAGATACACGCTTTACCGCACCGACAAGCTTCCTGAGGGTCGTCGTGCACACGGTGGTGTTGCAATCGGTGTTCGAGATAACATCCACTCAACGCCAATCTTCCTCACCACCCCCCTCCAAGCTGTCGCCGTGCGGGTCCATCTACCACAGCCAATATCTGTGTGTTGTGTCTACATCACAAGGGAGGAGCGATTCTCTCTTGAGGACCTCCTTGCTATATTCGAACAACTTCCGTCTCCTGTAGTTCTTTTGGGCGATTTTAATTCCTACCATTGTTTGTGGGGCTCCGTTCGTACAGAACCCCGGGGTCAAATTGTAGATCAATTCCGTGAGGCATCAGATTTAACGTTGCTGAATGATGGGACTCCCACATATTTCAGTCCTTCCTCTGGCACATATTCTGCGTTGGACTTGTCCTTTTGCAGTCCCAGCCTTGCTCCTACCACATCTTGGAGCGTTCATCCTGATCTCTGTGGGAGTGATCACTTCCCTCTCACTCTTACCTTCGAACATCTTCAGCAATCACGTGAACAACACCCTCACTGGAATCTCAATCGCGCCGACTGGGAAGCCTTCGAGCGTGCAGTGGACCTTGAAGTCGATCTGGCGTGGACTTTACCACTAATCGACGCCTTAGATGTCTTTGTGTCAGGAGTGCATGATGCTGCACGCACCTCCATTCCACATCCCAGTGGACCTGCGAGGCGACGCCCAGTCCCCTGGTGGACTGCGGAGATCGGTGCAGCCATCAAGGACCGCAATCATGCTCTCGATCGATTTAATAAAAACCACACTGCCGCAAACCTCGAGCAGTTCCGCATTAAACGTGCCCGTGCCCGTCAGCTCATTCGAGCCAGTAAGAAGGCGTGCTGGGTCCAATACGTGTCTTCTCTGACGAGGCAGGCTTCGTCGAAAGCCGTTTGGACCAAAGTACGTCGCATCCAGGGGGGTGCATCTACTCCTCTGAGCGCTCTGGAGCACGATGGGACGTTGTACACAGATTCCGGAGACATAGCTAATATCTTGGCCACGCAGTTTTCTGGTGCGTCTAGCTCTGTAAATTATGAACCACGTTTCCGCCGTGAGAAGGAACGTCAGGAACGACGCCCTCTCGTTTTTCGAAGTCATAACACCGAGCCATACAACTCTCCATTCACTGAACGGGAGTTCGATCAGGCACTTCGAGATTCTAAGAACACAGCTCCTGGAGTGCACAAGATCCACTATGAGATGCTTCGTCATCTGCCCATTGGAGCAAGAAATTTCCTTTTGGCGGTATTCAACAGGCTTTGGTTGGAGGACTCTTTCCCCACTTCCTGGAAACAAGCTATTATTGTTCCCATCCTGAAACCAGGTAAACAATGCACCGCGGCCTCGAGTTACAGGCCTATTGCCTTAACTAGCTGTGTGTGCAAGTTGATGGAACGCATGATCAACAAGCGTCTTACCTGGTTTTTGGAGGAAAACTGCTTGATAAGTAATTTTCAATGTGGTTTTCGCTCCAACCGTTCCACACTGGACCATCTGGTTCAGCTGGAAACACACATTCAGGATGCATTCTTCATCAAGGAACATTTAGTTGCAGTTTTCTTTGACCTCCAAAAAGCATATGACACAACGTGGCGTTTTGGCATCCTAAAGCAGCTCCATTCTTGGGGCGTCCGTGGCCATATGGCGTACTTTATTAAAAACTTTTTATCTGATCGTTTTTTCCGCGTACGTGTTGGGAACTCCTTTTCGGATCTTCAAGAACAAGAGAACGGTGTCCCGCAGGGCAGCGTATTAAGTGTGACTCTGTTTGCCATAGCAGTGAACAGTGTTATGGCGAGCATTGTTGCCCCTGTAGATGGTCTTCTGTATGTAGACGACCTCACGATCTTTTGTTGCTCACGGAATCTCGCGTCAGCTTCTCGTCAACTCCAACTGACGATAAACCGTTTGGTTGAGTGGTCTTCCCAAACAGGTTTCACCTTCTCATCCGAGAAATCCGTGTGTGTTCACTTTTGTCGTCAACGTACATGTCATTTCGATCCTGACCTGTACATGGGGAAATCTCCCCTGTGCTTCGTGAATGAGGTCCGCTTCCTGGGCCTCATTTTCGATAAGAAATTAACATGGCTACCTCACCTTCGCCAGTTAAAGTTCTCTTGTCTTCGAGTTCTCAACCTTTTACGTGTTTTATCCCATACTTCCTGGGGTGCTGATAGGACGGTACTGCTTCGATTGTATCGTGCACTCATCAGGTCGAAGCTTGATTATGGATGTGTTGTGTATTCTTCTGCCCGCCCATCTAGACTTCGCAACCTAGACAACGTCCACCATGCTGGTATACGTGTGTGCTCTGGTGCTTTTCGGACCAGCCCTATCGCCAGTTTGTACGTAGAGGCATCTGAGCCGTCGCTGTCTCTGCGAAGACAGCGGCTGGTAGTGAACTACTTCCTCCATCTTCGCTCGATGCCTTCACATCCCTCATTTCACACCATCTCAGACATGAATAGGCTGGAAAGGTATAGGCTCCATCCTAGTGTCACTAGACCATTTGGTGTTCGTGCAGACGAGATCCTGTCAGCACTTGGTGTTGACAGTGATCTTCCTGGCGTCTATCCACTCATTCCGCCTCTCCCTACCTGGGAGTTTCCTGCACCTTCCATCGATTTTTCTCTAACTGCTCTTCCAAAAGCAGAAACACCAATGGTTGTATACCAGCAACGGTTTTTAGAACTTCGTGCGAAGCACCCCAATTTTAATGTGTTTTACACGGATGGGTCCAAGACAGTGGAATCAGTTGGTTGCGCCTTCGTCCTAGACTCTCAAAGTTCCAGTTACTCGCTTCATCCTGCGTGTTCCATCTTTACGGCAGAGTTATACGCCATTCTAAAGGCACTGGATTTTGCAGATGTCAACGGTCTGAAGAAGGTCCTTGTGTGCTGTGATTCGACCAGCATGTTGCAGACCCTGGATTCGCCGAATTCCCGGCATCCAGTAGCGCAACGCATATTCAGACGGCTTGTGTCCTTATCAGCCAGTGCGGATGTACACTTCTGTTGGGTCCCTAGCCACGTGGGCATCCAGGGGAACGAAGCAGCTGATGCTGCCGCCAAGTCTGCTGATGCAGATGGCGATGTTCTCGTCCACCTTTTGCCTGCTAGCGACCTGCAGAACGTGTTCCGTTGTCGCCTTCTTGACACTTGGCAAGCCGAATGGGATACGGAAACGGGGAACAAGCTTCACGCTATTAAGCCCACCATAGGTGCTTGGCGTTCCTCATCCCGTCCCTCTCGGCGAGAAGAAGTTATTCTTACCCGCATGCGTATAGGGCACAGCCGTCTAACGCATGGTCACCTGCTCCAAGGGCTGGACCCTCCGTTGTGTCGTGCTTGTAATGTTATTTTAAGCATCCGACACATTCTCGTTGAATGTGTCGATCTTGCTTACCTCCGGCAGACTTTTAACCTTTCCGGCTGTTTGTCATCCCTCTTGGGTGATGACAGCAGTATTTTATCCCATGTTTTTAGGTTTTTGCGAAGAGCTGGACTCTTCCACCGTCTGTAAGGAGGTTTTTAGTTTGTTTTTTCTGACTTTTTAATGTGTCGTGTTTGTCTCGTGCAGGTCTCTTTACAACCTTGCACTTTTAGTTTTTTCCAAGGGGCTATCTACACCCCCTTTTTTAAATTTTAAGTCAGAATTTTAGATAAGGGGACATTTCCCCGTATACATAGAAGGGTGCGAAATGGCCTTAAGTGCCGACGCACCCACAAATTTTAATTCAATCAATCAATCAATCAACAATCCATCACTTTGGATGCCTTTCCTTGTCAGGGATTCCTCCAATTACCCATTGATTGGAAGCTGGATGAGTCTTGCAACCATTTTATGCAGGGCCACTGTGATAAAATTCTCACCTGAGATCACTCATTCCAAGAATCTACCCTGGGTCTCAAGCATGAGAGTCTGATGTCCTAACAATGACACCATACAGTATTAAATAAAATATAATTTCATCCAATTAAAGAAAGATGAGTTGGATAGTTATAATCTTTGCCTATGTTGAAAGTAGTTCTAGTTCAGTCTCTTACTAGAAAGCCAAATGACGCAGGTAATGGGATTCAATGTGATGAGACCTGACAAAATATTACAAAAAATTGATCTGATTTTAGTGCCTTTTTAAAAAAGATTGTTTAAAAATTAATTTTTTACCATTTGAAGCCTCAGACTAGGTGATGGCCTTCTTCCAGCTTTCAATGCTGTAAGGAGAGCAGATGGCATTTTTGTCCATAGAATGGAAAATTCCTCTGCCCAGTTTGGGTTAGTGTTAAACACAGCTTTTATCTGATACTCTGGTAGCTGTAAGGTTGTTAGTGCAGCTTTTATCTGAGGCTCTGGTAGCTGTGAGGATTTTAGTAATTCCTGGGTGGTTGTTAATTCCCGAGTCCCACTTCCATTTCTTGTAATGAAAGTTCAAACAAAGATTTCCTTGTGTTAATAACATTATGTTATCACATGAGAGCACTACTTAATGGTAGGCGTTCCTGCTACACCCCATAAACCGGAAGTAAACACAGTAATGACGTCATGTATGAAACACTAGAGGAATTGATGACGTCCTAATGAGCAATTATACATGACCACCATCTAATACATCACGATGCAAGGGAATATCCCATGTTTTCACAATGTAAAAATGTTCAAGAATGTGAAGTCTTCGCTAGATTACCTTGAAATTGCTCACCTGAAAGAGAATAGCACCTTAGATCACGCAACAACAAAATAACGACATGATATGTTCGACAGTTCTATTCATCTTCATTCACAATAGCATCCATATAGACCATTGACACGAACGATAACAAGAAATTCTGCATTCCTATTCATTTTCATAGTAAACTCGAAAAGCGTTCGTGCTACACCCCCCACTCTAGAATCTAGTTTTTATCCGAACATCACGAAACTCGGCTGAAAGCATCCATATAGACCATTGACACGAACGATAACAAGAAATTCTGCATTCCTATTCATTTTCATAGTAAACTGGAAAAGCGTTCGTGCTACACCCCCACTCTAGAATCTAGAGTTTCTATCCGAACATCACGAAACTCGGCTGAAAGCATCCATATAGACCATTGACACGAACGATAACAAGAAATTCTGCATTCCTATTCATTTTCATAGTAAACTGGAAAAGCGTTCGTGCTACACCCCCCACTCCAGAATCTAGAGTTTTTATCCGAACATCACGAAACTCGGCTGAGAGCATCCTTATAGACCATAGACACGAAAGATAAAAAGAAATTTGGCATTCCTATTCATTTTCATAGTAAACTGGAAAAGCGTTCGTGCTACACCCCCCACTCTAGAATCTAGAGTTTCTATCCGAACATCACGAAACTCGGCTGAGAGCATCTGTATAGACCATAGACACGACTGATAAAAGAAAATTACACATTCCTATTAATTTTTATAGTAAACTGGAATAGAATTCGTGTTACCCCCTCGCACGAGAATCTAGATTTATTGTCTGAACATCACGAAATTCGACTTAGAGCATTCCTGTAGACCATAGATACAAAAGATAACAAAAAAATCGAAATTGGCATTTATTTTGATGGTAAATTGTAGGAAACGTACCCCTGAAAAAAGTACTGAATAATTGGTGTTATGATCAAAAATATTTCTGTGGTGGAATGATTTGATTGAATCTTATCCGAACTGATACAACCCGAAAGGGTCGGTGACTACAATGCACATTCCTCTGTACTGTTGATTGCTTTATGGAGCTAAAACACAGCTTCCAAGTTAAATAGAAAACTCTTCGATAGAACTTTTTTTAATATATATATATACATACATACATATATATATATATATATATATATATATATATATAAATATATATATATATATATATATATATATACACACATATATACACAGGGTGAGGCAGTCAAACGGGAAGATTTAAAACATTCAAAAAAATAGAGAGAGCAAATATTATTTATTTTTTAGACATGAATGTACTGTACATGAGTGGAAATTACTAGTGTACCTGAAAAATGTTCATTTTTTGAATATGGTGACAGTAAGATGACATCCAATGTGCAACACACATTGTTGGAGTCTCAGAGTAAATCCGACCATGACGTTGCATAGCATCTCCAATGGAATGTTGTGGATCTCTTGCCGAATTCGCTCCATCAAATCTTCCATGGTTCTTGGAGGGTTGTCCTTGAATTTTGTTTTGTTTTTAAAATTGTGGGAGCGTCAGCACTTAGGCCATTTTGCTCCCGTCACATTATACGGGGGCGAGCCCCTTATCATTACAAATAACAACTCTAACGTTGCATAACTAAAAATCTTAAAATGTTCTGACTTCTGTTAAAAGCTGAGGCTGTAAATGGGCACTCAGCACACACAAGGACAAAAAACAGGACAACACACACAAAATTATACTGGCCATATTGCCAGTCGCCAGAGCCTCGTTAGTCTCTAGTCCAGGGTGCACTACGTGGAAGTGAGGTTGACATTTGGGTGTACTACGTGGAAGATCACCCCTTACACCCCGGTTGTCCTTGAATACTTTGGATTTGAGGCAACCTCAAACAAAAAATTTCAGGAGCTTCTAAGTCAGGTGAACGTGCAGGCCATGGAATATCCCCGAATCTGCAGATGAGACGACCAGGAAATGCGAGTCTAAGCACATCCATAGACACGCTGGCCGTATGGCTAGTTGCACCATCTTGCTGGAAGAGTTTCTTCACCTAGCTCCTAGTCATCGAGGGCAGGCAGGAAAATGTTACAAACATGTCAGCATAACGTCCAGCATTTACCGTCACCGTGTTCATTTTCGAAAAAGTAGAGGTCGATGATTCCACAAGATGATAATGCACCCCACCAGTCATTCCTGAAATCTTCCTGCCTCTCGCAACCTCACGGACGGATTTACTCTGAGAATGTGTGCAAAACCAAGGATGCCACCTTGCTGACATCATATTAGAAAAAAATAACATTTTTCAGGTACACTAGTAATTTTCACACATGTACAGTACATGCATGTTAAAAAAAATAACAAATATTTGCTCTCTCTATTTTTTGTGAATTTATTAAATCTTCCCGTTTGAGTGCCTCACCCTATATATTACCAGCTTATCTACTTTTGAGATATTTAAAACAGTTCTGAATATCAAAGTTTTTAGATGAGGTGTTTTTCCCTTAGCACATATCCATGTATTGCAGTTGAATTAGAATGAAATACTTTTGTTTGAATTCTTGTTTTAAGTGCACTTTATGTAGATAGGCTAGTTGGGACTGAAATTACAATTTAAAATGGGATCTGAACCACTGTGCAATGGGCCTCCACTGGGTATCGAACCCATCCTGGGTTACATGGTGACAACATTACCACTATGCATTGGTTGGGTGAAATTCTTTTGAAATAGTGTATGAAATGCTGGTATAGAGTGTAGTCAGACCACAATGAAAGAATTTTAACTTCCATGAATTTGAATTTTTTGTGTGTTTAGAATATAACCACACACACATAGCCCTCCTTTAGAATGTCTTCTTGAACGAGATTGAAATGTTTCAAACAGAAAATAATTTATCTCTCCATCTAGGGTAAAATAAACAAATTTTGTATCCTCATAGCCAAATCAAAGAGTAAATTAAATTGCAGTTCCGCGTATAGAAAAATACCATCCTTAGTTGTTCCCATTTGTTCATACATTTTCACTTACAACTGTTGTGGCTAAACATGTTGACTGATTGACCACCACAGATGCAATCTTTGAGTCCTGATATTAGCACGGGTGTTTCCTTGAGGTGTTAGCAAATTTTCCTACTTAACATTTCATTATCAATCATCACAATTACCTTACAGAGGCAGCATAAGCTGAAAATTACAATAAATATAAATTAGGAAAGTGCCACTTATCTTTTCATTGAAATTCGAAACACAACAGATCCGCATAATGGAAATTCGCCTACAGGCTTCTATTTGTGGTACCCATTGTACAGATGAAGAAATGTTCTTCAGCTGCAAAAAGCAAAAAGGGTAGTAGGAACATGTTTATTGACACCCCACAAAAAAAGGTACTATTGAAGGAAAATGATGTGTAAGTGCCTCATCAAAAATGATAATTCCTAGGACTTGTACCATCCTTACAGAATAATTAAAGGAATAAGAATGGAAAATATGCATGCAATAATGTTCACTGCAATACTTTAAAGTAGAAAGACATTACTAAAATCCAAGTGATACTAAAGCTGGATATGTGTAAGTGAAGATAAATTTAGGGAAGGAAATTAATTGTAGCCATTTTATATTGTAAGCGTGGAATGAAAGAGTGAGGAAAATAAATGTAAAATGCATTATCACACACCACTGACACACTGGGATAACATCATTGAAGATTTTTGTCATCTTTTGCAAAGCAACAAAAGCACAGTAAAAATTAGGGATGGGACGATATGAAATTTTGGCCGATACCGATAAAGTACCGATATAAAATTTACCGATACCCGATATTCTACCGATCCAATATAAAATTAGAAATGGTCCTGGAAAAACCTGAAAGGTTCATTGACCTCCTTAAAAAAATTGTGTTTCAAAGTGACTGCAGTGCAAGAGAAATTGCATATTTAGACATTTACTTTTTAAAAAAGTAGGGCATGGAGATTATCCATAAAAATTACAACAGAATGGCAGAATTTTGCACTAAACTATCAGATATTTATCGATATATCGGATCGGTAAAATAATCGGCAATTTTACCGATAAACCGATATCGGCCGATACCAATAGAATACCGATTAATCGGTCCCATCCCTAGTAAAAATGAAACTAATATATTAATAATAATAAATAAATATCACTGGGTAAAGAAGACAAAAATACAAAAATGAAAACTTACTGGGGATTGGAATTTACATACACTTAACATTTCAGAAGGAAAAGTATAGGGAAACATCCAAAGAGTCACAGTATGCCAAGTGGAAACACACACACACACAGACACCCACAAAGTCAACCAACAATGCACATAAAATATATAAAAATATATAGTATAAAACATATAATATAAAATTATAGAATTTTTAATATAATAAAAATATATAATACAATAAAAATATATAATATAAAATATGAGATATAAACATAAAATAAACATAAATATACATAATGCGAATTACTATACCAGGCACAAATAGAAATTTTTTGTCTTGGGAGAAAATGTCAAGCTACTTAGAAAGTGTGCTCCTTGGGGCATCTAAATGGAATTCCCTTGACATCAAAAACAGTGTAATCGATGCCCAGGCACTGTTTATGATACCATTCCCCACATTTGTTCTTGGAACATTTCACCATTATGTCTGTGTGACTGTAGATGCTTTTACCACATGTGTATGGTTGCCGGCAAATGCAGTACAGGTCAACAGTCCTCCAGGGCTGTTCTACACTTGCTGGGAACTCTTGCATTTTTCCTGAAATTATGCATTGCAGCAAATGTTGCCTCATCAACTTCTCATCATAGGCAACTGCAGTCATATCCAATTGGGCTGCTACAGAAAAAGCATTAGCAATTGCAAACAAGGCACAATTGTTAGTACCTCCCGCCTGCAGCTGACTCGGTTTTGTAACAACCATTATTCTGCTAGCATCACACTTGACAATATTGCACACCTGATGGAGAGCATCAACTGGTATCATTTGATCAAGAGAATTGTACACATATACAGTATGTGAAGGTGCATCAATATTTGTGACTGTGATCCAATGTCTAAAAGACCCACAGTGTAAAATCTGCACAAATTTATCTGTAGAAGAAACCGGCTGAAACTGCAAACATTGACCTACAACAGAATCTTGCAAGCTTTGAATTGTAGGAAAGCGATCTCTAATCAACCTTTGTGCAGCATTCATGATCCTATCATTCACCATGAGCCCTTCTCCTAAAAGTTCCAACCTGTCACTTTCCCTCAGATCAAGGTGAGTAATCCACATAGGTGACGGTTGATCGTTTTTCGAAATTTTTGAAAGCCCTCGGTCATGAACTAAGCTGTCTTGAGGAAGAGCAGGCTTTTGAGAAGGACCATCCTTTCTTTTGCAGGCCCTCTTCACTGGAGGTTTGCACTCAACATCAACAGCATCATGTGATGAAGCTGTTGATGTAGGAAGACAGGTATGATTGAACTCAGCAGCTATCATGTTTGACATGCATGTTTCGAAAGGTTTTAGAAAGGCATCCATCTTCATCTGTACATTTGGTTTCAGCAGAGCCTTCGTTTTTTCTCTTGGCCTTGCTCGCCTGTGCTTTGCAGCATTGATGGTGATGACAAAGTTGTCCAAACTACCATTGTTACTTGATGTGACATGTCCACAAGATCCATTTATGCCGCTCATTTCCAGTTCATGATTTATCTTTTGTTCAACGTTAATTCCATCATTTATCAACATTTCCTTCACCTCAATGTCTTATTGCTTGTCATTTCGAGGCGATCCTGTTACCTTTGCAACTATGATTTCTTCATAATCCTTTACTTGCATGCGCCTTTCCTCAATCTCAACAGTTTGATGCTGAACATCCTGTGTGGGGTTTGTTTCCACAGACTTAATCTCACCATCAATTGAAGATAAGATACAAACTTCCCGGTCTTCGTCAGCAAGAGTTTCAGGTTTTGCGAGCACAAGATCAGAGTTGCTTTTCCACTCCTTGAATAAATGCTCCAGCATATTGTACTTTTCCCAGTACTCATGCTCTCCACAGGTTGACAAGAAGGAGCCCATTCCTTTGAGAAGCACCATTGCATGCTAGTACTTTGATTCAGGACTGTCCATTTTTTGCTTTTTCTTAGTCGTGTGCATTACACTGGCAGTTGGTGGCTCAACCTTAACCTTTCCCAGGAATTGAGACTTTAGCCATCTATCAGAAACCAATTCAGAAGAAAAAGTCTCCAACTGGCAATGGACCCTTGAAGCAAATATGTGGTTGCATGGGAGACCCATCCTTACATTGAAATCGCAAGAACAGCATGCATTATTTGATACACAGTAAGACTTCTTTCCCAACGAAACTGTACATTTGTCAGCCTCCATGCAGACAGTATATGATACTTTGTTCTTCTCATACCACTGGAGCTGGGAGAAGATCAACTTGCTTGCCATGGACGTGCAACAACTAGAAACTGACAGGGTGGTGGAATTCAACATTGTCGTATCAACTGTAGTCTTTAGTTGATTGTATGCAGATTGTCCCAATTCATCACCAAGATTTTCTGCAAACTGTATCAATTTGTGAAGAGCCGAAGAAAAGTGATCATGTGGTTTTAAGACTTCTTTCAGGAGCTTGTTATGTCTCTCCATTCTGTTGTTTGTTCTATTGCACAAGTGACACAAGCCCTGTTGGAAGCAAGGGGCCCACATTTCCTTGCATGAATGCCAGTTCTGTAGAAAAAATTTATGAAAATCTGCATGTTTTCTCCAACAACTGTAGACATTCATTATAATCTTCCTCATGTGGGGAATAAACGATCTTATTGATAAGAGACATCAATACATCCCGTACTTCAGCACTACCAATGTTTTGTATTTTCTTCTTGAATGCCTTAATAACATGGAAAATACACAGTATTATCCATGTATCAGGCAAAAGACATTTCAGTACATGGATTTCATTGAGGTCCTTATCAACTACTAAAACTTTACACCTTGCACAAATAAATTTATTTGCATCAATGAAAGAGGACATTGCAGCAGAGAGAACATCCCTTGATTCATTTTCAACAAAGATATACCCCAAAGGTCTCCCCTTGCCGTTCCCATCCTCGCATAAAATTGTATATAGAGGAAAACCTTCAATGTTAACTTTGTAGGTTCCATCAACAAACAGAACATCACTGTACTTTTCAGCAAGCTCCTTCATTGTTTCAGTTTGGAAAAAAACATACGAAAACGTACAATCATAATTTTTTCCAACAACATTACCATTAGGGTTTCTGGATTGAAAGTTCTGCACAACATCAATGAAGAGCTCAGATTCAGTCTTACCTTCATTGTTGTCTCTTCGTAAATCCCTGCGAATATTTCTAACACCCTGAGAGGTTAACTTCTTCCCGGTAATATTCAAAATATAACGTTTGAACTCCCTGGTATTAACACTATACTCTAAGAGATGTGCATATCTACCATTCTCTTGTCAATAACTGATTTCTATTATACGATGCAAACAGAGACTCACCAATTTCATGTCGATACCAATCACTGCCTTTCCCATTTCTGTATCTGAATGGTTTGGTCACCAAATTGACATTAACAAGTGCTGTGCAACCTAAAGCGTGAAATGATTGTGTTCTCCTAATATTTTTGCCCCGTGGCTTTGGCTTACCAAAATGGGTACAGTAATATTTAGCTTTTCTAATAGGGAAATTCAACAAAATTTCTTCTGTACAATCATCACCAACATGTTTTTCAGACTTTCGGACAACCATTGGCTGAAAGTTCTCGCAACATCATTGATTGAATGCAATGATAAAATCTTGAAATGATCCAAACTCCATGCCAGTATGAAGATCACCCCCTCCCCACAGTTTGGTGTGCGTACATGAAGAACAATGGTTTAAACAGTTTTTTGACTCGAAAATATATTGCCTGTACGAATGACATTCCTGAACTTTGCAACAAATTCGAAATAGTTTGATGAAAGAGCTTGCTGTGAAAAACAGTGAAATAAGAATTACTGGAAAGAAAGAAATTAGAAAACACACACACTCTGGACACACATTCAAGATTGGACAGGTTGATAACAAGTCAGAACAAAACAGAGAAAATACCTTATGAGTTAAAGGAAACATTAAAGAAGTCACGTGTATGGGGCAACAGTGAAGGAAGAAGCATGAGAAAATTGAAGATGTGTTAGGAGACAATCCACGGCTAATAGAATGGCTACAATATTCTGATGCTGAGAAAAAGGTTGGAAATGCAGGACATTGAAAGGTGTTATAAAATATAGATGGAGGAAAAAGAAGCAAAGTACAGCATAGAAATGCTAAAACAATTACTTTACAAATTATATGTGTAGTCACAAAGGATGCGGACAGGGAGGAGATAAGCAAAACAAATTTACTGAAAGCACTGTCTGACATCTGAAATTTGGAGTGGCTTGTGGGAGGTTGAAGACAGTGGGGTAGACAGATCAAAAGGGATAGATTTTGGAGGAGTACGGCAAGAAAGAGGAGACTTAGGTGAGGTAGACTTTAGTGCAGTGGGACAAGGAGACTTTGGTGGGGCAGACTTAAGCGGAGCAGAATGAGATGGACGAGACTTTGGTGGGGCAGATTTTTGTGGAGGAGACTTTGGTGGGGCAGACTTTAGTAGACTGGGACAAGGAGACTTTTGTGGAGCAGGATGAGATGTAGGAGACTTTGGTGGGGCAAATTTAAGCTGAGCAGAATGAGATGGACGAGACTTTGGTGGGACAGGGACTTTGGTGGAGCAGATTTCAGTGGAGCAGGATGAGATATAGGAGACTTTGGTGGAACAGACTTTAGTGAAGTGGGACAAGAAGGAGACTTTGATGGGGCAGGATGGGATGGAGCAGAGAAGGATGAGATGCAGGAGAAATTGGTGGGGCAGATTTAAGTGGAGCAGAATGAGATGGACGAGACTTTGGTGGGGCAGATTTGAGTGGAGGAGACTTTGGTGGGGCAGATTTGAGTGGAGGAGACTTTGGTGGGGCAGACTTTAGTGGAGCAGGATGAGACTTTGGTGGGGTAGACTTTAGTGAAGTGGGACAAGAAGGAGACTTTGATGGGGCAGGATGGGATGGAGGAGACTTTGGTGGAGCAGATTTAAACGGAGGAGACTTTGGTGGAACAGACTTTAGTGAAGTGGGACAAGAAGGAGACTTTGATGGGGCAGATTTAAGCAGAGAAGGATGAGATGGAGGAGAAATTGGTGGGGCAGATTTAAACGGAGCAGGATGAGATGGAGGATACTTTGGTGGGACAGATTTAAGTAGAGCAGGATGAGATGAAGGAGACTTTGGTAGAGCAGACTTTGGTGGGGCAGACTTTAGTGGATTGGGACAAGAAGGAGACTTTGGTGGAGCAGGATGAGACTGAGGAGACTTTGGTGGGGCAGATTTAAGTGGAGCAGGACGAGAAGGAGACTTTGGTGGGGCAGACTTAGGTGGGACAAATGTAGGAGTAACAGGCTGTGAAAGATGTGGCTTTGAAGGGCCAGATTCAGGTAGAGTGGAATGGGAACAAAACTTAATAGAGGAAAAATTTGGTGTAGGAAGAGACTTCAGAGGGTCAGATTTTGCTGGTGGGGGCAAGGAAGAGGTATTTCTGAAGAGGAAGAAGGATTATGAAGGGCATTTGAAGATAGTGTAGTAATGAAGTTTTGTGGAATGGTAGAAGAATGCAACTTTAGGATTGAGGAATACAGTGGCTTATGTAGGGTATGAGGATCAGTCAGAGGCGGGTTTTGGATGCAGAAAGAAGAAGGCTGAGGAGACTGAACGGGAATAGCAGGTAAGTTGGACACTGAAAGTGAGGGGACAGGATCAGGAGCCATGCTTGAGATATTGAAACAAGTACTTATCTGCTGCACATGCTCCAGAATCCTCTGCTCCAAGTATGAAACACCATCAAAATTCAGAAGAAGTCCATCCTTTGATGGGTATTTTCCTGGAAAACTTCCTCAGTCCAGAAATGATGCACCAGTTCTGGAACAAAGATCCTGCAGCCCGTTGTTCAGCTTTCTTGCACTGGAAGAGCGAAAACCATTAGCAGAATGTTAAAATTAGTAAAGAAAAGTTACCACGTTCAGATTTCATATAGCAACCCTCCCCCAAATGCTAAATAAGTAACATTATGGTGCACACTGTAACATCTAGCACCACTGTGTCATTCAAGTTTGGCAGGTCATTCATGATTTTTTGTTTTATGCAATCCATGGTACACTACACACACAAAAAAAGAAGTTTTTTCTGCTGCTGCAGTCATCACAAACATGTTCAATGATCATATAGTACATACATTGTGCTCACCAAAAATGCCAATCTTAGTTTTCACTGGTTTCATACTTCACTGAATGGTGCAAAGAAATGTACAAACTGTTTTTAACTTCATACGCACTCAAGGGATGGTAATCAAGTAATTCACGATATGGTACACAAACTAGGCAATCATCATTTACAAGTGTATACAAGCCTAGATTCTGTACATAGCTTGAATTATATCTTTCCAACAGGAAGTTCACTTGGAGGGCACTATCAAGGATTACAAATATTATTTTGCCAAAGATCAATGCACTTTCACATCTCTCAACCACCACATACATTCCCTTTCTATATTCAGTTCCTTTCACCAACACTTTTGATGATAAATTGAGCGGCTGGGCATCACTCAATACAGAAACTGCTTTGCTATGCAGTGTTGGTTGAAATTCTTCGGAATTTTCAACACACACATCTGAAGAAAACAGCTTTCCACTCATATTATATGCCTGCAGAAGTTGATGTTTCTCTGCCAAGGTTTTGCAAACATTCTTGAAATTTTGGGAAGACCTGGCACATCTTTTGAAATATGAATGCTTGCTTTCAAACCTAAGTGTCCAAAGTCGAATCAGAGGACCAAACTTCAATATTAACCATGGATAGTGAAGCACATAGTGATGTTTTGGGCGAAAATTTGATTGTGGGAAACAACTCAATCTTTCATCTACATATTCTTCAATTAAGACATTCAAATATGCAACTTCTGCATGTGTTATACTAGGTGCACACACCAACTCTACCAGTTCTTTCAATCTGATGAAAAGTAGCCATACTTTGTCGTCAACATCTTGTATTCTGTCCAAAATTATTAGTGAAAGAAACCGCAGGAGACACCAGTTCTGTACAGCATGGCCACCAAGTTTGTCTCCTTTGGAATTAACTTCTCTCGGCTTGCTGTTGGCGTCTGTACCAAGAAATCTAAAAGTTCTAATGAGACGATTTAACCGAGTGTAGTTGAACCAGTTTCTTGTTGCAAGATATTTAATTATCAAAGCAAGGTCATAAGACACTATACCTTCAAACAAATCATGTCCTATGCAAGGTGGAAGGCCTGGCCCACAAACATGAAAAAACTTCAACTCGTTAAATATTGACTTAAACTTAACTCCTTGAAAGTTTCCCATTTCTAAATTTTCAGAAATTCTTTGAGCACTGGTATCATAGCTTTCAAGTAAACGGAGTGTACCTCTTATCAATGGTGTTTTTTGAAACTGTTATTTTGTCTGCAAACAGTACCGACAGAAGAAATGGGCATTACTGAAGTTCTCAACGAATCCTCCAATACAATGGGAACCAAGATTGTCACCGACAATTGCTACAACAGTTCCGTTAATGGTGACATTCTGCCTAACTATTATCCCATTATCTTCAATGTATTTTAGATCTTCTAACAGCTTCTCAAAAATCTTTCTTACTTTGAAATTCTTTAAATCCTTTTCTTTGCAAAGCAATATTAACTGCATTTGGTCTATTGTTGATCTATTGTGGGGCATGATATCAGCAAGAGTAAAGTATACACCAAGCAACTTGTGTACTGATTTCGCTGACCCAAGGGGGTTTACTACCTCAAAAGCATCTTGAAAAAGAATTAGCCTTAGGCTAGAAGGATTTAAACTGAACATTTCATTTGTTTTTAATGCAGTTCCATCCAAAATATCACTTAACTTCTCAGTCATACTAGTTCGTGCTAGAGATGCCTGATACTGACTCCACACAGATTCATCTTCTAGAAGAGATTTCAATGTCTCCTTGATGGGAACGTAATAGCAGAAACATCTATTTCTGTATTCATTTTCAGATAAACCTCACTTCCACGTAGTGCACCCTGGACTAAAGACTAACGAGGCTCTGGCGACTGGCACTATGGCCAGTATAATGTTGTGTGTGTTGTCCTGTTTGTTGTCCTTGTGTGTGCTGAGTGCCCGTTTACGGCCTCAGCTTTTAAGATAAGTCAGAACATTTTAACATTTTTAGTTATGCAACGCTAGAGTTGTTATTTGTAATGATAAGGGGCTGGCCCCCGTATAATGTGACGGGAGCAAAATAGCCTAAGTGCTGACGCTCCCAAAATTTTAAATTCAAATCAAATCAAATCACCCAGATAAATTTCTAGTGGTGCAATATATTTAAAATGCTCCCTATAATATTTATTCCTGGAATGTTCATATCCAAGTAACTGTTACCAGTGACGCATCCTCTTGAAACAAAGATTGGCCCAACAATTTGATTTTCCAGAAGACCACACCAAACATTTGGACTGTCACGCACATGTTCTATGAATGCATGGAGATTTTCTGTACCCCAAATACGGACATTGTGGTAATTCACTTTCCCTGTAACGTGAAAGGTAACCTCATCTGAAAACATCACGTGCGATAAAAAGGTTTCGTCCTGAGCAATGCGATCGAGCACAGTGATTGCAAAATTTCTCGGTTGGTAGGTCATCAGGCTTGATTTCTTGTACAATTTGTACCTTGTATGCGCACAAGCACAGTCGACGGTGAAGAACTTTGTGAACTTTGATTTGATTTGATTTTGAATTTAAAATTTTGGGAGCGTCAGCACTTAGGCTATTTTGCTCCCGTCACATTATACGGGGGCCAGCCCCTTATCATTACAAATAACAACTCTAGCGTTGCATAACTAAAAATGTTAAAATGTTCTGACTTCTGTTAAAAGCTGAGGCCGTAAACGGGCACTCAGCACACACAAGGACAACAAACAGGACAACACACACAAAATTATACTGGCCATAGTGCCAGTCGCCAGAGCCTCGTTAGTCTTTAGTCCAGGGTGCACTACGTGGAAGTGAGGTTGACTTTTGGGCGCCTACGTGGAAGGTCACCCCTTACACCCCAACTTTGTGAACTTGAATTTGAATTTAAAATTTTGGCTGCGTCCGCACTAAGGATATTTTGCACCCGTCACATTATATGGGGTACAGCCCCTTATCGTTACGCATAACAACTCTAACGTTGCAGAAATAAAATATTAAAATCTTCTGACTTTCGTTAAACTTAACTAGTAAAGGAACATCCTCTGTCAGGAATATAATATATATTTAAGAGGAGAAATTGAATACAAAGCAGTGCATGTTAAAAGTTTTATTTAAGTATTATTAAATTTTAATGGAAGTTCAAAATCTGAATAAATGAGTGGAATTCCTAACTTGGGGTGAAAGGTATGGACGAGAGTGCTGCAATGACGCTTTTTGCTCGATTGTCGTAATAGTTTGCATGGATGACGCTAGATGGATTACAGAATCGACAGTAACATAGTCATCATCTCAATGTGAAAATGCTATTCACTCTATCTTACAAATACATAACAATATATGAAAATGAATAGATAATTATGGGCTGAAACTACCAACATGAATTACACATATTCGAGCAAATCACACTCGAGCATGGGGGATTCGATCGAGCCTGACCGAACGAAAGCTGTCCAATGCAGTACTCTAGTATGGACACCTTATCTTTCATCTTCCCATTGTAAATGTTTGATGATTTTGGTGAAGCATGAATAAATGGATTTTAATCGCATGAAATATTCATTACTTAAAAGTTATACTTTACACTTAGGAAATATGAATCAGTGGAACCTCGATTATACGTTTTTCAGGGGACCAAGCTGAAAAAACACATGGGGAAAATTTTATAACATTTTGCTATGTGGGGACCATCAAGATCAACTGTAAGTTGGGGTTCCATTGTACATGATAATTGTGGTTGCCAACCGGAAGACAAATTGATACAAAATGATAAGCATATTGTCCATTGATAATGCAAATGCAATATCTCCAATTCACAGAATTATTGGGGTGTAAGGGGTATCTTCCAAGTAGGCGCCCAAAAGTCAACCTCACTTCCATGCAGTACACCCTGGACTGCATTTTGCAGTCTGGCGACTGTCACTTTGGCCAGTATAATTTTGTCCTTGTGTGTGTGTGCTGAGTGCCCTTTTACAGCCTCAGCGTTTAACAAAGTCAGAATCTTTTAGGATTTTTAGTTATGCAACATTAGAGTTGTTATTTGTAATGGTAAGAGGCTGGCCCCCATATAATCTGACGGGTGCAAAATAGCCTAAGTAGTCAGCACCCAAAATTTTAAATTCAAATTCACAGAATTAGTGTTGGATGCAATTGTTAACCTGAAAATTCATAAATTACCATGTAATTGCTTTTCAAAGGGGACTTTAAGATGTCAACAGGAAACAATCCTGTAGCACTGGTGACAAAGGTTCCAAATACATATTCCATGTTATTTATTGAATTTCTTCCATAAGAGACTGGCTTTTTTGGAGATAGTGCATTTTCAATCTCAAGAGGTGAAAGTTTTGACTATAATATTTGAAAACAAACAATTTTATTTTTTCTCTAGCAGTCTACAAATCTCTCCAGCAGTTTATTTCTTTCCTGCTGGATTTCATTCATCTAAAGGACATACACCAACCTCCGGAGTTCCAATAGCTTCTCCAAGTCCTGCTGCCTTTTCCTGTGGGCATCAGCATTGATTCATTGATTCTTCTCCTCTTCAGAGGTGTGTCCTTGGTGGTGGGTGTGGCCTCAGGAAGATGCAAAGTGGAAGAGGATGGTACATTGGCATCTGGCTGGACAAAATCAGAGGGCATTGGAAGATTGAATGCCAGGGTGGTGCCCAATTTATCGATTTATTTTTGTGGAAGAACTCCATGAAGGCGCCGAAGTACTCCCATGACACCCTCTCCCTCCCACTCCTTTTTGAATTGTCCAGCGCAGTTACAAATTTTCCATTTCATGTTAAGGAACTTGCACTCCGCTGCCTCCCATGTTATAGTGTAGCCATGTACCACCATAGCCTGGACCATACCACAATGACTTCTTCTTCTGTTTAGGGTCCTTAAACTGCTCCGATCGCTTTCCATATTCGTTCAGGAGTATCAGAATACAATTACTGTTCAACACAAATTTTTCTGGTGCTGCAAAAGCAAATAACCTAAATCAACAGAAAAATCAATTACAACTACCTGTGTGGGGGTGTAAGGGGTGCTCCTTGCATGTAGTGCACCCAATAGTCAACCTCACTTCCGCATAGTACACCCTGGACTGCATACTAACGAGGCTCTGGCGACTGGCCCCATGGCCAGTATAATTTTGTTTGTGTTGTCCTGTGTTTGTCCTTATTTGTGCTGAGTACCACTCTGAAATTACAGAGGTTGCTCAAAAAATTGATATCACCATTTTCTAGAACTAGACTTGAGACGTTAACGAAAGAAATACAGTCATGATTCGAATATCAGAGTATGTCAAGCCTCAGTCTGTGCTGTTTGTGCCACTACTACAGACGACACTATGGAGGGCTGCACAAACCACTCTTTAAAGGGTCAGTGACCTAGGCATGCATTTAGACATAGAATGTGTAAGATACATCAAAGGCATGTTTCTTGTTTCTTGGCAGAAGACACAAGTACATCGACAACATTGTTTGAATCACGCAGCACTCAATTGTGCTAACATGAGAATTATGGCAAATTCCATGCAATAGTTATACTAATGGACTTACACTGACTTGAGTCATTTTCTCCAGACTTTCCTTTTTGTGAACCTGGAAGAAAAAGTAACAATTATAGACAATGGAAAGTAAAACATTAACTACTTGTGTGATGTCGGCACTGGAATCTAAAACTTAAATCCCCACAAATGCTACTGCCTCACTATTCTCCCAAAAAGGAACAAAGTGCATTATTTTTATTCTCTTGAAAGCAATCTCATCATCAACCAGAAAGTAAACTTTAATGAGCACTTATCACCTCGGAAGCCTATCAGAGAAATCACCTGATTGACATCCTGAGAAAAGCTCTTCATCTTTAATGAGCACGTTAGTACAGATACTACAAAAAGAGCCATGCATCTCCATGTTCTTCTGCACAATAATTCATTAGCATTTTTTCACATCTTTTTATCTTCTCTATCTGGATCATTATTTCTAAAACTGTATTCCCATCATTGATTCTGTTCTCAGCTGTTTCCTCATTAAACAATACTTATGACCTACATAAAGAAAAGCTAATAGGAAAGAAAACAACTCACTGTCTTCTTCTAATGGAATTGTCCCACTCCCTGAATTTCTGCTGCTCATTTGCAAATATTCCTTTGAAAAAATATTATCGATAAAGAGAAGTAAGTACATAAGTATGTTGACATTTTTACATAATGTAGAATATGATTTACTACATACACAAAAGTAAATACTGAAACTCTTAAACTGCTACCTTGTTAAACATGCCACTGCTGCCATTTCTTATGTCTGGAAAAACACCAAGTGTATTAAGACACATTACTTTTGCAATCTCTGACATCATATTTTTGCATATTAGAAATTGATACAAGCAAACCTAGTAATGTACTTCAGCAACCAAATGTAACATTTTTGGGGGGTGATGGTGACCCTCCGTAAACCCGTGAGTAACATGAAATTTTTTTGTGGATTGTCGAACGTTTTTAGTTGTTTTTAGCATGCGGAGCTCCATTATAAGCGAAAAATTACCGATTTTATTGTGGTATGATTTATGACATCAATTGGTGAGTTGCAAGTAGAAGGTTTAGTGGACCAGACAAGAAATGTGTGAGCATGTAGCAGACGTTATTTTTAAAAAGTTACTTTTTTGTTGTTGTTCGTGGATAACGAAAATGGATTACATTACATGGTGAAAGTGATACTTTACCATTTTTGTTACGTTAGGACGGTTACTTTTCATGGTGACAGTAATTACTCATCATCCTTTGATTTCATGCATCCATGACGAAAAGTCAAGTGACGAAAGATTGGACATGTCTTGGCCACATTTCGAGGATAAATATTTCGCTTACTTCTGGTTTTCACATGTTAAAATCACTTTCAGGCACCTTAAAACATCGATACGTGCAGATTGGAAAGAAAAAATTGGAATTTTCGAGTGTGTAGGGTCACCAACCCCCCCACCCCTTTCCATTGTAAACAAGGGAACCATGTGTACAATCTTGGTAATGTATACTAAGGTATATTCCTCCTCCTCCTTGTAATATAACATTCATGTTATTCCACTTGAGATTATCTCCTTTTAAAATACTGTGAAGTCCTTCGGAATACACTAAAAAGTGTCAGACTTTGGCCCAAGTTCCAAATGAAAATTTAACATGGTTCAATTTCGATTTACTTCTGTTAACTCATACTGCGGAGTTTTAGCGATTAGCCTACTTAAGATTCTGTTCAATATAGGTGGGTAGGTTAGGCAGGCCAGGTTTGGTTCAGATTTATTTCTACCTTAATTACCACTAGTCTACGATACCGAAATATTTTTTTTTCGAAATCCAAAGAGTGCTCATTACTTTAACGAAGGTTCAAATTTTGTGTGGCAATGATTGCCAAAATTCTACGATAATTGGGCTTCCTGCTAGGAGAATTTGAAAAGAAATCAGTTACCCAGACTTTCATCAACATACACCAAATACTTGGGTTACAAAAAATGTTTAATGACGTATATTATCGATATTTACAATACACCCAATAAATAGTATCAAGACAATCAAAATCTCTATTCACTCCAGTGTGAAAAGGAGTATGCTGGGCATAAACAGCCAAATGTAAAAGTCCAATAAAACTTTTAAGTGTGAAAAGGAGTGAATTTTGCCAAATTTAAACCACTAATACAGATTTTGATGGATGCATACTGTCACTATGCGTTCAGCACATATACATTAGTTACAAAATTACTTGTTCGATCTCGGCCCTTTTCTCTTCTTGTTTATTTTACTTTTGTTTAATCATTTCCAGTAAATTCTGCACCCTCGTACAGAACGCGTGTTTAGCGACAAGCGAGTTGCGGCAACTTTGATAAGATAAAAGTGCGGATCTCATGTACTGTGTCCAGTGTTCAGGGGTCGGAATTGTTTTGGTCGCCATTTTGAAACCGGTCAGTGGATTACAAAATCATGTTCGCATCCTTTTCACGTTTTCTGTGACCTTTAAAACGAGGCATTACTCGACCCCCTTACCATTTGAAATTTTCGAGTACTTCCCTAACTTTAGACCCCCTTTTTTGGGTGACGCGGTTTTATCCTTTTTTAGTCCCGCAGTCATCATGTGGTATATCGTTGGAAAGCTTGTGTCCTGCACTTTCCGAAACTGTTATGGTGCTGCACTTATCTTAATTGTTAAGCTCGGTGTACAGTCATGGAAAATAGTTCTTGGGCCATCGTAACATCTTAAAGCCTGTTGTCTATGCAACCCAAATAACAAAATTGTCGCTTGGGTTTGCCTGGCGGACCTGGATTCTCGGGAATGATTGAGTATTGACAGCAGCATGAGTCATACCCCCAGACCCAGCCATAACAAACAACAGCTGGGTGCCGTGAGACCACCAGAAAAAGTTTCAGGAATTGGTTTCTTAACAACAGCTATTCGTAAGAAAATGTTCTCTTTACTGATATTAGAGTCATTGTCAAGAAAGTTCACTGAAATGGTGGTTTTCGTCGAATCATCATCGCGCAACACACATGCTGTCAACCCAGAAGTCCTTGAAAAAGATTGGAGTTAAAAACCACTACTTGACAAATGATAAGACGAATCGATATTCATTAGTCCCAACTTAGAATTTTGTGTAAGACATGGATCATCATGTCCTCTCATCCATTCCATAACTTCATTAATCATCCTCATCGCCTTTATTGACGCCAAGTGCTAGAAAAGCAATATAAAATAAGCAAAATTAAAAAATTAATAAATGACATTTTCAGCGATTTCACGCAGCGACTCAGTTGCATGTAGACAAAGTTTCATTAATCGGAAACCGAGGGCACCCTCGTTGTGCTTCATTGTCATTTTCCCTCCACATTGCCTGCCGCGATTAACCTGATGTTGATTAATGCACAATCCACAAAGTGCACCAAAGCGGCGCATATTATCAATAGGTAAAGTATGTGATATTATGCTAATTTACAATTTAGTAATAAAATGTGAATTTTGGGGGCTTCAGTTAAGTGGCTGCACATCCATTACGTAATCGCGATATCATCAAATTGTACGAAGCGTGTCTATACCTACGTAAAGTGTCAGTCCCCGTCATAGGCGTGCGCAGACCCTCTGATTAGAGGGGGATAGCCTTGATTATATTTCAGGCCGGAAAAGAATAACGTAATTTCATCTCACTTGTTTAAATTTTATTGCATTGATGGGTGTGTTTATATATACACCCCTCCCCCCGCCCCACACACACATATAAATACATACATACATATATACAACACACAGACACAGACACATACACACACACACACACACACACACACACATATATATATATATATATATATATATATATATATATATACCAACAGTAAAAATCATATAGATTGTCTCAAATCTGCGCGTTCCTTTTCCTCCAAACAATTGTTCATGCACTTAAGAGAAAACCTTTTAGCAGCAGTACTTCTCTCCTGGGTAATATAAAATGCATTACAGAAAACAAATTGCGAGCAAAGCGACCAATAAATTTTCAGATCCAAATTTTTGCAAAATGAAAACAATGTCGATTTAATATGGGAAAAAAATTCATGCGGCGCCATATTATTCTCTTTTACAATTTTTTTCATTTAGATCGTTTGGCGTCCAGGGTTAACTCCCGCTGACCCCTAGCTACGGCTCTGAACTTGACTAGACTGCAAGAAAAGCAGACATTGCGAGCGAAGCGAGCAAGAACATTTTACAAAAGGTATTTATATTTGTATAAAATTTGAAATCAAGGGGGCAATTGCAGCTCTGTCCCTCCCCTCCCCCGCAGGTGCTCTTGGCAGTCAGGAAGAAATAATGCAAGAAAGACGTGAAAACAAAATCCATCTTGAGTATCCTTTTGTCCTGCTACTCTTTGATTCTGCTACTCTTGCTTTCCTTTACTTCCATGTTTGCCCCCTAAAATTGATTTCCGTTCAAGGTTGTGGGGTGCTGTGGTTTCGCGACTGCACCCCCTTCCCCCGTAGTTGCCTGTAGTGTTGCCCACGAGACGAGACTTTGGCTTGTCTCGTCTCGTGGAAATGCTGTCCCGTCTCGAAAATATTCGTTTGTCTCGGGACACATGATCAATCTCGTCTCGTCTCGAAGTTTTAAAAGCCTGCCCCGTCTCGTCCCGTGGGCAACACTAAACTGGGTGTCAGTGTAGGATCCGAGCACTTCGATGTTTCTCGGAATTTTAAGGGAGCGACCTTTCCACCCCTCGCAGGCCATCAACCGGCAGGGTTGGGTATCGCCGTTGCGTCCAAACAATGTTTCCAGCTCGAGTAGTTTGTGACCAGAATGAAGAATGACCGCTTGTATGGCGGTAAACCGCATATATGCAAACAGTTACAAGTGGTCTCGAATCAGAGGGCAACACACGCTAAAATAAGTATAATGGTGGCAGGATGCCTATGTATGTTATCATAGTAGTAGTAGTAGTATTCGCACCAAATAGGTAACTATTCCACTATTGAAAGAGCCTAAAACACGGAACGTGTTAAAAATCTTCACAAACTGTGCGATTTCTTGAGTAGCACATTATTTCTCTCGATTTCTTGAAGTGCGATTTTGAGAATCCTCCTTAGCAAACGATGCCTCCGCGATGGCGGGTTCGATACCGGTGAAGGCACATAGTGATTCGGATCCCACTTTAAACCGTAGATCTAGTCCCGATTAGCATTACTGTGCATAAAGTGGACTTAAATCTTGTCTCAACTCCTTAACAAACCTTTCGAAGAATCAAGAATTTAAACAGGTAAATACATTTTTGTCATTTTGAGGAAAATTATCATTTTTGGCTATTTTTGGTTCATATGAATCTGCCCCGTCCTCCTCCGTGGCCGTCCGGTCTAAGGTGCTGTGCTTTGGGCTCCGACTGCGGGACGGCTTGGGTTCGAGTCCACCTGGGTTGACTCTGGGTTCTCGGCCTCAGGCACGTATCTAGAAATATGTTTGGGGGGGATCCGAACCAAGTGTCTCAGGAATAATAATAATTAAATTAAAATAATTATATTAAATCAAATTAATACTAATTAAAATACATACATTAATATTAAATTATTACATGAATAGGTAAAAAGACTGTATAAGAATAGAGATATAACAGCGCATATTCATTACATAGCTTACCTGTAGTTAAGGTCAGAATAATTTACATAAAAACAAATGCGTGGCAATGAAATTAATGTCAAATAAATGAATAATTGAATATTTATAGAATAACAAAAAATGACGTTACATGTAGTTAGAGAAAGTAATTTCTATTTAATATTTTATGTATATTATTTTGAGTAGTAGTGTACATAAATCTTATTTGTAATGTCACTCAAAGCCGTATGATTCCAATATAATCCTTGTCTTCTAAAAGTTCAGAGGAAATTCATAACCATCGATTATGCAACAAATGTTAATATTTTCATTACTTAATTTTAGTACTTGGTAAGTCTTTCGGGTAGTCCGAACCCCCTGTCCCCCACTAAATACGTCCTTCCTGTCCTTCAAAGCAGTATGATCCCAATATAACCCTTGTCTTCCAATAAGTTCAGAGAAAATTATACGACAAAGGCAAACGAATACATTTATTATTATTTAATTTTAGTACTTGATAAGTCTTTCGGGCGGGGGGGGGGTTCCGAACCCCCTAAATACGTCCTTGCTCGGCCTTTATATTGGCCGGTGGCAACCCACGATCTTGAGGAAATTGGGGAGCTACAATTGAGTAACGTTAACCGGTCATAAAAATCTGCTATAAGGACGGGGGGGATTCGACGTACTGACCCCACGTCACCCCATTACCGGTTGAATATCTCCACACCTCTGGGGGGTGTAAGGGGTGACCTTCTACGTAGGCGCCCAAAAGTCAACCTCACTTCCACGTAGTGCACCCTGGACTAATGACTAACGAGGCTCTGGCGACTGGCAGTATGGCCAGTATAATTTTGTGTGTGTTGTCCTGTTTGTTGTCCTTGTGTGTGCTGAATAGGGAACGGAACTTTATGTGCTAAAAAACTCAGAAATATTTATTTTTTATGTGTCATAAATGTTGAAAATATGTGATAAAAACAGGAAAATATGTGACAAAAATAAAAACATTTCGTAACAAAAACAAACTATAACATGCATTTTAAACACCTGAAATTAGTTTCTAAATGATTACCTCTTAGCGAGCTATTTTTTGGAAGAGTTGCAGTGGATCACCATAGTTTTTTTTTCAAATTCTCCATTGTAAATCTGTGACGATTATCTCTAAAAAGCATCTTATATTGTGAGAAAGATCGCTCCACGTCACAAGAAACAACTCTTTCATATTTGAAGCACGAAATGTCACTAACGCTGAAGTTTTCCAAAGCTTCATCTTCCTCTACTTCACCTCCTTCCAAAACACATGCAATTTGGCACAATGTTTGAAAACCTTGGTTTTTCCCCAAAAATTCTGTACATTTAGACATTTAGATCCAGTGACTTCTTTCAGTTTCGTTTCTACTGTACGGAATTCACCAATGGAAGCTGCCAAAGTTTTCGCGGACGATTCAAGCTTTCATATGGAATTAGAGAGAATGGACAGGTTTGTTGAGATGTATGCCAATTCGACTTTTAAGGAGGGCTCCATCAACAGTTCTTGCAGAATTCTTCTTTGTCGCGATCATTTACAACAGATACAATTTTTTTCAAAGTTCTGGGCGTAACATCTGCATCGCATAACTACAGGTGTAGGGGGAAGGGGAACCTCAGGACATTTTTGTTTAAAAATGTCTATTCTTCTAGGCAACTTGATAAAAACTTTCTTCCCATTTGAAACCAGTTTATCGACATTGGGATAAAGAGCTCTTATCTTTTCATATATTCTATGCAACGCGTGCACCATTTTGGGGTAGCTAGCGGCAAGACCACTGCATGTAAGCTGCAGCATCTGTCAAGAGAAGAGCATTGTCAAATTTTATGCCTTCTGGCCACAATAGCTGCATTGCTTCATTAAAAAGCCTTGCTATCGTTACATGTAGCCAGCCCCAGCTACTTACAGCTATTTTCTCCCAATAGGATCGTAGGCAAGGTGCCAGAAGTCTGTCAGCGAGGGTGTTCAAAGACAAAACAAACCTAGCACTCTCGATATGAAAGAGGTGCGGAGAATAAACATTTTTCCTTCGAGGATTTCGAGGTAGATGAAGTCAATGAGCGATTTTATGTATTTAAAATGAAAATTCGCAAAATATGTATTTACATACGGAAAACTGGAAAATATGTGTTTTTATGTAAAATAAAATTTGCTGTGTTGACATATAAGGCTATGATCAGAATTTTGGCAAAAATGAGGGTCTCTATCTTATCGCAGAAAAAACATTGATTTACCTAAAGTTCCTTTCCCTAGTGCTGAGTGCCCATTTACGGCCTCAGCTTTTAACAGAAGTCAGAACATTTTAACATTTTTAGTTATGCAACGCTAGAGTTGTTATTTGTAATGATAAGGGGTTGGCCCCCGTATAATGTGACGGGAGCAAAATAGCCTAAGTGCTGACGCTCCCAAAATTTTAAATTCAAAATCAAAAAATCAAATCCACACCTCTGGGTAGGATTGTAGGAGGGAGACTGATAGTCGGGAGATAGGCCAAGGGCCTTACGGCCACAAGGGCTGTCGAGCCACGGGTTATTATTAATATTATTATTATTATTTTATTATTATTATTATTATGAATCTGCCTCGCTCAATAAGTTTATTTTATTGAACCAAGCGCAATACCCAACTCTTACAGAGTCACTTGAAAGACATGCGTGTGGTTATACATATATTTAAGCATCTAAAGAATAATTATATACTTGTGGTAAGGAGTCGTTGTCATTTAACGAACTTTACTGATTTATTCTATAAGCATTATTGAAAATATTGTGCCATGCTGAACTTAACCACTTAACAAAGTCACATTGATTGCTTAATGAGGCAATTTTCTTGTTCAAGGGGTGTAAGGGGTGACTTTCCCCGTAGTACACCCAAATGTCAACCTCACTTCCACGTTAGTGCACCCTGGACTTAAGACTAACGAGGCTCTGGCGACTGGCCCCATGGCCAGTATAATTTTGTTTGTGTTGTCCTGTTCTTTTGTCCTTATGTGTGCTGAGTGCCCCTTTACAGCCTCAGCTTTTAACAGAAGTCAGAATATTTTAAGATTTTTAATTATGCAACGTTAGAGTTGTTATTTGTAATGATAAGGGGCTGGCCCCCGTATAATGTGACGGGAGCAAAATAGCCTCAGTGCTGACGCTCCCACAATTTTAAAATCAAATTCAAATTCAAATTCTTGTTCAATTTTTACAGTATAACAATGCGTTACACAATTTGTTCGAAGAATTTTGAGAATATTGTATGTTTTGAAACGTCCTTCGTCAAAGGGAGGAGGAAAGGAGATGGACCAATAACTTAGTTAGCTAAGTGTTACAAGTCTACCCATAATGCTAACCTTTTTCTCCAGCGGTCGCATGAGACTCTATTTACACTCAGGGTTCGGGTGTATGTTGCACTTAGAGGGCTATGACGTAGTTGACCAGTTAAGTTCATTGACAACTCAAAATTAACTAAAACATATAAAGGTTTATTTCATCACAAACTTAAGCAAGAAAGGAACTTAGACCCTTTTTACAGTAGTTTTATACATCCAACTTATAGTTTCACAGATATATATATATATATATATATATATATATATATATATATATATATATATATATATATATATATATATATACTCTATATAGTTACGGCCTTTTGTAGTTGACCTATAAAACTTTTAACCCTTAAAGAAAAGAGAACAGGTAAACCAATACAACCTCGTATATGACACCTAGTACTCTTGTTAGAAAAACAATCACAAATGGTTTATAAACAAAGTATCTAAAAGAGAAAGATTAGTGTAACCTTGGAAACAGCTTTTTGTTTACATGTAGGAGTAACAGGCCAAAAACTAAGGAATATATTCTAAGAAGCGAATTTCCCAGCATCGAGGAGACGGGGTTTTATGAAAGAAAAAATGTACCTAAATATCTCTCGCCCTAAAGCGGAGTGGGTTTCTCGCCCGAAAGTGGAGTGGGTCCTCTCACACTAAAGTGGAGTAAATTTCTCTCACCAGAAGGTGGAGTGGGATATCTTTTTCTCTCTCCTGTTAGGAGGAGTTTACCTCTTGCCCGTAGGCAGAGCCCTACTTCTCTCGTCCGCAGACGGAGTCAAACTGAGATGCTAGCCCCGCTCTCGCCTTTATATTGGGTCGGCGACGCTAGCGTAAGCAAGTGGAAGAAATATAAACTATTAAAAGTATATTTTTAAGTAAGTTTACCAAATTAGAGGTGTAACCTGTTTTTAAATTGATACATTTCTAATTACATATTTTTATCAGAAAGGTCACAAAAATAGAGGTGCGACTCGTACAAATTGTGACGAGACGGGTTCGTTACAATAACCCCTCCCTTCGGGAAAAATCTTTAGATTTAAAATTTATCACCTCTATGTAATATATTTTAATAAAAAAGATTTTTTTAATACAAAATTCAATTAAGATTACAACCTAATATTTATAACAAGTTACATGAGAGATAAACACTACCAAGACAATATTTACAACAATGGAAGTACTAGGTTTATAACGCAAAGAAGGTTACATTTTAATATAACTAATCCACTGGGTTTTAATCACCTTTTTTTAGGCGGGGCACTCGAATATGACACTTTCGCAGGACAGTCCTACATAAAGACATTCTTCCTTGTACCTTCGCTGTCCCACAAGCCTTTCTTCGGGATCTTCGTTCAATAACATTTACTTTTAGAAGTTCTGTTCTTGTTCTATAAGTTACTCTTTCTAAATGGAGTTGGTAACACATTATAGCAATAGTTCGTCTTCTGAAAATGGTCAACTTAATATTCATTTCCCGAATTAGTATCAAACTTCTAGGTTCCTGCTTGGATATCTTTCACGGTGTTTCCCTCTTTCTCTCTTCTTTAGTGTTAACACTGGTTTTACACTATCGGGGTGAGCGTCAATTAACTTGAAACTTGCTCGGTCATGTGGCCAAATAACTCGGTTTCACCTTCGGTCCTTCACATTGGGCGCCAAAAATTTTGCAACATTCCTGTTATTTATCTTTCGAGCCCCACGTTTGCATTATCGAGCCCCACGTCGGGATGCCAAATATCTTGAAACGTCCTTGGGCGCCAAATTACTTGCAACACTCGGACTATATTTATTTCCGTATCGAGCCCCACGTTTTCACTATCGGGCCCCACGTTTGCACTATCGAGCCCCACGTTGGGCGCCAAATATCTTGAAACGTCCTTCGTCAAAGGGAGGAGGAAAGGAGATGGACCAATAACTTAGTTAGCTAAGTGTTACAAGTCTACCCATAATGCTAACCTTTTTCTCCAGCGGTCGCATGAGACTCTATTTACACTCAGGGTTCGGGTGTATGTTGCACTTAGAGGGCTATGACGTATGACCAGTTAAGTTCATTGACAACTCAAAATTAACTAAAACATATAAAGGTTTATTTCATCACAAACTTAAGCAAGAAAGGAACTTAGACCCTTTTTACAGTAGTTTTATACATCCAACTTATAGTTTCACAGATATATATATATATATATATATATATATATATATATATATATATATATATATATACTCTATATAGTTACGGCCTTTTGTAGTTGACCTATAAAACTTTTAACCCTTAAAGAAAAGAGAACAGGTAAACCAATACAACCTCGTATATGACACCTAGTACTCTTGTTAGAAAAACAATCACAAATGGTTTATAAACAAAGTATCTAAAAGAGAAAGATTAGTGTAACCTTGGAAACAGCTTTTTGTTTACATGTAGGAGTAACAGGCCAAAAACTAAGGAATATATTCTAAGAAGCGAATTTCCCAGCATCGAGGAGACGGGGTTTTATGAAAGAAAAAATGTACCTAAATATCTCTCGCCCTAAAGCGGAGTGGGTTTCTCTCGCCCGAAAGTGGAGTGGGTCCTCTCACACTAAAGTGGAGTAAATTTCTCTCACCAGAAGGTGGAGTGGGATATCTTTTTCTCTCTCCTGTTAGGAGGAGTTTACCTCTTGCCCGTAGGCAGAGCCCTACTTCTCTCGTCCGCAGACGGAGTCAAACTGAGATGCTAGCCCCGCTCTCGCCTTTATATTGGGTCGGCGACGCTAGCGTAAGCAAGTGGAAGAAATATAAACTATTAAAAGTATATTTTTAAGTAAGTTTACCAAATTAGAGGTGTAACCTGTTTTTAAATTGATACATTTCTAATTACATATTTTTATCAGAAAGGTCACAAAAATAGAGGTGCGACTCGTACAAATTGTGACGAGACGGGTTCGTTACAGTTTTATCAAAGGGACCACAACCGATGAAATATCTGTGGATGTTTTACAGGTTTCATCGTATTTAAAATGGTAATTTTCCGGTGCAACATGTCTGTTGCCACTCAGGCTGAAGAGACAGATGACGTGGACAAAGTTCCGATTCATAGGTTGCAACACTTACAGGCATGAATGACCTTGGCAGGAAGGAGCTCTGATTGGCACTCTGTTCACAACTGATTCGACAAGCCCCGCGACCGACAAAACTCGAAGTGCTCGGATGCTACCCTGACATCAACTTTAGTTGCCTTGAACTTTCATCGGCTTGAAAATACTTAATTTTCTTTAAGAGTATAATATAATTTAATAACGGCGATAGGATTCATCTATTATAAATTTCTAAGTGAAAATATAATAATATAGGGGCATAGATGTCTGAAAGGGAGGCAAGGATTGCCACATCTTCCCCTTAGAAAACGAATGTCAACCAAAAAGTACGTTTTCACATGTATAATTTGATTTCAGTCATAATAATTTACATTAGTTATTATAATGAGGATGCAGGAATGCGATAATGCAACACTATTATCGGGGTAATATGCCCCATGGAAAAATACCTTGCTTGTCTCTTCGTGGAAAAAATCTGCAGACGTCCATGATTAGGGGTGCATTTGCCCTCCCCCTGGCCCCCTGGCCCCATGGGCGCACGCGTATGATCCCTGTGATGGAATATGTAGCGCAAAGCCAGGGCTTTAAGATCAAATTTGTTTTGTTATTGTTTTTATTAGTAATTACCTCAGTTTTCTTCCTCTGAAGTTAAATTATTCATGACGACGATTTATGATTACATTAAAGACATGAATGAACATACACAATGAATCCATTTTGGTCGGAACTCGAACTCGGAACCTTGTTCGGCAAGAAATAAAAATATCCATAAGGCATGAGTGTTTCATTGGAGATGTTCCTCTACTTCCGTCATTTTATCACTAATATATTTCTTTAATATACAATAATAAGTCACAACTACCTAAAAATAAATATTATTTTGCATTTTCACATGCATATGTTTTTTACGGTTAGAGTGTGAACTGGCACCTGTTTATTTAGATTGTTATTTATGTTTCGTGTGTAGTTAGATAGGAAATATGCTTGAGGAAAGATTAGGGCTATAAGAATTCCGTCCGTGACGGAGTGGTTAGCACAGTGCGCTACGATGTCTGATGTCCTGGGTTCGAATCCCGTCGTGCGTATGGGTGTTCTTTGTGAGTGCCCCTTCATCAATTTCATCATATCACTCATCCTCGTCGTCGCGATTAGCAAGAGGTGAAAGAAAAACGACGCTAAATAAGAAAATAAAAAGACTTATAAGAATCATTATTATTTCCGGACGTGTCCTACATTTTATAGTTGTGTTTGGCCTCCGGAAGGAATTTGAAAGAAATCTCAAATGTCTTATACGTACTTTGAGCATCACGTAACTTCAAATTACATGGAGAAACAGAAAAACTGAGGGAAGTCTAAGATAACGTGGTTCCTTGGAGAAGTATGCTTAAATCAAAGAGTGTGCATGGTTGCTACTGGATGTTCGGAAAATCAATTACAATCCCAGCTCAGAAATTACTTCACGATTTTCTAGATCCGAAAAAGTCCGGATATATGTATAAAAATGCTTACTGTGTGAAGTTTTATCGATATAAGTGTCGGTAATTTGTTCGAAGTAACAAGTAATTTTTCTCGTTATTGGAGAAATAAGGCACAGAATTCTGTTTTTTTCCATGTATAGTAGTTTTTTTTTACATATTAATAAACAAGAACTTCCAGACTTTGTTTACGAAATTGTGAATTTTTTCCTTCCCGAATTCATGGATTGTTTTCTCTTCCTGGCCCCACATCGACGAACAACGTTCTGTCTTACATACACAAGTTGAAATCACATACAGCCGTGCTATTAATTAGCAGTTGAGGAATTTTGAACTCAACCGTTCACTTCAACATTAATTTTTCAGCTGAAGATGTGTCATATTCTCGTTATATGCTAAGATGTCCTAGTAACCTATTATAACAGTTGGGCTGAAAAGTTCGTAGGCTAACATAGTAAAAAATATATTTTTGACAAATTTGATTTTATTATTCAATATAGTTGCCTTTGAAGACGATACAACGATTATAGCGGTCATACAATTTTTCGATGCCATTTTTATAGTACGATTTCTCTTTAGCCTCAAAATAGCCCTCAGTTTCGGGGATTACCTCTTCATCAGTGCTAAATTTCTTTCCAGCGAGCATTCTTTTAAGGTCTGCAAACAGGAAAAAGTCACTGGGGGCCAGATCTGGAGAATATGGTGGATTGGGAAGCAATTCGTAGTCTAATTCATATAATTTTGCCATCGTTTTCATTGATTTGTGACACGGTGCATTGTCTTGATGAAACAGCACTTTTTTCTTCTTCAAATGGGGCCGTTTTTTCGTGATTTCATCCTTTAAACGCTCCAACAACGCTATGTAATAATCTCAGCTATCTCGATCAACTTCACTTTACGATCATTTAAAATTATTTTGTGGACTTTTTTGATGTTTTCGTCGGTAACAGCCTCTTTGGGGCGTCCACTGCGTGCATCGTCTTCGATGCTCATTTCGCCTCGTTTAAATTTAGCAAACCACTTCTCAACGGTTGATTTTCCTGGTGCAGAGTCCGAATAATGTTTATCAAGCCAAGCCTTGGCTTCAACAGTATTTTTTTTCGCCAAAAAGCAATGCTTTATTAACACACGAAATTATTTTTTGTCCATTTTTTCACAATAACAAAAGCTGCTTCACTCACAATGCTATATCTCACGAACTAATTATCCGGCAGCTGTGAAATTTATACACGTATCTTTTGAAGGTTAGTACTAAGTAAAAATCACATGGATTTAATTCTAGTAACGCCATCTATGAGTCAGACTACGAACTTTTCAGCCCAACTGTTAGTTACTGCAAATACGATCGTGTTCAACATTTTGAGACAATTTGTTCTACTTTCCGCTGACGAGTGATCTGATAGCCCTATGTGTGATGAGAACTGTTTTTACTCAATTTCCGATATAATTTATTCCAGCATTTCCTTCAACTTCTATTACCTTGTTATTACCTCCAATGCTTACACAACTTTTCCTTCGTACTCGACCTTTGGGTTCAGAAATGTTTACAACACCCCCATCTCCCGCGTGTAAATAGCAGGCAACAACACTCTGGAAGACCATAATGTATACAACTTGTTTACTACATATTTTACGAAAATATTAGAATGTTAGCTTGATATAACTGTGGATTGGAACGAACGAAATAAAATACCTGTTTTATACGCACACTGGAACGAGCGCAGGCCTGCTGTGAGTCACTCTGGCAGTGAAGGTCACTGATCGAAGCAGTTGGTGCTTGCTTACTACAAGCAAGAGCCGTATCTTTCCTCAAGGAAACACGGAAATCTTAGTTACTTTCTTTCGCCAGGCTAATGGTGAACATTTACAGGAACGTAAGGAGTAGTATCGTATTCTATTGGAATTAGATTTCATGGTGTTTAAAATATATCATAACAATATTTTAAAAAATGCTGATCGTAAACCAACACAGGTACTGTCTTTTGCGGCTTTTCTTTAAGGGGACACAGTCATCAAATATTTTATATATAATTTCATAAAAAAAAAGACTGTAGCTTGATCAACGACATGCTTTGTGGGGTGTAAGGGGTACCTTCCACGTAGGCGCCCAAAAGTCAACCTCACTTCCACGTAGTGCACCCTGGACTAAAGACTAACGAGGCTCTGGCGACTGGCCCCATGGTCAGTATAATTTTGTTTGTGTTGTCCTGTGTTTTGTCCTTATTTGTGCTGAGTGTTCTTTGCAGCCTCGGCTTTTAACAACAGTCAGAACATTTTAATCTTTTATGATTTTAATTAAGCAACGTTAGAGTTGTTACGTGTAACGGTAAGGAGCTGGACCCCGTATAGTGTGACGGGTGCAAAATAGCCTTAGTGCTGACGCGCCCAAAAAATTTAAAATCAAATCAAATCAAATCAGGTCATGCTTTGTTTTCAATATATTCCGTTCGTGTTAAGCAGCTTGTGATAGATGGATGGAAAGTCGGCTTTACTTAAGTTGTGCTGTAGCTTATGACAAGTTTTATCGCGAGTTTCTCTGAAATTATTAATATCTACTACAGGGACGTCGTTAGGGGGGCGGGGGGCACTGGCCCCCCGAAACGTTCACGTGGCCCCGGCAAACTGTTCTACATTTGATGAAAATTTTACTTTCATGACAAATATTGCAAAATAGGTTTTCAGTATTTTTTTTTCAGTTAGAAACACTGTTCTTGAGTGGGATGAACCCAAAACCACATTTCTTTCTCGTTTTCCTGGTTCTAGCTATAGTTGGTGTCAGTGTAGGAACTTCGTTGTTTCTCGAAATTTTGAGGGAGCGGTCTTTCCACCCCTAGCAGTCGCAGGTCAACAACAGGCAGGGTTGGGCGTTGTGTTGTCATTGCGTCCAAACAGTGTTTTAAGCTTGAGTAGATTGAAGAACGACCGCTTGTGCAGCGGCAAACCACATATATGCAAACAGTTACAGTACAATACAATACAGAGCGCTATACACGCTAAATAAGTATAATGGTGGCAGGATGCCTCATATCTCCGAGTAAGTAGCATTATTCGCACCAAATATCTATTCTACTATTAAAACAGTCTAAAACACGCAACGTGTTAAAAGTAATTATCTTCACAAAATGTACGATTTCTCGAGTCGCATATTTTTCTCGATATCGTGAAGACCTATTTTGAGAATCCTCCTTAACAAACTATGCCTCCCCGATTGCGCAGTGATAGCGTTGATGTCTTGTAATCGAGGGGTCCCGGGTTCGATACATGGGTTGAGGTACACAGTGATCCGGATCTTACTTTAAACTGTAGGTCCAGTCCCGATTAGCGTTACTTTGCATAAAGTGGACTTAAGGAGTTGAGTTGGTGTCTTTAACAAACTTTTCGAAGAATCGAAAATTTAAACACGAACAAGTAAATACATTTTTGTAATTTTGAAATAAATTATTATTATTATTGTTATTATTCTGGGTATTATTGGTTCGTATGAATCTGCCTCACACAGTAAGCTTATTTTGTTGAGTCAAGTACAACCCTTGAAATAAGTCACTGGAAAGACATGTGAGGTTGCACATAAATTGCGAAACGCCCTTCCCTTGCCCGGGAAAACAAATGCTACCACTTCCTAGATAAAGGTGGCAAAATCTTCCTCGGACAAGTGAAATAGTGTTACGGTCCAGGTTGAGTTCGTGTATAGGGACTGGTGACCAACAGTGCATAGCGATTAGCCATATCGAACAAACAAAAAGAAAACACGTACTTTCAATTACCACCTCTTTACCTGTAGCCGGGAAGCGGCTAGCTGCATACCTGAAAATCACGGGTAGCGACATGCGTACGAAATGATATAGCCCAAAAATTAACATGAAAAATAAAAAGCATATTCTATTCATAACAAAACAAAACTCAATTTGTTACATCTCCCCCTTTTTCGCTCACTCATTCACTCACACAATCAATCTTTACGGGGTCATCAACAAAAATAATACATCCAATGTACAGGTTTTTGACGACGAGCCCTAATTATTGCATTCACATTTAATTTTACCTTAACTTTTGTCTGATCAGGTCATTTGTGATTTTTGCTCCAGTGCTACTCAAATCCTAGCCAGCCCTTACTTAGTTCACCTTTAAAAAAAACTAGGTCGGTGCGGTGACAATACATTATTTGTCCAGCATAAAAAAAGGCTTTGGATTGGATTGATGCACAGTAAGGCTAATCGGGACTGGACCTACAGTTTAAAGTGGGATCCGAACCACTTGTGCCTCCACCGGGTATCGAACCCGGGACCCCTTGATTACAAGGCAATGACGCTACCACTGCGCCATGGGGGAGGCCCCATAAAAAAGGCGTCTCAACAGCAATTGCGCTCACGTGGGCGGACGTTTTCCTTTTACATGACCTCACGTGGCTCCAAACATAACAATAACCTCCGTTGAGTGACGCAACATATACTCTCTAGCAGGCGGGACTTCAACACTTCGCCGCGACGAGCAATTCATATTACCAGGCAAATACTTTAACAAATAATCACATACGCGACCTGACGTAGCTAGCAGCGACACAGCGCTGACACATAAAAATGAACAAAGCTCAAATGGATTAAACAATTAAGCCGGCGGCGCTTTACTCTAGTAGTACGCACTTTAAAGAAATACAAAGGGAGCACAAACAACAACGAATTTAGGATCATTAAAAAAACAAGAAATAAGTAAAATTGACCTGAGACGAATAAATTACAAATGATAAGCGCAACGAGAGTTTTGATATGAAGTTTCCGAGTTGTGTGGGCGTTTTCAAAATGTTGACGAATTTCAAGGGCATTCTCTAAATATCAATCGAGCCGTCACGTGTTAACATTATTACAGATGAATACATTACCACCTCTCAGGTTTCACGGCGCCTCCTGGTGTCTTTATGGGCGATTGAAATCACTTAGTATGCACACGAAAGGTTTTCCTATTCTCCCTTGATCGTGGCGACGAGGATGCGAAGAGCGTTCATGCACCTGGATCCTCGGTGGATCAGTGACGATGGGTCGTCGGCGTCTTCGGGAACGTCAATGGGCTCGGCGTCTCTTCCTCTCGGGATCGGTGAACATCTCCGTGGTCTGGCGCGGTTCGGACGTCGCATCTGGGCGGTGGGCGGTAGTTCTTGGCTCGTCGGCGTCTTCTCCATGACCGTCGGACGATCTCAAGCGTCGGGACGTCAACACGGCAGCGTTCGACATCTCTCTCTCTCTCTCTCTGTGTGGCGGCTGGTAGGCAATATGCGGCGTATCTCGTCGTTTCTTGGCACGTTGTAGGCATGGGTCGTGTTGTCTCGTCTGGCATCGGGCGAAACGAGGGTAACGCCCTCATCTCTCTTCTTCAGTTAGCCCGCCATGATTTTCGATGTTCCTTGTTTCACAAAAACTATAAACGGCGTAAGATTATCACGGAAACACAGTCTCGCTTCGACTTCCTCCAGCGATTGAGGTAAGCGCACTCGTAACGACTTACTGCCTATCACACACTGATGTTCGCGAAACAAAACAAAGTCCACGGTATACGGAGAGGTAGCACGGAGGTGCTCTCGCTACAAGAATCGCGGTAAAACTGTGTGTCCAAAAATCATGTCCTTCGTTTTATCCGGATTTCGAAAAAGGACGCTCGGCGGTCGTTGAAGGGACGCTTCCGGAGAGGTCATTCCACTTCGCTCCATTGTCTCCTAGGCTAGACAGGGTCGTGCTGGAGGTTTGGTTCCTACGGATTAAGCTACAGTCTCGCTGGCGCCCAGAGCTCAACTGGAATCAGTGCCCATAAACCGATCGATTATAACAAATTCGATCTGGCATCCGTAATTCTTCCTTGATCGCGACGAAACTCCACACATCCGTCCTTGCACACATGCTGCTGCGCTGGTAAAAATTTCACATAAATCTGACCGCTGGAACCCGAGATATTTAAATGGTTGTCGTTACGGTCGAATTTCCTAAGTTTTTGACGCATAACGTGACCTTTCTGGCGCTCGCCCGTCAGACTCGCGACTTCCTTATTTTCTCCCGTTGTGCTCGGCATATCAAATATATATACATACAAATAAAGACACTCAACACCTTGATTAAACACATTTTTTTACGGCTAATTGTTAGAGTAATAATAATAATAATGACGACGGTAAATCTGACTGTCACAATATTTAAGCATCTATAAATAAATAATAACCCGTGGTTCGACAGCCCTGGAAGAGCTTTGGCCTATCTCCCGACTGCCAGTCTCCCTCCCACAATCCTACCTAGATCTGTGGAGATCTTTAACCAGTAATGGGGTGGCGTGGGGTCAGCACGTCGAACCCCAAACCGTTATAGGGGATATCCGTTGCGTTCGGAAACCGTTAAGGTTCCATTGGAGACAATAAGCCATATCTGTAGGTAAGATTGTTACCTTTTAAGGCGTACTCTATTTTTAGGCCCTGTCACCTTGATAAATTCTTCATCCGCGGCTTCGTCCTGTATCATGTCCTCGGGTAAGGACACAGAGGGCGAAGGGGATGAAGAAGGGAGAGTGGGGGCGGGTGCTTTGAGCGCCCGCCGATCAGCTTTCAGCTGCGCCTTAAGTTTCAGGGTGGTGGCTGCCACCCTGACTGGAGAGCTAGTAGACTTAAGAAAATGTTCCCTTGAATGCACCTGCTTGATCTTCCACTCTGTGGAGCGAGGAGTGGTTGCTGGTTTCCTCGAAGCAGGGCGGGCTACTACGGGAATCGTTGGTGTTTGAGTTGACACGTCGCTGGTTTGTACCCCTACACTGCGACGGGTAAGAGCAGCTGCAGCAACTGTAGCGAATGGCACAGGTAAAGTGGTGCGTATGCTTTCCCGGAGACGTTGTTTTGCTTCGCCAGCAGAGATTTTCTCTGCGACGACCAACTCTCTCATTTTCTTCTCTTGTTGGAAAGAGTTGCAGTCACGATGCCAGACTGGGTGCTCGCCTTGGCAATTAATGCATTTGGGACCAGAAGAACAAGGTTCGGTCCCATGATCAAGCAGACTACGCTTACCACAAAGGGCGGTAGTGGCCTTGCAGGAAGGCTGAGTGTGCCCAAAGTGCTGGCATTTGAAACATCGCATCGGGTTAGGGATGTATGGCCGGACTTTTAGCCTCAAATATCCAGCCCGTACAATATCTGGGAGAGTGGTCGTTTGGAACGTTAGTATAATCGAAGCAGTTGGCACAAGTTCTCCGGATTTTCGCGTCTTGATTCGCTGCACTGCGGTGACATGTTGGTCTGAGAGTGCTTCAAGGATCTCTTCCTCCTCAGCATTTAGCAGATCCCAGTGGCGAATCACACCTTTACTACTGTTAAGTTGACGATGGGGTTCAACATTAACAGTGAAGTGGCCCAAAATCGTAACTTTAAAAGGTTGTTGGTCTGGCGATCTGTGCCGGTCTGGATAACTAGACTCCCGTTTGTCAGCTTTTTTATTTCTGGAAATCGGAACCAGCGGCGTAGTCTATCTGTTTCTTGATAAGGAATGGTGACAAGTCCTTCAATGTAGCAGCTCCGTGTTTCTTTGTTGTTGCAGAAACATCGTTACTTGTCTTTTCCACTAATTGGAGCGGGCTCGAAGGCCGCGCTCGTTTTGGGGGTTTCTCCCCGTTTGAGTTGTTTTTTGTACCCATATACAAATTGTGTGTATTGTGGAGGGTCCATAAATTGTCGCCTCGACATGCCCTCTATGCCGAGGAAGGGCTACCCCCAAAAATGGAGGCTACTCGAGGACCAAACCGAAATCCCCGAGGCCACGTTCGCGACTGCACCTACCCCTGCAGCCAACACTGTTCCATCGGCACGTGCAACTCACACCTTGGGATAGGTTTTTTTTATCGAGGTTGTCTCCTCTAGCAGGACACTTAGTTATAGGGAGGTCAAAGATATGGAGATGAATGACGTTATGGAATGGTGAAAACGTGAGGTATGGATGTGAAGAATGAGTGAAATGATGAGATGAAAAAGACCTCCCTATCATAGTTTCTTAGAGGGTGGTCAAAAATATGGAGATGAATGACGTGATGGAATGGTGAAAAACGTGAGATATGGATGCGAAGAATGGGTGAAATGAGATGAAATTGGCCTCCCTACTAAGCCCCCTCGCCCCGTCAAGGCAGTCCTACATGGAGGGGGTCATCTGCCCATTGGAGCAAGAAATTTCCTTTTCACGGTATTCAACAGATTCCAAATAGAAAATACTTAATTTACAACTAACAATAACCACTTTCCATAGTAACAGCACTAACCCAATTTACACATGCGAAATTCCCCCCCTCTGTAAAAGAAGAATTAATCATTTAAGCATTTTCACAAACAACCAAATACAAATGAAAGAAAATGTTGAAGAACGCAAATATGAACACAAGAAACAGTGAACTTATTTATTGAGTTGAATATAACACATGTTTCCTGCTTATGAAAGCATTATCAATCAGTCCTTATTGAACTATGAGACGTGAAACAACTGTCGATACGTGATCGAAAAAATTACCATTTATAGTCATTTAGCATGCACACTTTATGTTATATAAAATGGGTTACAAAAGTCCATATTACTTCCTAAAATTGACATAAAACCAATCTTGGAACATGCTCCTCGTTTATTTTGGCAAGTACTGTACGTTTCTTGAACGAGAATAGATAGTTTTATGTGTGCACACAACCTTTTTCAAACATGGCGTCGATGGCCATTTTGTAATTATCGCATGGTTTGTAGTGAGTACTAGTACCGTGTCACATAAGTTCCAACACACGCGAGATAGCTATCTCTTAAACGAACTTTGCGTATCCGTAGGTACCACGATTTGCGAGAATTTTCTTCTTCTCAAAGTCACTTAAGGAAATTTAGTTTCCTTACCTTGTGTCTCGGGAACGAAGAATCCAGCATGCACGAGTCCACTCCTTACCTCTCTGGGAACCGAGAGCTCGACTCACTTCCAACGTTTTTTCTGCGTTGTACTTCTACTCATTGCTATTATCCGCTGTTTTATCCTAACAGCAGACGTCAGATTCGTCCAGAAACCACTGGAAACAATTACAACTTCCTCAACAGTCGTGACATAACTTTCTTCACTCCATTTTTCTTTACCGGAAGTCCCATTTCGATCACCGCGCACCCCTATCGATAACTACCACTCTTTTGCGCAGAGCACAATTGTCTTTACCAAACAACAATTTACATGATTTAGAAACCACACGTTAACAAATATGTGTATGCGTTAAAAAACCTATTGTAATGCTTATTGAGATAAACTTTTTGCTGTTAATTAAACAATGGCATCTAGACCAAAACGCTGTAAATTTTATTATTTTCCGCCATTACTGCGAATTGCCCATGCGTGCAGTGGCCGACACATCAAAATGTCCTTGTGCATAAGCAAACCACAAGAAAATCGGATATCAAACAAAGGAGTTTACAAATTTAAATACGCACAACGGTCAGAGCCATCTAGCGACTCCTCGCGTAACTACGAAAGCAACAAAGTTTTTATACTGCATAGGCATTCCACCTATCGTGAATTCTCTACACTAGAAGAGTTCATCGTCTTAGGACATAAGTTGGGCTTCTTTACCCCAGCAAACACACACGAAACTCAAGTTTCCAGAATGCCTTATGACAGCTCGTCATAATATAGCGTACTTCATTCTAAACTTTTTATCAGATCGTTTTTTCCGCGTACGTGTTGGGAACTCCTTTTCGGATCTTCAAGAACAAGAGAACGGTGTCCCGCAGGGCAGCGTATTAAGTGTGACTCAGTTTGCCATAGCATTGAACAGTGTTATGGCAAGCATTGTTGCCCCTGTACATGGTCTTCTGTATGTAGACGACCTCACGATATTTTGTCGCTCACGGAATCTCGCGTCAGCTTCTCGTCAACTCCAACTGACGATAAACCGTTTGGTTGAGTGGTCCTACCAAACAGGTTTCACCTTCTCATCCGAGAAATCCGTGTGTGTTCACTTTTGTCGTCAGCGTACATGTCATTTAGACCCTGACCTGTACATGGGGAAATCTCCCCTGTGCTTCGTGAATGAGGACCGCTTCCTGGGCCTCATTTTCGATAAGAAATTAACATGGCTACCTCACCTTCGCCAGTTAAAGTTCTCTTGTCTTCGAGTTCTCAACCTTTTACGTGTTTTATCTCATACTACCTGGGGTGCTGATCGGACGGTACTGCTTCGCCTGTACCGTGCACTCATCAGGTCGAAGCTTGATTATGGATGTGTTGTGTATTCTTCTGCCCGCCCATCTAGACTTCGCAACCTAGACACCGTCCACCATGCTGGTATACGTGTGTGCTCTGGTGTCTTTCGGACCAAATTCGTGCGAAGCACACCAATTTTAATGTGTTTTTCAGGGGTGTAGGGGGCGGTCTTCTTCTAAGGCGCCCAAAAGTCAACCTCACTTCCACGTAGTGCACCCTGGACTAAAGACTAACGAGGCTCTGGCGACTGGCAGTATGCCAGTATAATTTTGTGTGTGTTGTCCTGTTTTTTGTCCTTGTGTGTGCTGAGTGCCCGTTTACAGCCTCAGCTTTTAACAAAAGTCAGAACATTTTAAGATTTTTAGTTAAGCAACGTTAGAGTTGTTATTTGTAATGGTAAGGGGCTGGCCCCCATATAATGTGAAGGGAGCAAAATATCCTAAGTGCTGACGCTCCCAAAATTTTAAATTCAAATTCAAATAATGTGTTTTACACGGATGGGTGGGTCCAAGACAGTGGAATCAGTTGGTTGCGCCTTCGTCCTAGACTCAAAGTTCCAGTTACTCGCTTCATCCTGCGTGTTCGATCTATACGGCAGAGTTGTACGCCATTCTAAAGGCACTGGACTTCAGACGTCAATGGTCTTAAGAAAGACCTTGTGTGCAGTGATTCGACCAGCGTGTTGCAGACTCTGCATTCGCCGAATTCCCGGCATCCGGTAGCGCAACGCATATTCAGACGGCTTGTGTCCTTATTTGCCAGTGCGGATGTACACTTCTGTTGGGTCCCTAGCCACGTGGGCATTCAGGGGAAAGAAGCAGCTGACGCTGCCGCCAAGTCTGCTAATGAAGACGGCGATGTTCTCGTCCACCTTTTGCCAGCTAGCGACCTGCAGAACATGTTCCGTTGTCGCCTTCTTGACACTTGGCAGGCCGAGTGGAATACGGAAACGGGTAACAAGCTTCACTCTGTTAAGCCCACCACAGGTGCTTGGCGTTCCTCGTCCCGTCCCTCTCGGCGAGAAGTCATCATTCTAACCCGCATGCGTCTAGGACACAGCAGTCTTACGCATAGTCACTTGCTACAAGAGCTGGACCCTCCGTTATGTCGTGTTTGTAATGTTATTTTAAGCATTCTCGTTGAATGTGTCGATCTTGCTTACCTCCGGCAGACTTTTAACATTTCCGGCTGTTTGTCATCAATCTGCATCGAAACTCCCAGACAGCTTGACGCCACTACAGAAGTTCATTCACACCGTGACCTCAAAACAACTCATCGATACAGACATAGTGGCGACATGCATACAACGTCATACTGAGGTTTACTCATGCCATGACCTGCTACTATCATCTTATCAAACAGCGCGTTGCAGTCTATGGATTCGCAGTATTCCGGGCATCCGGTAGCACAACGCATATTCAGACGGATTGTGTCCTTATCTGCCAGTGCGGATGTACACTTCTGTTGGGTCCCTAGCCACGTGGGCATCCAGAGGAACGAAGCAGCTGATGCAGATGGCGACGTTCTCGTCCACCTTTTGCCAGCTAGCGACCTGCAGAATGTATTTCGTTGTAGCGTTCTTGACACTTGGCAGGCCGAGTGGGGGATACGGAAACGGGGAAGAAGCTTTACGCTATTAAGCCCACCATATGTGCTTGGCGTTCCTCGTCCCGCCCCTCTCGACGAGAAGAAGTTATTCTTACCCCCCATGCGTCTAGGACACAGCCGTCTAACGCATGGTCACTTGCTGCAAGGGCTGGACCCTCCGTTGTGTCGTGTTTCTAATGTTCTTTTAAGCATTCGACACATTCTCCTTGAACGTGTCGATCTTGCTTACCTCCGGCAGACTTTTATAACCTTTCCGGCTGTTTGTCATCCCTCTTGGGTGATGACAGCAGTATTTTATCAGTAGAGGTAAATACCCGGTTCAACGCCCTCTTCCCCCTCCATGTAGGACTGCCTTGACGGGGCGAGGGGGCTTAGTAGGGAGGTCAATTTCATCTCATCATTTCACCCATTCTTCATATCCATATCTCACGTTTTTTCACCATTCCATCACGTCATTCATCTCCATATCTTTGACCTCCCTCTAAGAAACTTATGTAGGGAGGTCATTTTCATCTCATCATTTCACTCATTCTTCACATCCATATCTCACGTTTTCACCATTCCATCACGTCATTCATCTCCATATCTTTGACCTCCCTATAACTAAGGGTCCTGCTAGAGGAGACAACCTCGATAAAAAAACCCTATCCCAAGGTGTGAGTTGCACGTGCCGATGGGACAGTGTTGGCTGCAGGGGTAGGTGCAGTCGCGAACGTGGCCTCGGGGATTTCGGTTTGGTCCTCGAGTAGCCTCCATTTTTGGGGGTAGGCCTTCCTCGGCATAGAGGGCATGTCGAGGCGACAATTTATGGACCCTCCACTTAAAATCATTTTTGTATATGGGTACAAAAAACAACTCAAACGGGGGGAAACCCCCAAAACGAGCGCGGCCTTCGAGCCCGCTTCAATTATCGGAAAAGACAAGTAACGTGCCACGTTATCTTGTGATTAGTATTGTGCAGAAGACCGACAGTACCGATGAATCTGCAACAACAAAGAAACATGGAGCTGCTACATTAAAGGACTTGTCACCATTCCTGATCAAGAAACAGCTAGACTACGCCGCTGGTTCAGACGTACCAGAAATAAAAAAGCTAAGAAACGGGAGTCTACTTATCCAGACCAGCACAGATCGCCAGACCAACAACCTGTTAAAGTTAAGATCTTTGGGCAACTTCCCTGTTAATGTTGAACCACATCGTCAACTTAACAGTAGTAAAGGTGTGATTCGCCACTGGGATCTGCTAAACGCTGAGGAGGAAGAGATCCTTGAAGCAGTCTCAGACCAACATGTGACCGCAGTGCAGCGAATAAAGACTCGAAAATCCGGAGAACTTCTACCAACTGCTTCAATTATACTGACCTTTGGAACGACCACTCTCCCAGATAGGGTACGGGCTGGATATTTGAGACTCAAAGTCCGGCCATACATCCCTAACCCGATGCGATGTTTCAAATGCCAGCACTTTGGGCACACTCAACCTTCCTGCAAGGCCACTACCGCCCTTTGTGGTAAGTGTAGTCTGCCTGATCATGGGACTGAACCTTGTTCTTCTGGTCCCAAATGCATTAATTGCAAAGGCGAGCACCCAGTCTGGCATCGTGACTGCCCCTCTTTCCAACAAGAGAAGAAAATCAGAGAGTTGGTCGTTATAGAGAAAATCTCCGCTGGAGAAGCCAAACAACGTCTCCGGGAAAGTATACGCACCACTTTACCTGTGCCATTCGCTGCAGCTGCTCTTACCCGCCGCAGTGTGGGTGTACAAACCAACGACGTGTCCACTCAAACTACAACGCTTCCCGTAGAGGCTCGACCTGCTTCGAGGAAACCAGCAACCACGCCTCGCTCCACAGAAAAGAAGATCAAGCAGGTACACAGAAAAGAATACTTTCTCAAATCCAGTAGCTCTCCAGTCAGGGCGGCATCGACCACCCTGAAACTTAAAGCGCAGCTCAAAGCTCCCCGACGGGCGCTGAAGCCACCCGCCCCCACTCCCCCTTCATCCCCTTCGCCCTCTGTGTCCTTACCCGAGGACATGATACACGACGAAGCCGCGGAAGAAGAATTTATCAAGGTGACAGGGCCTAGAAATAAAGTACGCCTTAAGAGGTAACAACCATACCTCCAGCTATGGCTTATTGTCTCCAATGGAACCTTAACGGTTTCCGTACACATCTCGAGGAACTGCAAATTTTAATATCTGAATTTGACCCTGCCATCATATGTCTCCAAGAGACACATTTTCGTCCAAATGAATCAGTGATTCTAAACGGATACACGCTTTACCGCACCGACAAGCTTCCTGAGGGTCGTCGTGCACACGGTGGTGTTGCAATAGGTGTTCGAGATAACATCCACTCAACACCAATCTTTCTCACCACCCCCCTCCAAGCTGTCGCCGTGCGGGTACATCTACCACAGCCAATATCCGTTTGCAGTGTCTACATCACAAGGGATGAGCGATTCTCTCTTGAGGACCTGCTTTCTATATTCGAGCAACTTCCGTCTCCTGTAGTTCTTTTGGGCGATTTTAATTCCTACCATCGTTTGTGGGGCTCCGTTCGTACAGAGCCCCGGGGTCAAATTGTAGATCAATTCCGTGAGGCATCAGGTTTAACGTTGCTGAATGATGGGACTCCCACATATTTCAGTCCTTCCTCAGGCACACATTCTGCGTTGGACTTGTCCTTCTGCAGTCCCAGCCTTGCTCCTACCACACCTTGGAGCGTTCACCCTGATCTCTGTGGGAGTGATCACTTCCCACTGCTTCTAACTTTCGAACATCTTCAGCACTTACGTGAACAACACCCTCACTGGCATCTCAGTCGGGCCGACTGGGGTGCCTTCGAGCGTGCAGTGGACCTTGAACTCGATCTAGCGTCCACTTTGCCAGCCATCGACGCCTTAGATATATTTGTGTCAAGAGTGCATGATGCTGCACGCACCTCCATTCCACATCCCAGTGGACCTGCGAGGCGACGCCCAGTCCCCTGGTGGACTGCGGAGATCAGTGCAGCCATCAAGGACCGCAATCATGCCCTTGATCGATTCAATAGGATCCACACTGCCGCAAACCTCGAGCAGTTCCGCATTAAGCGTGCCCGTGCCCGTCGGCTTATTCGAGCCAGTAAGAAGGCGTGCTGGGTCCAATACGTGTCTTCTCTGACGAAGCAGGCTTCGTCGAAAGCCGTTTGGACCAAAATACGTCGCATCCAGGGGGGTGCATCTACTCCTCTGAGCGCTCTGGAGCACGATGGGACGTTGTACACAGATTCCGGAGACATAGCTAATATCTTGGCCACGCAGTTTTCTGATGCGTCTAGCTCTGAAAATTATGAACCACATTTCCGCCGTGAGAAGGAACGTCAGGAACGACGCCCTCTAGTTTTTCGAAGTCATAACACCGAGCCATACAACTCTCCATTCACTGAACGGGAGTTCGATCAGGCGCTTCGAGATTCTAAGAATACAGCTCCTGGAGTGGACAAGATCCACTATGAGATGCTTCGTCTTCTGCCCATTGGAGCCAAATATTTCCTTTTGGCGGTATTCAACAGGCTTTGGTTGGAGGACTCTTTCCCCACTTCCTGGAAAGAAGCTATTATTGTTCCCATCCTGAAACCAGGTAAACAACGCACCGCAGCCTCGAGTTATAGGCCTATTGCCTTAACTAGCTGTGTGTGCAAGTTGATGGAACGCATGATCAACAAGCGTCTCACCTGGTTTTTGGAGGAAAACTCATTGATAAGTAATTTTCAATGTGGTTTTCGCTCCAACCGTTCCACACTGGACCATCTGGTTCAGCTGTAAACACATATTCAGGATGCATTCTTCAACAAGGAACATTTAGTTGCAGTTTTCTTTGACCTCCAAAAAGCATATGACACAACGTGGCGCTTTGGCATCCTAAAGCAGCTCCATTCTTGGGGCGTGCGTGGCCATATGGCGTACTTTATTGAAATTTTTTTATCAGATCGCTTTTTCCGCGTACGTGTTGGGAACTCCTTTTCGGATCTTCACCAACAAGAGAACGGTGTCCCGCAGGGCAGCGTACTTAGTGTGACTCTGTTTGCCATAGCAGTAAACAGTGTTATGGCAAACATTCTTTCCCCAGTACATGGCCTCCTCTATGTCGACGACCTCACGATCTTTTGTCGCTCACGGAATCTCGCGTCAGCTTCTCGTCAACTCCAACTGACGATAAACCGTTTGGTTGAGTGGTCCTCCCAAACAGGTTTCACCTTCTCATCCGAGAAATCCGTGTGTGTTCACTTTTGTCGTCAGCGTACATGTCATTTAGATCCTGACCTGTACATGGGGAAGTCTCCCCTGTGCTTCGTGAATGAGGTCCGCTTCCTGGGCCTCATTTTCGATAAGAAATTAACATGGCTACCTCACCTTCGCCAGTTAAAGTTCTCTTGTCTTCGAGTTCTCAACCTTTTACGTGTTTTATCCCATACTTCCTGGGGTGCTGATAGGACGGTATTGCTTCGCCTATACCGTGCACTCATCAGGTCGAAGCTAGATTATGGATGTGTTGTGTATTCTTCTGCTCGCCCATCTAGACTTCGCATTCTAGACACTGTGCACCATGCTGGTATATTTGTGTGCACTGGTGCCTTTCGGACCAGTCCAGTTTGTATGTAGAGACATCTGAGCCGTCGCTGTCTCTGCGAAGACAGCGGCTGGTAGTTAACTACTTCCTCCATCTTCGCTCGATGCCTTCACATCCTTCATTCCACACCATCTCAGACGAGGGTAGGCTGGCAAGGTATCGGCTCCACCCTAGTGTCACTAGACCATTTGGTGTTCGTGCAGACGAGATCCTGTCAGCAGTTGGTGTTGACAGTGGTCTTCCTGGCGTCTCTCCACTCATTTCGCCTCTCCCTACCTGGGATAGAATTGAATAGAAGTTAAAATTTTGGGTGCGTCAGCACTAAGGCTATTTTGCACCCGTCACATTATACGGGGTCCAGCCCCTTATCGTTACAAATAGCAACTCTATCGTTGCAGAACTAAAATCATAAAATATTAAAATGATTTGATTTGATTTTGAATTTAAAATTTTGGGAGCGTCAGCACTTAGGGTATTTTGCTCCCGTCATATAATATGGGGGCCAGCCCCTTATCATTACAAATAACAACTCTAACGTTGCATAACTAAAAAATTTAAAATGTTCTGACTTCTGTTAAAAGCTGAGGCTGTAAAGGGGCACTCAGCACACATAAGGACAAAAGAGCAGGACAACACAAACAAAATTATACTGGCCATGGGGCCAGTCGCCAGAGCCTCGTTAGTCTGCAGTCCAGGGTGTACTGACGTGGAAGTGAGGTTGACATTTGGGTGTACTACGTGGAAGATCACCCCTTACACCCCTCCCTACCTGGGAGTTTCCTGCACCTTCTATCGATTTCTCTCTGACTGCCCTTCCAAAGTCAGAGACATCAATGGTTGTATACCAGCAACGGTTTTTAGAACTTCGTGCGAAGCACCCCAATTTTAACGTGTTTTATACGGATGGGTCCAAGACATTCGAATCAGTTGGTTGCGCCTTCGTCCTAGACTCTCAAAGTTCCAGTTACTTGCTACACCCTGCCTGTTCCATCTATACGGCAGAGTACACGTACACGCCATTCTAAAGGCACTGGACTTTGCAGACGTCAATGGTCTAAAGAAAGTCCTTGTGTGCAGTGATTCGACCAGCGTGTTGCAGACCCTGAATTCGCCGTATTCCCGGCATCCGGATAGCGCAACGCATATTCAGACGGCTTGTGTCCCTATCTGCCCGTGCCGATGTACACTTCTGTTGGGTCCCTAGCCACGTAGGCATTCAGGGGAACGAAGCAGCTGATGCTGCCGCCAAGTCTGCTGATGCGGACGGCGATGTTCTCGTCCACCTTTTGCCAGCTAGCGACCTGCAGAACATGTTCCGCTGTCGCCTTCTTGAAACTTGGCAGGCCGAGTGGGATACGGAAACGGGGAACAAGCTTCACGCTATTAAGCCCACCATAGGTGCTTGGCGTTCCTCGTCCCGTCCCTCTCGGCGAGAAGAAGTCACTCTAACTCGCATGCGTCTAGGACACAGCCGTCTTACGCATAGTCACTTGCTGCAAGGGCTGGACCCTCCGTTATGTCGTGTTTGTAATGTTTTATTAAGCATTCGACACATTCTTGTTGAATGTGTCGATCTTGCTTACCTCCGGCAGACTTTTAACATTTCCGGCTGTTTGTCATCCCTCTTGGGTGATGACAGCAGCATTTTATCAAATGTTTTTAGTTTTTTACGAAGAGCTGGACTCTTCCACCGTCTGTAAGGAGGTTTTTAGTTTGTTTGTTCTGACTTTTTAATGTGTTTTGTTTGTCTCGTGCAGGTCTTTTATAACCTTGCACTTTTAATGTTTTCCCAAGGGGCTATTTACACCCCTTTTTATGTTTTTAGTCAGAATTTTAGATAAGGGGCTACTTCCTCGTATACATTGAAGTGTGCAAAATGGCCTTTAGTGCCGACGCACCCAAAAAAGTTTTAAATCAATCAATCAATCAATCAACGCCCTCTTTTTGGGCACAGTGGGCTCGCAGCGTTGCCAACCCACCCCACAAAAATTTCACCATATGATATTTTACAGGCGAAGCTAACCTACAAATAGGAGTTGGCAACACTGACTACTACCAAAAAGTCGCTTCAGAAACCTTTTGTTTTTAATTTTGCCATATGATATTTCACCGGCGATAGTAACCTACAAATAGGAGTTGACAGCGCTGATTACAATCTATGCGGTATATTTTGTAGCCTTCTAAGATAAGTATGCAGTAAGATGGAGAGTTGGTGACATTGACTACGATCTAACACATGCTAACTGTAAATAGTGGTGGTGCAGTGTTGATGCTCTTGTTAACCCCTCTTTTTTCTGTCTTTTCTAGCATACTGATCTATTGCATGCTAACCAAAAAACCTTTAAGCAGGCTCTTATCTTGTAATGCCACGGACGGAAACATGCATACCTCTGTTCCCCACATGTATGTAATGCGATTGGGGGAAGAGGGGGGTCAATTTTAACCTTACAGCTTAATTAAACTGCATGCATGCTTAATGTTTGACTTTTTTATTTCTAGTTCGACATGAGATACACACAATTCTACTTTTTGAAGTACAGTTAATATTTCTGATTAATTTTACTGTTCACAAATTCAAAGTATGATCTATCGTGAACTAAACTAACCTCACTCACCCACCCACATATAGCCTTACAGAGTACAGCAGAGGTGACTCAAAGGCAAAAAGTGGTGCACAGCTTCGATTGGTCGTGACAGGTCGATCTATCGTGAACTAAACTAACCTTACCCGCTCTCTCTCTCACACACACACACACACTATATGCTTTACAGCGTAAGTGTGCTATATCACTTGTAAGGGGGCTGACGGTTGCCAACACACAAGACCTATTGCAAACTAAATTAACCTTCGACATAAGCCATGGACACACACCAAGCCTTCCAGATAGGGTATAAGCAACTCACCTCTTGCAATTGTTTTTATATTTTAGGACGGGGAAAATTAACCTACAGCTAGCAACACTGTTTGAGCTGGTTTCGACGAGCAGTGTTACCAAATTTACCTTTTTGCAAATATTTGTTTCTATAGGCTAAAGCTAATGCTCTACAGCTAGACGCTTGAAACATATACACACAAAACACCTTAGCAGAGTATGCTAACTTACCTCATGTAAAAATATTACCTAGTACGGTTTTTCACAGGTTTAATCTGTGACATACAACTAGCGATTGACACGACCACCTGACGAAACACAGACAGAGAGAGTGAGACAGCGTATACGCAGTTCTTCCTACACATGTACTGGGTTTAAAAGGTAACTTGCAACCAGCGGCGTAGTGCCCACGTAAGGCTTGTAAGTCCACCTTACAAGTTGAAATTATTGAAGAAAACTTATTTCATTCCCGTATTTATCGCTTGAACACATATAGCAATATCAACTGCAAGTAGAACTTTTAACGAAACAATTGAGGACTTGTTTTGATTCGAGTTGTCTCTCTGTAAGGCTTCTTCAGAGGACTTACGTGCGGGTGAATGGAAGAAATGATTTGGGCTCGCGCATGGTGGGTGTGTTTGCTTACGTAGTATCTTCTCAACCAATGACAGGGCGCCCCGATTCTCAGCACTTGTAAGACGCATTACGACTTACGAGCAGACGCGCGCGCGAGAGAAAGAGGATTCAGTGTTTCTATTAGCCAGCCATTACAGTATTTTGTGCAACATGGAAAATAATTGCACAAGTTCAAGAGTGAGTGAAAATGAGTGTGTGGTTGATATGAACAAGTGTGAGTGCGTAGTTGAATCTGTTTTAAAACAATCCTTTTCGTCTTTGACATTCGCGTGTAAACAAGACATCCTCAACAGAGGTAGGCCGACACCAGAACTGAAAGATTTGAAAAAGGAGAGAAAAGGAAAAGGTATGTACACATTTCAAACATCGTGGTACGATCGGAACAAATGGCTTTGTGGTTGCGCAGGAACAAAAAAGTTATATTGTTTCCCGTGCCTTTTATTTTCAAAGGAAAAGAATGTGTGGAGTAATTTTGGTGTTACGGATATCTGCAATTTTTCTTTATTGAAAAAGCGGCACGTTGAATCGAAATCTCATATTTATGCATTGTCAAGTATTATTAAATTTGGCCAAACGAGAATAGAAACTTCCCTGAGTGAAGCATTCCAACAATCCGTGAAACAATATAATGAAAAAGTGACAAACAATCGCTACATTATGCATCGCCTTATCGATATCGTTTGTTTTCTGGGGAGGCAGGAACAAGCATTTAGAGGACATGATGAATCGAGTCAGTCACAGAATAGAGGAAACTACTTGGAGCTATTGAATTTCATGGCAAAAACTGATGAAATATTAGCTCATCATTTGCGTACAGCTACTGTATTTTCCGGTACTTCTCCAGAGATTCAAAATGACCTCATACAGTCAGTGGCTCAAGTGATGACCAGTGAAATAAAAAAGGAAATTAAAGAATCCAATTACGTTGCCATAATAATGGACGAGACGACAGACATCTCTCACAAATCCCAACTTTCAACTGTATTTAGATTCGTTTCTTCAGGCGGTGAGGTTCAAGAGAGGTTTCTGCGATTTGATGACGTAAGCAGTGATCGTACTGCCAGCAACTTAGCAGAACACTTGTTTAGTTATTTGATTGAATTTGAGTGCAGTGATAAATTAGTTTGTCAAACATATGATGGGGCAAGTGTTATGGCAGGAGCACACAATGGTTTACAACGGAGAGTTAGGGAAAAATTCCAACAGGCGATATTTGTTCACTGTTACGCCCATAAATTCAACCTAGTTTTACAACAGGCAACAGACAGTATTAAAGAGTGCAAGATTTTTTTTTCAGACATGTTCTGGCTTTTCTTCATTTTTTTCGAAATCATCAAAAAGAATGAATGCTCTTGAGAAAATTGTTAATAGGCGGTTTCCCACAGTTTCACCCACAAGGTGGATTTACAGCACGAGGCTCGTACATGTAATTTCTTCTGTTAAAGATGAGCTGGAGGAACTATTGAAGAATATGATGGAAGATGATGAAGAGTGGGACGTGGAATCAAGAATGGCTGCTAGGGGATTTTATCACACTATCCAAGAGTTTGAATTTTGTTTTCTCCTCAGTATTTTTTCTTCAGTGTTTCCTACGGCCGAAGTGCTTTTTAATATCTTGCAAAAGAAAATTTCTGACATTGGATTTTGTCTAAAAAAGGTTGAGCAATTCAAAACCGATTTGCAAGCACTGCGTGAACAGTTTGAGGTCATTTGGTCAAAAACAAATGAACACAAACAGTGCAATTCGAAGGTCAAGAGATCGAGGCTCGAGTTTGATGCTAAAACATCGTTTCGTGTGTTATTTTATGAAATATTGGACACACTGATGGTAAAAACGACCGAGAGATTTGAAAGCATGGAGGAGTTAAAGTTTCTGGCTTTGTTGGATTTTGATAAATTTCCCGATTACGTAGAAACCTTTCCAGAAGAAGAGTTTGTGTCCTTAACTAAGCTGTATGCGAAATTTTTCAATTGCTACCAGTTGAAAGTTGAGCTACAGGTAATTTATTCTGAAGCCGAATATCAAGTAAAGTGTGTTTGAACTTCATGAGTACTTGCATACTACCCAATTGAATGAAGCTGTTGAACAAGTGTACAAACTAACAGAATTGTTCCTCAGTATTTCTGCTTCAAGCTCGTTGGTGGAAAGGTCGTTCTCTGCACTGAAGAGGATTCATACGTTTCAACGCAGCACACAGACTCAGGCAAGGAAATCTGACTTGGGACTGATATCCATTGAAAAGGAGCTACTAAAGACATTGACCAGAAACCCCCGATTCTACGACGACGTGATTGAGGTGTTCAGATTAAAGGATCGTCGGATTGAGTTACAGTATAAATGAGAATTTTCAGTAAGTAATACATATGCTATTATTGTTAACATAGAGTGTGTGCATTTTGTGTTTGAAATTGAGTATGCCCATGCATGACTTAGATTCAAATAGATTCTATTTAGTTAAAATATTTTTGGGGTTTTCTTTATCCAATATTCAGGTCAGATTTTTTTTGGAAGCCTTACACCTTTCATACAATCACGCTACGCCACTGCTTGCAACAACTATTTCACTCACCTCCTATCAATATCGCCTAACATATAATAAAATAACCACAGGTTTTTGATACTTGGTGCCAGAACATAGTGGTTTTAGACTGTAAATTCAGCCCGATTATTCTATTTGTGCATAAAGTGAACTTCAAAAAAAGATAAATGATGGCTATATTTCGAATATATAATTCTTCTTTCTTGGCTTACGGTATTTTGCGTGCCCCAGTAGCCTTTCGTTCAATTCCCGGAAGCTATGATGTGTATTTCCTGTTTCTCGAGCATACGAAAAACTTTCACAATGTTGCATCAGATATTATATTGCAAGAGTGAGTTGGTTGTGTATATAAAACTAGTATTGGATATGGACATGAATATAATGTCAAAATTATTGCATAACTTAAAACATTGATAAAAAGGACATTTATTGGACTGCGCTTTCTAGCAAAGGTATTATTGTTTGTAAATGTGGAATGCAAGAAGCTTAGTCCCCGTCACCTCAGAGATTCGAATACTGTTAGGTTAAACAGCATAAAAATTTCATCACTGACAGCAAGCATTGTCATATGGACTGACGTTAAAAAAAAATTAAAAAAAGCCTAGTATTGAGTTTTAACTTGTGCTGTCTTGCAACACACTCAAGTTTGATATTTGGTGAAGGAATATGATGCCACTATAAACTGTACACAAAATATGCAGTCCTTGGCATGAGATGGACGAGGATTGTGAACCTCGAACTATACAGTTGTACAATCTGGCAATGAATGGATGTTTTTTTTAAGCATAGCGGTGTGTTTTCGCTTATTTCAATGTCAGCGAGCGTGCATGCACAGAAGGGAGGGAGACTATAACGGATAATTCTCATTTTGATTTCAGGGGTGTAAGGGGTGACCTTCCACGTAGTACACCCAAATGTCAACCTCACTTCCACGTTAGTACACCCTGGACTGAAGACTAGCGAGGCTCTGGCGACTGGCCCCATGGCCAGTATAATTTTGTTTGTATTGTCCTGTTTTTTTTTTGTCCTTATGTGTGCTGAGTGCCCCTTTACAGCCTCAGCTTTTAACAGAAGTCAGAACATTTTAAGATTTTTAATTATGCAACGTTAGAGTTGTTCTTTGTAATGATAAGGGGCTGGCCCCCGTATTATGTGACGGGAGCAAAATAGCCTAAGTGCTGACGCTCCCACAATTTTAAAATCAAATTCAAATTCATTTTGATTTCAATACTTTTGCTAGTCACGATTCACTTACTATCTAGAAGGACACTGGACGATGGCTAAAAGCGAGGGAAGGAGAGAAATATTACCTTTTACCTCTTTGCCTGTGTGTGATGAAATAGTTTTACATGCATACAGCTGTATTGTGATGCGAGGCTGAAAACAATTTCGAAAGCAGTCTCGAGCATCTTCGCGTTCAGCCAACAAGGGGGGGAAAAATTACACATGGGTGGGGGGGCGCAACAACCACAGTATGGTATTGTTTATGGATGTTAAAACTTTTGGTTTTTTTCTGAATATACATACATATTAGTTTTGCAGTCTCCAGATGGGACCGGAGCTTTTGTTTTATTTGGACAAGGGGGTTCAGATCAATGCATGGACTAAAACTTTTGTTCACATCAAAATAAAAGAAAGAATTTTACTCCACTGCTCACTTGTTCAATTGTTGTTTTTTTTGGTATTGAAAAGAATGAGGCGCCGTGTCTCATTGTATAGTCTTCCAACAGCACACCTCGGGGGCGTACAAAGCGATTCGCCAACAACTTAGGCAACGCAACACAAGTTACACCTCTCTCCAGAAAACATAATAATAATAATACATTTTTATCGGTTAGAGGGGTGTAAGGGGTGCTCCTTCCACCTAGTGCACCCAATAGTCAACCTCACTTTCACGTAGTACACCCTGGACTGCAAACTAACGAGGCTCTGGCGACTGGCCCCATGGCCAGTATAATTTTGTTTGTGTTGTCCTGTGTTTTGTCCTTATTTGTGCTGTGTGCTCCTTTACAGCCTCAGCTTTTAACGAAAGTCAGAAAATGTTAATATTTTATGATTTTAGTTATACAACGTTAGAGTTATGTGTAAGAGGCTGGACCCCGTATAATGTGACGGGTGCAAAATAGCCTTAGTGCTGACGCAATCAAAATTTTAAATTCAAATTTAAATTCAATTATCGGTTAGAAGCCTACGTAGTTCCGCTTTTTAAGCTGGAAACTTCGAGACATTCATTTGCGCGCGGGAACGGCGAACCGACTTCATCGATTGGCACCGTGCCCGTGTCTTGATTCTGTTCCTTGTCGGGGAGGCTGGGAGCTCCCAGCGAACAACCATGCCTGTACGGCTACAGGCTGTCACTCTAGACGGTGCTCCGGAGAACGCACGCTTCGACGGCAACCCGTACGAAGTTCTCGGGAACCTTCGGGTCTAGGTTGTCTCGCGACCGAGGCTGACAACTTGGCCGCTTTCCCTCGGTGCAGGCTTCAACCTAGAGTCGTTTGGTTGAGCCGGAGTTCCCGAGGTAGGCAGCAGCTCCAATTTCGGAAACGATGCAACCCAAAACGAGAAGGCATCGCCGTCACCGAGTGGGAAAAGAGAGATAGCATGCTTTCCCTTGGTGCAGGCTTCATCCTAGAGTCGTTCGGATGAACCGGAGTTCCCAAGGTAGGCAAGCGAACACCGGTCGGGTATCTTATGTCACTTCCCGCTAACCGAACTCTGACGATGTCGCTTGCTCCCCACACTCAACTTGAAGTCGTTCGAAAGAGAGGAGGTGGGCAAGTTTACATCAAAAGAAATTAACATGGCTACCTCACCTTCGCCAGCTAAAGTTCTCTTGTCTTCGAATTCTAAACCTTCCATACTTCCTGGGGTGCTGACAGGACGGTACTGCTTCGCCTGTACCGTGCACTCATCAGGTCGAAGCTTGATTATGGATGTGTTGTGTATTCTTCTGCCCGCCCATCTAGACTTCGCATCCTAGACACCGTCCACCATGCTGGTATAAGTTTGTGCTGTGGTGCGTTTCGTACGAATCCAGTCGCTAGTTTGTACGTAGAGGCATCTGAGCCGTCGCTGTCTCTGCGAAGACAGCGGCATTTAGTGAACTACTTCCTCCATCTTCGCTCGATGCTTTCACATCCTTCATTCCACACCATCTCAGACGAGGGTAGGCTGGCAAGGTATCGGCTCCACCCTAGTGTCACTAGACCATTTGGTGTTCGTGCAGACGAGATCCTGTCAGCACTTGGTGTTGACAGTGATCTTCCTGGCGTCTCTCCACTCATTCCGCCACTCCCTATCCGGGAGTTTCCTGCACCTTCTATGGATTTTTCCCTGACTGCCCTTCCAAAGGCAGAAACACCAATGGTTGTATACTAGCAACGGTTTTTAGAACTTCGTGCGAAGCACCCCAATTTTAATGTGTTTTACACGGATGGGTCCAAGACATTCGAATCAGTTGGTTGCGCCTTCGTCCTAGACTCTCAAAGTTCCAGTTTCTCGCTACATCCTGCCTGTTCCACTTTTACGGCAGAGTTGTACGCCATTCTAAAGGCACTGGACTTTGCAGACGTGAATGGGCTGAAGAAAGTCCTTGTGTGCTGCGATTCGACCAGCGTGTTGCAGTCTCTGGATTCGCCGTATTCCCGGCATCCGGTAGCGCAACGCATATTCAGACGGCTTGTGTCCTTATCTGCCAGCGCAGATGTACACTTCTATTGGGTCCCTAGCCACGTGGGCATCGAGGTGAACGAAGCAGCTAATACTGCCGCCAAGTCTGCTGATGCAGATGGCGACGTTCTCGTCCACCTTTTGCCAGCTAGCGACCTGCAGAATGTGTTCCGTTGTCGCCTTCTTGACACTTGGCAGACCGAGTGGGATGTGGAAACGGGGAACAAGCTTCACTCTGTTAAGCCCACCATAGGTGCTTGGCGTTCCTCGTCTCGTCCCTCTCGGCGAGAAGACGTTATTCTTACCCGCATACGTACAGGACACAGCCGTCTCACGCATGGTCACCTACTGCAAGGACTGGACCCTCCGTTGTGTCGTGCTTGTAATGTTATTTTAAGCATCCGACACATTCTCGTTGAATGTGTCGATCTTGCTTACCTCCGGCAGACTTTTAACCTTTCCGGCTGTTTGTCATCCCTCTTGGGTGATGACAGCAGCATTTTATCAAATGTTTTTAGTTTTTTACGAAGAGCTGGACTCTTCCACCGTCTGTAAGGAGGTTTTTAGTTTGTTCAGACTTTTTAATGTGTCCTGTTTGTCTCGTGGAGGTCTCTTTACAACCTTGCACTTTTAGTTTTTCGCAAGGGGCTATCTACACCCCTTTTTAAATCTGTCAGAATTTTAGATAAGGGGACATTTCCCCGTATACACAGAAGGGTGCGAAATAGCCTTAAATGCCGACGCACCCATAAATTTTAACTCAGTCAATCAATCAGAAAATTTTAATATTTTATGATTTTAGTTATGCAACGTTAGAGTTGTTATTTGTAACGATAAGGGGCTGGACCCCGTATAATGTGACGGGTGCAAAATAGCCTTAGTGCTGACGCACACAAAATTTTAAATTCAAATTCAAATTCAGACGGTCCTTATAACTGAAGTACTTTAGAATAAAAAAGAATATTTGTGGTTGTGATGAGCTGGAAAGCTGTCACATAATTGATACTGACAAATATGAAATTAATATTTTAATTGTTAATACTAGTAAGATAATATTATATATTGCACAGATAATAAATGATTAAATGAAAAATGCACTTCAAATGAATTATTATTACTAATATTATTTGAATTAAAAAATATGATTACACATCAGGTCAATGTTGAGACAAAACTCGTATATTGCAATGATATAATTGTATGTGCATATCTTAATCAGTGTCCTCATCCATTCCGCTCGCGCTGCTGCTCCCAGAACTGTCAGATGCTGGTATGGTGGAACTGCCCCTTCTTTGGAGACCGGATGAAAGCAGACCTAGAACTGCTGGTGACAGTGCTCCGGAATTCTTGATTGGGAGTTTTCGGCGCGATGATATTTCCTGATCCGAGGACGCAAGCAGAATGTGCAGCAAATCTTCATTTGTTGCTATGACCTTCCCTGAACTTCCGAATGTCCTTATGTCACACTCTGTTCGTGATGGCCCAAGATGATCAAAATGTAAGAGACGTGTGGGATAACTTCACGAGATGTGTAAATCCGGTAAGGGAAGGTGTCAAAATTCAAGCTATGAGAACAACTCCCAAAACTCTCATTGTGGAAACGGCAACTAAGGAAGATGCTGATAAGATCATCAAGAATCAATCCTTAAAGTCGAGACACCTTACAGTGGAATTACCAAAAAAAAAGAAAGCCGCTTATAATTATATACGAGGTACCCTCGAAAAGAGGTGAAGCGGATATTATACAGGAATTCTTTGTTTTAAACGAAATAGAAAAGAAACTGAACATAAATTATGAGCAATTCCAGAATAAATTTAAATTTAAGTTTAAACCCGGTCCTAAAAATAAAAGTATCTCACACAGGGTATATGAGGTCGAACCCAAAATTCGGAAATTTATCCTGGCACAAGAAAAAAATCATTTGGCATACTTGTCACTATCAATGAGGGACTTCCTGGTTGTCCCGACCTGTGTTAAGTGCAGAGATCTTGGACACATAGGAAAGTGCTGCAAGGGCGTGCCCTGCTGTGCGGGATGCGGCGATACCGGACACGTTAGAGAAGAATGCAAAAGAGAGGACACAACACGGGTGCGTATTCCTTGCACTCGCAGAAAAAGAAATTGTAACGTGGTCCCCAAGGAATGTCCTACACTCAAGTTCTTCTTACAACGCTTAATCAAAAAAAACCGATTATGGTGTGAGATGAAGAAAGAACAACAAGCCGACGTCGCCGAAATGCGGCAAGAGCGGCGATATACGAAGAACGGATAAAGAAAGAACTTGGGATCACCCTTGAAGTTTCCAATTAAACCTCTATCCCCTTACAATTAACCACTTTGGAAATAATAAATGATGATCACCTCTACCCTCACCCCCTTCATAGTAATTTTACTTATCACACTAATCTTACAGAACTCAAATCCCATCAACAATATTCTCAACCTATAATAAGCAAAACAATTCCTGGATTAAGACCATGTGCATACATCATACCACCTACTGTATGCCTGAGCCCTCTCCACATACCACTGGAGCTGTCACTCCTTACACCTCCTCCCTCCCCAACAATTTCTTCATCAGATATGCCTTTGGACAGTCCTACACTTTTGAATAAACGTGACCCCACTAGTTCTTCCCATGTTTCCAAGCCTGTTACCTATAAAATAGAGAACCTAAACGAAAATTACCCCTTGAATCCAGACGCAACATCATTTATACCTAAAACTGAAAATAACACTGGAATTAAACCAAACCCCTCGATAGAAAACATTCCTAACCCTCAACCCCACCCTAATTTAACTGAAAAAGACAATCCTGAACAGAAAACCAAATACCCAAATTTTACAAAACCCATACTAATGAAACCGCAAATACCTCAGACGCCACAGATACCCAGAACTACAAATGTCCCCTCCCCCCGGTGGATCCCAAGGGCATACATCAAAATTTTGAATTAACCCTAAGGCTTAGTCGGCTGGAGGAGAAGGAGAATCTAATAACCGCTCTCCGCCTGGTCGTCCGTCTGAAACAAGATGGAGGAAAGCAGATTGCCTTCCCGAATCCGGAAGTCGTGGACAAAATGCTCCTAAGATGCAACAATATCTCGGTGGACCCTGATAAACTGCATGAATTACTAAAAATAGCATTTGGACGCCGAAACCTAGAATTAAATTTGGAAGAAGTATATGCAGATTTTGCTAGGAGTCATGGAAGGGTTGTACAGAATTCGGCGAACCCATGGCCTTTATGGACCTCGGTAGTACGTCATTAATTAAGGAACACGAAAAGAAACTGAAGATGCTGCAGGTAAACCTGAACGGTGCGGTGTTAGCGACTGAAGAAATCTTTACATACCCTAGAAACAATAATTTGGACATGCTATTACTCCAGGAGCCATATTTCCTAAACGGGAAGATCATCCATGCCCCTATTGGAGCAAGGGTAATATACAATCCAGACCAAAATACGAAATCTGCAATAGTTTCACTTATCAAGGCTACAACCATTTTGAAAATTGCACACTTTTCCGACACGCATATAAATTGCATAGAAGTAAATCATGGCAAACTAAATTTTGTAATAATAAATTGCTACTGCCAATACAGCCACAATATTGAAGTGTATACTGCCCGAATCAGGAATGCCTGCCTAGCGTATCCAAATCAAAAACTGCTTTTAACACTGGACAGCAACGCTTCCTCTCCCCTTTGGTTTGGAAAGAAAATAGATAATAATGGAGAAAAAATGATGAATTTAATAGCGGAACTAAATTTAATAATAGAAAATATTCAGGGAAATCCACCTACATATAGAGGACGAGCGGGAGCAAGTAGTAATATTGACTTAGCATTGACAAATAACAATGTCGAAATTAATAGAAAATTGGATGGTGCATGATATGATCACAACCAGTGATCATAATGTGATCTCCTTCAATGTGAGATTGGAATCACCACAAGCAGAAATTGACCAACCAGCTCCGGGGTACAATTGGAATAAGACTGATAAGGAGATATTACTCTCTAACATCAACTTACCAAAAAATCCCGGACCATGGAAGAGTACAGATGAATGGGCGAAAATTCTAACAAAAAATCTTCAGGTCGGAATAGCGGCTTCAACACCGAGAAGATTACACAATAACCGGAAAAAACCCTGGTCTACAAATCTAACCAAGCTTAGAGCCAACATGCGAAACTCCAGAAGGCAATACCAGAAAACAAATATTCACAACAAAGCAGTATATTTAGAGGCATATCGCAGGGATAAAGCCCGCTACGCAGCGGAGCTGAAAGATTTTAAATACAAAAACTGGTGCAAGTTTGTTAAAAACAACCTGGAACGCGACAAGTGGGGATTACCCTACAAAATAATGACAAATAAAATAAAAGTAGAAGAAAGTATTACAACACTAAGAAAACCAGATGGCTCTTTTACAAGAGACATGAAGGAGACAGGAGAACTGCTACTACATGGATTACTGCCGGATGACGAGGAGGATACCGACAACGAAAAGAACAAGGAGGTTAGAACAAGCTGCAGACAATGTCCAAATTCCGTACCCATTGTACCGTTCGAGCCGGAGGAGGTCATTGGAGAATTGGCAACCATAAAAAATGGTAAAGCACCAGGGCCAGACGGAATTCCTGCAGAAATTCTTAAACTACCCGCCCCCGAAATAATTAACTTCATAACGGCCCTGTTTAATTTGTGTTTGATTCGCAAGGAATTCCCTGCATCATGGAAAGAGGGAAAACTTGTAATTAAGAAGGAAACCAAGAACGACGAAAAAGGTTTGAAGTCGTATAGGCCCATCTGCCTCCTCAATACTATAGGGAAATTATTCGAAAAAATGTTAAACAAAAGATTGCAAGAATTTCTAACCATGTGTGGCAACACAGGTAGCCAGTAGCCGGTTTCACAAAGGGCCGATCGACGGAAGATGCAATAAACGCCTTGAAGGAAGAAGTTATAAGATCAAACAAGAAAATAGTTATAGCTATATTTGCTGATATCAGCGGCGCCTTTGACAACCTCTGGTGGCCTAACCTCTTTCAGACTTTAAAGAACATAAATTGTCCAGGCACGCTGTTTCAAATTTTGGAGGACTATTTTAGAAATCGCAGGGTCTCCCTGAGGATAGGCGATAAACTAACAAAAACCACGACGAAGGGATGTCCACAGGGCTCAGTGTTGGGTCCTCACCTGTGGAATATTAACTTAGAACCTTGTCTTCGTACCCTGGGTAAGAATCCGGACGTGATCAGAGTTATAGCCTACGCGGATGATATAGTCCTGGTCTGCGCTGACGACTCGAGAGCTAAGGTTTTTTGATTTTGAATTTAAAATTTTAGGAGCGTCAGCACTTAGGCTATTTTGCTCCCGTCACATTATACGGGGGCCAGCCCCTTATCATTACAAATAACAACTCTAGCGTTGCATAACTAAAAATGTTAAAATGTTCTGACTTCTGTTAAAAGCTGAGGCCGTAAACGGGCACTCAGCACACAAGGACAACAAACAGGACAACACACACAAAATTATACTGGCCATAGTCCCAGTCGCCAGAGCCTCGTTAGTCATTAGTCCAGGGTGCACAACGTGGAAGTGAGGTTGACTTTTGGGCGCCTACGTGGAAGGTCACCCCTTACACCCCACGAGAGCTAAGGTGGAACGCAAGGCAAGCAATGCTTTAAAAGCCTTGGGAGACTGGTGCGGAGACGCTAAACTAGAACTGTCGGCAGAGGAGACTAAATATCTTATCGCTAAAGGCCATCTTAGCACCAGCAGGAATCCATCCATTAGGATACTGGGATCAGCTATACAGAGATCGGTCAACTTTAAATACCTCAGCGTGACCATGGAAGAGGGTATAACATTCGGAGCGCATATCAAAAACATTACAGCAAAGGCGGAAATGGCGATGGGTAAACTCACCAGAGTGGCATCCCAACATTTTGGCCTGAAACCAAGCACAATCGAAGCATATATCCGAGCAATATACGACTCCATTGTGACTTACGCAGCCTCTACCTGGTTTGAGAGTCTAGCTTTGGAAAAAAACGTCAGAGTTTTCGGGGCTTCTAAACGAAGAATATTAAGAACAACAGGCGCGTTTGGAACAACTTCCACAGAAGCATTGCTAACCCTGACTGGACATCTCCCTTTAGATTTAGAAGTAAAATGGAGGGCAGGTAGATACTTTTTTAAGAAAGGAAATGAAGACAAAATGATCTCCTGTATAGGAAACTTCACCCTATCCCTGCATGAAATGAGAAAATCCCTGTTGGACAGATGGCAAGAGGAATGGAACAATGCCGAAAATGGGAGACGGACATATACCTTTATCCCGGATGTCCGAAGTAGCACACAGACAAAAATATTTTATACAGGTGGCCTGTTGCATCTTCTAACGGGACATGGGCCGTATGGCAAATATCTTCACGGAATTGGCAGTGCCCTGGAACCGAAATGTACCTACTGCGGAGCTACGGAGGATTCTCCCGAACATAGTCTTCTTTTGCCCGGAAACAACTGACAGGATCAAAACTTTGAGAAGAGAACTTCCTACGTTTGATATTAGAACACTTCTATGCGAGCAGCAAATTCAAAATCTGAAGATCTTGGCTGACGAACTCTCAAAAGAAGAAAAGAAGAAATTCAACCCACGGCCCCCACAAACAGCCGACAAACACCGGAAGAACCTAGGAGAAGTACGAGAATACAAACCCAGCGGATCACCCCGGCCCTCGAGCAGGAGGAAGAGAATGATGAAGAACAATGAGGCACCACCAACTGTATCAAAAAGAAGGCACTAAGTGGTATTAACTGGAAGACGGGAAGCCGCAGAAAAAGAAGAATTCGTCCTGTTCGGATGCCCAGGTAAAAGCACAAAGATTATTTGTTGAGAGTGGCGGAAGCCAGGTTAAATAGATAGTAATTAAATAAAAAATTATGGTATGCTGGTATTCCAGCACCCGGTGACATTGGCATTCCAATGTCTAATCTAAACCCCAAACTAATTAACATCAAATTAAACAAGCACTATATTATTATTCATTTAAATTCTTTTTATTCAAATTCTAACACTAAAAAAAAACAAAAAAAACTTAATTCACTGTATGTCATATAATGAAGATCAGAGTGTACCCATTTTGATCGACAACTTAGCTTTTCTATATTGTTTTATTTTATTTTATTATTTTCTTTTATTGTTGTCAGACTTTATTACTCTTTTGTACAATTAATATTAACTTTAAAATATTTCAAACGCAACTCAAGCTACATAAGTCATGGACTGAAATAGGAGTAGGACGAACCTACCTTCAAGTGCAGTCCGCCACTGGTGATAATCGTGTTCATAAACATTTCGTGCGTAATTTGTGAAAAAACTGAGAAAATTGGGTTTGAATTGTGGCCTGTATAGGTATCCAGACATTTTCGGATGAGGTGATTACGTGTTGATCAAGAAAAAAGTGTGCATCCCGGAGAAGTATAACCCCCTGGAGCCCGCCCCTGACGCGTTATACCTTGGAGACCGGTTCAACCAGGTGAGGGAATCTCCAAGGAATCTTTGGACACCCGAACCGAAAAGAGGGGGTAAGTACATTTTTCGATATCCATGAAAAACCACCCCCATGTTAAACTGAAATGGAGAAATTGACTCTTTACAAGTGTTAGGGAAAAACAGTAAAAAACAAACAGTGGATATTGATCCTTATCCGTTGAATCATCTTAAACCCATACAAGAAGGATCAGGGAAGACGATAAAAAATATCCCGTGTGAATACCATCCCTTCTCAGAGAGTTGTTGTGGAAATACCTACCCCATGTTAATCTTATGGTGGAGTTAGGCTTAACTCGGACATAATCAAACTTTCTGTTCACACTCCTGCAGCTTTAAAACTAAGCCCCGCTAAGGGATGTGACACATACCACAGGGTGGATAATTCCATCCCCTGTTTAACAAAACAGCCCCCAACCCTTATTTCCAAGGGGTAGTTTTTCTGCAACAGTTTTAGTGAAGTGGTGCAAAGTGCTATAGCGTCGCGACTCGATAGCGTGGCAACCAGCTACGTGGAGTCTGCAGGAAACTTGTGACATTTTGACGTCACAGTGCGTGTGACAGAAGTCATCTGAGGTTGCGGAGCACGTGGATTTGTTGTTGTTGTTTTGAAGTGACAGCTTGACCACGTGAGTCTCCTTTCGCGCGGGAACTCTTTCGGAGCCGATAAATGACATTGCATGTGCTGTATAGTTAAGTAAGAAGAATGCCGGCTCCTCCCGGAGCCACCCCGAGGAACAAAGGGACGTCCAAATCGGATCAACCCCCCGAACAACTATTCGACCCCTTCAGAAGGGGTGGTTTGGCCCACACACCCCCGAATCCACCCCCTCACTCTAAGAGGAGACACCAATCCGGTAATGAGCTCAAGGAAGACAACCCCAACCCCTTACCCATCCCCACCCCCTCAGGAAGCCGAATGGCAGAAATCCTGCCGGTTTCGACAGAAATACAATTAGGAGCATTGCAGAAAATACAAGTAGAGTTAACAACCATGATTTCTAAAGATAAAAGTATGTCAGTGGATAAAAGGGCCCAATTCTTGGAACTACTTGCCAAGCAAAACATGGAAAAGGTTGCAGATAGCCGATCCCTGAGAACAGCATGCCAAATTCTGGAGGCAAAGCCTAATCCAATATTGATGAAACCTACCTATGCCGAATCCCTCTCCAAGCCAACACAACAAAGCGCTAAGGTAAACCAAATTCAGAAAGTGACTGATAAGGCAAGCGATACAGTATTTATTACTGCCATGGATAATCAAAACACTAGAGCAATATGGGACAACTTTACTGCCTCTGTGGATCCTGTCAGGGAGGGAGTAAGGATAAAGGCCATGAGAACAACCCCCAAAACCCTAATTGTTGAAACATCCACAAAGGAAGATGTAAAAAAAAATTCTAAAAAACCCAAATCTTAGAACAAACACCTAAACGGGGAACCCCCTAAAAAACGTAATCCCTTGATGATTATGTATGACGTTCCTACAAGCAGGGAGGAAGCGATAATCACAGAAGAATTCTATGTGCTCAATGAAATTGAAAGCAAACTAGGGATGCCATACCAGGATTTTCAAGAAAAATTCAGATTCAAAACCGGCCCACGTAATAAGACTTTCGCACAGGGTCTATGAACTGGACCCCAAAATCAGAAAATTAATCCTAACCTTAGACAAAATCCACCTTGCATACGTGTCCTTGTCCATGAAGGACTGACTACCTTGTAGTCCCAACCTGCGCAACGTGCCGGGACTATGGACATGTTCCAAAGCATTGCAAGGGGGGAGAGGTGCTGCGACAGGTGTGGTGAGGTCGGACACGAGAGGGAACAATGCAGGAAGGAGGGCCAGCAAAGGATATGTATACCCTGCACAAAAAGAAAAAGAAACTACAACGAAAATCCTAAGAAATGCCCGACAATGGAGTTATTTTTACAAAGGCTGATCGAAAAAACGAACTATGGAGAGTAATAATAATATAAAAAGAAGCAAAAACACCCCTAGCCGCCGTCGAAATTCGGCAAGAGTGGCAGCCTATGAACTCTGAATAAGACAAGAACTTAGGATCATAAAAAATCACACGTTTAGAACCCCGCTCTCACTTCAACTGTCTAATTCAACCCTAATAGACGAAATATCTCACCCCCCAACCTACCAATACATTAACTTCTTCCTTCTTTTTCCCACCCCCATGATGCAGGGCTCTCCTACTGTTCATTACCAACCTTTATTGAGCGAGAAAATCCCTGGACTGAATTTATGTGCTTTTGTTATTCCACCTCCCTTTAAGGAATCCACGTGCTTATACAGAAGTCCCTGACATATGTAGGAACCCCTAAAAAAATAAGCCTGAGATATCTGCGTGTTTTCTTCCTGATAAAGATAGGGAACCTAAAACAAGCATTTTTGGGTTCAAAGACAAATGTACGATCGTGTCATATGCGCCAAAGAAGGACAAGGCAGTTTGTCTTATATCAACCATGCATTATGACAAAGAAATTGATAGTGACACCGGAGAAGATAAGAAACCTTGCATCATTACTACATACAATGCGACAAAGCATGGAGTTGATATATTACATAAAATGTGTGGACATTACGATGTCTCGAGGAATTCCCGCCGATGGCCACTGACAATTTTTTTTCATCTCTTAAATGTAGCTGGTGTTAATGCTGCTAATATTTTTAGAGTAAATAAGAACAATGAGAATGTCAGTCACAATACTTTTCTGCAGGATTTAGCTTTTGCATTGATAGAACCAGCAATGTGCCGCCGTGTAGCCATGGAATGAATCCTTGAATGATTGGCATCCGCGAAGAAGTTCCATTACCTCATGAAAACTGTGTAGGAAAATGTTTCCTTTGCGGCCGAGCTCGCAACAAATCAACAAGAAAAACTTGTGGAAAATGCTAGAGATGGGTGTGTCCAGACCACCAGAAAAGCGTGTGTGAAGATTGCTTGGAATAGACAATCTCTCAAGAAACTTATACCAAATCATTCTACCTGTATTATTTATAACAGAAAAAGGTTTATGCTCCTTATTTGTACATATATTTGGACATTTATTAGTTTTTTTAGTTTGAAATTTCAATGTGTTACTTAAGACGTTATTTTTCTCATTGCTCTTGTATTACTATTCAAATATAAAAATTCAAAAAATATATTAAAACGTGTATAATAGTATAATTAACACACCTAAGCCCGAATATATTGGTAAAAATCATAAAACTGTTAAAAAATAAATAAGTAAACTGATGTTCTACAATAGTAGTATGAGCGACCACTCACGTAACGGCGGTGGGCGCGACCAATGCAGTGTTAACGCAACAGCAACGTCGACGTTCACCAAGAGGACTCGGGTTCGAATTCCGACCTGAGCGTGTGTGTTCTTTGAGAGTGGCCCTTCATCAATTTTCCCATATCATAATTTATCTTCGTCACGATTAACTAAAAGTGGAACAAAAGCGATGCTAACAAAAAATAAATCAAATTGACATCAAAGATGCAGACGGGAGAAAATAAACAATCCAAACCAATAAGAATATATCCCTCTTTTTCTATAACGACACGAATGACGTTACTTCAGATCACATTCGTTTCTTATTCGTGCGTATGCAAACTGCTTTTCTAGGTTGTAATATGAACACAAATGTAGGTTAATGAAGCTCGCAAAATCAGTACAGGGTGGATGAATGTATTCATAGATTCCTGAAATATCACTCTTCTTCGTCATATATTTAGTTTAAAAATATAATAATATATGTGCCATTGACATAATATTCGTAGCCACATATCAGAATTTCACAGAAGCTAGAGCACGATGATCATTAGGGGTTGGAAACACTAACCTTGCACAAAAGCACGTCTTCATTAATATACACACACAACATTAACTTATAATCTGTGAGCAATGTGTGCACAGCATAGAGACACTATATCATGAAGTGTAGAACTTTCAAATGAATGTGCAACGTAATTAGAGAGAAGGAACATTGACAGTTTGGAACCGGACAGGTAAAGGTGCAATCTTCGTGAGAAGTCACACGAATAGCATGGTTTCTGCACCGCGGCTTGTGTCCATGTCGGTAAAACGTCAGCTTCATAAGCTGAAATCCTAGGTTCGATTCCCTGTGTGGTCGAAGTTCCTTTTTTCCCCTCTTTCTGCCAAACGGATGCTTCGAAAAGTATTTCACAGAGTCACAGCTTTATATTTTGTTGTTTGTGTGTTATGATTTAAAATATACAGATAACTTGTATGTAGTAAAACGACATTACCACAAATAAATGAATGCACCTTGTATATGTTACGCCTCGTCGCATATATTCACATGCATCTACAGAATAGAAAGGTTAACGTAATGTCGCATTAGGCTGTACTATATAACTGTAGAAGAATTAGTACCCAAATATAAAGTACTGCAGCGTTCTATGATGTACAATGGAGCGAAATGGAACACGAAAAACACAAATGTGTCGATCTCGTGATGAACATTTTTGAAACAAAGATAAAGTATCACAGTTAACACAGAAACAAAGGTTCAGGTGTTCTCAATAAATCTGGGAAAAATGTACATTGATGTTGAATGAAGACAAGGTAATGTGTACGAAGAAGGTTCACCAATAAAGGAAAGTTCCTGGAATAATGTTAAGTGACGTTCTGATTGCTTAGCTTGGATCAATTGTTCTTTCAGATTGGATTTCTCATGTTCCTCGTCTCTGCACCTACTCTCAACACGTCTACTTTCATTCACCACCTTTTTCAACTCCTCCTCTACATCCACTAGAGCCTTTTCAGCTTGCTGTCTTTGCAGTATGGCTTCTGTGAGTTTCTTCTGAAGATCATCTGACAATGTCTGCGTTCCACTGGTAGACAGGGCACCTGTGAGAGTCTTGTCACGACTAGATGTGCTCTCTTGTTTTGGTAACAGAGGCGATGGTGGAAGTCCTCCGAAATTGTACCTAATTCCCTGGTCTCGGCTGTTGGTAGCTTCACCACACCTACACCATGTTTCATTCCAAAGCCATGTTTACTGTTTGAGACTTTCCTGCCGTTGCCATCACATGGGCCACCAGCACCCAGTTCCAATTCTGGTCTTGATTCACTGAAGGCTGTTAGGCCTCCTGTGACCTGAAGGCCTGCCATTCTGTCTCTGCTGATGGCCATCTTTACAAGAACTAACATTCCTTTTATGTAGTGGGGCAATCGAAAAGAATTTCATAAAACTGTGAAGTTACACCCTGCCTCGTCATTGTGGGCTAGGGTTCCTGTGATCACCAACTGGGTACTTGGTTACAGAAGTTACTTTGTTCCAGCCATTCAAATCGTTTCCGAGCTCCCTGCAGCCATGTCTTGGCCGCCGGTACAACGGGACCCTCACCCTCGAGGTAAGTCAACAACCCTCGCCAGGTAACATCACTTCCTGTGCCTCGCGCTCTTGTGTGGTGACGTCCATCTGAATCCCGGGCCCATCCAACGGAACGCTACCTCCCTCTCAGTTTACTACCAAAATGCTCAAAGCATAAAAAATAAACTCACCGACTGCACTACTCATCTGATGGAGCTGTTGAACTACGATTGCCTGGTGTTTACGGAGACCTGGCTGAACGATACTGTTCCAGACAACGAACTGCCTTTTGCGAATCACTTCAATATTTTCCGGGGTGTAAGGGGTGACCTTCCACGTAGGCGCCCAAAAGTCAACCTCACTTCCACGTAGTGCACCCTGGACTAAAGACTAACGAGTCTCTGGCGACTGGCACTATGGCCAGTATAATTTTGTGTGTGTTGTCCTGTTTGTTGTCCTTGTGTGTGCTGAGTGCCCGTTTACGGTCTCAGCTTTTAACAGAAGTCAGAACATTTTAACATTTTTAGTTATGCAACGCTAGAGTTGTTATTTGTAATGATAAGGGGCTGGCCCCCGTATAATGTGACGGGAGCAAAATAGCCCAAGTGCTGACGCTTTCAAAATTTTAAATTCAATTCAATTCAATATTTTCCGAAATAATCTGTCTGTTGGAAGGGGAGGGGGTGTGATGGTGTGTGTGTGTGTGTGTGTGTGTGTGTGTGTGTGTGTGTGTGTGTGTGTGTGTGTGTAAATGTGAAGTGGAAAGGAAAAATTCGAAATGATCTGAACCGTGATTGTGAAATGGTGTGAGTTGAACTAAACATGGAAAAAGGTAGGAAAATTTTAATTAGCTCGTATTATCGACCAAACAAAAACTCTCCCGTGCAAATTCGAGAAGTAACCAGGGATTCAGTCTTGTCAGTCTTAATGTGTGGTGACATAATGCTTTTTGGTGACTTTAACCTTTCCATCGATTGGAACACTCCCACGTCTGGTACTGCAAACTGCCCGGCTGACCAATGGTTCATGGACACATTCGTGAATGGCATTGGTTTGAAGCAATTCAACATGCATAAGACACGCGGTGATAGCAACTTAGACCACATCCTGGCAACACTGCCTGATCCAGAAATAACCCCGGAAAGAAACATTTTACCAACGGACCACGACTCGCTAGATGTCCTTGTGTACCTGCCCCCGTGGAGAACAGAAAGTCTCGACCGCAAGAGCAGCGTTATCGCCTGTGGCGGAATGCTCCCTGGGAGGACATTCGCCGAGCTCTTCATTTCTACCCTTGGTGTCTGGTGCAGGATGATGACGTCAACAAATCAGTGGAGATGTTTGTGGACGTACTGCACCCCGTGATTATCAACTTCGTGCCGACCAGGAAACCGAAATCTACAAAATTGGATTGATTGGATTGGATTGATTTAAAAATTGTTTGGGTGCGTCGGCACTGAAGGCCATTTTGCACCCTTCAATGTATACGGGGAAGTAGCCCCTTATCTAAAATTCTGACTAAAATCTTAAAAAGGGGTGTAAATAGCCCCTTGGGAAAACATTAAAAGTGCAAGGTTGTAAAAAGACCTGCACGAGACAAACACAGCACATTAAAAAGTCAGAACAAACAAACTAAAAACCTCCTTACAGACGGTGGAAGAGTCCAGCTCTTCGTAAAAAACTAAAAACATTTGATAAAATGCTCCTGTCATCACCCAAGAGGGATGACAAACAGCCGGAAATGTTAAAAATCTGCCGGAGGTAAGCAAGATCGACACATTCCATGAGAATGTGTCGAATGCTTAAAGTAACATTACAAACACGACATAACGGAGGGTCCAGCCCTTGCAGCAAGTGACTATGTGAAAGATGGCTGTGCCATAAACGCATGCGAGTTAGAGTGACTTCTTCTCGCCGAGAGGGACGGGACGAGGAACGCCAAGCACCTGTGGTGGGCTTAATAGCGTGAAGCTTGTTCTCCGTTTCCGTATCCCACTCGGCCTGCCAAGTCTCATGAAGGCGACAGCGGAACATGTTCTGCAGGTCGCTAGCTGGCAAAAGGTGGACGAGAACATCGCCGTCCGCATCAGCAGACTTGGCGGCAGCATCAGCTGCTTCGTTCCCCTGAATGCCTACGTGGCTAGGGACCCAACAGAAGTGTACATCGGCACGGGCAGATAGGGACACAAGCCGTCTGAATATGCGTTGCGCTACCGGATGCCGGGAATACGGCGAATCCAGGGTCTGCAACACGCTGGTCGAATCACTGCTCACAAGGACTTTCTTCAGACCATTGACGTCTGCAAAGTCCAGTGCCTTTAGAATGGCGTACAACTCTGCCGTATAGATGGTACAAGCAGGATGTAGCAAGTAACTGGAACTTTGAGAGTCTAGGACGAAGGCGCAACCAACTGATTCGAATGTCTTGGACCCATCCGTGTAAAACACATTAAAATTGGGGTGCTTCGCACGAAGTTCTAAAAACCGTTGCTGGTATACAACCATTGCTGTCTCTGACTTTGGAAGGGCTGTCAGGGAAAAATCCATAGAAGGTGCAGGAAACTCCCAGGTAGGGAGAGGCGGAATGAATGGAGAGACGCCAGGAAGATCACTGTCAACACCAAGTGCTGACAGGATCTCGTCTGCACGAACACCAAATGGTCTAGTGACACTAGGGTGGAGCCGATACCTTGCCAGCCTACCCTCGTCTGAGATGGTGTGGAATGAAGGATGTGAAGGCATCGAGCGAAGATGGAGGAAGTAGTTAACTACCAGCCGCTGTCTTCGCAGAGACAGCGACGGCTCAGATGCCTCTACATACAAACTGGCGACTGGACTGGTCCGAAAGGCACCAGTGCACACACGTATACCAGCATGGTGGACAGTGTCTAGGATGCGAAGTCTAGATGGGCGAGCAGAAGAATACACAACACATCCATAATCTAGCTTCGACCTGATGAGTGCACGGTATAGGCGAAGCAATACCGTCCTATCAGCACCCCAGGAAGTATGAGATAAAACGCGTAAAAGGTTGAGAACTCGAAGACAAGAGAACTTTAACTGGCGAAGGTGAGGTAGCCATGTGAATTTCTTATCGAAAATGAGGCCCAGGAAGCGGACCTCATTCACGAAGCACAGGGGAGATTTCCCCATGTACAGGTCATGGTCTAAATGACATGTACGCTGACGACAAAAGTGCACACACACGGATTTCTCGGATGAGAAGGTGAAACCTGTTCGGGAGGACCACTCAACCAAACCGTTTATCGTTAGTTGGAGTCTACGAGAAGCTGACGCGAGATTCCGTGAGCGACAAAAGATCGTGATGTCGTCTACATAGAGGAGGCCATGTACTGGGGAAAGAATGTTTGCCATAACACTGTTGACTGCTATGGCAAACAGAGTCACACTAAGTACGCTGCCCTGCGGGACACCGTTCTCTTGTTCGTGAAGATCCGAAAAGGAGTTCCCAACACGTACGCGGAAAAAGCGATCTGATAAAAGAAATCTACAAAATATCCGGTGTGGTTTGACAATGACGTTCTCCTAGTGTTAAAAAACAAAAATGAAGCCTGGAGTCTGTGAAAACAGCCCTAATGTACATACACACCAAACCTTCTGTATCATCAGACGTCACTCCAAGTATTTACTTAGGAAGAAATACAAGGACTACGTAGACAATGTAACAGCAGAGTGCCGTACCAATCCAAAGAAATTCTTTACATTGCTAAATTCAAGAAAGCAAAAATCACGCATCCCCATGGAAATCGTACAAATCGAAAACAGCCTGTGGAGATAAAAGAGTGCACTTATTTAACAGTTTCTTTCACGAAAACTTCACCTCGCATGCTACAACTAACCCACTCCCCGACATACAGTCGGTCTGTTCACACACACTATCCACTATCAAAACCTCTTCTCAAGAAGTTAAATCTCTCCTTGCCATACACCACTCTTTAGGACCAGATGAAATTTCCACGACTTGGCACATCCTCTCTCTCTTGCTAAATAGATGCTTCAAGAAAGCCAACGTTGTACCCATTTCACATGCCCCTAGGGCTATTTCCAAAAATTACCAGCTAGATGTGACAAAATAAACCAAGCTCTCCTTATTCACAAATTACGAACTAGATTTAACATACATGGCAAATTTCTCTCCTTAATCCAGGATTATGTACACACACGGACACAGCGTGTCACCCTTTCAGGCGCCTCTTCTGATTTTCTTCCTGTCTTGTCTGGGGTGCCACAAGGGAGCGTCTTGGGTCTTCTCTTGTTCATCCTATCGTATCAATCCATAAGATTATCTTAAAAAGCCTCTCTGAATGCTTCCATCTGCCTATGGAGTCAGCGGTTTGCATAGTGGCAGTTAAAATCACGATTCGGCATGGAGGAAGGTCTCCATGGCCTGGGTAATATAGAGGTGAGACGGACTGAGATTGGGATTGAGGAGAGAGAAGAGCTTAGGAAAGGAGTGGAGCAAAAGTGAGACGACGTGCTGGTCAACCTGTAACGAAGCCAACAGAGGACTTAGTTTATTTTATTCTTCGAAATTATCTTCTTTCGTCAGATAGACAGGTAACTATCCTAAACCCAGCCATGATTCAGGTTCAAAGGTTCATAAAACCCAACGAGTGACCATTGTCTTTTCTAGCTAAGTTCCTAAATCTTATTTGTACCTTTCGCACTGCCAAGCGTTAACCCGTCATGTTAATGACGAATGCTCTCATCATCGAGGATGAATGATGAATAAGCTACATCACCCATAGATTAATTAGTTAACATTCTTGGTAAGATCCTACGAACTTTACAGCTCCTTACGCTATACATGGACGATCTCCCTCAAAGACTTTCCTCACTTCTTATCATTATACTCATGTTTGCTGACGACTGTAAACTTTTCAAACAAATCTCAAGCACATACGATTCTGTCTGTGTAAGCAGTGGAATCTACAACTTAACCCGCAGAAGTGTTCCTCCCTCACAGTTTCTTTAAAAAAGAACAAAATACATTCTCACTATGATCTTGAAAACAATTATATTACTACAGTTGCGACCCAAAAAGATCTAGGTGTTATCATAAATGAAAAATTGAACTTTAAGGAACACATCGCAGCTGCAACTAAAAGTGCAATGCGCCTCTTAGGCCTCCTCTACAGATTCACTGAAATTGATACTCCAACTTCTCTTAGACTATTTTTCGAGTCATGCATTTCTCCGATTCTTGAATACTGCTCTCCAGTCTGGGCCATGACTTCCATACAAATCTTTCTAGCATGGATTCCGTCCTCAGCTTCTTTACCGTCATTGCTCGTCATAGAATTCCTTCTCTGCGGCATCTTCAGAATCCTGACATCCTGACTACTTTGAACATTCAGTTACTGCAGACCCGACGCGATATGACTGATATGAAATTTTTCTATAAATTCATCAATGGGAAATTAAGATCTGAATTTCTGCTTACAGAATTCGACTTCAGAGTTCCCTCTCGATCGACCCGAAACACTGAATTGTTCCACAACTCTACCGCTAGGTTTTTCCTTATACACCGTGCTCTATTCCACAAGCTGCCCCAGTTCTATAATAAACTACCCCACAAACATTGACATTTTTGCCCCTGAAAAAATTTTCCGATCTTCACTAAAAATGAATATGTAAATCTTTGTTTGTTTCCTTGTTTATGTCTTATGTTTCTATTTCACCTTCCTTGTTTTTATCTAAAACCATCTTGACTTGTTCTTGTTATTTTTTAGAGTTTTCAGTGTAAAATGGCCTTAAAAGTGCTGTATCTGAAACTTGGAATAAATAAATAAAAAAATAAGAACGGGGTTCTCGAATACTACGAACGCGAACCCTTGTGTCGTTCTTCTTCTGGCATCCACCCCAGTGTTAACAGCAGCTACCTTTCCATATCGCTTGAAGTGATCTCGGACAACCCTTGTCAAGCAGCTTCTTTATTCTTGTCCCAGGCTGCAACTCACCAATATTCTCCCTCACATCTGGGATAACCTTCCCATCCAAATAACCTTTGGGACGTAGGGGTGTTGCGGAATGGGAAGGTCGAGGCGAAGATGCAGAGGCTGGTACTGGATCTTTTCCAGGTAAGGTACTCTTAGTAGTTGTCTGAGGACGATCTGCTTGCACAACAGGTGTAGTTTCCTTGCTGGAATACTTGCAGGTAGTGTTACCTGAGATGTGTGCCCGGTGTAATTTCAATTGTGGCATATTGTTCCAGAGTGGCTGAAGTCAGAGCTGCAAAAGCTTATCTTTCCCCTTTCTGCCTGAAGCCTGGTGTCTTCCACCTGTCTCTCCGATGTTATCTATGCGAGTTGGCGACACAAACATTCCACCTCCTCCTGATGAGATTCTTGCTGCTTCAACAGTTTAACAGCCAATTCATCCCGCACCCCCTTGACTTGGCGAGGGGGCTTAGTAGAGAGGCCATTATCATCTCATCATTTCATTCATTCTTCATATACATATCTCACGTTTTCACCACTTCATCACGTCATTCATCTCCATCCCGTTGACCTCCCTATAACTAAGGGTCCTGCTAGAGGAGACAATTTTGATAAAAAAAACCCTATCCCAAGGTGTTTGTTGCACATGCCGATTGGACAGTGTTGGCCGCAAGGATTTACGTTTGGTCCTTCTGTAGCCTTCATTTTTGGGGTAGCCCTTCCTCGGCATAGAAGGCATGTCGAGGCGATAATTTATGGACCCTCCTTAGAAAACCTTACTTGTACGTGTATATGGGTATAATAACAATTCAAACGGGGGAAAGCCCCCAAAACGTGCGCGACCTACGAGTACGACATGTTTAAGGCTCGGCTGGACCTTTGGCATGCGAATGGGCGATTTTTTAAAAATTTTCTTCTCCATTCTAAAAACCTTGTGGATATTTCAAAATATGAAAAATTACATACGCTTGAATTTCCCCTAGAGCATTGACGTGAATTTTCATGTAGTTTTTCAGTTTTCTAGATATCAATTGTTTCATGATTACGTAAGTCTATTAAACTATTGATACTATCTAGACAACAATGAAACAAAACTACACAAAAATTCACGTCAATGCTCTAGAAGGAATTCTAAGCGTATGTAATTTTTTATATTTTGAAATACGCAAGAAAGTTTTCGAATGAAGAGCAAAATTTGGAAAAAAATCGCCCATTCGAATGCCAAAGGTCCAGCCGAGCCTTAATGGAACAGTTAAGAAACGTGATATCAGTACCCCGTTATCTTGTAATTAGCATAGTTCAAAAGGCAAATAATAACGATGTATCTGAAACATCCAAGAAACATGGAGCACCTACATTGAAGTACCTGTCACCGTTCCTTATCAAGAAACACCTAGACTACGCCGCTGGTTCAGACGTACCAGAAATAAAAAAAGCTGTGAAACGGGAGTCTACTTATCCAGACCAGCACAGATCGCCAGACAAACAACCTTTTGAAGCTAAGGTCTTTGGGCGACTTACCTGCTCATGTTGAACTCCATCGTCAACTTAACAGATGTAAAGGTGTGATTCGCCACTGGGATCTGCTAAATGGTGAGGAGGAAGAGATCCTTGAAATACTCAGATCAATATGTAACAGCTGTGCATGCAGCACAAAAAGACCAGAAAGTCTGGAGAACTTATTCCAACCGCTTCTCTAATTCTTACTTTCAGTACGACCACTCCCCGATTAAAGTACGAGCTGGATATTACAGACTTAATGCCCGGCCGTACATACCCAACCTGATGCGGTGCTTTAAATGCCAGCAATTTGGTCATACCCAGCCTTCCTGCAAGGCTACCATTGCCATCTGTGGCAAGTGCAGTGAGCCCGACCATGGCATAGAGCCCTGTCGATCTGGCCCCAAATGTGTTAACTGTAAAGGCGAACACCCAGTCTGGCATCGTGACTGTTCCACTTTCCAAGAGGAAAAAAAAATCGAAGTTGGTCGTCGCAGAAAATCTCTGCCGGCGAAGCGAAACGTCGTCTCCGTGAGTGTGTCCACACTACTCTACCTGTGCCGTTCTCTGCTGTTGTAATTGCTGTGTCGCAGTGTAGGCCTCCAGACCAGCGACGCATCCTTTGGTTCGGACGTGTTATCTTGAGGCTCCCGTGCTCAGCGAAGCGTGAAGTCTGCGAAGATGGGAAATTCCTTGGAGCAGTGGCGTTGTGCAATCGGTGTTTGGAATGCATCGGCTAGGAAGTTCCCAGTGACAAAAGTGTAAACTGTTCTCAATCTAAGCGGCTTGTTCTTTCTGGGATCGGTGACCGTAATAACATTGATTATTTAGGGTGTGGAACAGAATCCCAGTCCGTACACCAGTGATGACGTTATCCAAAATTTGCAATCCATTGACGGAAAACTTGACAATATAGCTGGAACAACATCAAACGTCCAAGTTGACATAAGATTAATAACAATGGAACTACGAGAATTGAAGGTAGAAAACGCCATGTTAAAGGAAAAATTGGAGTTTTGTGAGTACAAGTTAGACGATCTAGAAAACCGACCGAGGAGAGAGAATTTGATATTTCGAGGGTCCAACGAAATACAAGGTGAAACGTGGGAATGCTCGGAACGTCTAGTTCGGGATGCTTTGTGGGACATATTCGAAATAGACACCAGCAATCTCGATATAGCAAGAGCTCACAGGCTAGGGACTGGGTCTAAGAGACCAAGAAGAGTTAAATTTTCTAACTATATAAACTCAAACAGTTAATTCTTACAAGGGCTCGTTTTTTTTTGTTTTTTTTTAGAGGAACAGGAGAATGAGGATGCATGAGCATGAGGATTTTTCAAGGACTGTACGCGAAACCCCAGGGAATTGGCTAACTATTTACAAGAGCCAAAGATAACAAAACCTATATGCAGTCATGAGGTTCGATAAGTTGTTGATAGAATTTTGATTTGATTTTGAATTTAAAATTTTGGGAGCGTCAGCACTTAGGCTATTTTGCTCCCGTCACATTATACAGGGGCCAGCCCCTTATCATTACAAATAACAACTCTAGCGTTGCGTAACTAAAAATGTTAAAATGTTCTGACTTCTGTTAAAAGCTGAGGCCGTAAACGGGCACTCAGCACACACAAGGACAACAAACAGAACAACACACAAAAAATTATACTGGCCATAGTGCCAGTCGCCAGAGCCTCGTTAGTCATTAGTCCAGGGTGCACTACGTGGAAGTGAGGTTGACTTTTGGGCGCCTACGTTAAAGGTCACCCCTTACACCCCAAGTTGTTGATAGAAGGCAGACCTTACACTTAGTTATTTGAGTGAAAATAGACTTCCGTGTGTAGCGAGTGACGTAATAAGTGAAAGTGTTGCCAATTCTCAAACTTGAAATGATTTAGTTAATGACAATTGCGTCGTCTCTTCTAGTGCCGGGCGAGAAGCGGAACATCTCCGAACTCAGCCCCTTCTCCCCCTTTCCTGATCAGCATCCACCCTCCCCCCCCAACCAGTTCAAACCAAGAATAGGAAATCATACAGTGAAGCAACAAGGAAACTAGACGCATCACAATGAGCGATGCAGAACGGCACCCACAGGTATGCAGCAGGAACCGAAGACAGAAGAGTGTTCCATTCTCCCCCTCCCTCAACGAATCACAATAACTTACCCCCGATTTTTTTTTTGATTTTGATGTTAAAATTTTGGGTGCGTCAGCACTAAGGCTATTTTGCACCCGTCACACTATACGGGGTCCAGCCCCTTACCGTTTCACATAACAACTCTAACGTTGCTTAATTAAAATCATAAAATATTAAAATATTAAAATGTTCTGACTTTCGTTAAAAGCCGAGGCTGCAAAGAACACTCAGCACAAATAAGGACAAAACACAGGACAACACAAACAAAATTATACTGGCCATGGGGCCAGTCGCCAGAGCCTCGTTAGTCTGCAGTCCAGGGTGTACTACGTGGAAGTGAGGTTGACTATTGGGTGCACTACGTGGAAGAAGCACCCCTTACACCCCAACTTACCCCCGATGCGCACTAGAAGATTTCCCTCCACGTACCAGGCTAGAGGTCAACAAACGGGTGACAAAAGAGATCTCACCAAAAATGACGGCCAAGTAAGTAGAGGCAACTCCAAATGTATTTCAGCAGATCTCGACACTTCGTTGTTTCAATTATGTTACCAAAATGTTAGGGATCTCCGAACCAAAACAATATAATGTTACACGAATGTCCTTTGCAAAAACTTTAGTGCAATAATGATAACTGAAAGTTGATTAACAAATACCCACGAGAATAGTGAACTTTTCGATGAAAGGTATGTTGTATATAAAGGGATCGAAGCATAAAAGTGACTGGTAAACAATGGGTGGTGGTGTAATCATTGCTGTGAATTTTGAATTTGCATTTAAAATTTTGGGAGCGTCATCACTTAGGCTATTTTGTTCCCGTCACATTATACGGGGACCAGCCCCTAATCGTTACAAATAGCAACTCTATCGTTGCAGAACTAAAATCATAAAATATTAAAATGTTCTGACTTTCGTTAAAAGCTGAGGCTGTAAAGGGGCACTCAGCACACATAAGGACAAAAGAACAGGACAATACAAACAAAATTATACTGGCCATAGGGCCAGTCGCCAGAGCCTCGTTAGTCATTAGTCCAGGGTGCACGACGTGGAAGTGAGGTTGACTTTTGGGCGCCTACGTGGAAGGTACCCCTTACACCCCTCATTGCTGTGAAATCAAACGTTAAGAGTGTATTAATAGATTCACCATGTTTACATCCGAATATAGACTGCATTTTTATTAAAATATTGTTGAACGGAATAGGATATGTATATTTGCGTTGTGTACATAGCACATAGTAGTAACAAAGACACATACACTTTATTCTTTAGGTTCATAGAAAAGCATTGTCAACCTGGTGACGCTAAACTCCTGATAGGTGGGGACTTTAATCTGACAGATATAACTGGCAGCAATTTACAATCTAACTAGTTCATCAGTAACAACGTATTTCGATTTGATTTGATTTTTTGATTTTGAATTTAAAATTTTGGGAGCGTCAGCACTTAGACTATTTGAGGAATTTGAGGAATTTGAATTTAAAATTGTGGGTGCGTCAGCACTAAGGCTATCTTGCACCCGTCACATTATTCGGGGTCCAGCCCCTTATCTTTACAAAAAACAACTCGAACGTTGCATAAGTAAAATCTTAAAAATTTAAAATGTTCTGACTTCATTAAAAGCTGAGGTTGTAAAGAGCCCTCAGCACACACAAGGACAAAAACAGGACAACACACACAAAAATTATACTGGCCAGAGGGCCAGTCGCCAGAGCCTCGTTCGTCTGCAAAACGCAGTCCAGGGTGTACTAACGTGGAAGTGAGGTTGACAGTTGGGTGTACTACGTGGAAAATCACCCCTTACACCCCAGCACTTAGACTATTTTGCTCCCGTCACTTTATACGGGGGCCAGCCCCTTATCATTACAAATAACAACTCTAGCGTTGCATAACTAAAAATGTTAAAATGTTCTGACTTCTGTTAAAAGCTGAGGCCGTAAACGGGCACTCAGCACACACAAGGACAACAAACAGGACAACACACAAAATTATACTGGCCATAGTGCCAGTCGCCAGAGCCTCGTTAGTCTTTAGTCCAGGGTGCACTACGTGGAAGTGAGGTTGACTTTTGGGCGCCTACGTGGAAGGTCACCCCTTACACCCCACGTATTTCGATTTAAACAACTTTATTAATGTATATTAACTAAAAAGCTTGAACGACATTAAAAACAGCAATGGGAAAACACTCGATTTGATTTTAACAAATGTGCAGGGAATAACAGTAACACGAAAGACACAGTCATTAGTTCCTCAAGAGAGACACCATCCCTCGCTTCTAGTAGATCAGGGACGTAGCTAGGTTGATCAGTTCGGGGGGGCCCAAAACTTAAGATTTTTTCCTATCAAACCATTAAAAACAAAGGTTCCGGTCCTGCAGCGGAACCCAATAAAACCGATAGAAGTTATGGGTAGATGGACCTTTGACAACCCTGCTAGAGGCTAAATGAAGAAAAATCACAAAGTATGCAGAATTTTGAAACGTATTATTTCTAGAGCATGCACACTACTATATAAAGTTGACTACATACCTCGTTTCCTTCCTTAATTGAAATGTGACTTATTCTTCATCATATAAGAAGAAGAAGAAGAAATGAAGTAAGACCTACGTTGTTTGTGCTCCGCAAATAATGTGTGAATTTAATGTGTTTGCACGCTTTTTAGCCTGAAATAATATAAGGACATAACGCAGTAAGTACTATACTAAAGCTATAACTAGAACAAGTGAAACTAAGGAACATATATAATGTTATATTGCTAAAATTTGTAAGTGAACCAAATGTAAACAAACGAATTACAAGTGAACAGCGAGTTAACGTGTGCAACTACTTTATACATCGCGATAGGAGGCAACGTAGGAACTGCTTGAAAATGAGTACATGTTCTGCATGTTCAAAGCCTGTGTCAAGGCAGGACATACTTTCAAAAATACAATGTAAGGACTGTTTTAACTGGTATCACACCAAATGTGTTCATCTAGAGGAGAATGACGTGGAATTTATTAAATCAACAAATGAAGGATGGCGGTGTATAAAATGTGCTAAATCAAGGCGTGGTAGCTTGCTAGAAGAAAGTGCAAATGAACCATCAGGAGAAGTAAAACCGTCTATTACGGATGTGTATTAGCTATTACATAGTTTGAAAAGGGAAGTGGAAAATCTGAGGAAACAACAAGAAACCACCGAACGCGAATTAGGAAAGTCGCTTGATCTCGCACATGAAAAACTTGATGAAAATGTGGAGTTGGTTAAAAAACAATCTGAAACCATCGCAACGTGTCTGCTTCAAATAGAACAGTTAAAAGAAGAGAATATTGTTATAAAAAAGAAATTAAATGAGTCACAATTGCAATTAGACGAATTAGAGCAATATGGGAGAAGAAACACATTGGAAATATGTGGTGTTCCTGTTAATCAGAATGAAAATTTGTTTGAAGTTGTAAAAAATGTAGGGCGAGTGTTAGATATTGAAGTAGATAATCAAATGATAGACACCTGTCATAGATTAAAGAAGCCTCCTCAACAAAAATCTGCAGCCATCATTGTTAAGTTTGTAGGCGAGTAGATAAGGATAAATTTATGGAAAGAAGAAAAGTAAAAAGAAATCTAAATTGTCTTCATTTGGGTTACACTAACAATGATATGGTATACATTAACCAAAGTCTCACCCCCCTTAGAAGGAAATTATATAGTGAAGTCAGGGCAATTAAACGGGAAAGAAATTATGCCTACGTATGGGTTGATAATTCTGGAAATATAAGATTGAGAAAGAGAGAGGGTGACAAGGATGTATATGTAGTAAGAACAACTGATGACTTAGATAACTTGAAACAATAAATGGCTTCGGAAAAATGTAATGAACTTTCTGTCTACTACCAGAATGTTAGAGGGTTAAATACAAAATTACACAAACTATACTCTAGTATATCCCTCGAAAATTATGATGTAATCATACTAACAGAAACTTGGTTAAATGTAGGTGTATATGATGGCGAGTTCATAGATAACCGGTACAATGTTTATCGTCAAGATCGGGTCCATAAGGGAGGGGGAGGTGTCTTGGTTGCTGTAGCAAACAAATATTCTGTTGAGGAATTTAAAATCACTATAGAATATGTAGAAATAGTATGTATCAAATTTATATTTGAATATACAAGTAACTTTTTTTATCAGTATATTTTCCACCAAAATCACCAATTAAGAAGTATCAGGATTTTTTTGAATTTGTTGAGGAGATTGCTAACCGGCATAGTTTTACAATAATTATTGTTGGTGATTTTAATATTACCACAAAAATAGATGATCAATATAATTTATTGGAAGGTGGACCTATTAGTATTTCTCTTGCTAATTTTTTATCAATGGGAAATCTTAAATCTGTCAATCATGTAAAAAATAAAAATGGGAAAACCCTTGATTGATTGATTGAGTTAAAATTTATGGGTGCGTCGGCACTTAAGGCCATTTCGCACCCTTCTGTATATACGGGGAAATGTCCCCTTATCTAAAATTCTGACTGAGATTTAAAAAAGGGGGGTGTAGATAGCCCCTTGGGAAAGAACTAAAAGTGCAAAGTTGTAAAGAGACCTGCACGAGACAAACACGACACATTAAAAAGTCAGAACAAACTAAAAACCTTACAGACGGTGGAAGAGTCCAGCTCTTCGCAAAAAACTAAAAACACGTGATAAAATACTGCTGTCATCACCCAAGAGGGATGACAAACAGCCGGAAAGGTTAAAAGTCTGCCGGAGGTAAGCAAGATCGACACATTCAACGAGAATGTGTCGAATGCTTAATAAAACATTACAAGCACGACACAACGGTGGGTCCAGCCCTTGAAGTAGGTGACCATGCGTGAGACGGCTGTGTCCTATACGCATGCGGGTAAGAATAACTTCTTCTCCCCGAGAGGGACGAGACGAGGAACGCCAAGCACCTATGGTGGGCCAAACAGCGTGAAGCTTGTTCCCCGTTTCCGTATCCCACTCGGCCTGCCAAGTGTCAAGAAGGCGACAACGGAAGACGTTCTGCAGGTCGCTAGCTGGCAAAAGGTGGACGAGAACGTCGCCATCTGCGTGAGCAGACTTGGCGGCAGCATCAGCTGCTTCGTTCCCCTGGATGCCCACGTGGCTAGGGACCCAACAGAAGTGTACATCCGCACTGGCAGATAAGGACACAAGCCGTCTGAATATGCGTTGCGCTACCGGATGCCGGGAATACGGCGAATCCAGAGACTGCAACACGCTGGTCGAATCGCAGCACACAAGGACTTTCTTCAGCCCATTGACGTCTGCAAAGTCCAGTGCCTTTAGAATGGCGTACAACTCTGCCGTAAAGATGGAACAGGCAGGATGTAGCGAGAAACTGGAACTTTGAGAGTCTAGGACGAAAGCGCAACCAACTGATTCGACTGTCTTGGACCCATCCGTGTAAAACACATTAAAATTGGGGTGCTTCGCACGAAGCTCTAAAAACCGTTGCTGGTATACAACCATTGGTGTTTCTGCCTTTGGAAGGGCAGTCAGGGAAAAATCGATAGAAGGTGCAGGAAACTCCCAGGTAGGAAGAGGCGGAATGAGTGGAGAGACGCCAGGAAGATCACTGTCAACACCAAGTGCTGACAGGATCTCGTCTGCACGAACACCAAATGGTCTAGTGACACTAGGGTGGAGCCGATACCTTGCCAGCCTACCCTCGTCTGAGATGGTGTGGAATGAAGGATGTGAAGGCATCGAGCGAAGATGGAGGAAGTAGTTAACTACCAGCCGCTGTCTTCGCAGAGACAGCGACGGCTCAGATGCCTCTACATACAAACTGGCGACTGGACTGGTCCGAAAGGCACCAGTGCACACACGTATACCAGCATGGTGGACGGTATCTAGGATGCGAAGTCTAGATGGGCGGGCAGAAGAATACACAACACATCCATAATCTAGCTTCGACCTGATGAGTGCACGGTATAGCCGAAGCAATACCGTCCTATCAGCACCCCAAGAAGTATGAGATAAAACGCGTAGAAGGTTGAGAACTCGAAGACAAGAGAATTTTAACTGGCGAAGGTGAGGGAGCCATGTTAATTTCTTATCGAAAATGAGGCCCAGGAAGCGGACCTCATTCACGAAGCACAGGGGAGATTTCCCCATGTACAGGTCAGGATCGAAATGACATGTACGCTGACGACAAAAGTGAACACACACGGATTTCTCGGATGAGAAGGTGAAACCTGTTTGGGAGGACCACTCAACCAAACGGTTTATCGTCAGTTGGAGTTGACGAGAAGCTGACGCGAGATTCCGTGAGCGACAAAAGATCGTGAGGTCATCTACATACAGTAGGCCATGTACAGGGGCAACAATGCTTGCCATAACGCTGTTCACTGCTATGGCAAACAGAGTCACACTTAATACGCTTCCCTGCGGAACACCGTTCTCTTGTTCGTGAAGATCCGAAAAGGAGTTCCCAACACGTACGCGGAAAAAACGATCGGATAAAAAGTTTTTAATAAAGTACGCCATATGGCCACGCACGCCCCAAGAATGGAGGTGTTTTATGATGCCAAAGCGCCACGTTGTGTCATATGCTTTTTGGAGGTCAAAGAAAACTGCAACTAAATGTTCCTTGTTGAGAAATGCATCCTGAATGTGTGTTTCCAGCTGAACCAGATGGTCCAGTGTGGAACGGTTGGAGCGAAAACCACATTGAAAATTACTTATCAATGAGTTTTCCTCCAAAAACCAGGTGAGACGCTTGTTGATCATGCGTTCCATCAACTTGCAAACACAGCTAGTTAAGGCAATAGGCCTGTAACTCGAGGCTGCGGTGCGTTGTTTACCTGGTTTCAGGATGGGAACAATAATAGCTTCTTTCCAGGAAGTGGGGAAAGAGTCCTCCAACCAAAGCCTGTTGAATACCGCCAGAAGGAAATTTCTTGCTCCAATGGGCAGATGACGAAGCATCTCATAGTGGATCTTGTCCACTCCAGGAGCTGTATTCTTTGAATCTCGAAGCGCATGATCGAACTCCCGTTCAGTGAATCGAGAGTTGTATGGCTCGTTGTTATGACTTCGAAAAACTAGAGGGCGTCGTTCTTGATGGTCCTTCTCACGGCGGAAACGTGGTTCATAATTTTCAGAGCTAGACGCATCAGAAAACTGCGTGGCCAAAATATTAGCTATGTCTCCAGAATCGGTGTGCAACGTCCTGTCGTGCTCCAGAGCGCTCAGAGGAGTAGATGCACCCCCCTGGATGCGACGTACTTTGGTCCAAACGGCTTTCGACGAAGCCTGCTTCGTCAGGGAAGACACGTATTGGACCCAGCACGCCTTCTTACTGGCTCGAATGAGCCGACGGGTACGGGCACGCTTAATGCGGAACTGCTCTAGGTTTGCGGCAGTGTGGTTTCTATTAAATCGATCGAGAGCATGATTGCGGTCCTTGATGGCTGCACTGATCTCCGCAGTCCACCATGGGACTGGTCGTCGCCTCGCAGGTCCACAGGGATGTGGAATGGAGGCGCGTGCAGCATCATGCACTCGTGACACAAAGACATCTAAGGCGTCGATTGGTGGTAGAGTCGACGCAAGATCGATTTCAAGGTCCACTGCACGCTCGAAGGCATCCCAGTCGGCCCGACTGAGATGCCAGTGAGGGTGTTGTTCACGTGAGTGCTGAAGATGTTCGAAGGTAAGAATGAGAGGGAAGTGATCACTCCCACAGAGATCAGGGTGAACGCTCCAAGATGTGGTAGGAGCAAGGCTGGGACTGCAGAAAGACAAGTCCAACGCAGAGTGTGTGCCTGAGGAAGGACTGAAATATGTGGGAGTCCCATCATTCAGCAATGTTAAAGCTGATGCCTCACGGAATTGATCTACAATTTGACCCCGGGGCTCTGTACGAACGGAGCCACACAAACGATTGTAGGAATTAAAATCGCCCAAAAGAACTACAGGAGACGGAAGTTGGTCGAAAATAGAAAGGAGGTCGTCAAGAGAGAATCGCTCCTCCCTTGTGATGTAGACACAGCACACAGATATTGGCTGTGGTAGATGGACCCGCACAGCGACCGCTTGGAGGGGGGTGGTGAGAAAGAGGAAAACCCTTGATTTATTATTGACAAATATAAGTGATAGCATGACTCTTATTAGAAATTTACACCCGTTGCTTGAGGAAGACCACCACCACCCGTCCCCCTCCATGTAGGACTGCCTTGACGGGGCGAGGGGGCTTAGTAGGGAGGCCAATTTCATCTCATCATTTCACGGGGTGTAAGGGGTGACCTTCCACGTAGGCACCCAAAAGTCAACCTCACTTCCACGTAGTGCACCCTGGACTAAAGACTAACGAGGCTCTGGCGACTGGCACTATGGCCAGTATAATTTTGTGTGTGTTGTCCTGTTTTTTGTCCTTGTGTGTGCTGAGTGCCCATTTACAGCCTCAGCTTTTAACAGAAGTCAGAACATTTTAAGATTTTTAATTATTCAACGTTAGAGTTGTTATTTGTAATGATAAGGGGCTGGCCGCCGTATAATGTGACGGGAACAAAATAGCCCAAGTGCTGACGCTCCCAAAATTCTAACTTCAAATTCAAATTCAAACTCATCATTTCACCCATTCTTCATATCCATATCTCACGTTTTTCACCATTCCATCACGTCATTCATCTCCATATCTTTGACCTCCCTCTAAGAAACTAATTTAGGGAGGTCATTTCCATCTCATCATTTCACTCATTCTTCACATCCATATCTCACGTTTTCACCATTCCATCACGTCATTCATCTCCATATCTTTGACCTCCCTATAACTAAGCGTCCTGCTAGAGGAGACAACCTCGATAAAAAAAAACCTATCCCAAAGTGTGAGTTGCATGTGCCGATGGGACAGTGTTGGCTGCAGGGGTAAGTGCAGTCGCGAACGTGGCCTCGGGGATTTCGGTTTGATCCTCGAGTAGCCTCCATTTTTGGGGGTAGGCCTTCCTCGGCATAGAAGGTATGTCGAGCTGACAATTGATGGACCCTCCACTTAAAATCATTTTTGTATATGGGTACAAAAAACAACTCAAAGGGGGGGAAACCCCCAAAACGAGAGCGGCCTTCGGGCCCGCTTCAATTATCGAGAAAGACAAGTAACGTGCCACGTTATCTTGTGATTAGTATTGTGCAGAAGACCGAGAGTACCGATGAATCTGCAACAACAAAGAAACATGGAGCTGCTACATTAAAGGACTTGTCACCGTTCCTGATCAAGAAACAGCTAGACTACGCCGCTGGTTCAGACGTACCAGAAATAAAAAAGCTAAGAAACGGAGTCTACTTATCCAGACCAGCACAGATCCATTCACTGAATGGGAGTTCGATCAGGCGCTTCGAGATTCTAAAAATACATCTGCTGGAGTGGACAAGCTCCACTATGAGATGCTTCGTCATTTGCCCATTGGTGCAAGAAATTTCCTTCTGGCCGTATTCAATAGGCTTTGGTTGGAGGACTCTTTCCCCACTTCCTGGAAAGAAGCTATTATTGTACCCTGAAACCAGGTAAACAACGCACCGCAGCCTCGAGTTACAGGCCTATCGCCTTAACTAGCTGTGTGTGCAAGTTGATGGAACGCATGATCAACAAGCGTGTGACCTGGTTTTTGGAGGAAAACTCATTGATAAGCAATTTTCAATGTGGTTTTCGCTCCAACCGTTCCACACTGGACCATCTGGTTCAGCTGGAAATACATATTCAGGATGCATTCCTCAACAAGGAACATTTAGTTGCAGTTTTCTTGGACCTCCAAAAGGCATATGACACAACGTGGCGCTTTGGCATCCTAAATCAGCTCCATTCTTGGGGCGTCCGTGGCCATATGGCGTACTTCATTGAAAACTTTTTATCAGGTCGCTTTTTCCGCGTACGTGTTGGGAACTCCTTTTCGGATCTTCACGAACAAGAGAACGGTGTCCCGCAGGGCAGCATATTAAGTGTGACTCTGTTTGCCATAGCAGTGAACAGTGTTATGGCAAACATTATTTCCCCTGTACATGGCCTCCTCTATGTAGACGACCTCACGATCTTTTGTCGCTCACGGAATCTCGCGTCAGCTTCTCGTCAACTCCAACTGACGATAAACCGTTTGGTTGAGTGGTCCTCCTAAACAGGTTTCACCTTCTGATCCGAGAAATCCGTGTGTGTCCACTTTTGTCCTCAGCGTACATGTCATTTCGATCCTGCTTCGCCTGTACCGTGTACTTATCAGGTCGAAGCTTGATTATGGATGTGTTGTGTATTCTTCTGCCCGCCCATCTAGACTTCGGATCCTAGACACCGTTCACAATGCTGGTATACGTGTGTGCTCTGGTGGCTTTCGGACCAGTCCAGTCGCCAGTTTTTACGTAGAGACATCTGAGCCGTCGCTGTCTCTGCGAAGACAGCGGCTTTTAGTGAACTACTTCCTCCATCTTCGCTCGATGCCTTCACATCCTTCATTTGATACCATCTCCGACGAGAGTAGGCTGGCAAGGTACCGGCTCCACCCTAGTGTCACGAGACCATTTGGTGTTCGTGCAGACGAGATCCTGTCAGCACTTGGTGTTCACAGTGATCTTCCTGGCGTCTCTCCACTCATTCCGCCTCTCCCGACCTGGGAGTTTCCTGCACCTTCAATAGATTTCTCTCTGATTGCCGTTTCAAAGGCAGAAACACCAATGGTTGTATACCAGCAACGGTTTTTGAAATTCGTGCGAAGCACCCCAATTTTAATGTGTTTTACACGGATGGGTCCAAGACAGTGCAATCTGTTGGTTGCGCCTTCGTCCTAGACTCTAAAAGTTTCAGTTACTCGCTACATCCTGCCTGTTCCATCTACACGGCAGAGTTGTACGCCATTCTAAAGGCACTGGACTTTGCAGATGTGAATGGGCTGAAGAAAGTCCTTGTGTGCTGCTATTCGACCAGCGTGTTCCAGTCTCTGGATTCGCCGTATTCACGGCATCCGGTAGTGCAACGCATATTTAGACGTCCTGTGTCCTTATCTGCCAGCGCGGATGTACACTTCTATTGGATCCCTAGCCAGGTTGGCATCCTGGGGAACGAAGCAGCAGATGCTGCCGCCAAGTCTGCTGATGCAGATGGCGACGTTCTCGTCCACCTATTGCCAGCTAGCGACCTGCGGAATGTGTTTCGTTGTTGCCTTCTTGACACTTGGCAGGCCGAGTGGGATGCGCAAACGGGGAACAAGCTTCACGCTGTTAAGCCCACCATAGGTGCTTGGCGTTCCTCGTCCCGTCCCTCTCGGCGAGAAGAAGTTATTCTTACCCGCATGCGTCTAGGACACAGCCGTCTCATGCATGGTCACCTGCTCCAAGGGCTCGACCCTCCGTTGTGTCGTGTTTGCAATGTTTTATTAAGCATTCGACACATTCTCGTTGAATGTGTCGATCTTGCTTACCTCCGGCAGACTTTTAACCTTTCTGGCTGTTTGTCATCGCTCTTGGGTGATGACAGTAGTATTTTAACGAATGTTTTTAGTTTTTTGCGAAGAGCTGGACTCTTCCACCTTCTGTAAGGAGGTTTTTTAGTCTTTTTTCTGACTTTTTAATGTGTATTGTTTGTCTCGTGGAGGTCTCTTTACAACCTTGCACTTTTAGTTTTTCTTAAGGGGCAATCTACACCCCTTTTTTAAATTTTAAGTCAGAATTTTAGATAAGGGGACATTTTCCCGTATACATAGAAGGGTGCGAAATGGCCTTAGGTGCCGACGCACCTATAAATTTTAATTAATTCATTCATTCACCACCACCCGTCACTACATATTCAGGTCTTTTTAAACAAAAAGGTTACTAGTGTTAAATCAAATCCAGTTACTGTATACAATTATGCAAGAGCAGACTTCTACAATATGTACAAACACTTGGAAAATGAAAAATGGGACAATTTAGCTAATTACAAGAATCCCAATGAAGCCTTAAACTATTTTTACAAGGTAATTAATGGTGTGATAGACATATATGTGCCGAAAATATCAATATGTAAAAAACGTTGTTATCCATGTTGGTTTACATCTGATATAATAAGAAACTTAAAAGAAAAAGAAACATACAGAAGAAAGATGAAATATTCAGACTATTATCAAACTAAATTTGTTGAATTACGTAGAAAACTAAAAAGAATGATAAATATAGCATATAAAACATATGTATCAGAAATAGAGAACAATAAGCAACATTAAACGATTTTGGAATTTTATAAGAAACAAGAAAAAAATAATAGGAAACTAGCTTATATGATGTATAAGGGGAATAGATTGGAAACGAACGTATTAAATACTAATGGTTTTGCTGAATATTTTCAAACAGTGTATGCTTCAAATCCTTCAACATATAACATCATTGAATCCTCTGACATGATAGTATCTCAGTCGTTGGTGGTAGATTCTATCACCAACGCAGAATGCAATGAAGCCATAAAAAAACTGAAATCAACCAAATCTAGTGGTCCCGACCAATTGCCAACATACATATTCAAAGGTTGTGCCGAATTATTATGCACCCCTTTGTGTTATATTTACAATATTATTTTAAAAACTCAAATTTTTCCTGATCTTTGGAACATCAGTAAAATTTGTCCTGTTTTAAAAAAGGGAGACCCATGCGAAATTACAAATTACCGACCCATTTCACTAATCTCAGCTCCTTCAAAAGTATTTGAATATATATTATATGACAGGATATACAACCATATTAAACCTTATATATCAATAGATCAACATGGTTTTTGTCCTGGAAAGTCTACTTCAACTAATTTGGTCAATTTCACACAGAGTATCCGATTCCCCCCTCCATGTAGGACTGCCTTGACGGGGCGAGGGGGCTTAGTAGGGAGGTCAATTTTCATCTCGTCATTCCACCCATTCTTCACAACCATATCTCACGTTTTCACCATTCCATCACGTCATTCATCTCCATATGTTTGACCTCCCTCTAAGAAACTAAGGTAGGGAGGTCATTTTCATCTCATCATTTCACTCATTCTTCACATCCATATCTCACGTTTTCACCATTCCATCACGTCATTCATCTCCATATCTTTGACCTCCCTATAACAAAGGGTCCTGCTAGAGGAGACAACCTCGATAAAAAATCCCTATCCCAAGGTGTGAGTTACACGTGCCGATGGGACAGTGTTGGCTGCAGGGTAGGTGCAGTCGCGAACGTGGCCTCGGGGATTTCGGTTTGGTCCTCGAGTACCATTTTTGGGGGTAGGCCTTCCTCGGCATAGAGGGCATGTCGACGCGACAATTTATGGACCCTCCGCAATAAACACATTTTGTATATGGGTACAAAAAACAACTCAAACGGGGGGAAACCCCCAAAACGAGCGCGGCCTTCGAGCCCGCTTCAATTAGTGGAAAAGACAACTAACGTGCCACGTTATCTTGTGATTAGTATTGTGCAGAAGACCGACAGTAACGATGAATCTGCAACAACCAAGAAATATGGAGCTGCTACATTAAAGGACCTGTCACCATTTCTGATAAAAAAAAAACAGCTAGACTACGCCGCTGGTTCAGACGTACCAGAAATAAAAAAAGCTGAGAAACGGGAGTCTACTTATCCAGACCAGCACAGATCGCCAGACCAACAACCTTTTAAAGCTAAGATCTTTGGGCGACGTCCGTGTTAATGTTGAACCTCACCGTCAACTTAACAGTAGTAGAGGTGTGATTCGCCACTGGGATCTGTTAAATGTTGAGGAGGAAGAGATTCTTGAAGCACTCAGACCAACATGTGACTGCAGTGCAGCGAATAAAGACGCGTAAGTCCGGAGAATTAGTACCAACTGCATCACTTATAACGACGTTTAAAGCGACCACTCTCCCAGACAGGGTACGGGCTGGTTATTTGAGACTCAAAGTCCGTCCGTACATCCCTAACCCGATGCGTTGTTTCAAATGCCAGCACTTTGGGCACACTCAGCCTTCCTGCAAGGCCACTACCGCCCTTTGTGGTAAGTGTAGTCTGCCTGATCATGGGACCGAACCTTGTTCTTCTGGTCCCAAATGCATTAACTGCCAAGGCGAGCACCCAGTCTGGCATCGTGACTGCCCCTCTTTCCAACAAGAGAAGAAAATGAGAGAGTTGGTCGTCACAGAGAAAATCTCTTCTGCCGAAGCAAAACAACGTCTCCGTGAAAGCATACGCACCACTTTACCTGTGCCATTCGCTACAGTTGCTGGAGCTGCCTTCACCCGTCGCAGTGTAGGTGTAGAAACCATCGACGTGTCCACCCAAACGACAACGCTTCCCGTAGTAGCTCGCCCTGCTTCGAGGAAACCAGCAACCACTCCTCGCTCCACAGAGAAAAAGTTCAAGCAGGTACACACGAAAGAATACTTTCTGAAGTCCAGTAGCTCTCCAGTCAGGGTGGCAGCCACCACTCTGAAACTTAAAGCGCAGCTGAAAGCTGCCAGGCGGGCGTTCAAAGCACCTGCCCCCACTGCCCCTTCTTCATCCCTTTCGCCCTCTGTGTCTTTACCCGAGGACATGATACAGGACGAAGCCGCGGATGAAGAATTTATCAAGGTGACAGGGCCTAGAAACAGAGTACGCCTTAAAAGGTAACTATAATACCTCTAGCTATGGCTTATTGTCTCAAATGGAACCTTAACAGTTTCCGTACACATCTCGAGGAACTGCAAATCTTAATATCTGAATTTGACCCTGCCATTATATGTCTCCAAGAGACACATTTTCGTCCAAATGAATCAGTGATTCTAAACGGATACACACTTTACCACACCGACAAGCTTCCTGAGGGTCGTCGTGCACACAGTGGTGTTGCAATCGGTGTTCGAGATAACATCCACTCAACGCCAATCTTTCTCACCACACCCCTCCAAGCTGTCGCCCTGCGGGTCCATCTACCACAGCCAATATCCGTTTGCAGTGTCTACATCACAAGGGAGAAGCGATTCTCTCTTGAGGACCCCCTTTGTATATTCGAACAACTTCCGTCTGTTGTAGTTCTTTTGGGCGATTTTAATTTCTACCATCGTTTGTGGGGCTCCGTTCGTACAGAGCCCCGGGGTCAAATTTTAGATCAATTCCGTGAGGCATCAGCTTTAACGTTGCTGAATGATGGAACTCCCACATATTTCAGTCCTTCCTCTGGCACATACTCTGCGTTGGACTTGTCCTTTTGCAGTCCCAGCCTTGCTCCTACCACATCTTGGAGCGTTCACCCTGATCTTTGTGGGAGTGATCACTTCCCTGTCATTCTTACCATCGAACATCTTCAGCAATCACGTGAACAACACCCTCACTGGATGCCTTCGAGCGTGCAGTGGACCTTGAAGTCGATCTTGCGTCGACTTTACCACCAAACGACGCCTTAGATGTCTTTGTGTCAGGAGTGCATGATGCCGCACGCACCTCCATTCCACATCCCAGTGGACCTGCGAGGCGACGCCTAGTCCCCTCGTGGACTGCGGAGATCAGTGCAGCCATCAAGGACCGCAATCATGCCCTAGATCGATTTAATAAGAACCACACTGCCGCAAACCTCGAGCAGTTCCGCATTAAGCGTGCCCGTCGGCTCATCAGAGCCGGTAAGAAGGCGTGCTGGGTCCAATACGTGTCTTCTCTCACGAAGCAGGCTTCGTCGAAAGCCGTTTGGACCAAAGTACGTCGCATCCAGGGGGGGTGCATCTACTCCTCTGAGCGCTCTGGAGCACGATGGGACGTTGTACACTGATTCCGGAGACATAGCTATTATCTTGGCCACGCAGTTTTCTGCTGCGTCTAGCTCTGAAAATTATGAACCACGTTTCCGCCGTGAGAAGAAACGTCAGGAACGACGCCCTCTAGTTGTTCGAAGTCATAACACCGAGCCATACAACTCTCCATTCACTGAACGGGAGTTCGATCAGGCACTTCGAGATTCCAAGAATACATCTCCTGGAGTGGACAAGATCCACTATGAGATGCTTCGTCATCTACCCATTGGAGCAAGAAATTTCCTTCTGACGGTATTCAACAGGCTTTGGTTGGATGACTCTTTCCCCACTTCCTGGAAAGAAGCTATTGTTGTTCCCATCCTGAAACCAGGTAAACAACGCACCGCAGCCTCGAGTTATAGGCCTATTGCCTTAACTAGCTGTGTGTACAAGTTGATGGAACGCATGATCAATAAACGTCTGACCTGGTTTTTAGAGGAAAACTCATTGATAAGTAATTTTCAATGTGGTTTTCGCTCCAACCGTTCCACACTGGACCATCTGGTTCAGCTGGAAACACACATTCAGGATGCATTCCTCAACAAGGAACATTTAGTTGCAGTTTTCTTGGACCTCCAAAAGGCATATGACACAACGTGGCGCTTTGGCATCCTAAAGCAGCTCCATTCTTGGGGCGTGCGTGGCCATATGGCGTACTTTATTAAAAACTTTTTTTCGCGTACGTGTTGGGAACTCTGTTTCAGATCTTCACGAACAAGATAACGGTGTCCCGTAGGGCAGCGTATTAAGTGTGACTCTGTTTGCCATAGCAGTGAACAGTGTTATGGCAAACATTCTTTCTCCTGTGCATGGCCTCCTCTATGTAGACGACCTCACGATCTTTTGTCGCTCACGGAATCTCGCGTCAGCTTCTCGTCAACTCCAACTGACGATAAACCGTTTGGTTGATTGGTCCTCCCAAACAGGTTTCACCTTCTCAGCCGAGAAATCCGTGTGTGTGCACTTTTGTCGTCAGCGTACATGTCATATAGATCCTGACCTGTACATGGGGAAGTCTCCTCTGTGCTTCGTGAATGAGGTCCGCTTCCTGGGCCTCATTTTCGATAAGAAATTCACATGGATACCTCACCTTCGCCAGTTAAAGTTCTCTTGTCTTCGAGTCCTCAACCTTTTACGTGTTTTATCCCATACTTCCTGGGGTGCTGATAGGACGGTACTGCTTCGCTTGTATCGTGCACTCATCAGGTCGAAGCTAGATTATGGATGTGTTGTGTATTCTTCTGCCCGCCCATCTAGACTTCGCATCCTAGACACCGTCCACCATGCTGGTATACTTGTGTGCTCAGGTGCTCTTCGGACCAGCCCTATCGCCAGTTTGTACGTAGAGGCATCTGAGCCGTCGCTGTCTCTGCGAAGACAGCGGCTGGTAGTTAACTACTTCCTCCATCCTCGCTCGATGCCTTCACATCCCTCATTTCACACCATCTCAGACGAGAATAGGCTGGCAAGGTATCAGCTCCACCTTAGTGCCACTAGACCATTTGGTGTTCGTGCAGACGAGATCCTGAGAGCACTTTGTGTTGACAGTGATCTTCCTGGCGTCTCTCCACTCATTCCGCCTCTCCCTACCTGGGAGTTTCCTGCAACTTCTATCGATTTTTCTCTAACTGCCCTTCCAAAGTCAGAGACACCAATGGTTGTATACCAGCACCGGTTAATAGAACTTCGTGCGAAGCACCCCAATTTTAATGTGTTTTACACGGATGGGTCCAAGACAGTGGAATCTTTTGGTTGCACCTTCGTCCTAGACTCTCAAAGTTCCAGTTACTCGCTACATCCTGCCTGTTCCATCTACACGGCAGAGTTGTACGCCATTCTAAAGGCACTGGACTTTGCAGACGTGAATGGGCTGAAGAAAGTCCTTGTGTGCTGCGATTCGACCAGCGTGTTGCAGTATCTGGATTCGCCGTATTCCCGGAGTAGTGCAGGTGCCCGGGTTCTGCGCCATTAAGTGAGGATCAAAAAAACCTCAAAAACTCACTTTCTCACGACGTTCTACGCCCTATTTATTGCGATTATGATGTTTGCAGCGATGAAAACAGCACCAAAACATCAAAAAACTCACTTCAATTCACTGAAGTGAGCCGCAGTGTTGCAAAACCTACGAAAATTTCATCAAAACCTCAAAACCTTATTTTTTCTCCACGTTCCGCGCTTTTATTTGTTGCGCTGACACAGCGTGATGAGTAAATAATGTACTCTCTCATTCTTGAAGGGTGAATGCACCTTATTGTAATTTTCCAAGTCCGGGACCAAATGTTTGTATATCGTGACCTTTGCAAACCTCTTTCGGGAACGATGTGCCACACACACACACGCGCGCGCGCTTGTATTGTGACCACTTTCTCTCCACGTTCCACGCTTTTATTTGTTGCGCTGACACAGCGTGATGAGCAAATAATGCACTCTCTTATTTTTGAAGGATGAATGCATTTTATCGTAATTTTCCAAGTCCCGGTCAAATGTTTGTATATCGTGACCTTTGTAAACCTCATTTGGGGTTCAAAAATACCTCAAAAACTTATTTTTTCTCCACGTTCCGCGTTTTTATTCGTTGCGCTGACACAGCGTGATGAGTAAATAATGTACTCTTTCTCATCCTTGAAGGATGAATGCACCTTATCGTAATTTTCCAAGTCCCGGTTAAATGTTTGTATATCGTGACCTTTGTAAACCTTATTTGGGGAACGATGTGCCGCACACACACGCGCGCGCGCGCCTGTAACGACAATTTTGTTCCCTCTCTCTCTCTCTGCGTGTGCTATCAACGTTAACACAATGACACAAATTCAACAATACGTAGGCCTTGGGACGACGGAAGTTATATTTTCTTGTTTGTTTGTTTTTCAATAGCCGAACGATGGAATTCCCTACTGACGTATACAATTTGTTTTGTTTATATTTCAATACACATGATGCTTAGGTTACAACAGTTGTTAACATCAGGTCTGGCAACTGTTGAGAAATAGTGACGTCAGTTAACAGCATTGGTAGCAGTGATGCGATGCGATGCATTAACTTGTGAATTTTTGAACTCGCAAAATGATGTGGCTGAAATGTGGGGGAAGAATGTTCTAGAGAAGATTGTCTCGGATTTCTATTGGTCCACGTTGCGTTGGCTAACATTTCATTTTTGACGTCATTAGAAAACCGTAAAAATGCTTAAAGCACTAGTGTAGAAAGTTCTATTTCATTTTGAACGTCAGTGAATGAGCATTTCCGCAGGATTTTCCAAAAGTAAGTAACTTTGTTTCTTAGCTTGCATGAGTTGGCTTTGATTTATAAGTATGGTATTGCTTTTGTGGAAGAAAATATACTCACAAAACATGCAAAAAGAGACAGAATATAGAAGGTGTTTCATGTCTCTCTGCTTTTATATATTTGAAGCATGCATTTTGGTAGCTGGAATATCTTTTTTTTCTTCTGTGTGCCGTTGTTGGTAGGTAGGAAATATGTGTGCGGGGCATATTTAAAAAAAAAATAAATGTGTTAAATAGTTAGAGGAAGGCAAGAAAAAATGGAGGAGAGTTGCGTGTTTTTGATATCTAGTGGAAGTACTGATTGATTTGATGTTTTAAGTATTTTTTATGCACAGTAAGGCTAATCGGGACTGGACCTACAATTTCAAAAACCACTTGTGCGGGTATCGAACCCTTGATTACAAGGCTATCGCTGCGCCATCGCAGAAGCTAGTGGAAGTACTAATTGATTTGATGTTTTAAGTCCTCTTTATGCACAGTAAGGCTAATCGGGACTGGACCTACAATTTCAAGAACTACTTGTGCGGGTATCGAACCCGAGATCTCTTGATTACAAGGCTACCGCTGCGCTATCGCAAAGGCTAGTGGAAGTACATAGTTACTCGTATCTTATTTATTTAAAATATTTAGTTTTTTTTATGCACGCTTATTGATTTTAAACCTAAAATTAAATAAAATCCGGCAATTATATCCAATTATACTTATGGCTACAACGAGCATTCGCAAAAAAATATGGCTTGAGATTTTTTTTGCTACGTAAACAAAATGGCCGACATGCCAAATATGAACAGGCTATATAGATTTGAGAGATGGATAGGAAAAAAAAAGTTAATTAAAATTTAATTTCATGATTGCAACACGGAACTTAATGATTGATTTAGTTTATTTTACTTCGCGTTTTGCACCTCTTGGCTAATTTGCGAAGATTGGGGATGAGTGATGAAATGGATGAAAATGGACATTCACAAACAACCATACCCGACCGGGATTCGAACCCGGGACCTTTGGCGTCGCAGCGCGATGTGCTAACCACTCGGCCACAGGGTCGGGCAAGTACTGGCATATACATAGATCAAAGTTACATGGTTCTAGGTCCCATAGGAGCCGAGAAAATCAATGTCTTGGAAAACGTCTTAAGACAAATATCTTAATCTTTAAGAAAGTCGACTTCCGGTATCTCAAGATGTTACTTCCGGTCTGTCAAGAAAATTTTCTTAAGACAAAAATCTTAAGACGTTTTCCAAGATATTGATTTTCTCGGCTCCTAATTGAGCTAGGATGATGATTTTAGGTTTGTTGGATAGGATTCGACGAGAACTATTCGACTAGCAAATAAAATCGATTCCACCCCCTCAAGTTTCGGAAATACAGACAATTTTTTATTTTTTTGAGAAACTTGATTTGCCGGCTTAGTTTTTACTCTAATTCGAAAATTTTAACAGCATTCGATACAAAATTAGAAGTACTCTACAACCTATTGGAGGGATGATGACTAGTGCCTGCTGTTTTCGAGTTATTTTGGATTAAAATTTCAAGATGTAATTTCTAAGATGTTTTGTAATTCATAAACTATGGGTTGTAGGAAAACGATTCTTGCTCTATCTGCTATTGCTCGACGAATACTATAAACATAAACAAAGCTTATGGTTTAATTTTAAAAAAATAGCGACCTTAAAATAACTCTGTTTTCTGAAATTATGATTTATACTTCATACGCCAAGAGGGCTGAGGGTAGAATTATGTACACATAATATTTTTGTGTTTTCTATACACAAGCTTAATTATTTTTTTCTTCAATTATTTACAGGATTGATTAAGAAGCAAGAAGTAGCATATACATAAATAGCACACACCAAACCCAGCACCATCGCGAATTAGCCTTCCAAGGTTTTTTTATTGCACAACATTTATTTTGTGGCACTCTACTATATATATAAAATAACATACCCCACAAATATTTTTATTATAGCGAATTAGCCATCGAAGATTTTTTTATTGCACAGCATTTATTTTGTGGCATTGTACTATATATATAAAATAACATACCCCACAAATATTATTTTTTTTCAACAAGATGCAATCGGTACAAATTTGTCCCACTTGTGAAATTGGTGTTTCAACTAAAAATTTCCAAAGGCACTGTCGTACCTGCGTACCTAGTAAGCGTGTGACCGCTAAAAAATCATGTCCCAAGTGCGGTAAACATATTATTATTAATAATTTGAAAAAGCATATAACATCATGCAAAATCGTCGTCGGAGCACCTGTTCCACAACCGTCGACCAGCTCGACCAAGAGGAAAGCGGAAGCCGACTCGCCACCACCCGCCAAACGCGTCAAGCTTGTGGCGAAAGCGAACCACTCTGCTTTCCAGCGTTTGTTAGAGGACTTTGTCCTCACTTCAGAGGGCTTATGCGATGTTCGTAGCTTTTTAGAGGAGAAGCGAGCAGAGATAGTTTCTATTCTTTGTAATGCACTGGCTACGCACTCCTCCACCAAATTCTACGCATCGCTACGTTGCCAGTACAAGAAGCCGTCTGACGAAATTTACAGCTTCTGCCACAACACCAAGGCGAAGACGCTGCATCTGGTGGATGTCGACAACCTCGAGGTCATCTACAACAAGTTTGCCGAGGAGCTGGTGGCGAAACAAGAAGAACATCAAGCTAAGGGCTCGGGGGGTTCGCTGTGTGGCGATCCTCACGAACTGTGCATCAAACTTTGCAAGTTCGTGCCTCTCTCCGCCTCCAGCTACGTCCCCTTACCATCTTCCATCGCGGCAAAGAAGGCCGTCCTGAACATTCAGAACAGTGACGCCAAGTGCTTCGTATGGTCTGTGCTTGCAGCTTTGCACCCTATCAACAGGAAAAACCATCCACATCGAGTTAACCACTACCTACCCTACGAGTCGGAACTGGAAGATGCGATGGCTGGGATCGACTACCCGGTGGAGGTCCCGGACATTCGCAAGTTCGAGGCCCGTACACACAACCCTCGGTTAGCCATCAACGTTTATGGCCTCACTGACAAAAATGTAGTGTACCCCATCCGGGTGAGCGACGTAGACGACGATGGTGTGCGGGAAATTCACCTTCTGCTCATCAAGGACGAGACCCATCACCATTACACCCTCATTCGCTCGCTCTCTCGGCTTGTTTCGAGCCAACAGAGCAAAGACAAAACCCACATAGAAGTTTGTCGCAAGTGCTTGTCTACATTTCATAATCGAGAACAGCAGGATTACCAACGCATCAGAGGTCCCAACATCGCTGTCGAGAAGCTCGCTCGCCACAAACTTTATTGCAATGCCAACGAGCCTAGGGTGGCAGTCTTGCCCAAACCTGGCACCGTGGAGCGTTTCCACATGCACGATGCCATGGTAGAGCACCCCGCTATCATCATCGCGGATTTCGAGGCCTTCCTCAAACCCCTGTCCACTTGCGATCCCGATCCCGAAGTTTCCTCCACCACCCCTTACCAACTCCACGAGGCATCCAGTTTCGCATATGTTGTGGTGCGACGAGACCAGCACATCGCCCCCGAGCCCTACGTGTATCGCGGTCCCGACGCAGCCAAACACTTCCTCGAGAGGATGGTTGTCGAGGCCATCGAGATAGGGAAGGTACTGTTGGCCCCCAAGTCTATGCTCCCACTGTCCCCCGACGATCAACGTAGACACGACGAGGCCATCACTTGCCCTGTCTGCGTCAAGGAGTACACCGCCAACAACCGTAAAGTCCAACACCACGATCACTTTAACGGTAGGTACGTTGGTCCTTGGTGCAACGATTGCAACCTCATGGCCCGGGACCCGCGATTTATTCCGATCTTCTTCCACAACGGCTCGGGGTACGACTTTCACCACCTGATCAAGCATCTTGGATACGACAACGAGGGAATCAACGTTCTCGCCCAGAACGAGGAGCGTTACATCAGTGTGAGCAAACGAGTGTCGATCCCGGGATCACGCTCTACCGTCGAGCTTCGCTTCCTCGACTCCCTGAGGTTCCTCCCGGCAAGCCTCGATGCTCTCGCGGGGAAGCTTAGCGACGAGCAAATACTCATCACCTCTGCAAACTTTCCGAACTTCGACGCCGGTCTCTTCAGGCGTAAGGGGGTCTACCCCTATGAATACGTCACAGACCCTGCCAAGTTTGCGGAGACGTCGCTACCTCCCCAGGCGAAGTTCTACAGTCAGCTACGAGGCTCGAACATCACCGACGAAGAATATCACCATGCCCAGTCCATGTGGCGCGAGCTGGGTTGTCGAACTCTCGGGGACTACCACGACGCCTACCTCAAACTTGATGTGACGCTCCTCGCCGACGTGTTCCAGACGTTCCGTGCGACCGCAATGAAGATCTACCAGCTGGACCCCGCATACTTCTATAGTCTCCCCGGACTGGCGTGGTCAGCCATGTTTCTAGTGACGAAAATCGAGCTGGAGCTTCTTTCCGATTATGACATGGTGCTGTTTGTGGAACGCGCCATCCGGGGTGGCATGGTCCAGGTGTCGCAACGGCACGCGCGCGCCAACAACCATCACATGGCTACTGGCTACGACTCCACCCAACCGTCGGGCTACATCATGCACACGGACGTGAATAACTTGTACGGGCACTCCATGATGCAGCCACTCCCCTTTAGAGGGTTCGAGTGGGCTGACCCTTCCAACTTCAACATTGAAAGCTTCGACGATTCGGAATGTGGATTTTTTGCCGAGGTGGATCTTGAGTTCTCCGAGAAGCTGCAGGATTTGTTCTGCGATCTTCCCCATGCACCTGAGTTCAAGTGTCCACCCGATTCGAACCAGACGAAGCTCGTCATGGATTTCGAACCCAAGACGAATTACGTCCTGCACTACCAGAATCTCCGGTGGTTAATGCAGCGAGGGGTCACGGTCCACGCAGTTCACCGCATCCTCAAGTTCGAGCATTCTCCGTGGTTGCGTCCATATATTGAAGTCAACACCAAACACCGCACCGCAGCCACGTCCGAGCTTGATAAGGATTTCTTCAAGCTCATGAATAATGCGGTGTTTGGCAAGACCATGGAGAATGTACGGAATCGTGTGGACATAAAATTAGTGACGAGGAAAGAGCGATGTCGTCAGCTTGTCGCGAGTCCATTGTTCAAGTCTCGAACAATATACAATGAGCAGCTGGCTCTGATTCACATGAAGCAAGGTGAGGTGAGGCTCACCAAGCCCATCTACGTTGGAGCCGCGGTTCTGGATCTGAGCAAGCTACACGTGTTCGAGACGTACTACGACATATTACGTCCACACTACGGCCACAACATCTCGCTTCTCTACACGGACACGGACAGCTTGGTGTACCACGTTCGCACAGCCGACGCATACGAGGATATAGCCACAGTTCCATCTTTGGTTAACCTCTTCGACACCTCGGGCTATCCCCAGCAAAACAAGTACGGCATCCTGGCTCGCAACAAGAAGGTGCCTGGAAAACTCAAAGACGAGAAGGACGGTGATGTAATTCTCGAGTTTGCCGGTCTTCGCCCCAAAGCCTATGCTATTCGGGCAGAAGGATCCATCACGAAAAAGGCTAAGGGTGTGGGCAGGCAGGTCGTCCAAGAGTACCTCAAGTTCGAGGATTACGTCAAAACCCTTCAAACTAGGACGTCAATTCCAGGAGTGGAGCAGCGCATCCAGAGCGTCGACCATGTGTTGACAACCAACCAGGTGAGAAAGGTTGCCCTGGATGCACGCGACGACAAAATAGCGTTCTGAAATGTGGGATGCATACGCTCCCATGGGGCCACCATCGTATAGAAACTAGTATGATATGCCTCAAATGCAGTAAATAGTATGTATGTATGTATGTATGAAAAAAAAACAAAAAAAAAACAAAAAAAACAGGTGGAGGTTTGGGATTTTTAGCGGGACTAACTCCCTGCCGCGCCCTACGGGGTGAATATGGGGCACACGCAGGGCCAAAGGGGAAGTTCCTTTGTGCGTTCAAGTGTGATTTATTTCTAAAATGCATTAAAATTAATTTTTTTTTATAATTTTTTTTATTCCAGATTATTCTCACAAATGTAAGAAGGTGTTCCTCCCAGTACATCCTAAACATTGCGTTGCAGGTTAATCTAATATTTGAACCTACGGTCAGTATAATTTTTTGAGAATTATGTGATTTTTTTCTTGTACTTAAAACTGTTCGGTCACTCTTTCATTCTTGACATCATACACAAAAGACTTCTCTGCAATCAGGATGACACTGCATAGGGTATCCTCGGGCAAGGCATCGTGGAACTCGCAGACGATCTTGATGTTGGTTCGATCGTTGACCACCACCTGCTTTCTCTTAGATGTGTTGATGACGAACATCGGCCTGCGTGTTTTGAATTCGCTGGGCGCGTAGTACACGTCCACGCTTCCCTCAGTCACGCGTTTGTAAGCCGTGTAAGCTTCGTAAAGTTTGAGATAATCGTTTTTGGTCATGTCGAGGTTGTAATTCTCGCGCGGGAACACTTCGTTCCTACCGTTCTTCAGATAAACGTTCTTGATCTTGCAGTCGTCGAATTTGCTGGAATCTTTTTCCTGATTGTTATCGCGCCCGGTCTGAAAGAGCACCACGACGAAATCTGGCATGTCGAACTGTATGTTGTTGAACTGCGTCGTCACGTCGAATTCCATGTGACTTCCCGACGCTATCTTCTGCACGCACTGGTAACCGTGAAAGTGAATCGGCACCTGCGGACTTTTCAAGATCTCCGCTTTGTACTTGAGGGCGTAGTTCGTCTCGTATTCCACCACCGGCATTCTCAATTCCATGCTCCGGATGACGCACTTGGCCGCTTCGGGTAATGTGTTGGCTATCGGCGTGGTGCCTTCCGGACCCAAAGTAGCGTATCGCATCAGTGCGTCGTTGTCGTTGGCCGCTCTTCGAAATGTGACGCGCAGTCCTCCCTTCCACATGATCTCCTTGTAGTCCGAGAAGAAACCAGGCAGCAGACGCATGGGAAAGAGCACCGTGTGACTTGTCGTCGATATTTTGGTCCCGGCTTCGAATCCCCCGGCCTGGTAGTACGCTGCGTCCGTTTTGGATAATTTCAACGTTCCCACTGCCGTCGACGTGATGCCTGGATAATCTATTCTGTCGATGACGGTGTTGTGTTTCCTCACCTCCACCTGCGAGAACAGGTGAGGCACGAAGTTGTCCACGAGTATCAAGTTTGCTGCTGCGGGAAACGCGTCTTCGCTTTCCTTCTTCACCACGTCGAATTGAAGGTAGAGGTCCGCTCTGTGAGGATGAACGAACCCGTCGCCTACGTCCACGTCGTATTCGATCTCCCGGTTCGCTTCGTTCAAATTGGCGAACGTGCGACGGTTGGGAGGGAAAAATTGCAATTCGTAACTTTCGATTTGCTCCATTTTACATGTATGGTTATTTATTATACGTTGATCTCCACGATGGCCGTCGTAGTGGCACCTGCGAAATCCACCACGTCTCCTTTCTCGTTCGTCACCACCAACTCTATGTCGTCTATGCGGTTGCGACATACTGGAAAATAGATCGGCGAAGAGGGTGTGTAGATGATCGGTTCCATGAACTCGGAACTTGGTTTGAAAGTGGCTATGATTCCCGTCTGCTTGTGACTTCCTAATAATCCGTCCGAAGATTTCGTGATCATGCCTTCCGCCACGTTGCAGTGAACGTTCAAAGTCTCTATGGCCAAGAATTTAGGAATGTTTGCTGCCGTGTGCTTGATGCCAGCTTCGAGTTTTGTGTCGTTCTCGAAACCTAAAAGTTCTCCTATGGTGCCCAGGTCCACGGTCTCCGTCGCGGATAGGATTTCCACTCTGTGCGTGACCGAATTTTGAGAAAAGTACGTGCCTTTGGGTAATTGAGCTTGCAAAGTGGAAAGATTGTATTGGCCTGTCGTGACGACGATGTGTTCGCTTCCGACGCTAATTTTGTTGTTGTGCTGCGTGACGTTAGGTATGAGGTACATGCTGTAGAATGCACGCAGAGCCACGGATTTAGGATAGACGATGTCGTCGTGCAGCGTGAGTTTCAAGATTGAAGATTCGCTCGTGAGATGGAACACGCCCATCCTAGTGATGCTGTTTGAGGTTCCACAATGCTTTCTGGAAATCCTCGATCGTAGGGTTATTTATTTTAGAGAGAAACGCGAGTACGGAGAGGCAGAGATGACCGCAGTTCACGTCTCCGAAATTTTGAATGCGTTCGTCGTTGTAGTATATAGAGGTTTTGTTCGTTTTCAGATAATGAATTAAATTTGTAGGTGGAACACCTCCGAAAGAATCGAAAACGAATGCTTTATCATTATTTTTGTGGTAACATATCCAATGCGTGCCTGGATTTTCTTGACCGTCCAAGTTGACTACTCCGCATTCTCTTCTTTTAACGCTTGAAGGTAACGAGTCGGACATGAAAACTCCTCTGAAGTGTTTGATTTGTAACGGTTCGATCAGAGATTCAATGTCTCGGTTGGTGAGTGCTGTTGTTTCTTTTTTTAAAACTTCTTCATCACGCCCTTCCCCCCTTTCTTCTCCATGGCCAGGTTGTGATGTTTCTGTTCTTCCAATTCCGCTTTGTTCTTCTTCGAGTCGATGACGGTTTTCGCGATGGCGGCACTTCCGCCAGCCAAACTTCCAACGGCCCCCAATGCTGCCAGGATGGCCGGGATGCTGAATATGAAACCTCCGATTTTTTGCTGTTTCCGCGAACGCTGCAAGCGTCTCAATTGAGGTGTGCTGAGAAGTAATTTCATTCCGTGTCCTTTGCTCAAGCAAGAACGTTTCTTCTCGCGTTGTTTCTTGGTGAGTAACCCATCGAGGGCACCTAGATTTTTAAGATTGGAGTATGGTATCTGGTACACGCCACCCTTGGGCTTCATGTTGATGCTCTATGTGTTATTTTTACGGTATGTTATTTATATATATATTCTGAGATTTTTTTCTCGTGTAGTTTTTTTTACGGTATGTTATTTATATATAAATGTTCTGAGATTTTTTTTCACGGCCTCGCAGTCGTTACACAAATTCTATTACGTGCTTCGTTTTCTTGCCAAGAAGTTCCTTTGTCCCCTTGTACACGATTCGAGTTTTGTTCTCGATTAAAATAGATAGCTTCTCGTCGGATAACATGTTAGCGTATCGATCTGGTAAAAATAGACTGTATTGTGCGTTGAGCAACAGGCGTACCTTGGGACCATACTGGGTAGAAACGATTGAACCGGAAGTTATCGTGTAAGGTTTGTCGACTTCCAATTCCTGAATTTTTACATACTCGACTGACAAATTTAGCATTTGTTTTAATGCTTGGAGATCACTCATTTTTTCAGTCGTCATATCAAAGAAAAATTTCAGTGTTAGAGAGAAATTTAATTGTTTTTTCACGATGTGTGTTATTTATATATACCGAAGATTATTTTTTTTTATGATGTGTGCTATTTATATATCAAGTTGTTTTTTTTGACACGTATATATATTATTATTTTTTTTTTAACAGAGGAAGAAAGTGCGTGCTTCGGAAAACGCGATGATGTGCGTAATGATATCCTCCGTCTCCTGCTTAGACTTGCGCCAATCTACTGTGTACCGTCTTCTTCCCTGCCTTGCCTCGTGCAATTCATCTAACCTATCGTTTAATTTTTCCCCTGCAGCCGAAAGCATAATATTGAGATCACCGCGCCTCAGGCCGCTGATCTCCCGAAGATGGTCCTTGAGAACCATTTCACAAGGGATGCGAAATTCCGGCGTCGTTCTTGCTATGATTACAAGTTTCCCTACATCCTCACAATCGCCGTTTACTGCATGTTTAAATATTTTACATAGTAGCTCTGGCGGCAAATCAGTTATACGAGACATGTTGTTATTATTATTATTTTTTACTCTGTTATTTATATACCCCACCCCAATTTTTGTTTCGTGTTCATGGCGATGGTGGTACCCAGTGCAGCAACCCGTTCACCCAGCGATGCGTCTCTGCTCACGAACCTTTCGAAAGCTGCGTGCTCTAACTTTCTGTCTGCTTTGTGACGTGCATCCAGATCCGTCTGCGTGGTGTTGTAAGCGATGTCGTGATCTTTGCATGCGGCGTCCAACGGATTCACACCCTTGTCTCCTCTCTCCAATCTTTTCTCGAGTTTGGTGCCCGGTCCGCAGTACTGGTAGCCAGGTAAATGCATCTCGAAAGGTAACTTGTTGATGATGTCGTTCACGAGTCCTTTTCCTTCGGCCACGTTCCAGAATCTCGGAGGCAGCGTGTTGATGATTTTGATCAGGTAACCTATGCCCTTGTCGTCGTTCACGATGAAGTTGGAAAGTTTCGTGCTGATCATGTCCACGATGCCAACCTTCTCGTTGTAGAAATTACGGTTGCCTGCATTCTCTTCGCCGGCTATCACCAACAATCGGTCCACGAGCTTCCTCACGTCGTCCACCCAAACGAATTCTTTGGGTAACGTGTTGTAGCGTTTGACGCCGCTGCCTGTTTTGACCTGGTTCCAAATCGGTTTGATGAGATTCCTGTACTTCTCGCCGCTGCTCGATTTCACCCTATTCTGCGAGGCATCGTTGTTTTGGTACAAGGCGTCCGTCATGATCAAAATTTCCTTGTAACTCTGGTAATCTTCGTCGGTGTAATCTTTCGGCTGCTTTTTGGCAACGAGTTCCCACAGTCCCACCGTACCCGGATACCTGGTCCAACTATCCTTCTCGCCTAAATTAACTTTAATGTCGTTGCCTTCGAAGGTCACCTTCGATTTCCCAATCTTCCACACCACACCACCGCCTTCGTTGGTTTCCATGCTGGGATACAATCAGAACACTTCATCCTTGTCGAATTTCCCCGTACTCAGGTAGTCTCGTGCCAAAGGTCCCAACTCGATTTTATCCGAAGACGACGTGCTACCAATGGCTCGACGTCGTGCCGGTGCATCCTTCAGTTCGAACGGTGTCGAAGGAATGCTTGAAATGGGCGTGGGTACAGCGTAACTTTTAGCTGCGAGCGGTACGAGTTCGTTGATCAAATTTTTATTTTGTTCCGTGACACTTTTAATTTCTTTACCTAGACCGCTGATGGCGCCGATCACAGGTTGATCTTGACGTTTCTTCTCTTCGTAGAATCCGCGATTCTCGGATTTCCAACCTTTGAAGCGTTTCGCGAGGTAATCGCGAAGCTTGAGATTTTCGTCTTCGATTTTTCGTTTCGTCATAACGTTATTTTATACACGTCGTTTCTCACAACGTTGCAACGTTTAGAAAGTCGTTGATTTTGTTTCTGTGTTTTCCGTCGTTGGGTTTCCTCGTCATGTCGATCGTCGCGAATCCGAAATCGTCACCGTTCCAGCAAGTAGAGCAGCAGCGTTCCGAAAATTGATTGTAGTTCATGTCTCCGCCTACGTAGTCATCGTACGCGTGCTTGAGGTTGGTGTGATCTTGACGAAACAAACATATGAAATTAGCGTTGTCGCGTACTAACTGTTTTGGAATTTTGGAAAACGTTTGAGCTACGTAGAAGCAATCCATTCCTTTGTGACGACCTTGCGTGAAAAAGTTGCGAATTTCATTTTGATTTTCCAGGATGACGTCGTCGAACACAACGACTGAATTTTCACGACAATCGTCGAGTGGTTTTATTTCCGAGGCGAACGTTGCAATGTCCAGACCATCGTAGTTTCATCAGTTGCTGGTATTTGGATTGCTCCAAACTTTTCGAGAACACGTACAGGTGCCTGTTCTTCCAATCTAACCAATTCGGTGCGAGGAGAAAATTGTCCACGAGCAGTGTCGTTTTCCCACACCCCGAAGGACCTACGATCAGACAGCGGATGCTGTCGGGAAGCAACTCACCGTTCTTTTTCTTCGTTTGACTTTCCGGATCCGGTAGACGCTTCACCACGTTCCACGTACTCACAAGATCACTTCGTTCACGTCGATCCAACTCTTTTCCGGAAGTCCCAGCCATTTGACAAACAGTTTGTCACCTTTCCTACGCAATACTTTCTCGATGAGGTACGTGTCGGGGTGTTTCGTTTTAGAGAGTTCCTCTTCGTAAAATCTTCCTTTCAAAATCTCGCCGCTACTATCTTTTATTATATACGTGTGTCGGTTTCCGGGTAAAACTCGAACCACCGTAAAGAGTTTCGTGCTCCAATTTTTTGTGAATCCCTTCTCGAAGGTGCGTTTGAATTTGCTGATCCTCACCCGGTCTCCAATTTTGAATTTAGCTTTTTTTGTCGTGGGTGTGTACTTTGGACAGTAAACGGTAGAAATTAAACGCTGCTCGTCAGATTTCGTAACGTCAGCTGGCTTCATGCCTATCGTTCTGTGTACCGTATCATTATAGGTGTCGACGAGTTCCGGCAGGATGTCGACCCATTTGTAATTTCCCCGAAGCGTGAATCGTTTCCACATGTGTGTTTTCAAGGTTCGATTGAATCTTTCCACGATGCTGGCTTTGATGTGACTGAAGGTCGAATAATGTCGAATGTCATGTTTTTGAATAAACTTTTGGAATACGGCGTTGTAAAATTCTTTACCGTTGTCCGTTTGCAAAAACCGAGGTCGTCTGCCGCCGCTTTCGCGAAAAATTAATTTGAATGCTTCCGCGACGCACGATCCCGTTTTCGCCTTCAAAGGTAGAGCCCATGCGAATTTCGAAAATGTGTCTATGACGGTAAGGAGGTACTTGTTGCCCTTGTTCCATTTATGTACGTTTTTCAAATTGCCGCTACTCATCTCCACGAGATCGCTTTGCCAGAGGTCGTCGATGCCCTTGGTTACCACAGCCAAACGTTCGTAGTTGCGGCGTGCAGGTTTATGCAATTCTTCGACGATGGCTTGCCTAGACATTTTTTAGAGATTACGTTTCAAGAGAAGCACCAGCGTGATGGGATTCAAAGAGGGTGGCACCTCGCTCGTGTTTTGAATGATCAGCTTATCGCCGGCACTCACGTCGAAAACGGTGAGATCTTCGTCTTCGTGTATTTCATATATGTTGCGCGTTTCGTTCCAACGTGCCAGAGGAATGTTTCCCGCTTTCTGGACACCACGATTCGATATTAAGGTCATGGTGGGAACGCTAGATTTCCTGCCGTGAGACCAGTACGAAAATTCGTTTATCTGAATTGTCCCATCGAGGAGAAACTTGTAGTACGGATGATAAGGATGCAACATGTACAGTTTGTTACCTTCGACGAAGGTGGAGATTCTCTGTTGATTGGGTACGCTGTTGATTTCGATGGCTTGCAAGGTGAACAATTTGGCGAATTTAGTGTCGACGCCGAGCAGATTACTGTGAACGTGTCCGAGTTTATTTTCGATGGGCAGCAAATGCTCGATTATGGTATCCGTTACGGTAGAAAACGACGGTTTGATTTTCACTTCCACGTTCAACTGCTTGTAGTTTTCGTTGAGTTCTTGCAACTTGGCACCGAAAGAGGCCAGCGTCGATTCCTGCGTGGATTCCAACACTCCAACTTGATCTCTGACGTTGACGACAATGTTCTGAAGGTTCTCGACTTGATTCAATTTCGAGCTCTTCTCGGTAAGATCGTTCACGATGCTTCGCATCTCTGTAAACTGCGCGTGAAGGTCGGCGACGCTCTGCGAAGTGGGCAGCGTCAACACCAGCGAACTAATTTCGTCTCGAATCTGTTCCACGTTCGCCGTTTCCGTTTCCAGTCGTTTCAGCATTCGAGATATGTTTCTTTTCAAAGCGTGCAATTCTTTGGAGGTGGGGAGTTTGGCCACCCTACTCTCGAGATCGCTCAACGAACTTTTGATGTCGCTCGAATCGGATAGTGCAGTCACCGCCGTTTTCAATTTTTCCAAATCTTCGCTCGAAGGCACGCTCGTCCGTAACGATTCCAAGTCGAGTATGTTGTCGAGTACGTGATGAAAATGAGCGAGATTCGTTTCGACGTTCAAATTTTCTAAATATTCGATCTTCTGCTGAACCGTGCTTAACGTGTCTTGAATGCTCGTCAACGCTCTCGCTTCAGCGTGAATATTTTTAATTTCTTCGTTGATCAATTCCAAGGACGCCTGAAGCGTAGCGATGGTGGTTTGAATGTGTTCGAAATCTCGATACGCCTCCAATTGAATTTTTATGTTCGCGACGCTCTTACCGATGACCTGCAGTTCGTCTGACGATGGTAGGTTCGTCATGGTATCTTCCAAAGTCTGCAACTTGGATTTAATTTCTTCCAACGTGCTGGTGAATTCTTCTTGTAATTTGGAAACGACGACGTGCAAGCGTTCTGCGTCTATATCGTTCACGACGGTTTGAAGTTCAGAGAAATTCTTTTCGATTGCGGAAGTTCGTTCTTCGATTTCGAGTTTCAATTTTTCCAAATCTTCATTTTTCGATTGAAATTGCTGTAATTTGGCCAAATCATTTTGAAGCGAATCCACGCTCAACTGTATATTTTGAACGCTGTCGTAAGAAGGTACGTCGACATAATTTTTTATCAGCGTCTTCAGTTCGGAATCGATTTTCAGAATGGGGTCGAGACATTGCGTTTGGAGCGTAGCGATTTCCGACTCTAAACTTTTGTTTAAGGTCTCCTGCAAAGCAATCAAATCGGTCCTCAACTTCTTAACTCGAATGTCCAACATGAGAATCTCTTCTGCATGGTCTACACGCTTGGTGTTGCCGAAAATGTCGTTAGGCATTTTTGGTTAACGGTTATTTATAATAGGATAGACGATTCGTAATTCTACGAAGAGAGGAATAAGTTTGTCGTAATCTCCGAGGAGTTCCATGTAAAAATAATCTCCTGCAGAAACATCGTACGTAATGTTAGAAAGCATCTTGTCGTGCTTGATTCGAAAAATATTCTTGCCGGTAGAAATTTTGATTTCGCCTGCGTTTTCCGGATTCACGATGATTTGAAGTTTCCCGTCGATCGGAATAACGTAGAAATGTAAATTGTTATTAAAAACATAAAACATCTTACCCACATCATCATTCAGTTTCGTCCAAATGCTGTTGAGGTGAACGATCAGTAAACCATTGAGTTTAGATAACACGGAAGGTAAGAGGTTATTGAAATTTGGCGGTGCAGTCTCCATGTTGATCTGTTTGCGGAAGCCAAAAAGATTCATTGTTCTTGTTAGTTATTTAAGAATACGGTCAATTTTTTTTTTTTTATAATAACAGGTAAAGTTTTTTTTCCACATGTATGTAATGCATCACAATACGCGCGCGCGCGCGCGTGTGTGTGTGTGTGTGTGGCACATCGTTCCCCCGAGAGAGGTTTACAAAAATCACGATATACGGAAGTAGTGGTATTTACGGTAGGGACAGTGCCACTTACAAGTGTAGAAAAGGCGAGGCTATTTGATTGAACAATCAGATTTGCTTACACTTAAAACAATGCCAAGATGGGGCCTGTACCCCAATTCTTCAGGTGTGATATGCTCTGATTTTTAAGAAATTCTGAATTTCTAGTGTAGAAAAGGCGAGGGCTCAACAGATAGATTTACCCATACTTAAGACAATGGCAAGAGGGGCTTATACCCTAATTTTTCAGGTGTGGAGGTTTGGGTTTAGGTCCTCATAAAATATGAAGCCTCCCCTGATGGCAAAATGATAATATTGTTGTCTTGTAAACAAAAGGCTCGGGGTTCGAGTCCTGATAAAATATTTAAGATTGAAATACATGTGGCAAAATAATATGTCCACAAGTGAGATTTTGAGAATAATTACTGCTAGTTGATAGCCCCCAGATCTGAAAACCTGGTAAAAAGTGTTTTACAACAATATATTGTACAAAAACTGAATTTCTCAATTTTCTTATTTTCTCATGTTTTATAACCACTTGCTCAGCCATACAATAGGAGAATAGTGGGTAGGCATAATTAATTGCCTCCATGTCCTGCCGGCACGCAAGAGATAAAATCTACACGCTAGAAGGGAGCATTAATGATTTTTCTGTACGATTCACTGAAGGGGCCATTAATCTTTCTGTGCGACAGGGGAAAAAGTGTAACATGTCTGCAACATGTAAAAGTGTAACAAAGATTATTGAGATAAAAATACATATTTTCACACAGTGGCAATGAACTGCCCCCCTTCATGCTAAAAGCAATTCTATTCTGATAATATGAGCCTAGGCAAAGACTTAGAAAATATTATGGCAGTTCAAAATCCAATTTTGTCTGTATTAAGGTCTCAGAACCTAGTAAAATGTGGGCATATTCCATATTGAGAAGTGTTAATATTGTTGCATTGTAATCAGGGGCTTTGGGTTCGAGTCCTGATATAAGATTGAAATATATACAACTGCCCACACATAAGATATTCACTGCTAGCTGATAATACAGTTGAGGTTTCAAAGCTGGTAGAGTGTCTGGGGCCTCTCTGACAGCAGAGTGTTGGTATTATTGCTTTGTAATCAAAGGGCTTCTGTGTTTGAGTCGGACCTCTAGAATTGCTCCGTGACTCTCTCATTTCTTACATCATAAACATATGATTTTTCTCCTATGAGAATAACACTACATATGGTGTCATCGGGTAAAGCCTCGTGGAATTCACAGATAATTTTAATGTTTGTCCTGTCATTTACCACAACTTGTTTCCTTTTCGAAGTGTTGATTACAAACATGGGTCTCTGTGTTTTGAATTCATCCGGTGTGTAATACATATCCGTATTGCCTGTAGTGACCCTTTTGAAAGCCGAAAAAGCCTCATATAATTTCTCACAACGTTGCAACGTTTAGAAAGTCGTTGATTTTGTTTCTGTATTTTCCGTCGTTGGGTTTCCTCGTCACGTCGATCGTCGCGAATCCGAAATCGTCACTGTTCCAGCAAGAAGAGCAGCGTTCCGAAAATTGATTGATCAACAGGCCGTTGAGTTTAGATAACATGGAAGGTAGAAATTCATGATCTGCCTTGCGGTGTACAGTCTCCATTGTTTGCTTTCGGAAACCAAAGAGATTCATTGTCCTTGCTAGTTCTTTATTGTGTATGTGATAATTTGAGACAGTCAAAGTTTTTTTTTATTTTAGTTATAGTTATTTAAGTTTATTTTTTTTTCAATTGCATTGCCTACAATTTTTACTATTTTCTAAACGATAGTGTCCCCAAGGCAACGTGTGGATTCCACAAGACAAAATACATCTTTTATCGTCGTGCGGATCTAATGCTACTTTCCTAACTTCGTTTGTTGTAATCACGTGGTCTACACTTTGGATTCTTTGTTCTATACTTAGTATCGTCGATTGTGAGTAAAGGCAATCGATGTAATCGTGGAAGGTGAGTTTGTTCTCCACCGTATTCTTGCCAACACCTTTTGCTTTCTTCGTGACGCTACTTTCTGTTCTCATGGCATACATCTTCGAACGCAAACCCGCGAACTCTACAATAATATCACCGTTACATTCATCTTTCAGTTTACCTAGGACTTTTTGTTACGAGATGGAATCCCAAATCTGTTGGGTTGAGGATACGCAGAAGTATCGAAATACTCAAGCATGGAAGGATTTTTTATGTCTTCGTATAGGTTAGGTGTTTGTATGCTGTAAATGAAGCTGTCGGTGTCCGTGTACAAAAGTGATATCTTATCATTGTAGAAGGGTTTCATCACGTCGTAATGAAATTCGAACATGTAAAGTTTCGACAAGTCGAGAACCGTTGCGCCAACGTAAATTGGTTTTCTGAATTTCATCAATTTTATATCTAGATTGAAAAGTGCCAAATTCTCGTTGTAAATTTTTCTCGACTTGAATCTAGGATCGGCTATCCACTTCCGACATTTATTCTTATCGGAAATTAATTTCACGTCTACGTGCTTTCTAACATTCTCCATGGTCTTTCCGTACACCGCATTGTTCATTAATTTAAAAAAGTCCTTGTCTAAATCGGAAGTGGCAGCTGTTCTATGTTGTGTGTTAGTTTCTATGTAAGGTCTTAACCACGTGGAATGTTTAAACTTTAGTATTCTTCTAACATTTACTATCTGAACACCCTTCCCAATCAAAAAACCGGAGATTCTTGTAGTGGACGACGTATCTCTGTTTAGGGTCCAATGTTAACAAAAGCTTGTCTTGAACCGAGTCGGGTGGACATTTGATTTCGGGAGTCGGAGGCAAATCCGAAAACGTGTCGTGCAGGTGGTCGGAGAATTGGAGATCTACCTCTGCGAAGAAACCACACTCGCTATCGTCGAAACGAATAATATCTATCGAAGTGGGATCTAACCATTCGAATCCCCCGTAAGGAAGTTTCTGAACCATGGCATGTCCGTAGAGATTATTAACGTCGGCGTAGAAGATGTAATTCGATGCTCGATTTGAATCGTAATCTTCTTTCATGTGTACGTTATTAGCTTTTGCATGTCTCTGTACGCATTGCACCATTCCACCTCGTATCCCTCTTTCGATAAATAGCAACATGTCAACATCCGATATCAGTTCCAGCTTGACCTTTGTCTGGAATAACATTGCCGACCACGCTAATCCCGGTAGGCTGTAGAAATACGCTGGATCTAATTTATAAATATTCGTTGCCGTTTTCCTGAACGCTTGAAAAACATCCGCAAGTATCGTCACGTCTAATTTTAAGTATGCGTCGTGGTAGTCTCCGAGTGTCCTACATTCTAATTTCTCCCACATGAGTTGCGCGTGTTGGTATTCTTCGTCCGTGATTCCTTTCTCTCTGAGTCTGCTGTAAAATTCTCTTGGAAGTGGGAGAGCGTCGTCGTTAAATTTAGAACCATCACTAACGTATTCGTAAGGATAAATCCCTTTACGTCTAACGAGTTCTATGTCTACGTTGGGAAAACTAGCTCTAGTTATTTTAAATTGATCGTCGGTGAGTTTGTTCGCTAAAGCATCCAGGCTGGCAGAGAGAAATCTATACGAATCCAGGAAGCGCATCTCGATTGTATTTTTCGTTCCCGGAATCGACACTTGCTTGCTGAGACTAATGTAGCGTTCTTCATTCTCGGCCAAGACACCTATACGTTTCGGATCGTAGCCAAGATGTCTCACCAGGTGGTGAAAATCATATCCGCTTCCGTTGTGAAAGAATATGGGGATGAATTTAGGTTTCTGGATTTTAAGATTGCACGTGTTGCAAATTCCACCTATGTAGTTTCCGCTGAAATGATCGTGGTGGAATATTTTTTTGTTCTCATCAGTGAAACTTTGATCACATACCGGACACACCTCAGTGGAATTGTAATTTTGAAGTTCATTTTCAGTTAAAGGTACCATCGGTTTTGATGTAAGCAGTACGCTACCAATTACCTCAACCTCCTCCACCATTTTTTCCAGGAAGTGTTCGATTACATTTGGCCCGCGGTATATATATGCTTCATTTATTTTATCACGTCGCACAACAACATAGCCGAAACTATTAGGTTGATGAAGCTGGTACGGTGTTGTGGAGGAAATTTCAGGATCCGGTTCGCAGTAGGAGAGTGGTTTGAGGAACGCCTCGAAATCTGCGACGATGATTGCGGGATGTTCCAACAATGCCTTGTGCATTTTGAATTCTTCGACTTCGTTCGTTTCGGGCATCAACATTCTAGCCGGTCTGTTGTCACCGCAATAAATTTTATGTTCGGCAAGTTTCTCCAGAGCAATTTGACGACTATGAAGATTTTGATGATCACGTCGGTCACGATCGTCGAACGTGGTTAGGCATCTCGGGCAAACTTCGATGTTGTTTGCATACTTGGTAGTTTGACTTCTGACCAAACGTGATAGAGAACGAATTAGCGTGTAGTGATGATCATCCTCGTTGGAAATAAGAAGGAGATTTATTACACAAGCATCGTCATCGTCGATATCGCTTATCCTGACAGGGTGCACGAGATATTTATCTGACGTGAAGGAATACACATTAATAGCGATGCGTTTTCCTGTACGATTTTCGAACTTTGTTATATCCGACAATGTCACCGGGTATTCGATGTCAGACATTACACTTTCAAATTCGGACTCGTATTGCTTGTAATGATAAATCCGTTCTGGATTATTTTTGCAATAAACAGGATGCAGTGCAGCCAACACACACCAGAGAAAACACTTGTTATCGCTGTTCTGTATATTTAACACAGCCCTCTTGTGTTGAATGTTCGGTGGAAGAGGAACGTAGCTGGAAGCTCGAAGAGGCGAGAATCGATTCACGTAAACAGTTAACGTGTGAGGACTTCCACACAGAGACCATCCCGACCCTTTTGCCTCGAAATCGTCGTGTTTCTTAACCAGCTCGTTGGAAACTTTATAATAGAAGTTGTCCAAATTTTCAACGTCAGCAAAATGAAGAGTCTGATTTTTTGTACAATGATAAAAAATACTCGTTGTGCCATCGACTTTCTCGTATTCGGAAAACAGAACAACATATACTTTTATAGAGTTGTTTTCAAGTTTATCTTTCAAAATATTTAGTACAGGTGTTTTCGTTTCGTCCAAGAAACTAAGGATGTCACGGCCTGGTTCTGACTTAATTGAAAAATCCAGGAGTTGGTCGTTGAATGCAGATCTAATTGGTTTGCCTTCATTGGATAATTTAATTTGCTTGGAAGTAGAAGCTTCCGTATCTGCATTATCGATTTTTCTTTTCGATGCTTGTCCGGTCGATGGTTTGCAAATTTTGAGGTGTTTACTTAAATTTGCAATGCTAATCATTTTTCCGCATCGAGCACAAGGCTTAGAAGGTAACGAACGATTAATTCTCGAACCTGTTTCGCCACATCTTGCCCTGTGTACCGATAAATTGTTCCTTGAGATTAGCTTCCCACAAGTAACACATTCAGTTTTATCATTTTTACAATTGAAACTGGTGGTGGATGCCATTGCTTTTTCGAAAATCACAGAAATCAAAAAGTCTAGTATATAGCGATACAATTTTCAGGTATGTTATTTATATAGAATTTCTTGAGGTGAAATAGAAAATACACGATCACGTCAAAATTCAATCTGGTCGAAATTACTATGAAAAACCACGTGAAACACCTTTGAACTTGAAATAATAGATGGTATGTGGCTTCAAAGAAAGTTAAATACCTATTATTTTTACAAAAACCAAGAAGCACTGCAACAGAACGTCCGTACTCTTCGGCTGCTCTCACGAGACTGACTGATCTGCAGTATATGCCGTCTTATATAATAAAAGCGCGGACCGTATTGAAACCACCTGTTTCATATACTTTTATAGAGTATATATGCTTATAAGTATACCCTTATAAGTAATACAATTAAGAGGTACTTAATATGAGTCATCACAATGTTAGTTACATGGTTCTAGTTAGGATGATGATTTTTTTGGTTTGTTAGATAGGGGTTGAAGAAGACTATTTGTTGTAGTGACCACAGTATTCTTTTTTTTTGTTTTTTTTTTGTGTTTTCTGTTCTCTTACGAGAATTAATATAGGTTGCCATAGAACCCTCCAATTCATGACTTAGGAAAAATCTGTTTGCGGATTCATCACGTACGCCTACATGTGAGAAAAAGTATGAATAGAACCTATGCTCGGAAATCCAAAATAGCAACCAGAAGTAGGATTATCTTGGAAACAGTAAGACTTAGGAAGAATCTGTTTGGTGATTCATCACGTACCCCTATATGTGAGAAAAAATATGAATAGAACCTATGTTCGGAAATCCAAAATAGCAACCGGAAGTAGGGTTATCTTAGAAACAGTAAGACTTAGGACAAATCTGTTTGCTGATTCATCACGTACGCCTATATGTAAGTAAAATATGAATAGAACCTATGCTCGGAAATCCAAAATAGCGACCGGAAGTGGGGTTAGGGGCCAGGAATCTTAAAAATAATATTATTTGTTTGTTTGTTTGCGTCACAATATAGGCGTGCACGCGCGTGTGTGTGGCACATCGTTCCCGAGAGAGAGGTTTACAAAAATCACGATATACAAACATTTGACCGGGGCTTGGAAAATTACGATAAGGTGCATTCATCCTTCAAGAATAAGAGACTGCATTATTTACTCATCACGTTGTGTCAGCGCAATAAATAAGGCGCTGAACATAGAAAAAAAATAAGAGTTTTTGAGGTTTGGTGAACCTCAATTAATAAAAATAAGTTTTTGAGGTTTTGGTGAGCTCCAAATAATCAGAGTGAGTTTTTGATGTTTTGGTGCTGTTTTCTACGCTGTGAAACATCGTCAGCACAATAAATAAGGCGCGGAACGTAGAGAGAAAGTGAGTTTTTGAGGTTTGGCGAGCCCCACCGAGCCCCATTTTCGGTTGGTGAACCGGCTAACCTGCACTACTAGTTATCTTGAAAACAGTGAGACTTAGGAAAAATCTGTTTGCAGATTCGTCATGTATGCCTATATGTAAGTAAAATATGAATAGAACCTATGCTTGGAAATCCAAAATAGCGACCGGAAGTGGGGTTATCTTTGAAACGGTAAGACTTAGAAAAAATCTGTTTGCGGATTCGTCATGTACGCCTATATGTAAGTAAAATATGAATAGAACCTATGCTCGGAAATCCAAAATAGCGACCGGAAGTGGGGTTATCTTTGAAACGGTAAAACTTAGAAAAAATCTGTTTGCAGATTCATCAGGTACACCTATACGTGAGAAAAAATATAAATAGAACCTATGTTCAGAAATCCAAAATAGCAACCGGAAGTGGGGTTATCTTGGAAACAGTAAGACTTAGGAAAAATCTGTTTGGGGATTCATCATATACACCTATACGTAAAAAAAAATATAAATAAAACCAATAGTGTTCGGAAGTCATGCAGGTTTGGACGTGACGACGCGGTTCAATAACATAGGTTAGACCAAGAAAAAAACCTTGGTGATTTTATTTCGAGTAAAATGTTGGCAACACTGCGAGAAAATAAGGCTTATGTCTTACAAAAACAAACTATTAAGTCCAGCCTCACCAAGCCTCACTTCGAGCCTCACTTTCGGTTGCAGCTCTGTCTTTATGGTTCTACTCTAAAATAGGTCAAAGCACGTAGAGGCTCTCGTGTAGTTTAGCACGAAAAAAAATAAATAGGTTAAGTTATATCACGTAAGATCGTGGCATTCGTACCAAGTACAAGTGGGAAAAAAAAAATAGGAAATTTTACAAAAACATCGCTAAACGCTAAAACATCGACAAAAATGTGTCAAAATATGTCAAAAACTGATTTTCAATTGATAAAAAAAAAGCTACAAATGCATACCTACCAAGTATGAGTGGGAAAAAAATAAGAAGCGGTGAAAATTGCACTGAAAAATCGTCAAACGCTAAAACATCGACAAAAAATTGTCAAAATATGTCAAAAAATAATATTCAATTGATAAAAAAAAACAATACCTACTAAGTATGACTTTGAAACAATCCAATTACACTACTGTCACGATATACAAGGACTTGGAAAATTACGATAAAATGCATTCATCCTTCAAGAATAAGAGAGTGCATTATTTGCTCATCACGCTGTGTCAGCGCAACAAATAAAAGCGTGGAACGTGGAGAGAAAGTGGTCACAATACAAGCGCGCGCGCGTGTGTGTGTGTGGCACATCGTTCCCGAAAGAGGTTTGCAAAGGTCACGATATACAAACATTTGGTCCCGGACTTGGAAAATTACAATAAGGTGCATTCACCCTTCAAGAATGAGAAAGTACATTATTTACTCATCACGCTGTGTCAGCGCAACAAATAAAAGCGCGGAACGTGGAGAAAAAATAAGGTTTTGAGGTTTTGATGAAATTTTCGTAGGTTTTGCAACACTGCGGCTCACTTCAGTGAATTGAAGTGAGTTTTTTGATGTTTTGGTGCTGTTTTCTTCGCTGCAAACATCATAATCGCAATAAATGAGGTGTAGAACGTCGTGAGAAAGTGAGTTTTTGAGGTTTTTTTGATCCTCACTTAATGGCGCAGAGCCCGGGCACCTACACTACTTCCCGGCATCCGGTAGTGATTGATTGATTGATTTTAAAATTTTGGGTGCGTCAGCACTAAGGCTATTTTGCACCCGTCACATTATACGGGGTCCAGCCCCTTACCGTTTCACATAACAACTCTAACGTTGCTTAATTAAAATCATAAAATATTAAAATGTTCTGACTTTCGTTAAAAGCCGAGGCTGCAAAGAACACTCAGCACAAATAAGGACAAAACACAGGACAACACTAACAAAATTATACTGGCCATGGGGCCGGTCGCCAGAGCCTCGTTAGTCTTTAGTCCAGGGTGCACTACGTGGAAGTGTGGTTGACTTTTGGGCGCCTACGTGGAAGGTACCCCTTACACCCCGCATCCGGTAGTACAACGCATATTTAGACGGCTTGTGTCCTTATCTGCCAGTGCGGATGTACACTTCTGTTGGGTCCCTAGCCACGTTGGCATCGTGGGGAACGAAGCAGCAGATGCTGCCGCCAAGTCTGCTGATGCAGATGGCGACGTTCTCGTCCACCTATTGCCAGCTAGCGACCTGCGGAATGTGTTTCGTTGTTGCCTTCTTGACACTTGGCAGGCCTAGTGGGATGCGGAAACGGGGAACAAGCTTCACGCTGTTAAGCCCACCATAGGTACTTGGCGTTTCTCGTCCCGTTCCTCTCGGCGAGAAGTTATTCTTACCCGCATGCGTCTAGGACACAGCCGTCTAACGCATGGTCACCTGCTCCAAGGGCTGGACCCTCCGTTGTGTCGTGTTTGCAATGTTTTCTTAAGCATTCGGCACATTCTCGTCGAATGTGTCGATGTTGCTTACCTCCGGCAGACTTTTAACCTTTCTGGCTGTTTGTCATCCCTCTTGGGTGATGACAGCAGTATTTTAACAAATGTTTTTAGTTTTTTGCGAAGAGCTGGACCAAGGGGCTATCTACACCCCTTTTTTAAAATTAAGTCAGAATTTTAGATAAGGGGACAATTCCCCGTATACATAGAAGGGTGCGAAATGGCCTTAAGTGCCGACGCACCCAGAAATTTTAATTAATTCATTCATTCATTCTATATCCGATTCCCTCGATGATAGGAATTCTGTTGATGCAATATATATGGACTTCGCCAAAGCCTTTGATACTGTTGATCACGATGTATTGTTAAGTAAATTGTCTAAGTTTGGTCTCTCTCATAACTTTCTTACGTTAATATCCTCTTACCTATGCAATCGAATGCAATTTGTGTCATACAATCAAGCTAAGTCATACACTTACAAAGTCTGTTCCGGTGTACCACAAGGCTCCAATCTTGGACCATTATTCTTTCTATTATACATCAATGATCTACCCACAATTTTTAAATACTCAAAATGCTTACTTTTCGCTGATGACTTAAAATTGTATAAAGTAATGAAAGATCCAAACGATGCACATAAGTTGCAAAAAGACTTGGAAAATGCACAAAGATGGAGCATCGAAAATAAATTAAATCACTAATTGAAGCGGGCTCGAAGGCCGCGCTCGTTTTGGGTGTTTCCCCCCGTTTGAGTTGTTTTGTTGTGGAGGGTCCATAAATTGTCGCCTCGACATGCCCTCTATGCCGAGGAAGGCCTACCCCCAAAAATGGAGGCTACTCGAGGACCAAACCGAAATCCCCGAGGCCACTAGACTAGAATTTGAATTTAAAATTTTGGGAGCGTCAGCGCGAAGGCTATTTTGCTCCCGTCATAGTATACATGGGCCAGCCCCTTACCTCTACAAATAACAACTCTAACGTTGCATAACTAAAAAAATTTAAATGTTCTGACTTCTGTTAAAAGCTGAGGCTGTAAAGGGGCACTCAGCACACATAAGGACAAAAGAACAGGACAATACAAACAAAATTATACTGGCCATGAGGCCAGTCGCCAGAGCCTCGTTAGTCTTAAGTCCAGGGTGCACTAACGTGGAAGTGAGGTTGACATTTGGGTGTACTACGTGGAAGATCACCCCTTACACCCCCGAAATCCCCGAGGCCACGTTCGCGACTGCACCTACCCCTGCAGCCAACACTGTCCCATCGGCACGTGCAACTCACACCTTGGGATAGGGGTTTTTTATCGAGGTTGTCTCCTCTAGCAGGACCCTTAGTTATAGGGAGGTCAAAGATATGGAGATGAATGACGTGATGGAATGGTGAAAGCGTGAGATATGGATGTGAAAAATGAGTGAAATGATGAGATGAAAATGACCTCCCTACCTTTCTTAATAGGGAGGTCAAAGATATGGAGATGAATGACATGGTGGAATGGTGAAAAACGTGAAGTATGGATGTGAAGAATAGGTGAAATGATGTGATGAAAATGGCCTCCCTACTAAGCCCCTCACCCCGTCAAGGCAGTCCTACATGGAGGGGGACACATTGATCAGATTTGTAATGATGCTTACAGAACGTTAGGGTTTCTAATTAGAAGTTCACAAGACATGCATAATGAAAGAGCTCTGACAAGCCTGTTCAATTGCCTTGTTCGAACCAAATTAGAATATGCAAGTGTAGTCTGGTCACCTTACACTCAATGTAATAGCAAAAAGATAGAAATAATTCAGAAGAAATTTGTTCGTTACTTATATTACAAAAAACACAAAAGATCATCTTTTCAGGATCAGGTATCATATAAACAACTACTCAGAGAATTCAATGTTACACCTCTGTACGAAAGGAGAGTAGTATCACATCAATTATTTTTATATAAGTTAGTCAACGGGCTGGTTGACAGTCCAAATCTCCTCCAAACATTAAAATTTAATGCTAAGAAGGACATGTTGCGATTCAGGCAGCCTTTTTATTACAGTAAATCCAACTCAACAGAACACCAGAATTCCCCCATCCTAAGACTATAGTCAGAAACGGTGGAGACTTGGATTTCGCTATGCCATTCATGCAATTCCTGTCCGTCCTTCGAAGAATATCATGAATAAATAATAAATAATTATAGATGTTTTCTGTGTATATGGGTATGTTTGTAAATACAATTATGCCTGTATGTGTGTATATTTGTTTATATATGAGTATTTACATGAGTATAGTTATAAATGCCTTAGTCTGTATATCGGTATGTACCTTGTTCTACCTCAGTGAATATCATTTTTGAATTTATGTTCTCTAGAATACTTGTGCTGGAGTTCTTTATGAAACGATTATTGAACTTTTGCTCTCCTTTTTCTTCTATTGTTTTTGTATTGTTGGAATTATAATTTTTTAATTGTTTAATATATATATATATATATATATATGTAAGCCTATTGTAATTTGAGCGAAAGCTCTGTTATAGGTGAAATAAATAAATAAATAAATGTGAGATCAACCGCCCTGGAAGTCAAACGCGGTCGCCTGTGTGGTAGTCGGACACCAATTTAGAAAGTCAATGTGTTGGTCGATCACTCGATCCTACTTAATTTTTTTCGAGAGGAAAACGAGCTGGCAGCTTCACACTCGAAATTTCACTTCGCCTACCCCCGTGGCGGAGTGGTTAGCACATCGTGCTACGATGGCAGGTGTGCCGGATTCGAATTCCGGACTGAGCATGGGTGTTTGTTGTGTCCATTGATCAATTTAATCATATCATCACTCATCCCCATCTTCGCAATTAGCCAAATGTGGCAGAAGAGCAAAGTAAAATGAACCAAATCAATCGAAATTTCACTCGGAATGCATGAAAATGAGATCTCAAGCACTCCGTGATCCTACCGGAATCTCACGTTTACAGAAGCTAACTATGAAACCACTTCTAGGATCAAACTGTTCTTCGAAGAACTGCAAATTCTTATATCTGAATTTGACCTTGCCATCATATGTCTCCAAGAGACACATTTTCGTCCAAATGAATCCGTGATTATGAACGGATACACGCTTTACCGCTCCGACAAGCTTTCTGAGGGTCGTCGTGCACACAGTGTTCGAGATAACATCCACTCAACACCAATCTTTCTCACCACCCCCCTTTAAGCTGTCGCCGTGCGGGTCCATCTACCACAGCCAATATCCGTTTGCAGTGTCTACATCACAAGGGAGGAGCGATTCTCTCTTGAGGACCTCCTTTCTATATTCGAGCAACTTTCGTCTCCTGTAGTTCTTTTGGGCGATTTTAATTCCTACCATCGCTTGTGGGGCTCCGTTCGTACAGAGCCCCGGGGTCAAATTGTAGATCAATTCCGTGAGGCATCAGGTTTAACATTGCTGAATGATGGGACTCCCACATATTTCAGTCCTTCCTCAGGCACACACTCTGCGTTGGACTTGTCCTTCTGCAGTCCCAGCCTTGCTCCTACCTCATCTTGGAGCGTTCACCCTGATCTCTGTGGGAGTGATCACTTCCCACTCTTTCTTACTCTGGAACATCTTCAGCACTCACGTGAACAACACCCTCACTGCCATCTCAGTCGGGCTGACTGGGTTGCATTCGAGCGTGCAGTGGACCTTGAAGTCGATCTTGCGTCGACTTTACCACCAATCGATGCCTTAGATATATTTGTGTCAAGAGTGCATGATGCTGCACACACCTCCATTCCACATCCCAGTGGACCTGCAAGGCGACGCCCAGTCCTTTGGTGGACTGCGGAGATCAGTGCAGCCATTAAGGACCGCAATCATGCCCTAGATCGATTTAATAAGAACCACACTGCCGCAAACCTCGAGCAGTTCCGCATTAAACGTGCCCGTGCACCTCGGCTCATTCGAGCCAGTAAGAAGGCGTGCTGGGTCCAATACGTGTCTTCTCTCACGAAGCAGGCTTCGTCGAAAGCCGTTTGGACCAAAGTACGTCGCATCCAGGTGGGTGCATTTACTCCTCTGAGCGCTCTGGAGCACGACGGGACGTTGTACACAGATTCCGGAGACATAGCTAATATCTTGGCCACACAGTTTTCTGATGCGTCTAGCTCGGAAAATTATGCACCACGTTTCCTTCATGAGAAGGAACGTCAGGAACGACGCCCTCTAGTTTTTCGAAGTCATAACACCGAGCCATACAACTCTCCATTCACTGAACGGGAGTTCGATCAGGCGCTTCGAGATTCTAAGAATACAGCTCCTGGAGTGGACAAGATCCACTATGAGATGCTTTGTCATCTGCCCATTGGAGCAAGAAATTTCCTTCTGGCGGTATTCAACATGCTTTGGTTGGAGGACTCTTTCCCCACTTCCTGGAAAGAAGCTATTATTGTTCCCATCCTGAAACCAGGTAAACAACGCACCGCAGCCTCGAGTTATAGGCCTATTGCCTTAACTAGCTGTGTGTGCAAGTTGATGGAACGCATGATCAACAAGCAACTCGCCTGGTTTTTGGAGGAAAACTCATTGATAAGTAATTTTCAATGTGGTTTTCGCTCCAACCGTTCCACACTGGACCATCTGGTTCAGCTGGAAACACATATTTCAGGATGCATTCCTCAACAAGGAACATTTAGTTGCAGTTTTCTTTGACCTCCAAAAGGCATATGACACAACGTGGCGCATTGGCATCCTAAAGCAGCTCTATTCTTGGGGCGTGCGTGGCCATATGGCGTACTTTATTAAAATATTTTTATCAGATCGCTTTTTCCGCGTACGTGTTGGGAACTCCTTTTCGGATCTTCACGAACAAGAGAACGGTATCCCGCAGGGCAGCGTACTTAGTGTGACTCTGTTTGCCATTGCAGTAAACAGTGTTATGGCAAACATTCTTTCCCCAGTACATGGCCTCCTCTATGTAGACGACCTCACGATCTTTTGTCGCTCACGGAATCTCGCGTCAGCTTCTCGTCAACTCCAACTGACGATAAACCGTTTGGTTGAGTGGTCCTCCCAAACAGGTTTCACCTTCTCATCCGAGAAATCCGTGTGTGTTCACTTTTGTCGTCAGCGTACATGTCATTTAGACCCTGACCTGTACATGGGGAAATCTCCCCTGTGCTTCATGAATGAGGTCCGCTTCCTGGGCCTCATTTTCGATAAGAAAGTAACATGGCTGCCTCACCTTCGCTAGTTAAAGTTCTCTTGTCTTCGAGTTCTCAACCTGTTACGTGTTTTATCTCATACTTCCTGGGGTGCTGATCACTCATCAGGTCGAAGCTTGATTATGGATGTGTTGTGTATTCTTCTGCCCGCTCATCTAGACTTCGCATGCTAGACACCGTCCACCATGCTGGTATACGTGTGTGCTCTGGTGCCTTTCGGACCAGTTTCGCCAGTTTATACGTAGAGGCATCTGAGCCGTCGCTGTCTCTGCGAAGACAGCGGCTGGTAGTGAACTACTTCCTCCATCTTCGCTCGATGCCCTCACATCCTTCATTTGACACCATCTCTGACGAGAATAGGCTGGCAAGGTATCGGCTCCACCCTAGTGCCACTAGACCATTTGGTGTTCGTGCAGACGAGATCCTGTCAGCAGTTGGTGTTGACAGTGATGTTCCTGGCGTCTCTCCACTCATTCCGCCTCTCCCTACCTGGGAGTTTCCTGCACCTTCTATCGATTTTTCCCTGACTGCCCTTCCAAAGGCAGAAACATTAATGGTTGTATACCAGCAACGGTTTTTAGAATTTCGTGCGAAGCACCCCAATTTTAATGTGTTTTACACGGATGGGTCCAAGACAGTCGAATCAGTTGGTTGCGCCTTCGTCCTAGACTCTCAAAGTTCCAGTTTCTCGCTACATCCTGCCTGTTCCATCTTTACGGCAGAGTTGTACGCCATTCTAAAGGCACTGGACTTTGCAGACGTGAATGGGCTGAAGAAAGTCCTTGTGTGCTGCGATTCGACCAGCGTGTTGCAGTCTCTGGATTCGCCGTATTCCCGGCATCCGTTAGCGCAACGCATATTCAGACGGCTTGTGTCCTTATCTGCCAGCACAGATGTACACTTCTGTTGGGAACGAAGCAGCTGATGCTGGCGCCAAGTCTGCTGATGCAGATGGCGACGTTCTCGTCCACCTTTTGCCAGCTAGCGACCTGCAGAATGTGTTCCGTTCTCGCCTTCTTGACACTTGGCAGACCGAGTGGGATGTGGAAACGGGGAACAAGCTTCACTCTGTTAAGCCCACCATAGGTGCTTGGCGTTCCTCGTCTCGTCCCTCTCGGCGAGAAGACGTTATTCTTACCCGCATGCGTATAGGACACAGCCGTCTCACGCATGGTCACCTACTGCAAGGGCTGGACCCTCCGTTGTGTCGTGCTTGTAATGTTATTTTAAGCATCCGACACATTCTCGTTGAATGTGTCGATCTTGCTTACCTCCGGCAGACTTTTAACATTTCCGGCTGTTTGTCATCCCTCTTGGGTGATGACAGCAGTATTTTATCACGTGTTTTTAGTTTTTTGCGAAGAGCTGGACTCTTCCACCGTCTGTAAGGAGGTTTTTAGTTTGTTCTGACTTTTTGATGTGTCGTGTATGTCTCGTGCAGGTCTCTTTACAACCTTAGTTTTTCCCAAGTGGCTATTTACACCCCTTTTTTAAATCTGTCAGAATTTTAGATAAGGGGACATTTCCCCGTATACACAGAAGGGTGCGAAATGGCCTTAAGTGCCGACGCACCCTTAAATTTTAACTCAATCAATCAAATCAATCAATGGGCTTTGATTTTGATGTTGAAATTTTGGGTGCGTCAGCACTAAGGCTATTTTGCACCCGTCACAGTATACGGGGGCCAGCCCCTTACCATTACAAATAACAACTCTAACGTTGCATAACTAAAACATTAAAATGTTCTGACTTCTGTTAAAAGCTGATGCTGTAAAGGGGCACTCAGCACACAAGGACCACAGGAGAATACAAACAAAATTATACTGACCATGGGGCCAGTCGCCAGAGTCTCGTTAGTCTTCAGTCCAGGGTTCACTAATGTGGAAGTGAGGTTGACATTTGGGTGTACTACGTGGAAGGTACCCATTACACCCCAAGATGACTAGATGAAATTGAAAAAAAGAAACCTCCTAAGTAGCTATATCTGTGAATTCGAGACCCAAGCAGTAATTGCATTTTTCAACGGTTACAAATTTACAATCAATCAATGATAGAAACCTGAAGTTTGAACGTATATTTTTAAGATGTCCAAGACAAAGTAGTGTTATAATATTAAGGAGACTTGTTTGTTTGGTTGATTGACTTCTTGTGTTAAGTCCACTTTATGCAAGTAAGATTAACAGGGATTGGACCTACAGTTTTAAGTGGGATCCGAATCACTATGAATCTCCACCGGGTATCAAACCCGGAAACTTTGATTACAAGGGTTGACCTTAGTACTGTACCATCCGAGAGGCCCCAACGTTAAGGGAGGGGGGTAATATTACCATTAATTATTTGATTTCAAAAATGAAATTTCCAAGATTTCTATATCTGTATATTTATTTATTTATTCAGATAATTCGCAAAGGTTAAAAATTCAAAACTTTTATTACAGATAAAACTACTGAAAAAATATCAACAGAAAATATTCTTCGAGATAGTGAGGAATATACACGAAGTAACATTCAGGAGGGAGAAGTTTCGACACAGTATATTATTCATGAGATAGATAATTTAATTTACTCTTCACAGACATGTTAGGAAAAAGGGGGAAAGATAATGAATCGCAGATTACTATTTCTACTCAAAATGTACTAAATGATATTAACACTTTTATTGAAAATCCTTTGTCCGAACAGGACTTTCCATTATCAAAGGATGTTGTCCAAGCAGGTCAAAATCGTTCAAGTACAAGCAGACAGACAAGTATGTATGATTTCATCAATTCAGCTTTAAGAAGATCTTTAGATAACCAGACAATTTTACTGATGAATGAACTCGAGATGTTAGCGTCAAATTCCTCTCAAATAATTCGAACAGATGGCGGTGGTGGTGTTGCATCAGCAGGTAAAAAGGAAAAAGGTGGGAAAGATGATGAATCGGAGATTAGAATTTCTACTCAAAATGTACTAAATGATATTGAAACTTTTATTGAAACTCCCTTGTCCGAACAGAACTTTCCATTAACAAATGATGATGTCCACGCATGTCAAAATCGTCCAAGTACAAGCAGACAGACAAGTATGTATGACTTCATCAATTCAGCTTTAAGAAGGCCTTTAGATAACCACACAATTTTACTGATGAATAAACTCGAGATGTTAGCATCAAATTTCTCTCAAGTAATTCAAACAGGTGGCGGTGGTGGTGTTGCATCAGCAGGAAAAAATTAGGACGATTACAGTAAAATTGAAAATAAGAAATTTACTATACTTGGAAAGTTTGAAAGGCACTACAAAAAATTTAATCTTGAAGGCCGTCAGATAAATATACGACTAACCCCGTCTCAGAAAATGAAAATACAATACAATGGATTATCCATCAAGGTCTAAATAATGTAGTTGACTATTTAACAGAAGATATCAGTAGTGAAGATCATGTGGGGATAACAATTAGAAACATTCATTCACCAAGGGGATCCATTTTGGAATAGTTTCAGATTAGGAACTGAGCTCACAGCAGAAGTAGTCTGGGAAAGTTTCGAAAAATTAAGGCAGAGCAACAACACTTTTATGGCATCTGACGATCTGATTTTTCATCTTCATCGTGTACGTGAACCATATGGAACAGGCCGTTTCAAAAGGGGGGCTCGAAAGCATGGACGAGATATGTAGGAAACGTTCTGGTGCAATCTGTATCAAAAATATCTATAATATGTGACTTCCTCATGCTCTTGATGTGGCAAGAGCGTACACAGTTCTCAAAGGTCACAGCGAGAGAAGTAAGTATAGTATGGGCCGTCCTGTAGTTCAGTCAGAAGCTCTCCAGTTGTGTGATGATGCAAATCTGACTGTTTCAGAGAAAGGTTGCGTGATACAGGAATTGAAAAAGTTTCAAGAAATAATGAAAAAATACAGAATTGTAGTATATGCAGATTTAACTGGAGAAAATATTGTGTTTGAAGGCAGCACTGACAAAACCAGAACTCATTCTTCTTTTACATTATGAAAATCATTATAATGTAATCACATCTCTAACATCAGCATTTGCATGTAGTTATTATTGTGACCACCGTAGCAAAAAGTTTTCTTCCATAACAAAGCTTAGAGAATATCCAAATAAATGCAGTAAATGTCTACATACTCACGACATGTCAACAGAAGTGAGAAATTGCCAGGATTGCAACAGACAGTTCTATGGTGCAAAATGTTTTGACTATCACAAAAAACAACCTGTAAATGGAAAAAGCATTAGTGAAAAGATTTATTAATGTCCGACCTGTTTCAAAATTATTGTTCTTCTTGGAAGAGAGACTGATCATATCTGAGGGGAAATATTTTGTAAAACATGTAAGAAATATAAACCCAGCGGTCATTTCCGCCACAACACAATAAACCATTCATCCTTTTATATTTTATGATTTGGAATGTACCCAGAATACCCCGCAGAATATGAAGACAGGACAGAACAGAAACCAAGCCTTTGTGTTATCCAACAAGTTTGTGAAAATTGTGTTTCTAATTCTGATGTCTCAGTCCCCTGTTCAATGTGTGGAGATACACAACATGTATTTACTGACTCCCCAGTGGAAGATATGCTAAATTATGTTAAAGAAATACCTAATAAATTTGATGTATTTTGTATTTCTCACAACATGAGAAGGTATGTTGGCCATTTTCTTCTTCGTTCAATGATTTCACAGTTTAATGTTCAACCAGAAATAATAATGAATGGATCTAAAATTTTTGGATTTGAATTTGAATTTAAAATTTTGAGAGCGTCAGCACTTAGGCTATTTTGCTCCCGTCACATTATACGGGGGCCAGCCCCTTACCATTACAAATAACAACTCTAACGTTGCATAACTAAAAATCTTCTGACTTTCGTTAAAAGCTGAGGCTGTAAAGGAGCACTCAGTACAAATTAGGATAAAACACAGAATGGAATGTGAGTGGCAGGAAATAAAAAGAGAAAAACCCTGAAATTCAAGAATATGTTGGAAATCACCCAATGACAATTAACAAGCCCTTAGACCCTCATACCAGTTGAATGGGTGGGCGTACAAATGCAACCAAACTTTATTACAAAACTAGTGAAAACGAGAAGATTAGATATATAGACATCTGCTCCCTCTATCCATATGCATGTAAATACGGAAAATTTCCAGTGGGGCATCCACAGATCTACGTTGGGAAACAATGTCCGTCTGTAGAAGAAGTTGAAGGTCTTGTTATGTGTTCCACTTTGCCACCAGAAAATCTATCATCCAGTTCTACATATAAAAATAGAAGGAAAATTATTTTTTGCTTTATGCCGATCTTGTGTAGAGGAGAAGAATCAAGGTAATTGTAATCACACAGATGAGGAACAAATGTTTACAGGTACTTGCGTTGCCGATGAACTGAGGAAAGATGTAAAGGAGGGGTACAAAATAACAAAAATGTTAGAAGTGTGGCAATATGAAGTGACTAAGTACGACCAGAATACTGGTAGAGGCGGTCTATTTCCACATTACATAAACAAATACCTGAAAATAAAGCAGGAGGCGAGTGGTTGGCCATCTAATTGCAAAACTGAGGAAGAAAAGCTCTCATTCATTCAATAATACAATCCCTAGAATTCGACAAAAAATTGAAGAATCCAGGATTTGAATTTAAAATTGTGGGAGCGTCAGCACTTAGGCTATTCCGCTCCCGTCACATTATACGGGGGCCCCTTATCGTTACAAATAACAACTCTAACGTTGCATAACTAAAATCATAAAATATTAAAATCTTGCGACTTTCGTTAAAAGCTGAGGCTGTAAAGGAGCACTCAGTACAAATAAGGACAAAACACAGGACAACACAAAACAAAATTATACTGGCTATGGGGTCAGTTGCAGTTAGTCTGCAGTCCAGGGTGTACTACGTGGAAGTGAGGTTGACTATTGGGTGCACTACGTGGAAGGAGCACCCCTTACACCCCCAGCCCCTTATCATTAAAAATAACAACTCTAACGTTGCATAACTAAAAATCTTAAAATCTTCTGACTTCTGTTAAAAGCTGAGACTGTAAACAGGCACTCAGCACACACAAAATTATACTGGCCACAGTGCCAGACGCCAGAGCCTCGTTAGTCTTTAGTCCAGGGTGCACTACGTGGAAGTGAGGTTGACATTTGGGTGTACTACGTGAAAGGTCACCCCTTACACCCCGTTTCTTATTAAGAAAAAAATATGTACTTGATTGAACAGTGTGTGTGTAAAATTATTGATGGTGCAATCTGATCTTCTGTAGTTATTTTTGTATTATCTGCTCCCAAAATTTTAAGTTTCAAATCAAGATATGTGTGTGGAAGATCCAAGTAGTCCTCACCATGTCCAGGAACTGTGAATTTTAGCATCAACTGTTAGCGATGCTAGTGGTTTATAGGAAATAAACTGTCCAGACTGGATATTTGTCTGCGTCGGGGGAGTAGAAAATGTGTCCAATTCTGATTTTTCACTCTCACATGAAAGATAATTAATAAATGACATATCATAGACAACCTCGTCCTTCAACAATCAAATTACTACTGAGCTTCTACTATATAGTGTTGAATGTTATGAAAACAGTAATAACTTTTTTATCCAAATATATCCATATCTATTTTGTTGTGTTTCTGCTTTTTCTTTTTACTTGCACCTTTTTTCTTTCCTGTGGATTTTATACTTTTAACTTACTTTGTTTTTGTTTGTTTTACTATTCGATGTTTTTCTTCTTTTTCTCCCTGAACCAATCATTTTGTTAATTTTTTCTTCAGCTTTACGTTTCAGTCTTTCTCCTGCTTCTGAGACTACTTCGGAATGACTGTTTAATTGGTTGGTTCTGAGAAATATCTCCTAATACATTAATACCGGTGGTAAGCATTTCTCTACCAACAGCTTTTGCTCCTTTTGTTATGAGTGGGACTACAGATCTGAATTTTTGAATTTTGAATTTGAATTTAAAATTTTGGGAGCGTCAGCACTTAGGCTAATTTGCTCCCGTCACATTATACGGGGTCCAGCCCCTTACCATTACAAATTACAACTCAAACGTTGCATAACTAAAAACTTTAAAACCTTAAAATGTTCTGACTTGTTAAAAGCTGAGGCTGTAAACGCGCACTCAGCACACACAAGGACATAAAACAGGACAACACACACAAAATTATACTGGCAATAGCGCCAGTCGCCAGAGCCTCGTTAGTCTCTTGTCCAGGGTGCACTACGTGGAAGTGAGGTTGACTTTTGGGTGCACTACGTGGAAGCAGCACCCCTTACACCCCGACTACAGATCTGAAAAGTCCTCCAAGAAAACTACCAATACCATGTCCTCTCGGGAAAGATATCCCTTGATATACATTCGAAACACCTTTTTCGCTAAGTATATGATAATGATGTACATACGGGTTGATTATACCTGGGAGCATTTAAAGTGTAGTTTTAATGACGCCTCTCCAAACATAAATGGTACTTTGTGACCGATATTGTCTCTAATATCTATTTCCACAGTATCAAATTGTTTTCTCACAAGTTGAATGTAGTGTGGAGAGTGAAATTCTGTGTGAGCATCGCTTCCAAATACAAAATGTCGAAGATTGGTTCCTACTATTTTAAGGTTAGGTGCGAAGGTGTCTCCTACAATCTGATGTTCCAGTATATTACAGTAGATAAGCATTTGCTTGGGTAGGCAGAGAGATAAATTTATAGGGGTGTAAGGGGTGTTCCTTCCACGTAGTGCAACCAGTAGTCAACCTCACTTCCACATAGTACACTCTGGACTGCAGACTAACGAGGCTCTGGCGACTGACCCCTTGGCCAGTATAATTTTGTTTGTGTTGTCCTTATTTGTTCTGAGTGCTCCTTTACAAAGAAGAGACATTTAAACCCACGATTGGTAAAGAAAGTCTTTATGAATTTGATTTCTTGCTCCAATGGGCAGATGACGAAGCATTTCATAGTGGATCTTGTCCACTCCAGAAGCTGTATTCTTAGAATCTCGAAGTGCCTGATCGATCTCCCGTTCAGTGAATGGAGTTGTATGGCTCGGTGTTATGACTTCGAAAAACTAGAGGACGTCGTTCCTGACGGTCCCTCTCACGGCGGAAACGTGGTTCATAATTTTCAGAGCTAGACGAAGCAGAAAACTGCGTGGCCAAGATATTAGCTATGTCTCCGGAATCGGTATGCAACGTCCCGTCGTGCTCCAGAACTCTCAGAGGAGTAGATGCACCCCCCTGGATGCGACGTACTTTGGTCCAAACGGCTTTCGACGAAGCCTGATTCCTCAGAGAAGACACGTATTCGACCCAGCACGCCTTCTTACTGGCTCAAATGAGCCGACGGGCACGGGCACGTTTAATGCGGAACTGCTCGAGGTTTGCGGCATTGTGGTTCCTATCGATCTAGGGCAAGATTGCGGTCTTGTATGGTTGCACTGATCTCCGCAGTCCACCAGGGGACTGGGCGTCGCCTCGCAGGTCCACTGGGATGTGGAATGGAGGTGCGTGCAGCATCATGCACTCGTGACACAAAGACATCTAAGGCGTCGATTGGTGGTAGAGTCGACGCAAGATCGACTTCAAGGTCCACTGCACGCTCGAAGGCATCCCAGTCGGCCCGACTGAGATGCCAGTGAGGGTGTTGTTCACGTGATTGCTGAAGATGTTCGAAGGTAAGAATGAGCGGGAAGTGATCACTCCCACAGAGATCAGGGTGAAGACTCCAAGATGTGGTGGGAGCAAGGCTGGGACTGGGGTGTAAGGGGTGACCTTCCACGTAGTACACCCAAATGTCAATCTCACTTCCACGTAAGTACACCCTGGACTGAAGACTAACCAGTCTCTGGCGACTGGCCCCATGGCCAGTATAATTTTGTTTGTATTGTCCTGTTGTCCTTATGTGTGCTGAGTGCCCGTTTACAGCCTCAGCTTTTAACAGAAGTCAGAACATTTTAAGATTTTTAATTATGCAACGTTAGAGTTGTTCTTTGTAATGATAAGGGGCTGGTCCCCGTATAATGTGACGGCAGCAAAATAGCCTAAGTGCTGACGCTCCCACAATTTTAAAATCAAATTCAAATCAAATTCAAGGCTGGGACTGCAGAAGGACAAGTCCAACGCAGAGCGTGTGCCTGAGGAAGGACTGAAATATGTGGGAGTCCCATCATTCTGCAACGTTAAAGCTGATGCCTCACGGAATTGATCTATAATTTGACCCCGAGGCTCTGTACGAACGGAGCCCCACAAACGATGGTAGGAATTAAAATCGCCCAAAAGAACTACAGGAGACGGAAGGTGTTCGAAAATAGGTCGAAAGGTCGAAAGAAGGTCCTCAAGAGAGAATCGCTCCTCCCTTGTGATGTAGACACAGCACACAGATAATGGCTGTGGTAGATGGACCCGCACGGCGACAGCTTGGAGGGGGGTGGTGAGAAAGATTGGCGTTGAGTGGATGTTATCTCAAACACCGATTGCAACAACACTGTGTGCACGACGACCCTCAGGAAGCTTGTCGGTGCGGTAAAGCGTGTATCCGTTCAGTATCACTGATTCATTTGGACGAAAATGTGTCTCTTGGAGACATATGATGGCAGGGTCAAATTCAGATATTAAGATTTGCAGTTCCTCGAGATGCATACGGAAACCGTTAAGGTTCCATTGGAGGCAATAAGCCATAGCTGTAGGTATGATAGTTACCTTTTAAGGCGTACTCTATTTTTAGGCCCTGTCACCTTGATAAATTCTTCATCCGCGGCTTCGTCCTGTATCATGTCCTCGGGTAAGGACACAGAGGGCGAAGGGGATGAAGAAGGGGGAGTGGGGGCGGGCGCTAAGTTTCAGGGTGGTCGATGCCGCCCTGACTAGAGAGCTACTGGACTCTAGAAAATATTATTTTGTGTAAACGGGCTTCCACTTCTTCTCTATGAAGTGAGGTGTGGTTGCTGGTTTCCTCGATGCAGGGCGAGCCACTACGGGAAGCGTTGTAGTTTGAGTGGACACGTCGCTGGTTTGTACCCCCAAACAGCGGCGAGTAACAGCAGCTGCAGCAACTGTAGCGAATGGCACAGGTAAAGTGGTGCGTATACTTTCCCGGAGACGTTGTTTTGCTTCACCAGCGGAGATTTTCTGTGTGACGACCAACTCTCTGATTTTCTTCTCTTGTTGGAAAGAGGGGCAGTCACGATGCCAGACTGGGTGCTCGCCTTGGCAATTAATGCATTTGGGACCAGAAGAACAAGGTTCGGTTTCATGATCAGGCAGACTACACTTACCACAAAGGGCGGTAGTGGCCTTACAAGAAGGCTGAGTGTGCCCAAAGTGCTGGCATTTGAAACACCGCATCGGCTTAGGGATGTACGGCTGGACTTTGAGTCTCAAATATCCAGCCCGTACCCTATCTGGGAAAGTGGTCGATTGAAATGTCAGTATAAGTGACGCAGTTGGTACAAGTTCTCCGGACTTTCGCGTCTTTATTCGCTGCACTGCGGTGACATTTTGGTCTGAGAGTGCTTCAAGAATCTCTTCCTCCTCACCATTTAGCAGATCCCAGTAGCGAATCACACCTTTAGTACTGTTAAGCTGACGATGAGGTTCAACATTAACAGGTAAGTCGCTCAAAGATCTTAGCTTTAAAAGGTTGTTGGTCTGGCGATGTGTACTGGTCTGGATAAATAGACTCCCGTTTCACAGCTTTTTTTATTTCTGGGGGTGTAAGGGGTGACCTTCCACGTAGTACACCCAAATGTCAACCATACTTCCACGTTAGTGCGACGTGGACTGAAGACTAACGAGGCTCTGGCGACTGGGCCCATGGGCAATATAATTTTGTTTGTATTGTCCTGTTCTTTTGTCCTTATGTGTACTGAGTGCCTCTTTACAGCCTCAGCTTTTAACGAAAGTCAGAACATTTTAATATTTTATGATTTTAGTTCTGCAACGAAAGAGTTGCTTGAATTTGAATGTAAAATTTTGGGTGTGTCAGCACTAAGGCTATTTTGCACCCGTCACATTACACGGGGTCCAGCTCCTTATCGTTACACATAACAACTCTAACGTAACGTAACTAAAATCATAAAATATTAAAATCTTCTGACTTTTGTTAAAAGCTGAGGCTGTAAAGGAGCACTCAGCGCAAATAAGGACAACACAAACAAAATTATACTGGCCATGGGGCCAGTCGCCAGAGCCTCGTTAGTCTGCAGTCCAGGGTGTACTACGTGGAAGTGAGGTTGACATTTGGGTGCACTACGTGGAAGGAGCACCCCTTACACCCCGAAAGAGTTGCTATTTGTAACAATAAGGGGCTGGACCCCGTATAATGTGACGGGTGCAAAATAGCCTTAGTGCTGACGCACCCACAATTTTAAATTCAAATTCAAAAATTCATTTTTTTTTATTTCTGGTACGTCTGAACCAGCGGCGTAGTCTAGCTGTTTCTTGATCAAAAATGGTGAGAAGTCCTTTAATGTAGCAGCTCCATGTTTCTTGGTTGTTGCAGATTCATCGGTACTCTCGGTCTTCTGCACAATACTAATCACAAGACAACGTGGCACGTTACTTGTCTTTTCCACTAATTGAAGCGGGCTTGAAGGCCGCGCTCGTTCTGGGTGTTTCCCCCCGTTTGAGTTGTTTTTTGTACCCATACACAAAATTTATTTATTGTGGAGGGTCCATAAATTGTCGCCTCGACATGCCCTCTATGCCGAGGAAGGCCTACCCCCAAAAATGGAGGCTACTACGTGGAAGGTCACCCCTTACACCCCAAAATCTGTCAGAAGTATTTTTGATCCCGATAGAGGTTGATCATACGTGAAGGCCATACCTTAAAGTAAATTTGTGTTTGCATACAGAGAAAATATGGAATGTAAGTTGGAACATCCCTTTTCTATGATTCTGGCTGAACCGTCTGGATGTGGAAAATCAAACTTTTCTTCGAGAATTTTACTACATCTTAAAAGTTTAGTAAATATAAATTCTATTAATATTACCTGGTGTTACAGTGAGTGGCAGCTCTTATACAATAGAGTTTCAAGTGACTTACAATTTCACAAAGGACTTCCCAACATGGACAGGTATACACACCAGAAGAAGGACCCCATTTGATTATACTCGATGATCTGATGAGAGAAGCTGATAGTAGAGTTGTTGATCTTTTCACAAAAGGTTGCCATCATAGAAATATTAGTTTAATATTTCTATCACAAAATGTATTTCAGCAAGGGAAAGGATGCCGTGATATATCATTCAATTGTCACTATCTTGTGTGCTTTAAGAATCCTAGGGATAAAGGTCCGATTCAGCATTTGTCTTCTCAAATTTATCCGGAAAATAAAAAATTCTTCTTCGAAATTTACAAGGATGCCACATCTCCACCTTATGGATACATTTTTCTCGACCTAAAACAAACTACGTCAGGAAAGTTTCGATTCAGAACCTGTGTGTTTCCGGACGACGAATATAATTACATTTATGTACCTAATCACCGTGGGAAAATACCATTCCGTCATATCAGCCCCAATGATGAAGAACGCTACATTGCTCCGAACTTTATCGAAATGCAAACCTGCAGTGCGACAAACCATTCTAAAAAATGCAGATCAATCCTTGGTTCATGACATTTCTGAATGTGCATATAATACTTTAAAAGGTAATGTTCAGTTGAAACAAAGCCAGAAGAAGAAATTAGCTCGTTATAAGCAAGTGTTAAGAAAGTTAGTGAAGCGTGAAACATCGTGGAAGAAAAAGAAGAAGTATATCATACAATCCGGAGGCTTTTTACCATATCTCATTGGACCGTTAATTAGCGGGATTTTTTCCAGTCTTTTTAATTGATGGAGCATGCAAACAAGATGATCCTGGTGCCACAGGTTACATTCAGGAAAATACATCATCAACAACAACAGAATTTTATACCGCTTTCCAATTTGGATGCAGAAATGAGTAAAATTTTGCACCAAAAAAAATATCTGATGAAGAAAAATGGAATATGTATCAGCAAGTTCTAAGCAGATATCTTCATTTTGTACAAAAATTAAATTCTCCTATGGAAATTCCCATAATATCTAAAGAAAAGCATCGGCGACCATCCCTATAAAGTTTCATTCAAAAGCCGACATATTGTATCGCCGTCTGAAAACAAGTAGTTATATTTAATGGAATTCTAAAGGAGAGACCAAAATTTACAACAAGGTTATACCCGGAAGTAATATTGTAGATCTTATCAGTGATGTTGTCAGAAATCGACAAAATAGTAATCCTAGAGGATACGAATATTTTTCTAAATTTCTAGCCAATGTTAATATTTCTCAGGAGCTTATTGGTAATTCCCGACGGTGGGAATTAATAGAAAAATTGAAAACTGATTTATGTGAACAAGTAGGGGAAAACAAAAATGTTGAAACCAATTGGCTAAAGTATTAATAACACTCGCACTTCCCGTTCATATTATTAGTGAACTATGGATTCCACTTTGAGGAACATCTATTACAGCATCTCCAACCCTGCAGGGTATTCAACTGTCAATAGGTTATGGGAAGCAACAGGAAAAAAATATTCCAAAAGAAAATTGAAGATTAGTTACAAGGACAAGAAACATACACATTACATAAGCCATTGAGAAAATTTTCTGGAAATCGTTATATTATTAACAACATTGATGACTTATGGCAGGCAGATCTTGATGATTTGAAAAGTATTAGTTCCGAAAATGAGAATTACAAGTATATGTTGACAGTTATCGATGCATTTTCGAAATATGCATGGGCTGTGCCTTTGCTCAACAAAACAGGTACCAACATAATGGAAGCATTCAGAGTTATTCTTCAACAATCAAAGGGAAGAAAACCTATTACTATTCAAACAGATAAAGGAAAAGAATTTCTCAATTATTTAGTTCAAAAATTTTTCAGAATTAATAACATTCATCATTTTACCACTAAGAACCCTGATGTCAAAGCTAGTATTATTGAAAGATTAAACAGAACACTAAAGGAAAAAAATGTGGAAGTATTTCACAGCAAAACAGTCACATTGCTACATTAACCAGTTACCAAAAATGTTAAGGGCGTATAACACTGCCAAACATAGATTTGATTTGATTTGAATTTAAAATTTTGGGAGCGTCAGCACTTAGGCTATTTTGCTCCCGTCACATTATATGGGGTCCAGCCCCTTATCGTTACAAATCACAACTCTAACGTTGCAGAACTAAAATCATAAAATATTAAAATAATCTGACTTTCGTTAAAAGCTGAGGCTGTAAAGGGGCACTCAGCACACATAAGGACAAAAGAACAGGACAATACAAACAAAATTATACTGGCCATGGGGCCAGTCGCCAGAGCCTCGTTAGTCTTCAGTCCAGGGTGCACTAACGTGGAAGTGAGGTTGACATTTGGGTGTACTATGTGGAAGGTCACCCCTTACACCCCGCCAAACATAGAAGTATTAAAATGGCACCAAAAAATGTAACACAAAATAATATTCTAGAAGTATGGGAAAATCTGCGCAGTAGCACCTCAAGAGCATCTTCAACTTCAAAAGAAAATAGGAATTCTCTACATAAAGGAGATTATGTCAGGATTGCTAGGGAAGTATCGCCATTTGAAAAAGGATACATAGGAAAATGGTCGGAGGAAATTTTTAAAATTATCTCTATCATATCACGTACCCCTACTGTTTACAAGATTGAAGATTTAAATAAGAACAGTATTGATGGAACATTCTACCGACAAGAACTTCAGAAAGTACATCTACCGGAAGAATTTAGAATAGATAAAATAATAGATACAAGAGGAAAGGGTAGCAGAAAAAGAGGTGTTCGTTAAGTGGAGAGGATATCCATCCACTTTTAGTTGTTGGATCCCATACTCTAGTCTGAAAAATATAACATGTCGTCTTCTTTTTACATAACACTACCTAGTAATAGTTCTATGCACTTATTTCCAGACAATTCATTATCAAATTTTATAACAAAACTTCCAAAGCAGATAGAACTTCAAGGATCCTGGGAAGTTGCTGCTGCCGAAATTCATTACCCTAATTTTATGTACAACATAACAGAAAGGCAGAATATAATCTACTATAATATTAATCCAGATACTGCTGATTGGAAAAAAGTTAAAATACAGGCGGGATATTATCGAGACATGACACAGGTGGTAGCAGCAATTCAAAACTCTGGTGTTCCTTTTAATATCTCTCTTTTGGACGATCTTTTAAGACAGAACGGAGAAATTCTGAGAGATATTTTTGAATTTGAATTTGAGTTTAATTATTTGGGGTGCGTCAGCACTAAGGCTACTTTGCACCAGTCACATTATACGGGGTCCAGCCCCTTATCGTTACAAATCACAACTCTAACGTTGCAGAACTAAAATCATAAAATATTAAAATGTTCTGCCACCCCATATGATAAAGTGTTGGAATACTGAACATAATGGTTAAAGCTTATGTTACCCATAACTCCTAGCACTGCATAATGACCCAACTAATTTTGCATGTAGGTGGGCATCTTCTAATACATATACTGTGTACAGTTTGTATTATATGTAATGTTTTTAAATTTCAGATACATTTCAATTTTGGATCAGAAATAAAAATATTAAAGACGATGAAATAGCAGCCCAGACTGAAAATGTCAGCATGTACATTACAGAAAAGATCACGTACCTCTCCAAGAAGAAACAGTTGACATTTTTTTTAAATTTTGAATTTAAATTTTGGGTGCATCAGCACTACGGCTATTTTGCAGCCGTCACTTTATATGGGGTCCAGCCACTTACCTGAACTAAAATATAACTAATAAATAAAGTTGGAAGACTAAAATATTCACTTAGGTCTAAAATACTACACTAAAATAAACATAACTGTAATGTCGTGTCTTAACTAAAATATTCTGACTTCTGTTAAAAGCTGAGGCTGTAAAGAGGCACTCAGCACACAGAGACAAGACACAGGACAACACACATAATTATACTGGCCAGGGCCAGTCGCCTGAGCCTCGTTCATCTGCAAACTGCAGTCAAGCGTGTACTACATGAAAGTGAGGTTGACAGTTGGGTGTACTACGTAGAAGGTCACCCCTCACACCACTTGACATTTGACATGAACCGTGATGCCTGAACATGTGAAATATATGTATATATGTATTAATTTCATAATGCCTGAACTTGTTTCAATAATGTTAGTGTCCAATAAGACAAATAAAATGTTAAATACATATTTTTTTCTGTTTCATTGTTCTCCCTTGATTATGTATTAATTAATGCTTATACACACAACATTCTTCATGCTATGGTTTTCTTGTGAATTATTTCATGACAAAATTTGACAAAGGTACAATTTTTTTTTTTAAGCATGAGTAAAATGTCTTTATGTATAAAAGTAAGTAAGGGATATGTTAATTGTTTCAGAATGTTTTATATCCATATTTAATATTGTAAGTAGTACAGAGTTGCTGCACAAAAGATCAAAATTGTGGTATTGAGTTCATGAATCAGTACATGTAAGCTAATGAATCAATAAATTGATTGAATTTGAATTTAAAATTTTGGGTGCGTCAGCACTAAGGCTATTTTGCACCCGTCACACTATACGGGGTCCAGTCCCTTATCTTTACACATAACAACTCTAACGTTGCTTAATTAAAATCATAAATTTTTAAAATATTCTGACTTTCGTTAAAAGCTGAGGCTGCAAAGAACACTCAGCACAAATAAGGACAAAACACAGAACAACACAAACAAAATTATACTGGCCATGGGGCCAGTCGCCAGAGCCTCGTTAGTCTTTAGTCCAGGGTGTACTAATGTGGAAGTGAGGTTGACATTTGGGTGTACTACGTGGAAAATCACCCCTTACACCCCAATAAATTGATTGAAGTAGAAATTTTGGGCGCATCAGCACTTGATCTATCTTGCAGTCGACACATTATACTGGGCCCAGCCCCTTACAACAACTACAATGGAACTAATATAACATAACTATAATCAGGGTTGAAAATGATTTAATTGGTGACTTAACATATAAGCTCGAGTATACTCGGGTTTTTAATTTTCACGAAAATATAATATCCCGAGTATATTCAAGGTTAACTTCTGTTTATCCGTACACATTTTAAAAGGACAGTTATACTCGTTTTCCTATGTTTCTGCTATATAGCGCTGTTGAAGTTGTTTACTTGTCTTTCCGGTTCATGTTACTAATCTCCTTCTTGTTTATTTTCGTCTACTGCGTAGGTGTGAGAAAGTCAGTTCGGGTGCCTTTGTTTTCTTCCGTGTTCTTCTTTTGTGAAAATGGAGAGTGAAGAAGAGCTTCATATTGAGTTTAGTGGTTCAGATAGCTCCAAGAAAGTTATGAAGAAGTTCAAATAAAGTGATATGTCATATTCATCGGAAACTGACTTGGCAAGTGCCAGAAAGTGGTGTGAAATTGATACTTCTGAACAACTCCGACCTGCCCGGCCACGCTTTACTTTCACAGGTAAACCCGAAGTGAATTTCGAGCCATATATTGAAGATGTTATGCACTAGTTTTATCAGTTCATTGATGATGATTTTGTAGGAATTTTGGTGACAAACTGACTGAAACTAACAGATATGCAAGGCAGACAGTGGCACGAGAATGGAAAGACACAACAACGGACGAAATGTATATTTTTTATTTGATTTGATTTGATTTGAATTTAAAATTTTGGGAGCGTCAGCACTTAGGCTATTTTGCTCCCGTCACATTATATGGGGGCCAGCCCCTTACCATTACAAATAACTCGAACGTTGCATAACTAAAAAATTTAAAATGTTCTGACTTCTGTTAAAAGCTGAGGCTGTAAAGGGGCACTCGGCACACATAAGGACAAAAGAACAGGACAATACAAACAAAATTATACTGGCCATGGGACCAGTCGCCAGAGCCTCGTTAGTCTTAAGTCCAGGGTGCACTAACGTGGAAGTGAGGTTGACATTTGGGTGTACTACGTGGAAGATCACCCCTTACACCCCATATTTTTTATTTCACTCATACTGTTACAGAGTATTGTAAAAAAAAACAACTACCCATCAAATGTACTGGACTAAGAATCAAATTTTAGCTACACCAATTTTTCGACAAATTTTGCTGTTTCATAGATTTGTGAATTTGAAGAGAAATCTAAATTTCTCTGATAATAGTACATATGACGCTGAGAGTCATCCTCAACCAAAACTGAATAAACTATGGTCAATTTTGGATCACTTATTTACCAAATTTAAATCTGCTTGTACTCCAGAATGAGATGTGACAATTGATGAAAGGACGGTTGGGATGGTCCAATATATACCTATGAAACGAGCCAGATTTGGCATCAAGTCATTCATGCTGTGTGAATCGGCAACTGGATATGTCTGGTTCCTAATAATATACTCAGGCACTGGCACTGAATGCCATAAGGACTATAAGGATTTACCCATGTCATCACAAGTTGTAATGACATTCATGAAACCCCTGCAATATGGTATACTGTCTAACTTTAGACAAGTACTACAGTTCTCCCCAGCTTCCAGACATTTTGATATCTAATAGAACAGATGTGTCTCCCACAAGAAAGGATATGCCTCCATCGTTTCAAAGGATGAAACTCAAGAAAGGAGAGAGAGTAGTATTCCAACAAGGTAAACTTCTTGCACTAAAGTGGAAAGACAAAAGAGATGTATCGATGTTATGCAGTTTCCACAGTGCGGAAATGGATACACGCAGACAAAGGAACAAAGAAGTTGTGAAGCCTCTGGTCGTGTTTGCATATGATACAATGGAAAGAGTAAAAGCTAGACTGGAATCGGAGGGGTCCGAAATTCAAGACTATGCTAAACACGTATGGGCTCATTTGGTGGAGTTGTGCACTATGAACAAATACCTACAAACAGCAGTCCGAGATGTGGAGAACTTTCTTCAAATTTGTGAAGAGACCTTGAAAACTTTGCGAAAGACAAACACTGCAATTGTAAGTACTTTACTACATTGCACATTTATTAATAGATGTTAATTAATTTCTTTCTTTCTTCATTGTACCTGCCAGTATATATATCGATCTCAGGTAGGCATGAAGAGAATAAAAGAGTATAGATTAGAATTTTGTTGTTCTAGAATGTATATTTGTTGTTTCTTGCGTAGTAGTTGTGCTGTCTAATTTGTTTGTGTTTGTCTTGTGTAGTAGTTGTGGTGTGTAGTTTGTTTATGTTTATATTGTGTAGTAGTTGTGGTGTGTTTGTGTTTATATTGTGTTATAGTTGTGATGTGTTTGTGTTCGTCTTGTGTAGTAATTGTGATGTCTAATGTGTTTGTGTTTGTCTTGTGTAGTAGTTCCTCCATTCATATTGGGGGTTAGGCGTAGAGCTGACAACGCTGCACTGTAAAAAAAATGTCAAGAAACAGCAATATACGGTCATGGATGTTCCCAAGGTTAAAATAGGGAAAGATGGAAGGCCTGTGTTGCTGCAGCCATGAACCTTCGGGTTTAAGAAGGCTAGGGAGTTAGTTAGTTAGTTAGATACAATGGAAGGTGTTGATAGGGTAGATGAATACATTGCAAACAATCCATTGCCATGAAAACGAGGTAAAAAGAAAATATTTTTTCACCTCTTAGAACTAGCTGTGTGGAATGCCTTCCTACTCTACAGAAAACATGGAGGACGGAAGAGTGCCCTTGACTTTCGTGTCGCTGTCATTCAGAAAGTGGTTGCTCATCATCAAAGAGAAGAATTTTCGCCGAAAGCAGCTGGTCGCCCTTTAGCAACGGCAACACCAATGCGACTCATTGGGCGCCATTTTCCTTCACTGATTCTTCCAACTGAGAAGAAGCAAAATTCAACAAGCATGTGCAGCAGTGTGCGTGATGCTAGAGGGAAGAAGGCTAGAAGAGAATCCAGATACATGTGTGAGGAATGCAGTGTAGCTTTGTGCATTGTCCCATGTCTCAGGGCTTATCACACAGCCAGTAACATATAAACAATGTATTTCACGTTTAGTGTGTACACTTATACACGTTTTATGACTAATGACAGACACCCTATAATATAAACAATTGTTTTCAAGTTCACTAATTAGTGTTCAGTGCTGTTTTGTTTATTTTGATTATTAAAATAACATTTGTTGCTTTCATTTCACAAGTTCTACTGTTAATATTCTACTCATTGATACAATGAGTATACTTAGGATTTTATTTTAGGGTCTTTTCAGACGCATGTATCTCATTGTTGAGTTGTCAACAATCAATATTATTGTAATCATTTATAATGTTCTTAACTGATTATTTCATCCAAGTAATAAAAAAAATACATTAAAATCGAAACATTTTTTTTTAAAAAAATAATCTATGTTAAGAGGTAAAAAATTGAACTTTTTAATATTATTACTGTACATTATCCAACATGTTAAGTATAAAAATTATACCAATACAACAAATAGTCTAAGTTTAATTGTTTCATTATTTTGTTGAAATGTGGAAGGTCTGCAACATTTATGTAACTAACTACAAATTGACGTAAAAGTGGTAAAACATGTTTTAGTACATTATATTACATTTGCACCATTCCAAATTATTGTTTAAAAAAGTAAGTTTTACAACACAGATATCGAATTTGAATTTTGAATTAAATTTTTGGGTGTGCAAGAACTCAAAAGTTTATTTTGCACCCGTCACGTTATACGGTGTACAGCCCCTTACCGCAACTAAAATAACCATAATGTTGTTAACTAAAATATTAAAACATTCCGACTTCAGTTAAAAGCTGAGCCTGTAAAGAGGCACTCAGCACACATAAGGGCAAAAAACAGGACAACATAGAATTATACTGGCCATAAGGCCAGACGCCAGAGCCTCGTTCATCTGCAAAATGTAGTCCAAGGTGTACTATGTGGAAGTGAGGTTGACAATTAGGTGTACAACATGGATGGATCACCCCTTCCACCACACAGGTACCTAGCCTTCAGCATTTGTTAAATATTTTTATTTACTTTGTGTGTTGTGACTAAGGACTACGGTACATTTTTGAGAATTGTAGCTCTGAAAATAAAATTTTGAAAAAATTTTAAATCATGTTTGCACCAATGCAAATCCATTTTAACTCTCCGTAACCCGCACGGCGTTTAAAATTTTGAATTATTTTCCTTACCAGCACAATAACGGTCGGGAAACCACTAGGTAACTTGTCTTCACTATTTCCTCGAAAACATAGAGGCGTTGGCGCCTATTTTCAGTCGTTCTTTCAGGTCATTACACGCCCCTCAAGTGACCAGTCCGCCTTTGGCGGCACTCAGTACCATATACGGGACGCCAACCATGATTTGATTTGATTTGAATTTAAAATTGTGGGTGCGTCAGCACTAAGGCTCATTTGCACCCGTCACATTATACGGGGTCCAGCCCCTTATCGTTACACATAACAACTCTAACATTGCATAACTAAAATCATAAAATATTAAAATCTTCTGACTTTCGTTAAAAGCTGAGGCTGTAAAGGAGCACCCAGCACAAAACACAGGACAACACAAACAAAATTATACTGTCTATGGGGCCAGTCGCTAGAGCCTCGTTAGTCTGCAGTCCAGGGTGTACTACGTGGAAGTGAGGTTGACTATTGGGTGCACTATGTGGAAGGTGGAAGGAGCACCCATTACACCCCACGCCAGACATGAATTTGGTGGAAACAAGAAGAATAAAACCACTGTACGCTGTTCGTAATGTAAATTATTAGTATGCAGAAACCTTTGCAGTAACCATAGGAAATGTCGGAGTCATCAAAATAACAATACTTTGTAACGAACCCGTCTCGTCACAAATTGTACGAGTCGCACCTCTATTTCCATGACCATTCTAAGAATATAAGAATTTGAGATTTATCTAAATTTTAAAGATGAGTTCCACCTATATTTTGGGAACTTATTTTAGGAATATACTTTTATTAGTTTATTACTTCTCCACCCGTCTTCGCTAGCGTCGCAGACCCTATATAAAGGCCAAAGCCTGGCTGGCAATTGAGTTAGACTCCACCTGCGGGCGAGAGAAGGGGTGCTCCGCTACGGCGAGAGACCAAACACCAAGAAGGGACTTCCACTCCGCCTTCGGGCGAGAGAAGGTGCGCTCCGCTCTGGCGAGAGACAAAGCACCTCAAAGGAGACTCAGTTTGCCACATCAGGCGAGAGACCAAGAGTAGTAAGGGCTCCATCTTCGCATGAGAGATGAGGTTCGACTCTGTCCACGAGTCAGAGAATGCGCTCCATATTCGGATGAGAGATGTTAAGCTCCGTCTCAGGACGAGAGAAGTGAACTTGGCACAGCCAAGGACACACTCCACCCTCTGGTGAGATATGTGACAAATCAGCTTCCCTTTACTTCCTCCCCCCCACATCGACCGACTGCGTGATAGGAATTTATGTTTTAATAGGTATATTATTTTAGGAGATACTTTAGTAACAGGTTTCAAAAATGTAAACGTTTGGGTTCCTATGTATCTAGGTAAATTATGAACGGACTAAGTTTATCTTTTGTAAAACTCATAACATCTCTGTGTTTGTTTAAGTTTTTCTTTCTGAACTTTGTCGTTAAATAAAATTTTATATGTTAAAGTCTATCCTGTGTATCGCTCTGGTCAAGCCTTTGGTGCTACCCTTTCATCCGGCAACATACACCCGAACCCTGAGAACAATTAAGAGTCACATGTCCCGACTAGTTAAAAGGTTAGCATTATGAGTAATCTTGAACCGACGGTATAGTGTGAGAGAGCAATTTAAAGTCTATGCCTGCCTGCCTATGCCGAAGTGGGGCGAGGACGTTTCAAGATTCTTGGCGCCCAACGTAAAGGCCGACTGTTGCTTAGAGTTAATTGGCCCACGATCCAGTGCGTTACAGTTATTTTTGGTGTCCAACGTAAAGGCACCAAAGTTTAAAAACCCGAGAGATATGGACTGTCTTAAAACGTGGGAATAGTGCGAACGTAAGGCTCGATAGTGCAAATCTAGTGTGGACACTGAATCAAGAGTTTTGACGCTTACAACTAAAGACCCGAAGTGCCTGTTACGAACTGTGAAAAGTGAAAAATAATAAGCAAGAGTCTTGCTGTTTCTTGCCGAACAACCTGGAAGTCTAGATCGTTGGAGACGATTGGCCGACTACAGATATGAAGCAAAGGATCATTCGTCCGAAGAAGAAGAATAATAATTTGAATTTAAAATTTTGGGTGCATCAGCACTAAGGCTATTTTGCACCCGTCACATTATACGGGGTCCAGCCCCTTATCGTTACACAACAATTCTAACGTTGCATAACTATAATAAAATCATAAAATCTTCTGACTACACAACAATTCTAACGTTGTATAACTATAATAAAATCATAAAATCTTCTGACTTTCGTTAAAAGCTGAGGCTGTAAAGGAGCACTCAGCACAAATAACGACAAAAACCAAGACAACACAAACAAAAGTATACTGGCCCTAGGGCCAGTCGCCAGAGCCTCGTTAGTCTGCGGTCCAGGTTGTACTATGAGGAAGTGAGGTTGAATATTGGGTGCACTACGTGGATGGAGCACCCCTTACACCCCCAAGAAGAGAAAGAGAAGCACTTTGAAGAGATATAAAAACTAAACCTTAAAAAGGGAATACTAATGATTAATTTAATGGACTTTTACTATGTTACCAACGTGACGTGAGCCTTATTTTCAGAGACTAGGAAACAAAACTCATATGTATATATATATATATTGTAGAGATATGGAGATTATTAAACCGAGAAAACCTCGTCAAGAGAATATTTACGCTTGTTTATTTCCTGGAATTGTCCGACCAGCGGGCGATCCCAAGAATGCGCTAACTTTGTAACTTCCGTGAAGCATTGACTGAAAGGCAAACGCGTGGATCTAAACAAGATCTATCGTGTTTGAAAGGTTTAACAACCTTTCGAAGCCTAAGATTATAAAAGGGAGCTCACTCCTCGAGCTCGCTCTCATTTGACTCTCATTCGATTTTGACTCTCATTTGACGCTCGTTTGGATCATTAGTCTCTGATTACACTTTACTCTACAACACATTACAACTACAGAACTACGACGAGGGAACACGAAGTAACGGCTGCCTAGCATGGAGCGAGTCGCGCGGGATCGCTCGGTTTGGTGAGCCAATAGTTGCAGGATAGAACCTTGGCATCAGTCACAATTCGGTCTGCAAGAAGCATCTGGACAAGAACATCACTCACCTACCAGGTATGAACAAGCGTAAATAACCTTTAAATTCAACCTTCCATATCTCTTCCCTCTTAATTGGAGCAGGTTCAGCTAACAGGTACAATTAAGTTCTACCTAAAATGTATTATTGAAACATCCCTGTGACCTCAGATCCCAGGTAAGACGGGATTACAACAATAAGATCCCAATGAAAGGCTTGTGGGCAGTGAAATTACCAGAAGAATGTCTTTTAGTAGGTCTTGAGTTTGTATCTAGAGGTCAGAGTACCATAATTCCTTCGAGTGCAGTAAGGTCAGAGAGATGTGCCAGAGCGAGTGTCTCCGAAGATGAAGAGGGTATAAAAATCCCAAGTACCGAGACTGAAGAATTTTACGAAAAGCCGTTACGATGTAATACGTGCTCAATCTGCCAAAATAGTTATAGACTTCCTTTGTAAACAAAGAAGGAAAAGTTATAAACAATAATTTAAGAAGTGGTTTTGTGTCTAACTTTTAGAGTGCAAGGGTAACACTGTGAAGTTTGTGTTGAATTAATCAATCCTGTAAATTAAGTATTGCCAGGTTGTCAGTAGGTGGCGTTAATGTCACACAGCTCTTGCTTCTCTTGTATGTAATAAGTGTTTAGTCTAGTTATGAATCAGTTGAGGTTGAGTCTACTCAGAGTAAACCTTGTGCTGCTTGTGATCCGGATTTCAGGATGGATAAAGCTTTGAAGAAGTTTCCCGACGTTCAGAAGATGAAAGACAGACTTAAACGAGGCAATCCCCGGATGAAGATATGGTGTGAGTCGATACCAAAACCCCAGTTTCACCTCGTCCGAAAAGAGCAACAACCTAGGCAGATCCGGATTATACCTCCTCCCGCCAAGGATCCGGAGACTACCCAAAGAGGAAGGAATTGGATGTAATGTCTTAAGGGATCGATAATCAGGAGCATCGCCACTGAAGATGTCAATCGTGGATACAGTTTCTTACCCTACTCCCCTTCCCATCCAGGAGTAATGGATTCGAGTAAAGTGGTCCCCAAATCAAGTAAACCAGTGCAAACCTGTGAAAAATTAATTGACAGAAGTACGCCAGTTAAAGCTAAACCAATGGCACGTGATGGACTGAAACCTAAGGCTGTTGTGGTTCCCTGACTGTTGAGTGTACTTGAAGATACTTCCCCAGCTGAAACAAGAAGCCAGGAGAAAGGAACTGAAGAACCAGGAGCCGGTTCGAGTGCTGAACTTCTAGTGTGGATCGATGAAGTTCGACAGTTAAAAGCCGAAAACAGGAAACTGCAGTCTACCATGAGAGACCTGACTCATGCGGAACAAGCTTGGGATACCCTGAAACCAATTGGCAAGGCGGGAGAGCTGTCAGTCGTCCCACCCATGAAGGTCACTAAGAAGAAAGACGTCGTACCCCAGGTTCGTCAAGATGTCCGAACTGAAACAAGCAAAATTAAACCTTCCTATAAGCTGAACTGGAAGGGAGACGAAGCATTGTTGGCAACTCAGTTGAAGGCCATTTTAAAAGGCAAGCCGAGGCCTTATGTACAAACTATTTCCATCCTCAGGAAACAGAATATCCGAGTGCCTAGGAGGTTTCCATTTATTAACTTTTTAAAGCAAGAAGGACTTTTGTTATGAACATTTGAATTAATGTAAAATGAGTTATGTTCAACTTATATTACTACTTCTGAACTAAATATTTTTCATTGTTAACTTGTTTTAACGTGAAAGAAGTTGTGATAATTTATCTTATGTAACATTTATATTATAATCTTTCTAGAGTTCTGTAAGAGAACATATGCTTAATTGTTGTAAGGTTAAGTTTCTAATCAAACATTTTTCATTAAAATATAAATATAGAGGTGATAAATTTTAAATCAAAATATTTTCCCCGAAGGGAGGGGTTATTGTAATGAACCCGTCTCGTCACAAATTGTACGAGTCACACCTCTATTTTCATGACCATTCTAAGAATATAAGAATTTGAGATTTATCTAAATTTTAAAGATGAGTTCCACCTATATTTTGGGGAATATACTCTTATTAGTTTATTACTTCTCCACCTGTCTTCGCTAGCATCGCAGACCCTTAAAGGCCAAAGCCTGGCTGTCAATTGAGTTAGACTCCGCCTGCGGGCGAGAGAAGGGGTGCTCCGCTACGATGAGAGACAAAACACCAAGAAGGGACTTCCACTCCGCTCACTAACGCCATCTATGAGCAAACAGGAGATTTAAGCTGGCCAGTCGCCAGAGCCTCGTTTGTCTGCAAAATACAGTCCATGGTGTACTACGTGGAGGATCACCCCTTAAAATATTCTGACTTCCGTTAAAAGCTGAAGCTGCAAACGAGAACAGCACACACAAGGACAACACACAGAATGATACTGGCCATAGGACTGGTCGCACGAGCCTCGTTTGTCTGCAAAATGCAGTCCAGGGAGTACTACGTGAAAGGCCACCCTTTACACCCCAGATATGCTTCTAAAATTTACAAAACTTTACAACGAAAATTGGTGGCAGTAGGTTTGGGAAAACAACCAATGGCTCAAGCTTTAACTTCAACTCACTTCATGGCAAACATTATGAATCCTATGCACTTTACGAAAATTTTAACACGTGAAGTTGATATGGACAAATGAGAAATACTAGTCTCCTATACAAACTCTTCTTAAGTACTGAGCACAATCTAAACCCTGCTCTCCATACATGTTTCCTGAAAGTTTCACTGCTTGTGAGAAATCATAAAATGGCCAATTAGAAGAGACAATGTTGGATTTTGCAATCCAACTGTTTACAACAGCATCTTCAGCTGATGTAGTTTTTTCTCATCTTTTGGCATGATTCACTCAATTTGACTTGATTTGAATTTAAAATATTGGGTGCGTCAGCACTTAGGCTATTTTGCATGCATCACTTTATACAGGGTCCAGCCCCTTACCATTACAAATAACAAATCTAACGTTGCATAACTAAAATCTTAAAATATTCTGACTTAGGTTAAAAGCTGAGGCTGTAAACGGGCACTCAGCACATGTAAGGACAACAAGAGAATTTTACTGGCCATAGGGCCAGTCGGCAGAGCCTAGTTTGTCTGCAAAATGCAGTCAGGGTGTACTATGTGGAAGTCAGGTAGACAATTGGGTAGACTATGTGGAAGGTCACCCCTTACACCCAATGATTCACTCCAAATTGCACAACTTTTAATGAAGAGAAAATATGTCAAAACTTTCATACACAAAACAATGAATAAACCTAGACATCCTGTGAAAACAGGCAGTAATAAATACCATCCAGTGTCCATCGGGTGGGCTTAGTTAGATCCATCATATTGGCTGCTCAGAAGTCCACCATTGTTAGATTTTTTTTTTAGAATTCAAAAATTTGGGTGCGTCAGCACTGAGTCTATTTTGCACCCGTCACATTATATAAGGTCCAGCCCCTTACCGTTACAAATAACAACTCTAACGCTGCATAATCAAATCTTAAAATATTCTGATTTGATTTGAATTTAAAATTTTGGGAGCGTCAGCACTTAGGCTATTTTGCTCCCGTCACATTATACGGGGGCCAGCCCCTTATCATTACAAATAACAACTCTAGATTTGCATAACTAAAAATGTTAAAATGTTCTGACTTCTGTTAAAAGCTGAGGCCGGAAACGGGCACTCAGCACACACAAGGACAACAAACAGGACAACACACACAAAATTATACTGGCCATAGTGCCATTCGCCAGAGCCTTGTTAGTCTTTAGTCCAGGGTGCACTACGTGGAAGTGAGGTTGACTTTTGGGCGCCTACGTGGAAGGTCACTCCTTACACCCCATTAAAATATTCTGACTTCCGTTAAAAGCTGAGACTGTAAACGGGCACTCAGCACACATAAGGACAAAAAACATGACAAAACACAGAATTATACTGGCCATAGTGCCAGTCGCCAGAGCTTCGTTTGTCTGCAAAATGCAGTCCAGGGTGGAAGTGGGGTTGACAATTGGATGGACTACGTGGAAGGTCACCCCTTACACCCTGTAACTAATAACATAACTGTAATGTTGGAAGACTAAAATATTCTGACTTAGGTTAACAGAACTAAAATAAACATAACTGAAGTGTGATGTCGTAACTAAAATATTCTGACTTCGGTAAAGAGCTGAGGCTGTAAAGAGGCATTCAGCACACTTAAGAACAAGACACAGGACAACATACAGAATTATACTGGCCTGGGCCAGACGCCTGAGCCTCGTTCATCTGATAAATGCCTTCATGGCACAGTGGTATATGTACAGGGAACTTTACCTTTATGTTTAACAACTATAGTTACGTAGGCTATTCAGAACTGAACCTCTGTTCGCTGGTACGAGCATATGGGTTACTGCAACGTTCCGCCAGATGCACAGAAGGAAGTAGTCACGTGTTGGTTCATGTCACCGCAAGTGGTCGGTTACTGCATTCAGTGCTTGGTGTGCAGCAAGCGGAGAACGATGGCTGGTGTAATCTGCTTCTTTTAGGGTGAAGGACACAGCGCAGGTGAAATCCATTGCAGAATGAGTGCCATGTATGGAGAGAAGTTCATGAGTGAACGTTGTGTGAGGGAATGGTGCCAGGAATTTTGAGAGGAATGAACCAATGTGCACAATGAAGGTGGCCGGGGAAGTCCGTCTATCGGGATGGATGACATTGTGCAACATGTGATTTGATTTGATTTGAATTTAAAATTTTGGGACTTAGGCTAATTTGACCCCGTCACATTATACGGGGGCCAGCCCCTTACCAATATAAATAACAAATCTAACGTTGCATAACTAAAAAAATTAAAATGTTCTGACTTCTGTTAAAAGCTGAGGCTGTAAAGAGGCACTCAGCATGCATAAGGACAAAAGACCAGGACAATACAAACAAAATTATACTCGCCAGAGCCTCGTTAGTCTTCAGTCCAGGGTGCACTAACGTGGAAGTGAGGTTGACATTTGGGTGTACTACGTGGAAGGTCACCCCTTACACCCCTGCAACATGTGGACAGAGTGATTCGCAAACTCCACCGCTTCACGATATCGGACTTGTCTTCTGAATGTCCGGAAGTCCGGCGAACAACACTTTATGAGATTGTGACTGTAAAGCTGGGTTTCGTGCAGGGTGGGTATCCAAGGACCTCACCGAGAACCACAAAAAGCAGCACATGGGGTCGGCATTGCAGTTTCTGGAACGCTATCAAACAAATGGTGACGCTTTTGTGTCCAAGATCGTGACAGGTGACGGAACGTGGGTCTACTTTGAAAATGTTGAAACCAAAGAACAGTCGAAACAATGGATGCATATGAACTGGCAGAACCCAAGAAGGTGCGACAAATATTGCCTAAGCAGCAGCTTATGGCAACAGGAATTTTGGGACCGACAGAGGGTCTTGCTGATAAGCCTGGTGCAACCATTTCTGCGGCATTGTAGTGAATACTTCGACGGGCAATTCAGAACAAGAGGCGAGGCATGTTGTCCTCGGGGATTGTTTTGGTTCATGATAACGCACACAGTCACACAAACATTGCTTTAAAAATTATACGAGAATTATTTTTTAATTAGGGGCCCTTTTGCGCTCACATTGGGAACACTGCGTGCTTCGCATTTTGCGCATGCGCGTTAGTTACAGACATGCCTTGTACGTTGAGAATCGCTTGGTGTGGTTGTGGTGGACAATGGAAGTGGTGCAGGTGATTGAAAATCCCGCCAAGTGTCAAATACGATCAGTGATCATGTTTTTGACCATGAAAAATGTGAAAGCGGCAGACATTTATCGCCAGTCTCTCTACACCCTAGAAACAAAACAACAATCAAAGGAATGGCACCACACATAATCCCCCACAAAGGTGAAGTTCAAGCAAGTGACCTACACCAAGAAACTCATGCTCACCATCTTCTTGGACAGGTTCGGGGTGCTTCTGATTGAGTTTCTGCTCTATGGAGAAACGGTTAATGCAGTCGTGTATTGCAACAATCTCAAGAAACTTTGCTGAGCAATACAGAATAAATGACTAGGAATGCAGTCTTCCAGTATTATGTTGCTGCACGACAATACACAGCCACACAGTCGCTCATTGACTCATCTGGCAGGGAGCGGATGGACCACCCTTCATACAGTCTGGATCTTGCCCCAAGCGATTATCGCCTATTCCTCCACTTGAAGACTCTGCTCGCTGGGAAGTGATTCAACAGCGGCGATGAAGCCAAACAGACCATGACGGATTGGCTGTCTGACCTGGCAGCAGATTTCTTTGATGACGGTCTACAAAAGCTCATCTACCTCTACAACAAGTGTCTAAAACAACTATGGGAACTACGTTGAGAAGTAGATGAATGTACGTATGAACATCCACAGAGGTAATTAAATTTCTTCCTTTGCGTGTTTTCGTTTTACTTCAAAACTGCTTCTAATTAAAAAAAATAATAAACCTTGTAATTATTCACACAGGATCCTCCAGTGGCTTCTAACAGTTGGGCTGAAAAGTTCGTAGGCTAACATAGTAAAAAATATTTTTTTGACAAAATTCGATTTTATTATTCAATATAGTAGCCTTTGAGGGCGATACAACGATTATAGCGGTCATACAATTTTTCGATGCCATTTTTATAGTACGATTTCTCTTTAGCCTCAAAATAGGCCTCAGTTTCGGCGATTACCTCTTCATCAGTGCTAAATTTCTTTCCAGCGAGCATTCTTTTAAGGTCTGCAAACAGGAAAAAGTCACTGGGAGCCAGATCTGGAGAATATAGTGGATGGGGAAGCAATTCGTAGTCTAATTCATATAATTTTGCCATCGTTTTCATTGATTTGTGACACGGTGCATTGTCTTGATGAAACAGCACTTTTTTCTTCTTCAAATGGGGCCGTTTTTTCGTGATTTCATCCTTTAAACGCTCCAACAACGCTATGTAATAATCGCTGTTGATGGTCTGGCCCTTTTTGAGGTAATCGATGAATATAATACCATGCGCATCCCAGAATACTGATGCCATAACCTTGCCAGCCGACTGTTGCGTCTTTCCACGCTTTGGATTCGGTTCATCACGTGCAGTCCACTCGGCTGACTGTCGATTGGACTCTGGAGTGTAGTTATGGAGCCATGTTTCATCCATTGTAATATATCGACGGAAAAATTCGTGTTTATTACGGTTGAATATCGCTAAACATTGCTCCGAATCATCAAAACGTTGTTGCTTTTGATCGATTGTGTGCACGCGCGGCACCCATTTTGCACACAGCTTTCGCATGTTCAAATATTCATGCACAATATGTCCAACACGTTCCTTTCATATTTTTAAAGTCTCAGCTATCTCGATCAACTTCACTTTACGATCATTTAAAATTATTTTGTGGACTTTTTAGATGTTTTCGTCAGTAACAGCCTCTTTGGGGCGTCCACTGCGTGCATCGTCTTCGATGCTTATTTCGCCTCGTTTAAATTTAGCAAACCACTTCTCAACGGTTGATTTTCCTGGTGCAGAATCCGAATAATGTTTATCAAGCCAAGCCTTGGCTTCAACAGTATTTTTTTTCGCCAAAAAGCAATGCTTTATTAACACACGAAATTATTTTTTATCCATTTTTTCACAATAACAAAAGCTGCTTCACTCACAATGCTATATCTCACGAACTAATTATCCGGCAGCTGTGAAATTTATACACGTATCTTTTGAAGGTTCGTACTAAGTAAAAATCACATGGATTTAATTCTAGTAACGCCATCTGAGTCAGCCTACGAACTTTTCAGCCCACCTGATACATACATTTCACTAAAGTTTACCACAAAGAAATGGACAGCAACAGATTTGAATTATTTTTTTTAGTTTGAATTTAAAATTTTGAATGTGTTAGCACTTAGGGTATTTTGAACCCGTCACTTTATACAGGGTCCAGCCCCTTACCATAACAAATAACATCACTATAATGTCATGTTGTAACTAAAATTTTCTGATTTCGGTTATTTTTTTATTTTTTTTATTTGATTTTACTTCGCGTTTTGTGCCTCTTGGCTAATTTGCGAAGATGGGGATGAGTGATGAAATGATGAAATTGATGAAAGGACATTCACAAACAACCAAGCCCGACCGGGATTCGAACCCGGGACCCTTGGCGTCTCAGCGCAATGTGCTAACCACTCTGCCACAGGGTCGGGCTCTGATTTCGGTTAAAAGCTCAGGCTGTAAAGAGGTACTCAGCACACATAAGGACAACACAAAAAATTATATTGGCCACGGAGTTGGTCGCCAGACCCTCGTTCGTCTGTAAAATGCAGTCCAGGGTGTACTATGTGAAAGTGAGGTTGACAATTGGATGTACTACGTAGAAGGCCACCCCTTACACCCCAACAACAGATTTGAAAACATGGCTTCTCAAGTGTTACTGAACATCTCCCATAAATCTGTTATTGTAACAGACAAGACATCATATGGTGCATTCCATGTAAATGTGGACATTCAGGGTGATTTTCTTTTTATTATGGGATTAATTCTGGTTCATATGTTTGCCTTAGTATCTGATGCTCATTATAGATTTCACTTGAGCAACTTGCCTGCCCTCTTGTAGGAAAAACAAGGACTTCAGTGGCATCATGATAATTTTCCTGTTTAAAGCAAGTCAGAACTGTACATTTGTAGCAGAAATTTGAAGAAACAAGTACAAAGGTAACAGCTTTCATTTGATACCTCATTTAAGATTAAATATCAGCTATGCTTGGAGTAATAAATTGATTGTGTTGCATCAGTTACTATTTTTAGTGAAAAGTTTATTTTGAAAATAAATGAGGAGCCATGCATGCACTGGTTCAAGGTATTATGTAATTCATGCAGTACCACAAAAAATGGTGCAAAACTTGTAATCTCATGTCAGTTAGTTCAGTAGTAATTATGGTAACTGATGCAACTTGGATCTAGTTGCATCAGTTACCACTTACAAAATATGTCTGCCTATATGCAAAATCTGTTTGTTACAAAATATATAATACCTGTTTTATATTTCACAGGTCCTATTGAAGTATGGCACCTAAAGCAGCAGTACAAAAAATGAGAGACTATAGGAGTCGGATGACAGAAGAAGAAAAAAGCTGAAATGAGGCGTCGAAATGCTGAACAAACAAAGGCATATCGAAAAAGGTGGTTAGCTGCTAGAAAGAAGGTGGAAAAGGAGGGAAGTAAAATGAGAATGAGGAAAACTCGAGAGCAGAGGCAGAGCAATAATACAAGTGTAACTTCGCCATCAAAAGCATTAAAGACCCCACAGTCATTAGGGAAAACAATGCATTGTGCACAGAGAGCACTTCCTAACAGCCCCAATAAAAATAAAGCTGTGGTTGTCAAACTTGCAAATAGGTTTGGTGTAAATGCACAAGCTGTGCGAACAACAGTCCACTGGTTAACTGCTCTGGATCTTGCAACAGTGTAGTTAGTGAAGAACTTTTATGAGAGCAATCTTGTATCTCGACAGCTGCCAGGGAAAAATGATTTCATAACCGTTAGACATTAAAGTAGTGAAAGAGAAAGGTACCAAACAAAGATGCTCCTGATGACTGTCATGGAAGCATATAAACAATTCAAGTCAGAACATCCAGAGCTGAAAACTGGAAAATCAAAATTTGCCAAAATGCGACCTAAGCATGTCTTACCTGTAACAATCAAGGATCATGCTGTTTGCTGCTCCACTTACCACGAAAATGGAAATATGATTTTAGAGGTACTAAGGAAGATATGATGGTTGCGGTAAATGCGGTTTAAAATTACTTACGTGAAATTTAGAAAATTTCGCACTTCCGCCTTGCACAATTTAATAGTTAAATCCTATTATTGATGCGGTACCATCTCCGCTTCACACGCCGTACCCTTTTGTGAATGAAGACAGTGGATCTTCGAAATTAATAAGATTTAACCATTAAATTGTCCAATGCGGAAGTGCAAAATTTTCTAAATTTTATGTAAGTAATAAGGAAGATATTTCCAAATATATTTGAATTTGATTTTAAAATTGTGGGAGCGTCGGCACTTAGGCTATTTTGCTCCCGTCATATTATACGGGGGCCAGTCCCTTATCATTACAAAGAACAACTCTAACGTTGCATAATTAAAAATCTTAAAATGTTCTGATTTCTGTTAAAAGCTGAGGCTGTAAAGGGGCACTCAGCACACATAAGGACAAAAGAACAGGACAATACAAAACAATACAAACAAAAAACAGTCGCCAGAGCCTCGTCAGTCTTCAGTCCAGGGTGTACTAATGTGGAACTGAGGTGGGCTTTTGGGTGCCTACGTGGAAGGTCACCCCTTACACCCCTATTTCCAAATTTAGAGACATCTAGAAGACATAAATGCTCTCGCTCAGCAATCAGTGTGTCATTGGGGATTGAAGTGTAATTTTAGTGAGTTGAATTTGAATTTAAAATTTTGGGTGCGTCAGCACTAAGGGTATTTTGCATCCGTCACATTATACGGGATCCAGCCCCTTATCGTTTACACATAACAACTCTAACGTTGCATAACTAAAATCATAAAATATTCTGACTTTCATTAAAAGCTGAGACTGTAAAGGAGCACTCAGCACAAATAAGGACAAAACACAGGACAACACAAACAAATTATACTGGCCATGGGGCCAGAGCCTCGTTAGTCTGCAGTCCAGGGTGTACTACGTGGAAGTGAGGTTGACTATTGGGTGCACTATGTGGAAGGAGCACCCTTTACACCCCTAATTTTAGTGAGTGTCCCAGGTGCAGACACACTGAAAACTTTCTGACTGAATTGACATCACAGAGTGAGAGTGCCTCCATCAACAGTGATCCTCCTGTCATAATTATTAGTGGTCATCTGGTGGTTGATTTGTAAAAGAAAAAATTGAAACCACATTGTCGGCTGCTCAAGAAGAATTAGCTGCACAATCATTGCTTTGTTGCAAAATTACAGCTGCAACAAATTCGACAGCTTCGTCAGTCATGTGTGGATGGAGAAGGTGTTCTTCAAGATGCTTTTGCTGAAAACCTTGCACTGAAACATCAGAACAAAATAATGTCTACACACCAGCAAGTAAGTACAGTTATTATTTTCACAGCTCTCCAGACGAAAAGGAATCATCAAACTGCAATTGCAATTGTCACAGATGAGCCATGTCATGATAAATTTGCAGTTTTCTCTTTTAACAAGCTGATAAGGAACCACCCCAACAGTCTGATACTATCCACACACTTCATATTTTTTTCTCATGGTGCAGGAAATCAATTCAAAAATGGTTCACACTGTCATTTATTTTGTCCCTGAAGAAATTCATACTGAATTGAGAAAAATAGATAGGAGTTTTTTGCCACATCACATGACAAAGGTCCAATAGATGGAATCGGTGGGACAGTCAAGTGATCAGTGTTGTGCAGTGGTATAACTGGCTATAGGTGCGTGAAGTGGCAGGTGAAGGCCCCAATCGGGGCAAGCAAGAGGGCAACTGCCCCCAAAGGAAGTGCTTTTGCTTTTTGTGGCCATGATTACTCTGGTGTTGTTAGTCTGAGTGGCTTGGAAGAGAATCCTGACCCCTGCACCATCGAGGACGTCAGGGCCAAACTGGACTCCATGGATGAAAAACTTAACGCAGTGACGAAAGATATGGCCATGTTTAAGGGTGAAATATAAAAACTAAAAAAGGAACTTTATGATACGAGAGAGGAAAATGCTAGCCTTAAGCAACAAGTGCTACTGAATGAGGATGCCATAGACCAACTGGAAGGCCAATCAAGAAGGAACAACCTTGTTCTTTACAACAAAAGGGAGGAAAAGAGACTTGGGCCAGACCAGAAGACTTGGTGAAAGAGTTTTTATCGATGGAGATGGGTATCGAAACAGACGACTTTAACATTGACCAAGCACATCATCTCGGTGGACCAAACGGACGAATCCGGCCAATTATTGTAAAATTCTCATATTACAAGAAGATTGATTGATTTAAAATTTTGCACCCTTCTATGTATACGGGGAAATATCCCCTTATCTAAAATTCTGACCGAAAACTAAAAAACGTGGGTAAATAGCCCCTTGGGAAAAACTAAAAGTGCAGGTTGTAAAAACGCCTGCACGAGACAAACACAACACATTAAAAAGTCAGAACAAACAAATTAAAAACCTCCTTACAGACAGTGGAAGAGTCCAGCTCTTCGCAGAAAACTAAAAACATTTGATAAAATACTGCTGTCATCACCCAAGAGGGATGACAAACAGCTGGAAAGGTTTAAAGTCTGACAGAGGTAAGCAAGACCGACACATTCAACGAGAATGTGTCGAATGCCTAAAATAACATTACAAACACGACACAACGGAGGGTCCAGCCCTTGTAGCAAGTGACTATGCGTAAGACGGCTGTGTCCTAGACGCATGCGGGTAAGAATAACTACTTCTCGCCGAGAGGGGCGGGATGAGGAGCGTGAAGCTTGTTCCCCGTTTCCGTATCCCCCTCGGCCTGCCATGTGCCAAGAAGGCAACAACGGGACAAATTCTGCAGGTCGCTAGCTGGCAAAAGGTGGACGAGAACGTCGCCATCTGCATCAGCAAACTTGGCGGCAGCATCAGCTGCTTCGTTCCCCTGGATGCCCACGTGGCTAGGGACCCAACAGAAGTGTACATCCACACTGGCAGATAAGGACACAAGCCATCTGAATATGCGTTGCGCTACCGGATGCCAGGAATAAGGCGAATCCAGAGTCTGCAACACGCTGGTCGAATCAGTGCACAAAAGGACTTTCTTTAGACCACTGACGTTTGCAAAGTCCAGTGCCTTTAGAATGGCGTATAACTCTGCCGTATAGATGTAACAGGCAAGATGTAGCGAGTAACTGGAACTTTGAGAGTCTAGGACGAAGGCGCAACCAACAGATTCGACTGTTTTGGACCCATCCGTGTAAAACACATTAAAATTGGGGTGCTTCGCACGAAGTTCTAATAACCGTTGCTGGTATACAACCATTGGTGTTTCTGCTTTTGGAAGGGCAGTCAGAGAAAAATCGATGGAAGGTGCAGGAAACTCCCAGGTCGGGAGAGGCGGAATGAGTGGAGAGAGGCCAGGAAGATCACTGTCAACACCACGTGCTGACAGGATCTCGTCTGCACGAACACCAAATGGTCTAGTGACACTAGGGTGGAGCCGATACCTTGCCAGCCTACTCTCGTCTGATATGGTGTGAAATGATGGATGTGAAGGCATCGAGCGCGATGGAGGAAGTAGTTCACTACCAGCCGCTGTCTTCGCAGAGACAGCAACGGCTCAGATGCCTCTACATACAAACTGGCGATAGGGCTGGTCCGAAAAGCACCAGAGCGCACACGTATACCAGCATGGTGGACGGTGTCTAGGATGCGAAGTCTAGATGGGCAGGCAGAAGAATACACAACACATCCATAATCAAGCTTCGACCTGATGAGTGCACGGTACAGGCGAAGCAGTACCGTCCGATCAGCACTCCAAGAAGTATGAGATAAAATGCGTAAAACGTTGAGAACTCGAAGACAAGAGAACTTTAACTGGCGAAGGTGACGTAGCCATGTTAATTTCTTGTTCAAAATGAGGCCCAGGAAGCGGACCTCATCCACGAAGCACAGGGGAGAAAGATCCCATGCACAGGTCAGGATCATGTACGCTGACGCCAAAAGTGGACACACACGGATTTCTCGGATGAGAAGGTGAAACCTGTTTGGGAGGACCACTCAACGAAACGGTTTATCGTCAGTTGGAGTTGACGAGAAGCTGACGCGAGATTCCGTGAGCGACAAAAGATCGTGAGGTCGCCTACATACAGAAGACCATGTACAGGGGCAACAATGCTTGCCATAACACTGTTCACTGCTATGGCAAACAGAGTCACACTAACTACGCTGCCCTGCGGGACACCGTTCTCTTGTTCGTGTGGATCCGAAAAGGAGTTCCCAACACGTAATCGGAAAAAATGATCAGATAAATAGTTTTGAATAAAGTATGCCATATGGCTACGGACGCCCCAAGAATGGAGCTGCTTTATGATGCCAAAGCGCCACGTTGTGTCATATGCTTTTTGGAGGTCAAAGAAAACTGCAACTAAATGTTCCTTGTTGAGGAATGCATCCTGGATGTGTGTTTCCACCTGAACCAAATGGTCCAGTGTGGAACGGTTGGGGCGAAAACCACATTGAAAATTACTTATCAATGAGTTTTCCTCCAAAAACCAGGTGAGACACTTGTTGATCATGCGTTCCATCAACTTGCACACACAGCTGGTTAAGGCAATAGGCCTATAACTCGAGGATGTGGTGCGTTGTTTACCTGGTTTCAGGATGGGAACAATAATAGCTTCTTTCTAGGAAGTAGGGAAAGAGTCATCCAACCAAAGCCTGTTGAATACCGCCAGAAGGAAATGTTTTGCTCCAATGGGCAGATGACGAAGCATCTCATAGTGGATCTTGTCCACTCCAGGAGCTGTATTCTTAGAAACTCGAAGCACCTGATCGAACTCGCATGCAGTGAATGGAGAGTTGTATGGCTCGGTGTTATGACTTCGAAAAACTAGAGGGCGTCGTTCCTGACGGTCCTTCTCACGGCGGAAACGTGGTTCATAATAATCTGTGTGCCAAGATATTAGCTATGTCTCCGGAATCTGTGTACAATGTCCCATCGTGCTCCAGAGCACTCAGAGCAGGGTGGTTACAAACAAGCAGAAATTAAATTTCCTGACTTTTCCAGGTTTTCCAGGACAAAATTTACATTTTTCCCTGACAATTACAAACTAAACTAAATCGATGTTTTTGCAAATGGAAATAATATACTCATACAGCTCTACGTATGGTTTTGTTAAGTACCAATATTATCTTCAATGAAATTGACTTAATTTCTCTATTCTCTATGATTTGAATTCAAACTGCAAAATAGTGAATTTGGAAAATTATTACAATTCACAAGCTAGGGAAGGATTACGGAATTTTGTCATACGCAGTAAGTTTAAAATAAAATACTTGATTAATTTTAAAGTTACGACTAAATGATATAAGAGTGAAGAGTGATTGATTAAGAAATACAATTTGTAATTTATCAGACTACTTATACATTCTCGGTATTATATGTTGATATTTCCACTGAGGTTTGGAACCCTCTACTTGCAAGAACCATGAGTGCAGACTCATTTTATTTTTCGATGCATAAAGCTAATTCTCTCTTCTCTGTAAAGCAAACAACTTAACTCTTTCATGTAAGTGAAACAATTGAATCGAACAAAATAAAGTGTCATATTTCCTTACAATATCAATGGGATTTCTGCTTCAGTAAAGTATATCCAAGTGAAGTACTGTGAAACTGACAACATGCAGTTATACCATTAATGCTGACGAAAAGGGTATGTAGGTATTAGAAATTTAACGCAAGGAATTTATAGAATTACATTGTATAGGTACCTGATTTAGCTAACCACACATTAAAATAGGAACACTCTAATAATAACAGTTTTTGAAAGTTCATATACGAGGGGCATCCTGAAAAAAGCTCGAATGGTGCCTATACGCAGCACTAGTGGTCGGAGAGCGACACACACACATGCAGACAGGAAGAAGTGGCATGTAGCTGTAATCTGGTACAGTTGCAATGCAGCCGTTTTAGGACAGTTCTAGGTTAAAGATTGCAGCTCTCATACAGTCTCCCACCGACTGCTATGTAGCCTGTCACTAATGCATCTCTTTGTGAGAGTTTGATATATTGAAAGTTATTTTGGAAAAGTTATTTTCCATACCCCTTTTTTTAATTTTAAGGTAAGGATTTTAGAAAATGTAATTTTCCCCGTATATACTGAAGGGTGCATAATGACCATAAGTGGTGACGCACCCAAAAAATTTAAATCAATGCCAACGCACACAAAAAATTAAAATCAATCAATCTCACGTGACAGATACCGATATATTATGGCACCAAAAATTGGCATTATCTTTTTTGACTTGTTAGTGTTATGTTTTCCAAAATTCGCGTTTCTGTTTTAGAACATTTATCTGCCAAATATACCGAAACTTAATACTCCATTGTGCTTTTAAACTATTATTTCAAATTGTAGGTCACATGGTCTACGTATTTTCGTGACAGTTTGATATTTGAATTTGAATTTAAAATTTTGGGAGCGTCAGCACTTAGGCTATTTTGCTCCCATCACATTATACGGGGACCAGCCCCTTATCATTACAAAGAACAACTCTAACGTTGCATAACTAAAAATCTTAAAATGTTCTGACTTCTGTTAAAAGCTGAGGCTGTAAACGGGCACTCAGCACACATAAGGACAACAGGACAATACAAACAAAATTATACTAGCCATGGGGCCAGTCGCGAGAGCCTCGTTAGTCTGCAGTCCAGGGTGTACTAACATGGAAGTGAGGTTGACATTTGGGTGTATCATTAGGATCAAAATTTTCTACCAGATTTCCCTCTACAAGTAGTTGTTTTATGAAATGTGGAACGAAAACACCACAGTTGTAACCATCCGTTTGCTGCACGGTGTTCAAATTCAGCAAGTGACACCTTTTGGTATCCAGCTTGTCTGTAGAAAAAGTGTTCCTTTTTTCTACGAACCTTTCAAACAATTGGAAATACTTCTCTTTGTGGGAAATGGACGTATATACAGAATCTAATATGGATACTGCACCTTTAACAATATCAGCAATAATTAGACACCAGTGTTTTTGATTAATTAAGATTGGCATAACAAGCAAAGAGTAATGAGAAATTGTCATGGAGTTCACACTACATTCCCTAACGAAATTACACTCAATCAAATTGGTTGCTAGTTCACACGGAATGTAAAGGATGTGGGATTTCTTTCTTTGGATTATGATTAGCTCTGCACATAAGTCAATGATAAAATTAGTTAAGAACTTGTTGCAACTGAGAGTAAGAAAAACGGAATGATATAGCCCCTGGGTATCAAAGTAACCAATTACACAGTTTTTATCTCTTACTTGCACTGAGCAATAGACAGGACTCGAAACTAGCCCATTTGGAAGGAAGGATAGCTGGTTACTGATTGCAACATCTCCTTGTGTTGGAGACACGAGTGGTAGCGAGCTGTCGGGACTCTCATCGACGTGTTGCAACTCTTCGACTGAAGCAGGCAACACACAGTTTTCTGATGGGGTTTCATGAATACCTGGGAGCAAATTCTCATTTTTCAGAATGTGCTGCGTGAAGTAAGTTCGTTTCCTCTTAACATGCTTTTGCCATGTCTCCACTGACATTTCCTCAGCATCCTGATCGCATCTTTCTCTCTTCTGCGTACATTGGAAAGTTCTTGGGATATCCAAGAGAAATTGTTTACACAACGCATCTATTTTCCCTTTGAGTGCCCTCACAAACCTTCCACACTTCTGATGAAGTTCACTATTCAAAACATTATGTTTAACATGATTAAACCAAGACTCCACTGCTGCGTTACTAAGCCTGTCCATAGGCAGCTTATTTCCACTAGGAAGCAGTAGCCGAGACCACAAAACAATGTACGGCATGTACTTTTTAATTATTACATCCGCTATTTTGGGACAGTAATACTCTTTTTTTTCGCTTTCAGCTTCATTCGAACTATCTTGAGGAACAAGGCTGTTAAAGTGCTTGAAATATGGACTTGCTTTATATATTGTTTTAATGTCTGGCATATCACAGACCTGAACTTCAGACTGTACAACTTCATCTACCAAATGTTTGCAGAAGAGAAAAGGATTCAATAACCTTATCATTTTTGTATTTGCTGTACAATATTATCAAAACACTGGAAAATATCACCTCTTGTTGAGATAGCGTTGTTGAATTTGATAGCATTCCAATACATTCCAGTACAAAACGTTTTTACTGTTTGTCATTTGTTGCCTTTTTCACATCCTGTGCAACAATGTGCATAAAATGCGCAACACACACATGTAGTTGAACCACTTGAAATGTTCCTCCCATGCTATTATTGGTCAACATGGTGTACGTTAATTTCAAGTAACTCAACATAGACATCTTATTCCACGCTTGAAGGACTGCATTCATTATGAATTTTGAATTTAAAATTTTGGGTGCATCAGCACTACGGCTATTTTGCACCCGTAACATTACACGGGGTCCAACCCCTTATCGTTACACAACTCTAACGTTGCATAACTAAAATCATAAAATATGAAAATCTTCTGACTTTCATTAAAAGCTGAGGCTGTAAAGGAACACTCAGCACAAATAAGGACAAAACACAGGACAACAGAAACAAAATTATACTGGCCATGGGGCCAGTCGCCAGAGCCTCGTTAGTCTGCAGTCCAGGGTGTACTATGTGGAAGTGAGGTTGACTATTAGGTGTACTGAATGGAAGGAGCACCCCTTACACCCCTGCATTCATTATGGCATAACTGAAGTCTTTCATAACATGAAAAAATGCTGGCCACCGTCTGAACTCGTTATACAAAAAAAGCTCTGAAGGAAAGAAGAAAACCTGCTATCTGAGAGGTGTTGTGTACTGTAGAGATGATTTCCAGTATGGGGAACTATTTGCCTTTGAAACTTATATCTCCCGCATAATAAAGAGGTCTTTTCTCCATGTCGTCTACAGAACGTATTACTGAACCTGTAGCATCAAAATGAAAAATGCAGTTTTTCCGGTTGCTTCGCAGATGAATACAACTTCCATACCTGAAGCTGCGGTTTACTATACATGTACGTGCAGAATGGCAAACTCACAAATTGAATATATCTGTTGGGCGATTGAACAGTTTCAGCATATTCCAAACACAAGTCGAGAAAATCATCTCGTGATTTATCACCCTGCGAGAGAGCTTCAGATCTTACTTTACGAATGGCTGCCTCGGACTTAATACCCTGGCAGTTGCCAGCCTTAATAGCCTCAATATCAGCTGCAGATATTTCGTTTTGGATATAGGCAGCAGGCTTCATGTGAAGCAGACGATTTTGGTCTATTTCCCTATCCAATCCCCTCAACTGACTAGTTTTCTTCTTTCCATCATGATTTACCGATCCCTGACACCACACTTGAAAACAAACTGATTCTGTGGTGTTCGGGTCAGCTGTCATTACAAATTTCATGCACCCTTCAAATGAACACCTTCCATAAACCTTTACCAAGGGGCAAGACTTTCGTTTTTTATCAATAATCCTACTCTCTTTGATTGCAAGTATACAACCGTTATTTATGTAAAAAAATTAATTTCTAGCAAGAGCTAGCCAAACGGATTTGTTCATGTGACCACCTTCATACACTAAACGCCATTCTTCAGCACTAAGAAAAAACAATCCACAGTATTTCATATCTTTATGTTTTGTCCTACCGACTGATTTAACATTGGGTGGTTTCTCTGATGCAGCAAGCAAAGACGTATGCGAGTCTGGCAAAACATAGTTTGTAAAGGCTTCATCACCTTCAGTAAGGTCAATAGGATTATAATCAACAGATTTATGTATTTTAGAAACACTATTATTGACAGTTGCCTCACGTGGCCTACTGATTGCGTCAATTCTATCAGAAGTATAAATTTCACAATCTGGAGAAATAACATTAGAAAAGTTATCAATACCTTGTGCCTGAGAACGTTCAAAGCACAAGGAATCAACAACCGGAATTTGACATTCCTTGGTCTGAATAATACGGATGTTGTGAGATTCACCTTCATTCATAGAAATGACACAATCATTTACACAATCCTTCGAACCACAAAAAGATTCATCACGACCCCCATTCTTTAACTCTGGAACGGATTTACAGATTACTTTTTTTTTTAGGAGAAGGAGTTTTGCAAATTGTATTATAACCCCGGCAGGAGGCAATAAGCCTCCTGCATTCAGCCTTCACATCCCCACGATTCCAAACCTTCCACAATCTATGTGTAAACACGCGATCATCGTCACCAAAGAAATGCCACGCAGCTGACGCAATAACAGATTTTACACCAAATCCCTTCGCATGGGAAACATTGCTTAACTTAGTGCTTATGCAAGCTTATAATTCGTGCTTATCTAAACTGCTTTCAAACGTCATCTCGATTAAATTTCAACCGGCGACAGCATTCTTTCTGGAACTCTCAATAACACTGGAAAACACGCGCTAGCACCCGGAACTGAAAATGAAGTTCATTTAACAACTCGCCCGGACACACGCCTTCGACGGTAGGCTGAAGATTACTGAAGATTCAGCACCAATCTGTCAACACTCACGAACTCTCACGACCAGGTGTGCGATAAAACTTTCATGCCATGGGCAGCTGGACGTGTTGGGCACCTCGTATTTATACTCTTTTCTTGCAGGGCATGTTTATTTTCAGAAGAGCCAATGACATTATGAATTGTCTCACATCCACAAGCGTAGGAGTATAAAAATATAGATATGTTGAAATAAACCTGCTTGTTTTGATCTTTCATTGGGAACACTGAGGTTGCTTTTGAATCACTATCCTTACTTTTTCTGAGTAGAAGTCATTTTTTTTCTTCGGTAACTTGCACGAAATGGACGCACGATTTGGAGAATACACTTTGGCAGTCTCCTATTATGATTCTGGGAGCACACCAGCGGAGTGACCATCTACAAAAACCCTAAGTATAACTACATTTTTTTCTCCTTCCGGCCTATGTAATGAATGTTTTTTGATTTGGTAATGTTCAGTTGTGTTTCTGTGTTAAGTTGCTCATCAGAGAAGTCATGATTGGACCTGCAGTTCAAAATAGAATCCGACCCATTATGTGCCTGCACCGGGTATCGAACCCGAGACCATACACTCTGTGATGCATATGTAAAGGGCTCCCACATATGCAAATGATTATCACTCTTGCCTTTGGTGCATACTGTCCCATGTTCGATCCCACTGTGAACTCCAAAATGTTGTCAATGAGGGACAGCAACTATCAAGGAATGTGTGATTCCAGTGTATGGACAACTTATTTAGTAATAAGTAGAGACCGGATGTTAGGCAAAATGCCTATTCTTTCCTGTTAGAGACATGATGAAAACGAATGTTGCGAAGGCCAGGAGGGAGGGATTAGCTTCATTTAAAGCCAATTTAATTTTGCCTATTTTGCCTATTTCATACGATATTGCCTATATTATTTCATAAATGCCAGATATTGCCTATTTTAGGCATTTTCTTTAAAATTGGGACATGACTGAACTCTGTGCATACAATTTCCTATTCCCAGGATTAGTTTCCGATGCTTCCAAGAAATTTAAAAATAACAGTTAGCTAGTTATTGCAGCTAATAAGAACTTGGACAAATTAAGGGCAATTCAACAAGTTCTGAAAGCTGAAAATATACAAACTGAGTTAGATCCACATGTCCTCGCGTGCTTTAAGCATGCTCTGGTAACATCTGTGGAGATTGAAAGATCTTTTTCAATTCTAAAAAAATGTGTTGTCCGATCGCAGACATAACTTGTCGGTTCATCACCTGAAGAAATACCTTGTACCGCAATTAGTGCTTCTTATTCAGAGACTGCCAAACCGTACAGTACAAACTTGAAATGCATTTAAACAGTTTCTTAGTTCGAACTCCTGTGTGGAATATACAGTGTAATTTTTTTTTAACTGAAATAACCCTGTGTGCAGTGATAAAGTGTATATTTAAATAATTTGCGTACTGGTTGGAAGTAGTCAACAATTTATTTTGTCAGACTATTGTGTGTAGCCATTATACAATAAAAAAATTTGGGCTGACGTGACTCCTGTTTGCAGTGATTTATTAAGTACAACATTGGACTGCTGTCTCTAATGATGAGCTCCTGGTTTATTTTAAGCAACTATAAAGAATGTAGAGGTATTATTTAAACACCTATTTCTTTTTGTATGTCTATCTTCATTATTTTGAGTTAAATTTCATTGCCTTTTTTATTGCCTATTTGTATTTTAATGCCTATTTTACTGCCTATTTTGAAAATTATAAGTGCTTATTTGCCTGCCTACTTTATATGTTTTTAGTGCCTAAACATCCGGTCTCTAGTAATAAGATATGTTTTATAGAGCGTATATTGATACACTTGCAGAGTGTCGGCGATTAGGGGGGGGGGAGAGCGGGAGCCAGTTGCCGTCTCCCCACTTTTGCCCCTGCACTATGCTAAATCTTATCTACAAAGGGAAATGTACTGTCTTGCACCCCCCCCCCCACCGTTTTTGCACCTGCACTGACCGTGTACTGCATTAACATTACATTAACTAATACAGCAATTATCCATGAAAAGTTATTATTTGAAAGAAACATGGCTGTGAATGCGAAATATAACACAATTTCCAACTGCTCGTGTAATAATTTTACTCCTTTTCCACACACCAGGCAAGCAAGAGAGAAAATGCAGCTTGTGTATCAGCGGGCAGACATCTACGGAGACTTCGTTCAGGGGAGAAAGTGATTAGCAACAAAAAAATACTTCTCATAATCGGGACAAATGATATATTGAAGGCAAGTACTGTCTTTTCTTTACCTCTATTCAGAAGATGTTCATGTAATTAGTAGCAATACACATTGTTACTTGACTTGATGTTTTAAGTCCACTTTTTGTACAGTAAGGCTAGTCAAGACACAGCAAGCAAAATAAAAGCTAAACCAAAGGGAACGATGATTTGGCATTCTTTCCTCCTACATATCTCCAAAGTGTTTCAGTCGGAACTTTCCAACATGGAAGTTGCATAGCAAGAAATATGCGCAAGAACAAGAACAAGTTTACCCCAAAGGATATATTCAGTAAATAAAATCCGGCTACGTTCTATCTTCATGTCGCCCTGGCGTCCGTGAAACAACAGGGGGTACGGCCGTACCATCGTACCCCCCCCCCTTCTGGAGCCGCCGGTGACTATATTGTTACTTCAGAAATATTTGTCGCACAAGCAATCTTTAGAACGATATGCACAGTTAGAATTTCCTTTATGTAGATGCCTTATGGTCCTGTATCATGAGCTATTGGTTGTTTATTTTTAGGGACCCGAGGCAAATCATATAACCAACAGGATATGTTGTATTAGTGAACTGTAGGAGAGGATGGGGAACTCTGTTACCATCCTTAACCCACCCGTTGTACCGTTCATGACGAAGAAGAAAGAATGCCGTCAAAATTACAAAATATTTAAAGATGGCTTGGAGGCTCTGAGGCCAGCTGAGTAACTTTCTTCTAACATGACATCTTGGTCTACTCAATGTTCAGTTTGACATATAAAGATAGTTTATAAAATGCAATATTTTGCCTCCATTTTTGAGTTACACTACATACGTCAAGGTTTGGCAATTGGCTTACATTATTGAACGATTGAAAATGTCAGAAAATTTATATGCAGTTTTAATTCATTCTATACCTTCTTGTTTCAGATAACCGAAATTGTTTGAATGTGGGGCGATTATTTACGAGGAGAAATGGGCATGTGGCATATTCCTTGTTTGAGAGGTTGGTCTTATGGTTTATGTATTTTATAAGTTGTGTTGCCAAAATTATATTGCTACAAACATTATTTTTTGGCCTAGAAAAACAGTTAGTTCCTGTAAAATGTCATATGAAGGAAAGATATTACAATATCATGTGGGTTCAGAAAACCAATAATATTAATTACTTTATTGTTATTATTACTATTTCTAGTTACCTTTTTTATTACATTTAATCCTGTATACACGTTTAAAGATATTTTTTTTATTTTAACAGGAGATATTCAAAAAGCTCCAGGACAGACTTGGTACACTGGCACGAAGAGGGGATGCTGGCCGTGATGCTCCACATTTAACACCGTAACCTTTCATGGCTTTTCTATTTTTTCCGAAATTCCTTTACGATAGGGAATACCGACAAAGCTAACTCCATTGTTCCGTCCCTCCTCTTTTTCAATTTCCCTATCGGCAATATTGGTTATTTCATTCCTTACAACTCTCCCAGCTTTTCCTAGCAATTCTATTCATCTCCAAGATTGAATATCAGTTCTTCAAGCCCACTCCCCTTATCCAAGCTATTTCTTTCTCTTTCTCACTTTTGCTGTTACACAATCTTTCAGCTCTAATAAAGAAATTGAGATAAACATTATATTTGACTCTACATGAATGTTCATATCTCTTGTTTATGTATAAATCACCTGCAAGGGGCTTATGAAATACACCCGTTAATATTCTGCAATCAGTTTTTGTTATATTTAGGTCAACAAAATTAATCTTCTTGTTGACTAGGACTTCCCTAGTAAATTTTATCCTTTCCTCCTGTTTTCCCATTTCAGTGAAAACAAGGTCTAGGTCCCTTTCCTTCCCAATAATGAGGATGTCATCGACATACCTACCATAGAATTTTAAACTCCCCCTTACTTGGTCTAAGGCAGCTTTTTCGATGTAATGCATTAAGATATTAACCATGAGGTAAGATATCATGTTGCCCATTGCTAACCCCTCTATCTGTTTAAAGATATTTTCGTTAACGTAAAAGTAGTTGAAACCAGTTATGAGGAAAAACCATCTAACATATTCAAGTGTCACTACAATTTCTACTCCTTCCTCCAACAACCACCTCTGAAGGCAGTCCCCCGCTTTGTTACTTGGTACACTGGGATACAAATTTACTACATCAAAACTACTGATATTATCATCGTCCCCAATTTGTTGACTTCAACCGAATTTTTAACACTAAATTGTGTACTCCCACTAACTTTCTTCATTCATTTTCAGTTCATTAGCGAGTCCATAACCCGGGTGTTCGTAGGTAGGAATGATGGGTCTAAGAGGGTTACCATTTTTATGGGTCTTTGGAATATCGAATGCGGTAGGAATGTTCCTTTCTTTAACCTTATTTAGGAGTGTCTTTTTCTCCCCACTTCCCAGGGTGATACTAGTTTCTATGCCTTTCTTAATTTCCCTTTTTATCTTGGTAATTGGATTCCCCGAGACTTCCTCATAATCGTCATTTCTAAAACTTTCCTCCAATTTATCACAGTATTCCTCCCTTCGCATGATCACCATTTTATTCTATTTGTCAGATCTAATCAAAAATACATCGTTCCTCTTGGTCCATTTTTCACCTTCTGTAAATCTTCCCTAAATTCCTCTTCCCTCCCCCGTTCTGGGTTTGGTGATCACTCCTAAGGTTCGTGTACATTTGTTCATCCAATATCTCACGCATGATTTGCCTGACTTTACTCTGGTCCTCATTTTCATCCAACTTTCCAACAATTTTCTCAGTGGCGATAATAAACTCTTCTTTCTCAAAGTTTTCCCCTTTAACGGAAAATTTATGCCCTTTACTCATTACTGCCATTAAGGCCTTTGGGGGATCAAGTTTAGTCAAATTCAAAACGTTCTCGCTTGCCTTCCCCCAATTCAGTGTTTCTCCATTTCTCCCATAATCTCTTTATTTATTCCTAATTTTGCAAGCTTTTTGCCAATGGTGTCAAAATCCCTACCTCTTGCCCCAACATTGTTGTTGCTTGCTCAAGTATGAAAACTGCTATCACAGAACTTAAGGTTGGCAATTTTGTGATTGTTCAGTATGGTGATAATACGTATCCTGCCATCATAAATTACTTTCTTTCAGAAACAGGAGATATCGTTGTCACTGTCCTGCACAAGTGTTGTGGTCGGTTGCACTGGCGTACTCCTGAAGATCAGACGTGGTATTGCACAGAGAATGTACTTGCTTCCATTGACACACCAGAACCTGTCAATAATAGGGGTGTAGTACAAGGAAAAAAAAAAACAGGACAACACACACAAAATTATACTGGCCACAGTGCCAGTCGCCAGAGCCTCATTCATCTGCAAAATGCAGTCCAGGGTGTACTACTTGGAAGTGAGGTTGACAATTGGGTGTACTACACAGAAGGTACCCCTTACACCTTCCAAAAATTCTGGATTTCTAAATGCAGCAGTAGCACCAGATTAAATAATTGAAATCTAATACAGACTTCCAGATGTTGCATCAGTTACCATGGAATGCTCCATGTCATTTTAAGAAAGTGGAGAAAACATCAACATTGAAAAGTAGAAAAACTGAAAATGCAACAATCTACGTGTATATATATATAAAAATGTGTGTATGTTTGTTCCAGCATAACTCTCGAACGCCTGGAGCGATTTCAACCAAATTTGGTACACATATCACTTGTAATCTGGAAAGAAATATTGTGAGGGTAAGACACCCCTGAAACCCCTAGGGGTGGGAGTGGGAGGGGGGCGACATGTAAAATTAATCGCAAAGGACCGATATTAGTGTGGCATCCATAGTTTACCGGGTCGCCAAGATGAATAGTGACACTCCCATGCCATTCAACTCCAAGTTCATTTTACACTATAGTTAAAAATTCATTATTTGGCGAAGGAATGATTAAAATGACACTGTACAAACCTGTTTCTTTGAAAAAAGGCAATGTACAAAATATATGAGACTTGCAATTTGGCATAAGCTGGTGGACTTACAGAGTTCGTTTGTCTATCATTACCAAGAAAATAGCACTGAACTGATTTGTACACAAGTTAATAAATGATGTGGTTATTTCAAGATGGCTAGTGGAGAAGCTCTTTTTGTCAAAGCTGTCAATACTGTATCCCCTGGGGTGGCCGCGGTGGCTCAGTCGGTAACGCAGCTGACTACCATGCTCAAGGTCCCGGGTTCGATCCCCGGCCGGTTCAAATCCGGGAACTTTTCTAACGGTGGAAGCGGCCCCGGCGCCTACCCAGCGTCGAATAACATGGGTACCTGGGGGGTAAAGGCGGTCAGGGGCGTGATGCTGATCACATCACCCCTACTCACGACCGGATCAAGAAAGTGTGGGGCGTTACCCCCACACCCCCTATATGCCTTCATGGCATGGTGCTATGCACAGGGGAACACTTTACCTTTTTTTTACTGTATCCCCTGGTGACTGGAGAAAGAAGAATTTTATTGGAAAAAGCATGCATGCACTGTTAGATGAACTCTCTGCTAGTTTTGTGATTCACATGCCGCCATCAGATTTCTCCCAGGAGGAAGGGATTCAAAGTCTGTCTTTGAAAGAGTCGCCCTTACACCCCTAATGAATGATTTATTTATTTTTGCCACTTTTGGCTAAACGTGAAGATAAGGATGAAAGTTGATAACATGCGATGAATGAGTTTGGTTTGAGTTTTTTTTAAGTCCACTTTATGCACAGTAAGGCTAATCGGGACTGGACCTACAGTTTAAAGTGGGATCCGAACCACTTGTGCCTCCACCGGGTATCGAACCCGGGACCCATCGATTACAAGGTAATGACGCTACCAATGCGCCATGGGGGAGGCCCCATGCGATGAATGAAGAGACAATCACAAACACATAGAGATGAAACAACACAAGCCCCAGAGTGGATTACACAAAGGATTTTCCAGGCTGAAGGTGCAGGCACCGGAGCCTCGCTGGTCTGCAAGAAGCAGTTATCAAGGTTTACTATGGGGAAGTGGGATTTGGATTTCTTAACAGAAGATCATGCTTAACACACCCTGTCACAGGAGACTTATTGATTCAATTAATTTACTTTACTTCACATTTCTGCCAGTTTCAGTTAATTATGAAGATAGATGAGGGTGAAAGGTGATAAGATAAGTTGAAGGGATAATCACAAACATATACGAACAAGCACATAACACAAGTCCCCTATGACTATATTGGCCATGGGTTCAGATGCCAGAGCCTCATTAATTTGCACAATGCAGGCCAGGGTGTGTGGAAGTGAGGTTGACAATTGGGAGTACTAGGTGGAAGGGCCACCCCTTACATTCCCTGTCACACGAGAGTCAAACCACGGTGAGTTTTGGTAGGAACAGTACCAGTGAGCAGACATGGCAGTTTATGAAATCTTACGGATCAAAAGCAACAGCATCATGTTGAAAAAAGGTTGTGCAATTAGTGCAGTCATTCAACTACAGCTGAGTTGAGAAATGAAGGTTTCAAGTTTCAATTCACCAAGTACCTCAACCAATATTGTCTTGATAATTTTATGGTTTGATAAGGAAAGGTGAAAACGATGACAATCCTGATTGTTCTCAATTCCAAAGCTCCATCCCGGGTGTTGTGACAAGCACAATAGTTACAATGTTGTGTTATGTTGAGATATGATGAGTTTGTAATGTGAATTTATGAACGTACATGTTCAAAATAGAAAAATGTCTATCGAATATAGTAAACAGTTTGTAAAAGTTATGTACCATATCTAAGTTATGAATACAAGAAATATTAATATTGGAATCTAGTTTTATGTTGATAAAAATGTGTAGGTTTCAGTGTGGTTGCACACAATGTGTTCAGCTGTGCTAACTTGAACTTGAAGCTTTAGTTTATTTTATTCGAGTTTCTGCACCTTTGTCTATTTGCAAAGACGAGGATGAACGATAAGATGAAGAGAATCACAAACACATATGGACAGCATACAAGTCGCACAAAGGATTATTCTGGCCAAAGCCTTGTGAGTCTGCAAAATGCAGTCCAGGGTGTAGTACTTATGTGGAAGTGAGGTTGATATTTGGATGCCTTCCAAAAGGTCACCACTTACACACCTTAATGTGGCCTGAAGAATTTTGAATTTGAATTTAAAATTTTGGGTGCCATCAGCACGTAGGCTATTTTGCACCGTCACTTTATATGGGGTCCAGCATCTTACCTTAACTAAAATAACGTAATTGTAACATCGTGTTGTAAATAAAATATTAAAATATTCTGACTTCGGTTAAAAGATGAGGCTGTAAAGAGGCACCCAGCACACACAAGGACAGAACACAGGAAAACACAAAATAAAGAATTATACTGGCCATGGGACCAGTTGCCAGAGCCTCGTTCATCTGCAAAATGCAGTCCATATGTGGAAGTGAGGTTGACTTTTGGGTGTACTATGTGGAAGGATCACCTCTTACACCCCGTGGCCTGAAGAATTTGTATGATGATGTACACAAAAACATATTAAAAACTTAACACTCTTTCGAATATTACTACAGAAACTAAGTCACACGCTTGCCATTCCAACATATTATTGCTTGCTAATCACATCCCAGATATACCTAGTCTTACCATAAATACTGTCCCAAAGTTGTAAGTAAATAGACACAAAATGGTGAGAGATATTGTAATATCAGAATAACATGAGGTGCATGGATGCATTATGAACCAAAATCACAAATAATTATTCGAAATGGCCACCTTTAGCACTGACACACTTCTGAAGTCTTCGTGGCCACTCATCAATTGAATTACGCAACACATTGACTGGAAAATGAGCAACTGCCTTCAGAAGAGACCGACCACTTTAAACTTTCAATATTGGGATGTCTCTTCTTCCAAGCCATCTCCTGAAGCTTGGACCACAATTTGTACTACAAAGGGTATAGGTCCGGACTTGCAGAAGGCCAATCTGAAGTGGAAATGAAGTCTGGAACATTTGCTACGAGGGCATGCTCCATTTCTGTGAACAAGGGGTAAAAACATCAGCCAAAGTGTACCAGCAGACAGTGCTTGAGAAACTATGCAAGAATCTTACCGACATCATCTTCCATGGAGAGAACTGGAGCTTCCAGCAGGACTCAGCCCCAGCACACAAAGCACGCACCACCCAGCAGTGGTTGGAGGCAAATGTTCCTGACTTCATTTCCACGTCAGATTGGCCCTCTGCCAGTCCAGACTTAAACCCTTTGGACTACAAATTGTGGTCCAAGCTTCAGAAGATGGCTTGCAAGAAGAGGCATCCCAATATTGACAGTTTAAAGCGGTCTGTTCAGAAGGCAGCTGCGGAGTTTCCACTTGATGTGTTGCGTAATTCCATTGATGAGTGGCCACGAAGACTTCAGAAGTGTGTCAGTGCTAAAGGTGGCCATTTCGAATAATTATTTGTGATTTTGGTTCTTAATGCATCCATGCACCTCATGTTATTCTGATATTACAATATCTCTCACAATTTTGTGTCTATTTACTTACAACTTTGGGACAGTATTTATGGTAAGACTAGGTAAATTAGCTAAAGATCTATTGCAAACACTCCAGCTATTAAAAGTTTAAATTTCCAATTACAGGAGTAAAGTAGCAACGTGATCAAATAACAAGGATATAAATCCTATCTCTTTGCACCTGGTAAGTAATCATGTTAAGCTTTTCTCCTGAGTCTTTTTAAATAAAATAATGGACGAAATTGTGAAATTATTGTATAACAAGAAAATGGAGCTACTAATAAGAGAGGACTTTTTGGGTGCACTTTGTACAGAAAATAATTTAATGTAGCACATGAAGCTAACTATAAGAAATTTTATGTCACTGCAGTAACTGCAGGTTTTTGCATTCATACCAGGTAAATTATGGATTTCTCCTCTGATTGATTTAATTTGTAATTTTGAGTGCATCAGCACTAAGGCTATTTTGCACCCATCACATTATACGGGGTCTAGCCCTTTACTAGAACTAATATATACTACCTGTAATATCGCAGCACTAAAATATTCTTACTTGGGTTAAAAGCTGAGGCTATAAAGGAGCACTCAGCACACATAAGGACAACCCACACACAAACAGTCCTACAAAGATTATACCTGCCATAGGTCCAGATGCCAGAGCCTTGTTAGTCTGCAAAATGGGATTTATGTTCTCTCTACCGAGTCTTCTTTTTCAAGTATGTTGTTTTCATATCCTCTTCTGAAACCTCAACCTTCCTACATTCCAAAGCGAGCATTTCCTCATTGGTCTATTCCATCATGCTTGCGGAACATTCTTAGACTTTCTTTCTAGGAGAGAAGAATACACATCAAAGAATATCAATCATTTACACAGTACACTTACGGCATATGAATACAGAATAACATTGTTACGGTTTTGAAATGGATTCAACAATGACAACCATGGATATTATTATACAATAAGCATGGTGGGTGTTAGAAAAAAAAACAGTTCATATTCTCACAGAGCTGACTGATCAATACGTAACCCATGAAATCTTTCATGTTATACTTTTTAAAAAAATGCAAAAATGTTTGGCAAGTATTTTGAAAATAAAATTTGTAATATCCTAATGAAGTTATTCCCCAGCGGTAGAAGCTTCTCATGGAGCTTTTTTTCCAAGGCAAGCCTCAGCCACTGGACAGGTAGCGGATAGGGAATGGCTACCAGATATGGTGGTTACCTGCGAATAGGGTATAGCGAAACAAGCAGTCCCGGACTGATGCAACAGTGTTAACAGGGCCTGGGGAGGATGATCTCTGGCAGGACCATCCTCATAAAAACTCAGAAAAGCCCAATGACAGCACTGTGACATGGTGAGGAGGTGCACTGCCCCTGCTGCATTGCAGGGAGGAGAGGGATCCCAAAAGGCTAAGGGAAGGATACCCTGACAGAAAACCAAACAGGCAGGAGGAACTCAGTAGGCATGGTGAAGCCAGTCCTCCTAGGGGAAAATAACCCTGATAGAAAATTCGGTCCTCCAGATTGGTGGTTGGTCATAGGGTTGACAGCCCTGCCCCATAAAAAGCACCTTGTTAAGAAATCAATAGAGTGATGCCAGTAGGCAAAGGTAAAAAAAAGGTAAAGTGCTCCCCTGTGCTTAGCACCATGCCATGAAGACGTATAGGGTGTGTGGGGGTAACGCCCCACACTTTCTTGATCCGGTCATGATTGGGGGTGATGTGATCAGCATCATGTCCCTCACCACCTTTACCACCCAGGGTTTACCCCAGGTACCCATGTCATTCGACGCTGGGTGTGTGCCAGGGCCGCTTCCAACGTTAGAAAAGTTCCCGGATTTGAACCGGCCGGGGATCGAACCCTAGACCTTGAGCATGGTAGTCAGACATGCGACCGACTGCATCACCAGAAGTCATTACGGAAAATGAATAAGGCTATGAATAAGGTACATGATTGGATACTAACTACTTGGAATGTAAGAAGTCTACATAGAGCTGTTGCACTGAAAAATCTAACAAATGAACTTCATAAATATGGAATATATATTGCAGCCCTACAAAAAATGAGATGGAAAGGAAGTGACATCTTTGAAAATGATGACTATGATCTTCTACAATGGCAACATGGAAACAAATGTCTTCGGAACTGGTTTTGCAGTGCAAAAAAAAAAAGGTAAAGCACATTGTTATCAATTTTGAAGCAGTAGATGAACGTATATGCTGTCTGAGGATGAAGGGAAAATTCTTTAACACTACATTCATTTGTGTAAATGCACCCACGGAAGAGAAGGAAGAAAATGTTAAGGATGCGTTTTATGCCAAGATGGAAGCTACATATCAAAGAGCCCCTAATCATGACATCAAGATTATTATGGGAGACCTAAATGCTAAAGTAGGGAAGGACATAGAGTGTAGAAATGTGGTAAGTCACAGTCTACACGATGAATAAAATGATAATGGCTTAAGGCTAATTGACTTTGCCATTAGAAATAACTTAAAAATATGCAGCACAACCTCCCCCTGCCCCCCCAAGAACATTGACAAGGAAACATGGGTGTCTCCTGATGGCTCCACAAAAAATCAAGATTGACCATGCTATCATTGATATGAGACATGCATCTGACATAACAGATGTCAGGAGTTGTAGAGGAGCAGATGTCGACTCAGATCATTCCATGGTCAGAATCAAATACCACCCAAGGATAACAACAATTGCAAAGGAAATAGGAGAAAGGAATATCAAATATGATCATGAAAAACTGAAAAATATTAATATTGCCAGAGAATATAGAAGTAGCATAGAACAACAACTAGAAATGAGAGAGACTGATGAGAAGGAGGCAGAAGAGATTGTGGCTAAACATCAGCAGAGCATTGAAGTAGCAGCAGACAACACTCTTGGTAAGATGAAGCAATGCAAGATTAATGAGTGGTTTGTTGAGGATTGTAAGCAATCTATAGATGAACGCAATGAAGCAAGAAAACAAATGCTCTGCAGAGAAACTAGAACAAGCAAAAATAATTACCGTGAAGCTCAGAGAAAGGCTTGTAAAATTTCACAAATGAAGAAAAAGATATATGAAGAGGATATACTGGAAGAGCTGCAAAGAATGTACCTCAGAAATTATGCTAGGAAATTTTATGAGGGAGTGAGAATAAAAAGAGATTATCAGCCTAGAATGGTAGCATGTCGAGGTAAAACTGGAAACTTGGTGTGTGGAGAAGAAGTGACAGAACACTGGAGAGATTATTTCAAAGAACTATTGAATACACCCGCAAGTAGAAATGACATACAGGGTGGGCACAGTCCCGTGAGCCCCACTAATATATGATATGGTATACCAATCCAGTATTTCACAGATCATATGCCTACACCTTAACTGTCACTAACTGTCCGAAGGGTCCGTATGAACCCCATCATTTTCGTAACTCAGAATTATTCGTCGCCATGTCCTGTGTGACATCTTCCTCAACATTGCTGAAGTAACACGTGTGTAACGGTATATTTTGTGCTTTTAAGCTGATTCTCAGCAACATACACAATATACACAACCATACATTTTTGAATCCTTGTCCCGAGGTTCAAAACTTGCAGTACCTGAAGTTCTGTGGATGCTAGTTTAGGCAATAGACACGTACCTCTTCAAATTACAACTTAACGCCCATTTCCTTTTAGATATATATAGGTTTATTCATATTATATTTACAGAAGTTAATTCTTGGCCGTTATTCACAAAATTACATTCCGGTGTACCCTGTCCCCCCTTCCCGAAGAGAGTGTGTGTAGACTCGCGTAGCCACTGGCTCCACGAGTAAAAAAAAAAAAATATAACCCTCAGTACCAAAAAAGGTGGCTGAAGGTATGTGTGCTGTGTACCCGGTTTCCCACATGAAATAAACTATTGGAATAATGTGAAAAGAGCAAGTGTGTGTACTAAAAGAAAGAGAGAAAGTTAAAGTATCCGCCTATTCATATTATCAAGAAAAGTCTTCGTTTCGCCCCATAGAGAAGAGACACCTCTTTACCTCGCCGTATCGCACCAAAACATCTGAGGCCGACTGCTGCCTTCCCTTCCTTTTATAGGCCCCGCTAATGACCTAAACCGTTACTGGAAACTTACCGCTCCCCAACGGCCAAGAACTCAAAAGTACACGAATACATAGCCATACACAATTTATAACATAAAAAGGATCCAGTAATGATCGCATCATTACATAGTCCCTCCTTCCTGAAGAGAGGAAAATCAAAGTTCTGTAACCTAGAAAAAATAATAATAATATACACAAAACACTTGTCCGCAGTTTCTGTTCACTACAAACACACTTTCATTAGATAACACGACACTGACAGTCAATGTTCACTCTAATTTTGTCCACAAGTGTACTTCGAGATCCGCGATCTTCCGTCAGCACTGGAGCTAGTTAACCCACGTCGATTCTTACCCACTCAGCATCTCTTCCATCCTTCCTCCTGGACCAATGAGAGACAGTCTCCTGGAAATCCATCCAAGTCACCAAGGCTGCTGGTTCGACTCCCGGCAACGCCACTGCTCTGCGCTCCTGCCGAGATCGGAAGTCACCGCTTCGACCGGTTTCCACGTGAATGGATCGAACAGGCTCTACATCCGAAGATGTCACTGCTATGCCCGGCGCTAGAACTGCGTTCACTCGCCACCGAACTTCGACTCCTCGACGAAATTACGCGGTAAAAAAATACGCACTAACTTTGCGTTACTTTTGTTGACTGCGGAACGAAACGTTTGCACGAGTACTGTATGAGGTATGAGGTAGAGAAAATAAGTGAAAGATAGAATAAAGAAAAGATAGATAAGTCCCTATGTACAATATTTACAAAAATCCCCTTTTGAAATTAGATCAGAATCTGTTTCTCAGCTTGTAACGCATCTGGGGTACATCTTCATTCTCGTCTTCTGGAGAAGATACGTGCGCTCCCTTCGCTGAATTTTGCCCGGCTACTTTCTTCGCGAACTCAGGCGGCGAAGAATAAGGTTTTAACTGATCGCTGTTGGCTCTCAATATTCTTCCGTCCTCGCTGTGTTTTAGTTTGAAAGTATTTGCCGAAGTTTGCTCCACAATTGCGTGTGATCCAGAGGACTTCCCCGAGAATTTACTGGTTACTCTGCGGGCCTTACCAGAGATAGGAAGTTCCTTAAGCCAAGCTTTATCCCCCACCTGAAACGTGCATTTTCGGCGTTTCCTATCACAAGCTTTCTTCTTGGCGTCTTCCATCCTGAATTTCGTTTCCTCCTTACTTGACATGAAATCTTGCTTATTCCTGTCATCTTTTAATACGCAGCATGGCTGGCACGACTTACAATACTGGATAACGTCTTTAGTTAGGCCTATCCAAGTGTATTGTTCCCTAACCTTCGCTAACGTTTTCAATCTCCCAGGATGACAAACGAATGCATTATCATGCAACGACACGAGAATTTGCGAACGTAGAGAAGTAGGTGCCCATATTTTCCCTTTTCCCTTCTCTTTGTACTTTTCCGTAGGCAAATTTCTCCTAAGAATTCCCTCGTTGTCGAAGTACGAAGATTTGGCCTGGGTCTTCACCTTTTCCTTGTACTTCTTCGTTCCTTCCACCTCCTCATTCCTTGTAGCCCTCGTTACGTCAGCAAGAAACTTGTCTTTCATTTGCTCGGAAATGAGGGAGGCTGTGTCCAGAAACCTACGTGGCTCCTCAGAATTGTATTCTTCATTTCCCTCAGTGGCAGAGAATGGCAACAATGAAGAATTTTCCATATCTTTAGTTCCAGAGAGACGAACCATGGGCAGTTTTGTGCTCCGAAGCAAATTTTCCCTCTGTTGCTTCCTCATTTGCTTCGCACTTTCCTCAGTACACAAAGCGCTGAAATCTGCAACTGATTTCTGCACAGTGTCAGTCGAACATTCCACACGGTCAATCATGTCCTCAGTTTCGGGGTGTGGTTTGCAATTTCCCATCGTCGCGGTTGCTTCAGCTACAGTTTCATTTCTTTCCATCGTCGCAGTCATCGTCGCGGTTAGCCCAGCTCCAGCTTCCACAGTCGACGTCCTCCCCTGCTGCGAGAACGGAAGCCTCTTTCCCACTTCCCTCTTCTCCGCAGAAAATAAATGAATGACGTTACTGTTCTCAAAACTGTAGCCTCCCTGCTTCAAATGTAGCGATATGCCGGCCTTCCTTATGAACCCACGACCTGCGATAAATCCCGTGAAACAATTGCGCAGAACGACGAATTTATGCTTAAATTTCATCCCATTCAAATGTACAGTAAGATACATTTCCCCACATGATTGTACAGAGCCTACTGCCAAAGAAATAATAATACGTTTATTGTTAATCTTATTTCCTTGTTTTTCCAGTTCTCTTGCGATCTCAACAGACACGGTGCTCACAGACGCACCAGAATCCAAATATAGCGTGAAGTCCTTTCCCTGAACCTTACAGGTGACTAACGGTTTTTTGTCGCCAGAAGTGAAATTTCTGCAGTTACGTATTTAACTATTCCTCCCCCTGTTTTGCTTTCCTTCTACGTGTGCAAGAACCGGAGTTATCTGTTCTGGTCTAACGGTATCTTTAGAGACGGCACAGGTGGCGCCCTTCTGCTGACCATCATACCCCCTTCTCCTCGCCGGTTCTTCTGCTCTCGACGGGGTTCCAATATTCCCGGAAAGGCTCAAGCGGTTGAAAAGACCCGGATTTATGGCACTCATTGATACTTCTGTTCCCACGCGGCCGAAAGTGTTCATTGTCCCCGCGGCTGCTAATTGCCTTGTGCCACTCGCTGAAGTCGGCATGGCAGACAGATCCGGCGAACTGTTGTCCCTCAGTTCTGGACAATAGTACAGGGCTTCTGAATACAATCTCTTTTGAATGTCCATAGCGCGAATCTCCAGATCTTTCAAGGTTGCAAAGGTTCTATCGTACAGGTGCGTTCTGAATTTAGGATGGGAAAATTTCAAAACGTGCTGAATGACCTCGTCTTCTGTTCCCCGTTTCTCCCTCATTGCAAAAAGCTTCCTGGTATGTCGAATAAATGCAAGAAGAGACTGGTCTGGTGACTGGTAATTGTTCTGAATGATCCTTGCTATTTCCGAGTCGTAATCGACACTAAAGAATTCTTCCAAGAACGCCTTCTCAAATTCCCTAAAAGTGCCGAATGGTCTCGAAAATCTGAACCAATCTGCAGCGATTTCCTTCAACGAAAGCGGCAAGATTCTATCTAAGAGAAAAGTATCCCCAATTTCCATGATTTCCTGATAACTGCGTAATTCATACAAATAATCGTGTGGACTTACATCGCCGACGTTTCCCTTAAAGATCGGAATGTTAATGTTGCTTTTTTTCAAGATTTTGCTCATTTTTTCCTCGCCGGTCCTTATCGAAGTTCCTTGTGTAACATTTAGAGAAAGTCTCTCAAGTTCCCCCACAATATCTTCCTCAGGCCTTCCTTCCAAGTTCGCATTGCCTAGCAACTTGCTAATAAGCTCCCTGTCTATTTGAATTGCCATTTTGTCTATTGTTGCTTTCTTTCCACTTCGCAATAACATATGCCTTCAGTACCGCTCACAAAAAAATATCCCTGACTGAGCCCCCAGTATGTAACGGTATATTTTGTGCTTTTAAGCTGATTCTCAGCAACATACACAATATACACAACCATACATTTTTGAATCCTTGTCCCGAGGTTCAAAACTTGCAGTACCTGAAGTTCTGTGGATGCTAGTTTAGGCAATAGACACGTACCTCTTCAAATTACAACTTAACGCCCATTTCCTTTTAGATATATATAGGTTTATTCATATTATATTTACAGAAGTTAATTCTTGGCCGTTATTCACAAAATTACATTCCGGTGTACCCTGTCCCCCCTTCCCGAAGAGAGTGTGTGTAGACTCGCGTAGCCACTGGCTCCACGAGTAAAAAAAAAAAATATAACCCTCAGTACCAAAAAAGGTGGCTGAAGGTATGTGTGCTGTGTACCCGGTTTCCCACATGAAATAAACTATTGGAATAATGTGAAAAGAGCAAGTGTGTGTACTAAAAGAAAGAGAGAAAGTTAAAGTATCCGCCTATTCATATTATCAAGAAAAGTCTTCGTTTCGCCCCATAGAGAAGAGACACCTCTTTACCTCGCCGTATCGCACCAAAACATCTGAGGCCGACTGCTGCCTTCCCTTCCTTTTATAGGCCCCGCTAATGACCTAAACCGTTACTGGAAACTTACCGCTCCCCAACGGCCAAGAACTCAAAAGTACACGAATACATAGCCATACACAATTTATAACATAAAAAGGATCCAGTAATGATCGCATCATTACACGTGTGAACACTCTCCACACAGCATCTTTCAATTCTTCAACCATATCATAATGGTCCTTCGCAACAATTTCCTTGATAAAACCCCATGGTGCATTGTCACAAATTCTGAGGTCACGGCTGTGTGGCGGCCAGTCAAGTGTAGCCGATAAGGCAGGAGACTCACGACCAATCCAACGTTGTGGAAAGACTTCACTGAGGTACTCGTGAACTCGAATGGCAAAATGAGCGGGTGCACCATCTTGCTGCAACCAGCATGTCTGCCTAACCCCCATGTCTGTCAAGAGGGGTACAAACCAATTACGGAGCATGTTCAGATATTCATGCTGATTCACAATATTGTCCATAAAATAAGGTCCATAAAGGCGTTTACTTTCCATGCACACCCATATCATGACATGAGGAGGGTTGTTCTCCAGTTCTTCGTAAAAATAAGGGGTTTCCTTTGAGCAGAACACAACATTTCGTGCCTGGGAGCTCCGATAAATGGCACACTCATCAAAAAAGAATACTCTCCTCCACTTCAGTATCATGTCAAATGTCTGAAGCAAATGTCTGCATCCTTCCTGTGCATCAAGTCATTGTCTGATAACTCATTAACACTCATCGGTCGATATGGCCGTACCATTAAATCAAACTTCATGTGCTTACGCATTGTGGGTCGGGGTATGCACAGTTCCGTGGATCTCTCCCGCATCGACTTCATTGGGGATCTTACCATGGATTCAGCTACTTCTCTGCACTGTTCCTGTCTGGTGGAAGGTCTGCCACTTCGTGGTTCGTCCATCATGGTACCAGTGGTAAAAATCTTCTTTTCCCATCGCAGCAATGTTAATTTGGGAGGAAGGGCTCGGCCAAACCACTGTTGGAAGTCTGTTCGCACATTCTCCAATGTTCGCCCAGTTCATTCCCTTTAGTGAACCAACAGCTGGCAATCAGGCGTTGTTCAATAATGTAGTCACTTGTTGAAGCCATACACCTGCATTAGCAACAAATAATAATTTAGCAATTGCAGTCACAATATGGAGGGAGGGAGGTCACGGGACTTTGTGCCCACCCTGTAGAATGAGAGCAATATTCTGGTCCCCAACAGTTTATTAACCCCTAAGGCTGGTTTGACGTACAGCATACTGACCTACACATTTCTACCATGGGCAGTTTGACGTACACCATATGTCTGCATCATGCTCTAAATGCATGCCTTTTGCGTGCCATCTACTGGCACAGAAAGAAACGAATTTTCATCTGCTTGCTAGTGAGACTGTATTTTGTCCCTTGTTTGCGGTAGTTTTTCTTAAAAAAGGATGGTGGGGAAGAACAGATTGAAGGGTCTTGCAAGCCCCAAAAATTCGTTAAATTATTGAAGAAAGTGACGATGATTTATCCTCTAGATTATTGTCAGGTAGAGAGGAAAGTGATTTAGACTATGCTGAAGTGGAATCTCACCAATCAAATGAAAACAGTGCTAATGATGAAACAGATTTGTCACCTGTTGCTGCTTTGGATGTGAAGTGGGATTGGAAAGAAACTGACGAGTCTTATCAGGCAACAAAACTAGCTTTTTCTGTTGCATGTGGACTTCAAAAAATGTGAGTAGTGTACTTGATGCTTTTCTCTTGTTTTTTGATAAGGACATTGTTGATATTATCGTAAAAGAAACAAACTTCTATGCTGAAAATGTAATACAACAATGTATGCTGATGCCCAGGTCTAGAATGAGAAACTGGCAGCCTGTTTCCTCTGATGAAATATATCTTGTACTCTGCTTCTATATGCTTATGGGGATAGTACAAAAGCAAACTATAAAAAGTTATTTTAGCAAGGATGCATTTTTAGACACACCTATATTTCAGAAATACATTTCTAGAGATCGATTTGAACTCATTCCTAAGTTCCTACACTTCGTTGACAATGCAAAACAAAATACGTTCATTGGCCCAAAGAAGCTGTTCAAAATACATGATTTAGTGGAAAGGCTCGGAGATCGGTTCAGGAGTGCTTATTTGCCCCAAGAAAATATTGCTATTGATGAGTCACTTACATTGTGGAGGGGAAGATTAGGATTTCGTCAGGCTGCCAAGTTCGGCATAAAAACGTTTGAGTTGTGCAAGTCTTCGTCAGGTTATATTTGCAATTTTATAGTACACGCAGGTGAAGATACAGATATTTCTTGTAATGTAGATGTGTTAGACAACCTCAAGAGTTCCAAAATTGTTGTAAAGCTTATTGAGCCTCTGCTTGGAAAGAGACACACTTTATGGCTAGACAATTATTACAACTCCCCAAATCTTGCCTTCACACTTTTGCAGCATGGGACAAATATAGCAGGAACATTGAGACTGAAAAGAAGAAATGTACCTGACACTGTAAAAGCAAAGGAACTCAAAAAAGGAGAATTTATTGCTGCCACATCAAATGGTGTCATGGTTTTGAAGTGGAAGATAAGAAAGATGTAGCTTTCATTTCTAATTTTCATGATACCTCTCTCATCACTAATGAAAAAAGCGACACTCTCGTAACAAAACCTAAATGCATTTTAGAATATAATCTGGCTATGGGTAGTGTGGATCTGAAAGACCAGAAACTTCAACCATATCTCATCGAAAGAAAGAAGGGAATGAAGTGGTACATAAAACTATTCAAGAGACTTTTGAATGTTTTTATACACAATGCTTATAATGTTTACAATAGTGGATCACCTTGCATTCAGGCTGGATGCACCAACATACTAAGATCACCATCAGTTGGAAGACCTTCAATAAATCCTCCACCCCAAAGGTTGCTTGAATGACACTTCATTTAGAAAATTCCTCCTACTGGAAAAAAGGTGAAACGTGCCCAACCTATCATACAGACTTGAAATTGAGTATCTTGGCATTCAAGCAGAACGACCGATTCCACAGCTCATTTTCAACCGAGTGAGATGTGAATATTGTCAGACAATGAAGAACCGCTTCACCAAGCCAAGGTCTAACGATCTGTGGCGATCTATTCTATTTGCCATAAATGTCATCAAAATGCCATGTGTTGAACTGATATGGAACTATTGACCTCAAGTAAAATTCCTTATAAAAATTAGTTTGCCTTATATTCCAATGTTTTTCAATAATTTCACTACATAGTACTTTATTGGGTTCTATTGTTTATGACTTGTTATATTGAAGTGTGTTTAAATAAAACACATACACACACAGAACATGCATAATTACAAATCACATAAAGAAAAATAGGTGGTAAGTAAGGTTGATATTTGGGTGTCTTGTGAAAAGGTTACTCATTACATCCCTGTTATCATGAATTAAAAGCTGCAACTATTTTCACCAGGTGCCGAGAACAGTATATGTGGCAATTGAACCAGCGAAAATAATTACCTGAATCATACCATGATTGTACGGTATGAATTTACAATACCGGAAGTATCTCCAATTGCTTTCAAATTCTGCATACTCACTAATTTTGGCCTCGTAATCATGAATCTGCAGTTAAAACTTGGTGGTCATGTCTAGAAATTGCAAAATAACCTTGTTAATTACCGCTATGATTCTCCATACACTAACATGAAGACATCTTATTTCCGCACAACGGTCTTGCTTCAAAAGTTGTTCAAGTGTTGTGCAATAAGTGAGAGCGTTGATTTGCATGTGAGAAAATGGCATCTTGCGTAAAGGTGGAAAACATGTTTGCCCCATGTACCATTCACGGTAAGGTTAGGTTAGGTTTGGTTAGTTTAGGCAAGCATAGTTAAAATTAAGGGTCATCATAAACATAGTTTTGAAACGCTAATCATTGCAAAAATAGTTATTTTCCTCATAAATCAAGGGTGTTTACTCCATTCAAGGACCCAATTTTGTCAACTTATTTTGCAATTTCTAGACGTGACCGCCAAATTTTAACTGCAGATTTGTGATTACAAGACCAAAATTAGTGACTATGCCGAATTTGAAAGCAACTGAAGATAATTCCGGTATTGTAAATTCGCTCCCACTGTATCTTATCTTATTATAGCTATTCATGGGAAGTTACTGAATTTGCAGCCCAAGTTCCTTTTGTTTTATTTCGATTTCATTATACTACGAATGCAATTTTTAAATGGTCCAATTTTGATGTACTAAAGATTACTAAAGATTTTGTTAAATATATGCTTTCGTGGTTAGGTTAGGCAGGTCAGGTTTGGTTCTCTTAGCATTAAAATAATGTCCCTAAATTCATTCTACTAAGGTTCCGATCAGTGGCGTGTGGTGACATTTTCCGTTGGGGAAGCAGATCCAGAATAATTAAGAAAAAATTAATTCATTGCTTCTACATGGTACGTTTACTTAAAAAATAAGCACTCTACCTGATACTGTTTCCTTAATGTTTCGAAGGGGAAAGATGAAGATGAATGTCTTGGCACAGTTGTTCATTTATTTGAACTTCATCTGGTCTGCTGTCAAACTTAAACAATTTTCACATGTTGCAATATTCACAAATCCACTTTGGCACCACGTAGTTATTTCCGTAGAAATTAGTAAAAAATGCCAACACTTGAATTTTTTGAAGCTTTCGGTTTTCACAGAACCAGACATTCGAACTTCCCATAGTTTCAAAGTTGGTTATATTTGAAGCCCTTCTCTGCTGGCACATTTCAGGAATATCTGGAGTCGAACGTTCAATTTTACACTTTTGATTTCACAGCACTCTCACACAGAAAGAAAGAAAGAAAGAAAGAAGGAGGGAGAGAGAGAGAGACAGAGAGAGAGAGAAGATGCATGCAAAGACAAACAAAACAAATAGAAATTCACACTCCCAAAAGACAGTAACTTTTACCTCGCAAAGCGCTTGAAAAAATGGTGTGACCGTGGCCAGCCAGTCTTACCAACTGTATTTGGTGGACATGTCTATGGATGTGTTTGTTAGCTGTCTCAATAGACCGAATGCTCTGAAACGTTTATCTTCGCATAGAATATGTCATACGTATGTCAGCAATCATATTTTTGCGATTCTCATGTTCTTTGAACGCTGGCAGTATACAGCGCACGTGGACACTTGATCGTGCAGTTCGCAACACTGAGGACATCAGCAGAACACACCGATGGCACTATGCCCTTTATTTTTTTCAGCCCTCTATTGGAAAACAGAGGTCCCCCATCACATAACTACTCCTCTCATTGGATCCCTCAAGGTCTTTCTGATCTTTGCTGGCATTGTATCCAGCAGGCTGGCCAGGGTGGGTGTCGCAAATGTTCTGTCAACATCACACAAGAGGGTGTGGATGGCCTCATATTAGAATTTTGGAGGCTTGCAGGTTGATTATTTTGCGGTAACAGGGAAGAAATAATGAAAAGCCAAAAGTTAAAGAAATACTTTTGTAACTGTTACGCTGTGAGCCAGCACTGCTGGCCTTGCTGTATTAGTGCAAGCGCATGGTTCCAATTTACTTCTACATTCATTCCCACTAGGCTACGATAGTTACAGTCCCTTGTCAATGGAGAATACCTTGTCCATAGGAAGTGTACATGCTTGAATAAGGTACTTTTTCAGTTCCTTTTTTCAACATAAATAACTCTTTTTTTTCAAATCCAAACAGTGCTCATAACTTTAAGAAAGGTTCAAATTTCGTGTGACAATGATTTCCAGATTCTATGATAATTATTCTCTCTGCTAGGAGAACTTAAAAAAAAATCATAAAACAATCTGAACCATTACCGAACTTACTGTTAAGAAGTTATTTTAAATTAAAAATTGGTCTCACTACTACTGTCACCAGGTAGTGAGAATAGCAGAAAGTGCTGAAGACCAGAAATTACATGATCAGATGTGGGGAAGTATTTACAAAGTAGTTGTAATGCTAATAGCTCTAAACCTGACCTGCCTAACGAAAGCATTTAGGAATGTAAAACACCTTCATACTTATGACTGATTGATTTTGAGTTGGTGTTTTGAGTCCAGTTTATGCACAATAAGGCTAATTGCAACTGGACCTACAGTTTAACACCTTTAACGAACTACCGATCTGTGAGACGGGAGGTAAATTTTGTTGACTGTGGCAAGCCCGCTTGACCTACTCACTCCTCCTCCACTGTAGTTTCCCCCCTCAAACTGTTTTTGTTGAGTTTGAGGTGCACGCTTGTCAGAGATACATTGAATTTTTAAATGCTACAGGTATGTCGTGCCGAATGGTTCAGATTGCATAGTGTGATGTGTTGGTTTGTGATACCGGATGGTTTTGTTTCCAGCATATTTGGCTGAAACTCGCCAACTGTAATTTCTCTGAAATGTTATGTTTTGATAATATTTCTTGCGTAGAAATCCTGTAAATAGTTTTGTAAATAATGGATTGTCCTACTACGAGCCGACAAGTGTCTGCGCACGATAGTGATTTTGCTGAGAGTGAATAAAGTGAAGCTGTTTACAACTCTGATATGACCCAGATTGTGTTCAGTCTGAAGATGATGACAGAAGTGATAGTGGCGATGCAGATGAAGAACAACACCACACAGATAAAGGTGAAGAACAGCTTTTGGAAGGTGAGGGTAACGGTTCCGATTGTTTTATGATTTCATCTAGCACAAAGACTAATTATCGTAGAAATTTTGGAAATCATTGTCTCACGAATTTTGAACGTTCCTTAAAGTAATGAGCACTGTTTGGACTCGAAAAAAGTTTATGTTGAAAAAAAAACTTGAACATTACCTTACACAATTCTCATGGACAAGATATTTTCAGCCGACAAGGACAGTAAATATCGTAGAAGCGTGGGAATGAATGTAGAAATAAATCGAAACCTTAGTAGAATGCATTTAGGAACCTTATGTTAATGCTACAGGAACCAAACCTAACCACGAAAGCATATATTGAACAAAACCTTAAGTAATCGCTAAAACTCCGCAGTATGTGTTAACAGAAATCAAAATCGAACCATGTAAAAAATGATGAAATCACAATAAAACAAAAGGAACTTGGGCCAAAGGAAGTTAGCGCTGGCTATCCTTGGCACACCATAGAGCCACAGAGAAATGTGAGAGTAAGAACATCAGCCCGCATAATCAGGTTTGACTACACCAGCAAGGACAAAAACTTGAAAAATTAGAGGTTTGCAACTTACTATTTGACCAAAATATAACTGATGCAATAGTTAGTAATACTAATAACAAATTGGCAAATGTAAGAAATGGTTTAGATGCAACAAAAAATAAACAAAGTTACAGAGATACAGACACAATGGAAGTAAATGTCCTTACTGGACTAATGCTTTTATCTTCAGTGTTGAACTCTAGCCATGAAACCGTGATGTCCATGTTTTCAAAGGATGCAACTAACTGGCCGTACTTCGATGCAACAATGTCGCTAAAGCGATTTGAGATTCTGTTATCTGCTTTGCGGTTTGATGATTCTAGAAGTCGGGAACAGAGAAAAGACACTGACAATGCAGTGCTCTGTCTGAGCACGTAACAGTTGATGAAATGCTCATGCCATTTAGAGGGCGATGTTAGTTTTCAAATGTACATGACGAAAAAAAAAAAAAAACTGGATAAAAGTCATGTGCCTAACTGATGCTAAGTTGTCATATTTGTACAACGTGTACATATACACAGTGAAAGGCAGCGATGGTATTGGGCTAAGTAAAAAAAACAGAACAATAACAAACCAACAGTCTGTTCTGTGATTACGCAAACCAATCCGAAGAACTAATCGTAACATTATTGCAGACAATTGGGTTTCTATCATAGAGGTCACAAACAAACTCAAAAAAGTTGGTTTTACTTACGTAGGTACTCTAAAACAAGACAAAAAAGAAATACCTACAGAGTTTTTCCCAATCGGATTCCACAAGCTAAATCAGCTCGTTTTGGATTCAATGACACCAGGACACTAGTTTCGTTTGTTCCTAAAACAAAGAGAGCTGTTGTGCTACTATCAACAATGCATCATAACAATCAAATTGATGAAGAGCAAAACAAGCCAGAGGTAGTTTGTTTCTATACCAAAACAAAATGCGGAGTCCATCTGGTCAACATGAAATGTGCTGTCTATGCTTTTGTCGAACAAAAGGACAAGGCGTTGGCCCATGGCAATATTTTACAGACTTCTAAGCATTGCCAGTATCAATGGATTTTTTTATACCTATGATACCGGGAATCACCACTGATCACACAATTTCAGTTCACAAAGGAACTGGCACAAACCTTAGTTGAGCCACACCTCAGAAGACTTTTGAATATCCACAACCCTCGGCGTGACGTAAGAGATGCCATTAAGAGGGTCCTTGGCGAAACCCAACCTCAAAGGGCTGTTGAAGGAGTGCCATCAGATAAAATGGAAAAGTGAAATACTTGCACTAAAGGTTCGTCAGTCAGTGAGAGGAAAACTCAATATAAATGCATCGAGTGCGACATTCCAATATGCTTGGAATGCAGTCGAAAGGTGTGTACTGACTGTGCTAAAGACATGTGCTGATTGCACTGTGAACTGAAAATAAATGAAAAACATTTTTGAGTATCTGTAACACTTATTTTGTAAGTAATTTTGGATAGTTTTCTATACTATATTATTCATTAGCAATACACGCATTTTGGAAGAGATCTTTCTTTTTATGTCACTTAATCAGGTGTAGAGTGCCACACACGTAAATTTGCCGTTGCGTAGAAACGTATTTTCGTTTCGTCTCCCTCTCTCTTAGCATCACGTGTTCTACCCTGCTCGAAAACCTTCGCTATTGTTGCCATATTGTCATTCCATTCCTGGACACACTCGCGCAAACTTCATTGAAAACAATTGAACAGCGCTCCAGCTCGCGGTTCCCACCGGTCAGCAGGGACGGCAATGTGGCAATATAGCACGGCGGAGTCGTTGCTTCTTTTATGCAGTGCATGTTCATTGGCTAGCTAGTAACTAGTGTTGCCAACTGTAATAATGAAGCACTATTTCTGTCACGGAAGGGGAAAGCAGGTAAAGTGGCGGTGAGTTTTGTTGGATTGGAAGCACCATATTTTTATTTTATACTAAGTATTTGACCGGTTTGACGTTGTGTGCGTGTATTGCGTGTGTTTATGTAAAAGTGTGTGTTTGCTGATGAACGTTAAATTCCATAATGCCTCCAGTTCTGTCGAAGTTGAAATCAAAAACCTTGCATAGCCAAGCTCGGGAAATTCTAAGCAACGTGCACGAGTTCATGAAGGAGGAAGCCAGTCATGGTGTTAGCATCCCAATAAAGCATTTTGGCAAGAGAGCAGCGAACAGCAGCAACAAATTGTTCATATTTCATAATTTTGGAATTATTCAAAATAAATAAATTATGTGGCTCCAACATCATTTCAACTCTGGCTCCGGCACGTGTTCTTGTAGAAATTGCATAGAGGAGGCTGTCATTTTTGCTGCTTAATGCGATACATATTGTTTTCTGTGTTAAAATTGCCATGCTTTGATGGGTGACCAAGTTCATAGCAGGGCCGGCGGAAGGGGAGGGCGAACCGTCCCATCGCCCAGAGCGGCAAAATTTGAAGAGAAGAAAAAAATAAGCCTATTGAAAACTGTGATCGAGCGAGATATTCTTTTGCGCTGAATAGTATTGAAATAGCATAAGAAGTCTCATTATTTATTTTATATTTTGATGTTTTAGTTAGGAATATATTGATTTTCAATTTTCCGTTGCTGCGTAATGACCGGGGGGGTCGAAATAGAGCGGCATCTGCCGCCACCTCCCAGGGAGGCAAAATGACTAGCGCTGGCCCTGGTTCATAACAAAAGAAAAAGCCGCGCAGCTTATCGTCTAGTGGCAGTATATGTACTTGTTATTGTTGTGGAAGCCGGCATCCTTTGTAAATGTACAACAAAGGCAACCGACTGTCGCCGATCTCAGAGAGGAAATAATAATACTGCTTCAGGAGGAGTGTTATGGTGCAATTGTAGCGGTTTAACACGTTGGCATGTTATTATCTGCCGTTGCAGTTCCATACCAGTGTATACGGGTTTTGGGAGTGAAAAGTTAGAACGCCACCAGTGCATTAATGCAATGAAAAATAATATATATATTTTTTTATTTTGTTTGAAATCACTCAAATAAGGAATCGTATGAAGAAGTCTTCTTTGCAGCATTTTTGGTAATTTTACTTATGTGTTAGTTCATATTTTGCGAATTTTTAGTCCATATGTATGTAGCTACATACATAGTCACTTGTTAGTACATATTAATCCTAGTCCTGGTATAATGCATGACGTTTAAAACTCAACGTTAGATAGACCTGAATTCTCTAATTTTATTGTTGTACGTAACAGCTGTGCATCGGCGCACCGCAGCGATTTTTCTATCTGCTCCATTAGCAACACTGCTTCTTTAGTTCTGTCGCGCATTGCACGGCAGAATTATCTGCGCTGGACTCTACACATTGTTTTCTTTTAAACTCTGTATTATTAAACATTACCTTGTCAAATTTAACTGTTAAACAGCATGTTTGGTAGCATGTTTTATTAATAAATAGAAAGAAAACCCTTAAAAATCTACTCCCGGTAGTTCTGTTGGTACTACTTTCGTATAGGTGAAACACCTAGAAATCATTTATTTTGCACTTCCATAAATTGCTAACGTACTATTCTGCATTGCGGAAGATTTTTTTACGTGTAATAATGAATTTCTAATGAAAATAATGTATATTTCTAACATTTCCGAGTACTTACTGTTCTTCGTTATTTCGATTCTGTAACACACAATATGGTAATAGTATACTGGTTCATCGCACGTTGTGCCAGTGTTTTGTCGATTTGGAGTGTACATGCAGTGTTGCAACCTTGTTCACCTGAAAAATACCTACCTTCGTGCCCAGATTTGAAATTATGCTAATACCTCGCAAACCATTGACGTTCGCCCCACAAACCATTTCCCGTAAGGTTAGGTTAGGCAAGCATAGTTTAAAAAAAAATTTAAAAATGAAAAATACATCATATGCCATTTTATAGTAAAAATACTGCGAGGTTTGAAACATTTACTAGGGGTTACCTCATGTAACACTGTGCTCACGTGCAGGAAGCAAATGGCGGCAGCAACAATAATGTGTCGGAGAGATAGTTTCGCAGATGAACACATGATTTTGCATTAAAATGGATCAAAACTATAAGACTGCAGAATATGGGCTGTTTAGGAAGAACGTGGTTTATAATTTTTTGGTAATATTTTGTAGTTAGTAATTGGGAAAAGAAAGTTTGAAGGTGCGGAAATTTTTTTTTTCTTTGAAGAAAACAAGAAATACGTATCCAGGTTGGGCACTCTTGGGAGGAAAAAGTGACATGGTGGCGCACATTTCTGCACAAATTTAGTGAAAGCATGAAATGGCTACGTTGTTACGGAGCTAGGTTTAGTTCTCTTAGCCTGAATAATAATTTTGTCATTGTATTTATGCTAATGGAACCTAACCTAACCTTGTAGGCATTCCTCGTCTGACGTCAGAACACAAGGTAGCAAAACTCTTGTGCGGAGAGGAAGACCCCGAAACAAATGATGGCAACTGTGCGTAAACAATATGCATGCGAAAGAATGGAGAAATGCATTGCTGAAAGCAACAGGTAAAACATTTTTTATGTGCAATAATATAATAGGCTAGTAATCAGAAAAGTAACACCGGAAAATGGAAGTAGAAGGTACGTACTTTCAGGGGATATAAATTTTGTTCGTCTGGTAACATTATAGTATAAGGGAACTGATTTCTTCAAATTTACAGGAGAAAGTACTTACCGAAATCATTTTCTGTAGCGTTGTGGAAGTTCGTGAATCTAGTTTTGATTCATTTTAATGCGAAAACATCTAGTTTTCTGCGAAAATCTCTGTCCGACACGCTGTTTCTGCTGCCGCCATTTGCTTTCTGCATGAGAGTACAATGTTCTGTGTGTTAAGATGAAGCAACCCCATAGTCAGTGTTTCAGCCTCGCCGTGTTTTCACTAGAACATGACGTGTCGAGTATTTTTAATTTTTTATTTTTTTTTTCAACTATGCTTGCCTAACCTAACTTAACCTAACCTTACGGAAAATGTTTTTTGGGGCTAACGTCAATGGTTTTGGGGGCTAACGTCAATGTTTTTTGGGGCTAACGTCAATGGTTTGCGACGTATTAGCATAATTTCAAATTCAGGCACGAAAGTAGGTATTTTCCGGTGAACGAGGTTGCAACACTGCATAAATCGACAAAACACTTGCAGAACGCACCTTGAACCAGTACGCTATCGCCCGCCATAATGTGTTACAGAATCGAAATAACAAGTAACTGTAAGTACTCGTAAATGTAAGAAATACACATTATCTTGGTTAGAAATGCATTATTTCACCTTAGGAAATGTTCCGCATTCGAAAATAGTACGTTAGTCATGTAAAAAATATGATTTATAAGTGTTTCCCTTATACTATAATAGTACCGAAAAGTATTTCCGTAAGTACTTTCTTGTGTAAAAAGTAAGAAATCAGTTTCCCCTATACGAAAGTGTTACCATTCTGTTTATGTCACACAAAACATGGTTCGGTTGTGTTAAAGTGGGATCCGAACCACTATGTGCCTCCACCTGGTATCGAACCCAGGACCCGTTGAACCATTCATATTTATGCCATGTGACATATTAGTAGCACATGTCCATATCAGAATATGTGCGGCATTTTTGCAACTCCCTGGCATGCAGGAAAAATGTACTCGTCTCCTGTAAGAAAACAAATGCACACCGATATGAACTTTGTACACACGTACGTGTAGTAGCAGCCCAAGCTGTAGTTCAAAATCACGTGAAAATAGCTCAAAATCTAGCTAAACAAGGGGTGAAGGTAGTCACTCCGTAAATTAAAATGTAACTGTTCCTACAAATTTCAGGTGGTATTTTATACAATATGATTAATACATGAAAGAATCAAACAATTACATGTAAAATTTAGAACAGAAGATAATTACTCCTATTTTCATTAAGAAAAAGGTGTCAGGCGTGCCGGCAGCGAAAATACTGGTTACTGTACCTGTATATTTTTATCGATTTCGAATTTTGAAACAAATATAATATAGAAAAGAAATGCCATAGCCAAACACGGACTACGTTCACCAGAGAAAATCAACGAGTCTGTGTGTGTCTGTGCCTCGCACACGTCCATGCCGTGACGTCATTTAATGAGCAATTCATGCATTCTATTCCCTCAAAGAAATTTGATTTTAGCTTCGTTTTCTGCCAGCTTGGCTAATTTCAACAATGATAATGAGTGATGATATTATGAAATTTAAGAAGAGAGTCTTACAAAGAAAATCCACGCTTTGGCACTGGCAGGGATTTGAAACTAGGACCCTGACCACTCAAGGATGACAAGTGCCGCGAGGTCACATGCTTAGACAGTACACATACCTTAGGCGGAGCTACTGCGGAGCATGCACACTCGTCTGGTTCCCCTCGAACATCCGGTTATGCTTACCGTGCTATGGACATTAATATGAAACTGCAAAGTGGAGATTCTTTTACAAGAAAATAGGGTATCAGCTGTGTAGTGTATTAGATGGTTGCACAGTTCGATCGGGAACAAATTTATTGGGTCAAGTATCACTTCGTAGGTTTCCGAATGACGTAGAGAAACGAAACCTGTGGATACAAGCTGAACGAAGAAAAGATTAGTACCCGGAAAGGATTTGTACGACTTGCATTTTGTGTAAATTTGTGCAAGTGAAAATGTCATGCCATATCATAAGTTTTCCCTAAATCCCTCAGGCAAAGTTGAAAGCACACATATTTACTAGCATTTGTATGTGTCATTACTTCTACAGATCTGTTGACAAAGATTCACTTAAGGATACTTTATAATATAATAATATCACTACTTTTATAGAATTCTCTTTCCCTCACTTTTCCATAACAAAAATAATTTAATATATCTAAACTTTCGTACGTTTTTAGTTCGTCGTGCGTGTACATGAGATATTCGTAGTATGCTATACAACTGGCGGCCACAAAGACACGTCATTTTTTAATAATCTGCTATACAGTTTCATCCGATGGATTCTTTGTCTTTATGTGTGCTGAGTGCCTCAGCTTTTAACCGGTCAGAATATTTTATTTTATTTTAGTTACACGACATTGCAATTATGCTATTTCAGATATGGTAAGGGGATGGACCCCATATAACGTGACGGGTGCAAAATAGGCAGTGGCGTGGCGTGACTTTTTCAAAAGTGTTACCGGCCATCAGTACGGCAATTATGCCTGCTATACGTTATCAACCCCCCCCCCAAAAAAAACATGTCTTCGATCTAGATTTTTATTCATCTCGTTCTTTTTTGCAATCCGCACAGTGATTTAGCCACAAACACTTCTACGGTGGAACCACAAGGAAAGAAACATGCGCAGAACCTCATCGCGCTGGAGGGTGAGGGGTAGGAGTCTTCAGCGCGGCTCACATCAGTGTTGCCAGACCTATTGATTTCTCGGAAGAATTCCTTAATAAACTATTGCTATGGAAACTCCAACTGCCTGCTCAAAAACACGATTCCTGCTCATCTTACTTGACCATGGAGGGGAGATGTAGAGTGGAACTCCACTTACCCATGAAAAGTGCTGTTTGAACTGTGAAATTATGCCAAACGATACTCAATTGTGCTAGGACATTATTATTATTTTATTACTATTACTACATTACCATTTTTAGATGGCTGTATTTTATCCCACCCCAAACTCTATTTCTATTTTAGTTATTTTACGTCGCTTTTGTGCCTCTACGGGTAAGTACGACTATATGGATGAATGAAAAACTGATGAAATGGATGAAGTGACACAAACACAGTGAAACGTCCTTGCCTTACTAGGTAGAAACACTGACTTCGTAGCGTGGGCAAATTATTATATACATGTGTATGTGTGTGTTGTGTGTGTGTGTGTGTGTGTGTGTGTGTGGGTGTGGGTGGGTGTGTGTGTGGGTGTATTTCTAGCAGATGGGGAGGATAGGTGGCACCCTAGCATAAGCGTTGCTATCTTGAATTATTGAGGAAGAAAGGCTGTCTAATTCACCAAATATATTTTACATACGTAATGCATTTTCTCATTATGGTGCAGGACGCGTGGTCACCCCTAACGATAGCTGTACACCGACCACCAGCATAAGGCAAATTAATTTGTTATTGTTAGCATTCGACTTGAAAGATTGAGGAAAATGAATGTTAACATAAAAGTACCTATTTCAGACGTATGAATTGATTTCAGTCACAATATTAACATCCATTATTATAATAGGGATGTAGGAACGTGATAATTTCAAACTCAAGTGGTGTTTTCTGATAGGGCAACATTATTAGGGGGTAATATGCCTCGTTTACCCGCCTGATAAAAATACATTGTTTCTCCCTCGCTGGAAAAAATCTGTGGACGTCCCCTTAACCCCCAGTGCGCGCGCCTAAGCCGCAGCCCAAGAGAACGTTGTTCATCCGCTACTGTTAGATCATCGGATCTTCTGGTTTCCCAAGGAACAATCTCCCGATATTTTCAAGTCTAACCTTGCAACACTGCCCCGAGCACCGATAACGTAAGGGAAGATGAGCGAACGCTTTTGACGGAAGGTTTTTCCTTGTGGTCGAGCTATAGAAAGAACTACCACTCACGAAACAGTTACCGCGAAAATCCAATGAATAGTCACATACCCTTGTCAATTATTCGCCTGTCTTTGTTTCTGTGCAATGAGGTGCAAAGGGCAAGAAGAAGAACCACACTTTTCTCGGGTCAGTTTGACGTTTGTGTGGTGAGGGGACGACAGAACTTATCTTCTCCAGTGACAGTCAATGCGGAAGGCAAACCCAGCTGTACGTACTACTGTTGCCAACTTAGTATTTTGGAGCAAGATTTGTCCAAATGACGAATCGTACCAAGGAACTATCTTCTCGTCTAATACCTAACTGGTCTCATTTGTAGTAAAATCCAGCCTTGGCTTTGCAGTCTATTTCTAGATGCTTCACAGAAATAGGCGGGATTTAGCTCTTTTCTGCCAATCCAATGTGACAACACTGGCCTGTGTCCAGCAGGGCCCACTCGCCGGTAACTGCGCTCCTAAACAGGTATATGAATAACCCCAGACCACACTTGCCCCAAAGTCTTTCCCCGCTCTTCCCTTGCATTGGCGGGTTGGCGCCTTCTCCTCTTGTTACCACTTGAGGGTATAGTGGAACCACGAGCAAAACAACCTGCGCAGACCCGCGACTCCTGTGCACCCTACCCCCGCTAGTAGGGGAGGGGGAGAGTGGACCATGCTTCCTTATGGTCCGAGGTGGAGGGAAGAAGGGAAAGCTGCGCGGGAACTTTTCGTCCCAACGTTTCTTTCCTTGTGGTCGATCTATACCGGCCCGGCCTCTCTCTCTTCGCTTCTGTCGGCTGCAGAAAAAAATGTCCTCTGCAATATCTACTCGACGGCAACACTACTGGTTAACGTATTTAACAATGTTGTCACTTTATTGACGCAACTTTTAAATTCCAGTTGCGTGCGCAGACATTTAGACTAGGGTACGCAACATGGGCCAAGCGAAATGGATATGGGCTCCAGAACTCCCCCCCCCCCTCCCGGACCATCACGTTATTCAGAAAATTATATATGTATGATATTTTATATTCGCAAATATATTCTGATAGTAGCTACGTAGGGTCCAACAATTCAAGTTCGATTATTTTCTGCATGCAGTGCGATGATGAACATTGAACGGGAACGAAATGGCACAATCATCTTACGTGCTTTCAAATTGCTTGGGACAATCTCAGTATCCTGCTATTTCACAACACGTTTCTCAGAGGAAAGCAACGAACAAGGCCAACAATAAAGTTTCACTGTTTTTCTACTCAGTCAACCACTCTGTAGAAAGATTTTTTTTCTGAAAATGCTTAATATACTGCTTACCATCCTTTACAACTCTTGCGTGAAACAACGTCTTCCAAATCAGGAGCAGATCTTCGATTTCGGATTGTTTACACTTTTCTCGTAAATGCCGAAAATCCCTTCTCCAGAATGTCATAAATAACTCCCGGTCCCCCTTTTATATCACTTCACTGCACCGACATACAATAGATATCCTGTAATGCAAATAATATGAACGAAACACTCACTGTAAATTTCACACGACAGAAGAAAGGAAAAATCAACCTCCCACGCTAACCAGTGTCCGCTATCCCCGAAAACCACGCGTTCTTGTCCCCGGACGAATGAATCGGAGTTGCCAGTCGACAAAATATTTTGTAGAAGGGAGATAATTAACCACACGTATACGTCAGCATAAATCCCAGAACACTTCAAAAGCTAAACTAAATTATGTTAGGCTGGTTAGGCACAATATAACATCCAATTACATCACTTTACTTTGCAATGTCTGGAGAGAGGGAGGGAGGGGGCTCATTTGAATCCCATTGCAAGCATTGTGTTTTATTGTTGTTTTTCTAAGTTGTTTTTTTTTATCATTCATTCATATCGTCGGGTCAACAGTCAACACCCATGCTATGGAACTCAAATAAAATGTTGATTCCGAAAGGAGATAAACAGACACTCTCGTACTCTGAAAATTGTGCGAAACTTGCAAATTGTTCAAATATTTTCCCCTCGACACAGTGACGACGCCAAAAGGGGGTTCACGCAAGACACAAGTCGGTCAGTCCATTCTGATCCTCGCCTCCCTATCCGAAAAAAAACACTTGCTAGTGTGATTTTAACATTATAAATATTTTATATGTGATAGTTTACGCGTATATTAAACAGTGGTGCAGGAACGGTGGGGGAAGTACAGGGGTACATTGTACCTCCCAAATTTTGAAGGGGGTACTGTACCCCCTAAATCGTAGATTCGAGTTGTACCCCTTGTACCCCCCCTGAGATAATTTGATAGACGCGAGGTGCTACTATTAAAATAACCTAGTATTTTCTATTCGCTCAATACAAAAAAGTGTATATTGTTTATAAACATTATTTTCCTTGCCACAGGAATTCAAGCCATTGTAAACTTAATCTACTACATTGTGCTACTAGATAGTTCATTGACCTGTGTTCTTGGAAATATTTTTAAGATGAAAATTGTTTAAAATCTGTCTGAAACCATGGAATCAGATAAAGTTTACTTTCATAAAATCATGCCCCAGACGAATGTCCCTTCGTGTAAGGGGGTGGGGGTACACGTTTGTAAAGAAGTGGTCGCGTCGATTCGAAGATATAAACCTGCATCAGAAGAGTATATGACTGATTTTCTTTCCTTTTGAATTATTCAAATGGAATTTTCCGAAACGAAATACTTTCACAATTCCTGCCTCGTCTTGTTTCCGAGATGCGACACGACAGACCAATTTGGGGGGTACAATGTATTCCTGTGCCTCACCGATTATTTTCTTTTATTAATAACTTTGTCAGGGGACGTTCGGAAAACTATTATATTCTTTTGAAGATAGAGATGGTACGGAGACAAGAGAAGTCTCAAATTCGAGATGAGACTGAAATAAATCTCTGCAAAATCAAAAAGAGACGAACTCTTTCAAAACTTCCGTATCATACAGTATTTGAGGAATTTACTTAAAATAAATTGTGCCTTATTCAGATACACCAAGCGCATATCTTGTTCATATTTCAAATAAGTCGTATATTTTGTTATTGTAATTGCAAAGTTAATCCACTAGTGGCAATTGCGAGCCTATGCTGCCCGATGTCATCTAGTCGGGATAAAATTCCGTATTTCGACTGTTCGCAGCGTAGAACAAAATGTAAAGCAGAAAAAACGTTATTTGGATTTACTTTTTTTTTTTGCTTTAGTGACATATGCACGTTGTGGAAGTTTAAGTGGTGACACATTGATTGATTGAGTTGGTATTTTAAGTCCACTTTGTGCACAGTAAGGCTAAATGGGACTGGACCTACAGTTTAAAGTGGGATCCGAACAACTATGTGCCTCCACCGGGTATCGAACCCGGGACCCCTTTGGAGACAAATTCGTCTCACCTCGATACCATTCCTAGTTGAAATGAAGCAGGGATGTTTCCTAAACATTAAAGCAGGGTGCAATTTGTGATTTTATCAGAAGGGGAGGACTTATTTCACCTATGCATTGGTATGCTTAGAATTGCACATAAATTGCTAAGAATCTAATTTTTATTTCTAATGCAACACAAACATAACATCATTCATAGTTCAATTCTAAAGTCAAATTGTAAGAAAATTACATTAGTCAGTTGAATGCACGAAATAAATGAGACTCACTGCAGGTTCGATGATTTGCCAGTTGGCTTGTCATGGACACTGTAAGGCTTAGTCTTGATCAAATTTGTTACAATTTTTTCTGCATCAGAACTATGCACTGGGAGTCATTTGAAATGAAAAGCAGATTTAAAACTTCTAAATGATTTCTCAATCTGTGAGGGTAAGGTTCTTGGCACTGAATCCGCTTTCAGATTCAGCTGTAGATATTGGTACAATTTGGATTGGATTCACAAAGTATTTGAGTGAGGTGGGAATGTGTTTTGGATTTTCTTTGTAGATACGAACATATTCGAGTGGTGATGCGTACAGTCGGAGAAAGAATTACCTGGACCACGGGACCTAGAATTTCATAACGTCTTAAAGCCTGTTGTTTATGCAACCCAAATAACAAATTATTCGCTTAAGTTTGTCTGGTGGATCGAGTTCTCGGGAAGGATTGAGCATTGATAGCATGAGTCACATGACTCGTGCCCCAGCAACAACAAACAACAGCTGGGTGCTACGTGGCCTCAAGAAGAACATTTCAGCAACTGTTTTCTTAACAAGATCTGCCACACGCTAATTGTTTAAGTCCAGTTTATGCACTGGACCTACAGATTAAAGTGGGATCCGAACCAAATGTTCCTCTATCTGGTATTGAATTCGGAAGCCTTTGATTACATGTCAAAGACGTTACCACTACGTCATCGGAGAGGCAATGGAACGCCTTGAGAAAGACACGAGTGAAACCATATTTGGCGTAAATTTTAAAAATAAGACAATATTATGTGGTCACAGTTTCGAACCGTGGGAGAGGCATAGATTTTTTGTGTCATCGTCCATTTCACGAGTTTATAATTCTTCCTCAGCAACACGATTAACACGAGTGGTAGAAGAAAAGGGAAGTAAAATAACTGAAACAGAAATAAAAGGAAAAAGCAAAACAAATTTTATCCATAATATTCTGCAGTCACTTCAGTCGTGTTCAAGGAATGCTGCCTTTAAAGAGAGCCGTGGTCTTTAACTTGTCTTTTCCCCTTCCTTTGTGCTCTCGATTCCCTCTGTCACGATTGGTCTAAAACTAATTAATGCGACGTTAATTAAACAATCCAAACAACGAAACAATGCACAATCAACTGCTCAACATTCCAAGTTTTTTCGAATCGGAAAACAATTGAGATGGTGTAAAATGAAGCAAGATGCAGTAATAAACTGGGAATTTGGTACGGTATAGAATTAAATCGGTGAAGATGTTCCATTTGATTGGATTGTTGTTATTTAGTGTCGCTATTCTTTCACTTTTTGCAAATAGCGACGATGAAGATGAGTAATGAGTGATGATATGATGACATTGATTAACGGACACTCACCAAGAACACCCATGGCCAAGCCGAGATTCGAACCAGGGACCCATGCTGTCGTAGCGCGCTGTGCTAACCACTCTGCCACGGAGGTCGGTTAGGAGTGGACATTATACCATATTTTGCGTGTGCAATTGGGATCAATCAATGGAATAACTAGGCATATTATATTATTAATATATTCATATCATAATATCACGTCATATTATTCGGCACGAAGTAACATCAGAGACATTCAATCTTGCATTATTGCCTTTCAACTATTTCTTCGACTTCAGGTTAATCACATCAATAAGATAAATTATGGAACAAATGATAATGAATGTGGGATATTGACAGTTATTTCGAATTACCTGACACAAGCAACATTAAGCAGACTCGATGGGCAAGCTCATTAAGTGGTCAACCTTAGATCTCGTCACCGAAGTTCCCGGATTTGAGTATCGTCCTTGTCACAGGTGTTTGAGTATTTCGCCATTAATTTCATGTAATGGTCACTCGTCCGCGACTAGGAAGAAAAGTGATGTTACGTAACAAAACTAATAAAAATAAACATGATTGAAGAGTACTTATTTCATCTCTCAAGAAATCTCCTACAAAACCGGGATATATGAAATATATGTATCTTCACAAACGTTTTCGATTTCTATATTTAACTAGCCGAGACCGAGAACGGGAGAGCAATTTTCAATTCGAGAAACCGAGAGACGAAGACACTGTAAAGTCTTGTTTCTTTCTTGACATCTCCCTAATAGAGTTGTTGTTCTGTTTGTTATTGGCTTTGTATTGAGTAGACCCAAATAGAGAGTTCAACGTCAGAAAGTGAGGCTCGAAGTGAGGCTCGGTGAGGCTCGCCTTAATGGTTTTTTCTTGTAAGGCATAAGCCTCATTTTCTCGCAGTGTTGCCAACACCTACCTACACCCCTTCTTCTTCTTACTTGGCAAGGGCTACTACCTTTTTTTTTTAGGCTTAGCCAATGTATACACTGGCGTAACATACACACACTGGGCAAGGAGAGCCGGCAACAAACACACACTGCCGTAAAAGAGAGAGAGATGGATGGATGGATGGCAACACAGTATATGTGTGCGTGTGCGTGTGTGTGTATAATATGTAGCATTATTAACTAGAGAGTGTTGGCAAACCACCTACAACTAAAAAAAGAGAGAGATGCTAACGTTGCTGTAAGATGAAGAGAGAGAGATTTAAAAGACCTATAGCTGGCAACAGTGGTGAGCGAATGAGCCTTATCGTAAATTTTTCCAAGTCCGGGGACCATGTTTATATATCGCGACCTTTGTAAACCTCTCGGGAACGATGTGCCACACACACACACGCGCGTGCCTCACATTATTTCCGTATTGTGACGCAAGCAAACAAACAAAATAATAATTGTTTTTTTTAGGATTCCTGGCCCCTATAACCCCGCCAGGGTGCGTGGTGCCCAACCAAAAAAGGTTCTAACGGGTGCGGTTATAGATAACCACACCTCTGTAGAGTTTCACGTGTTTCTTTTTTTCTCAAACTTCCATGAAACTCTACAGAGGACCTCCGTAATGCATGCAACGTGTACTAACGACTCTAGTGTTATTTGATGTTGTATTTTTGGATATAGAGTTTTATTGTGAGATAGATAAAAAATTATGTTTATTATAATATTTTCTTGATGAAAGTTTGAGAATGTGTGTTACAAATAAAGTTGCATGCTTTTTTTTTTCCCTACTGTGTGTATGTGTGGTCGTTGTTCTGCAGCACCTGAAATGAAAAAAAATATTCATTGTCGTGCTATAGTGCAAAAAAGAAAACTGATGAAAAAAAAAGACATTGTAACTGATAACAGGTGAAATTGACATTGTAACTGATTTGAACTAGTGAAATTCGTATTATCATTGTAACTGATTGTGCAAGTACAAAATTTCTTATTGTAACTGATTGTGCAAAACTTCTTATCTAAAAAACCTGTTAAAACTGTTCCGTGACCCTCTCGTTCTTCACGTCGTGGACGAAGGACTTCTCGGCGACCAGGATGACGCTGCACATGGTGTCCTCGGGCAACGGACTGTTGAACTCGCAGACGACCTTGATGTTGGTTCGATCGTTGACCACGACCTGCTTCCGCTTCGTCGTGTTGATGACGAACATCGGCCTGTGGGTTTTGAATTCGCTGGGCGTGTAGTACAGTGGGATCCATAAGTATTACGAAGCAAATTGTCCATCACCACGTTTACTCCCTTTGTTTTACACAATGAGAGCTTCAATAACTGACACAAAACATCAAACAATCTGTTTTCAACCTCAGAACCAGTATACGTCAAAATACAGATCTTAAAAATACGTAGGATGAAGATAAAAACCAACGAATATAGTCGTGGACAATTTGCTGAGCAATACTTATGGATCCCACTGTACATGTCCACGCTTCCCTCGGTCACGCGCTTGTAAGCCGTGTAAGCTTCGTAAAGTTTGAGGTAATCATCTTTGGTCATGTCGAGGTTGTAATTCTCGCGCGGGAACACTTCGTTCCTACCATTCTTGAGATAAACGTTCTTGATCTTGCAGTCGTCGAACTTGCTGGAATCTTTTTCCTGATCGTTATCACGTCCGGTCTGAAAGAGCACTACGACGAAATCTGGCATGTCGAACTGTATGTTGTTGAACTGCGTCGTCACGTCGAATTCCATGTGACTTCCCGACGCTATCTTCTGCACGCACTGGTAACCGTGAAAGTGAATCGGTTCAAGATCTCCGCTTTGTACTTGAGGGCGTAGTTCGTCTCGTATTCCACCACCGGCATTCTCAACTCCATGCTCCGGATGACGCACTTGGCTGCTTCGGGTAAAGTGTTGGGCAGCGGCGTGATACCGTCCGGACCCAAAGTAGCGTATCGCATCAGTGCGTCGTTGTCGTTGGCCGCTCTTCGAAACGTGATTCTCAGTCCTCCCTTCCACATGATCTTGTAGTCCGAGAAGAATCCCTGAAGCAGACGCATGGGAAAGAGCACCGTGTGACTTCTCGTCGATATTTTGGTTCCCGCTTCGAATCCTCCCGCCTGATAGTATGCTGCGTCCGTTTTGGATAATTTCAATGTTCCCACTGCCGTCGACGTGATGCCTGGATAATCGATTCTGTCGATGACGGTGTTGTGTTTTCTCACCTCCACCTGCGAAAACAGGTGAGGCACGAAGTTGTCCACGAGTATCAAATTTGCTGCTGCGGGGAACGCGTCTCCGCTTGCCTTTTTCACCACGTCGAATTGAAGGTAGAGGTCCGCTCTGTGAGGATGAACGAACCCGTCGCCTACGTCCACGTCGTATTCGATCTCCCGGTTCGCTTCGTTCAAATTTGCGAACGTGCGACGGTTGGGAGGAAAAGATTGCAATTCGTAACTTTCGATTTGCTCCATTTTTTTTCACTATGTGTGTTATTTATTATACGTTGATCTCCACGACGGCCGTGGTCGTTGCACCTGCGAAATCCACCACGTCTCCTTTCTCGTTCGTCACCACCAACTCTATGTTGTCTATGCGGTTGCGACATACTGGAAAATAGATCGGCGAAGAGGGTGTGTAGATGATCGGTTCCATGAATTCGGAACTGGGTTTGAACGTGGCTATGATTCCCGTCTGCTAGTGACTTCCCAACAATCCGTCCGAGGATTTCGTGATCATGCCTTCCGCTACGTTACAGTGTACGTTCAGAGTCTCGATGGCCAAGAATTCAGGAATGTTTGTTGCTACGTGCTTGATGCCAGCGTCGAGTTTTGGGTGATTGTTCTCGAAACCTAAAAGTTCCCCCATGGTGCCCAGATCCACGGTCTCCGTCGCGGACACGATTTCCACTCTGTGCGTGACCGAATTTTGAGAAAGGTACGTGCCTTTGGGTAATTGAGCTTGCAAAGTAGAAAGATTGTATTGACCTGGCGTGACGACGATATGTTCGCTTCAGACGCTAATTTTGTTGTTGTGCTGCGTGACGTTAGGTATGAGGTACATGCTGTAGAATGCACGCAAAGCTATGGATTTAGGATAGACGATGTCGTCGTGCAGCGTGAGTTTCAAGATCGAAGATTCGCTCGTGAGATGGAACACGCCCATCGTGATGCTGTTTCAGGTTCCACAATGCTTTCTGGAAATCTTCCACCTGTGGCTTATTTATTTTAGAGAGAAACGCGAGCATGGAGAGGCAGAGATGACCGCAGTTCACGTCTCCGAAATTTTGAATGCGTTCGTCGTTGTAGTATATAGGATTGTTCGTTTTCAGATAATTGACTAAATTTGTAGGTGGAACACCTCCGAAAGAATCGAAAACGAATGCTTTATGATTTGCGTAGTGGTAACATATCCAATGCGTGCCTGGATTTTCTTGACTGTCCAAGTTGACTACGCCGCATTCTCTTTTTTTAACGGTTGAAGGCAACGAGTCGGACATGAAAACTCCTCTGAAGTGTTTGATTTGTAATGGTTTGATCAGAGATTCAATGTCTCGGTTGGTGAGTGCTGTTTCTTTTTTTAAACTTCCTCATGACCCCCTTCCCCTTCTTCTCCATGGAAAGATTGTGACGTTTCTGTTCTTCCAATTCCGCCTTGTTCTTCTTCGAGTCGATGACGGTTTTCGCGATGGCGGCGCTACCCCCAGCCAAACTTCCAACGGCCCCCAATACTGCCAGGATGGCCGGGATGCTGAATATGAAACCTCCGATTTTTTGCTGTTTCCGCGAACGCTGCAACCGTCTCAATTGTGGAGTGCTGAGCAGTAATTTCATTCCGTGTCCTTTCGTCAAGCAAGAACGTTTCTTCTCGCGTTGTTTCTTGGTGAGTAACCCATCCAGGGCACCCAGATTTTTTAGATTGGAGTATGGTATTTGGTACACGACACCCTTCGGCTTCATGTTTTTTTTTCACGGTATGTTATTTATATACTCCGCGCAGCCCGTTACACAAATTCTATTACTTGCTTCGTTTTCTTACCAAGAAGTTCCTTTGTCCCCTAGTACACGATTTGAGTTTTGTTCTCGATTAAAATAGCTAGCTTCTCGTCGGATAACATGATAGCGTATCGATCTGGTAAAAATAGACTGTATTGTCCGTTGAGCAACAGACGCACCTTGGGACCATACTGGGTAGAAACAATTGAACCGGAAGTTATCAGGTAAGGTTTGTCCACTTCCAATTCCTGAATTTTTACATACTCGACTGACAAATTTAGCATTTGTTTTAATGCTTGGAGGTCACTCATTTTTTCAGTCATATCGAAGAGAAATTCAGGGTGTGCGTGTGTGTTAGAGAATTTTAATTTTTTCACAATGTGTGTTATTTATATATACCGAAGAATATTTTTTTTTGATCTCCAAGATAACCCCACTTCCGGTCGCCATTTTCGATTTCCGAACATAGGTTCTATTCATACTTTTTCTCACGTATAGGTGTACGTGATGAATCCGCAAACAGATTTTTCCCAAGTCTTACCGTTTCCAAGATAACCCCACTTCCGGTCGCCATTTTCGATTTCCGAACATAGGTTCTATTCATACTTTCTCTCACGTATAGGCGTACGTGATGAATCCGCAAACAGATTTTTGCTAAGTCTTACCGTTTCCAAGATAACCCCACTTCCGGTCGCCATTTTCGATTTCCTAACATAGATTCTATTCATACTTTTTTCTCACGTATAGGCGTACGTGATGAATCCGCAAACAGATTTTTGCTAAGTCTTACCGTTTCCAAGATAACCCCACTTCCGGTCGCTATTTTGGATTTCCGAGCATAGGTTCTATTCAAATTTTTTCTCACGTATAGGTGTACAGTGGTGGAAAAAAGTTCTTCCCCATAAGACTTTAATGGCAGTAAATAATGCCGGAAGGGTAGGCAACACACATTGCACCATTAGGTGATCGGGTGATTCTGTCTGTCTCAAGAGCAACTCGTCTTGCATGCAAAAGCCAACAGGCACAGGAAATGTAGGAAAGTCACGTGACTTGTCAGGTGGAATATTGTTCGTCAGAAAATCGCCTTTTCTCAACCCAGGTCGCAGAACCGACAAGAACTACACGTTATATCTCCGAAAATGATTCCCCTAAAAACGTTGAACGAAACGGTAAAACAAATGTGCCGCAGTAGCACAGTCGTTAGGGCGTTTTATTACCATGCGAGATATCTGGGTTCGATTCCCGACGGGGGATAATCGGGATTTTGTCCACCTGTTCAAGCTGCTTCGGTGCCCACCCAGCGTCGTATAAAGTCGGTACCTGGAGGAAACTCTGGGGAAGGGGGGGTATGGTGCCAGGGGCGTGGTGCTGATCACATCATTCCCACCTTCGGCCTGATGAAGAAAGCGTGGGGCCCTAACTCCACTAACTCCACACCCCCTATACGCCTTCATGGCTTGGTGCAAAGCACAAGGTAGGACTTTGCATTTTAATTTACTATAGCTACATCCCAATTTTGTCGTAACAAAACTTCCCAATCTCTACGTGGGCTTTCTTCCAAGTTCCGTAGGGATGTGAATAGGCTCCAATATTTCTTGACACAATTCATACATGTTATATTTCCTTATAAGAACAACAACCGATATATATTTTGTGTCTTTTTTTGGCGGGGAGGTATAATCCAAACATGTGAGGTGATCCTTTTCCCACTACTCACTCCATTCTCAGAAATAAATCGCAATTCCAAACACTGAAAATGCAGCACTTTCTACATCTTAGCATGCAAATATCTACATAGTAGCAAAGTAATGTGTGGAAAGAGAAAAATTAACGATTTGTAACGACACTCTGGAAATCTTTTAGTTTATTTTTTTTTCAATTTGAACTGACATTCATAACATTCATTAACAATTCAAATATTGACAAAAGAATAGCTTAGGCGTTCTGCTACTTTCAATTCTTCATTATCGTAGTCACCGTAACTCTGTCTCTCTCTCTCTCTCTCTCTCTCTCTCTCTCTCTCTCTCTCTCTCTCTCATCCTTCCCGATGGCGCTGTAGTAGAGGAGTCGCCTTGTAATCAAGGAGTCCCCTGTTCGATACCCGGTGAAGACACAGTGGTTAGGATCCCACTTTAAACTGTAGATGCAGTCTCGATTAGCCTTTGTGTGCATAAAGTGGACTTAAAATACCAAATGAAAATAAATCAAAATCAAAATCACCGTAACTCTCTACAAAGCCAGAGGATCCATTTTTGAAACCTGTTGAGGCTTAGATGTAGCATTGCATTCGTATCATTACCCATCATCTTCGTCGTCGCGATTATCGCAAGAGGTAAAAATGCGACACAAAATAACCCAAACAGAAGCTTGAAATCAATCTGAATATTGGTTACGTTGGATACGTGGTAGAATTGTTTTAAATATCACTTCCTGTGATGTAATAGGGTTTTTGATTAAGGACCATTTGTATAATGCATATCGTTGTTGCGAACAATAAGTAGTTTCACGTTCACCACACTCTTCGGTTGTTTAGAAATCGTAAGGAAGAAGGATCTCTAAATTTCCGCTTTCACATGTCAATGAAACTTTAAAATAAGTTCAGTGTAGGTCACAAAAGAGATTTACATATTGTTATGATATCTTTTAAACACCACGAAATCTAATTCCAATAGAATACGATACTACTCCTTACGTTCCTGTAAATGTTCACCATTAGTCTGGCGAAAGAAAGTAACTAAGATTTCCGTGTTTCTTTGAGGAAAGATAAGGCGCCTGCTTGTAGTAAGTAAGCACCAACTGCTTCGATCAGTGACCTTCACTGCCAGAGTGACTCACAGCAGGCCTGCGCTCGTTCCAGTGTGCGTATGAAACAGGTATTTTATTTCGTTCGTTCCAATCCACAGTTATATCAAGCTAACATTCTAATATATTCGTAAAATATGTAGTAAACAAGTTGTATACATTGTGGTTTTCTAGAGTGTTGTTGCCTGCTATTTACACGCGGGAGATGGGGGTGTTGTAAACATGTCTGAACCCAAAGGTCGAGCACGAAGGAAAAGTTGTGTAAGCATTGGAGGTTCTTGTTCTTACAAGGTCCTTGTTCTTACAAGGTAACAGAAGTTGAAGGAAATGCTGGAATAAATTATATCAGGAATTAAGTAAAAACTGTTTTCATCACACATAGGGCTATCAGATCACTCTTCAGCAGAAAGTAGTACAAATTGTCTCAAAATGTTGGACACGAACGTATTTGCAGTAACTATAATAGGTTACTAGGACATCTTAGCATATAACGAGAATATGACACATCTTCAGCTGAAAAATTAATGTTGAAGTGAACGGTTTAGTTCAAATTCCTCAACTGCTAATTAATAGCACGGCTGTATGTGATTTCAACTTGTGTATGTAAGACAGAACGTTGTTCGTCGATGTGGGGCCAGGAAGAGAAAACAATCCATGAATTCGGGAAGGAAAAAAATCACAATTTCGTAAACAAAGTCTGGAAGTTCTTGTTTATTAATATGTAAAATACTACTATACACTGGGAAAAAACAGAATTGTGTGCCTTATTTCTCCAATAAGCAGAAAAATTACTTGTTATTTCGAAGAAATTACCGACACTTATATCGATAAAACTTCACAAAGTAAGCATTTTTATACATATATCCGGACTTTTTCGGATTTAGAAAATCGTGAAGTAATTTCTGAGCTGTGATTGTAATTGTTTTCCGAACATCCAGTAGCAACCGCACACTCTTTGATTTAAGCATACTTCTCCAAGGAACCACGTTATCTTAGACTTCCCTCAGTTTTTCTGTTTCTCCATGTAATTTGAAGTTACGTGATGCTCAAAATACGTATAAGACATTTGAGATTTCCTTCAAATTCCTTCAGGAGGCCAGACACAACTATAAAATGTAGGACACGTCCGGAAATAAGAATGATTCTTATAAGTATTTTTATTTTCTTATTTAGCGTCGTTTTTCTTTCACCTCTTGCTAATCGCGACGACGAGGATGAGTGATATGATGAAATTGATGAAGGGGCACTCACAAAGAACACCCATACGCACGACGGGATTCGAACCCAGGACATCAGACATCGTAGCGCACTGTGCTAACCACTCCCGTCACGGACGGAATTCTTATAGCCCTAATCGTTCCTCAAGCATATTTCCTATCTTTAACTACACACGAAACATAAAGAATAATCTAAATAAACAGGTGCCAGTTCACACTCTAACCGTAAAAAAACATATGCATGTGAAAATGCAAAATAATATTTATTTTTAGTTAGTTGTGACTTATTATTGTATATTAAAGAAATATATTAGTGATAAAATGACGGAAGTAGAGGAACATCTCCAATGAAACACTCATGCCTTATGGATATTTTTATTTCTTGCCGAAAAAAGGTTCCGAGTTCGAGTTCCGACCAAAATGGATTCATTGTGTATGTTTATTCATGTCTTTAATGTAATCATAAATCGTCGTCATGAATAATTTAACTTCAGAGGAAGAAAACTGAGGTAATTACTAATAAAAACAATAACAAAACAAATTTGATCTTAAAGCCCTGGCTTTGCGCTACATATTCCATCACGGGGATCATAGGCATGCGCCCACGGGGCCAGGGGGAGGGCAAATGCACGCCTAATCATGGACGTCTGCAGATTTTTTCCACGAAGAGACAAGCAAGGTATTTTTCCATGGGGCATATTACCCCGATAATAGTGTTGCATTATCGCATTCCTGCATCCTCATTATAATAATTAATGTAAATTATTATGACTGAAATCAAATTATACATGTGAAAGCGTACTTTTTTGTTGACATTCGTTTTCTAAGGGGAAGATGTGGCAATCCTTGCCTCCCTTTCAGACATCTATGCCCCAATATTATTATATTTTCACCTAGAAATTTAGGTTAGATGAATCCTATCGCCGTTATTAAACTATATTATACTCTTAAAGAAAATTAAGTATTTTCAAGCCAATGAAAGTTCAAGGCAACTAGGGGGAAAGTAGTAACGCACCGGCGTTGACGAAGAAAACTTCGTATAAATTTCGTTTGAACCGGAAGTAGATAAGATAAGAGAGATAAGGAAGTAGATAAGAGGGGGGTGGGTGGTTTTGAGTGTTAATTGGGCGGAAATGATAAGTGGATGGAGAGGAGAATAATTGTGTGTGAATTGTGATGAGTGTTGCGAAATGTGAATAAAAAGAGTAGTGTTTCCAACTGGTATGTATTTGCTCTAAATTTGTATAGATTTGAATAGGTGAGCGTTAGTGTTTAAAGTGAATGGTTTCGATTCCGAGTTCGGGGTGTTGTTATTTTTTGTGAAAGATGTGAAAATGGAATGTGTATATATTGATTTCCGAAAAAATGGATTGAGAGGAGCAGAGTGTGAACAGTGTTGCCAATTGGGAAGAGCAGTGTTGCCAACTCAGAAGAATATCGGTGATTTCCGAATTATGTCACGTGATTCAATGATTGATTTATTGATTATGACGTCATGGGTTTGGGAGTAGATTTCACAAACGTGCCACGTGATTAAATTCTTGAATGTTTTTTATTGAGAAATTGTGTGAAAGATGTGAAAATGTGTATTGATTTCCTATATACTGTTATTGGAATAGGGTGTGGGGGTGTTGAGGTGATTGATGGGAGTTGGTTATTTGTAATTTCGATGGTTGGCACAATTTTCCGAGCAGAACATGCTGGAACATGCTCGAACATGCTTATGAATGGAGGACAGGAATGTTCTGTTCCGGTTGGGGGGGGGGGCGTAAATGACTGTTGAAGTTGATAAGAGTCGACGGATGAGAAGATAAAGGAGTTGGAAAGGAAATGTGTTGGGATGTTGAAGTGATATGGAGAGATTTGTGGAACACGTGTTGGGACATGTCGGATGTTTCTTGGAATGGGCGTGTAGAAGTTTGTGGGAACGTTGATAAGGTATGACTGTGTGCAGGATACGTTAGTAGGCGGCGGAATGGAGAGCGGGCAAAAAGGAAAAGAGCGGATGTGTCTATTTGGTTTTTTTAGGGGCGTTGGTTATCAGTTTAGTTGAGATAAATGCTATTTGTGTAGGAACATGTGCTGATTGCGGTTGGGACTGTAAATTCAAAGATAGAGAAAATGTGATACTGTTTTGTTTTTTTTTGCTGGATGGAGAACGGAAGAAAAGAAAAGAAAAAAGTACGTTTCTCCGAAGAGGTGGATGTGTATGCGATACCGGGGGAGGAGGATCGACGAGGTACGTGGGCACTCGACGCTCTGCGCGAGAGGATGCGCAAGGAACTTCAGGGAGAAGTTATCAGCGAGGAAGAGGAGGGGTAGGTAGGTATATAAAAAGTTCCGTTGTGTTTGAATTTCACTATTCACCAGACATCTTCAGCTGTGTACATCATTGGAGATAGTTGTTACCGGAGGAAGCGATAGAACTGTTATTCGAAGGTAAGTATGATGGGTTTGGTGTCAACGGTGAGAAAGCATATTGTTTTTCTGTATTCCGGAGTAGGGTATAATTTCCGAAACTGAGGGTAAAATAAAAAAGATCGATATTTAAAAATAGTAATAAACGTGTACATATATATTTAAAATGAGCTATGAATACAAAGTTAGAAGCGATGGAATATAAAAAAACAGAAAACTCACCGGAGATTCGGTACTTATACCTGTTGAGCTTCTTCTTCTTCTTCTCCGGAAAGTATCTCCACTATCTCCGGTTGGAGGTTATTTCCACCCGAAGATAGTGAAGTAGTAGACTTACCAGCATTCGGTATCAGGGGGGAGGACAGGCGTGCGAAAAATAGAGCAGAACTCGGAGGGGGAATTTGTGGAAGAGCTGCAGGTTCGAGAGGCACGGGTTCTGTAGCAAATAGAGCAGAACTCGGAGGGGGAATTTGTGGAAGAGCTGCAGGTTCGAGAGGCACGGGTTCTGTAGCAAGAGTGTGAGTAGTAGAGGTAGAAGGTTTGGAACGGTCGAAAGGTGACGGAGACGTAGGAATTCGGGACAGAGGGGGTGGGGGGTTTACTGTTGTGGAAGATGAAGAAGTTTGTTTTCGTCTTAATCTCTTCCCTGATTCTAGATGCTGGTAACGTCTTACATGTCTTTTTCGGAGAGTATCGAACCTGTAAATAGATAGAAATATTTTGTGAGAAGATGCATATAAATATATAGAACGAATTAGTAATGATTAAAATGTTTAAATTTAGAAGAACGTTTGTAAGTATAGGACAGTATGTTTCTATGTGTGAATCAGGAATTATGAGATACTTTAATCGAAAAATTGTAAATATGCGTGTATAAGAAATTATAATTTGAGAATTCCAGAAAAAATGTATTCCAATATAATAGACGTGTCAAAATATTGTATTATAAAATATGGTATTTACCCTTTTTGGTGGGTACGGCACTCGTCCAGAATCTCGTACTGCATATCATGAGTACCGAATCTCCGGTCCAGCTCCTCTTCCATCTGGTCCAACTGTCCCCTCATGGCGTCTATTTTTTGCTTGAAGAATTTTCTGTTTTGCTGATTTATTCTGTGATATTTCGCCAATATATTCCTTATTTTTCTGAGAAACGTCTCTTCCGTACCCGTCATCACACCGAATATCTGCATTAATATGAACTGTGTCTGCATCATGTTGCCCATGGTGAAAAACTTTTGCTGAAAACAAAAAAACATATGTCTTACTTTTTGTTTTTTATTTCCAGATGGCATCCCTACCGTTCGAATTTGACCTCCTACACGCGAATGTGAAAAATGAAGCTGAAAGTGGAGGTGAGAGAAGGAATCTATGGAGCAAGACCCATGCGAAGCAGGCTGAGAAGCAGATTGCGTGCTTTGTAGATTTTTGCGAGGAGAATGGTTTAGCTGGAGAGTTGTTGGAAAATCTGGAAGAGGTGTGCAAGGATATGGAGGTTAGGCTCGACAACCTCGTCAAGCTGTTCACGTACATATTCGACAAGAAACAAACAAGTCCGGTGTTAGAGGGGTTTATTGAAAATATAAGAAAAGCTACCTATGTACCATCCCACTTCAGCATGAAAGTGTGTTTTGAACTGATGGAAGTTTTCAAAGGTGTGCGGAAGCAGAGAGGTATAGATAAAATGGGGGGTACAGAAGGTGAAATGGAGAAGAGGATGCTAGAGATTTTGAAAAAACGAAAATTGGATAACTAAAAACTAACAATGCTAACACACTAATCATCTTATTCAATTTTCGTTATTTCTATATATGTAATGTACATAACTTGACATGTGTGCAGAGTAACACTGTTTTTTCTGATCCATATATGTATTTTGAATAAATGGAAATAATAAACATATATTGAATATATATACAAAAAATGATTATGTTAATTATTTACTTGGAATACTTACAAAGTTCTCTCTCTCCATATTCTTGATGGCTTCTATAAGATGTCAGAACAAACACTGTCAGTGTATTCGACAAGTTTCATTTTCCATTCGCAATATCAAAAGGAAATGGGTGGATGTTGATATCTCTGTAAGGAAATGGGTGGATGTTGATATCTCTGTACGGAAGTGGGTGGATAGCGGTATCATATTCTGCTAACGAGAATGACAAACCATTCGCAGTATGTCACAGAACCCGCTAACACACATAACTCATGGTTAGTGTAAAACCGTATACCTTTGTAACCGTAAGTTAATGACCACTAATAACAGTATATATATATATATCACACACACACACACACATATGTCAGAGTATATATATTACATATACATATACACCTTGACCTTGACCTTGATGACCTTGACCTTGACCTTGAGATGACCTTGACCTTGACCTTGACCTTGAGATGACCTTGACCTTGACCTTGACCTTGACCTTGAGATGACCTTGACCTTGACCTTGAGATGACCTTGACCTTGACCTTGAGATGACCTTGACCTTGAGATGACCTTGACCTTGAGATGACCTTGACCTTGAGATGACCTTGACCTTGAGATGACCTTGACCTTGACCTTGACCTTGAGATGACCTTGACCTTGACCTTGAGATGACCTTGACCTTGACCTTGAAATGACCTTGAAACTTCAAACCCGGATATCTCGGTAACCGGAAGTGCTAGACCGGAAATGACACCATATTCGGATTCTACGCCTCGAGATCTATCGATTGGAAACTTGACCTTGAAATGACCTTCAAACTTCAAATCCGGATATCTCGGTAACCGAAAATGCTAGACCACAAATGACACCATATTCGTATTCTACGCCTCAAGCACAATAAATAGATAGACTCAATTATTTCGAGGTAGTTCACAAATCGACCGGAAGCATGCGTGATTGTGTTATCCTGCCTAGTTAGAAGATTGCGAATTATCTCGAGGAAGTGCAAAACCAACCGGAAGCGAATGTGCTATTGTGTCTACATATAAAACCACATTGTCCCCTCCACTAAACAGTCTCAGTGATACGATCGTGGTGGAACCATGTACTGGCAGTTATCCGGTGACGAGTTGCTTGCGCTATTTCGTGATGGGTATTTCAAAACACCCAAACAGCTCCAGGAAGTTTTGTTACATATTGCGCAAAAGATCATCTTGGGAGAGACGATCACCTTAGTAGAGGAGTATGATCGGATGCTGCAAACTGTGACAACGACCGTACCAGAGCTCTCCGGGGAAGAATGGACGTCTTCGAAGGGGACTGCATCTTCCGAATCGCATCAAGGCGCATCCAACCCTCTTTCACCACCAGAAATGGCAGGGGATGGTGCTCCCACACCGGGGATGGAGCCTCGACCAGGACCGTCTTGGAGACCCGATCCCGGACTTTTTGGAGAAGGAGGTGGTGTACCCCCAAATGCACCGGAACCTGTACCAGGACCTTCATGGAGGCCTGATCCGACGCCTTCGATCGAGAATGTGCCTGACCCTACATCTGAGTCTTCTGGAGGTAAGAAGAGTAGGAAAAGGAAGCATGTGCCTTGGGTGGACCAAGCTATTGGTAACATTATATTCCACAATATACAAGAACGTAGTTATCCAAAATTCCGTGCTAAAGGACAACGTGTAGAATTTAGTTTTTCCAAGCAACCCGAAAATGTGGACCCCCAGACCTGGATACGTGAGGGTGTGGAAAATTTACTGCTTTATGTGAAAAAAGGTGCCAAGGATAGTGATCAGATCGGTCTTACACTTTCTAATGTATCCGATGTGACAGTGAAAGATATTTATGTGGGATGGCATAGATGTGATCAGTTGAAACCTGATATGGTTTGGGATATTCTGTCTAAAATACTTCAGAGTGCTAAGACCTTTCACTTTACAGACCGTTTAATGTTAAAAGCCGACCACGTTAACATACCGGTTGGTGGTGGTGGTGGTAAACGTGTGTATTGTCTCCCGAATCACATGGCTTCAACAGTGAAAAGAAGTGTTGTACGTGTGCGAAATAGAGATAAGCCTTTGTGTTTGGTTGAAGCTCTGATTATAGGGAAGGCACATGCAGATCGAGATCCTGCCTATAATTCCTACAGAGCCGGTTTCAAACTGCAAAAACCTGTGTTTGACCTGATGATTAAAGCTGGTGTGAATCTGACAGCCGATGCATGTATCGGAAGTGGGATACCTGAACTCAGAAAATTCCAACAATCCCTTAGCGATTATAAGATAATTGTGTACAACAGTCTTCGAGATCCTAAAGACATACTCTTTGAGGGGCAAGTACAAAATGTGTCTAAATGCATCTACCTCTTGTATGATGACGTTCAGCAACATTTTGATGTTATTGTTAATCGTGTTGGGGCATTTGCAGCAACGCAGGAATGTCGCGGGTGTAATGAGTTGATATTTGGTAAACCACACAGTCACGCTTGTAAACAGATATGCTCTATGTGCCGTGCCACACCACCATGTGTACCCCAATCTAACACCTCCATCACGTGTAAGGTGTGCCATAGAATATTCAAAGATCGTGGATGTTTCACTAGGCATATGTCTACATCGTTTCGAAATGGTACAGTGTGTAGTGAAATTCAGCAGTGTCCAAAATGTTACAGAATCGTATTCACAAGTAACAGACATGAAAAGAAACATGACTGCAATGCAAAATACTGTAAAACGTGCAAAAAGGTAAAACCGATCAACCATCACTGTTACATACCAATTCCGAACCCCCAACAAAGGTCCAAATTTTTGTTGATATTTTACGATTTTGAATGTTACACTGATGTCCCTTATACAGAAAAAAACAATTCTTTTCTTCATGTTCCAAATCTGATCGTGATCCAAACAGCGTGTCATGCATGTTATTTACAAGAAGATTTATCAATACCTTGTCGAGTTTGCGGAATACGTCAATATGTATTTTGGGATGACCCAGTCGATACATTTTTATCGTACCTGGAACTGCAACACAAATTCAATAACGTCACTATTTGTGCACACAATGCACGTGGATATGACTCAACATTTCTGTTACGCAGAATGTTGGAAAGAGGAATGGCAGCTAGAATTGTTTTGAATGGAACAAAAATCATGAGCATGAAGTATCAGAATCTACATTTCATCGATAGTTTAAACTACGTTCAATCAAACCTTGCTGGATTTTCCAAACTCTTCGGCTTACCGATGCAGAAAGGATATTATCCACATTTGTGGAATACCTACGAACATCGAAATTACGTAGGAGAAATGCCACCGCCTTCAGCATACGGATATGATCACATGAAATCTGTGGAAGATCAAACTAAATTTATGCTATGGTACGAAAACGAACGCAAGAACAATGTTCCTTTCAACAACAAAGAACAGCTGTTGGAATATTGCATTAAGGACGTGACACTATTGAGGCAGGGTTGTTTAAAATTAAGACAGAATTTTATGGATATTAGCAAAATAGACATCTTCCAAAAGTGTATTACAATAGCATCCGTATGTTCATTAATCTACAGACAGCAGTTCATGCCTAGTGAGAGCATTGGTATAATTCCCCAAGGAGGTTACCACCATGCCGACATAATGTCGAAGGCTGCATTGAAATGGTTAACATATGTCGAGGAGCAAAACAATTTCGCAATCATCCACGGTGGGAGAACCCGTGAGAAATATGTGTTGGGTGCACGCTTCAAAGTAGACGGTTTCCGTGAAGAAACACAAACCTGTTACGAGTTTTTCGGGTGCTGGTTTCATGGCTGTCCACGATGTATATCCACAAACCGGTGTGTATATCCGGAGTTTGACAGAGAAGCGGGAGAAGAGGATGGTAGCAACCAGCAGGAGAAAACCCAAAACAACAATTATGTCGACCGTGTGAACACGGCAGCATTTCGATATGAAACAACATGTCGTAAAATCAGTGCTCTTCAGTCTGAAGGATATAATGTGGTAACTATGTGGGAGTGTGACTTTAAGAAAATATTGGACGCTGACCCACAACTTGATAAATACTTGTCATCACATCCAGTTGTGCAGTGTACACCTCTAAACCCTCGTGATGCATTATATGGTGGTAGAGTGGAGACTGTGAGAACTTATTATAAAATCAAGGAGGGCGAACAGCTGAAATACTATGATTTCACCAGTCTCTACCCCTATGTTAACAAATACTGTGTATACCCAATAGGACACCCTACCATATTCCTTGAAGATTCCATGCCTTCTGTACCGGAGATATTAGCCATGGAAGGTTTTATAAAATGTAAAGTTCTCCCACCTCAAACACTTCTTCACCCTGTATTACCCACAAAAATGAACAAGAAACTCATGTTTGTTTTGTGCAAGGAATGTGGATTACAATTAAAATGTGAAGGTACCTGTCAACATTCTGTAGAACAACGTGCACTTTCAGGAACGTGGGTGATAGCGGAAATGCGTAAAGCATGTTCTCTTGGTTATACCATACTATCGGTATCTGAAGTATGGAAATATGAAACAGCTGTGTATGACCCTGCCACAAAAACGGGGGGACTGTTTACGGGGTATGTGAACACCTTCCTGAAAATAAAACAGGAAGCAAGTGGATGGCCGATGTGGTGTAAGACGCAAAAGAATAAAAAAACCTATATTCAGCAATATTTTGAGAGGGAGGGGATTTTGCTGGATGAAAATAACATTGAGGTGAACCCCGGTAAACGCACTCTCGCAAAACTGTGTCTGAATTCTTTGTGGGGAAAGTTCAGCCAACGGGAAAACCTCTCACAAACTACAATCATCACTGAATCTAAGGATTTCCTTGATAAGATAACCGATCCGAACATTAGTATTGGTGGAGTTATATTTATCAACCAGGACACGGTACTGGTAAACTGGAAATATGTCACCGAGGCTGCTCCACAAAATGACAAGGTGAGTGTTCCCATCGGTGCATTCACAACCTGCCATGCACGTCTTAAATTATACGAACTTCTGGAAAAGTTAGGCGATAGAGTGTGCTACTGTGACACAGATTCTGTAATCTACATTGATAACCCTTCGATGGAATACCACCCCCAATTAGGTGATGCGCTTGGTGAACTGACTGATGAACTAACGGAGTTTGGTTCGGGTGCGGTGTGTGAAGAATTTGTCTCAACAGGACCAAAATGTTACAGTTTGAAAATATGTAAACCTTTTTCTGAACCTGAATATATTTGCAAAGTAAAAGGTATCACGCTGAACGTGTCAAGTTTGACATTGGTGAATTTTCAAACAATGTGTGATATGGTTAAAGATGGAAAAGATGAAGTTGTTGTGGAGAATATTTTCCGAATTAGACGAACAAAAGAATTCCAGGTCATCAGTTCATTGGAAACACGTCTGTATCAACCTGTCTTGGTGAAACGATGTTTTGATGATAAATACCTCTCGTATCCTTTTGGATTCTGTATGAAGTAAATATATTTCTTGTACATACAATTATTGTAAATCTGATTCTGTATAAAATGCCTGTGTTCATGGTGTATAAAGTAAAGTCTTGAACATATATTATAAATGTGCTTATTTGATTCTGAATAAAATATATATTATGTTAACAGAATGAATACCTACCATTTTCCCACAGAACTCTCAGAGCACAAAACCCGGAAAGTAATTTGTGTAACATAATGTTTCCGAAACTCGTTCATCCTTTTACAATGATGGTCTGTGGAGCATCAGGAAGTGGTAAAACCACCTTCGTAACAAACCTTGTCGTTTCTATTGTTCATCTTGTTGAAGGGCCTATTAAAAAAATAGTATGGTGTTACGATCAGGAAAATAGTATTCCGAAAAAAATGTATGACGTAGATTTTCATAAGGGTATTGTTAATTGGGAATCGTGGAATGGTAAAACTCCGACTCTTATAATTCTGGATGATCTTATGATGGTTGCTCAAGGAGAAAAAGTTGCTGATCTTTTCACAAAGGGTAGTCACCACAAAAATGTCTCGGTGGTCTTCATAACGCAAAATCTTTTTCATCAGGGTAAAAATTGCAGGGATATTTCTCTGAACGTGAAACATTTTGTTATATTTAAAAATCCACGTGATATGAACCAATTTACTGTTTTTGCACGGCAACTCCACCCACATCGTATGAAGGAACTCGAAAAAGTATATATAGATGCAACAAAAGAACCTTTCAGTTATTTGTATATTGATCTCTCCCAGTCCACACCGGATCCTCTACGTTATCAGACAGATATTTTTAACGAGAATTACTCGACAGCATATCTTCCTCAGGAATGCTTGAAACATCGAGATGAAGAAAACGAGGAAGAGACGTACCAGTTCACATTCTAAACATAATATTTCCTTCAAGAAACATTCACCCTTTTTACACGTGCTGAAAAATTCTCCATCGAAAGTTCGTAAATCGTTATTGAAGACCGCACCTAAAAAGACAATTCGTTTCATCAGTGAATGCTGTCTCAATGTTTTAAAAGGTAACGTAAAACTTAAACCGTCTGCAAAACGCCGTCTGGCACCTTACAAGACAGTTTTACGTAATCTTGTAAAACCTAAAGTGAATATCGAAAAACGGAGAAACATTCTAGTTCAGAAAGGAGGATTTTTACCTTTGCTTCTGGGTTCATTGCTATCGGGTCTTCTAGGAACCCTTATTCCACATTAAAATGTCATCCGTTTATAAGAAAATGGTTGTTCTGTCGCCAGAACAGCTAGAACGCATTCGAAACACCGAATCGTCTGCGAGTCTGAAATTATCTATTCTGGATAAAAGAATGAACGATATTATGAAAATGAAGAATATATCTGACGATCAAAAATGGCGTCTGTACAGAAAGGAACTGGACGAGTATTTATGGTTGAGTAGAAAATCAAAGGAACCATTACGAATTCCCATCGTTCAAGATAACAACGATTCAACTGTTTCGCCAGATTCATCGTATTTTCCTCCAAACCTGGCAGAAACATTGCCGCACAATACGCGACAGGAATTACGGGATATCATCGACGAATATCAATCCACAGCGCAACGTCTAATAGACGGGCGTCGGGAAACAGAACTTCCGAAACCTAGGACGTTGACATATTCGACATCATCGTCAACGGAAATTCCTGGGCCCTCTCACAGCCAGCAGCAACCCAAGAAAAAGAAGAAGAAGAAGAAGGCGGGTGTTCGCGTTTCCAGAAAAACTAAACCCTTCCTGAGAACACCCGATGCATACAAACTCGTTCCTTTAAGGAGAAGTCGAAGACGCAGAGATCTATCATGGGAGTCCCTAAATTGAAGCACAATAAAATTCTCTCGAAAATATATTACGATCCGAAACATGGTGCGTCATTTTCATCCGTGGATAGTTTATGGAAAGCGGTAAGAGATAAAAATATATCACGTGATGAGGTGAAAAAATGGTTGATGCATCAGGAAACATATACACTCCACAGAGGTGCCCGAAAAAGGTTCCCGCGAAATCACTATAATGTGTGGAACATTGACATGCTCTGGGAAGCCGATCTTAACGATATGACATCAATACAGAAACACAACGACGGCTTCAAATACCTTCTGACGGTTATCGACGTATTTTCAAAGTATGCCTTTGCATTACCTCTGAAAAATAAAACTAGCAATTCGGTAACCGAAGCTTTCAAGAACATTTTCGAGCAGAGTAAAAGGAAGCCTGTCACGCTGCAAACTGATCAGGGAACAGAATTCACAAATTCCACATTTCAGACGTTTCTAAAGAAAAAACAGATACAATTCTCTACTGCCTCTAATCACCCCGTCAAAGCTAGTGTAGTGGAACGTTTTAACAGAACGTTAAAGGAGCGAATGTGGAAATATTTCACCTCGAAACAGACAAGACGTTACATAGATATTCTACCACGACTTCTCGATGGCTACAATAACACTATCCATAGTTCTATAGGAATGGCTCCTCGAGACGTAAACGAGACAAACGTTTATGCAGTGTGGAAACATCTTAACAGATATAACGATCATATTTCACACCCAGCTTCAGATTTGAATGTGGGGGATATGGTACGAATTTCGGTTGTTAAAGGACATTTCGAAAAGGGTTACGAACAGTCGTGGTCTCGAGAAGTCTTCAAAATTCATGCCATCGTTCAACGTACACCTGTGCCAGTTTACGTATTGGACGATTTAAATGGTGAACCTGTAAAAGGAACATTCTACAAGGAGGAAGTTCAGAAAGTTTATTCAGATCCTAACGAAGAGTATAAAATCGATAAAATTTTGAAAACACGCGGTAAAGGTAGAAATTTGGAATATCTCGTTCGCTGGCTCGGTTACCCACCCAGTTTTGACTCATGGATCAAGGCATCTTCAGTAAAACAGCTATCGAACGGATAAATTACATATTTATATCAAATCATGCACCTTCCACGTTTCAGTGAGTTTTTTTAACTCGGTGAGAATGGATGACGATTTCTACGTCTACCTCCCGTCATCTGCATCGGAAAAATATTTTCCAGACAACACGCTGACACATTTCACAGTAAAACTTGCAAGACGTATCGATCTGATTCCCGAATTATGGGAAGTCGGATTAGCAGAATTACACCATTCAACTCTATACGATAATGTTCTGGAGACCGATTTCGGATCGGTGACTTTTCCTGTTCGAACATACGCAAATGCGAAAGATTTGATTACCACGATTGCAGATTCCCTTCCCGATGATCAAGAAATACGAAAAACCATTCTTAAGGAATTCTGGCATTTTCTAATCGAGCCGCAATGGGGTTCACCTGGATCATCCATTTCCACGGACAACACACTCTACATCAACGAACAGCCGTTCTATTTTCCTGCAGCAAATTATACGGTGGAGGATCTTATCTCTTTTTTAAAAACTAGTCCTGCCAATGTAGCTGTGCCTACTCATCTTCGATTCTACTTTAAAGAAGCATTGGTTAAATATCTGAATGAGGTGGGTGTTTCGCACCCCGAATCGGACGGTCCTGTGGACAATACAGTGACACCAATCGACGTAACGGACGATTATGCTAAATTTCGGTACGATATATTGAAATCTATCTATTCTACACACATAACATCTAATAACACTGTGGATAAAAATCCTTATATATTTATATATTCGGATATTGTAAAACAGCAATTGGTTGGTGAAGAAATGTTACGACTTCTACGTCTTGCTCGAAAACCATGTTTTGAAATCGATACACCCTGTATAGTACCAGTAGCCCATCACACATTCGATCCAATTCATTACGTTCCTGTGGATAAAGGTTCTTTTGAAACGGTAGAAATCGCCTTGAATGATAGAAAAGGAAATTTTATACCTTTAAGAAGCAGCTCCGTTCCCACAATTGCTGTCCTACATTTTCGTAGAAAACGAAAACCTTTTTAAAAAACAACAGAACATCATTTATTTCAGTCTATGTCGAAAACCAGATGAATCATCATGTATTCACAAGTCGATTATTATACTCACCAAATACATGGAGGAATCGGACCCATTTTTCGTTCTAATAGAATCCAGAAAGGGAGAGGTCTGGGTTCTCTTTTTGCAGGACTTTTTAGAATGGTGAAACCTCTTCTCTGGAGTGGCGCAAAAGCAATCGGCAGAGAAGCTTTAAAAACCGGTGCTAATATCATCACCGATATGGCGACAACGCAGCAAACTCCGAAAACCATTGTACGTCAAAGAATACGCGAGGCAGGTCAAAATCTTAAAACTAAAACGCAACAGAAAATCGATTCTCTGGCAGGATCGGGTATAAGAATGAGATCAACAAGAAAAAATACTCATTCGATGTTAAAACACTCGGCCACCCGTACCTCAACACTTCGAAAGAAAGGTGGTACATCTGCAAAACGTCGACAAACCCGCAAACGAGGAAATAAACAGAAAAACACCGTCAAAGATATTTTTGGGTAATAATGGAGAATAACGCTTGCATGATATCACAACTGGATCTGTTCCAGAAAAAACCTATCCAGCAGAATGTTGAAAAAACATACACCGTTACCTACAAACCGATTGTTTCCATCGATAATCAAAACGTAATTCTGTTTGTGATACCTGCAACGGGAACAGATTTCCTCGATCTCTCATCTTGCTATCTACGTATGGAACTTGAAATGGTCAATCAAGATGGGAGTCGCATGAGCGCTTCTCCAACCGACAATGCAACCACAAAAAACTGCGGAGTCATAAATTATCTTCAGAATACTATGTTTTCGCAATGTAACGTTATGATCAATGGCATATCTGTAACATCTGCTGATAACAATTATGCATATAAATCAATCCTCGAAGTGATCACCAATTACGGTTCCGATGCTGCCAACACACATCTCACGAACGCCTTGTATTACTTGGACACACCAGGACAGCAAAATAAAATTAATGCTGCAAACAAGGGTTTTACTACCAGAAAAGATTTTTTCCAATACATTCCGACAACCGGAAATCCTACAGAAGTAACATCCACAGTGGAAGTTATGGGAAGACTCCACATTGATTTCTTCAATCAACCTAAATACCTCGTCAACGGTGTCGAAGTACGTATCGAACTTATTAAGGCACGTGATTCCTTTTACATTTGGGGTGATCAAGATTCACCTACCGTAAAAGTAAAAATATTAAAGGCAGTTCTCGAAATAAATCATGTCATTCCTACTCCTACCACAAGTTTGGCTATAGATAAAGCACTTTCTTACGCTCCAGCTCACTACCCTTTCACGAGAAGCATCATTAAAGCTTACTCTTACGTTACCGGGACACAGCAGATTTCCATCGATAATGTTTTCCAAGGTCCTTTCCCGAACGTTGTACTACTTGCTATGGTGTCCACTTCCAGTTATCTCGGTAGTGCCAATACAAACCCGTTTGACTTTAGAAGTTTTAATCTATCTTCTTTCCAGCTTGTTAAGAATGGAGAACTCATACCTCACGAACCTTTGAGGATAACAGCAGGAGGAAATGGTGGTTTGGTGACACGTGCCTATCAGACACTCTTTTCGGGTACAGGTATCCACCACGGTAATTTCGGTCATCAGATCACCAGGCAAATGTTCCAAAATGGATCATTTTTTCTGATTTTCGACATTACATCAGATTTTTCAGGGAACGATACACACACCAGTCTTCAGGAACAAGGTACCTTAGGAGTGGAGATGCAGTTTTCTCCTCAACTACCCGAAAATATAACCTGTCTTATTTATGCCGAATTCGACGCTGCAGTGGATATAACAAAAAATAGAGATATCATCGTTCACTAGTGTAGTGTTTATAAATTGCATGTACTCCTGTTATCAGCTCGCAGTGGGCTCGGTACAGTCGCGAAGGAAACATCGGAGCTGTGATGGAAAAAACTGAAGAACCCGTTTTTGAAGATTGAATATCGGAATAGCGACTTTTCGAAAACATTATTCCAGAAAACTCGTACACCTTGGTTTCACGCTTTGGACGACGGTCTCATCCAAGTGACTAAAAACAGGGATATTATCATCAACGATGAATACGTCGCAGATCAGACACGTCCTCACTCGCAACTGCGCATCCAAAAAAATCTTTTGTGGTGTTTACCCCAGAGACCTTCTACCTAGAGCGTTCTGCACCCCTGCCTTGATAATTGCGAACACAGACACTTCCGATTCCCAGGGAACGCACTGGGTTGCATTCTATTTCGATAAGAACAATGTGGCCGAATATTTTGATTCATACGGTTTCCATCCGTATTACCAAGAATTTGTAACATTCTTGAATCGACATTCCTCTGTCTGGACTTACAACAATACCCCCTTACAAGGGATATCTGCCACAACATGCGGACATTACTGCTGCGTATATGCTTATTACAAAGCACGTAACATCACAACCAAGGATTTTATACAAACCTTTCCACCAGTCATCGATAAAGATGAATATATTCGACAACGTTTCCATGACATCTTCAAACGTTTACCGAACTGCAAGTGTCCTAGAGGAACCCAAGTGTGTCGTTCTATCCAAGCAGTACGGGAGTGTACGTAACACGCATGTATAAAACATCTGTGCATTGATGTATCTTGTTCAGTGTCTCCTGGGAAGTTCTAGTGACAACATCATGGAACCTGTTATGAACGTTCCTGTGAAGAAACACGAAAAGCTCGTGGAACGTATGACTCGCAAGACCCGCAAACGTCTCCTCCCACTCGAGATCGAGACAACTAATCTCAGCAACAAAAAATCACCCGACAAAGAAATGGATGTGGCAACGGAGAGCGATCAAGAAAAAATACCTGAAGCAATCAACTTGCCTCAAGACAGCAACGAATGTTCGAAACTACATAACGTGGATGCCTGCACGGATCTTTATCTTGCAAACATATACTTTCTGAACAGTGAAAAAACCAAGTATGTGGCAATAGGTTTCAAGAAAGACTCCCCTTACAACCTTGTGTGGGAATTTTCGCAGCAGGGAAGATCGCCCGTATATATGGATTTGGCACAAATTCGTGAACTGTATACTATACAATCTGATCTGCTAACTTACGTCGATACAGGTCGACGATTCAATTATTGGGTTACCGGAAATATTACCATCAATGGAGTAAACTTTTTTGGAAAACGTTGTATTTCTATGTATCGTCATTCTTCACCGGATGCATTCATTTTTACTCCCGATGAACTGCACATATTTCTATGTAAACTGCTGAAACCTTTGAAAAAATTAATGAGGGAACGTTATCAGAAAATACAACCCTACGTGGAGGGTTATGTACATAATATCATGAAGAACATGTATTCGGACAAAAAGGAACCACCCGAACATCTGCTGAATCCTTTCTACATTCTCTGGTACAATGAACTGATGACCGAAATATATCTCGTCAACGATCGGGGTCACACACTGACATTGTAAATCAACTGTTACTTACCATGCATCCATATTGTATTGTTATTTGTATTGTACACTAGAAATTGTAAACTAGAAATTGTTGTAAACCTTTCTCTATAAATAAAACATTTTAAATATTCAATATCTTTTATTTGTTATATTATTACAATAAAAATCATACATTTTCCAGGTATTTTCAACTGCACAGGTTTTCCTCGGGTTTCTACATCGAGTATGGTCTCTGCATTTTTTCCCCATCACATGTATACTGTTCAATTTAGGACATTCAAGATCTTCCATGTTCTGTACAAATACATTCCTGAGTCCTTTTTCCCCGATGCACTTTTCCACAAGTACCACTTTTTCCGTACCTTTAACATACACTGTTCCTTGTGGAAGTACAGAATATAAAAGATCACCTAATTTCTCATAGGGGACCCAACCGTTTTCCCAGTCAAGTCCGTGTTTGAAGTCCCGCAGCCAGTAATTTGTACGGCGGTACTTTTCACTCACTAAATGTAGACCGTACGGGGGTTTCACCAAAAAGTCAAATGTACATTCAAAAGGATATTTCAATACCCCCACTTCTTTCCACACAAATTCACCATCTCTCCCTCGAAGACCCTGAACATCCAGAAAACACACACCCATAGTTCAACAGGTAAACACTGTGATTGTGTCTTCAATGCTGCCTCGGCATATGGCACACTTATCCAATTGTGAAGAACAAACTCCGCAGGATACAAAATGGCGGCACGGAAGAATTACAACACTGCAGGGTTTTTCAAAACATATCTTGCACATAAACACAGAATCCACACTTGGGGGGTCTTCCTTCACTGATTCTGGACAGTCACAGTATCTGCAACTTTTCGAATCACGATGTAACGCTGCAACACTTTGTATGTAACTACAGGCTGGTATCGACTGGTAATGTTCTAGAATCGGGCAATCTTCGGATGTCCAATCACACGCTCCGTACCCACAATGGAAACATATTACCCTATCACTGAATCCTGAATAATAAAAACCTGCAGTGACTAATTCTTCAGCAGTCTGACGTAATCCTATTGGCCACTTTCTGTAAGTCTTGTATCTCGCATTCACCGACATATAATCGGTGGTAAAAGGACCGCCTGCTATCAGACGAGTATGGTAAGTATACACTCTCATATGTCGAACAAAGAAAACTCGTCTGATACTGTAGGTGACGGCGTTGTAGGTATCGGCGATAAATGTTCAATCTGGTTATCCTCACCATCAACAGGAAACAGTGATCTGCGAACACCGGAAGAAAACACAGGGAAACAGGGATGTCCTTCTAATTTACGTAACAAAGGGCGGTCGCAGGCTGAACACCACACGGAACTTCTGTTCTCCAGCAAAACAAGCCACTCTTTCACTCTTCCCTTCAATGCTTCATGGATCTCATCCTCATCCTTCCTGCAACGTAGTTCGCACATACACCTGTGCCTTGGGAATCCTGTTTTTTCATCCACTCTTTTTTTTCTCTCGTCTATCTTCTTTAGCGTCTCGCAATATTCATGGACACCATTTCCTAATTCGTCAAACAGGTAACATCCACACCAGGGAGGTTCACGTAGCCCCACATACATAAACGGAAAATAGTTCAACAGACGGTGCAGGGCTGTTCGGTCACTATCCAGCTCCCCGCAAGATCGAACAATTTCCCAGAACTCCTCGTAACTATATTCGTAAAAATTCAGCCCTCTACTAAACAATCCTGTGCCACACACGTCCATTCTCTCACACACTGATCACGCCTCGACCCACTATTTATACCTTCTCCCATCTACGTCATTTCCTCCAAAAGGCAACGCCCCAAACATGTTCATTCCTGTCCTCCATTCATAAGCATGTTCCAGCATGTTCTGCTCGGAAAATTGTGCCAACCATCGAAATTACAAATAACCAACTCCCATCAATCACCTCAACACCCCCACACCCTATTCCAATAACAGTATATCGGAAATCAATACACATTTTCACATCTTTCACACAATTTCTCAATAAAAACATTCAAGAATTTAATCACGTGACACGTTTGTGAAATCTACTCCCAAACCCATGACGTCATCATCAATAAATCAATCATTGAATCACATGACCTAATTCGGAAATCACCGATATTCTTCTGCGTTGGCAACACTGCTCTTCCCAATTGGCAACACTGTTCACACTCTGCTCCTCTCAATCCATTTTTTGGGAAATCAATATATACACATTCCATTTTCACATCTTTCACAAAAAATTTAAATAACAACACCCCGAACTCGGAATCGAACCCATTCACTTTAAACACTAACGCTTTAACAACTCACCTATTCAAATCTATACAAATTTACAGCAAATACATCCCAGTTGGAAACACTACTCTTTTTATTCACATTTGGCAACACTGATCACAATTCACACACAATTATTCTCCTCTCCATCTTTCACAAAAAATAACAACACCCCGAACTCGGAATCGAAACCATTCACTTTAAACACTAACGCTCACCTATTCAAATCTATACAAATTTAGAGCAAATACATACCAGTTGGAAACACTACTCTTTTTATTCACATTTCGCAACACTCATCACAATTCACACACAATTATTCTCCTCTCCATCCACTTATCATTTCCGCCCAATTAACACTCAAAACCACCCACCCCCCTCTTATCTACTTCCTTATCTCTCTTATCTTATCTACTTCCGGTTCAAACGAAATTTATACGAAGTTTTCTTCGTCAACGCCGGTGCGTTACTACTGGGAAGAGGGTGCAGTGGCGAAACCACAGCCCCCCACAACCTTGAACGGAAATCAATTTTAGGGGGCAAACATGGAAGTAAAGGACAGCAAGAGTAGCAGAATCTAAGAGTAGCAGGACAAAAGGATGCTCAAGATGGATTTTGTTTTCACGTCTTTCTTGCATTATTTCTTCCAGACTGCCAAGAGCACCTGCGGGGTGGAGGAGGACAGAGCTGCAATTGCCCCATTGATTTCAAATTTTATATAAATATAAATACCTTTTGTAAAATGTTCTTGCTCGCTTCGCTCGCAATGTCTGCTTTTCTTGTAGTCTAGTCAAGTTCAGAGCCGTACCTAGGGGTCGGCGGGAGTTAACCCTGGACGCCAAACGATCTAAATGAAAAAAAATGTAAAAGAGAATAATATGGCGCTCCATGAATTTTTTTCCCCATATTATATCGACATTCTTTTCATTTTGCAAAAATTTGGATCTGAAAATTTATTGGTCGCTTTGCTCGCAATTTGTTTTCTATAATGCATTTTATATTACCGAGGAGAGAAGTACTGCTGCTAAAAGGTTTTCTCTTAAGTGCATGAACAATTGTTGGGAGGAAAAGGAACGCGCAGATTTGAGAGACAATTTATATGATTTTTACTGTTGGTATATATGTATATATATATATGTCTGTGTGTGTGTGTGGGGTGTGTGTGTGTGTGTGTGTGTGTGTTGTATATATGTATGTATGTATTTATATGTGTGTGTGGGGCGGGGGGAGGGGTGTATATATAAACACACCCATCAATGCAGTAAAATTTAAACAAGTGAGATGAAATTACGTTATTCTTTTCCGGCCTGAAATATAATCAAGGCTATCCCCCCCCCTAATCAGAGGGTCTGCGCACGCCTATGACGGGGACTGGCACTTTACGTAGGTGTTGACACGCTTCGTACAATATCGCGATTACATAATGGATATGCAGCCACTTAACTGAAGCCCCCAAAATTCACATTTTATTACTAAATTGTAAATTAGCATAATATCACATAGTTTACCTATTCATAATATGCGCCGCTTTGGTGCACTTTGTGGATTGTGCATTAATCAACATCAGGTTAATGGCGGCAGGCAAAGTGGAGGGAAAATGACAATGAAGCACAACGAGGGGGCAATTGGTTCCCGATTAATGAAACTTTGTCTTTCGCTGCGTGAAATCGCTGAAAATGTAATTTATTAATTTCTTAATTTTGCTTATTTTATATTGCTTTTCTAGCACTTGGCGTCAACAAAGGCGATGAGGATGATTAATGAAGTTATGAAATGGATGATAGGACATGATGATCCATGTCTTACACAAAATTCTAAGTTGGGACTAATGAATAGCGATTCGTCTTATCATTAGTCAAGTACTTGTTTTTAACTCCAATCTTTTTCAAGGACTTCTGGGTTGACAGCATGTGTGTTGCGCGATGATGATTCGACGAAAACCACTATTTCAGTGAACTTTCTTGACAATGACTCTAATATCAGTTAAGAGAACATTTTCTTACGAATAGCTGTTGTTAAGAAACCAATTTCTGAAACTTTTTTTGATGGTCTCACGGCACCCAGCTGTTGTTTGTTATGGCTGGGCCTGGGGGTATGACTCACGCTGCTGTCAATACTCAATCATTTCCGAGAATCCAGGTCCGCCAGGCAAACCCAAGCGACAATGTTGTTATTTGGGTTGCATAGACAACAGGTTTTAAGATGTTACGATATCGTAGGTCTCGTGGCCCAAGAACTATTTTCCATGACTGTACATGATGAATCAGCAAACAGATTTTTTGCTAAGTCATGAATTGGAGGGTTCTATGACAACCTATATTAATTCTCGTAAGAGAACAGAAAACACAAACAAAACAATACTGTGGTCACTACAACAAATAGTCTTCTTCAACCCCTATCCAACAAACCAAAAATCATCATCCTAACTAGAACCATGTAACTATCTACCATGTGTTAGATGTTTTGTGAACTAAGTGGTGCTTTGTTTGTGTGTACAATGCTTTTTGCACTTGGTTATCACCACCTAACATGTTATTAATTGTTTTTTAAAATTAATTACAACTGAAAACTAATAATTAATATTATCTAAAGTTACTAATTAATAGTATACAAGTAATTGATATAATTTTTTTTGTTCTTGTTTCTAGTGTTGGGTAATTATAGTTGTTGCAAAAATATAGCTCTCGCGTATGACTCGTTTGTCACTGCCAATTCTATGTTGTCTATGCGATTACGAGATACAGGAAAGTATATCGGTGGGGAGGGTGTGTAGATAATTGGCTCCATGAACTCAGAGTTTGGTTTGAACGTAGCGATAATACCTGTCTGCTTGTGACTCCCTGGGATGCCGTCCGAGGATTTGGTGATCATACCTTGATCATTTTTTTTACAGAGCAGTTCGGGTAGGTTGTTATATTTATAGACCCCACCCCAATTTTTGTTTCGTGTTCATGGCGATGGTCGTACCTAATGCGGCGACCCGTTCACCCAGCGATGCGTCTCTGCTGACGAGTCTCCCGAAAGCTGCGTGCTCTAATTTTCTGTCAGCATCATGACGTACATCGAGATCGGTATTAGTATTGTAGGCAATATCGTGATCCTTGCATGCAGCATCCAGGGGATTCACACCCTTGTCGCCTCTTTCCAGTCGCTGATTAAGTTTGGTACCCGGACCGCAGTACTGGTAACCTGGCAGGTGCATCTCGAAGGGTAGCTTGTTGATGATATCGTTCACGAGACCTCGACCCTCGGCCACGTTCCAAAATTTCGGAGGTAGGGTGTTGATGATTTTGATGAGGTACCCTATGCCTTTGTCGTCGTTCACGATGAAGGTGGCAAGCTTGGAACTCACCATGTCCACAATTCCCACCTTCTCGTTGCGAAAGTTGCTGTTGCCTGCATTCTTCTCTCCTGTAATAACCAACAACCTGTCTATGAGCTTGCGCACGTCGTCCACCCACACAAACTCTTTGGGCAGGGTGTTGTAGAGTTTGACGCCGCTGCCTGTTTTGACCTGGTTCCATATCGGCTTGATGAGGTTCTTGTATTTTTCGCCGCTGCTGGATTTGACGCGATTCTGCGTAGCGTCGTTGTTTTGGTACAAGGCATCCGTCATGATCAAAATTTCCTTGTAACTTTGGTAATCCTCGTCTGTGTAATCTCTTGGCTGCTTTTTGGTGATGAGTTCCCACAGTCCCACCGTGCCGGGATACCTGTTCCAGCTGTTTTTCTCGCCCAAATTGACTTTCACGTCGTCACCCTCGAACGTGACTTTCGATTTTCCGATCTTCCAAACCACGCCCTCGTTGAGTTCCATGGTTGGGTACAATCCGCAAACCTCGTCTTTCTCGAATTTCCCGGTGCTTAGATAATCTCTCGCCAACGGTCCCAGCTCGACTACATTTTCCGAAGAGGTGCTGCCTAGAGCATGACGTTTCGGTGGCGGCGCAAGTTCGTACGGGGTAGTGTGAATGCTGGATATGGGTGTTGGTATGGTATAATTTCGAGCAGTGAGTGGTACGAGCTCGTTGATCAGCTCTTTGCTTGCTCGGTGACATTTTCGATTTCTTTACCCAGCCCGCTGATGGCATCGATGATAGGCTGGTCCTGTTGCTTTTTCTCTTCGTAAATTCCACGATTCTCGGATTTCCAACCCTTGAAGCGTTTTGACAGATAGTCGCGCATCTTCAAGTTGTCGTCTGCAAGTTTACGCTTCATTCTTTTATGTATGTAGTTATTTATAATACGTCAAGACGTTTCTTGTAACGTTGCAACTTTTAGAACTAAACGTTTAGAACTAATTATCTACACAATTATCTACACACCCTCCCCACCGATATACTTTCCTGTATCTCGTAATCGCATAGACAACATAGAATTGGCAGTGACAAACGAGTCATTCGCGAGAGCTATATTTTTGCAAAGTAGTATAAAAGTATATACTACTGGGTCAATAAATGATGAACACCCCTCAGGCAGATTTGGCTACACTTAAAACAAGCTCAACATGCCCATATGAGCTTTTTGCTCAAGTGTGGAACCCTGTCTAATCCAAGATTTTTGTAAAAATGCCCTCGGGAATTTCCCGTGAAATGATGACCCCCCTCAGATTGATTTGGCTACACTTACAAAAGGCACTTCTGTGAGATTGTTGTCCATAAATTTGTTAAAAATATGCCCCTCTTGATATTTTTTTGGATACACTTAAAACTAAGCCCCCCTCACCCACCCACCCACACACACACACACACACACACACACACACACACACACACACATATTTACTTCCGGTTTAAGTTTAATTATACACCAGGCTGAACTTGTGTAATAAGCAGAGCTTTTCTAGAATTGCTCTGTGACCCTCTCATTTCTTACATCATAAACATATGATTTTTCACCTATGAGAATAACACTACATATGGTGTCATCAGGGAGTGTTTCGTGGAATTCACAGATAATTTTAATGTTTGTCCTGTCATTAACCACAACTTGTTTCCTTTTTGAAGTGTTGATGACAAACATGGGTCTCTGTGCTTTGAATTAATCTGGTGTGTAATACATGTCAGTATTGCCAGTAGTGACCCTTTTGTATGCTGTAAATGCTTCATATAATTTAAGGAAATCATCCTTGGACATGTCTAAATTATAATTTTCTCTAGGGAATACCTCATTTCTGCCATTTTTAAGATATATGTTCTTGATGTTGCAGTTATCAAATTTACTTGAATTTTTTTCCTGATTATTGTGTCTTCCAGTCTGAAACAGTACCACCACAAAATCCGGCATGTCATATTGTATACTGGAGAATGAATTTGTAGCATCAAACTCATAATAAGTACCAGTGGCAGGCTTCTGTACACATTGATATGTATAAAATTGTAAAGGTACTTGTGGAATTTTTATTATATCTGCTTTGTATTTAAGAGCATAACTGGCTTCATATTCAACAACCGGGATTCTTAGCTCCATAGTCTGAATAATGCACTTGCCCTCATCAGGTAGGGTATTGGGCAGAGCTTCCCCTGTAGAGTTTAATGTGCTGTACCTCATCAAAGCATTATTATCATTGGCAGCTCTTCTAAATGTGATTCTTAAACCACCCTTCCACATAATATCTTTGTAATCTGAGAAGAATCCTGGCAACAGGCGCATAGGGAACAGCACTGTGTGGCTCTTAGATATAATTTTATCACCAGCCTCAAATCCACCTATTTTGTAGTAAGAAGCCTCGGTTTTGGATAATTTTAGTGTAGCCAAAGCTGTGGAGGTAATGCCGGGATAATCCACTCTGTTTATAACAACACCATGTTTTCTGATCTCAATTTCAGAGAACAGATGCGGCACAAAATTATCTACCAATCTTATATTTGAATTTGCCGGATAATCTGTTCCATCGAGCTTTACAACATCAAATTTGATGTATAGATCTGCTCTATGGGGGTGTATAAAGCCATCCCCTACATCAAGATCAACCTCAATTTCTGTGTTGGGTTGATTTAAATTTGCAAATGTCCTCCTGTTTGGGGGGAATGATTGTAGCTCATAACTCTCAATATTATCCATTTTTTTGTTTGTATTTTTATTTAAATATTAATCTCTATGATTGCAGTAGTTGTGGCTCCAGCAAAATCAACTAATTCTTCTTTTTCATTAGTGACCATCAACTCAATATAATCTATTCTATTATGGCACACAGGAAAATATAATGTTGGGGATGGAGTGTAGATGATGGGCTCCATAAATTCAGAATTAGGTTTAAATGTTGCAATGATACCAGTTTGTTTGTGAGTGCCTATGCCATTTGATTTGGTGATCATAACCTCGGCCACATTACAGTGAATATTCAGAGTCTCTATGGCTAAGAATTTAGGTATATTAATACCAGTGTGTTTGATGGCTGGTTCAAGTTTTGTGTTGTTCTCAAAGCCTAACAGCTCTCCTATAGTACCCAGATCCACTGTTTCTGTAGCAGATACAATCTCTACTCTGTGAGTGACAGAATTTTGAGTTAAGACTATACCTCTGGGTAATTGAGCATTTAGAGTGGACAGATTATATTGCCCTGGAGTGATGACAATTTTTTGATCACCAACTGCAATTTTGTTGTTGTGGTGTGTAATATTAGGGATCAAGTACATGCCATAAAATGCTCTGAGATCTATTGATTTGGGATACACTATATCATCATGTAATCTGAGCTTCAATATTGAATTTTGGCTGGTGAGATGGAATACCCCCATGATGTTTCAGATACCACAAGGCCTTTTGAAAATCTTCAATTGATGGTTTATTTATTTGAGACAGATATCTAAGAACAGATAAACACAGATGTCCACAATTAACATCTTTGAAATTTTGAACACGGGCATTATTGTAATAAAGATTAGTTGATTTTAGATATTTTACAAAATTTTCAGGTGGAACACCTCCAAATGAATCAAACACAAATGCCTCATCTTTTAAATATTTAAGATAACAGATCCAGTGAGTGCCCTGATTTTTGTACTTATCCAAATTAACTATGCCACACTCTTTGTTGAGTGGTTGTTCTGGTAAAGAATCAGACATGTACACACCTCTAAAATTTTTGATGCCCAGTGGTTTGATTAAAGCTTCAATATCTTGGTTTGTAAGCGGCTCTTGTTTTTTTAAACTTATTCATGGCTCTCTTAACACCTTTGCCTTGTTTCTCCATGGCCAGGTTATGGCGCTTCAATTCATCTAATTCTGCCTTATTCTTCTTGGCATCTATTACTGTTTTTGCTATAGCAGCTGATCCCCCAGCCAAGCTCCCAACAGCCCCAAGTGCTGCTAAGATGGCAGGGATAGTAAATATGAAACCCCCCACATGTGATTTTTTTCTAGATTGTTGTAATTTTTTTAATTGGGGGGTACTAAGCAACAATTTCGTACCATGGCCCTTTGCAATACAAGAATTTTTTTTCTTGCGCTGCTTTTTGGTTAAAAGGCTATCAATAGTTTTAAGAGATTTAAGACCTGCATAAGGTATTTTATACATAACACCCTTGGCCTTCATTGTAGGTTTATTATATACATATTCACAACCCCCACCCCAGTTTTTGTTTGGTGTTCATAGCTATGGTGGTTCCCAATGATGCTATTCTTTCACTTAAAGAAGCATCTTTGCTTACAAATCTACCAAATGCAGCCTCTTCTAATTTCTTGTCTGCAACATGTCTCTTGTCAAGATCAGTATGTGTGTTGTATGCTATGTCATGGTCTCTACAAGCAGCATCTAGGGGATTAACACCAGGATCACCTCTGTTTAATCTATGGTCCAATTTTGTGCCTGGACCACAATACTGATAGCCTGGAATGTGTAGTTCAAATGGCAGCTTGTTTATAATGTCATTAACCAACCCCCGACCCTCAGAAATATTCCAAAATTTAGGTGGTAGAGTATTAATAATTTTTATGAGATATCCAATCCCCTTAGTGTCATTCACTATAAAATTAGACAATTTTGTGCTTATCATGTCCATAATTCCAACCTTTTCATTGTAAAAATTGTGGTTGCCAGCATTTTCCTCCCCAGCTATCACCAATAACCTATCTACAAGTTTCCTGACATCATCAACCCAGAGAAATTCTTTAGGCAGGGTGTTGTATTGTTTGATTCCACTGCCTGTCTTAATTTGTGACCATATGGGCTTGATTAAATTGTTATATTTTGCTCCACTGCTAGACTTGTCTCTTTTTTGTGTGGGATCATTGTTCTGGTATAGAGCATCTGATTTTATTAATATTTCTTTGTAGTGCTCATAATCTTGATCTGTATAGCTGCCAGGCCTTTTCCGAGTCATCAGTTCCCACAATCCAGGTGTGCCAGGATATTTAACAAAACCACCTTTTTCTCCAAGATGAGATTCTGAATATACAATCAGATCATCTCCCATAAATGTTACTCTGAAATTGCCAATTCTATGTATGATGCTACCATCACGCTCTGTGTCAGCATATAAACCAAAAACCTCATCTTTGTTGTCTTTAGGTGTGCTTAAATATTTTTGAGCAAGAAGACCCAATTCAATAGGATCCTGACTAGCCTCAATTCTTCGAGGAGCAACAGGACTAGGTGTATGAATACTAGAAAGTGGGGTGATTGATTTCTAATATGTTTCTTGCAGCTACAGGTACAAGCTCTGTGATCAAATTTTAATTTTGCTCTGTAATAGTTTTGATATTTTTACCTAATTCACTAATAGCATCAATAATAGGCTGTTCTCTTTGTTTGTGTTGTTCATAAATTCCTCGGTTCTCTGATTTCCATACCTTAAATCATTTTACAAGATAATCTCTTAATTTAAGATCATCAATGATTGGCCTTTTCATGGTTATTTATATATGTTTCAATGTCTAGAAAATTGTTAATTTTATTTCTATATTTACCACTATTGGGTTTTCTTGTCATATCAATTGTGACAAACCCATAACTGTCCTGGTTCCAGCACCTACTGCAAAACTTGGAAAAATCATTGTAGCTCAAGTCCCCACCTACATATTCATCATGTGTGTGTTTGAGGTTGGTATGATCTTGATGAAACACACATATAAAATTGCTGTTGTCTCGGATCAGCTGCTTCGGAATTTTAGAAAAAGTCTGTGCCAGGTAGAAACAATCAATGTTTTTGTGTCGGCCCTGTGTAAAGAAATTTCTAACCTTGTTTTGATTATCCAGTATAATGTCATCAAACACAACAACAGAGTTATCAAGACATTCATGGAGTGTCTTAACATCTGGTTCAAAAGTGGCTATATCCAATCCATCATATAGCTTCATCAGCTGCTGATATTTTAATTGTTCCAAGCTCTTAGAGAAGACATACAAGTGCCTGTTTTTATAGTCTAACCAGTTTGGTGCCAATAAAAAATTATCAATCATTAGTGTAGTTTTACCACAAGCTGATGGCCCAACAATAAGACATCTAATATTATCAGGCAGCAACTTGCCATTTCTCTTAATCTGCTGTTCAGGTTCTGGCAGCCTTTTTATAACATCCCAGGTGCTCATATTATCACTTTGTCTGCATCGATCCAGCTGTGTTCTGGAAGTCCTAGCCATTTGACAAATAACTTGTTGCCTTTTCTGCGGATGATTTTTTCTATGAGATATGTGTCAGGCTGTTTAGTTTTGTTGAGTTCTTCTTCATAGAACCGGCCATTGAGAATTTCTCCTCGGTGGTCTTTTATTATATATGTGTTAAGGGTCCCAGGTTTAACTTGAACCACTGTAAATAATTCAGTGCTCTAGTTTCTTGTAAAGCCTCTTTTGAATAAGTGCTTATATTTGCTGATTCTTACTTGATCACCCACCTTGTATTTGGCTTTTCTTGTTGTTGGCTGGTATCTAGGATAATAAACAGTCCTGATCAATTTTTGCTCATCAGATGAAGTTACTTCAGAGGGTTTCATGTTGATTGTGGAATGGACCGAGTTGTTATATTTATGTAGAAGTTCTGGAAGAATATTAAGCCATTTATAATTACTTTGAAGTGTAAATTGTCTATACATAAGATTGTTTAGGGTTTTGTTGAATCTCTCTACAATTGAGGCTTTGAGATCACTGTAACTCGAATAATGTTGTATTGACTGGCTTTTAATAAATTGTTGGAACACAGAATTATAAAATTCTTTGCCATTATCTGTTTGCAAATAGCGCGGTGATCTTCCACTCTGATTGATGATTGTCCTGATGGCTTCTGTAACACATGCCCCAGTCTTGGATTTGAGTGGCACAGCCCAGGCAAATTTTGAAAATGTGTCTATTACAGTAAGTAGATACTTGTAGCCCTTGTTGATTTTGTCTAAGTTTTTCAGCTGTCCACTTGCCATCTCAATCAAGTCGCACTGCCATAAATCATCTATGCCTTTTGTGACTACTGGCAGTCTCTTATAATTATGTCTGGCTTGTCTGTGTAATTCATCAACAATAATTTCTCTAGACATAATATGAAAACAAGAATATTGCAACTATGGGGTGTTCAGCAGCTCATACTACAGGTTTTTCTAAATATAATTTGTCTCCTATTTGTATATGAAATTCCAGAGAGCCATCATCTTCAGCATAAGATGTTTCTAATGTATTGGGATCTGTAAAATCCTCTAACTCTACACTGGTGATTTTTGGTTTGTTGTCAGCATTTGTTATTGATAAGGTGGGGTAGTGGTGTGCCTGTGGTTGAAGCCAATATTTGATCTTGATTGGTCTCAGTGTGCCCCCAACAAAAAACTGGTAATAAAAAATTGTGCAGGGGACAGCATATATATTTTGCCACCTGGTGTAAATGGTGAATCATATTCTTTGTTGGGGATGCTGTACAATTCAAAAATTATTGTATGTTTTGGATTCTCCATTATGCCGGTTATTTCTTTTTCTGCTGTAAGCAATCTGCTTGTTACAGATTCAAGATGCTCATTGATGGTCCTAACAACATCATCATGGCCTGGCTTGATTTTTACGTCCACAACAAGTTTCTTGTAAAACTCTTGTTGTGGTGGCAGAGAACACTCATCAAATTTAGAAAAATCTGTAACATAATCATATGGATATACACCCTTCCGCCTAATTAATTTCAGGTCCTTATTTGGAAACAAAGCACATGTGATTTTGAATTGATCATCAGATAATTGAGTGGCCAGTGTAGCCAGGCTAGCAGACAGAATTCTGTATGAATCAAGAAATCTTAAGTGAATAGGAACACCATTAACTTTAATTATTTTGCTAATGGCAATATATTTTTCATTATTTTCAGCTAAAATATTTAAATTCTGCTTGTCAAACCCCTCGTACCTGATCAAATGATGAAAATCATAATTGGATGCACAATGGCAAAATATGGGGACAAATTGTGGTCTCTGGATCTTAATATTACAGCTATTACACAGGGCCATTAAGAATTTACCATCTGTATGGGAATGGTGATGAACCTTGATATTTGCATCTGAAAATTCAGAATCACATACCGGGCATTTTTCTGCATTGTTGAAATCTTCAATCTGTTCCTCTGTTAAAGGCAACATAGGTTTTGATTTTAATGAGACATTAGATGCTATGCAACGGCACTCATTTTCTATTCTTTGTGCAAATTCTTTGATGGCATCTGCTCCCATGTATAAATCTTCTTTACTAACAACCCCATCCGGTACAACCACATAATAAAAAGTAGAAGGTTCATGTAACTGGTATGATGTAATTGAAGGTTCATCAGGATCTGGGCTACAGAATGCAAGAGGTTTGAGGTTTGATTCAAAATCACAGACTATATATGCTGGGTGTTCCAACAAGGCTTCAAATTTTTTGAATTTGGCATTTTCATTTGGGTTAGGCATAAGCATATGAACAGGTTTATGGTTGCCACAGTATTTCAGATGCTCAATTAACTTGTGTTTAGCAATTTCTGCATTCACTTCCCGAACCCCATTTATTATTTTTTTACCATCAAATGCAGTCAAACATCTTCTGCACAACTTGAATATTCTATGAGTTTTGTCTAGTTGTTTTCTGACTAAAGCTTCAAGATTATGTATCAGAGTATAATGGTGTGTATCATCTTCTTCAATTAAGAGCAGATCAATCGGAACAGCAGAATCATCATCAAATGTACTGATTCTGAGAGGTGCTATCAAGCAATTGCCATGGCCAGTAGAACAAATAAATACATTAATAGATAATTGTTTACCATTGATATTCCTGGCCTTTTTTTCAAATTTATCAATATTCTGAACAGACATTGGATATTCTAAACCCTCCATTGCTTCATCAAAATCATTTTCATGCTGTTTATAATAACTTATTCTCTTTGGATTATCTGAAACTGGATACAAAGCAGCTAAAATACACCACAAAAAGCATTTCTGATCATTATTTTCTATGTTAAGCACAGCTTTTTTGTTTTTAATATTAGCAGGTAAAGGCACATATGTGGAACCTTGTAATGGGCTGAATTCAGAAATACTAACATAGAGCTTGTGTGGAGATCCGCATAGGCTCCATCCTGACTCTTTTGCTGCAAATTCAAAGTGTTTAATATTCAATTGATCTATCAAACTGCTTATTATTTTCTCTGAATTTGCATTTGAATATATAGGTACAGTTTCTGTTATGTGGGGCTGTGTAAATTTTGTGCCATTTGATTTCTTATATTGTGTAAACAATTTGAGGGACAGCTTATAAGAGCCATTTTGTGCATTTAGAATTGCCTGCACATCAGAATTGATACAGTTCAAAAAATTCTTAATGTCACATTTTGGCTCTGATACAAACCGGTGATCCCTAAGTTGGCCAGCAAAACTGCTATGGATAGGTGGTGCATAGCGTGGCTGCTTTGCTGGTCCAGCATTAACAGGTGTTTCATGCTTCCTTTTCAGACCAGATGTAGATGGTTGTGGGGGCAATGTTGATGACTGTGCAGAACAAGTACCTTTATGTTTATATGTGAAATATTCCAGACTATATTTTCTATGGCAATTAGGGCATATTTTTGTGGGAGTTCTGCATTTGTCTGGATTACAATTCTTTTGGTGCCTGGCCCAATTGGAGCTGGTTATATTTTTATTGCATTGATTACAATATTTTTGATTTGGCATTTTTGTTGTTGTTTATTATATAAGATTTCCTGGGGTCCAAATCAAAATTCTATGCTTAATAAAAAATATCAGTTGGGTTCAGCAGTGTGATTTGTGTGTGTCTTGCTTGACGAAAGGACACGGAATGAAGTTACTGCTCAGCACTCCACAATTGAGACGGTTGCAGCGTTCGCGGAAACAGCAAAAAATCGGAGGTTTCATATTCAGCATCCCGGCCATCCTGGCAGTATTGGGGGCCGTTGGAAGTTTGGCTGGGGGTAGCGCCGCCATCGCGAAAACCGTCATCGACTCGAAGAAGAACAAGGCGGAATTGGAAGAACAGAAACGTCACAATCTTTCCATGGAGAAGAAGGGGAAGGGGGTCATGAGGAAGTTTAAAAAAAAGAAACAGCACTCACCAAACTAGACATTGAATCTCTGATCAAACCATTACAAATCAAACACTTCAGAGGAGTTTTCATGTCCGACTCGTTGCCTTCAACCGTTAAAAAAAGAGAATGCGGCGTAGTCAACTTGGACAGTCAAGAAAATCCAGGCACGCATTGGATATGTTACCACTACGCAAATCATAAAGCATTCGTTTTCGATTCTTTCGGAGGTGTTCCACCTACAAATTTAGTCAATTATCTGAAAACGAACAATCCTATATACTACAACGACGAACGCATTCAAAATTTCGGAGACGTGAACTGCGGTCATCTCTGCCTCTCCATGCTCGCGTTTCTCTCTAAAATAAATAAGCCACAGGTGGAAGATTTCCAGAAAGCATTGTGGAACCTGAAACAGCATCACGATGGGCGTGTTCCATCTCACGAGCGAATCTTCGATCTTGAAACTCACGCTGCACGACGACATCGTCTATCCTAAATCCGTGGCTTTGCGTGCATTCTACAGCATGTACCTCATACCTAACGTCACGCAGCACAACAACAAAATTAGCGTCTGAAGCGAACATATCGTCGTCACGCCAGGTCAATACAATCTTTCTACTTTGCAAGCTCAATTACCCAAAGGCACGTACCTTTCTCAAAATTCGGTCACGCACAGAGTGGAAATCGTGTCCGCGACGGAGACCGTGGATCTGGGCACCATGGGGGAACTTTTAGGTTTCGAGAACAATCACCCAAACTCGACGCTGGCATCAAGCACGTAGCAACAAACATTCCTAAATTCTTGGCCATCGAGACTCTGAACGTACACTGTAACGTAGCGGAAGGCATGATCACGAAATCCTCGGACGGATTGTTGGGAAGTCACAAGCAGACGGGAATCATAGCCACGTTCAAACCCAGTTCCGAATTCATGGAACCGATCATCTACACACCCTCTTCGCCGATCTATTTTCCAGTATGTCGCAACCGCATAGACAACATAGAGTTGGTGGTGACGAACGAGAAAGGAGACATGGTGGATTTCGCAGGTGCAACGACCACGGCCGTCGTGGAGATCAACGTATAATAAATAACACACATAGTGAAAAAAAATGGAGCAAATCGAAAGTTACGAATTGCAATCTTTTCCTCCCAACCGTCGCACGTTCGCAAATTTGAACGAAGCGAACCGGGAGATCGAATACGACGTGGACGTAGGCGACGGGTTCGTTCATCCTCACAGAGCGGACCTCTACCTTCAATTCGACGTGGTGAAAAAGGCAAGCGGAGACGCGTTCCCCGCAGCAGCAAATTTGATACTCGTGGACAACTTCGTGCCTCACCTGTTTTCGCAGGTGGAGGTGAGAAAACACAACACCGTCATCGACAGAATCGATTATCCAGGCATCACGTCGACGGCAGTGGGAACATTGAAATTATCCAAAACGGACGCAGCATACTATCAGGCGGGAGGATTCGAAGCGGGAACCAAAATATCGACGAGAAGTCACACGGTGCTCTTTCCCATGCGTCTGCTTCAGGGATTCTTCTCGGACTACAAGATCATGTGGAAGGGAGGACTGAGAATCACGTTTCGAAGAGCGGCCAACGACAACGACGCACTGATGCGATACGCTACTTTGGGTCCGGACGGTATCACGCCGCTGCCCAACACTTTACCCGAAGCAGCCAAGTGCGTCATCCGGAGCATGGAGTTGAGAATGCCGGTGGTGGAATACGAGACGAACTACGCCCTCAAGTACAAAGCGGAGATCTTGAACCGATTCACTTTCACGGTTACCAGTGCGTGCAGAAGATAGCGTCGGGAAGTCACATGGAATTCGACGTGACGACGCAGTTCAACAACATACAGTTCGACATGCCAGATTTCGTCGTAGTGCTCTTTCAGACCGGACGCGATAACGATCAGGAAAAAGATTCCAGCAAGTTCGACGACTGCAAGATCAAGAACGTTTATCTCAAGAATGGTAGGAACGAAGTGTTCCCGCGTGAGAATTACAACCTCGACATGACCAAAGATGATTACCTCAAACTTTACGAAGCTTACACGGCTTACAAGCGCGTGACCGAGGGAAACGTGGGCATGTACTACACGTCCAGCGAATTCAAAACCCACAGCCCGATGTTCGTCATCAACACGACGAAGCGGAAGCAGGTCGTGGTCAACGATCGAACCAACATCAAGGTCGTCTGCGAGTTCAACAGTCCGTTGCCCGAGGACACCGTGTGCAGCGTCATCCTGGTCGCCGAGAAGTCCTTCGTCCACGACGTGAAGAACGAGAGGGTCACGGAACAGTTTTAACAGGTTTTTTAGATAAGAAGTTTTGCACAATCAGTTGCAATAAGAAATTTTGTACTAGCACAATCAGTTACAATGATAATACGAATTTCACTAGTTCAAATCAGTTACAATGTCAATTTCACCTGTTATCAGTTACAATGTCTTTTTTTTCATCAGTTTTTTTTTGCACTATAGCACGACAATGAATATTTTTTTTCATTTCAGGTGCTGCAGAACAACGACCACACATACACACACTAGGAAAACAAAGCATGCAACTTTATTTGTAACACACATTCTCAAACTTTCATCAAGAAAATATTATAATAAACATATTTTTTTATCTATCTCACAATAAAACTCTATATCCAAAAATACAACATCAAATAACACTAGAGTCGTTAGTACACGTTGCATGCATTACGGAGGTCCTCTGTAGAGTTTCATGGAAGTTTGAGAAAAAAAGAAACACGTGAAACTCTACAGAGGTGTGGTTATCTATAACCGCAGCCGTTAGAACCTTTTTTGGTTGGGCACCACGCACCCTGGCGGGGTTATAGGGGCCAGGAATCCTAAAAAAAACAATTATTATTTTGTTTGTTTGCTTGCGTCACAATACGGAAATAATGTGAGGCACGCGCGTGTGTGTGTGTGGCACATCGTTCCCGAGAGGTTTACAAAGGTCGCGATATATAAACATGGTCCCCGGACTTGGAAAAATTTACGATAAGGCGCATTCGCTCACCACTGTTTCCAGCTATAGGTCTTTTAAATCTCTCTCTCTTCATCTTACAGCAACGTTAGCATCTCTCTCTTTTTTTTTTAGTTGTAGGTGGTTTGCCAACACTCTCTAGTTAATAATGCTACATATTATACACACACACGCACACGCAAGATATACTGTGTTGCCATCCATCCATCAATCTCTCTCTCTTTTACGGCAGTGTGTGTTTGTTGCCGGCTCTCCTTGCCCAGTGTGTGTATGTTACGCCAGTGTATACATTGGCTAAGCCTCAAAAAAAAAAAAAAGGTAGTAGCCCTTGCCAAGTAAGAAGAAGAAGGGGTGTAGGTAGGTGTTGGCAACACTGCGAGAAAAGGAGGCTTATGCCTTACAAGAAAAAACCATTAAGGCGAGCCTCACCGAGCCTCACTTCGAGCCTCACTTTCTGACGTTGAACTCTCTATTTGGGTCTACTGTATTGGTAATTATTGTCATTATTCTTCCCCTATAGGTAAACCATAACGACGATTTATGATGAAATAAAGCAGATAAAAGGGAAAGAACAAGAAAGTCATGCCTGCCCGGGACTTCAACCCAGAACCTTACGTAACGAGATTTGAAATTCTGGAGAAGGCATCTGTGTTTCGCTTGTTTTCTCTTTCCTCAACTTCTGTTATTTTATCATGCACGTATAATTAAAATGGATCTGAGAAAATACGTTGCGATCCATAATTGTGTTGGTTAGATGCTATAAATGTGAACTCCAACATGGAATAAATTATTCCCTTTTGTATGTTGTTGAACATGAAATTTTCTTACACTGTGACAATTTCTTTTTTAGTTTTTCTGCACAGATAAGCTAATCTGGACTGGGCCTTCAGTTTAAAATGGCATACGAACTACTACGTGCATCCACCGTGTATCGAACCCGGGATCCCTTGACTATAAGGTGACGACGTTATTATTACGCCATCGAGGAGGCCCCGTGAGAAAATATTATTCACTCGATCTATACAATAATTTATTTAAACATTTACATTTTTTTTTTCTTCTTTCTCTTTTGTTAACTACTCTTCTACGACTCTTTTTTTGTCTTGAAATTTCTTCTTGTTTGAGGAAAGAAATAATACATGCAGGTTGTATACCCCCCCCCCTCCTCCGTGCAAATAGACCGTGTTAAAAAGGTAAACATAAACATTGGCGAGGTCTTGCCCGGTCCCCCCGGAACTTCCGGTTTGGGCCAGTCCCCGTTGTTGCCAGTGCAGATTCACCGGCATAGGAAGTAAGAAATGGGCGTTTGTTTTCATCAATTGTGCGACGATAGTCAAGAAAGGTATTTGTTAAAGTTCTAACGTCTAGAATGCGTCGGATGATCAACTGCAGAGCAGATTATTAAAATATAAAGTGTCTTTGTGGCCGCCAATTGTATAGCATACTACATACAGGTATCTCGTGTACACGCACGCGAACTCAAAACGTACGAAAGTTTAGATATATTCATTTATTTTATAAATGGAAAAGTGAGGGAAAGATAATTTTATAAAACTAGTGATATTATTATATTACAAATTATGCTTAAGTAAATCTTTGCCAACAAATCTGCAGAAGTAATCAAATGACACATAACAAATGCTAGCAAATATATGTGCTTTCAACGTCGCCTTTCCGCTAGAGGGATTTAGGGAAAACCTATGATATGGCATGCCACTTTCACTTGTACGAATTTACTTCAAACAACAAGGGAGTTTTCAGACTGAAGCGACAAGCGATATCGGAATTTCGTACAGAAGCATTCGATCTAAAGCAAACCATTCACCAGTCACGCTTGCGAAAATAACAGGCCTGGGCAACACAATGCCCGGTATTGATAAAACGACCCATACCGAGCGACAAGCGACACCTGCAATTTGTCGTCTCTCTTTAATTCGGAAGGTGGTGTTTATTTTTTAATGTTGTTTTCCCAGAGGCACGCATCGTTGCAGTCTGAAAGCTTCCTTTCGAACCAATGCACTTGTTGCTTGAACTGGACTGTTGTTTTCTCAGTACCATGCATCGTGTCGCCTCGGTCTGTTGTATTCGTATGCAAGGTGTTGTATTCGTATGCAAGGTGAATTGTTTCCTTTAGAGTAAAGGGGCTGTTGCTTGTCGCTTCGGTGTGTAATCTCCGTGCCACCTAAAAGTGAATCCTCAGTGGTCAATGATTTTTTTCGAACCGAAGCGACACAACAAGTTGCACGTGTCGCTCAGATTTCCAATGGCGTGCATTGTGCCGCCTGAGACTTGATCTCCCATGAGCGATAAATGCTTATTTATAGACTAAATGAGCCTGTGTCGCTTGTCACCTCGGTACGAACCACTGCTGTCGCGTGTCGCTTCAGTTTGAAACCTCACTAAGTGGCGTGCTTTTCACCACAACACAACACGCAGACAAACGATCAACATGTTTGTAACAAAATGAAAGTCGTACAAATCCTTCCCGGGTATCAATCCTTTCTTCGTTCTGCTTGTATCAACAGGTTTCGTCTCTCTACGTCCTTCGGAAACCTACGAAGTGATATTTAACTCAATAAATTTGTTCCCGATCAAACTGTACAACCATATGCTACACAGCGGACACCCTCTTTCCTTGTAAAAAAAGCTCCACTTTGCCATTTCATATTAACGTTCATAGCACTGTAATGATAACCGGATGTTCGAGGGGGACCAGACGAGTGCGCATGCTCCGCAGTAGCTCCGCCTTTAACACCGTCTATAGATAGAAAGCTCACTCTCGAGAACAAATTTATAAATAACGTAACCATTAGGAAAGAATTCGAACGTTAACTGATATAACTGCAGATGAAACAATACTTACAGACCCTAACGAAATATCTATTCTTGTATAAGCTCACAGGCAACAGGTATCTGGTGAGTCATTCACTCTTGCTAACTACGAGCGAAGGTCACTGAACCAAAGGGTGGCAAACAGGCATCTGCTCTACGAAACTAGGGTTAGCAGACGAGGCTCATGTTCCTGTTATCAATGACGTACGAAATAAGGAAATCACAGCATTCATATCAAACTAGACGTATATTTTGGTCCCGTCATAGCATGTAGAACACTTTCTCGTCGTGGTCTTCAAGGCCTACGTAAAGGCTTCTCTGCAAGAAAGATATTTTACCATTGAGGGGAGGAAAAGTGTGTGTGTGTATCGAGGTCCATCAACTTTCGTATTCTTCTTCATTTCAGAACGTGTGCTGTATCGTCGATTCAATCCAATCTAGCCGTTCTAGGTTTTAGGTTCTGTTTCTGTTCGGTAATTTCACATTGTCTTCCTGCTTATGTTATTCGCGACGAAGTTTCTGGTGTCGATAATCTGGAGCCCGACCCTGTGGCCGAGTGGTTAGCACATCGCGCTGCGACGCCAAGGGTCCCGGGTTCAAATCCCGGTCGGGCTTGGTTGTTTGTGAATGTCCATTCATCAATTTCATCATTTCATCACTCATCCCCATCTTCGCAAATTAGCCAAGAGGCACAAAACGCGAAGTAAAATAAACTAAATCAAATCAAATCAAATCAAATCGATAATCTGGACAATAACGGGATTGGGTTGGTTGGTTGATTTGGTGTCTAAGTCCACTTTATTCACAGTAAGACTAATCGCGAATGCACCTACAGTTTAAAGTGGTATCCGAACCACAATGTGCCTACACATTACTTTGCTGCTAGATATTTGCATGCTAAGATGTAGAAAGTGCTACATTTTCAGTGTGTGGAATTAAGATTTATTTCTGATACGAAGAATCGGAGAATGGAGTAGTGAGAAAAGTATCACCTCACATGTTTGAATTATAGCGCCACCCCCCCCCCCCCACACACAGGATATCGGCCGTGGTTTTATAACGAAATATAACATGGATGAATTGTGTCAAGAAAAACTGGAGCCTATTCACATCCCTACGGAACTTGGAAGAAAGTCCACGTAGAAATTAACAAGTTCTGTTTCGACAAAATCGGGACGTATAGTAAATGAAAAAGCAAAGTGCTACCTTGTGCTTTGAACCAAGCCATGAAGGCGTGTAGGGGGTGCGGAGCATGGCCGTATTTGGAGGGGGGGTTTCTAGGGTTCAACCCCCCCCCCCCGAAACTTCTGACATGTTGGATTAATGGAAGTTCATAAACCAAAATCTGTAACTCATTTTCAATTTTTTTTTCGAAGCATCACAAAAATACAAGGAGGCAATGTTGATACGATCCATCTAGAATTTTCATACATTTGGAATTCTGAAATTTGAGTGAAACAGGATTTATTCTCGAAATCGCAGCCCACCGGCGACTCCTCCATTTTCACTTGTACTGTCCTCTTTCCAGTGTTCCTGCGTCACAAGAAATATAGACTGAAAATTTGCTCACGATTGTCCCAAAATTCCCTTTCCAACTTTTAAATTCCCTGTCCCATAAAGTCGAAAATCCCCCTTGATAGGAGTTCAAACGTAGGATCTCCAGTTTCGTAGCGCATTACATTCGAGATTGAGGTTATACAATCCATGCACCAGGCTAAGTTTTTAAAAAGAATAATTGGTTCCACACTTCAAAATTCCAAAAGTTAAAGGTCAAACAACAAAAACTTTGACTAAAATTTCTATATAACTTTTAAAGCTTTTTCTAAAAGGTATCTACAATTTAATAACAAAGTATAATAATTGTGCATTTCAGTACACACTCTACGAAAAAAGAAAAAAAAGCCTTGTGCTGGATATTCACTCATCTGCTGCATTGAGTAAGCCCCCTCGAGGATATAACAATAATAATCATTATTAGTATTGGTATTATTATTATGGAAAATAATTGTTTTATTATTAAATTTTAATTATTATTGTATAACTGTTATTATTTCTAATATTCAAATTTCTGGCAACACCCATGATAACAATTATGAATGAACCCCTCCCGAAATTTTTCCCTGCCTACGGCCATGGTGCGGAGTTAGGGTCCCACACTTTCTTGTTACGGCCGAAGCTGGGGATAATGTGATCAGCACCACGCCCCTGACCGCCTTTACCTCCCCCCACCACGTTTCCTACAGGTACCCACTTTATACGACGCTAGGTGGGCGCCGGAGCCACTTGAACAGGTGGACAAAATTCCAATTCTCCCCAGTCGGGGGTCGAAGTCAGATCTCTCGCATGGTAATCAAACTCCCTAACGACCGAGCTACTGCGGCACATATAGTATAGTAGCCTTTGTAATTAAGGCAAGAATTATTTTAGCGTTTCGTTCAACGGTTTTAGGGGAATCATTTTCGGACATAGGCTATAACTCTTGTCGGTTCTGCGACCTGGCTTGAGAAAAGGCGATTTTATAACGAACAACATTCCACCTGACAAGTCACGTGACTTTCCTACATTTCCTGTGTCTGTTGGCTATTGCATGAAAGACGAGTTGCTCATTGAGACAGAAAGAATCACCCGATCACCTAAAGGTGCAATGTGTGTTGCCTACCTTTCCGGCATTATTTACTGCCATTAAAGTCTTATGGGGAAGAACTTTTTTCCACCACTGTACATGCTTTCTCTTACATTAAAGTTCACATTTTCATATAAACGAGAAATTAACACGTCACTACAAGTCACATGTGTGTATCTGTATTTAATATGACATAATGTAACTCTTCAAACCGGCTCTTCATATTGTCCACCAAAGATTGAAACATAATAATATTTCGAACGTATGATATTCATCTAACTTTGCTTGCTATGAGATCTGAAGGATTTCGGTCTTGCATGGGCAATGATAGTACTTTCAGTGGTTGAAGAGCGTCATAAAGTACAGCTTATTACATTACAAATAATAATTAATTACTGTCAAATGTTTTACTTCAAAATTAGATCTCATGCGAGTTGATCGGGTACCATCTCGACTCAGTATTTTTTAAAAAACAACACAACGCTAAGCTGTCAACAAACGTTCGATAAGTGTTAAGGACGAAGCGGCCCAATGTACGTCAAAGACAGGGCACAGTTTTCGTTCGATAGAAAGTACTTTTGAAATACCTTTTAGAAGTCTGAGAAAATAACGAATACTTTGCTTCTAAAAGGTACTGTATACGGTACATGTCTGCCATAAATTAGTTTAATGATATTTTATATATAGCTATTGGGTTCTAAAATGAACTGAACTGAAGTGGGATTCTATAAGTATGATATATTTAATAATATATTATATTCAGTGGGTGGGAAATGATTATACCTGATTTGGAATGACTCAGGTTAGAGAAGGCGAAATCCTCCTCACCCCTTTAAATCGCAACATGCATTAAAATGAATAGATGTATCTTTGCTGGCGATTTTCATATTACCAAATCCTGATATTTCCATTCCATTAAATTCAAAATTAGCTCAGAACAAGGCCCAGAGCTTTATATGTTTTGGAATTGTTATCTGATCTTGAAATCTGTTTTTAAGACAGCCATCAATTCTAAAAAAGAAATAAAAGAAGATATCGAAAATATTTATGCAAATTTTGCATTAAAAACTGGATATTCGCGCCCGAAATGGAATTTCCCATGCCCCCATATTTTACGTATACATATATGTGTGAAGTACACACACACACACACACACACACATATATATATATATATATATATATATATGTGTGTGTGTGTGTGTGTGTGTGTGTGTGTGTGTGTGTGCATTGAAGGTTGAATTTTTGTACCACCGAAATGAAAAACGTTCCTGCGCCACTGATATTAAATATGATCTTCCACCACTACATATTCTTGCCCTCCTCTCTCATTCCTCCATCAACAATCATTTTTATAATGTAAGGTGGGTGTGCGCAATTTCGCCATGTTTTCAATTCTGCCAGACACCTGTATTTCCCAACACGTCGGCCTAAGTCGGTAGATGGTGCTAGTGTATAGATAGGTAGCGCACGCTGATCGTGTTTTGTCTCATTTCGATGGGGACGAGCTAGACGGGAAGCGAAATTTCTTTTTCCACATATCCCAGGACCCGCACCGGAAGTGATAATGAAATCCAGATTCCGGGGCCTCACAAAATCAGAGATGCCAACCCAGAAAAAGAAATAGCTTTAGAAAGAAGCTACGGACATATGCGAATATGCCGTTTTCTTTAAACAAGAATGAGAGTTGTTAGTTAGCAACATTGCGACTGAAAGGCACAAGCAGATTAGGGGCACAAGCAAACAAAAATACAAACTTCGTGGCAAAGATGTCGCATTTGCTTCTGGAAATTTTTCTCTGCGACATTTGTGCAAAAACCCTACAAATAAATATAAAGAGTCATTGAATGCACATGCCAAATGAGCTCATAAATGTACAACAAATTAAGGTAATATTACATGTCAGTGGATTGCTGCAGCTTGAAATGACACCAGTATAAAGTGCTTGGAAATTTGGAGGAAGTTATTCACGTAAGAAAGATTTGGTGAATTCGATTCTTTGGAAGGGAAATTGTTTCATGAAACTCACGATCTTGTTGCCGAAAGTCTGGGCTTCGAACCCTAGCCAAGACAAGGGCAGTTTTACCGTTCTATGCTTAGAGAAACTCATTTCCGTAAGTAGTTTCTTCTGTAAAAATGAAGAAATGTGTCTCCGATGTATGAAACTGTGTTTCGGTAAATGTATGTTATATCGGAGACACATTAAAATCGGATATTTTGTGTTTCGGATGGTTCGTACTTACCAATTATGTATTGGGGAACATAGTTAAAGGTGCCATTATGCTTTTTACACAAAAATAACATAGATTTTTCACATTACGAGTAATTCTTTTGGTTCCTTTCTTCCGTTGCGGAACATACAATGTGCCACGCACAGCTGTGGATCATTGCGCGTCGTGCTTGTGTTTTGTCAATTTGGAGTGGGTATGCAGTGTTTCAACCTTCTTAACCGAAAAATGCCTACTTTCGTGTTCATTATGTCATCCAAACCATTGACGGATAGCCCCACAAACCATTGCCGGATAGCCCCAAAAATCGTTCATGATAGCCCCATGAACCATTGACGGATAGCCCCAAAAACCATTCACGATAGCCCCACAGACCATTTCCGGCAAGGTTAGGTTAGGTAAGCATAGTTAAAAACAATTCTCATAAAAAAAGGCACCTTTGGAAACACTGGCGAGACCGCGTGACTTTCGACGCTTGCGCCATCTGCAGGTACATAATGGAAACAACAGCATAATGTTGTCGCTTTGCACAAAATGCAAGTTTATTATATCAAAAGTGCTTGTTTCTTGTTGTGCAGCATTCTACGGTGAGAAAATACCTCCATGAACTTTCCAAATGGTACAGAAACTCATTTCGGTAAGTAGTTTCTTCTGTAAAAATGAAGAAATGTGTCTCCGATATAACAGACATTTACCAAATTTTCTTTGAAAGAAACGAGAAATTCGTATCCAGGTTGGGGGAAAAAGTGACATGGTGGCACACATTTCTGCACAAATCTAGTTAAAGCAAAAAGTGCCTACGTTGATAGGTAGTTAGGGTTAGTTCTCTTAGCCCAAAGAATAATTTTTCATTGTATTTATGCTAATGGAACCTAACCTTGCAAGCATTCCTCGTCTGACATTGGAAGACAAGGTAGCAAAACTCTTGTGCGGAGAGGAAGACCCCAAAACAAATGACAGCAACTGTGTGTAAACAATATGGACGTGAACAAATGGAGAAATGCATTGCTTTTAGTAGTAGGAAAAACTTTTTTTTATGCGTAGTAATATAATAGTAATCGGAAAAGTACCACCGGAAAATGGATGTAGAAGGTACGTACTTTCAGGGGATATAAATTTTGTTCGTCTATTTAGAGGAAAAAAGCAGCCCATGTACTGCAGTGAGACCGTTCTATTTCATCTCATCGTTTCAATATCCTCTACAGCAAGGAAAAAAATATAAAAAAGATGAAAATCATTCAAAATTTAAATGTATTTAAAATTAACAAAATTTAACAGTATTAAATGTGTGTGTTGTAAAACTAGTTTTTCTATGTATCTTCTAAAACATTTCTTGAGGTGTTAATTGACTGCTACTGACATCATCCTCTACTACACACTTGACTACTAAAACAATTTTGATGATACAGATATATACATCATACAAATTGAATGCACAATATTCAATCATAGTGCCTATCATGTATTCCAGCCCTTCCTTCCCAAAACCTGTGAGCTGTTGACCTTTGACGCAGATGTGGAAGGAATGTGGATTATGACATCAAGGTCAAATTCACAGATTTCTGTCTAAAGGGGAGGCTGCAACAGGGGCAGTGAAGGCACAGATAAAGTAGCTCCCCTATGAAAGAAATTTCTAAAATCTAGAGATGGAGAAAGTGATGCCCATAACTAGATACAGAGTGGCCAAAAGTGGGAAAACATGTCATCAAAAATTTAAAATGTTTTCATCTTTTGGGAATTATGTATAGAATAAATTTGACCATATGACAAGATTCACAAAACTTCAAACTATACATTTCAAATCTTCCAAAATCAATATCAATTTTTTTATGATACAAAATTACATCTACAGTACAAAAATGTCTTAAGGTGACCATAACCGTTGCCGGAAAGAGTTTACAATACCGGACCACTCTCCAATTTCTATGAAATGTTGCCTACTCACTAATTGTGAACTCCTAAACACGAATCTGCATGTAATAATTGGCGGTCAAGTATGGAAATCGAGGAAAAAACTAAATAAACTATGTTTTCTTAACGTAACGTAACCCTACCATAAGAACAATAGCTCCACGGAAGATGCCATTTTCCCAACATGAAGAAATCAACAGGCAAGACAAGGTATAGTTCTCGTAGTTAAAATATTAATTTTTCTTTGTATTTATGCTAATGGAACCTAACCTAACCTCATAGGCATTCCTCGTTACGTCAGCAAGATTGTTGTGCATAAAGGAACACCATGAATGAAATGCGAAAGAAAGATAGTTCCGAATTGCTGTGTAGGGACAATCACCGTGGTAAATCGCAATGTTATTTTACAATTTCTAGACATAAATGTACAATATTAACAAGTGACTGCCAAATATGAACTACAGTTACGTCATCAGGACACAGAAATTAGTAAGTAGGCGAAATTTTATAGAAATTGGAGAGTGGTCCGGTATTGTAAACTCATGCCCCGGTGCCTCCACCCTAATCACTTTCTTATAAATGAACACACAACATTTCAAATGACCATGCTTATTATTAGTTAATATTGTTTCATGCATACATGTGTGTATGTGATCAGGGGGTCTGGAACTCCATACCCCCCAAATTTGGAAAATACTATGGTTGATTCATAATACTTCCCGATGAGACACGATGTAGCAGGTATAGAAGAATTCTTTCTGTGTGCATGGTTTGTGGATTCTGAGAATAATATCCACTAAAAGTTTACAAGTTTCACACTGGGTGGTGATATGTCAGCTGAAAATCTGACATCAGTTCTTTTTTAACAATGTCACAAACTTGGTCTTGACATGGAAAAAAATCACAGGTCAAGGTTATGATGTGAGTGGCAGGTGTGTTCAATCGTGAATAAATCAACAATACCCAAAAGGCATGGGTGCCCACTGTGCCAGTCATACTGTAAATGTAGCCCTATCTTCAGCCATGTCGAACTCCACCGTGAGTAACTGTTCTGGTACAGTAAGTAAAGTTGTTTTTTTTTTTCCGTCAGAATAATACATGCAGTGGTGAATTCCTAAAAACAATATATTGCATTACTACCAGGCAGTAAGAAACACTATTTAAATACAGAGAAACTAATACTCACTTTATCCGCAAAACTGTTTTTTCTTCTTCGTTCTATTAAACACTATTTGTTAGTGTGTGAAACATGATTTTAAGCAAAACATGATTCACTTCGTATGTAGTAAATTTTATTATTAATAATAATAATAGATACGCTGTCATCATTAAATACTTGATGTAGGGTGGGGGGGGGGCATGCCATTGGGAATGGGCACCCCTGGCTGGATCCCCCCTAAGATTCTATTTCTGGATATGCCCCTGTATATGATTATAGACATTCGCGTACACTTGAAAAATTACAAAGCCTTCAATAACAGAAGGTAAATATCCACAAGTAGAGATGAAGCAAACACTGTCTGGTACTGTGGGGAATAGTTGTTGTGCAATGATAAATTAATCAGATTGGGTGTACTGTGATTAAGTCCATTAAGATGAGACTGAGGGAGATTTCCAAGCCATAGCACCATTGCAGGCTACATTTCATTGGTGAAATCATCAAGTTACAAGTGTCTCCCATCACTTGTCAGTTTGGTGTCACTTCGAAATGATGAAATGGTGTGAATTCTCCCTAAGATCTCTCAAAAATGTGGATTATTATTCAGAACAAACTCAAGGGAACCTATGTTATCATTTTAACACAATAACTTTATGTGGATACACTGTCTTGAGAAACGAATAAGAGTCTTGAAGGATGCAAATCTCTCGCACAATGTATTAGTTTTATTGCTACATGAATTTAAACCATGTGTATGGACCCACTAAGTTAAAATGCATATTAGTAAAAACAATTAAAACAAATATTCGTGATGAGGCCATGTTCGATTTGATGGTAAACAGTATTACAGAATAATACAAGGTCTCCAAATTTTTGTTTTCAGGCCTCTTTGGATCTGAACCACTGAGTAATGTATCTCCATTGCAAATTGAATGTGGGATCCTTTAACATGTTGACTGTCAAGCTCCTGAGCTAATGATATTGCTTGGGGCCAAACTACTTCCTGATATTTGCTTATATGATCAAAAGGCTTGTATCTAACATCGACAATACCCACTAAGAGTTTGAGTTTAAGCCCACTTTATTCACAGTAAGGCTAATCGCGACTGAATCTACTGTTTAATGTGAAATTTGAACCAGTATGTACCTCCACTGGGTATCAAACCTGGGACACCTTGATTACAAGATGGTTACCACTACACCATCAGGGAGGCCCTGCCAATATGATAAATATGCATGTAGTGAAGGCCAGAAAAAATTGTTGGCAATGAAGCCTGCAGGTGTAACTTGCAGTTTGATGTAATATTTGCATTAAACTAGCACCTGAAGTTGAAAATTGTATCTGGGGCAGGGTGTCTATCAGTTAGGAATGTGAAGGAAGTCAAGCAAGTAGGCCAAGAAAGTCAAAAAAAAGTCACAAAATTATGCTTGTGGTCAAGAATTGTTGCTAATTTTTTTTTACAGTATAGTGAATGTACATTGTACTGGGATTTGATAAATTGTATTGAGTTGTGGTAAAGATTTGTTCACTCTGTTTCTCAAGAATTACATTCTTCTATGTGTGAAGTTTTGTAAAACTATTAAAGTAATGTGGCCATTCCCCATCCAGGATGAAGTCTGAAGCATTAAGTTTTACATGTATTAATAATTAAAGCAAGTCTAAATCTCTTTTTAAAGTAGAGCTTCAATTTTCATCTTAACTGGCCTTGCGGTAGGGGTTTTTCATTGAATAAAAATATATATTTTCTTTACTACACCTAATTAGAGGTCAATTAAATAAATGTTCAGAAAAAAATGAGGGTCAAGAAAATGTAAAGTCATGGAAAAGTCAAGAATTTTGGATGTTATTGTGGTAAACACCCTGTGGGAGATGCTCTTATGGTTTGACATGGTGACAATGGGACTGTTGAAGGATGCTTTGGGAAAAGTTTGCTAGCTGGGGGATACCATGTTTACTACTGAAGTCAATAATGATTGGCACTGTGCCTAACAAGAAAAGATACACATTGTTTTCCAAACCTAGTGGATTCACAAACAATGGAGGAAGCTCAAAACAAAGAAATCAAGGACACAAACTGAATAACCAATCACATCATTTGTTCATTCCACAAAACTTCTGGTCAAGCAATAGAGGATCGGTCAAGAATGATGGTGTCGATACTTGTAATTAAATAAATTCTTCCAATCAGCTAGTTTACTTCTGCATAGCAAATAGAAACCTGTCTAAATAGAAACCAGACATCATCCATCAGTACTCATCCCATTCCTGCTGCAGCCTCCGACGAGGTATGGTTCGGTTTGTTTTGGATTAGTGTTCTGTTTTTACTGTCAGATTATGAACTCGCTACACTCATCCTTTTGCCAGATACAGCATTTAAAGAAATCAATATATATTTTATTTGCATTTACTAATGAAAAGTTTGAGATAGACACTGTCTCCCATCTCTATTGACACTCCACTACTGCAAGTATTTATTATCTGATGTGATGGTTCTTCTATTACCATGAGATTTTAATGCACTGATTACATTTCTTACAACTGCAAGCATGTACAATTCTTGTAGAATTTTTGAAGTGGAAACAGGAACTGAATAGAACCAACTATTTCAACAGATCAGGACAAAAAAACATTTCAGGATGGATGCATAAAACAGTGGTATGTTCGTCAACTAGCAATCGAACGTGTAAACTGTCAGCAAGAATTGAAGCCCAGTAAATTAAGAAACTGGACACACAACTGTATTTTATCATCATACTCATGTTGTTCATGCAAAGAACCACAAACCCTTTGTAAGCATGGCTATTTCAACTGAATTTCAACAAAATTTTAGTGTTCCCCCTTCCTTATATGGAAAATAGGAATTATGGTTGTGCATAAATAAGTCTAAGGATTGGGTTTAGAAAGTTGAGAAGATATTGTGACAGAAGTCTACTTACAGTGCATGAATCATCTAAAGAAAGATGGTAGTTGTCGTCCTCAGAAGAATGTCTTGACACAAAATTTTAGATTGAGTATACCAAAAAAATACTCGTACCAGGTGTTGTTAAACAGCTTCTTTGCACAGAATTTTAGTATAATACCTTTGAAACATTAAAATAGCAAAAAATATTTTGCCTCCTGTAACGTTCTTTAATGAGATTCGACTATTTCTTTGCAGGGTCAATCTGAAGAGTGTGAGTGTGTGTGTGTGTCACACACACACACACACACACACATGTGTGTGGCATCTGGTTAATTATGGGATCGAGTCATGCCGGGACGTAGCTCAATTAAATAAACATAAGATTTCAGTTTGGGTCACCCTTGACCACCTCTACCCTGAATGGTGTGGACTAAGGATGTTGGGAGCCTTAGTCGGTTGAATGTTACTCACCACTTGCGTGATGATTTGGCCCTCGGCTATTGGCGTCGGCGACAGTTGGGCAGAGATGGGTGCACTGGAGATGGCGGGAGATGCTGGAGACTGCTGGCTTAGATGTTGACAGCGATAGGAGGCGGCAGGAGTTTTGGTGGCTTATCGCTGGACCGCTACTTCTCCGGACTTGGGCTGGCTTCTTGGCTTCTGGCTCTCTGTAGTCCAGACTGCTGCAATCGTACCGCACGCTTGTTGCGACCTCGTGATGATGTGATCTTGTCAATCAGCGTCGATGGTGTCTATTTACCATCTCCAGGTTTATTTTTATACTTCAGAATTCCTTTGAGATGTGGTGGACTTTGCACCTGAAGATATTCACCAGGGGTATCCCTTGATGCTGGTGGAAAGTTATAGTGGAGGTGCAATCACTGCTGGTAAGGGCCATTGCCTTGCTGACTGTGCAGAGCCGAGTGGAAATTTCTTATTACTAGACTCTGCATCCGGTAGAAATTGGGATGAATGAGCTTTCAACCAATGAGTTTCAGAGCTATGCTTTAACAAATGGAGATTTCAATTTTTATGCTCCCAATTCCTTCATCTCTCTCTCTTATGCTCCCAATTCCTTCATCTCTCTCTCTCTCTCTCACCACACACACACAGAGAGAGAGAGAGATAGATGTATACACGTATGTATAAATGAAACAAGATGAAGAACTCCAAATAAAAAAGATGTGATATTATACCCAATTCATAACATGAAGAACTGTTCGAAAGAGAAAATATTATTGGCATGTGTTACTTTCTTCTCATTACACATTGAGTGTTTGGGAAGGTGTTGAAAACAGAATGTTATAATACGGTGGCGCTTAATTGAACCTAATGACATGGAGAAAAATCTGACATGATGGGAAGAAATTTGTCATATCCTCCATCAGCATTCAAAATACTTCCAGAATAGCCTATTGGTTTGTAAACAACCGAAATTTCCCATGTTTAAATTTAGTTTATTGCAGTCTGTAATAAGTGTAATGGAATGGTGAATGTGAGAATTTTAATTGTGAAATTTTGAAAAATCCTGACATGATGGGGAAAAAATGGATGCCATTTCTGTGATCTGCACTCAAAATACTATTATACTTTCAGAATCGCCTACTGATTTGAAACCATCCAAATTTTTCCCCCAAAATGGAGGGCTGTGTGATTATATAATTGCAGCAGTTTAAAATAAGAAAGTCTAGTTACTGAGTTATGACAACTCATCACATCACATTAAATAACTCGTAAATTGTTCTCATGTAGCATTATAGCACTTTAAAATGTCTTGTGACATTTTATGTGAACTTCTTTCTAGACACACAGGATGCAAAAAGAAGAAGTTTTTGAAAGTTTGCAAGCCTTTTTAAAGTGTTGCAGTGGATTATTATGAGCGTCCCTACTTCAATTTGATGTAATCAAGATTCTTGTTGTTTGGGTTAACCTGGAGAGGGAGGAAAATGGCATAGAAATATATACAAATATGGAAAAATAATAATGCTAATTTGACCAGCTCTGTTTATGCCCCTGCTGCCCATTCTTTTCTGTCATATGCAACAAAAACAAGTCGCTGCAGTCAGTCAGCAGTCCCACAAAAGACTTACACAGAAGGGTAGGAATCCACAACCCTCCCTCCACACAGTGACATTCATTCCTTTCCCAAGAACTCTGGAATCGGCCCAGCATGATGATAATGGTGGTTTTGAAAATGTCCACGTTCTTACCGAAGAGTTTGCAAGCAAGAATTGGCAATGGATGATTTGTTTCATTTTTCCACATAGCATTGACCACTAGGCAGTTACATGCCTTCGATGTCACATTTGGGTGCAGCACATCAGTTCTGCCTTGGTTCTCGTCATCTGCTTTCCAGAAGGGTACAGCATTTCTCGAAAATCTATGTGGAACTTCTTGTGTTGGACCCCCAAGTCACAATGGTGAATGAACCTTTGAAAATTACATATCTTGACTAAAGAGTTGTTTCTCTTGGCTGCTCGTCTAGTCACTCAAGATCATTGACAACAGTGGAGAAAATTCAAAAGATACTTATCGATACCAACATGGCTCCGTCCTACTGTTTTTATGAATTCTTGTTCAGATTTCTGGCCTCCCCGATGGCATTGTCACCTTGTAATCAAGAGGTCCCAGGTTCGATATCCGGTGGAGGCACATAGTGGTTCGGATCCCACTTTAAACTGCAGGTCCAGTCCCAATTAGCCTTAATATGCATAAAGTGGACTTAAAACACCAACTCAATCAAATTGTTCAGATTTCTGTACAGCAATCGCAACAATTTGTTCACAAGAATAGAGTGGTTTAAGGAGTAAAAAACTCTGGAGATACATTTATTTGAATTTGAACTTAAAATTTTGGGTGCATCAGCACCTAGGCTATTTTGCACCTGTCACGTTATACAGGATCCAGCCCTTACCATAACTAAAATAGCATAATTGCAATGTTGTTTTACTAAACTATTAAAATATTCTGACTTGTTAAAAGCTAAGATATGAGAAAATACCATGTAATTCAAGTGGTGACATTTTATGATAAATACTACTCCCTCTGTCCCATAATTATAGTCCGGTATACCAAAATGGTAGTACAGGAATGACAGCCGAAGAGGCAGATGAAAAGTACAATTTGTACTGATCCTTGAGTAGTAAAGTTGTATGACTCATTCCCTTGTTTCATGTTCTTCTGCCTACATCAATGTCACAGTTTGAATATCGGGCAATTATTACGAGACAACAAAGTTGTACCGGACAATAATTATGGGACAGAGGGAGTAATATTTTTTTGTGACTTGCAAACTGTAAGTTATAGCAATTACTGCCATGTCGAACAAAGTAAGGAAAGAACATTTGACTGCCATAACTAGGGGTGTCCAAGGATAAAAATTTGTGATGAGAACATGTGTAAAATTCAAGATTTTCACCATGTTCACAAATTTTGCAAGTTCCCCATCCCGAAACTGGTCCAGAAATGGCAAATTTTATCAGTTCCGTATGATAGGATTTCCCTCCCCAATCATGTTTTGGGAAACTTACAAAATTTGTGAACTGTAGGAGCTGGAGTCATTGGCTGTGAGTATGCGACTATTTTCGCTACAATTGGCACACATGTCTATTTGATTAACGATAAAGAGAAAATCCTCCCCCATCTTGACGAAGAGATCTCATGGTGATAAAAAGGTAAAGGTAAAGTGTTCCCCTGTGCATAGCACCACACCATGAAGGCGTATAGGGGGTGTGGGGGTAACGCCCCACACTTTCTTGATCCGATCGTGAGTGGGGGTGATGTGATCAGCATCACGCCCCTGACCGCCTTTACCCCCCAGGGTTTCCCCCAGGTACCCATGTTATTCGACGCTGGGTGGGCGCCGGGGCCGCTTCCACCGTTAGAAAAGTTCCCGGATTTGAACCGGCCGGGGATCGAACCCGGGACCTTTAGCATGGTAGTCAGTCGCATTACCGACTGAGCCACCGCGGCCACAGATCTCATGGTGAAAATCTTGAATTCTACACACTATCCCCCTCCCTCTTAAGTGATTGTTTTTGCATTTCTGGAATAAAAAAACATTAATTTCAAAAAATTTAGACACTTTTAGCAGAAAAAATACCAAGAAATAACCATTTCCCAACACAATCCTTTGGAATTTCTTGATTTGTCGGGATCTCGAAAAGTCGAAAATCATTTCCCCAAGTTGGCAATTCACATGCTGTCACTTTGAATTACTTTTCTTTTATACAGTAACCTTTGATGCATAAAAACATTGATCATTGGTGCTACGATGGAGAGCAGATTAAGTGCTCTCTGCTTGATATCAATGCATCATGAAAAATTTCAAAAATGATAAAGAATTGTTCATCATCAACGTGATAGATATTTATGGAAAGGAAGCAAGGCGAATCCAAATTCTTTTTAAATAGTGGACTCAAGTTGGAATTTGTCAACAGCGCCAAGGTATTTTCACTCAATTTCAATTTTATAATTTGTAAAATAATAATAACAAGAAAAGGTAACAACTTCTGTAACTGAGGGTCAAGATATGAAATCTTACTTTGAGTCTCCCTGAGAAAAAATCCTGCGGGCACCTTTGTACCACATTACAATTGTTAAGCTTGGATTTAACTCCATCCCTTATCACAAACCTCTATTTTACTTCTTTTATATTGACCTGTGTTATCTCGCATGGCTCAATACTGTTGTCTTCATTACATTTAGCCATTGCATCATTCACCATAACATGCTTTTCCTTGTTCTTTGTTGTCTGACAAAAAATGTTTGCAAAGAACCACTATTGAATTTTCTGGGTGCCTTTGGATAATTCTATTCCTGTGTTGTTCCTAAATAGTATTCATTATTTGTTTAGTTGACCTCTGTGACAGCGGGTGACCACAGTGTGCTAAGATGGCGGGTGTCCCAGGTTTCGAATCCCAGTCTGGATATGGGTGTTCTTTATGACTGTCTCTTCACCATATCATCACTCATTCTCTTCATCATGAATAGACAAAAGTGACAGAAAAGTGATACTAAACAAAAATACATTTGTTTTTTTGTTTAAGTGATCTTGCAGGATGGCAACTTTAGGACCATGGTAATATTCAAGTATAATTCCCAGTTTTAAAGGCGAATTTTCCAAAAATTCAAGGGTACATGCAGATAGATGTTCTCTCTCTTTCAATCCTAGATATTAGTACAGTCTCTCTCCACCCACACACAGATATAGTAACAATATAAAGGGTCTGAGTCATTCCAATGGATCCAAAAATTCTAATTCAATTAAATGGTGTACATACTTAAAAAAATATTTAATTTATGGTGCAGAGTTTACGTTTGCCATTTAACATACTAAGACTCGAAATGCATCTACAAACATAAATCGCAAATGTTACGGCATATACTAATCTATGAAAGATTGCTAATTGTATAAAAATTTCAAACTCAATTTAACATCAACTTCGAGATATTTTATCTTGCAATAATCTTCGATCTGTCAGATAGATTGTTCTGCAAAGGATACTAACAAAGTAAACAGATTGAGAGAATTCTGTTCTATTTTCCACACAGCTTTCTTTTCCTTCTTTGATAAAAATAAAGCTGAACTGTGAAAAACGTGCCTCAGTGAATTTATAGACATGTATAAATTCAATGGAATTTTGATTCACAAAAGTTGCTATTTTCACGTGCACAGAGAAAAATCCATGCAGAATTAGAATTGGAAATGGTCGGGGTAAAAATGGCTTTCTGCAGCTTTTTTCACAAAAGTGTGTCAAATCAATGAAAATACAGGAGTTGGCAGTATTTTTCCTGTTTCATTGTTTTCGTTTAGCTCCCTACTGTAAAGTGGACACTCATTTCATAATATAAAATACAATTTACAATATGAAATTCGTAGATAGACATAAACATTGTTGAAACGGTTCCTACCGAGTGTTATCTTCATATTTTGGTTGGCTTATTAAATAAATCTATGTAGTATAAACATATTCATGTAATTAGAGTAGTTTTGTATGTTTTTTTTTTTTTTAATATAACCTAATAGTATGATCAGTAAGATACTATTTACAATGTTTGAATTTGTTATACGAACACGTACATGAAGCAAAAAAGAAAATACTGCTCTACCTTTAGAAAGTCTAGTATCAAATCTCTTTACATTAAATTTTGTGTTCAGTAAAATATGTATATTTGTATTCTGGCTTTCCAGTACATCATGCATAATTTGGATAAATGGCTGCTAAACCTGGTCACAGAGCAACTAGTGGTGTATTTTCGCTGCTTGTTGCAAAATTCTCAATATTTGTGAGACCTCAGCCCAGTAAATTTATTTCTTACAAGTCGATGCCCTGATCCCAACAATTTCACTGATAAATACATTTCTGATCTTTAAAGTTTATATGGAAATTAATATGCACCCTTAATTAATATTTATATATCAACTCTGGCATAATCATGGTTCAATTATGTATAGACTTGCTGTAAAATATAAAATTAGATTTAAATTTGTTGTCAACCCCTGGGTGCAATGGATTTTTGCGGCCCAGCAGTTGAAAAACACTGGCACTAAAACTGAAGCAGAAGCAAATAAGACTGGTCGCAAATGTCAAGCAAAAAAATCCTATTTTACAACTCTGGACTGGACCTACAGATTGAAATGAGATCCGAGGCACTCTGACCACTGAGGTTCGATCTTCTTGTTACAAGGCAACATTAATAATTTATTCCACTCCAGAGGCCCATTCGTGATTATAAAAGGAAACTTCTATCAAAAAGCCGGCCTTTTTACAACAATAGTACTAGCAATTTGTTCTCTGTGATTTACAGGCTAAATTAAATCTTAATGTCTGATGATGTAGCTAACAATCTTGTTAAGTTTAGAGAATATTCAGACCAAAGCAACACATGACAGTGGGGGGCCATGACAACTGACATGGGCCCCTTCAGTCTGTAAGCAAACATCCACCATGCATGCACAAGCAAGACCGAGGTGAAATGATGTGTTCAATCGCCATTGAATGAGATTTCAGACTGAAGTCACAGATGACGAGCGACACAGTCTCATTCAGTATAAAGCAAAACATTCACCGTGCATACCATTGAGAAAACAGTGTAGTCCGAGCAACATGCAAGTGACATGTTTAGGTCGTTGTCACACTTTGTTTTAAAAGGTTGAATGGTTTACTGAGAGTCTGCTTCCAAGTGACTGACACATGTCACTTGTTGCTTTGGTCTGAAAGTTCCCTGAGAAAATAGTACAGGCCAAGTAACAAGTGACACTTGCTTCGGGGTCATTGGATGTCAATTCATCCAGGTCATGTCACCCACCATCCCCAATTTTGACTAAATTCAGTATACTTATACAATTTTTAATGCTGATTACAAAAACAATATTTTTTAGATTGGTCTAGGGGTTCAGAAGTTAACGCACTTTCTAAAATCTCCATGTACGCCACTTGCAGATCCACTTTGAATGACACGCATTAGGTTATGAATGATGGTATCTTCCCTCAGGTTTGTCGTAGAAACTTCAAGTTTCTTTTCTTTTGTTAAAAATGGTGTAAGCTTTCATTCAAATAAGGTTTCAGATGAATGTATTAATAACCATGTATTTTTATGTATAGTTCCATGTAATTTTTAGAAGACTAAATTACTTACTTCAATAGCGAATTTCGTGCAATACCCCCCCCCCCTTCAATTTCCCACCAATTTTATATGTGGGTAGCTCGGAGTGTGTACTAATGCCTGATGGAAGAATTGGAATGGGCGGTTCAGAGACAGGGTGATAAAAAACCTGAGGGAAAATACCATCATTTATAACTAAAGCCCGGATTTCTATGTAATTACATATTTTTTCCTTTATATGTACAAGGGTGGAATTAAAATATATTGACGAATTACGTCAGTAGAGATGTCACAGTGAAGTTTTATATTACATATTTTTACATATTTTACTAAATGTTACATATTCGTAAGATATGAATTTTTTTTTACATAAAACAGTCCTTAAGAGGAAAATCCAATTAACTTTTGGCTTACTAGTTAAAAAAGTATCTTCTCACTTCCCCTCCCCATTTCCAGGTCTAAAAAATATAGTAACTTAAAAGTATGATTTACCTTCGTTGTACGTACATACAAGTTCGTTGATTCGCAGCATCGTAACAATTACATCAAGATTCGACAGTGTTTCAGTTTCCAGTTTGTAACATGGAGCGGCAAGCAACACACAGCGAACGAAGAGAACCAACAATGGAAGGCGGCAAGTACAACGCTGAGGGGCACTTACCTTTCATCCGTACATTGTTGTGATGGTTTTGATTTTTGCAGCCGGCGGCGGCAAATCTTGAATGAAGTATTGTTAACTCAACCGTAGAATTTCGTATATATATTTCGTCGCCTTTTCATTTTAACCATTGGAGTTTTAAGAAGAGCTTGCCTCAGTATTTAAACAGTGTTTTAGCTGTAGAAAGCTGGAATGGTTCCGCCTACCTCCTCGTTATCTCAAAAGTTGCGATCTTGGATAGCAGTCGATGATGCATTTATTACGGATGGTAAAGTTATTTTTTGTCGAGTGTGCGATAAAAAAGTTGGGTGCACTATGAAGTCTCAATTAGATCAACATGTTCGCACTTCACTTCATGTGAAAAACAAACAACTACGGAGTGAAAAGAAGCAAGTTTTACTAACCCAGATGCAAGAGGATTCTTCATTCAGTGTGTTTTACAAGGAAATGTGCGAAGCAATGATTGCAGCAAACATCCCTTGGTATAAAATTCAAGTACCGAAGTTCCGGGATTTTCTGGAAAAATATTGTGGCCGTAAACTTCCTGACGAGTCAACCCTTCGAAAGCGATAGATTCCACATTCCTACAAAGAAACTTTAGAATCAATTAGGGCAGAAGTAGGCAGTTCCTATGTGTGGATTTCCATCTACGAAACAACTGATGCTTTGGCACGGTATGTAAGTAATTTCATTGTTGGAACGCTAATTGCTGATTCTCTATCTACACCACATCTCATTGCATGCAAAGTTCTAGAGCGTACTAATCATTCCACCATAGCACGATTTGTGAATGACAGTCTTAAATTGTTGTATCCGGATGGCGTACAAGAAGAGAGAGTTCTTCTCATGTTCACAGACAGTGCGTCATATATGTTAAAAGCTGCTACGGCACTTAAAGTGTTTTATCCTAACTTGATCCACTTTACTTGCTTGGCACATGCTCTCCAACGCATTGCTGAGGAGGTGAGAGGCAATTTCCCGGAAGTCAACTAACTTATTTCTTCCACGAAAAAGGTGTTTCTGAAGGCACCACAACGAGTGCAAGTTTACAAGGAACAATTTCCAGGTGTACCACTTCCTCCGGAACCTATTTTTACTAGATGGGACACTTGAATCCGGGCAAGTGTGTTTTACAACGAACATTTTGAAGAAGTAAATTCTGTGCTTGACTCATTTTCGGCGGACTCAGCTGTATCGGTACGCACTGCTCAAAATCTCTTCAACGACACCAAACTTGCTTGCGATATGGCATACATAAACAGCAATTTTGGTTGGATTGATACAAGCATAAAAAAAACTTGAAACTGTTGGGCTTCCTCTCCTGGAAGCCATGGATATATATATGAGGATGCAAGAAAGAAACTGTCTGCTGTTGGAGGAGATGTGGGAGAGAAAGCTCGAAGAAAATTTGAAGCAGTGACTGAAAAAAAAAAACAGGTTACGTCAGCTTATTTACAGTGAGCCGCATTCTCAATGGTGAAACAGTTAACCCTCCCAATGATATTTCTCCCGACCACATTCACCTCCTGAAGTACGCTCCGGTTACTTCTTGTGACGTGGAGAGAAGTTTCTCAGCGTACAAGAACATATTATCTGATCGGCGACAAACATTTACTTCTGAACATTTGGAAATGTACCTGGTAACATATTGTAAGTTAAATAATTAAATACAGTGCCTGCCCCAAGATCAAAGGTAACCTGAATTTTTGTAAGTGCTTTTTGAGTGAAAAATTTGGGCAACGAAAATTTACTACTGAACATTTTGAATGGTACCTGGTGACATTGTATATTAAATATTGAATATATTCAAATTGTGGTTAATATTTTTGCTCTATAAGAACATAAAAAATACTTAATGTAAGCATTGTAATATTGTAACTTCAATTTTTGTAAGTCTTTTTGAAATAAACATATCCCTTTGTGAGGAAAAAATGTAACAAAAATAGGAAGTAAAGTTTGGAATAAATATTTATAGTACATATTTCATTATGAATTTACATATTTTTTACATATTTCAGACATTTTATTACATATTTTAGGGGTTGATATTACATAAAAATCCGGGCTTTATTTATAACCTATTGTGTGTTATTCAAGGTGGAGCCGCAAGTGGCGTACACAGAGATTTTAAAGAGCACACCAAGTTACAGGCTTGGTCACATGACAAGTGGAGTTGTTGTTCATTTGTTAGAAATTGCAGAGGTAGAAAGCCAGCAAGTTGTTTGTTGCAGTTCTTCAAATGTGTGGAAATGTATGTATAAGAACATTTGCTATGTGATTTCTGTGGTGAAACACAAGTGTTTAAAATGTGGAAAAGCAACGTGTTCTCGGTTATATCTACTGATCGTATTTGGCACTGCAGTCGAAGTGCAGTTTGAAAGATTTACAGTTCCAGTCAACACCTTCAAGACCACACTGCAAGATTATTCTCGAACTATACTCGCTTCAAGTATGGTCTTGCATCTTTTGGACACGGCCTGATACTCTCTTTGAATATTCCATAATTCATGTATTAATGTTAAATTTCAAGGGTACATATTAATTAATGTTTAAAGTTGAAAAAATAGGATGATATCTGCGAGAAAAATTGATGGGATCGGAGCATCAACTTTGAAAATACGACAGTTTCCAGTGATTCTTCCATTTCTAGTACATTCAGCCACATGTGATAGATATTGAAATAATCTAATGTGTGTCTATTCAGCCGACATCAGTGTTACTATTAATACCATGTTCCTGGGTGGATCACAGTTGTAACTTTATGCACACAAAATATGCCTGTTGTGGCATGCAAGACCTTTTAACACATATTTTGACTTTGTATTTGCTAAACAAGCTGTGATTGATCAATAGTTCCAAAGTTATTGAACCTTGCAGTTAGCTACAATACTTATTGATCAAATATGGGTCACAATTTTTGTTGTGCACCACCTTCTTCCACAGGCTATAGCTTTAGAACTATTTCTCAGAGAAACCTAATATCCAAGACTTTCTGAAATTGGTCTGACAAGGAATGACCCATATAATTTCTTTACTGATATTTAAATGTAGTTGCGGTAGCTCAGTCATTAAGGCGTCTGACTACCATGTGAGAGATCCGGGTTCGATCACCGGCGGGGGAGAACCAGGAATTTTTCCACCTGTTCAAGCAGCTACGGTACCCACCCAGCATCGTATAAAGTTGGTACCTAGAGAAAACTCAGGGGGGGGGGGGATAAAGGCAGCCAGGGGCATGGTGCTGATCACATCACCTCCACCTTCGGCTGTGATCAAGAAATTGTGGGGACCTAACCTCACACCCCCTATACGCCATCATGGCATGGTGCATAACACAGGGGAGCACTTTACTTTACTGATATTTAAAAACTGTTTAAGCTATGTATATGATGCATCATATCTGGTTGAAAATATATGTAACTTTTTGAATTTGGTATTGCCTAGCCTTTTTATATAAATAAAAATTAATATAAGTTGTCTTCACATCAGACAGACACTTGAAAAAAAGTGGGAATATAATCAAAATGTCCATCAGCTATTCATTGATTTCAAAAAAGCATATGATTCAGTCAAAAGAGATAAACTATATAATATATTAGTTGAGTTTGGAATACCTAAGAAGCTTGTTAGTATGATAAAAGTATGCACCAGTGAAACAGAAAGTAAAATTCGTGTGGGTATTAATATGTCTGACAAATTTACAATTCATGATGGGTTAAAACAAGGAGATGCATTATCTCCATTGCTCTTTAATTTTGCCTTAGAATATGCTGTTAGGAAGGTAAAAGAAACTAAAGAAGGACTAAAATTAAATGGTGTGACTCAGTTGTTAGCATATGCAGATGATGTAGACTTACTGGGTATATCTAATCTAATATATCTAATAAATTTATCTAATATCTAATAAAGATCTAATTATTGATAACAACTCGTTTGAACCAGTTTCCAAATTCAAATACTTAGGAGTAATATTAACAAATGAAAATTATATTAAAGAGGAAATAAGAAGTAGGCTTAATTCAGGAAATGCATGTTACTTCTCTCTTCATAAACTTTTGTCTTCTCGTTTAATATCTAAGAAACTGAAAGTTAAAATATACAAAAGAGTAATTTTGCCTGTAGTATTATATGCATGTGAAACTTGGTCCCTTACATTGAAAGAGGAACATAAATTGAGAGTATTTGAAAATAAGATCCTTAGGAAAATATTTGGACCTAAAAGGGATGAGGAGACAGGTGAGTGGAGAAGGTTACATAATTTAGAACTACATAATTTGTATTCATGTCCAGATATTATTAGAATAATTAAATCAAGAAGACTTAGGTGGGCAGGCCATGTGGCACGAATGGGAGAGGAACGAGGAGTTTACAGGATTCTTGTTGGGAAACCTGATGGTAAGAGACCTGTAGGAAGGCCAAGACGAAGATGGAGGGACAACGTTGAGATGGACCTAAGGGAAATCGGTAGGGATGGAAAAGAGTATATAGAACTTGCTCAAAATAGGGAAACATGGAAGGCCTGTGTTGCTGCAGCCATGAACCTTCGGGTTTAAGAAGGCTAGAGAGTTAGTTAGTTAGTTAGTTAGTTACTATAAGTTGTCTTACTTCTGTGTACATGGACATCTCCAGGATCTTTTCGAGGGGGGTGGGCAGGAATATTTTTACCCCTCAAAAAACACTATTTCAGTCTGAAATTATCATGTTTCTTCAATGAATTTATAATAAATAACATGAATTACCGTGACTGAAATGAAATTATGTGTGAAATATGTAGTTTTTAAGTGGACAGTCATTTTCCTTGGCTCCTTTCGGATGTCCATATCTGTGTATGTAAATTACAGTGGCACATTCTCCAATTACCACGATTACAGCTAGTAAACCAACTTTTTTCATATTGTATTTCATTTAAAGTATGGTTTATTGCTCATTATATATTCTGCAAGCTACGAAAACAAGCTTCTAAACCAGAATTTAAGTAAATTATTTAAGAAACTTAAAAACTAGTCTCCATCACACCCTTCTGATGACCAGGTTTCCTCCCAGATTGTAGGTAAGGGAGATGAAAAGAAAGTAGGAGAGTGGTTATTTAAAAACATGAGGCTTCAGGGTGCTTGGCAGAGACAATGTTGTTATGTGAAGGGAAATTTATCTTGCTACAGGGAAACCTATGTCCAATTGTAGGTAAAGATTGAACTTTATGAAAAATTTAAAAAAAGCAGAAAATTTGAAGTTGTTGGATTTCCATTTTCTTTTATTTACTTGCATGCCTTCATTAGTGTTTTTCTTCTATTACATATATTACATAGGCCTATATCTGGTACACTAGATCAAATTTTCAGAAACCTGTGCGTTACTGTATAAAAAGCAGGGTACCAGTTAGATATAGTGAAAACACATTTAACTCCGAATAATTTACATTTGTACTTACCTTATATGCATAACGGAACATTTTTCAACTTGGGATTTTGTTTTTTTTTTCACTGAAAAAAGTGTAATTTTTCAGATTACAAGTATTTATTGGTCGTTGCTAATTCGCTTTCGTTACACACAATATGGCGGGCAAATCTTGACTCACGTTGTCTATCGTCAGCTGATATGCAGTGTTTCCAAACTTATGAACCGAAAAATGCCGCACAAACTATTCACAAAAGGTTTTTAAGCGAAAATTGATCCACAAACCATTCATGGAAGGTTAAGTTAGGTTCAGTTAGGTTAGGCAAAAATAGAAAATTAAATTGGGGGAAAAAACTGCTCACACGTCATCTTGTAAAACTACAGTGTGGTTGCTACACTAACACTTATTAACCGAAAAAAGATAGTTTTTAGGCTAACACTGATCCACAAACCATTCACAGAAGGTTAGGTTAGGTTCAGTTCGGTTAGGCAAAAATAGAAAATTAAATTGGAAAAAAAAAAACTCGCTCATACGTCATCTTGTAAAACGACTGCGTGGTTGCTACACTGACAGGGGGTTACATATTCGAATGCACGGAACATTTGATTCACGTAGTCGACGGTAATGGTGGCACGAGCTATCGTGCAACGGAGATACATTAATGTCGAAAATGACATTATTTACCGGCCGAATAAGTTGCACGAATTGAAAGAACACTATTCCCAGCTTCCAAAAGTCCACAGGAACTCAATTCCGTAAGTACTTTCCCATCATTTCTCCTGTAAATTTGAAGAATTCTGTTTTCACTATATCTAACTGTTACCAAAAGCAGAATTTATACTAGCATTAACATGAACTCATTTCCTAAAGTATATATTTTGGTCCTTTTCATCATGGACATAATGGCATTTTAACTTTGTGTTCTGTAATTTATCATCAAATTCTAAACAGGGTCATTCCATGTGAAAATGCTTAAAGAACTAAACCTGACCCACCTAACTACGAAAGTATGAGTGCAAAATGTGCAATTTTTTCAACACCTTTAAATTGCAGTATTTTGGCAATCATGGCACCTGTAGAAGCTTATTGAACAAAATCTTCAAACATTTTGATACACGAATGACTGGTGTCAAACACATGGGGCCGTTTACCCACCATACCCCTCCTGAATTACATTGACATTTATATTAATCGACAGATTTTGATGTTTTGCATAATATAAAATTAGTTGCAGCGTGCGGAAAACACAAATAACTGAGATATTCGATCATAAAGTATGACCAGCAAAAGCAAAAACCTGCCATTTTGGAGTGCTTCCGACGCTTGTTATTATTAAAACCCTTTGTATGCACACTCAAATAGCAAAAGAACAAGTCGATAATAACTATTGGTACCAAACCTAACCTAACTATGTAAAATTATACTTGCTGTTGTAGAATGTCGTTTTGGGTGCTAGATGCACATTTTCGCGAGCTAAAATCAACTGAAAACGTTCACAAACAACAAAATATTCATATACCATGCAAAACCTTTCACATTCTATAGAGGGTGTACACAGGGTCAAGGGTGCCAAACTCCACAGTATGTGTTAACAGACGTAAATCGAAATCGAACCATGTAAAAATTACGTACGTAGCATGATGAAATCGCAATAAAACAAAAGGAACTTGGGCCCCAAAATCCCTATAAATTGGGTATTTATGAAAAAATGTGGGGGTTATACGGATATATTACTGCCTCACATAACACACTCATATCAACATGTTTCAAGAAGCTTGCACTAAAATATCATTAACTATTTAATGTAAAAAAAAGTGCATTAATTACAACCCCTCACAGAAGAGGTTTATTGAGAAATATTAATCTGGCTAGGTCTAACATTGCATTTAGAGTGGTGTAGGGGTAAATTTACAGCCAAAGTAACTGTAAATTGGGCATTTGTGAAAAAATGTGGGGTTTGTGCTGATAAATCACTGCCTCGCAGTACATACCCATATTAACATGTTGCATATTGCTGGAATCTTGCACTAAACGATCATTACGCCAATGCTAAGGTTTCTCTTACAGACATTTCTTTCGTCACAGCTCCTCTTCCATTTTTCAGTATCATAATTTTATACTCTAGTTATTGCATTATTGATTCAACTGTCTTGTCTACTCACTTTCGGCGAGTTTGTATCTTGCAGTTTTCAATATAATTTTATACTCCAGTTATTGCATTATTATCATTATTGATTCAACTGTCTACTAACTTTCGGGAGTTTGTAAAAGGATTTCACCTGAAAATGATATCAATCCGACAAATTATTCACACACTTCTTTATAATTAACATATATTCAATTGATATACAGAATAAGACAACAACAAACAACACGCTTCGGTATCTGATCTTCATTTGTTTACATGACGATTGCGCGAGGCCCCTTAATTAGGATTTCATCATCACTTCCGGTGCTAGTCCTGTCCTATGTGGAAAAAGAAATTTCGCAGACGGGAAAGACAGGCATCCATTGTGTGTGCGAGACGTAGCGTTGTTATAAGATCGAGAGCAACAAAGTGCGGTCCTTTTGTCCAGGAAGGAGGGTACGAAGCTATGTAGCAAATATTGCATTGTGAAGACGAACGCTTTCTGCCTACAATGATATGTGTAGCGTTGTGTCGCATATATTGAGAGTCATATTTTCACCCCATTTGTGTAGTCATTGGAAGTGCTTGCAATTTCGCCATGAAGAACAAAGGGTGGCGAAATTGTAAACTATGCTAATGTGCATGACGTAATGGTGCAAAGGCAGTGATATCTCATTTCCTTGGGTTTCGCTGCAGATGATGGCAGACAGACGGAATCGAGGAAAGTACTGCAAGTGGTCAGCGAATGATTTAAGCAAAGCTGTGACCATCGTTACCAGCAGCAACTGTCTGTCAACGCTGCAAGTAAATAGTTCAACATACCACGCCGAACATTAGGTGTCTATGTACAAGCACGATAAACACAACGGACACGCGCTGGTAGAAAACCTGTGTTAAATGTAGCAGAGGAAGATGTCCTAGTCCAGAGGATTGTGCGGCTAGCGGACGTAGGATTTCCTGTCACACCGCGACTGTTGAAAAAGTGTGCTTACATGTTTTGTACACAAAACAAACAGCCACACCTTTTCAACAATATGCAAGGTGCAGCAGGAAGAACATGGCTTCGTCGGTTCTTTGCACGACATCCTGAAGTGGCTAAAAGAAAAGCTCAACATTTTAATGAAGCAAGGGCCCAGAAGTTAAATAGGTTCATTGCCCACGATTATTTTCAGAAAATACACAAAGTGCTCGTTGATCTGGATCTTGTGCAGAAACCAGAGCGGGTATTTAATCGAGAAGGGATGTCGCTTAAGTTTACATCATCAACCTGTTGTTTTGGCCAAGACTGGGTCCAGACGTGTGCACTACAGAGGAAAAGAGCATGGGGAAAATGTGCCAATTGTGTGCTGTGCAAATGCAGTAGGAACTGTCATTCTGCCAATGATTCTGTTTAAAGGGCAACGCCTGAAAAGAGAATGGGACAATAATCTGCCTAATGGGAGTGTCGTGCAGGTAACTCCAAAAGGTTTAATGACTACTGAAGTTTTTGTTCAATGGCTGGAGCATTTTGCTCGCTTCAAACCAAATGGACAGTGCTTACTAGTGTTGGATGGAGTCAAATGCCACTTGGATCACACAATTCTTGATGCTGCTGACAGACATGATGTTACCCTTTTCTGTCTACCTAGCAACACTACACACGAACTTCAACCATTGGACAACTCTGTCTTTCGATCCTTTGAGTCATATTGGGATGACGAACTTCGAAACTACTGGTCACGAACGGAAGACAGAAATTTGCCAAAATACCGTTTTGGCGCGATTTTCACGCCTGCTTGGGAAAAGGCCACAGTTCCGAGAAATGTTGTGTCCGGATTTCAAGCATCTAGTTTGTTTCCATGGAATCCTAATAGAATCCCTGATGAAGCTCTCGCGCTCAGTGAAACTACAGCAATACCTGTTGTACCCGAGGAACACACAATCGTCGCAGTCCCTGGACCAAGCAATGTCGTACACCAGACACCTACAAGTACGGCGACGCAGCATGTTGATACGAATGAGACGTCTGATTTTCATCACGATTCAGCTGCACAGAGCAATCCGATGAATAGGATACGCGCCTTTCAGAACATTCTGCCTACCCCAAGGAGAAAAGTCCCCCGACGAAAATGCGCAAAGCCATCAACAGTGGGGCTACTGTTATTACCAGATCCTTATTTCCAGAAAAATCACCGGGAACATCAAGAAGATCAAGGTCCACACAGGGTGGGGTTGAGAGTTCACCTACTCGTCCAAGTTGGTTTTGTTTTCTGTGTGCACAGGATGTTGTCAAAGAATGTGACTTTTTTGAAAGTTTTTGCCCGTCATGTTCATGAAGAGTGTGTTGGTTTGACGAAAGCGGATAAAGAATTGTTTTTGTGTCCTGAATGCTCTCGGTAACATCAACAAAGGTTCAATGTTGTGTGACACGTTTTTCTTAAACTTAAATAACGTTCATATTCCTGTCCGAATAATAATCACACTCATCATTTAATACATATTTCATAATGATTATATATTATGTTTGTCATTACTATCTATACTTTTTTTTCATTATATTCATGGGGTGAAAATATGTTTGTTTTGTAGCGCGGTTTGTCCTGTCCCCTCTGTTTATCCAATCAATCAGTTTCTGTGTTTGAAACTTCTGTCTAGGAAAGCTACATACAATTTGCTTTTAATAACAGCAGCTTCAAAATAACCTATCCATTCTTGTCTTGCAAAGTAATGTTTGATTTTGATTTGTTATATTTCATTTTGGTTTTCTGCCACTTTTGGCTAATCGCGAAGACGAGGATGGGTGATGCAATGACAAAATTGATGAAAGGACATCACGAAGAAAATAATGAAAACAATACACAGGCAGGGATCTGAACTCGGGACCTGTGGTGTCGCATTGTTCATGAAATAAAAACATAACATGTACAATGGCTCACATTAGTAATCGAATATGTAGCATTTTGCTGCATTTCTTCACAATATTTCAAAATTAACAACATGTACATAAATATAAACGATAGTGAAATATTTATAGTCATTTATTAAAGCTATATTCCCTGTTACATTTTTTCTTTTTTAATTGTGAGTGCATCAGCACTTAGGCCATTTTGCAACCGCCACGTTATACGGGGTCCAGCCCCTTACCATAACAAATAACGTAACTGTAATATCGAATAACTGAAATATTAAAATATTCTGACTTAGGTTAAAAGCTGAGGCTCTAAAGGGGCACTCAGCACACATGACAAAAAACAGAACACACAGAATTATACTGGCCATAGGGTCAGTCGCCAGAGCCTCGTTAGTCTGCAAAGAGCAGTCCAGGGTGTACTACGTGGAATGATGTTGACGATTGGGTGACACATTGACATGACAACGCCGAAAAAGTTTTCAGGTAAAACGCAATGCTCAGTCGATCACTCCATTTCCCTCACCTCCCGATAAACATTTTCTTGCCTTCCGCTCCGATTTCTATGTCAGTAATCAATTTTTATAACGCATTTTTATTGCAACCAAAGCACAGGGATTAATTTATTTAAGCGTGTCTGTCCAATGTTAGTAAACTAAACATTAGAGAAAAAATATATGTTGACTACTACCAACACTGCAGACGCTGCCAAAATCTTAGGTACCCTGGCTTCTTAGAACCATGTGCTTTGAACAGGAAAATGCACCGTGGGATGAGCGCGGGAAGACCCAAACATATGGTGGGGGTTGATCGGAGCCAATGGGGATTGCCCTCCGAATTTCTAGGGTACCCAACAGAGGCAGCAGCTTTTGCTCGTGGAAATCGGCAGAAGCCACGGTGGATGGGGTGGGTGCGGGCATCACCGAAGGCACAATCGGGATCATTCGGGCAGACGTTCGGGACTGCCTGGAGGGCCAGGCTACTCGCGCAAGGCAGCAGCGTTCTCGGACGGAAGATAGAATTTCTGGCAGTGGAAGGGGTTTCGGAGAGACGATAGTTGAATTTCATGCTCCGAGAAGGTGTGGAAAATTATTATTTTTTCTTACGTTGTTGTGGGTACGCAGTGCGTACCTTGAGTACCCAGAATGCACGCCGCTGATGTAAGCGTACCGTGGGTGATGCAATAAATGAATAATGAAAAACAAAATGAGGTAGATTCCGTATCTCGAAAATTCAACCAAAAGAAATAGGAGAACGAAATGAACGAGCTTCAGTATAAAAAATCAAGACCCTTTCCTCATCCCCACCCCCTTCCCAAACCAAGGGCTCCGAAAGCAGCTGTGCAACTTGGAGCAAGCACTGGGACTGCTGTACGGTTCAGTAACGTTTCGTCCGAAAGCGAAATTCCTAGAAAAATGCTACAGTTCGTCCGCGACAGTTTAATGAGTTGCATTTCGCCCGAGCCTGGCTGATGATGAGTCACACCTTGACTAACCGGTGGCAGCCGTGGAATTGGTGACTAGGATACCTCAGTTAACAACTTTTAAAACTACATTGCATAGACAGCGGAGTGTAGCGCAGGGAGTGCAGACTCAGTCAAATCGTCGAGAGAGGGGTCCCGGGTTCGATACCCGGTGGAGGCACAAGTGGTTCGGATCCCACTTCAAATTGTAGGTCCAGTCCCGATTAGCTTTACTGTGCATAAAGGGGACTTAAAACAACAAATAAAATCGTTGAGAGGAAGTGAACTTGGATCCAGAAATTTTAGTCATACCAGTCAACACTACTACTTCTAAGCAGCTCCCATAAGTGACTGAGGTTAGAATGAAAGTTTGTCTTGTTTTAAGTTCACTTGTATGCACAGATAGGCTAATTGGGAGTGGGCCTACAGTTTAAAGTGGAATTCGAACCACTGTGCCTCCACCAGGAATCGAACCCGGCTAGAATGCAAGTGGTTTCTCATACTCAGATGGGAAGTTGTTTATGTTATTGTTTCACATAATTTGTAGGTAGTCACACGTGGTCTGAGAAACAGAAAAGTCACACATAGCCTACGCATAATTCTCTCGAGGCAGTTTGTTGCAAGAACTTTGCTTGCAGGCCACGGACAATAACTTTCATGGGTAAAAAAGTGTAGCTTTCCTGACGAAGTGTTCTCGGCTTGCGAGCCAGCTTAAATCGGCGTTAGCGTCCAATGTTTCGAGCGCATACATTGCTCCCATCATAAGGTAGAGCATCCTGATTAGAGCAACGTATGCGTTACAAACGTTGGACGCTAACGCCGATATAACCTGGCTCGCAAGCGGAGAACACTGTTCGAATCTCCACAGGCATATAATAAGAATGTATCATACCCAAATGACACATCTGGCGTAATACCTAACGTGCCAAATTTTGGAAAATAGGGGCTGAAAGCGTGTGTGAGAACCAGAGGGACTTAACTCCAATTTATCAAATTTATAGGAGAGGAAATAATGAATTCTTAGGAATATGACTCTTAAACGTGACTCCGCCTTACAGATAAGAATTAGAAGTGGAAAAATGTCGATTTACTCCAAATACTCTTCAGAGGATTTTTTCTAACAAAACTGAAAACAGCATTTTTGTAGTTACGTTCCTCTGATTCCCGTAGGACGATAGGTGAAATACATTTCATATGTGATGTTTGAAAGAAGTTGTGTTAAGATGTGAAACATGTAGCCCACAACCATGCTGTATGAAGAAAGAATAGAGGATAAGCTCCAATCACACTTAATCTAGGCTCACAACAAAGATAGCAGCTGAGTGACCATGCGTAATGAAAGGCAAAGAAAACAGTTAATCATTGGAAGAAACAATGAGTTTCATGTTTAAGATCATTCTATCATATGTATAATTAATGCAGTTGCTTATAGAAATAAGAATGGTCCAAAATGCTTCAAAGTAATTTAAAATATGAGGTGTTGCGGATACGAAGGGCAAACTCAAAAAAGTTCATTGTGAGGGAAATGCGTTTCAAGTTGCCAGGCAGAGTGCAAACTCCATAAAATCTTTGAAAATCACGCATGAAACATTGAGATCTACTGTTACCAAGTTTTTGTGGAGCTCGAACTGTGCCTGACAACTTGAAACGCATTTCCCTCACAATGCACTTTGTTGAGTTCGCCCTTCGTATCTGCAATGCTTCATATCGTGTCTAGGAAAACCTAGAAAATTAATACGCCCATTCAAATTTAAAACCTTTATTTGCATACTAAATAGAAAGAATTTTCACCAGATACTTGAAATTAGTTTGAGAAAATCTAAAATAAGAGGAATTCCTATCCCTGTTCTCGTGTTGATATTTCCTGGCAAATACTCTGTAAGAGGCTGTCGCGGTCTATTGCCGCGCTATACATTGACGAAACAATGCTTTATACTCCGAAGTCGATAGGCCTACTAAAGGTTCATGGACATCTGCAGGATTTTTTCCAAAGAGGGGCAAGCAAGGTAGTTTTTCCGGGGGGGGGGGGGCAAACAAGGTGCATAACAGTGTTGTCTCCTCAAAAAACATTGCTTTAATTTGAAGTTATCATATTCATCTTATTTGAAAATAAGATCCTTAGGAAAATATTTGGACCTAAAAGGGATGAGGAGACAGAATAATTAAATCAAGAAGACTTAGGTGGGCAGGCCATGTGGCACGAATGAGAGAGGAAAGAGGAGTTTACAGGATTCTTGTTGGGAAACCTGATGGTAAGAGACCTTTAGGAAGGTTAAGACGCAGATGGAGGGACAACGTTGAGATAGACCTAAAGGAAATCGATAGGGATGGAAAAGAGTATATAGATCTTGCTCAGGATAGGGACAGATGGAAGGCCTGTGTTGCTGCAGCCATGAACCTTCGGGTTTAAGAAGGCTAGAGAGTTAGTTAGTTAGCTAGTTATGTTCATGCAATAATTAACATATATTATTGCAGCTGAAATGGAGTTGTGTGATATATATATAATTTTTGGTTGACTTTCATTTTCCAGGTGGGTCGTGCACCCCCCCCCCCCTGCCTCTCTTTCGGACTTCCATGCAAAGGTTCTATTTTTATTTCGCGTCTACCACTTTCGGTTAATCGCGATGATAAAGGATGTGATAGGCGATGGAAGTGGTATAAAGACAATGACCCAACCCATCCATATTTTCTAGTCCAGGCTCTAATCCGACATTAGACTTCGCAGTTTATTACGCTAACCAATTTGCCACGGGATCGGCTTCTTCGTGTTTGTCTGCTCATCAAATGATTAATTAGTTATCCAACTATATAGGTAGGAAAGCTATATAAAATAACGAAACAGAAAAATAAATCCACTTGACGTCTTGTAGTACTATCATTAACCTACAATTTCATGCTCATAAATCCACACAGAAAACTTCTTGTGGCATTAGTTTTACGGAATGGCCTTGGGGAATAAACATCGCCCATTTCCTGGTTCAGCTCGAAACAATTCAGGTGCCTTATCGAAGCTGCTCTTGAGCACGCAGGGTTTCTAACCTACTTCGCCGCAATTCAGTTGTTGTATCTTGTTTAATATGATGTATTGTAGAGTCAACCGCAGATTAAATAGGAGAAAAAAGATTTTCCCCACGGAAAATAAGTTGGTAATGCTGCAAACACCGAGGCAATCTTGATAAGACGCTTGAGGAGCGTCGAGCAAACTTTCCTGAAAAAGCACAACCCCAGTATCGAAGGTCATGCTACACGTGGATTGGAAACTTTCGGGAGCATGCTGTCTATCTACACAATTCTACCCAAATACCTATTTGAAAATGAATCTTCTGTTCGCATTTTATTTTTCAAATGTAGTTCTGACATTGTAATCATTTTGCAATTATTTTTATTTGTTCTTATTTTACTTCGCTTTTATGTCACTTTTATAATTAATCGAAACTATGAAGATGGATGATAATTAGATTAAATTAATGAAGAGACACCTAAAAAAGATATTTACAGACCAGGACTCGAACCCGGAACCTAAAGCGGATAGGTTGTGGGGAAAACCGTCAATAAGTCCCGCCACGAACTTACTTATAATTTTTGTAATTTCTCACGAGTATTTTTTTGTTCTGTTCATGCATAATACCTGCTTTCGGAAACTTAATTTATAAGTGACACACTTCGTTCGGTAGGAACAAGCCACGTATTGTTTGAATGGAGGGACACATCTCGTTCATATACTACTAGATACAATCATGGACTATACTTGAAATGGCCTCCCCGCTGGCGCAGTGGTAGCGTCGTCGCCTTGTAATGAAGGGGTCCCGGGTTCGATACCCGGTGGAGGCACAACAAGTGATTTGGATTTCACTTTAAATGCCCGACCCTGTGGCCGAGTGGTTAGCACATCGCGTTGCGACGCCAAGGGTCCCGGGTTCGAATCCCGGTCGGGCTTGGTTGTTTGTGAATGTCCATTCATCAATTTCATCATTTCATCACTCATCCCCATCTTCGCAAATTAGCCAAGAGGCACAAAACGCGAAGTAAAATAAATCAAATCAAATCATTTCACTTTAAACTGTAGGTCCAGTCCCGATTAGCCTAACTGTGCATAAAGTGGACCCAAATCAATCAATCATAACAGTTGGGCTGAAAAGTTCGTAGGCTGACTCATAGATGGCATTACTAGAATTAAATCCATGTGATTTTTACTTAGTACTAACCTTCAAAAGATACGTGTATAAATTTTACAGCTGCTGGATAATTAGTTCGTGAGATATAGCATTGTGAGTGAAGCAGCTTTTGTTATTGTGAAAAAATGGATAAAAAAGAATTTCGTGTGTTAATAAAGCATTGCTTTTTGGCGAAAAAAATACTGTTGAAGCCAAGGCTTGGCTTGATAAACATTATTCGGACTCTGCACCAGGAAAATCAACCGTTGAGAAGTGGTTTGCTAAATTTAAACGAGGCGAAATGAGCATCGGAGACGATGCACGCAGTGGACACCCCAAAGAGGCTGTTACCGACGAAAACATCAAAAAAGTCCACAAAATAATTTTAAATGATCGTAAAGTGAAGTTGATCGAGATAGCTGAGACTTTAAAAATATCAAAGGAACGTGTTGGACATATTGTGCATGAATATTTGAACATGCGAAAGCTGTGTGCAAAATGGGTGCCGCGCGTGCTCACAATCGATCAAAAGCAACAACGTTTTGATGATTCGGGGCAATGTTTAGCGATATTCAACTGTAATAAACACGAATTTTTCCGTCGATATATTACAATGGATGAAACATGGCTCCATAACTACACTCCAGAGTCCAATCGACAGTCAGCCGAGTGGACTGCACGTGATGAACCGAATCCAAAGCGTGGAAAGACGCAACAGTTGGCTGCCAAGGTTATGGCATCAGTATTCTGGGATGCGCATGGTATTATATTCATCGATTACCTCAAAAAGGGCCAGACCATCAACAGCGATTATTACATAGCGTTGTTGGAGCGTTTAAAGGATGAAATCACGAAAATACGGCCCCATTTGAAGAAGAAAAAAGTGCTGTTTCATCAAGACAATGCACCGTGTCACAAATCAATGAAAACGATGGCAAAATTATATGAATTAGACTACGAATTGCTTCCCCATCCACCATATTCTCCAGATCTGGCCCCCAGTGACTTTTTCCTGTTTGCAGACCTTAAAAGAATGCTCGCTGGAAAGAAATTTAGCACTGATGAAGAGGTAATCGCCGAAACTGAGGCCTATTTTGAGGCTAAAGAGAAATCGTACTATAAAAATGGCATCGAAAAATTGTATGACCGCTATAATCGTTGTATCGCCCTCGAAGGCAACTATATTGAATAATAAAATCGAATTTTGTCAAAAAAATATTTTTTACTATATTAGCCTACGAACTTTTCAGCCCAACTGTTATATGATAGAAGTTAAGAAAAAGATAAAAGATAAAAAATTTAGAAGAGATACTGTGAACAAGTCGAGTTGGAGAGAGATTGTCTTTTGTCTTTGTTAAATGTATTTCATGTAGTTTATATAACATGAAGTTATAAGTTAAATAAATGTTGTTTTGTTCGTTAACGTTTGGCCTAATTGAAGATTATTACAATATACTTAAAATGTGACGTGCTAAACACTACTTTCGGAGATCAGTTGGACATGACAATTTTGATATACAAGTTGCATTTTCTCTACTTAGATTCATTATGTCCAAATTTTATCCTAATAGATAATCTCCCAACAACGCAAAATGTTTTAATTGACTCGAATTCACAATGACTCATATACAGTGTGTTTATAAATGAACGGTGGGGTTTCAAAAATTAATAATACATCTATATATTACCTTACACGGGCAAAACGTACACCGTAAGCAGCAGCAACTGTCCAAGTTTATATAACTTTATTTATATTTGTATAAAGATAGAAATCAAGAAGGGGCAATTGCCCCACTGTGCCTCCTTGCAGGTGCTCTTGACCGTCTGGAAGAAATAGTGCACGACAGACGTGAAAACTAAATCCATCTTGAGTATCCTTTTGTCTTGCTACTCTTAGATTCTGCAACCTTTCTTTCTATAGTTCAATGTTTGCCCCCTAACCCCCTAGAATTGATTTCCGTACAAGTTTGAGAGCTAATCTCCCCTGCACCCTGTGGTTGCGCCACTGCACCTTCTTCCGCCGTTGTTGCTTTGTGAACTTTCATCGGCTTGAAAATACTTTTCTTCAAGAGCATAATATCGTTTAATAACCGGCGATGAGATTCCTCAGCCCTAAATTTCTGGATTAAAGTATAATAATATAGCAGCATGGAAATCTGAAAGGGGGGCGAGGATGGCCACATCTCCCCTTTAGAAAACGAATGTCAGCTAAAAGTATATATTTCACGCGTATAATTTGATCCCAGTCATAGTAATGTACATTAATTATTATAATGGGAATGCAGGAATGCGATAATTTGGAATTCAAGTGGTGTTTCTTGAGGGGGCAACAGTATTATCTGGTTAATATGCCCCATGGAAAAATACCTTGCTTGTCCCTGCGTCGAAAATATCGGCAGACGTCAATGATTAGGGGGTGGGGCATGTGCCCCCCCTTTGCACCCCGTGCGCACGTCTATGACTACTCATTTCTACACTAGTTGGAAGCTGTATTCAATTTCGAGCCAAAAATGTAATTTTCAAATCAGGATTGTTAAACGTCCACCAACCCATAAATTCTAATGGGTTCTATTGGGTTCCGCAACAACACCGGAACCTTCTTTATCGCACAGTTTTAATTCGGTCCAAGTTGCGTCTTCTTTCATTTCAATATGGAACTTAGACAGTCTTGAAATTGATCCGGAAAGAAGGTCCCTGTACCGTATTTCAATTGATCCGGAGAAAAGGTTCCTGAAACGAATTGAAATATTTTAAACATAAAAAGGCTCTTTACGGTCCAGATCCATTTATGCTTGCTAATATTCCCTGCTGAACCGGAATTGAATTGATTTAAAATTCCTGACCCTTTAACAACCCTGGTTGAAATTCATTTTTTTACAAACAACCATATTTTTAACGGCTATTTCACATTAATCCCATACGATATACTGAGTTATTTTTCGCAATGTTCAAAAGAAAGGTAAGATATTTGGGCTATTCCTTTTTCTTCCTTGATGTTTAATAGATTATATTCGTCACGCGCCTATAACGTTACTAGCTAACATTTGTGAATTGTTCTTTCCTTGTAACGTTAACATCTACCATACTGAATTTATTTACGTTCCTTATGCAGATGGTATGTACCCAACTGTATTTTGTTCCGTTCCGCTACAGTGGTTTACATTTTGTTACATTCCTATGTAACGTTAATTAACCATATTGCCTTTCACTTCATTCCGTTACGGAGGATTGCATTCATTACGTTCCTATGTACCGTTATTTACTACCATGTTGCATTTCGTTACGTTTTTGTAACGCTAGTATATACCATATTGCATTTCGTTACTACGCTCCTTGTAACGGTAGTATATACCATATTGCATTTCGTTACTACGCTCCTTGTAACGGTAGTATATACAGTAGTATAAAATACCCTATTACTGGGACGAGAAAGTATGAACCCCCCTCAGGCAGATTTGGCTACACTTAAAACTAGCCCAACATGCCCATATCAGCTTTTTGCTCAAGTGTGGTACTCTGTCTAATCCAAGATTTTTGTAAAAATGCCCTCGGGAATTTCCCGGGAAAGTATGACCCCCCTCAGATTGATTTGCCTACACTTACAAAAGCTACATCTGTGAGATTGTTGTCCATAAGCTTGTCAAAAATATGCCTTTTTGATATTGTTTTGACTACACCTAAAACTAAGGCAAAAATGCTCATATAAGCCATCCACACCCACCCACACCCACCTACACCCACCCACACCCACACATATTTACTTCTGGTCCACTTCCGGTTACTTCCGGTCCACTTCCGGTTATTTCTGTAGTAGATGGAAAATGCTGGAGCTGGATCGCCTGGGCGAGTCGTAGCCTTTTAAGCTGTATATTTTAAGGTACCTTCACGATAAAGAGATTTTGTATTACATATCAGCTAGTATTGTGAGAGTGGCTGAAGAGTGTGGGTATGTTGTTGCAGTGCTCCTCATATTTTTTAAAAAAAACACAAAAATATAGCAGATTTGTATAAATTGAATTATAGGTTTGTTTGATTTAATATACAGAATTTTTTATTATTCATATCAAACATATTTCTAATATATTGAACAAAGGGTTTATATCTGCCCCAGTTTGTTATACATGACACATGGTATTAGGTTTTTGCTTTTCTAGGACATGCCTGTGTTGATATGTATTTGTGGTGGCTTAGTGCTTCTGTAGATTAATACTTATTCTATTCTATCAAAGCACACTGCTGAACCCAACTGATATTTTTTATTAAGTATAGAGTTTTGATTTGAACCCCAAGAAATTTTATATAATAAACCAACAACAAAAATGCCAAAGCCAAACATATTTACACACTAAGTATATACACTAAATATACAAAGCACACTGCTGAACCCAACTGATATTTTTTATTAAGCATAGAATTTTGATTTGAATCCCAAGAAATTTTATATAATAAACCAATAATAAAAATGCCAAATCAAAAACATTGTAATCAATGCAAAAAGAATATATCCAGCCCCAATTGGGCTAAGCATCAAAAGAATTGTAATCCAGACAAATGCAGAACTCCCACAAAAATATGCCCTAAATGCCATAGAAAATATAGCATGGAATACTTCACATATAAACATATAGGTACTTGTTCTGCACAGTCATCAACATTGCCCCCACAACCATCTACATCTGGTCTGAAAAGGAAGCATGAAACACCTGTTAATGCTAGAGCAGCAAAGCAGCCACGCTATGAACCCATCCATAGCAGTTTTGCTGGCCAACTTAGGGATCACCGTTTTATATCAGAGCCAAGATGTGACATTAAGAATTTTTTGAACAGTATAAATCCTGATGTGCAGGCAATTCTAAATGCACAAAATGGCTCTTATAAGCTGTCCCTCAAATTGTTTACACAATATAAGAAATCAAATGGCACAAAATTTACACAGCTCCAAATAACAGAAACTGTACCTATATATTCAAATGCAAATTCAGACAAAATAATAAGCAGTTTGATAGATCAATTGAATATTTGAACAGTATAAATCCTGATGTGCAGGCAATTCTAAATGCACAAAATGACTTATAAGCTGTCCCTCAAATTGTTTACACAATATAAGAAATCAAATGGCACAAAATTTACACAGCCCCACATAACAGAAACTGTACCTATATATTCAAATGCAAATTCAGACAAAATAATAAGCAGTTTGATAGATCAATTGAATATTAAACACTCTGAATTTGCTGCAAAAGAATCAGGATGGAGCCTATGTGGATCTCCACACAAGCTTTATGTTAATATTTCTGAATTCAGCCCATTACAAGGATCTACATATGTGTCTTTACCTGACAATATCAAAAACAAAAAAGCCGTGGTTAATATAAAAAATAATGATGAGAAATGCTTTTTGTGGTGTATTTTAGCTGCTTTGTATCCAGTTTCAGATAATCCAAAGAGAATAAGTTATTATAAACAGCATGAAAATGATTTTGATGAAGCAATGGAGGGTTTAGAATATCCAATGTCTGTTCAGAATATTGATAAATTTGAAAAAAAAGGCCAGGAATATCAATGGTAAACAATTATCTATTAATGTATTTATTTGTTCTACTGGCCATGGCAATTGCTTGATAGCACCTCTCAGAATCAGTACATTTGATGATGATTCTGCTGTTCCGATTGATCTGCTCTTAATTGAAGGGGATGATACACACCATTATACTCTGATACATAATCTTGAAGCTTTAGTCAGAAAACAACTAGACAAAACTCATAGAATATTCAAGTTGTGCAGAAGATGTTTGACTGTATTTGATGGTAAAAAAATAATAAATGGGGTTCGGGAAGTGAATGCAGAAATTGCTAAACACAAGTTAATTGAGCATCTGAAATACTGTGGGAATCATAAACCTGTTCATATGCTTATGCCTAACCCAAGTGAAAATGCCAAATTCAAAAAATTTGAAGCCTTGTTGGAACACCCAGCATATATAGTCTGTGATTTTGAATCAAATCTCAAACCTCTTGCATTCTGTAGCCCAGATCCTGATGAATCTTCAAGTACATCATACCATACATGAACCTTCTAGTTTTTATTATGTTGTTGTACAGGATGGTGTTGTTAGTAAAGAAGATTTATACATGGGAGCAGATGCCATCAAAAAATCTGCAGATAGAATAGAAAATTAGTGCCATGACATAGCATCTAATGTCTTATGAAAATCAAAACCTATGTTGCCTTTAACAGAGAAACAGATTGTAGATTTCAACAATGCAGAAAAATGCGCGGTATGTGATTCTGAATTTTCAGATACAAATATCAAGGTTCATCACCATTCTCATACAGATGGTAAATTCTTAATGGACCTGTGTAATAGCTGTAATATTAAGATCCAGAGACAAAAATTTGTCCCTATATTTTGCCATGGTGCATCCAATTATGATTTTCATCATTTGATCAGGTACGAGGGGTTTGACAAGCAGAATTTAAATATTTTAGCTGAAAATAATGAGAAATATATTGCCATTAGCAAAATAATTAAAGTTAATGGTGTTCCTATTCACTTAAGATTTCTTGATTCATACATAATTCTGTCTGCTAGCCTGGCTACACTGGCCAGTCAATTATCTGATGATCAATTCAAAATCACATGTGCAACGTTTCCAAATCAGGACCTGGAATTAATTAGGCGGAAGGGTGTATATCCATATAACTATGTTACAGATTTTTCTAAATTTGATAAGTGTTCTCTGCCACCACAACAAGAGTTTTACAGCAAAATCAGAGGATCTGGAATCACTGATGATGATTATCACCATGCCCAGTTGATGTGGAACAATTTAAAATGCCAGACATTTGGTGATTATCACAAGGCATATTTAAAACTTGATGTGACCCTCTTAGCTGATATACTGCAGGCATTTAGAAAATCTTCCATGCAAAATTATAAGCTGGATCCAATGTATTTTTACAGTGCTCCGGGCCTAGCATGGTCTGCAATGTTTTTAAACACTAAAATGCAATTGGATCTGATCCAGGATCAAGATATGTATCTGTTTATGGAACAGTGTATAAGAGGAGGCATAGTGCAATGTTCTCAGAGATATGCCAGAGCAAATAACAAATATATTCCTGATTATGATCCAGCACTGCCATCAAATTATATACTGTATGTAGATGCCAATAGCCTCTATGGTTATGCTATGATGAAAAAACTGCCATATGCAGGGCTTGAGTGGGTTGAAGATTTCAATATTGAAGATCTTAAGGATTTTGATGACAGTAACTATGGCCTGTTCTTAGAGGTTGATCTGACAATTCCTGATGATTTACACAACACATTTTCTGATCTGCCCCCAATTCCCGAGGTTAAGTGTTCACCTGGCTCTAAACAGAAGAAATTGATGATGACTCTAGAGCCGAAACAGGATTATGTCATATATTACAAAAACCTCCAGTTCCTGATGAATCATGGTGTTCAAGTGACCAAAGTTGGAAAAGTTTTGAGGTTCAGGCACTCAAGATGGTTGAAGCCATATATTGATACAAACACAGAGCTTCGAACATCTGCAATGAGCCAATTTGATAAGACCTTGTTTAAATTGATGGTCAATTCTGTGTATGGCAAAACAATAGAAAATGTCAGAAAACATATTGATGTTAAAATAATTACTGACCCCAGCCGGAGCAAAAAATTGATTGCAAAGCTCAACTTCAATTACAGAAGAATTTATGATGAGAATATGGCACTTTTCAACATGAAAAAAACAAAGATTAAGTTTGATAAGCCTATTTATGTAGGGGCTGTGATATTGGAATTGGCCTAATTACACATGTTAAAATTGTTTTATAATGTGTTGAAGCCTTTTTATAAGGATCGTGTAAAACTGATGTACATGGACACAGATAGTTTTGTTCTTGATATTCAAACAGAAGATGTTTATCAAGATATAGCACAGCCTGAATTGTTTAAATATTTTGATACCACTGAACATTCAAAAATTAAACACCACAACAAAAAGGTGCCTGGCAAGTTAAAAGATGAGACACTTGGTGATGTTATTGTGGCATTTGCTGGGTTAAGAGCCAAGATGTACAGTTTTGAAACATGTAGTGGCGCTGTTGCCAAAAAGGCCAAGGGCATTGGCAGAGTGACTGTAGACAAAGAGCTTGAATTTGAAGATTACAAAAATTGCCTCAAATTATGTAGCACAATCAGAACATCAGAATCCAGAATTCAGAGTGTGGATCACTAGTTGACTACAAATATTGTAAGAAAAGTGGCTCTGGATCCACATGATGATAAGAGATGCATTTTATCATGTGGCATACATACTCTACCATGGGGTCATTGTGATTTGAAAAGTGGTAATCAATGCCCAATTACAGAGCATGATTTGAAATAAATAACACATGCCTATGAACTTATTTGGGTTCAAAAAACAGGCTATTATGGACCTGCCAACACCACAACCCTCTTCTGATATAATATCTAAACTAAGTGCTTTGTTAATTATTCATCTGAACAGCATACTTACAGATGTTGATGATGAAACAGGTAAAACATTGTACATATTTAACAATAATTTAAATTATTACCAATTACCTGTAGGTGGTCAATTGCAATTTATTACAACCCCTGAGGGTAATGTCAAGATTTCAATAGGGAGAAATATTTATAGAATTAAGCACTCAAACATGATTTCTGGCACTGTATATACTGTTTCTGCTGGTGACTGCTTATATATTGAGGTCCCGGGATCTTATGACAAGCTTATACCTTTTTTTATAGAATTAAGAATCAGATATTCAATAATAAATAACCACTAAAACAAAATGCCTAATGATATATTTGGCCATACAAGGCATGAAGATCACAGTGATGAGATTCTGATGCTTGATGTCAGAGTCAAGAAATTAAGAAGTGATTTACAAGCTTTACAAACCACACTCAATGCCAGTCTTCAACTAGAAATTACAAATTTATAAACACAATGCATGGACCCTCTTCTTAAAATTGACTCAGAACTCAAATTATTGCTTCAGAAATATACTGATTTGGCCACATTGGATAATTTTCAAAGTTTAGAAGAGGCTGTAACAGCTCTTCAAGCCAAATTTAAGACCCAGGCCACCAACTCTGAGCAATTGAAACAGCAATTGGAAGAGCAGATAAATAATGTCCAGACACAGCTCCAAACAATTGTCAAAAGCATAAAATCACAAGAAGATTTTGATCTAGTGATTTCCGTTCTAAAGGAACAGATTCAATCACTCCAGATACCTAATCTGGACCCCTTGAACAATGCCATAGCCGAGGTTAAAGAAAAAATTGAGACACTTGAAAATTTTATGAACAACTTGCCATCTTCTGATGCTTTGAGTGCAATAACTCGGAGTGTTGCCAACATTAAGCTGCAACATGAAACATATGAAGATTTTGGAAAAATCCAAAGTACCATAACCAATCTTGAGGGTACAATAGCAGCAGTGCAAAGTGATTTGACAAATGTACAAGAATCTCCAGAATCCCGCCTGCCCGGTATTGTAGACACCCTTGTCAGTGTCCAGCAACAGATCACAAAACTTGAAAACCTCAACACTGAATCTGAGCTATCTCATTTTCATCACTTGATTGATGATATCCAAACAAAGCTTGAAATTTTACAACAATCAACACCTACTCAGGCAGATATAGCCCTGCTCCAAGATGCTATGCAAAGTGTGGCTGATGCTTCTGAATTAAATAATGTAAAATTGGCACTTGAATCTTTGCAAAATACTGTATCAAATCTGCCTACATCACAGGAACTTAAAAATATAAAGAGGGCAGTGAATCGCATATTGAAATCAGAAGATATCAAGAATATCCAGACAGAGATCAAACAACTCATTCAGACAGTGGCCACTCTACCAACTAATCAACTAATGAACTGCATGCCCTGTTTGAGGATATCAGAAGACAGGTCCATGATCTTACTGCTCAAAATTCAAAATTGGCAGTTATTGAAAATTTGCAACAAATTGTAGCTAATATCAAGCAACAGCTAGGGACCATGGAATCCAATCAAGCAAACGCTCTGTCTGTTTTTGCCACCCAGCTTCAAGAGATTGTGCAACAACACAAGAAACTTGTTGTGGACATAAAAATTAAGCCAGGCCATGATGATGTTGTTAGGACCATCAATGAGCACCTTGAATCTGTAACAAGCAGATTGCTTACAGCAGAAAAAGAAATAACCGGCATAATTGAGAATCCAAAACATACAGTAATTCTTGAATTGTACAGCATCCCCAACAAAGAATATGATTCACCATTTACACCAGGTGGCAAAATATATATGCTGTCCCCTGCACAATTTTTTTACCAGTTTTTTGTTGGGGGCACACTGAGACCAATCAAGATCAAATATTGGCTTCAACCACAGGCACACCACTACCCCACCTTATCAATAACAAATGCTGACAACAAACCAAAAATCACCAGTGTAGAGTTAGAGGATTTTACAGATCCCAATACATTAGAAACATCTTATGCTGAAGATGATGGCTCTCTGGAATTCCATATACAAATAGGAGACAAATTATATTTAGAAAATCCTGTAGTATCAGCTGCTGAACACCCCATAGTTGCAATATTCTTGTTTTCATATTATGTCTAGAGAAATTATTGTTGATGAATTACACAGACAAGCCAGACATAATTATAAGAGACTGCCAGTAGTCACAAAAGGCATAGATAATTTATGGCAGTGCGACTTGATTGAGATGGCAAGTGGACAGCTGAAAAACTTAGACAAAATCAACAAGGGCTACAAGTATCTACTCACTGTCATAGATACATTTTCAAAATTTGCCTGGGCTGTGCCACTCAAATCCAAGACTGGAAAATGTGTTACAGAAGCCTTCAGGACAATCATCAATCAGAGTGGAAGATCACCGCGCTATTTGCAAACAGATAATGGCAAAGAATTTTATGATTCTGTGTTCCAACAATTTATTAAAAGCCAGTCAATACAACATTATTCGAGTTACAGTGATCTCAAGGCCTCAATTGTAGAGAGATTCAACAAAACCCTAAAAAATCTTATGTATAAACAATTTACACTTCAAGGTAATTATAAATGGCTTAATATTCTTCCAGAACTTCTACATAAATATAACAACTCTGTCCATTCCACAATCAACATGAAACCCTCTGAAGTAACTTCATCTGATGAGCAAAAATTGATCAGGACTGTTTATTATCCTAGATACCAGCCAACAACAAGAAAAGCCAAATACAAGGTGGGTGATCAAGTAAGAATCAGCAAATATAAGCACTTATTCAAAAGAGGCTTTACAAGAAACTGGAGCACTGAATTATTTACAGTGGTTCAAATTAAACCTGGGACCCTTAAAAAATATATAATAAAAGACCACCGAGGAGAAATTCTCAAAAGCCGGTTCTATGAAGAAGAACTCAACAAAACTGAACAGCCTGACACATATCTCATAGAAAAAATCATCCGCAGAAAAGGCAACAAGTTATTTGTCAAATGGCTAGGACTTCCAGAACACAGCTGGATCGATGCAGACAAAGTGATAATATGAACACCTGGGATGTTATAAAAAGGCTGCCAGAACCTGAACAGCAGATTAAGAGAAATGGCAAGTTGCTGCCTGATAATATTAGATGTCTTATTGTTGGGCCATCAGCTTGTGGTAAAACTACACTAATGATTGATAATTTTTTATTGGCACCCAACTGGTTAGCCTGGAAAAACAGGCACTTGTATGTTTTCTCTAAGAGCTTGGAACAATTAAAATATCAGCAGCTGATGAAGCTATATGATGGACTGGATATTGCCACTTTTGAATCAGATGTTAAGCCACTTCATGAATGTCTTGATAATTCTGTTGTTGTGTTTGATGACATTATACTGGATAATCAAAACAAGGTTAGAAATTTCTTTACACAGGGCCGACACAAAAACATTGATTGTTTCTACCTGGCACAGACTTTTTCTATAATACCGAAGCAGCTGATCCGAGACAACAGCAATTTTATATGTGTGTTTCATCAAGATCATACCAACCTCAAACACATACATGATGAATATGTAGGTGGAGACTTGAGCTACAATGATTTTTCCAAGTTTTGCAGTAGGTGCTGGAACCAGGACAGTTATGGGTTTGTCACAATTGATATGACAAGAAAACCCAATAGTGGTAAATATAGAAATAAAATTAACAATTTTCTAGACATTGAAACATATATAAATAACCATGAAAAGGCCAATCATTGATGATCTTAAATTAAGAGATTATCTTGTAAAAAGATTTAAGGGATGGAAATCAGAGAACCGAGGAATTTATGAACAACACAAACAAACAGAACAGCCTATTATTGATGCTATTAGTGAATTAGGTAAAAATATCAAAACTGTTACAGAGCAAAATCAAAATTTGATCACAGAGCTTGTACCTGTAGCTGCAAGGAACATATTAGATTATCCAATCACCCCACTTTCTAGTATTCATACACCTAGTCCTGTTGCTCCTCGAAGAATTGAGGCTAGTCAGGATCCTATTGAATTGGGTCTTCTTGCTCAAAAATATTTAAGCACACCTAAAGACAACAAAGATGAGGTTTTTCGTTTATATGCTGACACAGAGCGTGATGGTAGCATCATACTTAGAATTGGCAATTTCAGAGTAACATTTATGGGAGATGATCTCATTGTATATTCAGAATCTCATCTTGGAGAAAAAGGTGGTTTTGTTAAATATCCTGGCACACCTGGATTGTGGGAACTGATGACTAGGAAAAGGCCTGGCAGCTATACAGATCAAGATTATGAGCATTACAAAGAAATATTAATAAAATCAGATGCTCTATACCAGAACAATGATCCCACACAAAAAAGAGTTAAGTCTAGCAGTGGAGCAAAATACAACAATTTAATCAAGCCCATATGGTCACAGATCAAGACTGGCAGTGGAATCAAACAATACAACACCCTGCCTAAAGAATATGTCTGGGTTGATGATGTCAGGAAACTTGTAGATAGGTTATTGGTGATAGCTGGGGAGGAAAATGCTGGCAACCACAATTTTTACAATGAAAAGGTTGGAATTATGGACATGATAAGCACAAAATTGTCTAATTTTATAGTGAATGACACTAAGGGGATTGGATATCTTATAAAAATTATTAATACTCTACCACCTAAATTTTGGAATATTTCTGAGGGCCGGGGGTTGGTTAATGACATTATAAACAAGCTGCCATTTGAACTACACATTCCAGGCTATCAGTATTGTGGTCCAGGCACAAAATTGGACCATAGATTAAACAGAGGTGATCCTGGTGTTAATCCCCTAGATGCTGCTTGTAGAGACCATGACATAGCATAGAACACACATTCTGATCTTGACAAGAGACATGTTGCAGACAAGAAATTAGAAGACTCTGCATTTGGTAGATTTGTAAGCAAAGATGCTTCGTTGAGTGAAAGAATAGCAGCATTGGGAACCACCATAGCTATGAACACCAAACAAAAACTGGGGTGGGGGCTGTGAATATGTATATAATAAACCTAGGATGAAGGCCAAGGGTGTTATGTATAAAATACCTTATGCAGGTCTTAAATCTCTTAAAACTATTGATAGTCTTTTAACCAAAAAGCAGCGCAAGAAAAAAAATTCTTGTCTTGCAAAGGGCCATGGTATGAAATTGTTGCTTAGTACCCCCCAATTAAAAAAATTACAACAATCTAGAAAAAAATCACATGTGGGTGGATTTATATTTACTATCCCGGCCATCTTAGCAGCACTTGGGGCTGTTGGGAGCTTGGCTGGGGGATCAGCTGCTATAGCAAAAACAGTAATAGATGCCAAGAAAAATAGGGCAGAATTAGATGAATTGAAGCGCCATAACCTGGCCATGGAGAAACAAGGCAAAGGTGTTAAGAGAGCCATGAATAAGTTTAAAAAAAACAAGAGCCGCTTACAAACCAAGATATTGAAGCTTTAATCAAGCCACTGGGCATCAAAAATTTTAGAGGTGTGTACATGTCTGATTCTCTACCAGAACAACCACTCAACAAAGAGTGTGGCATAGATATTTTGGATAAATACAAAAATCAGGGCACTCACTGGATCTGTTATCTTAAATATTTAAACAATGAGGCATTTGTGTTTGATTCATTTGGAGGTATTCCACCTGAAAATTTAATAAAATATCTAAAATCAACTAATCTTTATTACAATAATGCCCGTGTTCAAAACTTCAAAGATGTTAATTGTGGACATTTGTGTTTATCTGTTCTTAGATATATGTCTCAAATAAATAAACCATCAATTGAAGATTTTCAAAAAGCCTTGTGGTATTTAAAACATCATGGGGGTATTCCATCTCACCAGCCAAAATTCAATATTGAAACTCAAATTACATGATGATATAGTGTATCCCAAAACAATAGCTCTCAGAGCATTTTATGGCATGTACTTGATCCCTAATATTACACACCACAACAACAAAATTGCAGTTGGTGATCAAAAAATTGTCATCACTCCAGGGCAATATAATCTGTCCACTCTAAATGCTCAATTACCCAGAGGTATAGTTTTAACTCAAAATTCTGTCACTCACAGAGTAGAGATTGTATCTGCTACAGAAACAGTGGATCTGGGTACTATAGGAGAGCTGTTAGGCTTTGAGAACAACACAAAACTTGAACCAGCCATCAAACACACTGCTATTAATATACCTAAATTCTTAGCCATAGAGACTCTGAATATTCACTGTAATGTGGCTGAGGGTATGATCACCAAATCAAATGGCATAGGCACTCACAAACAAACTGGCATCATTGCAACATTTAAACCTAATTCTGAATTTATGGAGCCCATCATCTACACTCCATCCCCAACATTATATTTTCCTGTATACCATAATAGAATAGATAACATTGAATTGATGGTCACTAATGAAAAAGAAGAATTAGTTGATTTTGCTGGAGCCACAACAACTGCAATCATAGAGATTAATATTTAAATAAAAATACATACAAAAAAATGGAAAATATTGAGAGTTATGAGCTACAATCATTCTCTCCAAACAGGAGGACATTTGCAAATTTAAATCAACCCAACACAGAGATTGAGGTTGATCTTGATGTAGGGGATGGCTTTATACACCCCCACAGAGCAGATCTATACATCAAATTTGATGTTGTAAAGCTCGATGGAACAGATTATCCGGCAAATTCAAATATAAGATTGGTAGATAATTTTGTGCCGCATCTGTTCTCTGAAATTGAGATCAGAAAGCATGGTGTTGTTATAAACAGAGTGGATTATCCCGGCATTACCTCCACAGCTTTGGCCACACTAAAATTATCCAAAACCGAGGCTTCTTACTACAAAATAGGTGGATTTGAGGCTGGTGATAAAATTATATCTAAGAGCCACACAGTGCTGTTTCCTATGCGCCTGTTGCCAGGATTCTTCTCAGATTACAAAGATATTATATGGAAGGGTGGTTTAAGAATCACATTTAGAAGAGCTGCCAATGATAATAATGCTTTGATGAGGTACAGCACATTAAACTCTACAGGGGAAGCTCTGCCTAATACCCTACCTGATGAGGGCAAGTGCCTTATTCAGACTATGGAGCTAAGATTCCCGGTTGTTGAATATGAAGCCAGTTATGCTCTTAAATACAAAGCAGATATAATAAAAAATCCACAAGTACCTTTACAATTTTATACATATCAATGTGTACAGAAGCCTGCCACTGGTACTTATTATGAGTTTGATGCTACAAATTCATTCTCCAGTATACAATATGACATGCCAGATTTTGTGGTGGTACTGTTTCAAACTGGAAGACACAATAATCAGGAAAAAAATTCAAGTAGATTTGATAACTGAAACATCAAGAACATATATCTTAAAAATGGCAGAAATGAGGTGTTCCCCCAGAGAAAATTATAATTTAGACATGTCCAAGGATGATTTCCTTAAATTATATGAAGCATTTACAGCATACAAAAGGGTCACTACTGGCAATACTGACATGTGTTACACACCAGATGAATTCAAAGCACAGAGACCCATGTTTGTCATCAACACTTCAAAAAGGAAACAAGTTGTGGTTAATGACAGGACAAACATTAAAATTATCTGTGAATTCCACGAAACACTCCCTGATGACACCATATGTAGTGTTATTCTTATAGGTGAAAAATCATATGTTTATGATGTAAGAAATGAGAGAGTCACAGAGCAATTCTAGAAAGCCTCTGCAAAATGCATTGTCTTAGTACTAGTTTGATATGAATAATAAAAAATTCTGTATATTAAATCAAACAAACCTATAATTCAATTTATACAAATCTGCTATATTTTTGTGTTTTTTTAAAAATATGAGGAGCACTGCAACAACATACCCACACTCTTCAGCCACTCTCACAATACTAGCTGATATGTAATGCAAAATCTCTTTATCGTGAAGGTACCTTAAAATATACAGCTTAAAAGGCTACGACTCGCCCGGGCGATCCAGCTCCGGCATTTTCCATCTACTACAGAAATAACCGGAAGTGGACCGGAAGTAACCGGAAGTGGACCAGAAGTAAATATGTGTGGGTGTGGGTGGGTGTAGGTGGGTGTGGGTGGGTGTGGATGGCTTATATGAGCATTTTTGCCTTAGTTTTAGGTGTAGTCAAAACAATATCAAAAAGGCATATTTTTGACAAGCTTATGGACAACAATCTCACAGATGTAGCTTTTGTAAGTGTAGGCAAATCAATCTGAGGGGGGTCATACTTTCCCGGGAAATTCCCGAGGGCATTTTTACAAAAATCTTGGATTAGACAGAGTACCACACTTGAGCAAAAAGCTGATATGGGCATGTTGGGCTAGTTTTAAGTGTAGCCAAATCTGCCTGAGGGGGTTCATACTTTCTCGTCCCAGTAATAGGGTATTTTATACTACTATATACCATATTGCATATACGTTATGTTCCAATGTGCTCATTTCGTTCCGTTCCTTTATAACGTTAATATCTACCATAATACATTTTGTTACGTTCTCTGTAACGTCAGTCTATAACATATTGCATTTCGTTACGTTACTTGGGTACCAGCAGCTGAACCATACTCTTCCTCCTACAAAATGGAACGTACCGTGTAACGCAAATTGGGTACGTTACGACTCCCTGCTCGATGCTCACAACAGGGAAAGAAGTGAGTGAGGGGGGTGAGCGCGGGCAGACCGAAACATGTGGTCGGGGCTGATCTGAGCCAATGGGGTTATTCCGAATTTCTATGGTACGAAACAGAAGAAACAGCGTTTGCTTGCAGAAATCTGCAGAATGGTGCTGAGAGGGCCGAAGGTTAATCGGGATCATTCGGGACTGCCTTCAGGAAGGCCAGGCTAGACTACACGAGACAAATAACAGCGTGCTCGCGCGGAAAAAGGAATTTCTTGCAGAGGAAGTGCTTTCGGAGAGATAATTGTTGAATTTTCATGTTCGGGGAAGACGAAAAAATGTTTTTTTTTCTTACTGTGTTGTGGGTACCCTGAATGCACGCCGCTGTTAAATTTTTTACATTTTGCTGTTACCTGCGATAACACCGGTTACATGCACGCCACGCCGCTGAAAATAGGTTAAGTGCTGACGCACCCATAATGTTAAATTCAAATTCAAATTGACACCCTGGACGGCTTTGTGCAGACTAACGAGGCTCTGGTGACTGGCCCTATGGTCAGTATAATTCTGTGTGTTGTGCTGCTTTTTGTCCTTGAATGTGTTGAGAGCCCCTCTACAACTTCAGCTTTTAACACAAGTAAGAATATTTTAGTTCTCTGACATTACAGTATTGCAACGTTAGTTATATATTACACTCTGTAAAAAAAAATTAGCATCACTGTATTCTTATTACGGATGTTGACAATTTTGAGTTTCGTATGCATGCATCTTTCCTGCACAACTTCAAATCAATTGATTGAAGTATTGGTCTGGATTCACTGCGTAGTGTGGTGTTATTCTTATGTTGATTTAGTGTTTGGAGTATCCGCTAGAGGGTGTTGCAATCAGTTACTGCTGCAAGGCTTTGTAATCAATTGTCAGGAATCTGTAAAACAATTGTTAGTAGTGCAACTTCTGACGTGTTTTATGTTGCAACTACATGTTCATTATTGACAGTTTGTATACGTTATCATATTTGTGAAGTGTTCTGGTGCTGTGTAGTGTATTTGAGCGTGTTTTCTCGAAAAAAAAATGGGCAGAAAGTGTGGCATTTCACCACGTAATCAAGGAATGGTTCTTGCTTTGCATATGGATGGTCATTCTCAGAGAGAAATTGGTCGACAACTTCAAATGCATCAATCCACAGTTAGCCGCTGCCTGCAAAAGTAACAAGAACATGGAAAATCATCACTGAGAAGTCACTGTGGCAGAAAGAAAAAGACATCACCTTGACTGGATCGTATGATAAAGGACATGGCACTGAAGAACAGATGAATGAGTTCACGCCAAATTGCACATAAACTTCAAAATAAGGTGGGAGTTAATCTTACTCATGCTACTGTAGTATCCCGACTAAAGAAACAGGGTGTTTCTAAACACGTCCCACGTAAAAAACCCAGACTTACTGACGCACATGCAAAAGCTAGACGTGAGTTTGTCACACGTTATGGTGCATGGAATGATGCAGATTGGGAACATGTGATATTTTCTGAAGAAAAACGATTTAAATTGCTGGGGAATGACAGCTCAGTTAAACTGTGGATGCAGAAGGGAGAAGAACTTGCAAAATCTTGTAGTTTAGAAACTCAAAAGTTTTGTGGTAGTGTAATGATTTGGGCATGTTTCTCTGCAAAGGGGATTGGCATGATGCATATTTGCACATGGACCATTAAGGCTGATCAATATCTGGAAATCCTGAATCGGAAAGTTCTACAAACTGCAGGAGATCATTTTTCTGGACAGAATTTGGACTACTTTATTTTTCAAGACGATAATGAAACCTGTCACAGTGTTCAGGTGGTGAATAACTGGTTTCATGATATGAATATTGAAAGACTTTGGTGGTCACCCAACTCTCCAGACATGAATCCTATAGAAAACCTGTGGGCTATGGTGTGCAAAAAACTTGGTAATTAGACGTACAGGTCAAAAGAAGGAACTTATGGCAGCAATTGTACATGTTTGGAATGAAATTGAGGTCGAATATTGTCAAAATCTCATTCATAGCATGCCTCGAAGGTTGGAAGCACTTAGGAAGGCCAGGGGTGGCCACACTAAGTACTAGTCAATGTATTTACTTACTATCATTTCAAATTAACATATCATGATGGATTTAAAACCTTTGTTCAACCTTTTTACTTGTAAAAATTGTCTTTGTGCGAAAACGTTCCACAAGCTATATTTGCAATAATTTTTATATTAGTACTGTCAAGTGCATTATGTACGTAACTATGACTTAAATAATAAAAATATATTGTACAGATATAGTGTTTTATATAATTGTTAGGAAAACAAATCGACAAGTCGAATTAAATCAATAAAACAACTGATAATTCACGAGCGAAATGCCGACGACCAAAAATAATGAAGTGATGCTATTTTTTTTTTACAGAGTGTATTTATTGTAAGGGGCTGGACCCCGCATGATGCGACCGGTGCAAAATAGGCTAAGTGCTGACGAACCCAAAATTACAATTTCAATTTCAATTCACACGTCTTCCCGTAAGTGGTTGGTCTCGGATTCGATCTTCGTTAGGAGTTCCTAAAATTTCTGCGTTTATCCAGCGTCGTGAAGACAATTGTGAATGTACTTGGAAAGAAGAAGTAGCGGACTCTGGTCTCGGAAGCCAGAAAACAGGGGCGATGGGACTCGATGAGCTGACCACACGCCAGCAAGTGGAAAAAAAAAGGTCTGGCAACCTTAGCCCATACAGGGCTGTTGCTTGCGTTTATGTTTTTAAGTCCACTCTATGCACAGATAGGATAATCGGGACTGGACCTACAGTTTAAAGTGGAATCCGAACCACTATGTGCCTCCACCGGGAACAGGCCTATTGCGACGAGAAGTTTAGTTTTTAAATCATGTTTAAGCGATATGCAGGATACAACATAACTGAACTCTCTCAACTCGTAGGCAATAACAACGTTTCTTGTAACGTGTTTCGTAAGTTTATCGAGAAGACTGGTATGTTTTCTGCTGCTTCTTTAAACGGCATTGTTTAGCACCTGTGTGACCAGAAATTCCATTCAATATGACAATCGGGAAGAATGGTGAGTTGGCGATATTGTCTACTCCCCATAAACAAACTGTTATATGTTTCTCCACAGTACGCAGGTCTTTGCCCCAAAGATGATTTTCCCTGATTCCATTATTATCTGTATGCCAATAAATAATATTATTGTAATGCATAATGCATATGTTGAACACACACGCATGTGTATATAGTTGTATTTTACATTTCAAAGGTTATGTGCAAATGTGGTTGTTGATATAGGAACATAATGAAAGTACACGATAAAAAAATGGAAGAGGAAAAATCTGTGAGTGACGACTTATTTTGAACACAATTATTTAGCCTACTGCAGGTTTTTTGCAAAAATTGTTTTTGAATTAATTGTTTCATCAAAAATAACCCAGCATTGTTTGTAATGATATAGCTATATTAGAATGATAGGACAGCCTATTGCATTTGTTTTTGTGATGTAAAAATAAAAATAATAAACACTGGGTAAAAAATGTGGGTAAATATTTTTGACTGTAGGCTAATCGTTTTTTTTTTTTTTTTTTTCTTAGTTTGAAACATTTATTTTACATATTATGCTGTTCATTACATTACATTTTTGTATGTAATCTGTAATTTTAAAGCCAGTATATTGTTTAAAATGAAATATTCCAAAACATAGTAAGGGTAGAATTCAGGGTTGTGCCGTAGACTATAAGTTTACGTCTACATGCGTTGTCTACGCGTAATCTACACGAAGATTACATCAGCTATAGTTTACATAGTCTACTGTAGACAATAGATTTTATGTAAACAACAGGAAAGAATGATTTTAGTGCTATTAAACGAGAGAAAGTATTATTTTCTCCTTCAAACAAGTCGATAATCTGTGCATATAACCAACATATGACGTAGTCTGTGCTTATGACTATCCGAGTATTATTCAAGAAAAGATAGAAAAGGGGACTACCGAAAAAAAATACGAAGTTAGGTGAACACTGATATAACTTTTTTCAACGAACGGAAGTCTAAAAAATATATTTTTTCACCGTGTTACTGGTTAGGAATATGCATTAGTCTTTTAATCAGATCTTTCCAAGCTTGTGTGAAATGGTGAAACTAGAAGTAAGCAAAGTTTGACCATTATATGGACAGCGCGTTTTTTATAACTGTAATCTTACTATTGATACCACTGCAAATTAAGTGATGGTGTTCATTTACCAGGCGAATCCCAAACTTTTATTAAATGCATTAAAATTTGTATTTGGATTATTACCTGTGCAATAAAATTGAATTTGAACTGAAATAATACTACTTGATTTGGGGAATCCTTGACCCTAGAATATTGGATATATACGTACATGTACTGCAGAGTAGTTTTATTTACCTTCAGAATGATTACATTCATGGTTGTCATTGTATAAGATTTCACGACATGGCACATATATATGCAGTTTTATCCCAAATGGCGTAATCTTTTTATTTGTCATTGCACTTCTTTAACGTTCAAGTACTTACACAAAAATTCCGCTGTAGTAACAAGATGTTGGTACTATTATAGCCTGCGTAGAATGCATTTCGCGACTTTTACACAAGAAACTACTTAACTGAATTCGGCTTGCGAAAGATTCTTTAACGTGGGAATCACGTTTAATCACGAAAAAAATCCATTTTATAGCCCCCCACACCATTCATGCATAGCCTCAAAAACCATTCACAATAGCCCCGAGGTATGCCTACAATGTTAGGTTAGGTTCCATTAGCATAAAAAGAAAAAAATTCCCAATTTTCGTGTTAATGACAATACACTCTACAGGAATAACACCAATAAACATCACACATTTAACAGAAATGTGTTCAGGTAAGTAGTTTCTTGTGTAAAAGTGGTGAAATGTGTTCTACGCAGGCGATAATTTTACCCGGTACTAGTTTACTAACCTTCGGACAGATTTCTTCATTTCTACAGAAGAAACTACTTACCGTAATAAGTTCCTGTATTATTGTCTAACATCTGGAAGGTGTTTTGTGTGATGTGGGAATGTTTCAGAGCAGAAATTCAACCATTGATGCATAGCCCCACGAACCATTCATACATAGCCTCACGAACCATTTCCGGTAAGGTTAGGTAAGGTAAGGTTACAATAGTTAAAAAATGGTTTCAAAAAAATATGCGTAGCCCCACACACCATTCTCGCATAGCCCCACGAACCATTGACACATAGCCCCACAAACCATTTGCGGAAACGTACCTTCTTCAGTTACAAAAACACTTTAAAAAAAAATTGATCAAAAAATCGTTAAAAAATGATCCACGAAGCAGATAGGCAAGTAGAAATGTCAAAAATTGACGAAACTCAGAAGTTATAGGTGTCCGAAGGATAGTAAACATTTACCTTTTACCCACTATGTTATTACATTTGTAACAACATAAATATTGTCACAAATGTTGCAAGCTGCTCTCATAAGAGTACCAAAGGAAATATTTTTCACCATGCTAACTTAATTTTATTTATTTGTAGTTTATGCTTTTGGAGCATGTTGTTTGACATGGCATTTACATTTACGTTTAATCATGAAAAAAATTTCAATTTTGTAGTCCCACAAACCATTCATGGGCACGAAGTATGCCTACGATGTTAGGTTAGGTTCCATTAGCATAAAAAACAAAAAAATATGCCTTTTTTTGTGTTTATGACACTTTTCCGCAGTACACTCAATATGAATAACACCAACAAACATCACAAATGATACAGAAGCTTGTTCACGTAAGTAATTTTTACTGTAAAATTGAAGAAATATGTTGTTCCTCGAAGGTACTGTTACCCTATCTCCAAAAGCATGCTACAGACACATCAAAGCAAATTTGTTTCTACTTTTATTGTGAGCAGATTTGCCCTTGCACACAGTATTATCTAAAACACAATGCCGCAATGCATATGTATTCTTGCCTTGTGAAGTGGTTGTACATGTTCACTCAATAACCATTCATGTCTTTCTTCGTTGAACAACTCTTTACTGTATGACAATAAGCACGTACATACTTGTGATACTGAAAATAATGCACCTAGTTCTTTATGTGCTACAGACACATCAAAGCAAATTTGTTTCTACTTTCATTGTGAGCAGATTTGCCCTTGCACAATTTGGTTACATTATGCTAGACGGGATAAGTGGGTGCTATTATTGGCACATCAGTATCCAATTGTATATCGTAAGTGGCGACCGTGACAGGACTCGAAAATTGTAAGTTGATAAGAACTGAACTGATAATGCTACACCATAAACCTCGCGCCTTTGGGACTATGTGGAGTGTATTCCTATAGGGAGATGTGCTTTCTTGTTATCTAAAGATGTTGGGTAGGATCCGAAGAAGAAATCTGAATCACCTAACCTAGTTGAAATGGCTGTCAGACACTTTTCGGCTTCAGTGGCCGCGGTGGCTCAGTCGGTAACGCGTCTGACTACCATGCTCAAGGTCCCGGGTTCGATCCCCGACCGGTTCAAATCCGGGAACTTTTCTAACGATGGAAGCGGCCCCGGCGCCCACCCAGCATCGAATAACATGGGTACCTGGGGGAAACCCTGGGGGGTAAAGGCGGTCAGGGGCGTGATGCTGATCACATCACCCCCACTCATGACCGGATCAAGAAAGTGTGGGGCGTTACCCCCACACCCCCTATACGCCTTCATGGCGTGGTGCTAAACACAGGGGAGCACTTTACCTTTTACCTTTATGTCAAACAACCTTTTTCAATGCAGAATAGGCAAGTTCAGACATAAAAAGTGATGAAATAACCGAGTAAAAAATGTGTTGGCCCTCGAGGGTACCGGTAATGAAGATAGAATTCTACGGCATGGCTATTTGCATCAAATTTGTTTTCTGACCAGTGTAATACAGTTTTTAAATGCTGTGTTTGTCTGATAAAAAGCCAGCTTTTTTAAAGGAGCAGGTAATGGAAATTTTGCCCTCTTTTACCTTCCATTGCACCTCATCCATTTCTCTAGCAGTTTCAGTTGCGAGTTTAGAAGTTCGTATAATATCATATTTGAAACTGGCTAAATAATTTTACAGGGTGTAACTGCCAAGAACCTACAAATTTGTTTTGCCCTAGATACGTGTGTGTATGTAGACCTACCCAATGGCATGGTGTCTTTTAACCTATGTATCTACAGTGTTCGATCTCTGGTGCAGATGTAGTGGTTTACAATCTATTTCAGATAAATAAAGTGGGCTGTAAACATTGTGGAATCGCCTGTTGTCAGTCCTACTGCAATGAAATTTGTTGTTAGCACCAGGGGCAATTCCTCCATGTAGGAGGAGTGAGGAACTTCCTACAGTGAATTTATAGTTTTTTTCAGTTCTCTGCTTTTTTAAAGTTTAATGACGATCATAAAATTATGAGTGCAATATAAGTTTGCTACTTATCTGTCAGGAGTCAATCTGCTATCACTGGCTTGCTCCAGATCTGCTGTCCTGCCTGCCACAGAGTCAAACCTTTTTTGTAACTGCTGCTTGTATGAATTGTGTGCCAAAAGTTGTATTATAAATTTAGAACAGTGAGGCACTTTACATGGGCAGCCAATTTTCTGTAAAGTTGTCTTGCATAGATTCCTGCTGGATTTTCGTGTGAGGCTTGAAGTTTTATATGCTTGGGACTAGACATATATCAAGAGCTGTTGGAAACAATGAGGTAGGAGAGATGATGAAAGACAGTTTAATGTTGAAAATCCTAAACTGAATATTTAGGTCTTTAGGGGCATGAAGCCTTTTCACTTTACATCATGTGACATGGTAGCAGCAGGAATCCACATCAAAGATGAGAGTAAACAAGTGGCTGCTCACAAAGAGAAGCTTAAGGAGAGAGAGTAGTTAAGACATAGGTGAGTTACTATATTTTTCACAAACGTTCACTATTCTCAACAAGTAAACAAGTGGATGGTAGCAGAGGCCAATAAAATTAAAAGAACCTCTGCAAGTAAGTTTCGTGGAAAAAGAAAGTAACTCACTCACATCTAAGTATTATCAAACACATATTTCATTTCTGTAACATAAACACACAGTAAATAATCAACCAAGCCGATGAAGAACGTATTTATTAACTCATGTTAAAAAATCATTGGTACCATGGTTAGTTTTTAATTAAATAATCAGAACTTTGACCTAGATTTTTATTGTCTGGGCCACTTTTGGCTGACTGAGCAACTAAGCAGGGAATAGCTTCCGAATGCAAAATTTTGTTTGGATTATTCTGCACATGTATTTTCAAAGTGATTTTATTTTTGATACATATCTTGAAAGATCAATCAAAATGCTTTACCAACTGCTTTTCGCATATTTTTTACAGAACAACATTTCCTTCCATGCCCCTATATGCTATTACGCTATTACAAGGTTAGACAAGTTATATTTAGTGCTCTTTTGATTATAATTCAAAATTTGCAGTTTTCGTAAAATCTATCTAACATTCTAACCGAACTAGACGACGATTCTACAGACTTATAAATTTACCAAGTTCCTAGAATCCATGCTATTCGGTTTTGACATAGCAAAATGTACACATTTCAAAAAATACATTTTTAGATTTAACAAGTTAGACCAGAAATCAGAGAATTGGGTTCATACATGTTTTCTTGCAGTGTTACTTTTTTTTACACCTTTTTGTTTGGTATTTTAGCATCCCCACACTTCTTTTCCTCTACTGCATGCACCTTTTGTGGTGAAAGAAATAAACATATTTGTAATTAAATACTGATTTATTGACATAAGAAAATAACATTTGTTTTGAAAAACAACTCCAGCATCATTAATACTACAAAATAACATTTTAGACAATCCTCATTTTTCAAATAATTGACAAATGATTACATAGAGGCTAAGTTGCAATTCTGTTGAACTATTAAAATTTTCATGTCTACTTATAATCCTTATCTCAAAAATACAAAACTTTTACAATGCATGTTCTAGTTGGAAATAGTTAAAAAACAAACACATAATGTTGCTGTTGCTATTTCAGCTTTTTTTTATCATGCTGAATGAGGCTATTTGCCTGGAGAGAGCTTAGTGTAATTAAAGGCTGAAATATTGCCAACAAAATAAGAGCTTTTGCGTGTTTTCAAAATAATTCCCACAAAATAGGGCGTAACAATAATTTCAAAGAGAGCAAAAAACTAGAATGAAGTTCCACACATCAGCGTTGCTATTTTTTGTGATAGATCAAATTAATTTCAAAGGCCACTGGCTTCATTAACAATGAGTAGTATGCTTGATTTTGAAACTCAAAGAATTTGGCGGTGCTTTATTCTATTTAGAGGAACCTATTCAATGATCGCTATTCTATCCTTTTTTTGACGTATTTTAAATTGTTCAGGTTGTATACCACCGTAATTTGAGGGTTTAAATATATACTTTCTTTTTTCTAAATGTTACGGGATCCAAGACTGAGATGGTAACACATCACTACTTTGTTTAGTCCTGGTTGTCATCCTATCCCTTTGTACTACTTGACACTAAACTTTGTTAATGAAGGTAGTTGACCCTTGAAATTAATCGGACCCATCCAAAACCAGCAACACACATATACGAAAACTACTTGCACAGTCATAAATAAAAAATAATGGTCTCTTTCCTTATGATCACACACAAAAATACCTAGTACTCATCTGACTTGTTTGAATCGATTATCTTGTATGTGTAATACACATGCAGTAGCTTTTTCGAACGCTCGAAATCAAGACGGTTTCTTGTTGAAGAATGCACATACGACCAATTTGAAAAAATCCTCTCAATTTGAGCTGAGGATGCTGGAATCTTCACAAGTTTCAGCGCAAAAGAGGCCAAGTTATTGTGGTGTATCTTGGCCATGTTCCAGAACACAATTGCATCCTCTATGTTTTTCTCAAACAAAGTTTGGAATATCCCCCTTTTTTGTCGAAATGAATGGAGTCCATTTATGCCTTCAGTATCAAGGCTTTCCAGCAAAAATGTCTGAACCATTTCTAAGGTTTTATGTGGTAAGCTCTTTGCCTCATCAGCATATCGAGGATGAAGGCAGTATGCTGCTAGCGAATAAATGGTGAGTGCCATGTCCTTCCTGTGCTGCACTCTGTCTTCACAGTGAACAGAATGTTGTGGTAGCTTGAGTTTACACCACAAATGTGCTGAATCGGCGATGGATGAATCTGTTCTCTGTGAAACATTTATAAGTTCACAAATGGGATCCAAAAGTTTAATGTTGTCTCTAACTTCCTCAATAAAATCATCATCAAAAACCAGTTGCTTTGCTTCTGCCTTGACCCTTTTACATCTTTTATCATTCACAATTAACACCTTCATAAAATGGATGTTATTTACCAAGCACACATAGGAGTCACGATACGAACACCATCTTGTGTCACATGGCAGCTTGATTCTACATCCCCCATTCTGGACCAGAGCATATTCAAGATCAGGCTGCTTGAACTCTTTTAGTATCAGCTGGACCTTTTTGGTTATGCTTTCACTTATAATATCCTTGGCTAATAAATTTCCTATGTGACTATTGCAATTACTGTGCCAAATAGGAACTGTTCTTCCCATCTTCAGCATAGTTGAAGCATTGTCAGAAGCAACAGCATAAACTGTTGTATTATACAAAACCTTTGCTTCTGCTATGGACTGGGTGACAATTTCGGCTAGCTTGTCTCCTGTTTCTGCCTCTCCTGTAAGATCCCAGGCATTGAGGAATGCCTGGGATCCTTTAGCATTTTGCAACATTGTCACAACCGTTTTACTGTTGCTGGAAGTATTTCTCCAACCATCTATAAGCAGAACAGATTCTTCATCCACAAGAGTTCTGCTCATGTTAACACATTTTTCATTTTCCTTATCAAGCAAAGTTGTAGACAAAGCTTTCCGTTTAGGTAGATGTGATATATACCCAGGCCGTAAAACTTTTACCACGTCCCTAAAATGGTCCGAATCTATAGTGCTAAATGGTATATTACATCCGAAGAAAAATGCAGCTACCGAGTCTATTTCCTGTATTTCATCACTGTTGACTCTGTCTATATACCTGTGTAGAGAATCCTGATGTCTTCTTCGTTTTGGTGTTCGTGCAGGAGTATCCTTGTTACTTACAGGAGTGACGGAACTTGAAGATGGTGTGATGGTTTGGTAAAATACATCAAAATACCTGTTTGAAGCATCAGAATCAGACTGAAGAGATGGCACATCTGCAGTTGCTTCATTTTGTTCTCCAATCCTGCCTGAATTATCATCCTAGAAAACACAATTGAAATATTACAGATAACTTTTAATAAAACCTTGATATGATTTTTGTAATTATGGTCAGGGTATTTTCCTCTGTTAACTCTTTGGTATCTAGGCATTTACATGCTGCTACTACACTGGCATGGCATTTAAACTCAACAAGCCAGAAAATGCATGGATATGCATATTTACTTGATAATTGCAAGAACAACTGAAAATGTATAATCACTGGAGGAATATCATGATCAAGTTATTTTAAATATTCCCTAGTGTGGAAATGCCCTCCCCTCTCCACTGAAAACTGTGCAGTAACAGAACATGTGATTGCAAAATATTGACTGTGTGTCCGGGAATACACCTGCTTGACCTTGAGGCTATGCTCTCGTCAGCTGGTAGAGAGACTGGGGAAGAATGACCCAAGTTTTTCCCTGTTTGCTTGAATCTACTACAAGCAAGAAACAAAGACAGAAATGTTTGGATTTCTCTTACCCTGATGGTAACCTGTCAGCAGGCTAACAATGAAAGAAGACCAAATTCCTTCACTCCACTTGCTGACACAACATTTGTCTCAAGGTCAAGCAGAGGATTTCCCTCAGACGAGGTCATGAGATAACAATTGCACATTGAGTCTATACAGTAAGGACACCGAATAATGAACTAGTTTATTTTATGTGTCACTTTCTGCCATTTTTAGTTAATTTGCTGTGATGGAGATGAATGGTGACGAAGGGACAATCACACATACATTGTGACAACCAGTGGTGACGATTGGGTTCTAAAACTGGGGGCAAGGTGCCCAAACTGGGAAGGGGGGCAAGGACAGTTTACTTTCCTTTGGTAGATAAGATTTAGCATAGTGCAAGGGCAAAAGTGGAAAGCCTCACCCCCGCTCTCGTTGCTGCCACTGGTAACACTAGACACAGACGATTATACAGACTCTAAGATCAAATAAGTGAAAAACATGAGTACAATAGAACAATTTTACTAGGCATTTTCAATGTTTTTAATATCTTAGTTCAAAGACACAAACTAAGCAAATAACAAAAAATTCAGCAAGAAGCATTTGAAAGGTAAATTTCCATACCAGCATCAGCAATAATAATAATGAAGGTACTAGTTCTGAATGTGTAATTATTATTGCATAAATTTAAACATCGGAGAACGTGAGTAGTACACATAAAATTTTAAAAAGTATTATATTCTGTGGAAATTATGATGTGAAAAGTACCTAACACAAGTCTGAACCTGACCTGCCTAGCCAAACACTTAAAGACTCTACAGGAAAAAAACACAATAAACAATCACCTTGCTAAAAAGATACATGTTAGGAGAGAGAGAAATCTTATCATGTAAAAATCATGCATATTATTATAATTTAAGAATTACATACACAGAACTAGGCCCATAATGAAGTTCACGAGCACAAAACCATTGTCTTAACCTTCATTAAAACTGAAGTCAGCATTAAATTTGATGTTTGTGCCAGTAAGTTGTAATCAGCGATATTATCTCAAATAAAAAATCTTAATTTGCATTGCTAGCTATATGAACAGTACTTGGTGTTTCACAGAGAACAATTTGATTTAAAAATAATTTCAAAATGAATTGAAAATTGAGTTCCACATCTTGCATAAGGTAAAATTAAAAATATGACGAAAACTTGGAAAGAAAACTTCTACATTCAAATTTACCACAGGACACAATTAAACTTTCATTTCTATTGAACTACCGCCTTGCACAGTGTGAAAAAATCTACAAATTATACCATGTGACTAATTCTTCCTAATTATGTAATACACATGTCTGTGTATCTCGTGTGTCCATAACTGAAATAATTTCTCACTTTCCATCATTGCAAGCAAAACATCAGATATGAAAAATAATGTTAATCAAAGTTAGTCATGATTTTGCTAGCTTAAGTATAAACGAAGATAATTAGGTAAAACTTAACATGAGCCTGAACGAATTTCTTCATTTTTACAGGAGAATTTACTTATGTGAACCAGTTTCTGTAGCATTTGTAAGGTTTGTTGTTGTTATTCCTATATAGTAGAATTAGGAAAACCGTGGAAATATTTGTTTTCGAAGGTAAAATAAACGACCTACAATTGGCATATCTTTCCTCCTGAACCGAATGATGAGTACGTGCAATGACGTAGTGTTTCTAATGGTGCACTTTTTTCCCCAGAAAGATGAGGTATGTGTTTTTTTTTTGCGTAAACATTAATTTGTTAATGAGAATTTTTATTGTATTTATGCTAATGGAACCAAACCTAACCGACCTAACCTCGTAGGCATACCTCAACACAGGGGCTACCTAGTGTGTTAATTTTTTTTTGCGTAAATATTACTTTGTTAATGAGAATTTTTTTTAGATATAATTTAACAATACAAGCAGAAGTTGTTATTTTTCACTTCATATGTTTGGAAACACTGCTTATCCACTAACGATTCACTACGCCAGTCAAGATCGACTCACTATGCCAGTCAAGGTCGAATCACTACACCAGTTAAGATGTCCGTGTTATATTGTGTGTTACGCGAGCGAACAAAGGATGAACAATAATTACTGTTAATGTTACAAATATAAATTATTTTCATAATTAAACATAAATCCCACGTTACAAGATTCTTTGCAATGCAGAATAGGTAAGCACGAATGTTAAAAGTGTCAAAATAAACAAGTGAGAGGTATTCGGGCTCGTGTTAATAATTAATGAGAATTATATTAAAAAAGCATCTGTTACGTACATGGTAACCAATTTGATTCTCCACGACGTAATCTTCTATTACTTCCACAAATTGGCCTGATGTTCCTGCATTTTCAGCATTATCTGTGCAAAATGGACTGGGTGATCTGGAACTGCTTTCAGACTCTCTTGTTATTTCACATGTGTTCCTAAAATGGAATGAATTGTACATACAATGGCTGTATATTAAATGAAAATAAATAAATATTACTTACACTTCCTAATACTTCACCATGTAAAAGTGTGAAACAGAGTGAATATATGGGAAAAATCTCATTCCTTTACAAAAATATGCACAACAATGGTAAAATTTTCGCCTAGGGGAGACACATGGAAAACGTTAATTTCCGGTATTATAACATTGTACTTACATATTATACATTTCTGAAGATTGTTTGCGTGTCTTCTTAGTGTTTTCACTTATATAATGTCAATTTTTCACAAAATCTTTGTTGCTGTAGACCATTGGCGTTAGCCCCACAAACCATTCCCAAGTAGCCCCATGCACCATTGGCACTCCACAAACCATCCACAGGTAGCCCCATGCACCATTGGCACCCCACAAACCATCCACGGGTAACCCCATGCACCATTCACGGGTACGAGGTATGCCTAGAAGGTTAGGTTAGGTTTCAATAGCATAAATACAAGACAAATTGACCGATTTTTGTGTTAAGCACAATACACTCTGCGGTAATAACATCAAGAAACTTCGACCGAACTTCAAAAAGCCTACAGAAACACGTTTCAGTAAGTAATTTCTCCTGTAAATTTTAAAAAAGTCTCTCCCCCAGGCGAAAATTTTACCGAATTTCATGTATGTTACATTTGTACTTACTTATTATGCATTGCTAAACGTCGTCTGCATGTTTCTTGCTGTTTTCACTTCAATTTCTGACAGTATTCTTCAATGCGTTTTTGGGTACTACTTTACTATACCGGACACACCTATCAATGATTTATTTCACAATTTTTTACATTGCTAACGTACTGTTCTGCATTGCGGAACATTTCTTTAGGTGAAATAATGAATTTCTAATGAAAATAATGTCTTATTTCTTACATTAACGAGTACTTACTGTTGTTCCTTATATCCCACAAACCATCCACGGGTAGCCCCAAAAACCATTGACGTTAGCCCAAAAATTCACGATAGCCCCACGAACCATCACGGGGACGAGGTATGCCTACTAGGTTAGGTTCCATTAGCACTCCTTTCGTTCAATTTAGCATATACGGACAATACAAGAGCGTATTGTGCTCTCGTGCAGAAAGCAATTGGCGGCAGCAGCAATAGCGTGTCGGAAATAGATTTTCGTAGAAAACCACATGCATTCCCATTAAAATGGATCAAAACTACATTCCCGAACATCAACAACGCTACAGAAAATGATTTGCGTAAGTACTTTCTCCTGTAAATTTGAAGAAATCCGTCTCCGGTATAGTAAAGTGTTACCCGTTTTTGCTTACGTTACGCGGAACATGGCAGCAAAACTTTGACGACTGTTGTCTGTGATGGACCACAAACCATTGGTGCCTGCCCCACAGATCATTGGCGTTAGCCCCACAAACCATGCATGGGTAGCCCCACGCACCATTCACGGGAACAAAGTATGCCTATGAGGTTAGGTTAGGCCTGTTAGGTTAGGTTCCATTAGCATAAATACAAAACAAATTTGCCGATTTTCGTGTTAATCAGCAAAAAAACACGCTGACGATGTTCAGCAATGCACAATAAGTAAGTACAAATGTAACATACATGAAATTCGACGATTCCCAGGCGTCTCCTATATAGCAAAATTTTACCAACATGCCAAAATACTTTCCCGTGAATATAAAACACAACAAAAAGAAATATTTGCGAACATGTGAGAAATGGTTTTCTTGTTCTCTTGTACAGCGAAGTGTTGATATTTAAAACAAGATCAGAATTAGACAGCGACACGTATATGACGGAAATTGCACACCCACCCAAATTTGTATTTGTGGCTGAAGAAAATGTGGCGTACCTCACAGACGTCTCAAGTTTCATATTTCTCACGGACTGATAAATAGGGGAGCAACTGCTAGGTGCGTGTGTATTAATTAACAATTAAAAAAACAACCATGGATATCTCGATAAGTTTGCTTACCTGTGACTGCAGCCTAGACGCTGCTGTGTTGCTTAGTTTTTTTCTGCATATATTACAATACGCAAAATACTTTGTACCCTCCTTCAATAACTGGAAATCGAGCTCCTTGAAACATTTATTTTTTGTTCGTGGCATACTTTCGCCTGTTAGCTGCTGATGCGATTGCTACTGTTGTCTTGCACAAAGAACGCCGAGCGCCATGTTGTCTACATTTCTTACGTCATCAACGTAGATTACATTGTTTACATAGTCTACATTGTCTACACGTAGAATGTAGACAATCGTTGTTTACGCGTAGACGCACATCACTGGTAGAATTATAAGTATGGTCAACTGACCTCGAACATCTCACTCCACATACGAGGTGAATTACCAATACTGACACTCTTCGAAAAAAAGAAACAATAACTTTACATATTTTAGGTGAATGGTGAATTAAAAATTCATAGTGGTTGAGGAAACTACAGGTATTGTTCATACCATTTCGTCAATAGTAGATCACACACCCAACCCCACCCCTAACAGCAGTGCTGGAAGGGAACCAGCTAAAGAGAAAGCCCCTGCCATTGGTAACCGCCTTCGTGGGGGTACAAGAGATCATGCTAATAAGAACGTTTGAAGTCCACGTGACTGTCCCTCCAAGAACTCTTCCCCAATTTGTGAAGGAAACAGCAAAAGTAGACCGTCGCACCATCTGTAGACAAAGTATGGTACTGTAATTTCCAAGCACAGCGCGGTTTAAATATACGTAGCTTCCCGGTCTGTTATGTAATTTGTTTGTGGTTAAAGTACGCTTTATTTATAAGCCCTGTTGTACTTTCTTTTCCATAAAGCAATTGTAGTTTGTGTTTCCTTTCTGTGTTCACAGCAGTGATGTGCGTCTACGCGTAAACAGCGATTGTCTACATTCTACGTGTAGACAATGAAGAATGTAAACTATGTAATCTACGTAGACAACATGGCGCTCGGTGTTCTCCGTGCAAGGCAAGGGCATTGTTCTAGAAGCAGCAACATAGAGAGCGTGAAGTATTCCACTGTCCAGAAATAAGTGTTTTAAGTATTATTTGCGTTCAACCAATTCACTAGGTATTAATTGAACTGCAAAATTAACTTGTCGCGACATAGCCAAAAAATGAGATGTCCGTAGGCCGTACAATGACAAGATTTGTTTTACTTCTATATTCACCATTTCACACGTGGAAAAATTTGCTTTAAAGACACATGCACTTTCCTTTGTATCTCAGTTGCAACAATGTTCAATACACTGGCGTACGCAGGATTTTTTTTTTCGGGAGGGGCTGGAATAGTAAATGTGGACACATGGCTTCGTTTTGGAGGGCAGGATGCATAACAAAATATTTCGTCTTTTTGGAGCTTTTCAGTCTATTAAAATTGTATTGAAAGTCAAAAATGGTAATCGGGACTCGCTTGAAAAGAGGTTTCGCATTTACACATTTTGATCTTTTAAAGTTCTTAACGGATTTTTATTTGAAAATTTTGATTTTCTCAAAATTTCGGTAGGGGCTGGAACACCATCGGCCACCCCTGTACGTACGCTAGTGTTCAACGAACATGTATTTTTTGTGTGTGAACAATGAGAATTAACAAAATAAAGTTTTGATTCGTTGTAAGAGGCTAATGTATAGACAAAGGCTAGGCGGACATGAATACAGTCACCAGTTCGCCTTCCCATTGTATTGTTTACCGCAACACGTTTGAATGTCTCTCTTTTAAAATTTTCACCTTGTTGACTAGACAATTATTCAAACGACAATAAGCTTAACTATTGTAAAATGTTTTGTTAGTAAGAACAGCGAGACAATCCAGATGTGAATTATCGGGGACATTTATGTGGGGAAAAAGCCGGAAAAATTCCAACCAATTTCGGGAATCGAATCCGGATCTCCAGCGTGAGTCAGACGCTCTACCAACCAGACCACCGCAGCTCCTTGGATGAGTTCCATACTTTGATTATTTCAATTTATTTTAATATATTTTCTTGTTTTTATGGATTTTCTTCATCCTTAAAATGTCTCACCTCGTTGACCAGACAATTATTTCGTAACACAGAAACAAAAAAATGCTCCCAGAATTTGATAGAAATCGAATGACTAGAAAGTAATTTCGTTCTATTGTTTTCATAAATACTATATTTATGTAGATCTTAATAGTGGTAGTGGTATTAGTAGTATTATTAGTAGTAATTCAGCTAATTATTAATTATAAGTATTATTAATTAATTGTGATTATTATTATTATTATTTAATTAAACTATAATAAAACATTGGTAATGTGAATTTGGAGAAAGTTTTAGAAATACCCCCCCTTGATGAAATCCTGTGTACGCTACTCCTGTATTGCTAAGGCTGATTTTCATTCTTCTATTCTAATGTGATCAATTTTACACAAGAAACGAATGTGAATAAAAGAGTTGATAATATGAAATATTTCAAAGCGTGAGTCCCTGTGCGGTGACACGCGTTGCACACCCCTAACGGCGGCCCTAGCCCATTTATTTTAAGCCTGGGTGTAATCCAGAGCCGTTTTGTGATTGACAAGACCGGGACATTCCGACTTTAGATCATCTACGCCGGGAATCGAACCAATGTCTCCCATGTGGCCGTCAGACACCCTACCAACTAAACCACGGCGGCTCCCGTGCGTGTTTAGACTACGTAATTTTCTGAATCGCTTTCTTGTTTGACTTTGTTTTTAAGTCAACTTTATGCCCAGAAAGGCTAACCTGGACTTGATCTACAGTTTAAAGTGGTGTCCGAACCACTATATGACTCCACTGGGTATCGAATTCGGGACGCCTTGGTTCTAGTTCAGTAAACCGATATATTTTCTCTCTTTTTCTTAACAATTTTAGAAATTCAAGACCCAGCAAAAAACTTGCTGTCCACTTAGCCCAATAACCTGCTGCATAGCTGAAATGCAAGTGATAGACAATTAGTGTTGCCCACGAGACGAGACATTTCTCGTCTCGTCTCGTGTCCCGTCTCGAAAATGAAACGAGACACGAGACGGGAAATGCGTTTCAAAATTCGAGACGAGACGAAACTGACCACCTGTCTCGTCTCGAAAACGAGACGAGACACGGGACGGGACGAGATGGGACGAGACAGACCAAAGTCTCGTCTCGTGAAAATGCCGTCTCGTCTCGAAAATATACGTTTGTCTCGTCCCGTGTCTCGTCTCGAAGGGTTCTGTCCCGTCTCGTCTCGTCTCATAAAAGTAATGCAGGATATTATGCCAACAAAAGTTAAAACTGGAAGACATCACAAAATATTATTCCCGAAAGTGGGTAAAATCTTAAAATATTTTGTTCACTGTATACTGAGAATAAATAAGGTTCGTTAACGATAAGGACATTAATCTAATATATTATAAATGGATGTATGTGCGTGTGTGTGTGTGTGTGTGTTTGATCTGGCATAACTCTCGAACGCCTGGAGCGATTTCAACCAAACTTGGTACGCGTATCACTTGAAATCTCGAAAGAAATTCTGTGGGGGTAAGACAGCCCTGGAGGTAGGGGTGGGGAGGGGGTGACGTAAAAATAATCGAAAACGACCGATATTAGTGTGGAATCCATACTTTTCGTGGTCTCTAAGATGAATAGCGATACCACTACCAAATTCTCCTCTCGTGGGCAACACTAGACAATATCAAAAGGGACAGGGCGCCTCACTGACTACATTAAATTTCATTCCATACCTGAATTGCATCGTGGTGACACGATGACGGACTGTAACATGTTAGTGTAATCGGAGTTGGTATTTTCTTACACTGTCTGTAAGCTTCCTTCGTACTCCTGTCCTGTATAGTTTTGCTGTTGTAAAGGACGTTCATCTCAAACTAAGAAACTGATCGGTTTTGTGGTGGCGTAGTTACTAGTGCGTCCCCCTGTTGTTTCAATAGTCTGCGGTTCGACTTGATGTTCGTTATTTAGCGTCGCTTTTTGTTTAATCGCGAAGTTGAGGATACGATGAAATTGATAGAGACACTCACAGAGAACTTCCATTTCCAGGCCAGGTTTCGAATCCTGGTGCTCTGGTGTCATGGCAAGATGTTAACCACTATGCAGTTTGTGGTTTTGATTCCGGCCGTAGAAGCTACGTGGGTGTTCTACATACAACTAGTCAAGTGGTTTGGATACAACATAAAACTGCATGTAAGTCCTGTTCTATAACCATGGTGGTCCAATGCACATGTTTAAACAACAACACAGAACATTGACCTTATTGAAATATTATATTTACATTCACATTATTTTATTTGATATTTTAAAGAAAACGGAGTCCAGAGCTACTAAGTCTCCACAATTTATCCTAATTAAAATTGTATGTTCATGGAACGTTCTTTGCATCTGCATACAGCGAGGCTGCGAGGTGTACGCTGTGGGGAGCTGAAGGACGCCATTCAAAGTTGCTTTTTCTTTCTTTCCCAAACAACAAAGTCAGAATATGCGACGAAGAAATTTGCATTTGGCAGGGGTATATTCTGTTAACACACTGCTGAAATTTTCTGTTTCCGAAAGTAGTAGTAGTAATAGTACGTTTTAAAATATGTTCTTCAGGCACTAAGACATACCTGAAATATTCTTAAATATGCCAAACTTATCTTTAATCAGAAATGTAAACAATGAATCTCTAAATATTATCTATATTATTTTCAATGAGTTTTTTTTGTTTCTTCTTTTCAAATTTTGTAGGATGTGATATCACAAACCATGGCATAAAAAATATCGAAGGACGAGCATAAAATATTGGTGCATTATTCGCGATTAAAATTACCACCTGAGCGCTAGTGTCGCTTCCAATATGGCCGCTCTAAGTAGGATACATCTTTGTTTACATTCAGCAGTAGTGCAAAAGAGCAGCGTGTTGTCATGACTGGTATGGTAGAAAACGTTTAAATTACGCATTATTTTTAAATATTGCGAATGCGAAGTGAATTCCAGGTACTCTAACAAACGTGAAGCTGTACTGAGAACGAAGCATATAATTATGATAGGCAAAAGTAACACGGAAAATGCAGACGAAACTATGTATACGCACTGGTTGTCCAAAGCAGTCCTGTATCATCTGCACGTCATGTAACTGGGGTTCTCGGAAATTATTTGAAAATAAAGGAATTGAAATTGACCTGTACTTGAAAAGCTGGGACAGGAGAAAATTGCGAACATATCGTTGAGTTCTTTCTCGAAAGAGAAAGGCTGGTTTAATAATAATATTCACGATTTCATGACCTGGCTATACTCACTGAAAAAGGACATCGTACTGAATGAAACAATAACATTAGCATGTCCACTTTTTTTCTGGTTACATTTGACATTAATTCATTCTCAAACTATTTTCATCTTCCCTCTTAATCGACTTGCACCTGTTCCAAATTTCACACATAGGTACGTAACACCGGTAATACATGGACGCATTGGGTAAGACTCTTCGTGATTTTTCGAAAAAAAAAGCTTTATTTATAAAGTACAATTTAAAACTTTACTTTCATGGAAATATATATTTATCTCTCGATAAATAAAGTAAGCAGACTCGTGCATTCTTCGTAATTTCCTTGCCGAATTATAGTGTTATATCCCCCATACCAATCTTCTGTCAATTACGTTTTCCCTGATTTAATTTATTAACAAATTTCATTTTGTTGATTCCACGGGGTGGAAACACATGAAAACTTTTAATTTGTTCTGACCCATAAAACTATTTAGAGCAAAAAACAAAACATAAAAAACCTGAACAGTAGACCTTACTCTCTCGCATATTCACCATGCTTTAAACGACTTCAACACAACGTATCCTACTTAGAGTACTTCCTGAAAATCCCGGCAGATGGCATATCGGTTAATTTTAATCGCGAATAGTGTGGGGGAGAAAGGCACCAAACTACAATCCTGCCTAGGGCTCCAAAAATGTCTAGCTACGGGACTGTCTGAATACAAGGTTGACTGAATTTAGTTCGTAATTTGTTTTATGGAAAACATATTTTTTTTCTATCAGCGAAAGGAAGGAAGGGATAACAAACTAAAGCACATATCACACGTAACAGGATTTCTAGTAGGAATGTCCTAGTTGGTGCTGAACTGACTTTCTAGGTAGAAATCATGGCCGCCTGGCTGACTGCTTGACTGATTTGGAGGAATAGGACATGTTCTAATTGCTACTTGCTTTCCTCGACTGGATTCTGTGGAACAGCCAATCAGAGCGAAGTTTCGCCATGTGAAGATAATCTGTGAGTGTGCAAAGAAGCGTTTTTGTCTGTGGTTACAGCGCCTTGAATAACGTAGTGTGGAAAACGGTACAGTTCTGCGCGCTCTGGCTGGTTCCACTCGATTGATTGATTTAGTTTATTTTACTTCGCGTCTTGTGCCTCTTGGCTAATTTGCGAAGATGGGGATGAGTGATGAAATGATGAAATTGATGAACGGACATTCACAAACAACCAAGCCCGACCGGGATTCGAACCCGGTACCCTTGGCGTCGCAGCGCGATGTGCTAACCACTCGGCCACAGGGTCGGCCTGCAACGTCTGATTCTTTTACATGAAGCATTTCTATGAATGTGATAATTGCTATGATATTTGGTACAGTGGTCGCGAAGATATTAACGAACATTCTAGACAGTCGACCACGTCCTGTTATCGTCATACTTTCGTTAATAATACGGGAGAAAAAGTACGCGTGGAATGCTCTTGGCAACTAAAATTTTGTGTTCATTATTATTATTATTATCATCATCATTTCTTTTAAAGATATACACACTGAAGCATTTGTATTTTGGATATTTACTGTCTCTTTTCTTCCGCTTTAAACTAATCGCGGCGATGATGATAATGATGATTCCATGAAACGACAAGGGGAACCCCACAAAACTTTCTTAGTGCCATCGACATGAGTGTAAGGAAACTTTCAAACCAATGGGACAAGCGACACTGGATTGTCACACTAGTGACACACACTTCCAGACTGTAAAATAGCATTCATTGCACATGAGGGTCCAAACAGCAAACGACACGTTCATATGGCGTATTCGCGTGCTACTTGTTACTTCGGTCGGAAAGCTCCTTAAAGGAAGGGTGCTCAGACCGAAGCAACGCGCTACAAGGGGAGTTCCCAACTAAGTGACAAGCGACATGGTGCCTTCAGTCTATTGGCAAGCGTTCGCTGCTAATTGTGCGAACAACAGATAGGCGACACGAAAAACCGCACTTTACAACAACAGATCTAGGCGACACGATAAGTCACACGTGTCACTTTGTCGCTTGTGCGTCGCTCAAACTGGGCCATTTCCTCAATAGCTTGCAACATGTTGCCGCGGTTTGTTGTTCGCGCATGCGCGATGCAATGAGTGTCTTGCTTTAGGGAGATTGCGCACCAAACCGACAAGGGGCACGCGACATTTATGGCTTGAGGATTTCACCAACCGAACGCTGGCCTGTGCCGCTACGATGTGAAATGTTGCTCTTGATTGGCTCGTTTCCAAGCAACATGTGTCGCTTCGGTGTGAAAGTTGCCTTGGACCGAAGGACCCGTGTCGCTTTGGTGTGAAATTCTCGTATCATTTGTCGCGTGTCGCTTTGGTGTAAAATCTTCTTGAGGAAACGGTGCAGTCAGAGCTTGTGTCCCTACGGTTCGAAAGGCAAATCTACACAATATATTCCCAAAACTAACTAAGCCGCATTACTTTCATAACAAAATTAGCACCTGGGTCGATCGCACTGCCATCTACTTGTCATCGTCTTGGGGAACCAGTTTCTTGGGTCGTTTTCCGCACTACGTTATTCAAGGCGCTGTACAGCGGTTTCCGATTGAAACAACTAAAATATTCTTCCACACGCGTACATTAAACGTTGCAAAGTATGTATTTAAGAGGCGCCATTGTTTTGTACCTAATAACATTTTATACGAAACGTCATTCCTCTCGGTTCAATAGTTATCGGCTTTTAAAAATGTGAAGTGATACATTGTTTACATCTCACGCGGCCGCCATTACAACTTCACTCGTGACCTCTAGATGGGAACAAAAGTCTATCGACAAGTACGCTGATAAGTATCGTGTGAGGCGAAAAGTAGCAAATTGTTAGCCAGTCCACCGCCAGCTAGGGCATACCTACTGGAAGTCCAGTTCCGTGTGATGCGGGCTTTAGGGCAAGTTATGGGAATTACAAACGGCAAGGGAGGTTACATGTCAAAAATCATGTGGAATGGCTCGTTATTATAACTGGGTAACGCCGGTACTTTTCCTACAGTTCCAAGAACATTGCATGACAGTATCTGTCAACACTGGTCGCTTGTTCTCGTCGTCCAAGGTTTTGAGGTAAGATAACATGAATATTTCTGAAGCACGTCTCATGCATTTTGAGACTAACTAATGACAAACTGTTGGTTTTTAAATGTAACGATCAGTCACCTCCCAATGAACAAACTGGTGTTATTTAAATGCAGTGATAAAAACGCTACATTTTAAAAGGAGCCTCGCTACAGCTGCCGCAACGGTAAAAATCTTATAGTCCCCGGACACCTATAACTTTTTCGTTTTGTGAATTTTTGACATTCGTACTTACCCATCTGCTTCGCGGAACATTCTTGAAGGTCCATTCACGTTTTTTTGATGAAATAAATTGCATTTTTTTTAAAAAAAATTGTTTTTGTAACTGAAGAACGTACGTTTCCGCAAATCGTTTGTGGGGCTATGTGTCAATGGTTCGTGGGGCTATGCGAGAATGGTGTGTGGGGCTACGCATATTTTTTCGAAACCAATTTTTAACTATTGTAACCTATACGTGACCAGTTAGATAAGCCGGAGACACATTTAACTCGATTATTTTAAAATAAAATTTATTTCTACTTACCTCATATGCATAGCGGAACATTTTTCAACTTTGGATCACTTTTTTTTCCATGAAAAAATAGTTATTTTTAACATTATAATTATTGATTGGTCGTTGCTAATTTGGCGGGCAATTCTTGACTCACGTTGTTTATCGTCAGCTGATGTGCAGTGTTTCCAAACTTATGAACCGATAAATGCCGCACAAACTAGTCACAAAAGGTTTTTAAGCGAAAATTGATCCACAAACCATTCACGGAAGGTCAGGTTAAGTTAGGTTAGGCAAACATAGAAAATTGATTTGGAAAAGAAAAACCCGCTCACACGTCATCTTGTAAAACTACCGCGTGGTTGTTACACTAACACTTATTAACCGAAAAATGATTGTTATTAATCCACGAACCATTCACGGAAGGTTAGGTTTAGTTAGGGTAGGCAAACATAGAAAATTAAATTGGTAAAAAAAATCCTGCTCACACGTCATCTTGTAAAACTACCGCGTGGTTGCTGCACTGACAGGAGGTTACGTAATTGAACGTACGGAACATTTGATTCATTTAGTCGACGGTAATGGTGGCATGAGCTATCGTTCAACGGAGATGCATGAATGACGAAAAATACCGTACTTACAGGCCAAATAAGTTGCACGATTCGAAAAAACAATTTCCGCAAGAACTCAATTCCGTAAATACTTTCTCGTATTTTCTCCTGGAAATTTCAAGGAACGTGTCTCCGGCATATCTAATCGTTACCCAGAAATCATTTTCTGTAGCATTGTGGAAGTTTGTGAATGTAGTTTTGATCCATGTTAATGCGAATACATGTTTTTTTTCTGTGAAAATCTCTGTCTGACACAATGTTTCTGCTGCCGCCATATGCTTTCTGCACGAGAGCACATTGTTCCGTGTGTTAAGATGATGTAACCTCATAGTCAGTGTTTCAAACTCTCAGTGTTTTCACTAGAACATGACGTGTCTGGTATTTTTAATTTTTTTTAACTATGCTTGCCTAACTTAACTTAACCTAACCTTATGGAAAATGGTTTTTGGGGCTAATGTCAATGGTTTTTGGGGCTAACATGAATGGTTTGTGAGGCTAACGTCAATTTGTGAGGTATTAGCATAATTTCAAATCTGGGCACGAAAGTAGGTATTTTCCGGTGAACGAGGTTGCAACACTGCATAAATCGACAAAACACCACTCGCACAACGCACCTTGAACCAGTATGCTATCGCCTGCCATAATATGTTACAGAATCGAAATAACAAGTAACAGTAAGTACTCGTAGATGTAAAGAATAGACATTATCTTAGAAATACATTATTTCACCTTAGGAAATGTTCCGCATTCCAAAATAGTATGTTAGCAATGTAAAAAAGTGTGAAATATATGATTTATAGGTGTCACCCCCATACTATAATGGTACCGAAACATTCCTACATCACACAAAACACCTTCCAGATGTTAGACAATGCTACAGGAACTTATTACCGTAAGTAGTTTCTTCTGTAAAAATGACTAAATCTCTCCGGGAAATATCAGATTAGTACCAACTAGTTACCGTAATACTGTAGCATTGTCTAACATCGGGAAGGTGTTTTGTGTGATGTGGGAATGTTTCATAGCAGAAATTCATGTTCTTTGTTGAAAATTAATTCTCCGATGGACAGTAGCCTTTGGCACGTACACCTTCGTACATCATCACACGTCGTGATTGTGTTTTGTTCATGTTCATTGGGTATCCAGTGTTTCGAACTGTCTGTGTTTTACAACGAAAGTTAGAAACTTGACGTGTTGTGAATGTGTGGTGAAATTCGTACCAGGCAGCCAAGTACTGACGTGTCACAAGGGACTAACGACACGAGTTTGTCGTCATGCTGGAAGTCGTTCCATGTGCTGGAAGGCTAGACTTGACAAGTCCAAAACGGAAAGTGACTTCGCGTCATTACGAGTTACTACTAACGACATGAAAAATGCCTCTACACCCACTTGTCGTAGAGGCTACATGCGAATAGCCAATCAGATGATGATATTGTAAAATTCGAGTTCGACCGAGAATCGATTGTAACAACTTGTTGAATCTGATCTGTGATAGTTTTTGTCTTTCTTTGATTGAAGGTAGCTAGTGAGAGAAACAGCATGGCAAAAGTAACTGAAAATCAAAAAATGATTTTAATTGAGTTCATGGAAAATAATCCAAACCTGGTTGCTGGCCGGATTTCTAAAAATTTTAGGAAGATGGACGAGGAAAAGCTATGGAAAGAACTTGTTGATAATTTGAATGCCAGCGGCGGAGTGGTGAAAAATGAAAAGCAATGGAGACGGGTAAGTAAACACTATTTGTAACATAGTTGATAATTGTGTTTCGTGCAGAGTTCTTGTGTACTATGGTCATCAATAGTCCCATGTTCATGGCCGCGAATTACGCAGAAAAAACGTTACAGTTACATTTTTCGGACAAGTATTGTTACGCGCAAACAGTCAGCAATTTTCACTGGTACGATTTAATTTGTGTTTTTTCGCTCTTATGGAATGTGACGTAACCTCAAAACCTTACCGAAATGCATAGCTACGTCCGTACATATATTCAAAATTGGGATGCAAAATTTTAAGTCCGCCATCTGCAAACACGTGGTTTACTCCATCATGAAGTTGCACACGCACACACACATATATGCATAAATTACATCAAAACCTACGATTTTCCTCTTTAAACCCTGTTACAATAAATATACATTACCAGGGTGTCTTGTTCGACTTTAATACAGTGGATACAGGAGGACAAAGAAAACGTGGAAGTTTGTAAAGGAGTATTATACGATGTTTAAAGTCTGTAAGTCCGTTATGATACCCTTTAACCCCTCCAGAAAATGAAATGTTTGGCATGATTTGTGAAAATGGTGTTATGAACTTTTTCTAAATGTGTTATTGTGAGGTAAAGTTCATTGGCTATTTCCTTCAGTTAACAGTGCTAAATTTGATAGTGTGATCTTTCGCACATGTTCTTTAGCTATATGAGTGCGTATGCACCCAATTTTCATACTCCCATGCTTTGGGAGCAGATATCTCCGTTATTTGTGTTTTTCGTATGCTGGAACCAATTTAATATTACCTAAATCATCGAAATCTGTCTATTAAAAAAATCAACTTAATTATCGAGAATGTACAGTGGAATATCGTATGGTAAAGTGCACCCTCTGAGAAACTTGTACAGAGTAAACATATGGGACATGAAAAAAATTGTACAAGTAAAATTCAGTAATTTTCACTCTTCAGTAGTGTGTGCATGTAGATACAAACCAAATGTATATGATGTGTAATAGGTGCATGTAAAAATACTAGATCATTTGGTTAGTGTGCGGCATTTTGTAAAGATTTATGAAGGAGTATTAATTTGAACAGTCTCTTTTATTGCAGTGTTGGTCAGATCTAAAGAGTTTGACAAAGGAAAGGGCAAGCGAAATAATAAACTCCCAACGGAGGACAGGTGGTGGACCACCCACTGACCTAAAGTTATCCAAATTACAAGAACGCATTGTTCAAATTACGGGGAAGTGCTTGGTGGTAGGAGATGAGGAGACTCCATCTGTTGGGGTAAGTTACATAATATGCTGTTGAGCTATAATGAACTAAATGTTAACTTCTTAATTTGAATTATATCATAAGTATGGGATTTATATCAAGACTTCACGTGCACTGTGTATAAAAGCTTGCGTGGTATTTTCTCAGTTGTTCCAAAGAGAGAGTATGTTTGTTTTTAATTTATGAGTGTGATTACATTTTAATGGTTACTTTTCAATATTTGGTGCACAAGTACTTATTTTTTAAAATTTTGATTGAGAATTTGTTATGCAAAACTAATCCACAACAATTTTTTCTCGAAATTGGTAACAGTATGGTATAGTGAAAACAAATTTCTTCAAATTTACAGAAGAAACTACTTACGGAAGTGAGTTTCTGTAGACTTTTGGAAGTGTTTTCTCCCTTCGTTCAACTTATTTGGCCGGTAAGTCATGTATTTTTCAACATTAATGTATCTCCAATGCACGATATCTCTTACCACCATTACCATCGACTATGTGAATCAAATGTTCCGTGCGTTCGATTATGTAACCCCCTGTTAGTGTAGCAACCACGCGGTAGTTTTACAAGATGACGTGTGAGCGGGTTTTTTTTTTTCAGTTTAATTTTCTGTTTGCCTAACCTAACCTTCCGTGAATGGTTTGTGGATCAATTTTCGCTTAAATAGTTTGTGCTGCATTTTTTGGTTAATAAGTTTGGAAACACTCCATATCAGCTGACGATAGACAACGTGAGTCAAGATTTGCCCTCCATATTGTGTGTAATGAAAGCAAATTAGCAGCGAACAATAAATACTTGTAATGTGAAAAATTACTTTCTTCAGTGAAAAAATGATAATCCCACATTCAAAAATGTTTCGCTATGCTTAACAGGTAAGTACAAATGTAAATAATTAGGAAATAAACGAGTGAAATGTGTTTTCACTATACCATACTGTTAACCGAAATCTAATCTGTATTTGTATAAATTTAAGTAAATTGCTCTGCAATATATTAAAATACAATTTTTTTTCAGCTGTTAGATCCCCCACCACAGGCCAGTTTTTCTGTGCTGGGGTTAGATGCAGAAGAATCCTATTGTATGCCATCCACAGGAGCAATTGAGGTGGAGTTAGTCGACATGAGGGCAAGCCCAGGAGAAAAGAGAGCCCACACGCCCACAGCCACAAGTAAACACGACTTAAATGTCTCTATAAATATATTTTGATAAAGAAAGTTAGGTAGTCATTTTCATCAGAGATTTGTTTTCTTTGGCAACACAAATGACAAGGAACTTGTTAAAATTATTCATACTATGTACCACACTAATTACGTAAATATTCATGTTTATTTATTTTCTGCTAATTGACTGGATATTTGTTTTCCTGTTGCGTGCCCATTGGCATGTATATGTATTTCACACATATAATTTCATTTTAGCCACAATAATGTGTGTTAATTATTGCATGAACATCATAAATTCAAATTTAAGCAATAGTTTTTTAGGGAACAACACTTTTGTTGGAGAAAATGTGCCTTGTTTGTCCCCCCCCCTGGGAAAAAAATACCTTCCTTGCCCGTCCCTGGAAAAGATCCTGCGGACGTCCATGTGCATGCCTTTTGTAGGTAACACAGAGTAGATTGACAAATGTGGCCACAGCATAAGTCATGTCTTATCTTTTCATACAACAAATTTTTAAGCAATCCATTTTTCATTTTGCCTTGAATTTACATTGAAAAAATAGGGATGCAGATAAATTAGTGTGAATTGGTACAGGCAGATTGGTTGATCAGTATTTCAAGTATTTTCAATGGTCCAGAAGTTCTGTACGTAGGTGTATTATTTTAATATAAAGGATTAATGGTCAATCCATACCAATTTTTTTTAGTACCACCATTTGCAGGAGTAATTCAAAATTAACATTTTTTGAATGATTTTGTTAACAATGGTGGCCATTTTTGTGTCATTACTTCCTGCATTTTTGAGCCTTGATAGTGTAGTTAGTAGGGAGTTGAAATTTTCACGAAGCCTGAAATAAATGATTTCCAGTCTTAGTTGCTTGTAATTTGTTTTTCCAAAGATACCAGATATATGGTGATAATGAGTTAGTTACGTGGGAAGTAAACATGACTGGAGCATGGTGCTGATTACATTATATCCAATTCAAAAATATGTAGATTGTGAATGTACTCCGCACATCCCTTAAATATGCCTTAATTGCATGATGAAATTTATATGGGGAACTACCTTCCTGCAATGTGGGCCTTTGCAGACAGTCACCATAAATTTGAAAACTCGCCTAATAAAAATTGTGGTATTCTTGGGTACAAAATATTGTTTTCAGTATGTTTCAAGCTAGATTTTATGTCCTATAGCTTTCTTTTTACCATCTATAATACAAATGGCTGAAATTTAGGGTCATGAGTGGTGCTCGCTTGAATATAGGGAAGGGAAGCAATGTAGTTTGAATTTTCTTAGGATGGAAGCTTGTTTACACAATCACAGTGATATCTTATCATTTTAAGTCAGAAATTCATTGCACTTGCAACCAGTCACATGAAGCGGGAGTCGAGATTGGCCACAAGTAGTTGCAGCTTCCCAGTAATGGTACTCGGCTTGCAAGTTTTAAACTGTTCAGACAAACCTCTCCCTTGCACACCTTTTCATTCATGACGGTTAATAATTTGCTTACTATGCCAGTCATATGATGCAATTAATGAATATGATAATTCATATTAAATGGTGGTGTATTAATAATCAAATATTTATTTTAAACTAATAACATACATGTTCTTTTTTTGACTAACTTCTCCGAATTGTAACTATGTTTGCCAAATATGATTTTTTTGGTCATTCACCAGAGATATTGGCATAGGCGCCAACTCCATGGGGCTTGGGGGAGCTAGAGCCCCCCCCCCCCCAAATAATTTTGCTTAAGAGGATCTAATGTATTATTTTGCTTCTCTTGTAAAGTTTACTCTGAATTGTGCCACATGAACTTGAAATGTACTAGAATCTAGACCATCAACTTCGGGGGGGGGGGGGGGGGCTGAGACCGCTAAACCATCAACTTTGGGGGGCTATGACCAGAGACAGCAAAACACATGACTTATTACTGTAATTATGAGTATTGTTAAAATTTTTACTAAAAAGTGTTTCAAAAGACGATGTGCATAAACTAGGAGAGTGAACGGGACATTCGGGCTACAAATGGCTCACACGACATTCAGAACAAGATCATTCACATATTAGGGATATCTGTTTTGCAATCCGTGGTAGCAGATATTAAAAATCTGGAATATTTTGCTATTACGGTTGACGAAACTTGTGACATATCCATCCGTGGACAATTAATATTCTGCATTCAAACTGTGAATAAAAAAATTTGATATTTTTAAGGAATTCATGGGCTTTTATGAGATTCCGAACACTGAGGCCAAAACTTAAAAAAGGGAGAGAGTGAGTCATTCATTAATTTATTTCAGTGATCAGAGCCCCCCCCCCCAATAATTTTGACAAGTCGGCGCCCCTGGATATTGGGACACAGATTGTGTAAAAGGAATGGAAAACCTAGCATTTTCAAAGAGCTGTAATATTACTTTCTGCTAAAACTTTGCATGTATATCTTCGCTCTAAAAATATTATACCTCTAGTTTTACATTATTTCCCTAATTAAAAAATTTAAACATTGATTTTTGTTCAAAAGCCAGATCAGTTTTTGGGCTAGAATATGAGCCATTTGCATTAGAGATGGTAAAAAAGTAGTACAGATCATAAAATCTAGGTTATTATGTATTGCTTACTACCATTTTTTTAGTTGAGTTATCAAATTTATATCAACTGGCTTCAAAGACCACAGTTGCCTGAAGCTATGAATCAAGAGTGGCAGCAATTTTTTTAACACAGTCCAAATTTTTTTTAAAAATGTCTGTTTTTTTTGCTGCCCTTGCACAGAGGTTCCAACAGCAACATTTTTTTTATACAAAAAGGGAAATGAATTAACTACTCAGGTTCTTCAGAGAAGGATCAGTACAAGTAAAAAAAAATCCAATCAGTTCACATGTAAAATAATATTATTAGATTTGCGATTGTAATTTTTAAATTGACAGAATATGTATTATGGGCTCGTAAATTTCCAATATGGCTTGAAACAAACAAACATAAAAATAGCCTATGCTGGCTTGGAAGTCACCAAACACTTGTTTCAAACTTATCCTTCATGTAGCAGAATTAGAAAATGCCTACATCTATTGTAAGGAGCAAAGAGTGGAGTGCATGCAGGGAAGAAAGTATCATGTTAATGGTAACTTGAGCGTGTAGCGAGTGTTGCTGTTGAGAATTTTTTCTCATTTTCCATTCATCAGTTGTTAGCAAGAATTAATGTAACAAAGGATGGACTTTTGTTTAGTGCATTAAATAAATGAAACGGATGTTCCATGCACGAAACTGATTTTCCGGAATGGAATTGTAGTGCATTCTGGCTCACTTTAAGCCTTGAATGTACCACATTATAATACAATTTATGCTATTGTTATTGCTATCTTCAGAGCAAACTAAGTGTAAGAATAAATGGATTGTACCATACCTTGATCATGCATCTTGTTCAGCACAAAGTGAGAGAGATTTCACTTGTTCCTATACTTTATTTAATCTGAAGATGGCAACGACAACTTAATGAAGTGGCACCAGTTTTAATATAATATGGTATGTTGTGTAGAATATTTACTGTAAAAAGTAGGAAATAAGTTTTTCAAAGATTTTATTGGAGATTCTCTATTCTGCAGGTACACCACAGCCCAAACGTAGGCATGTTACTGCGAGAGATAAAAACACAAATGCCATCCTGAAGTTTGAGGCTGCACAACTAATCCAGGCAGCAGCCCTGGAAAAGGTTGCTGCAGCCATTTCTGCCTTCACCGAAGTGAAGGAGGATGAAGTGGCAGCAATGAAGGAGATGGCTGCAGCAGAAAAAACAAAGGCAGCTGCATTGAATATAATTTCAGATTCGATGTGCAGTAACATTGTATAGTTAAACATGTAAAATAAAATTGTATGTTGTTTTTTCATATTTTCATCTATTTCTTTGTGCTTTCTTTAATATTTCATGCCCATATCTTGATAATCATATAAGATTGATCCTTGTCACTTAACTAACAATATAAGTCTCTATAGTCTCTATTTAAGAAAAAGAATCAACTTTTGTATTAGATATTTTTTTTAGCCATCTTGATGGCAAAGGCTATTCAATTATTAACTCGTAATCTTTTCATAGAAGGTTTTGCATAGTCCAAAGCCATGACTGGTTGTATAAATGCTCTTTCATCTAATTCTCAAATAGCCAACAGTGGGAGAAAAGAAACTCAAAATAAGTAAAATGCAAGTACAAATAACTTCTAATAGTCACAAATGATGTTTATTTAACCTTATTACTCTGTAATAATGTGTCCCAGGTTTGATGCTCGGTGAAGACCCATACTGGTTCAGATCCAATTTTAAATTGGAGGTGCAGTCCCAATTAGTGTATCTGTGCATAAAGCGGACTTACAACAAAAACTAAAACAATAAAAATTGAAATTTACAAATACTTAACTAATTCCACATGTGGAGTTGTTTTAAGTACACTTTATGCACAGATAAGGTAATTGGGACTGAACCAGTGATGTAAGAATGATAAATTAACAACAACTGATAATTCACAAAACGTATTTTTTTTTTTTTTTGCCCCTACAACTGCAAGCAGGAAATGTTGATCACTAGAAAAGTAGACAGAGAATTACTAGATTAGAAGAAAACCTTCATTAGCTGAATAGTTCGTAATTGATTGCTCACCCAAGGGTAGAAGGTGAGGCGACAGGCAAGAAAACATGCTGGCAACGTTGACTTGCATCACTCCCTGCTCCTATTTGCAATTTCTACCAAAATAACCCATTGGACTGTTGAAAAGTAAATAACCGTGCTTTAGATATTCTAGTAAATCAAGTATACAATAGTTTTCAGAGTTTGAAACAAATCAAAGAACATTTAACCCTCCCCCCTTTTTTTCAGTCACTAAAATTGAAATTGATCAGAAATATCTTGGGGGGGGGGGGAAACAATGACAAGAGGCAGATTGGTTGAATTGGCAGTTAAGTATCGAAAGGGGTTTGGGATCGAAAACTGCACATCACAAAACTAGCACAAGAATTTATTCCCATCAAAAAACGCAGAGAACTGTTAATGGTATTTTAACGATATTGTAATATTTGTAGCAACAGCTTGTTTTCATTTATGAATTTTCTTGTTTGTATGGACTTATTATAAATCTATGATTTTATTAAATTATTTTCTTAACCAAGTGTAGGGGTGCACAACTGAAAGTTGCAGGGGGGGCGCAGAGCATGTTAGTTACTCTACTGGGCTGGACTTAGTTAAGTGGAATCTGAACCACCATGGGCCTCCACCAGGTACATCTACATGTTAAAATGTAGTTTAGTCTATCTTACAGCCATTCCATGTGAAAGTGGATAGAGGCCTGCACAAGACCTGGAGCAGACCCGTTCGCGAGACATCGCTCCTGAAATGCTATGCAACCTGCGTAACACCCTCGCTTGAACACCTTGCCTGACCATCTGCCCAGATCGTTCTTGGCAGGTATTGAAAACCCACCGGGTACCCGCAGTCGTAGGATACCTAGCAGGTCTCAGTGCGTTCATTCAATCAACTGCAAGCCCCTCCCTCTGCATGACGTAGTTGCTTCGAGTAGAAACTGCACCGGGCGCACACCTGTCTGAAGTGTTGCCAACTGCAATACATTTCCACTACTTAAAAAAGGGAACTCAAAGCTTCGTAAGCCACATCGCCAATGAAATGAGATTTACGAATGTTGCTACCCCGCCCCCCCCCCCCCCCCCCACACACACACATTGAAATAGGTTTTCCGTGGCACAGGATCCATAAGTATACCGTATGTCGTAAACAAGCAATATACGTATATATAGTGATATAGGGCAGGACTGAAACATGTCACGTTCGACGCTGAGGTCGCGAGTCGAACAACACACTGTTCTACTGAGAACACCACGGCCGTAGCCAGCAAGGGGCATTGCCGTTACCCTCGTTTGGGGGGGAGGGGCAAGTACTTGGATAATCGTGCCAACAATAATAGTAATAAAGTAGCATGAAAGGCATTATTATCCTCATAAATCATGCAAAAAGGGTGTAGAAGTCGGTTCTGAAGCATTTGTGTTGAAATAGAGGATTAGAAATATTTTTTTCAACACGTCAATTTCACATTAGCTAATAATGGAAAACAAGCACACAAACTGTTTTTGAAAGAAAGAAAGTGCATGATAAATGCATTCCGAATGTACATACATATGGCATGTAAAATTTCCATCTACAATATGTTCTCTTCACATGGAGCGATGTAAAATAAGAAATGCATATGCTAACACTAAGTTGTGTACATATTCAAAATTTCATTAAAGCATATATATTATTTAAATACATTACATAATCAATTCATCCAACTCGTAACAAACCAACTTTAATAGCAAATAATATCACGGGCCGCCATGGCATTCTCTGGTTTAAAACTTTTCTCACTTAGATCGTTTGGCGCCCAGGGCCGACTCCCGCTACACCCTTGCTACGGCATTGAACTTGATGAGACTGTATAATATTTTATAATATATTTCTACTTTCATAAAATTTGAAATCAAGGTGTTGCAATTACCCCTCCATTCCCCCTCTGCAGGTGCCCTTGGCCGTCTGGAAGTGTAACGTAATGGTTGCGTACGTGAGAAAAGGTAGTGAAAGTTATTTAAGGAAACGCGCAAAAGGTCGGGGATCAATTAACGTACGTACATCAAAACAAATAACACCCAATCAGTTACAAAAGTCGCGATTTGTTGAGGTTAATGGTCAGCGTTTATCGCTGCCACCTCAGTCTCTAATGAGAACCAATGACAAAGTGAATATGCCTGGATATAGAGAACCCATCAAAACACTAAGTCAAAAAAAAAAAAGGAATAAATACATTCACAGAATATCGTGGAAAATTCACACTAGATAACAATTCAGGATATATGTATCTATATCCACATATGTGCGTGTATATGGACCGTCTCCAGAATCTGTAACAATACTAATCAATTAGTTCACCGTTTCTTTCAACAATAGTAACCTTTTTGTTTTGTTTTACAGCAAAGGTTTCAAAAAAATAGAGTAAAGTTCATTTGAGACTTTAAGTCTGAATTTATTACGTCAATCTCTCAGCGAAGACTGATTAACGTTTCAATAAGCAAACATGTACATTAAACAATTATCAACAAGGCTCCCATTATTAACTCGCACAAGATTATTTCAAAAAGGTCCAACAATTATTTTTTTGTATTCTGTAGTTTCATACATTAAGTCGTTACAGACTCAACCACAAAACAAAAATGTATTCAACCAAACAGTCGATGCAAATAACTTCAAATTCTTAAACAAGATTGATTCTCAACAATTCATTATAGTAACATTCTTTTCCTTCTTTCCAACAGTTTCCTTTCTTTTACTTTGGTGCTCCCATTTACTTTATATTTCTTTGTGCCGATCAAACATTATCTTCAATTGTATTCTGTCACCCCCGAGACGCAATAATAAGTTACGCTACTGTACGCCTTGCTTAATTAATATTAAGAAAATTAGAAACTCTCCTTTACTTTTTTCCTTTTATACGACGAATAGTGACGACGACACGTTTGCCCAACAATTACGTAATTAATTTAATTTGCATAATTCCAATAATTCGACGCTTATATCTTCTTCTTTCCAATTATTCGAACTCGCGACTCAGTTCGTAAAGGTACATGAATCCGACACACTTCACTTTTTTCGTATGTCACAAAAGAGGGATTTGACACAGTACATACCTCAATAGTCCACTCAAAACTGTTCCATCGTACCAATCCAACTCTGCAACTGGGGGCATCAAATAGAATTCGGCTTCCTTCTCGTCCAGTCGTCGTTCCACTTGCGAAGTATCAGGAAACATCCGTCAGCTTGCTTCTCAATCAAAATTCCGTATACTGCTCCATGGTGCTGGAGACAACGGGCACCTTGCAGTATGCATCAAACGACCTGTCCTCAGGTCAAACGGGACTCAGTTCTCGCACGTTAGATTCCTCACAAAAAAGGCAGTTGTTCCGCTTCTTAACTCCAAACGGCAGAATCGAGAAAAAGGAGTCATTTGGGTAATTGGCCGAAATACAGAGAGAGAGTCCAATACTATTGCGTGAAATCGGAGACAGAATGCAAGTCTCGTCCAGCGAGACACCGTTCCACGCTAAACACACGTCATGCTCTCTCTCACACTCTTTTCCTCCTAGCCACACTGGCTGTTTCGAGGAAGTCGGCCGGGTCGGAACTGAATGAGCTTGCACGCTCGTAAATGCAGCACTGGGCGAAGATCGGTGGAGACACCTAGCGGCGACTATCACAACCAACAAATCACAAGACTGACGCAAGGCGTACGACGAAGGAGGAAAAATGTGAGGTCTTTCTACGCGGTGTTTAAACGTAATGCTTTTTTATTACACTCCGTGCAGAAAAAGTCACAAACTCCCCCAACTAGCGAAGGAAAAAAAGGGAATATATATATATATAATAATAATTTGGCAAAAAAGGCACATGAACTATCCAGACATAGGTATACCATCTTGGAAGCACCTGATATGTATAAATAAGCAAATTTCCCTTAGGCAAAAAAGAAATACCCAAATGTATGTGTTAATTACCCATTTGTTGATCTGTTTTAAGGAACCATAAAAAGCACACAATAAATAAGATCACACCCACCATGTGGGAATATATGCAAACAAATACCTAAAAATATATATATATATCACACACAAACTGATTAAATTAAGACTAGATTAGATAATATCAAAAATATGCACAATATTGGTAACCAATTTAAATACAATAGATAATATAGGTAATAAATACCCTATAGAAGTGATCGTGAAAAAGGTGAACATGAATAAGTCGATTGCAGTCGTAAAAAAAAGGAAAGATGAAAATGACCATACAAGATGAAAAGTTAACATTACAAGTAAGAATACCCTTTACATGAGGTATGAGTATAAACGCCATTAAAAAAGGCATTACATCCAATTAAACATTCAAGTTTGACAGTACACTCAATATAAATATACCTGTTACATAACACTTGGTATTGGAAAAAGAAAGTCCAGATAAACACTATCAGGTGGAGAATTTCTCAAAAACAAAGGAGACATTTTACTATCAAGGTAGTATTCCAGGAGAGTAATATGTTGGTTTTTTCCCATTTTGATGCGTCAAATGATGATTCCAGGGTGGTACACTCAATATATCAGTTTCCACAAGAAACATGAAAAATAAACAAAAAAAGACGAATTAGAAGAGAAAAGAAATGGAAGAGAAAAAAAGGATAGGAAAGAGGAGAGGAAACCTAAACGGAGGGGAATACAAAAAGAAATAGGAGCACCAATTACAATTTTTTTGATAAAAAACAGTCATCCTAAATATACTCCACAAAATTGCAGTAAGTGATATACAATAACAAATTATTCTCCAAAGGAGTTATGATTGAGATTTGATGTGAAATAATAGTCAAGAAACCAAAAGATTACACATGAACACAATTTAAAGCATGTGAAAATACTAAACATAGAAAAACATATATACACCAAAAAAATTGTATAAAATATATATATCTGCAATAAACTCTTAAGATTCTAAGACAAGTACACAACCAAAAGACAAGACCTGAGGTTGTGATATTCCATATACTTCTTACATGCGGGAAACTGAGTCATGAGGAGAGTAACGAGTGGGAGGGGGACGACGTCGGCAGTGGGAAGCAGAGTGTCCAGTTCGACGGCAAAAGTTGCAGTATAGAGATTGAAATTGGCGAGAAGGACGATGTAAATTCTGACCCCAGTTTGGAACACTGGGAAGTGGAGGACCAGCATGTCGGTCAATGTGACCTAATTGCCGTTGGGTATATGCCTTTTGCATTTCCAAGGGTGTGATAGAATGAGCCAATGTCACTAACTCTGACATAGACTGTGGGCGGGACTGAAATAATAGACAATTTGTCGAGGTGTTGTTGAGGTGTTGTAGGAGAAATGTCACTAAAACAGTAAAGTCCCAACCCAATGCCAAAGCCTCTGCCGAATCGCGGACGTCTGACACATAAATATGAAGCGTCTCCAACTCACGTTGAGGGCGCATAACGTGAGCATTAACCAAGGTGTTATATAAAGACATCGGAACCGAATGGCGCCATATGTATGTTTTCATATCGTGCCAGGACATCAGAGAAGCAATAGCAGTCATTCAAAGGGTGTGTAAAACTCCCTCGGTACGACGAGTAGCGTTATGTAGCAACCAATGCAAAGGATATTGGTGAGATAGCACGAGACGTTGTAAAGCCAACATAAACGTGAATAATGCGGTATGGCTATGGCCATCACACGTGACCAGGGCATTAATATGAGTATCTAAATTCCTCAACATGATCTTATGAAGGATAGACGTGTCACCATTTAGGTGGGAAGAGGTGACCAGACTTGGGGATGAAGGAACCGTGACGGTCACTGCCGTCGTGGCAGGCAAGGGAGAAGAAAACATTGAGGGGGCTGTAGAAGTTGTAGCCGCTGTATCTTGCACCAACGGTGCCTGAGAGGTAACTTGGACCGGATTCACAAAATGGGGACCAGTTAGAGACGGTGGGGGTGGTAAAACAAATGGGGGAGGCTCCTTCTGTATCAGTACTAGTTCACCCACATCACTCAAATCTGGTGGAGGCATGATAATAAAATATGTATTTGAAATCTATCTCCCAAAAAATTTTACCAACATATAGTCCCAAAAAAGGGGGGGGGCAAAGGTGAAATAAAAAAAAAATATGAAAAGGAGTTGTTGTAACACCAATACTACCAACAATTGTAATATAAGGGGGGGAAATTTTTGTAATATTTCTACTGTATATATTAATAAAACCATGCTCTGCTACCAGGAACTTTGTAACGTGATGGTTGCGTACATAAGAAAAGGTAGTGAAAGTTATTTAAGAAAACGTGCAAAAGGTCTGGGATCAATTAACGTACGTACGTCAAAACAAATAACAACCAATCAGTTACAAAAGTAGCGATTTGTTGAGGTTAATGGTCAGCTTTTATCGCTGCCACCTCAGTCTCTAATGAGAACCAATGACAAAGTGAATATGCCCGGATATACCATAGAGAACTCATCAAAACACTAAGTCAAAAAAAAAAAAAAAGGAATAAATACATTCACAGAATATCGTGGAAAATTCACACTAGATAACAATTCAGGATATATGTATTTATATCCACATATGTGCGTGTATATGGACCGTCTCCAGAATCTGTAACAATACTAATCAATTAGTTCACCGTTTCTTTCAACAATAGTAACCTTTTTGTTTTGTTTTACAGCAAAGGTTTCAAAAAAATAGAGTAAAGTTCATTTGAGACTTTAAGTCTGAATTTATTACGTCAATCTCTCAGCGAAGACTGATTAACGTTTCAATAAGCAAACATGTACATTAAACAATTATCAACAAGGCTCCCATTATTAACTCACACAAGATTATTTCAAAAAGGTCCAACAATTATTTTTTTGTATTCTGTAGTTTCATACATTAAGTCGTTACAGACTCAACCACAAAACAAAAATGTATTCAACCAAACAGTGCAAATAACTTCAAATTCTTAAACAAGATCGATTCTCAACAATTCATTATAGTAACATTCTTTTCCTTCTTTCCAACAGTTTCCCTTCTTTTACTTTGGTGCTCCCATTTACTTTATATTTCTTTGTGCCGATCAAACATTATCTTCAATTGTATTCTGTCACCCCCGAGACGCAATAATAAGTTACGCTACTGTATGCCTTGCTTAATTAATATTAAGAAAATTAGAAACTCTCCTTTACTTTTTTCCTTTTATACGACGAATAGTGACGACGACACGTTTGCCCAACAATTACGTAATTAATTTAATTTGCATAATTCCAATAATTCGACGCTTACATCTTCTTCTTTCCAATTATTCGAACTCGCGACTCAGTTCGTAAAGGTACATGAATCCGACACACTTCACTTTTTTCGTATGTCACAAAAGAGGGATTTGACACAGTACATACCTCAATAGTCCACTCAAAACTGTTCCATCGTACCAATCCAACTCTGCAACTGGGGGCATCAAATAGAATTCGGCTTCCTTCTCGTCCAGTCGTCGTTCCACTTGCGAAGTATCAGGAAACATCCGTCAGCTTGCTTCTCAATCAAAATTCCGTATACTGCTCCATGGTGCTGGAGACAACGGGCACCTTGCAGTATGCATCACACGACCTGTCCTCAGGTCAAACGGGACTCAGTTCTCGCACGTTAGATTCCTCACAAAAAAGGCAGTTGTTCCGCTTCTTAACTCCAAACGGCAGAATCGAGAAAAAGGAGTCATTTGGGTAATTGGCCGAAATACAGAGAGAGAGTCCAATACTATTGCGTGAAATCGGAGACAGAATGCAAGTCTCGTCCAGCGAGACACCGTTCCACGCTAAACACACGTCATGCTCTCTCTCACACTCTTTTCCTCCTAGCCACACTGGCTGTTTCAAGGAAGTCGGCCGGGTCGGAACTGAATGAGCTTGCACGCTCGTAAATGCAGCACTGGGCGAAGATCGGTGGAGACACCTAGCGGCGACTATCACAACCAACAAATCACAAGACTGACGCAAGGCGTACGACGAAGGAGGAAAAATGTGAGGTCTTTCTACGCGGTGTTTAAACGTAATGCTTTTTTATTACACTCCGCGCAGAAAAACGTCACAGAAGGAAAATGCAAGAGAAATATGAAAACTAATTCCGTCTTGAGTACCTTTTAGCCCTGCTACTCTTAAATTCTGCTAGCCTGTTTTTTCTTTTACTTTAATGTTTGACCCCCACCCTGGCCCCTCCGCTAGACTTAATTCCGCTAGACTTAATTTCCATCCAAGGTTGGGGGCAATGCCCCCGGCCACCCCCCCTGGTTGCGCCACTGCATGCCTGGTTAAAGCACCATGCAATGAAAAACAATTAGTTTTCAGTGAGAAGATTTTTGTTTGCTCGATCATTCATTTAGATAAATGAAGCTGTAATATTACGTGCATTTCCTGGCAATAAGATAAAAACTACTTATGCTGAACTGGACTTCGTAGGATTTAGGAGCTACGTAAGTAGGCAACACTGGCTGTAGCTGTCCACGTGGTGATGAAACACCTGGAGCAACATGCTGCCGGAGGGCTGTTTCCTTCCAGCAGGTTTTGCAGGTGCCCGGGTCTTGTTGAATGCCCAGTTACCTTGTAAGTGCAGAGCACCTTGAAAACCAAGAACCCGGGTAAAGACGCAAGTCGACTCGTTGCCATGGGCAGAAGAGCAGGTATACCTGTCCTCGCATGCAAGCGGGCAGCGACTAGGTAAAAGGCAGACTATGCAGCCCTCTGAAAGTGGACAAACGGTCAAACTGTCACTTATTATGCATGAAATGGAAGGGAAAACTGGGTTGTTTTTGGAATTATTAACAATTAATTTACTCTGGTAAATAAATAGAAACATTAGTTTCATGGCTTCTAAATAACGTATGGTTTCAAACCAATTACTTCTTGTTAAAAGTGGGATTTTATTTGTGATTCTGCACTTAATTTAGTTTCATTACCGTAAGAAAGCTAAATAATTTTGTTCTAATTTTCTCATAGATTGTTTCTATATCTTAAGTATCCTACTTCATTTCTGAAACTAACTTTAGTTTGAAGAATATATTTATGATAATTTCCATAGCTTTTGCATTGCTCCATACTCCTCCACAGTAATGTGCATGGTGTCACATTAGTCACAAAATCTGTCGCACCCATCACAGGCAAAAATGTTCATAAAAAAAGTATGTAGTAATATATTTTGAAACTTAAAGCATCTAAATGTTGAGTCCAGTTTGCTTTGTGAAATTAAAATACAACTATTTCAGTAAACCCCTATATTGACAAGAGTTTTCTGAAAGACTGAGGAAGGTCCAAAAGTCATGTCTCTGAAGTGTCACACCCATCACAATTACAAAAATTGAATTTTCTGTAGCTGAGAATTGAGATGAGGAAGAAATATTTTGAAATTAAGTAACTTCCCTCAAGGAAAATTAACTGACATGATTGTATAGAGTTGCATACTTAAAGGTGCTAAGAAAGTAATTAAAGAATGAACGTAAATTTGTCTGAATGTCTCTCTCTCTCTCTCGAAGGAAGGAGGGAAAGAAGGAACAAAAGAAAGAAAGAAGTAGAGGAATGGAGAGAGAGAGAGAGAGAGAGAAGAGAAATAGCACCCATCACAATGGAAATGCCCCTTAACAATACACAATACATTGATATGTGAAATTAAATAGGTGATTGTGGTCTGAAACTGCTAGAATGGATATTTACATGTGTGTGTATAATTATTGTCACATTAAATTGACGCGTTGCGGATACGAAAGGCGAATTCAACAAACTTACATTGTGAGGGAAATGAGTTTCAAGTTGTCAGGCACAGTGCAAACTCCACAAAAACGTGGTAAGAGTAGAGTTTCCTGCGTGGTTTCCAAAGTTTTTTGTTGAGTGCCCCATGCCTCGCAACTTGAAAGTTTACTTTTGTTCACCCTTCATATCCACAACGCCTCAATTGATATTCCATTGCAAACACTCCAGTGTGGAGAGTACAACCGAGCTAAAGTGGTCCCATGCAGTACTCTAGTGTACAATACATGTAAGACTACCATATTCATCCAATAGATTGACAATCTTTTTTTCTACTGGTGAATATGAAACTTACATATTTGGATATATAAAAACACACGAAAGAGAAGTGCCAATTAAAGAACAGGCCTTTTGCAGATTGATTTTAGTTATGCTGGCACCTTGCTTCTTTATAATGTACACAGTTTTTTCTTAAAACTGCTGGTGCTGGGATCAATATCAGGTGTTTACCATTGTTAACAAGACTGAATTCTTGAGATGGGCACCTGAAAACTTTAGATACTTGGATGCATTCTCCTTGGTAACTTTTTTTTCGTAAGCACAAAGGTTCTAATTTAAATTTTAAAATAAAAGGATAACTAGCATCACATGCCATCACTTCACTAAATAGCTTAACTTAGGGGTTCCCAAACTATTTTGTTTCATGGTGCCCTTAGTTTTTCAAGATTTTTCCACGGCACCAAAGTCTGAACGTAGGCCTATCGAACACTTGCAATGCTCAGTTATTGGTGGTTAGGTTGCTTCCCTTAAGTTAAAAAAATAAACATATTTCATGTGTAAAAGGTATTAAATAACCACATATTTGGAACAATCAAATCATTGATTGAATATATTTGAACATTCCAAGGTGCCCCTGTAAGCCAGCAACGGCGCAAAGTTTAAGGAAAGAGAGAGAGACTCTTTTTTCTCCTTTCTTTTCTCTTTGGAAACCACTGGCTTAACCCCTGTTTAAGCACGTATTTACTTCAGCTTTCACCATATGTGGTTTGCTCAGTAGTTAGGGCAAGAATAGTAAAAGTTTGAAATATATAAAATTTAAGTTGGGTTAAAACGTTTAAACAGAAGATAAAAGTCAATCCAGAATTCCTTGTCAATTGCTTTCTACTTAGTTGCAGTTGTCAGCCTGAGATTGTGTAGTGGCAGGGTGCTCTGGTTTGACTTTCAGAGTATTTTTAACCCCACATACCTTTTACATGTTTCAAACTTTTACTATTCTTGCCATAACTCCTAAGGAAAACCACATGATGTGGTGAATGTTGTGTAACAAAGAAATAAGTACATGCCTAAACTGAACTATATTTAGAAAAATAATCAAATAAAAACACAAATGTGTTTTTCAGAACACAATATAAAACTTATCATTGCAGAAAATTAATATTATTTTATTGATTTCTTTTCACATAACACACAATTTTACAAGATACATTACACATGGTGGATGAAAATGATGGAGAAAAACAACTTGGAAGACCTTTACGTTATAACTTACGATCCTCAGCTTGGCAGATGTCCGACCAGAAATTTGTAAAAATGTTTCAATTAACAAAGGGAATACTGAAAAGTTGGTGGGATATTTACATTAAACAAACACGTACACAGTGATAAAATATATAAATTAGGTCAGGTGCAGATATAGCTTGTAATTAAGCTTAATACTTATACCCAGGGGTAGAAAGAACAACTAATTCAGGTGACAGCTGATTTTTTTTTTTCAAATATGAACAAAGAAAGGCATGATTGCAACTAAGATAAATCTACACGTTTTGAAATATTATCTTAACATTTCTTAATTAATACAAGACTGGATTAAAAGTAATTAATTATTGCGCCAGAGTGATCTTCCCAACAAATGCTCGACCGGTAGCATCATGAATATGCAATACATCTTAATATATGGCTGACTACAATATCGCCGAAGATCTTGAAATTTGGACACCAACAATATTGCCACAACTCATAAAATTTGGTTACCAACAGTACAAAAATTTGTAATAGCATGTGTATTATTCTGATCACATGATACAGAAAACACAAACATCAAAGACAATATAATATCCTCGTCATTTAAAAGAAAGAACAAGTTTATGGGAAACTGAGAATTCAGATGTTAGGTGAAAATTTTCTTGCACCATGGCGAATGGATGCCCTGTTTTTCTACCTCTGCTTATACTATAAAAAGTGCACATGGAATACCATGCATCTCAAAATAATAAGGTGTAGATACACCAATAGTGCCAAAAAGTTTCCGCACACACTAAAGTCCACAGAACACCAGGAAATAATGATTAAAGTAAATTTTACCAGCTTCTCACTGGCATTGCCAACAAAAATTGGAGGAAGGATAGAAACTGGTAGAGAAGAGGATGCAATCAAACAGATAATATTCTGTCCTTTACCGTTTTTTAGCCTCCTTCCAATTTTGCTTGGCAATTCCAGTGAGAAACTGGTGAAATCTGTACTTGAATCATTATTTCCTCGTGTTCTAGTCTTTCTTTAATACTCTATCCAGCATGTGACAAGATCATTTCAACGGGCAAAATAACAACAGCATCACGTGTTTGTTGCCCTAATGTGGCAACCCTGTTGCCTCTCTGTGCCATATGCTCAATGTTTGGTAGCTCTTCATCTTCATACTGGATGCCATCTTCCTAAAAAACAGGCATGTTGTGATGCATGCAAAAATTGTGCAATGCTATGCACACATTTATAATTTTTGAGGCAACTGGTGGCCGGTAATGCAGCACTCTGTGTTTTAGAAGACACCGCCACCGTTGTTTTAGAGTGCCTATTGTACACTCCACTATACTCCTGGTTGCCATGTGCTTTCTATTGTATAATTCCTCTGGTGAGTTGTCCTCAACATTCCCATACGGCGTCATTAACCATGGTTCTTGGGGATACCCACTATCATCTGAAATGACAGCTGTAATTAGTGTTCCTTATTTATGCTAACCTATCAAAAATACAATGTATGTTTTCCAGTGATATAAAAATTAAACAATGGAAACAGTAACCCACTTCACTTTGAGTTTCCATCAGGCAGCTTACATGGTGGGCAAAATGTTTCCCTGGTATATATTTGTAATTTGGAACAAAATGAGGATTAACAAGCGTTGATACGCAGTTCCAATTCAGCCAAATAAGAGTAATCCTAGCGGCGTAATAGGTAAGAGACACACTGCTCCGTATTGTGTCAATATCTGCTCATAAAACAAGGGAAAAGATATTACAGAGAAGAACCTCATTTGGGGCCATTGTGAAAAATTTTGCCATTTGCAGCATTTCTGTGTGCAACCGTTAACTGAATCAATTTTTCAGCAATTTTATTATTTTGTCTTATGAATGTTGTGATAAAATTTATGTACCCTACCAAAAAGAAACAAATATTCACATATAGAAACACAAAAAAAAGCAGTCTTTTTTTCAATGGATTGTTTCTTTACATAAAAAGCCAGGCAACAAACATATCACTGACAAATGGTAAAAATAACTGAATTTCCGCAAAATGAAAGAACCTTGAGCTTAAAGTGTCCGTCCACTTTTCCTTTCCCTTCCATCAGTTCAACTCTGGTCATTAGGATGCCTGCTTTACTCTACCCTCCCTTCTACATGAGAGCACGATGCACAGGAGTTGCGGGTCAGCGTAGGCTCTTTTACCTGTGGTTCCATGCCCTAATCCCAACATTTTTTTTTGGCAATGCCAGTGCATACCATAATACAATTCGCATGGGATGCCATGCATCTCAAAACAATAAGGTGTACATGCACCAATACCACTGTGTTCATCTAGCTACGAATCCCATGTTGTAAGATGTATTTCAAATTTAGAAACGAGTGCCTTTTTACAGAAGAGAGAGTAAGAAAATCTATGAAACAAGAAAACTACTGTCATGTACTTTCATTGATTTGAAACATTTTTGAAAATTCAGCCATGAAGTCTTTTCCCCACCACTTCCAATATGGGAAAGAAGGAAGAGGACTCAATGATTCAGTTCCATGAAATATTTTATGGTGAAGTGGTTACCACACCGTGCTACGATGTCAGGGGTCCCGGGCCAAGTACAGGCGTGGATGTTTGAGAGTGTTCATTCATCAATTTCATCATACCATTACTCATCCCTATCTTCGCCAAATTAGCCAAAAGTCACACAAAAAGCAAAGTAAAATAAAGCAAATCAATTTTCCTTCCTAGATACAAATAAAAGCTAAACTGTGAAAACTTGTCTTAGGGCATTTATAAATATGTATAAATTCAATGGGATTTTGGATTATTAAAAGTTGCAATTTTTCACATCGACAGAGAAACTGACGCAGAATTCCCGGAGCCAATAATTCATGCATGCCACACTGTCTATTATATATGTAAAAAGTAATGATCTTACCCAAAAGCCATGTATTTCTTGAACCAGCATTATATGCATCACTTAGGAAGTGTTTTATGTCCGAATTTCTCCACACATATGAATCATGTGTTCTGCCAGAGTACCGGGCACATGCAGCAAGAATCTTCCTATCGCAATCTGCAATCTGCAATGTAAGAGCACAGAAGTTTAAAAACACATTCAATTTGGAAAATTCCAATATGCATTACGGTAATAAAAGTAATGCTACCAAAAAATACAGTTGATTGTTATTCCATTTTATTACTGAACATTACGACTAAGAATGAAAGTAATTTATGAGAAACTGGTCTTGGAACAGAAAATGGAGGGAGTAGGGAATATTTGAACATTTGACCTTTATATAAATTATTCAAATCATACTCTGATAATATGGCAACCCTACTCTCATGAATTTATTTTTGGCCATACTTGAATCGTTTGCAATTAATACCACTTCCATAATTATTCTACATTACTCCTCCAACTTGTAACATGTTACCCCTCACCGGTATATTCTCTGCCATTAGAAGGTGTGCGATGCACTGATCTTGTTCTCACCACCTGCCCTATGCCCTCCTTACGAAATTGCATATTGTGTGTATTTGATTTTCCACCAAAATACAGAAAGCGCACAAACAACATAACTGTACTATATATCTATATATATATTTTTTTTTAAGTAATGACAATGAAGTTTGAGTAAGTAATGAAGTTCTATAAATGAACTCCAATTATTATTTAAAATTTTTTAAAACTAATTTTGAAATTCCCCCCCCCCCCTTTCTATATTTAAGAGAAACCTAATACCGTGTTTATGTCATACCTAATCTGAAATAAAGTATAGTACACAACAATGAAAGGAGCCGAAAAGTTTTGTCAACAAAAAATTGTTGGTTGCTGAATTGAATCATTTTCTGTAAACATTTAACTGCTTTCATTTGCAGCATATAAACCTTAAAAAAAACTATGTAAATGTATGTAATAATCGAAACACTTACCCTTACGTCTGTAGGTATGGCAGACACACGGCTTCTTGGTGGTAATGCTGGACGCAATTGTTCAATTAACTCATTTGCCATTTCTTTCGTCAATCGAAACATTTTTACAAATTTTCGGTCGGACATTTGCCAAGCTATGGATTGTAGGCTATAACGTAAAGGTCTTTGAAGTTGTTCGTCTCCATCATTTTCATCATACAGCATTAATGCTATAACAGCTTCCATTTTGCAACTCGGTTGCCCCTATGCACGTGACTCATTTTCAGTCGTGATCGCCAGTCCAAGTCCTTAGGTGATTGCTTATGGATGTCTCAAGTCTAGGGAAAAGCGTATTCCCAAGCGCTCGGTGAGAAATACGTCACAAGTCGTTCGTGGATCCCGTATGGACAAGTCAGTACTTGGCTCCCAGGTGTGGAAGATCCAGTGGATTTTTTTATTTAATTGAACACGGGATCGTGAAGGAAGGAATGGAATGTCGAAAACATGGCAGTGAATGTAAGCTACTCGTTAGAAGGAATGGGCTGTGGGTATATGCCAGTAACAGTATGGTATAGTGAAAACACATTTCTTCAAATTTACAGGAGGAACTACTTACGGAAGTGAGTTTCTGCTGTAGTCTTTTGGAAGCTCGTGGAAGTGTTTTCTCCCTTCATTCAACATATTCGGCCGGTAAATCATGTATTTTTTGACATTAATGTAACTCTTGCTACCATTACCGTCGACTACGTGAATCAAATGTTCTGGGCGTTCAATTATGTAACTCCCCCCCCCCCCCGGTAGTGTAGTAACCACGCGGTAGTTTTACAAGATGACGTGCGAGCGTTTTTTTCCCCAATTTAATTTTCTATGTTTGCCTAACCTTCCGTGAATGGTTTGTGGATCAATTTTTGCTTAAAAACCTTCTATGAATAGTTTGTGTGGCATTTTTCGGTCAATAAGTTTGTAAACACTGAATATCAGCTGATGATAGACAATGTGAGTCAAGATTTGCCCGCCATATTGTATGTAACGAAAGCGAATTAGCAAAGAACAATAAATACTTATGTGAAAAATTATGCTTTTTTCACTGAAAAAAGCATAATACCACATTCAAAAATGTTCCACTATGCATAACAGGTAAGTACAAATGTAAATAATTAGGAAATGAATGAGTGAAATGTGTTTTCACTATACCATACTGTTCCCGTAATGTGAAAAATTACACTTTTTACAGTGAAAAAAGCATAATCCCACATTCAAAAATGTTCCGCTATGCATAACAGGTAAGTACAAATGTAAATAATTAGGAAATAAATGAGTGAAATGTGTTTTCACTATACCATACTGTTACTGTTTTTGGGGCTATCCATCAATGGTTCGTGGGACTATCCGTCAATGGTTTGTGATGGCATAATGAATACGAAAGTAGGTATTTTTCAGTTAAGAAGGTTGAAACACTGCATACCCACTCCAAATGGACAAAACACAAGCATGGCATGCTGATCCACAGTTGTGCGTGCCATATTGTATGTTCCGCAACGGAAGAAAGAACCAGAAGAATTACTCGTAATGTTAAAAATCGAAGTTATTTTCATGTAGAAAGCATAATGGCACCTTAAACTATGTTCTGCAATACAGAATTGGTAAGTACGAGCCATCCGAAACACAAAATATCAGATTTTAATGTGTCTCCAATATAACAGACATTTGCCAAAAATGTTTGTATGCACACTAAAATAGCAAAAGAACACGTCGAAAATAACTATCATTACCAAACCTAACCTTACTACGTAAAATTATAGCTGCTGTTGTGGAAAGTTGTTTGGGTGCTATATTCACTTGTTGCGAAGCCTTCTGGCTGTTCTGCTACACAGTAAAGTAACACGCTAAGGTAACAGACGTACTTTACTTCACAAGAACACATTTCCAAGAGCGGTATGAATTTACAATAACGGAAGTATCTCCAATTGCTTCCAAATTCGGCATACTCACTACTTTTGGCCTCCTAATCACGAATCTGCAGTTAAAATTTTGTGGTCATGTCTAAAAATTGCAAAATAACCTTGTCAATTACCGCTATGATTCTCCATACACTAACATTGAAACCATGTTTTCTGATATGAAGGCATCTTCCTTTCCGTACAATGGTATGACGAAGTCATAACACAATGTTGCTCAAGTGTTGTGCAATAAGTGAGACCCATTGCATGGAGCTTTGAGTTGCATGTGAGAAAGTGGCATCTTGCGTAAAGGTGGAAAACATGTTTGCCCCACGAACCATTCACGGTAAGGTTAGGTTAGGCAAGCATAGTTAAAATTAAGGGTCCATCATAAACATAGTTTTGAAATGCTAATCATTGCAAAAAAATAGTTGTTTTCTTCATAAATCAAGGGTATTTACTCCGTTCACGGACCCACTTTTTTTTACTTATTTTGCAATTTCTAGACGTGACCTCCAAATTTTGCCTGCATATGCATGATTAGGAGGCCAGAATTAGTGAGTATGCCAAATTTGAAAGCAATTGGAGATACTTCCAGTATTGTAAATTCACTCCCTGAGAGCTAAAATGAACTAAAAACGTTCATGAGCAACAAAATCTTCATAAAGCATGCAAAATATTTCACATTCTCTAGGGGGTACAGAGGGTCAAGTGTACCAAAAGCCCTTAGGGGTAATTCCATGCCACATCAACCAAGAAAAAAATAAATTTTGGAATTTGATGTCATGGATTTGACGAATTTTTGGTATACACATGTCTTATCTGAAGTAAAGAAAATTTTATTTTTCATGTTGGCGGTATTTGAGGGAACGACTGAAGATGACCCGACCCCTCTCCTATTTTCTTCATATTTAGCCTACTCACTAATTGAGGCCTCCTAATCACGAATCTGAAGTTAAAAGTTGTCGGAAACGTCTAGAAATTGCAAAATAAGCAAAAATAAGATTATAGTTTTCGGAATGGAAACTGTCGATTTTCGCGAAATTTTTTGTTTCACAAGCAAATATATATATTCCTGATACTACCACAACACCACATTTTTTCATGTATGTTTGCCTAACCTAACCACACGTCAATGGTTCGCAATTATTTTGCAATTTCTAGACGTTTCCGACAAATTTTAACTTCAGATTCGTCATTAGCAGGCCTCAATTAGTAAGTATGCCAAATATGAAGAAATCGGAGAGGGGTCTGGTCATCTTCAGTCATACCTTTTTGAGTTATTGAATTTTGAAAATTGACATAATTGCCCATTGAAAAAAGCTCTATACTTACATGAGATTAACACACTAGTCCCGTCTAGTTGGTTGCACTTTTTGACACTTGGTGCAGTGCAGGTGTATCCAGTGTGAAGTGGTGCAAGGCAATTACGTTCAACTAACTGGACTGAAAACGGTGTTCAAGTTCAGAAGATACAACAAATGTCTGTCTGCTGCTTTAAAGGGTCATTTGGTTACTTAGCATGCAACTCGTGACCATACACCAAACTTGCACCGGTCTGAAAGGTAGTGCAGACACCAAATACACTACTTGACTCGAAATCAAGTAACTAGACGACTGTGTGTTGCACTGTGCAGCCAACTGAACGGGGCTAATACAACACCCGAAAAAGTCATAAAGTGAAACAATTTTATATGCACCTTGGTGTGGGGACCGGGAAGTTAGAGCACGTGGGCATGTTTTCATGCAAATAATCAACTAATTTAATTAAATATACCATAACTTAACTACAACCAGATCGAGAGAGGGAAAGATTGAAATAAGTCCCTCTGTATATATAACCAGTCTCGATGACTGAGTGGTCATTGTAACGTGCTACGAAGCCAGAGGCAGTAGTCCGAACTATAGTACGTCGTAGATATATCAGTGTGTTTGTATCTTCCTCAATTTCATCCTCATCGTAGTGATCAAACCAATAGGTAGAAATTTGACTTACAATAAGACATAACCCAGGTAGTTGTTTATGTATTTGTTATTTGACGTTGCTTTTCAACCACTTTTGTTTAATTACAACGATGAGTGATAATGAAGATTAGATTGAATTAAAGGCAGTCACAAGAACACCCATGTCCATGCTGTGATTCAAACCCAGGAACCTTAGTGACTAGATTGAAGGTTGAATACTAAAAGTGATTTGCTATCGAGGTGCCACAAATTTCTTTGTGATTATTCCTTCATCCTCAAATGGGGGAGTCATCTTATATTATATGTTATATTTTCCCCCTTTAGATTTATTTCTTTTAAAATTAATATATGTATATTTCAAATGGCATACATGATTTTCATTTTTCAAACACAAAATAATTTTCTATTACGATTTTTTAAAAAAACATAGCAAATTATGTATTTATGCCACCCTCATAACACGCCAACACTCCCATCAAATTTATCATTTCATCATTCATTTTTTTGTTGTGATTACCCTAAAGATGTAGAAAAGGGGCATATTTTTCCTGCATATACTAGATAGAAAAATTATTATGAAAACACCATTATAAATAACAAATCTCTGTGAAAAATTGAAAGGCTGTGAAGTATTGGTGTGGTAGCAAAATATTTAATACATAAAGTTGTATTTTTTTTACCCACATGCAACTTGCAGTGCTCAGATACCCTTAACCTTCCATATCCACATAAAAAAAAATGGGTGATTTATGAAGATTACTTTCCATGCAAACTATTCTTGTTGTTTTTAGTTCTCTCACATGTATTATAGTGGAGTAGTAAGTTTTTTTGGTAGTACTATTTATTACGTCATTTTCATCGTTGCAGTCTCCCTGTGGTATGAACTAAATCTCTGGAATTATGTATTATACATTGCATTTGTAGAAAGGGATTGGTTTGGAAAGTCATGACAGAAGAATGGTAAATAGATGTGAACAAAATTTGACATGCTTTTTTTGTTTGTGTATGAAGATTGGGAATCCTGGTGTGACCTGCAGATGATGTTTCGTTGCATATCAGGTACGAGGGCCACTATTTATATTTTGACCCTTGGCAACACTGATTGAAGTTAGGCGCGATTTGACGTTTGCACGGAATCGTCTGGCATTATTGACCATAACGTACTTCAAATGTTTTGTCAATAGCTTGATTTGTGTTGTTTATGTTGCCTTGGAGATTGCACGACAACAATAAAATGGAATTAACTCGTGAAAATTTTTGTGCGATGATTTTTTACGATTTTCGACGTGGATTATCAAGACAAGAGTGCATCGATCAACTTACTTCCACATTTGGCGATGAAGCCCCATCCTGTGCCACTGTGAAATGCTGGTATAACGAATTGAATCGTGGCCGCCATTCGCACACCGACGAGATTCGTGAAGGTCGTCCAAAATCAGTTGTTGTTCAAGAAAACATTGATGCTCTGCAAAACCTAATACTGCAAGATCGTCATGTGACATACTGTGAGATTGAGGCAACCGTAGGCATTAGTTCCACCAGCATATATCAAATATTACATGATCATTTAGCTGTGAGAAAGGTATGTTCTCGTTGGATCCCACACAATTTGACAAAAACTGAAAAAGATGCTCGCATCAATTGGTGCAAACAAATGCTCAATAAATACAATTGTGGTGCTTCAAAAGAGGTATATAAAATTGTAACAGGTGACGAATCATGGATATATGCATATGAGCCGGAACGTAAACAGCAGTCGACTGTATGGGTGTTTCAAGATGAACCCAATCCAACAAAAGTTGTTCGCGCTCGAAGCACATCGAAACAAATGGTCGCCTGTTTTTTTGAGAAAACTGGTCATGTGGCAACTGTGCCTTCAGAGGAACGTAGAACGGTCAACTCTGAATGGTACACAACAATTTGTTTGCCAGAGATCTTCCGTCAAATACGGAAAACAAACAAACCCCGTCGGATCATTCTTCATCAAGACAATGCCAGTTGTCACACATTTCGTCTAACAACAGACTTTATGAACAGTCAGAGAATCGAATTGATGGGTCATCCGCCGTACAGTCCTGATTTGGCACCCAATGACTTCTTCTTGTTCCCGAATGTCAAGAATAAATTGCGTGGACAACGATTTTCGCCGGCGGAAGACACCGTTGATGCGTTCAAAAACCATATTATGTAGGTGTCTCAAGAAGATTGGAAAAACTACTTTGACAAATGGTTCGAACGAATGCAAAAGTGTATTGACCATAAAGGAGAATACTTCGAAAAACAATAAAGCAGTTTTCAATGCCAAATTCCTGTTTTTTCATTGTTAGGCTCAAAATATAAATAGTGACCCTCATATGACTTATCACACCCAACTCAAACACCTTCTTGTCAAGGACCGTATTTAATCTTCTGACTTAAGCGCAGAATGCTTTCTTGGTTAGGTTAGGCTTCTTGGGTTTAAATCTCTCAGCATAGATACAGTAGATTTTGCCTAACGACGAAATGCAGCACTTGATCAAAAAGATTTTTGAGTTTGCAATGAGTGAGACCCGCATGTCACATGGTACTTGGCTTTTGTTTGGAAGATGGCCATGTGTATTTAGTGTGGTAAGTGCTTGTGAACCAAAATTGGACAGTGTTCCAATATATTCAGCTTTATTGCGTTTTTTGGCTGGAAGCCAGAGATTTATATCTGAGAGTTGCAGGAGGATTGTGTAGTGAATGGGATCAAGAAATGTGTCAAGTGCAGTATGTGATAATGCAGAAATGTAGGGATGAAGTTAGAAGAAATGGCAGCGAATGAAGAGTTGGTTTGTGGAAGTCCTTTTTATGTGTTCTAAATGTAAATTGGATTGCTCTGCTATGACTGGAACATTTTTTTGCAAATATGAAACTCATTCTGACATGCATTTTTTCAATTATATTTCTGTTCTGCACAGTTTCGCTTTGCCCCATCTCCACTGGTAAGTACTTGAAAATTTTTTATATTTTTGTTCATATTGGAATGATTGTTAGGTTTGGTCACAATTTGACATTGTTGTTACATGAAGTGTGTTACTTTGCTGCTCTTTGGGAATTTTTATGGAAATAAGGAGTGAAAGTAGTCCGGAATGGAAGTTTGTTTTACTTACGTGGGCAATATTTTGGGAGAGGTTCATTATATCTAAAGGTTGACAACTAATTGATACCCAAATGGCCACCTCGCTTCCACATAATACACCCTGGACTGCATTTTGCAGACTAACAAGGCTTTGGCATTTGCACCTATGGCCAGTATAATCCTCTATGGCATTTGGGTTTATGATTGTGTCTTCATCTCTTTCACCTTATCTGGTAGTGTCATCAGCTTGTAATCAAGGGGTCACAGGTTCGATACCTGGTGGAGGCACATAGTGGTTCAGATCCCACTTTAACCATCATACAAACAGGTTAGGAAGGAAGGCGATTATCGCTTGTGTTTGTTGGATATTTTGGCATTTGACTTATGAGTTACTTTGATGTAGGAGAGAAGAGCTTTGGATAGATAAGCTGTTCAATGCAGTGGGAAGGTATGGAATTCAATCCACTTATTCTTGCTGTTGGGAGTTGGTAGACTGTTTTGCTGCACCAAGAGGAGAGTTGGGACTCAGTGTGATCCTGCTTTAGTTCTACTTCCATGATGGTGGCTCTCTCTTCCCTTAGTTGTTCATATCTTGGTTTTGATGGGTTGTTGGAAAAGTGATTGATATATTGGTTGCCTGCGTCCAGTGTTGTGTACACTGTGGTTATTCGTACATGAGTTTATCTGTATTTATATACTGCAGCGTCTCATTTCTCAAAATATGAAAATCAGGTTGCAACTTGGACAATTTAATATCTAAAACAATAACTGTGTCTCAGAATCTATTTTTGGTGTATAAATTGGGAATAAATTGTGGGTAACATAGAATTGTGGAAGAGTATTATTGTGTAGCACAGTTGTCTGTGAATCACACTTAATGTTTCACCAGTTATCTTTCATGAAAGTCAACATGTTAGATTGCCTAGCTTACCATGATTGATAGAGCACTTTTGGTAACAAAAGAAGATAGATGGTTTTGACTGTTTACTAGTGTTAAACAGAGAATAAGAGGAGGAGAAAGGTAGGTGGCCAAGGGACATGCCAGCACTTCCTGGTGGAGGCACTGGCTGCTACTCTCAATGATGCACTTAGATATTCGTAACTTTCTCTTACATAGTAGCCAGTTGCACTGTACTTTGCAACCTCCGTTTCCTGTGGAATTCTTATACACAAGTTGGAGAATTGCATGAAACTGAGGAAACCGGATGTGAAATTGAAGACTAAAATTGGTAAACGCTGTAAGTGCCACAATATTTCAAACACCGTTTTCCATGTTATACTGTGAAATATGCCATGCTTTATACTGTGGTAAACGTGAAAAGTGGCTGGTAGCCCTCTAAGTAGTTCAAAGGGCATGTAAAGAGGCACTAGTGTGAACGTTCTTACGGGCTGATGTGCTGAACGATGCGATTTCCCAACACTTTAGTTTTTGGCACTTACAACGTATACCGCTTTTAGTCCTCAATTCATCAGGAAACAAACATTCTGCACCCACATTCCTAGTATTGAGCAAATCAATATTTTGACAATATTTTTCATTTATAGATTGTTATTTTAATTCAGCTGAATTTTCAAATGCTAACCATGTAGTAAGGATGAATATTTTCAAATGTAACCTGGACTAAATGTAATGGTGACGACTTTCTTGATAATCATGTTAAAATTTTCTTGCTATATAAGTTTTCTTACAAGTGAATTTTTCTTGCATCTTTCAGGGTGTCATCATGGGATATCATACTAGGAAGGTGCTCTGCGGTGGAGTGAAAAACAAGTACTGCTATACTGCTTCAAAACAGCAGCCAAAAGAATGCCTTTGCTTCGAGAAGTGCTTCAACTTGATTTGAGCTCAAGTGCTATGGAAGCAGCAACCACTGTCTGGGACTTCTGCTAAAGTGAGGCTCCTTACGGCATCATATACAACAAACCAATAGCAGGTAGAGGCATAACAAAGGTATAGAGATGGAACACTACCATTCTGCTGTGGCAACACTCACTGGGGCCACAAGAATGTTCACAGTTTACCTTGTGGCATGTTTTTTTGCAGTAATGTTTTCAACATTGCAGTTGTCCTTAGAGTTATTGCAACCATTCTTAAAACTTTCAGAGCCTCAGAAAATTATTCCCTTAACATTTTTATAATAGCTGTAGAATAGGTATCACACCTTGATCATATCTGACTTCTATATTTCACAGAAGTGATTTCTCAGTAGACAAACAGGGGCCGTCAACCCACTGTACCTCCTCGTGAATTATGTCGATTTTTTGCATACGACAGATTTCAACGTTTTACGTAATATAAAAGTGGTTCCAGCGTTAGGAAACCACAAATAACGGAGATATTTGATCGCAAAGTATGACCCGCGTAAGCACAAGAAACTCCTATTCCGGACTGCTGCAGCTCATTTTTCCCATAAAAAATTTCCAAACAGCAGCAAAACTAACACTCCTAGCATATCCTGACATTACTATGACCCCAAATTTTAACTATGTTTGCCTAATTTAACCTAACCTTACCGTGCATGGTTCATGGGGTTATCCGTGAAGGTTTGTGGGGCTACCCGTGCATGACGTCGGCGCCAAATTTTAACTGCAGATTCGTAATTATGAGGCCTAAATTATTGACTATGCGAAAAATGAAAGAAATTAGGGAACCGTCCAGTATTGTAAAATCATGCCACAACCATTTCCAATACAAACGAGAATATATAATTTTAAAAAGTATGTGACGGTTGATATACATTATATAAATATCATCCCATCACAGCTTCTCTTCTCTTGACATACGAGAGTGAAATATGCCACGTGCCAAATAAGTCACTGATGGTTACGTAATGTATCAAGCAGCTTCTCGATAGAGGGCGCTCGCTGCCTCGGCACGTCACTCGCGCATGAGTAAAATATACTTGTCGACCGAGCAGCGTTGGGAACTGGGTGAACGAAAAAGAGACACAGTACAGTTCCAATAGACTCGATACCAAGGACAGATCAGCATTAGACCCCAGCCGGAGCGGAGAGACGACAGGTATATCAATTAGTTCGCGCAACAGCTGCCCGACCTTTTACCTTCCCTTCGTTGCGTAATTGGCATGGCATTTTAACTGACGTTATACGTTTGAGTTGCCATATCTTCCAAGCCATCTGGATTCTGCCATGTTGCGTAACGGGGAAGGAAGGAGGTCAGTATGGGGCTTTTGTCTAATTCATTTTTTGTAAATTGGGTACCCGACTCATTTAGTAACAAGAGATTAATACCTCTAAATTAATGAGCAACTTGAATTGACTTCCTTATTACAAAAGAAATTAAGCAGTAATAAGTATTATTTTTTTTTGTCTCTCCACTCTGCAACCGGCTGGATTATTACGTTTACTATTTTTTTTTTTTTAACTTATTCTATCAGTGACTTGTTTCGGCACCACCTCAAATAGTGTATGCACGATTGTTGGGATTTGTTTCAAACTGGTGTATCTATTAATATTTATTTGGTTTTAATATTTGAATGAAGAATTGGGAAGGGGATTGAATGCATGTATATAGAAATTAAATTTTGGGAAGAGTTCATTGCTATTTATTATAGGCTATTTAGGATAGGAACAAATATAAGTAAACCACGAAAGTAAGAGATAAGTGAATGTAAAAATAGTATTTGAGGTCCGCTTAACTTTAAATTGTGAACATTATTGACTCCGTATATTTTCATTGAATTGTTATATTCCGGGAAATTAAGATATTGAACCTATTGTACTGATCAAGTCGCTGTTCTTATTTTTTTTTTTACAAAGCTAAACTGTTCTTGAATAAAACCTTGTTAATATTGAGCACAATTTTTAATCAATCAAAGAGTAGACTAAGTTATTATTGTTTTGCAAAATAGCTGTTGACGTAGAATGATCTGGGGCGAAAGTGATAATTTAACTGGGTTGTTTTGGGCATACGTAATTTTCTTGGGAGGGGGAACTAGACGATTCCCCCACTTCTCAATAAGATTGCGTTAACCCGGATTGGTGCACTCGGCAATTTGAGTTCTTTGTCTCCTGGAGCAAGCCAAAATTCGATCCACGTAGTTCAGGGTAGTATATTGGGCTGGGCGAAATAATAATACTAAGGTAGCAGCTTCCAAAACATCATATGCTTCAATATTGTATTTAGAGAATTTTGCTATCGGGTAGCAGTAGTATATGCAAAATTGAAGCGTAACAAATAATATAATAGTATTCGCCACAAGTACTAACCTTAAAACATAGACTTTGTGCTACGTGGGTGCCTGGCTAACGAATGCCACGATACTGAAAATGTTGATACACTCCCCAATATGCATTTTCAATTAATAGCACCTACCACACTAAAAATGCACGCCCACCTTGCAAACAAAATCCCAGTACCATGTGACATGAACCGAAACATCGTCTGCAGTAAATCTCTCTCTCTCTGACATAACACCAGGATTGCCAACCTTCAATCTCAGATATTTCCAAAACGGCTCCAAGTTACTAAACACAAATAACGTAACAACATGTTTCTTCGTATCATATGCAGATGGCAACAATGAAAATGACGTCATAAATAGTCCCATCAAAAAACTGTCATTACTCCACTGTAATACATCTCCTAAAGCTAAAAACAACACAAATCGTTCGTATAGAACATAATCTTTATAAATGACACAAAAATCATCACTTTATCGTGGGGTACGGAGCGTCGACGGTACTGGCAAACGTTTTTATTCAAGTATTAGACATGTTCTCACTGCAACATTTACATCTGTTGTATGTAGAAAACATTTCGTGGTTGCTGCTAGGTGATTTGTGAATGAAAGCCATTCTTCAGTGTGGACAATAATCACATGACATGCCTCTTTTCCTGCACTCTGTGTTTGTTATTTCTCTTAGCTGCATTTTCAGGATTTGCCAATTGGGTGCTGCATCCATGATTCATTCCGTTCATGCACTTACTCTATTTCCAATTTGTGGTGTAAGGGGTGATGCTTACACATAGTACACCCAATTGTCAACCTCACTTCCAACTAATACACCCTGGACTATTTTGCAGACTAACGAGGCTCTGTTGTCTTAATCTATGGCCAGTATATTTCTGTATATTGCCCTGTTTTTTCTTCTTATGTGTGCTGTGTGTCCCTTTACAGCCTTGGCTTTTAATCAAAGTCAGAATGTTTTATTATTTTAGTTGTACGACATTACGGTTATGTTATTGATCCTGTTCAACGTGAAGAGTGCAAAATAGCCTCCTAAGTGCTGACATGCCCAAAACTCTAAATTCAAATTCTATTTTCAATTTGAAAACGTTTACACCATTCTGAACCTGAACTGGCTCTGTGTATGTATTCTGAACAGAATTTCCATGTTGGTCATTATGTAATGGAATGTAGTCAACTAAAACACAAAGATTGGAACAGTAACGGGATCAAAGCAATCAGTACTTCACTTTTGTGCTTGTAATAAACAGTCCTACTGTTAGTTTATGATCTGGCTCATGCAGGAGATGTGTGTAAGAATATAAGGCAACATAGAGCTCTGCATGGGATATTCTAAGCACTGTTAACTGCATCTGTGGTGTCAGGGGTGACCGACCGTCTCTGAAGACCACCATGTGTCAACTTCACTTCCACATAGTACACTCCGATAACTGCATTGTTGCAGATTAACGAGGCTCTGGCATCTGGACAAACATGCACTATAATATTCTGTGGAGCCTGTGTTATCCTGTCAACATACTGTGTGGGTGTGATTGTCCCTTAATCCATTTCATCTTATGATCATGCATTCTTGTCATTGCAATTACACAAAAGTAGCAGAAAAGTGACAAAATATGCTAAATCAATTGATCAGTTCTTATGTCCAAGATATACCAGAGGCTCATATAGGATTGTGTTTTGCCTGGTAATATTTACTGTTGCTACGTAGCACCAGGTTCAAAATATTACCAAGTGTAACTTGGATGTGAACCAAAGAATGCATGGAGCAGCTTGTGGGTCTGTCTGTAATGCCTTCCTCTGTAGAAGTAACTTAGGAAACACCAAATCCTATACTTTGATACGAGTCCTTTGTATTGGCTTCTGCTCTTTTGGTTTCCTGTTTTGGAGTGCAAGGGGTGAGCCTTTTCAAAACACAAAAATGTCGACCTCATTTCCATGTAGTACACTCGGGACTGCATTTTGCAAACTAATGAGGCTCTGGCGATTGGACCTACGGCCAGTATAATCCTTTTGTTCTTATGTTTGCTGAGTATCACTTTACAGTCTCAGTTTTTAACCCAAGTAAGAATATTTTACTCCTCTGACGTTACAATTATGTTAGTTATATAAGGGGCTGGATCCCATATCATGTGATGGGTGCAAAATGGCCCAAGTCCTCTGTGGGACTTTGTTGTGTGTTGCCCATATGTGATTGTCCCTTCATCTTTTTCATATTATCGCCATTCATCCCCATCTTCACGATTAGCCAAAATTTGCAGAAAAGCAAAGTAAAATAAACCAAATCATTCATTCATTTTCCTGTCTGGTATCCTCAAGTGTTTAACACAGGTAGGGTTTTTGCATTGGTGTGTGCAGCTGGAGTTCTATTTATGTGTATGGCTAATTCCATGCGTGACACACTACATTTGTCACATTTCTGTTATTGTTAGACACTGTATATCGTACGTTGCATAGGCAACCAATATTTTTCTTATTGCATTTTGAAGCAGAAGTGTTAAAGTATACTTTGGTACAAAAAATATGATACTGCATGCATATTGATAATTTATATTTCAACTAGTAATGAAATATGACTCACTACATGAATGGAACTGTTTTTTTTATGCAGTGTAATATTTTGGATTTTCTTCCATCTTTAAAAGAACCTGCACACTAAGGAAACAAACTTTCTTCAACATTGTCAGACATTATTTCCGTTCGAACTACCCTACTTGGTTATTTTTAATTGCAGTCACAAACTATTTCCGGTCAGCTAAGAAATTTACAGAACTTCTCGTCATGTGCTCTGGTTGTTTGAGAGGCCCACGATCTATTGTTGTACCATCTGCAAGTGTTCATTGGAAAGTGGATGTTTTTGGAAGGGAATTTCTCTGTCATAATAGCCACTCTTTTCCCCCTTCCTCGAATAGTTTCACTCCAAAATTCCACATTACTGGGAACATGCCACGCTGGCAACAATGCGTTCACAACACCAATGGCATCATACAAGGAAGACTGCCAGGCTCAACACACGCAGCCCCCTGCGGATTTCAAAGAAAGTGGGCAAGATTGCCAACTCCTAAGAAATTATTGTAACAACTTGTAAGAAATAAGTGTGTCAACTAATGAAATGACATCATCTTCTTATTGACTTCAACAATTTTATGCATATTTTCTGACCAATCTTTTTTCTCTTCTGAGCCTGAGCTTCGCAGGTAGCCTTGAATATACGCCTCTGACTTTAGTAGTGTGTAGAGTTCTATTATGCACCTCTTGTCTTTGTAGATCTGCCTCAAGCAGTGCTCTTTTAAATGCAGACCACTGTCGAGTACCATTTCGTGATAGGTTATGTTATGAGCTGTCCTCTTAGGTGCAAGTTTGCCTCCGTTGCATATGTCTCCAGTTAAAATTATGACACCACTTTTCCTTTGGTTGATGGTTATTCTCCAAAGCCATGCCAAATCACTGTAAAGTATAAGGGGTGACCTTCTGGTAATGCACCCGAAAGTCAACCTCACTTCCATGTAGAACATCTTGGTCACTGCTTCTTGCAGGCAAATGAGGCTCTGGCATCTGGACCTACAGCCAGTATAATCTTCGTAGGACTGGGGTGTAAGGGGTGACCTTCCACATAGTACACCCAAATGTCAACCTCACTTCCACGATAGTACACCCTGGACTGAAGACTAACGAGGCTCTGGCGACTGGCCCCATGGCCAGTATAATTTTGTTTGTATTGTTCTGTTGTCCTTATGTGTGCTGAGTGCCCGTTTACAGCCTCAGCTTTTAACAGAAGTCAGAACATTTTAAGATTTTTAATTGTGCAACGTTAGAGTTGTTCTTTGTACTGATAAGGGGCTGGCCCCTGTATAATGTGACGGGAGCAAAATAGCCTAAGTGCTGACGCTCCCACAATTTTAAAATCAAATCAAATCTTCGTAGGACTGTGTGTGTGTTGTACTGTGTTTTGTATTTATATGTACTGAGTGCCTCTTTACAGCCTTAGCTTTTAACCAGGTAAGAATATTTTAATCCTCAGAAAATTGTTTATTATACTTATGGTAAGAAGCTGGACCCTGTATAATGTAATGGGTGCTAAATGGCCTAATGTTCTGACGCATACAATAATTTTAATTCAATCAGTCATCTGTAAAGAATGCTGTGTCGTCCGCAAGGGTTGCAGGAAAATAACCAAATGTGGTTGGAACATATCTGTGTAGGAAGTACAATATTGGTGCTAACGTGATACGCTGGTCACTCCAGCTGTACTAGATCTGGGTGTTGAGACTACACTTTCAAACTGTGCTATGAAGTGACAGTTGTGGAATTAGGTATTTGTGCTGAGTGCACCCTTAGAGCCTCAGCTTTTAACCCTGGTAAGAATGAAGTTTCCATTTCATTGCCGGGGTGTAAGGGACGATCCTTCCACGTACTATGCCCACTTGTCAACCTTCCACATAGTACACCCTGGACTGCATTTTGTAGACTAAGGAGGCTCTGGCGAATGGTTCTATGGTCAGTATAATTCTGTGTGTTGTCCTGTATTTTGTCGTTACATGTGCTGAGTGCCCCTTTACAACCTCAGCTCTTAACCAAAATCAGAAAATTTTAAGATTTTAGATGTACAGCATTACAGTTATGCCACTTTAGTTATGGTAAGGGGCTGGACCCCATATAGTGTGACTGGTGCAAAATAGCCCTAGTGCTGACGCACCCAACATTTTAAATTCCAAACTTCAAACATGCAAGGGTGCAGAATGGCTTTAAGTGCCGACTCACCAAAAAAATTTAATTCAATTCAATTCCATATCATTGCCACTGGATGACTAAAAATAAAACTCAACTACTGGGTGTTTACACTAGGTAAATATGGGGGAAATTTGTTATTAAGTTTTGCTATTGTTGACTTTAGATGCAGAACGTTCTTTGGTGGAGAAACAAACAATGGCAGATTGGGGCAGATATTTATGAGGTGTTGATGTTATCACTGTACATCATGGAGAATATACAGGGTGGGTGGAAAGTAACTCCCTATTTTTAATTTTGTATTTCTATTGAAGTTATGTATATACAGGGTGGCTCAAAAAGTCACTTAACACTCCCAGTACAAGGCCACTGCAGCGTGCAACATGGAAATGGTGATGACCAATCGTTATCAGGCCAAGGGGGGGAACCACATTGACACAACCTGCGCGGTGGGTGGCCATCTTGATGTCCGCCATCTTGAATTCAACTTAAGAATTTTAAATGGGAAGCGGGTGATATGATATATCAATTCAGTTTAATTTCACGAGAAATGCATTAGTGAAGGTTTTTTCGACGTATCTTTAACCAGTAAAAAGTTATGACTGAATTCTTGTACCAATTTGCTCCTTTTTGAGGTGTTAGAAAAATGCCTTAAAATTTGTTTAGCGCATCGGTAATGCATCGAGATCAAAGTGACGTCTACGGAGAGAAGTTCACATGCCGTTGCACACGATCTTAATCGGATACATCCACAAAGAGCTGTGCATTATGAATGGTTGTCGCGAACAATTTACAGTGTGACGCTTCCATTGAATTAAAAGTCCTTCACAATGACAAGGCTAATGTTTATGTTCATAAGGAAGTTCATAAACAGAATATGCGACCCTTGTCATCTGATAACTAACTTTGGACAGAAACTGGTTCACAACATTCCCATAGTATTCTGGGGTTCCTCCCTATTGAAAAAACTCTGTAAAGAGTACCTTATTCCATAAACAAGGATGAAAAAACCTGTTTATTTAACAAATCCAAGTAGCCCTAAGCATTTAAGGTTCTGTTGATGGAAAATTGACTTACCAATCGTGTTCCTGACAGCACGCCACACCGTGAACTTACCAGCACTAACCATTCAGCTTTTATCTGTTGAAAATGGGTTATCAGATAAAAAGCATCGAATATTCTGTTATATATATGAACTTCCTTATGAAGGTAAACGTTAGCCTGGCCACTGTGAAGGACTTTTCATTTAATGGAAGCGTCACACTGTAATTGTTTGTGACAACCATTCATAATGCACAGCTCTTCATGGATGTATCAGATTAAAATCTTGTGCAATGGCATGTGAACTTCTCTCCCTAGACGTCACTTTGATCTTGATGCATTACTGATGCGCTAAACAAATTTTAAGACATTTTTGTAACACCTTGAAAAGGAGCAAATTGGTACAAGAATTCAGTCATAACATCAAAAAAACCTTCACCATTGCATTTCTCGTGAAATTCTAGCCTGATTTGATATATCATATCACCCCCTTCCCATTTAAAATTGTAAAGTTGAATTCAAGATGGTGGACATCAAGATGCATGCTGACCGTGCAGGTCAATGTGTTTCCCCCTTGTCCTGGCAAAGATTGGTCATCACAATTTCCATGTTGCATGCTGCAGTGGCCTTGTACCGAGGGTGTTAAGTGACTTTTTGAGCAACCCTGTATTTCAATGAAAGTTATCTTGTCTTATAGACTAAAGTATGCCATTTGTTGCATATTTTTTCCACAGCTTCTGAAGCCTTTGAAGTGCTCTTGAAGACAGAGATGGCACTACGATTGAGCATTGAAGAGAGAGACAAAATGCATCAAGATTTGATAATTCGTTTATCGTCATAATAGCCATTATTGGTCAGAAATTGATCCCAAAGAGACAATTGAAAAAAATGCACGGCAAGCCAAAAGTGACAGTGTGGTGTGGATTAACTTCTTCTCGCATTATTGGACCCTATCTGGGGTGTAAGGGGTACCTTCCACGTAGGCGCCCAAAAGTCAACCCCACGTCCACGTAGTGCTCCCTGGACTGAAGACTAACGAGGCTCTGGCGACTGGCAGTATGGCCAGTATAATTTTGTGTGTGTTGTCCTGTTTTATGTCCTGATGTGTGCTGAGTACCCGTTTACAGCCTCAGTTTTTAACGGAAGTCAGAATATTTTAGGATTTTATTTGTGCAACGCTAGAGTTGTTATTTGTAATGATAAGGGGCTGGACCCCGTATAGTGTGACGGGTGCAAAGTGGCCTAAGTGCTGATGCACCCAAAATTTTAAAATCAAAATCAAATCAAAAATATTGAACCCTATCTGTTGAGGCACACCATGAATGCTGAAAGCTACCTGGAAATGTTAGATAATTTTGTATGGCCTACAATTTCTGAATGGGACGAGGCACATGAACTGTTATTTATGCAAGATGGATCTCCCCACCATTACGGCTTGACTGTTAGACAATGGCTTCATGAGCGCTTCGCAGGATGCTGATAGGTCGCCGAGGTCCCACAGAATGGCCTGCGTGAAGTCCAGACCTCACCCCATGTGATATTTTTTATAAAGGTGGACTAAGGAAGAAGTGTATCGCAGCAAACCTCAAACTCTTGGTGAACTTGAGAATAAGATCCGTGAGGTCATAAATGGTGTTCCTGCTGAGTTCTTGTGGAAGGTCGTAGCAATCATACCTGTTCGTTTAAGACAGTGTTTAGAAAATATTGGAGTTGTAACTTGAGGGAAGATAATGGTATACAATAAACTACATGTGTACGAAAAAGTAAGTTTCTACCTTCAATATCTTTGGAGGAAAAAAAGAATAAAAATAGGGAATTACTTTCTGCCCACCCTGTAGTGGGAGATGACACTTTGAATCCATCTCATGTCTCATTTCTACATGTTCGTTTTGATCAACATATTGTTTTTTATGGCTTTTTGTGAACAAAAAAATTATGGAAATTATCCGATTGTGGAGCATTATTATTTACTTTGTTTCTATGTTGTTCGTGAGTTTGTCCTGCACAAGCCACATCATCAGACACCTCTTGCTCTTTAGTATTTGTCCGGTGTTGGCAAACAGTTGCAACAATGCTGGAATGGACGGAGTTTAGGAAATGAGCAGTAACCAACTCCTCTGGTTCAACTTCTTGGCAAAATCAAATCAGTAGTGGCAATCAATTATTAAGTCAATCTCGGACGTCTAGACGATACGCAACCTTGCCGGTCGTACAGTTGCTACTGAGTGAGTGTGACAGTGACGCTAAACGACTGGCATCTCGACGTTCTGCTCATCTTTCCTACGAGTGTTACTGTAGCTCTTATGGGCACTTATTCATATATTAGGGTAGACCTTAGCTTTATAGAAGCAATATATATGCAAGGTGTCCGGCACCAACACTACCAATACATTCTATGGCATAGGTGGCACATAGACTCTTAGTTTTTCACAATTCACCAAATCCAGAAGGGAATGTAAAGTCTGTGGAAGACAAACTGCTTTTTCTGCACCTGTAAAATTCACTATTTTCTTTAACACTCCACCAGCGTCAGAATACTGTGTTGGCAAGGTCTTGCACATGAAAGGTTTTCTCATTGTTGTTTACTCTATTATGATATACGCTACACTATCAAGTTAAAAATTATTATTACTTGAGTTTGGATGTAAATATGTGTGTGCTGAATGTGGCAACACCATGCATGAGCTGTTGCAATGTTCAACATGCATTTTTACTCTTTAAATTAAAATCTGTATAATCTGTTTTGCAATGTGAATTGATAATGATAATGAGTTTTAAAAACAGCTGCAAAGATCTTCAGAACAAGACTAAGATCGTATCTGTAAGACTACCCAATACTCAACATGAATTGTTTATGGACTACAACTTTTGTATTTATAGAATTTCAAATGCAGTGATCATTTGGAAAACAAAGATAACAGCACACTTTTGTTCTCATGACAATAAAAAAAAACTGGAGGCGTATTAAAAGAAACTGGTTACCATAGCTTAACATAAAATTGAATAAGCTAAATCTTGATGTAACCAAGCTGGCTACTCACTGAGAATTCTGTGTGAAATTTTCTCCGTAGCCATGAAAAATTGAAACTTTCATTAATCCAAATTCCATTCAAGTTATACACTTTTATAGGCAAGTTATTTTTCCAGTTTAGCTATTGTGGAGGAAGAAAAAAAATGGCACAAGGTAAAAAAAATAATAAAATGCGTGGTAATTCTCTCAATCTCTTTACTTTGTTGGCATCCTTTGCAGAACAATCTGTCCGAGAGAGGGAAGATTAGAGCAAGATATGTTGAAGTTGATTACATAAATTTTGCAAAGGGTAAACGGATTGAGAGAATTCTCTTTATTTTCCACACAGTTTTGTCTTCCTTCCAGTATAAAAAGTGCTAAACTGCGGAAAACTTGCCCGAGGGCATTTACTATAAATTCAATGGGATTTGGATGAATAAAAGTTGAAATTTTTCCTGACTACGGGGAAAAAATTCACGCATAATTTCCGGAGCCAATAATCCACTGAGAATTCCCAGTAAGTAGCCACCCTGCTTAAGTTGAATATTTTTAATACATATGTACTGTTTAATTAAATTAGAGTTTTTGGATACTTTGGCATCACAGACTAATTTGGAGTCCAAATTCCAGTATGCATAAATTCCAAATTAGGGCCAAAACATATCCTCCCCCAAAATAAAAGTTTCAAACGTCTAAGGTCAAAAGTTATCCACATGAGGGGGCAAATAATCTAAAACTTACCTACAGTGCTAACAGCTATATGTGTAACTAACTACCACTGATCCAAAAATAATTTTTCAAACTTTATACATGATTTCTTACTGGCACCAATGCACACACCAGCAAACAAACAAACAATAAAAAATCTGCATGTTTTGTTTGATGGGAGCTTAAAATAAATCTACATCTAGTGATCTGGTAACTATTTCATCAAATGTTAAATAAACAAATAATGAAAGATGATTTCAACAGATGATGATGCATTCAAATTATTTTTGAACTCCAATTTGGTGGGAGATCGCTAACTGAAGTTTGCAAAACAATACGAACTGTAACATGAAGTCATATTTCATGTAGAATATTCAGTTTAACATACATTAAATAAAATATTGTGTTTATGAAGTTATATTATTAGTATATTATTAGTTATATATATACATGCATATTTAAGTTCATTAATTAATCTCACATTAAAGTTTGATATTTTCCATTTCTTCGAATGTTCATTTTATGTTTATTGGTAAAGTATAAAATAAAAATAATTAAACTCCCTGGGACAACAGCCCCTTGAGGGCTAAAACTTGCCATGCAACATTTTGGTTGGCAAAACTCTTTTGCCTGACCTTTGACTAGGGCAGCTATTTCTTCTTCCCTTCCAGTTGTTCCTCAATCGTCATGATGCTGGTGGATACACAGCAAAATTTTGTAGCCCAGAGTACGAGTAACATCAATATACCTGAATTTCCTGAAACCATTCTCTTTGTTTCTTCATCAAGATGTACAAGAAATATATGAAATGTTGACTACATGAAAAAGTTCAGCCTGTTCAAAGTGTAGGTTTATTAATGTTGTTAGTTCTAAAAAGTGCACAGTGTTGAAACCAGATTTGACCCAAATTATGAAAAATAAAATTGGGTTGAACTTTCGAATCCTTATTTACTACAAATATGTCTACTAATAGTCTAATGATATACAAATGTAATTAATAAGACCCAGATATTAAAGGACTACATTTTATTTCACTCCAACCCCCCCCCCCCCCCAAAGTTACCCCAGCCTTTGAGGCAGTAGAGCTACTATCCTTTAACACATTTAACGTTGCCACTTTCTCTTCTTCTGCAGCAGCTCTTCTTTCCTGAGCTGCCACAATCCTCTCAAAGGATTTCGCTTACTGCTGAAGGGCATCCCTTATCCCTTCGACAGCAGCGACCAGTCTCCCTCTAGCCTCAACATGCTCTTTTCGCAGTGCCTCAAATGAGTGGAAATGAGTGCCTCCGCTGCACTCCTTCTTTTCCTCTTTAGGGGGGAACACCTGAAAATGGATATAAAAGTTTGAGATAAGTATGAATGTCATACATGTTCTGATTTACTACATTTCCATACTTTAAGGAAGCAATTAATTTTAAGAGAGGGGTGTAATGGGTGCTCCTTCCACGTAGTACACCCTGGACCGCAGACTAACGAGGCTCTGGAGACTGGTCCCATGGCCAGTATAATTTTGTTTGTATTGTCCTGTTCTTTTGTCCTTATGTGTGCTGAGTGCTTCTTTACGGCCTCAGCTTTTAATGAAAGTCATAAGATTTTAATATTTTATGATTTTAGTTCTGCAACATTAGAGTTGTTATGTGTAACGATAAGGGGCTGGACCCCGTATAATGTGACAGGTGCAAAATAGCCTTAGTGCTGACACACCCACAATTTAAAATTCAAAATGTATTGTAATCTACATGCACCTACATTGAAAAGCAATAGAATAAGCATGTATCTATATGGGGTATGTTCTGAAATATTTAACCATTTCATGTTGCAACATGGATAAATATTGCACCCTCAACAATATACACAATGCTGGTTAATGCCTTGTGTTCAAAAATGCAGAGTTGTCATACAGATTACAATGGGAGCCCCAATTTCATTGTATCTGCTGAACAGTATTGCCTTCTTAATATGCAAGGAACAGTATCAGTTGGAAGTTCCATGTTCACAGTGATGCAAATTAACGTGTGTCCAACTCGGAAGGGAATCCTGAATTTGTTTTGTAAAAAAAAAATGGAAATGAAGAGTAAACAAAACAAAATTTGAACATGACCTACCTGTATTTGTGGGAAAAGAAATTACATCACAAAAGGTGGGCTGTAAGGGGTCCTTCCATGTAGTGCACACAATAGTCAACCTCATGTCCACCTAGTACACCCTGGACTGCAGACTAATGAGGCTCTGGTGACTGGCCCCTTGGCCAATATAATTTTGTTTGTGTTGTCCTGTGTTTTGTCCTTATATGTGCTGAGGGCTCCTTTACAGCCTCAGCTTTTAACAAAAGTCAGAATATTTTATGATTTTAGTTATGCAACGTTAAGAGTTGTTATGTGTAACGATAAGGGACTGGACCCCGTATAATGTGACGGGTGCAAAATAGCCTTACTGCTGACGCACCCAAAATTTTAAATAAAAAAAAAGACATCACAAAAGGTGTTGGAAATGACCTCCGCCAACTTGTAAACACAGTTGAACATGACGTTGCAAGTTTGTGAATGTAGCTGTCAGAACCTCGGGTGTCGCTGCTTGGATTTCACGGCGAATGGTTTCCCGTAGCTCATCGATGGTGCGTGGTTTGTTCTTTAAGGCCTTTCCTTTAAGGTTACCCCATAGGGAAAAGTCAGGTGGGGTCAAATCCGGTGACCTTTGGGGGCCACAATCCTTTGGAAATGACTGTTAAGGAAAAACAATTCCATGTCAGCTATGTTCACTCCCGAGGTGTGTGATGTTGCACCGTCTTGTTGGTACCATCAGAGTGTCAGTTCCTGATCGTCTAAATGGTTCACAAATTCTCGGAAAAGGTCAATGTAAACTTCACTTGTCACAGTAGATTAAAAAAAAGTAGGCCCAATTATGACAGTCACATCAAGCCACTTACTCCGCTTACGCTTCACTGAAACACGGCAACTCGCTGAAGCTGCCTGTCGACCCACTTCTTCAGTCTTTGCGACGTACAGTGTTGCTACATCAACTTTCTCATGTACTGAACTGCAATCTGTCCAAATTTGATACCATTTGGTGAAATACGTACCCAATGACGTGACAATTTATGGGTTCCCTTTCGAGTGGGACACCCTATATATCTAGTGTTGCATTGACTTACACATTAACAATCATACTTTGTACTTGGAATTTATTTGAATACAGTGCTTTGTAGGATTTTCAGATGCATTACAAACAGACACGATCACACTAACTGGAAGAAGTGGAACACTAGTATTTTAAATTCTCTTGATTTTTATTATTTAGCATTGCCTTTCTTACACTTTTAGCTAATTGCAACAATGAAGATGAATCATGGAATGACTGGGAGGAGGGGGAACCTCCCAGGGTGGGATTTGAACCCACAAGCTTTTTGGCAAAATATATTTGCTAATGCATTAACGTTTTTAACCTTCAGTGCAGTCTGATAACATTATAAATGTGTACTACTTCAACAAGAAACACAGCAATTGTATTTAAAACACACACATGTACACTAAACTTGGAAAAAATAAAATGAAATGCTGTTTTCATATAGCAGTTGCTATATCTTGTGTGGAAAACTGACAAATTATTATTATTACGGGTTGAATGGTATATGACATCAACTTTTCAATAGAACAAACTAAGAAAAAGAAATGTTACCAACATAAACAGCTGTAAAATGATTGTGAATCCTAAGTGAAAATCTACTACAAAATCCTTGCAAGATCATTTACTATGATTGCAAGCTGCGATAATATATCAAAATTTATTTAATGTGTGTGTGTGTGTGTATGTATATATATATATATATATATATATATATATATATATATATATATATACACGAGGGTCACTATTTATATTTTGAGCCTAACAATGAAAAAAACAGGAATTTGGCATTGAAAACTGCTTTATTGTTTTTCGAAGTATTCTCCTTTATGGTCAATACGCTTTTGCATTCGTTCGAACCATTTGTCAAAGCAGTTATTCCAATCTTCTTGAGACACCTACATAATACGGTTTTTGAACACATCAACGGCGTCTTCCGCCGACGAAAATCGTTGTCCACGCAATTTATTCTTGACATTCGGGAACAAGAAGAAGTCATTGGGTGCCAAATCAGGACTGTACGGCGGATGACCCATCAATTCGATTTTTTGACTGTTCATAAAGTCGGTTGTTAGACGAGATGTGTGACAACTGGCATTGTCTTGATGAAGAATGATCCGACGGCGTTTGTTTGTTTTCCGTATTTGACCGAAGACCTCTGGCAAACAAATTGTTGTGTACCATTCAGAGTTGACCGTTCTACGTTCCTCTAAAGGCACAGTTGCCACATGACCAGTTTTCCCGAAAAAGCAGCCAACCATTTATTTCGATGTGCTTCGAGCGCGAACAACTTTTGTTGGATTGGGTTCATCTTGAAACACCCATACAGTCGACTGCTGTTTACGTTCCGGCTCATATGCATATATCCATGATTCGTCACCTGTTACAATCTTATATACGTGTTTTGAAGCACCACGATTGTATTTATTGAGCATTTGTTTGCACCAATTGACGCGAGCGTCTTTTTGAGTATTTGTCAAATTGTGTGGGATCCAACGAGAACATACCTTTCTCACAGCTAAATGATCATGTAATATTTTATATATGCTGGTGGAACTAATGCCTATGGTTGCCTCAATCTCACAGTATGTCACATGACGATCTTGCAGTATTAGGTTTTGCAGAGCATCAATGTTTTCTTGAACAACAACTGATTTTGGACGACCTTCGTGAATCTCGTCGGTGAGCGAATGGCGGCCACGATTAAATTCGTTATACCAGCGTTTCACAGTGGCAAAGGATGGGGCTTCATCGCCAAATGTGGAAGTAAGTTGATCGATGCACTCTTGTCTTGATAATCCACGTCGAAAATCGTAAAAAATCATCGCACGAAAATGTTCACGAGTTAATTCAATTTTATTGTTGTCGCGCAATCTCCAAGGCAACATAAACAACACAAATGAAGCTATTGACAAAACATTTGAAGTACGTTATGGTCAATAATGCCAGACGATTCCGTGCAAACGTCAAATCGCGCCTAACTTCAATCAGTGTTGCCAAGGCTCAAAATATAAATAGTGACCCTCGTAACACAGGAATAGGATGAGAAAATGTCAGAAGGGGGGATAAATACAAATGATGGAGACAGTAATCACTTACCACACAAACAGAGATAGTTCAATATTTCGCGATGTATGTCGCATTTTCAAAGTAGAAGAAGGAAGTATATGGGGTGTAAGGGGTGATTTTCCACATAGTACACCCAACTGTCAACCTCACTTCCACATTAGTACACCCTGGACTACGTTTTGCTGACGAACGAGGCTCTGGCGACTGGCACTCTGGCCAGTATAATTTTGTGTGTGTTGTCCTGTTTTTTTGTCCTTGTGTGTGCTGAGTGCCCCTTTACAGCCTCAGCTTTTAACAGAAGTCAGAACATTTTAAGATTTTACTTATGCAATGTTAGAGTTGTTCTTTGTAAAGATAAGGGGCTGGACCCCGTATAATGTGACGGGTGCAAAATAGCTTAAGTGCTGACGCACCCAAAATTTTAAAATCAAAACAAAAAAAAAATCAGAAGGAAGTATACAAATACAGTTATAATAAAATACAGTGAACTACTACATAATCCTTAGTTTCATTACTACAAAATACAAACCCTTCTTATAAAAATTAGCATGAGAAAAACATAATGTACAAACTTGGACTAAAAAAAAATATTTGTAAAATGTTGTTACATGTATAATACATCTAATCGTTATTTATCTTTTCAGTCGTCTTCATCACTAGATCTGTCATTAGGTAGCTGCATCTTTGGATAACACTTAACACATATAGTAACTGTGTGTTGTGGGCACACTGGAGACTTACAAACTTTGCAAGGTCTTCTTGCCAGTTTGCTTCTTCTTGTGTCCTTGCAAACGGCACATCTAACTCGCTTATACAGCATCTAATCTCCTAAAACTACATTAGCACCCACTTTAGTTTGAGCGCGGTAACTTTTCAAAGCATTTTGCAAGGATGAAGGCATTCCCACAGTGATAATGCTCCTGCGCTGTAGGTGTGGAAGTACTAGTTTGTGGCTTAGATTTCGAAGAAACAGTAGTATTTTCTTTATTTCATTGCCATTCCCCAAGTATACGACCTGAGTATTGATGCCAGCTATACTGAGCATTGCAAAAATAATTACCATTGGCCAACGACGAATATTTCTCGCTACATTGTAAGACGTGCAGAGTTTGTCATTGACATCCACGCCAGACTTTGTTTTATTGTAATAAGTTACCATCATAGGCTTACTTGCTTCTCCACTTTCTTCATCAATTTCATCATCAAAATGCTGACTTGAGATTATGAGTACATTTTTTTTTGTTTTTTACATTTTGGGGGGGGACATACAGGGTTTGTCTGGAAAGTAATGAGCCTCATTTTTTAAACACAATTTATTGATCGTACACATACAAAAACGTAATATTCCTCAAAGTACATTCCTTGTGCATCAATACACTTTTGCCAGCGTGATGTTAATGCTCTATAGGCCTTTTGAAACTCCTCGGGGGTATGTCCTTGAGAAGAGCTATCGTGGTTGCATGGACGTTCTCCACAGTGCCCAGATGATGTCCTTTAAGCACCCGTTTCAATCGAGGGAACAAAGAGAAGTCAGCCGGGGCTAGGTCGGGACTGTAGGGTGGGTGGGGAACCGTTGGTACGCCGATCCGGGTCAGGTAGGATGTCACAACAAAGGCGGTGTGAGAGGGCGCATTGTCATGATGCAGTTTCCATGACCCTTGGAACTCCTTTCGGACTCGGGTGACCCTGGCGTTCAGTCTTTGAAGCACTCCCTTGTCTGGCCAGTGGGGACGAACTCGTGGTGCACGATTCCTTTTGCATCAAAGAAAACAATGACCATGGATTTGACTCGGGATTTGCACATGCGAGCTTTCTTCTGGCGCGGCGACGATTTTGTGTGCCACTCGGAGCTCTGCCTCTTGGATTCCAGATTGTATTAAAAAATCCATGATTCATCACCAGTGATAACGTTGTCCAGGAAACTGGGATCATCCTCACAAAGTTGTTTCAGTTCCTGACACGTTTCACCGCGATTCACTTTTTGCGCGTCTGTCAACACTTTCGGCACAAGTTTAGCACAAATTTTCCGCATGACCAATTTTTCCGATACAATCTCATGAACAACGGTTTTCGGCAGGTTTAACTGTTCAGCCATCATACGAACACTCATTCGACGATCTGTGTTGAGCAATTCGCGCACACGAGTGACATTTTCCTCTTGTTAGTGATGTTGAGGGGCGTCCAGAACGGGCCTCGTCGTTGACGTCTTCCCGACCTTCTCGGAAGGCTTTGTGCCACTTCTTTGCCTGCGAATAGGACATGCAGTCATCCCCAAAAGCTTCCTTCAGCATGGTGTCACGTGCCAGTTCCGATGACACAATGAAAAACACAAGGAAGAGATGTTTCCCGAGAGTGACGATAGATGGCAGCACGCTATATAAAGAAGAGCAGAGTTCATTGTAGAAACTAGGTGCAAAGGAGAGTGATTATATATATTATAGTAAATGCAAAATACATAAAGGAAGAGTATAAAAATTAGAGAAGGAGTAAATAAAATGTTGTATATAGCAAATTAAGATAAATAAGAATGTGCTCGTATATGAAACAATTATAAAAGTTAATAAGTGAGCAAATGAATTCAGAAATGTATCTCTTTTTGATCCTAGTGATCAAAATTCAATTTAATACCTCTGACGAGGAGAATATCGTCAGCTTTTGTATTTGTCCGTCCCTCGGTGGCGCTGTGGTCAAATTAGTTTGCCCGAAGCACTTACGGTTGCTCTCCTTATTAGATGCATTGGGCCATAGGCAGCGCTTGCTGTTAGCGATCCTGGGCTATTCCCCAATTTTTGGTCGTTACATAAGAGGTGGCGCTATTGTCAGATTAGACGCGGGGTGTAAGGGGTGACTTCCACGTAGTACACCCAAATGTCAACCTCACTTCCACGTTAGTGCATCCTGGACTGAAGACTAACGAGGGCTGGAGGGAATATACTTCCTGACTCTTCATCGGCCCCTGAATGCTTCAAGTTTCTAATCGATTGTGACACAATTTCCCACAGAATAGTTGTGCTTGCAGTTCTCAACAAAACTAGAAAACAAATCACGAACAGCAGCCAGGTTATCTGTTGTCTTCCTTTCCTCCCTCGTTGCTCTGTCATCAAATCTTGCACATTTCAATAAAAACTTAAAACGCTTGATAGTCATGACTAACCGGAACTTTTCAATTCCATCACCTTCTGTACCCCAGAGGTCTTCTAAGCTCTGGCGATTTCTGTGGTCTGTGCCAGCAAGATACAAGAAGCTTATAAAAGCACACATTTCTGGGATATCTGTTTCAAGTGCATCACGCTGACGGCAAGATGAGTGCTGTATGACACGTATATATTCATTTGTGTTATTGGTAATCCTTTCAAGCATATCTTGTTTGAAAAACATTTCCCAACACTCTCGCTCAGTCTTACATTGTCTAGCAGCTAAAATTACACCTGGCAAGCGTGTCAGAAGGTTTTGAGCAGGAACACGCTGATTACCTACACGAGGAACCGACTGCCACCTTGCAACTCAGTCTTTTCCAAGAATGTACAAATTAGAGTGAGGGTCTAATATTTCCTGAACTACTCCTACTTCATCACTTTGTTCCGTATCGGAATTTTCATAGCATTTTTCTACTTCATCTTGGTCATCTACATCAGATTCACCACCCAAATCTTCAAATTTAAATTGATTTTCTTCTTCATTATCGTCCTACAGTAATTCACACACTGTGTACAAATCACTGGGGTTATTAAAGTCAAAACGTCTACTGGAACTTGCCATGTTATTCAGACAAAACGTACAGTAAAAAAAAAAAACACTCAGAACAAACCGTTCAACAAACACAGACAAAATTTGACACTAATAACTTAAAAAAGACGAGCAATAACACAATCGGGCGCACTGTATCATTTTGATATAAAGAGCTACGGACACTGACTAACACCTTGTGCAAAGTTTTCCACTCTACTGACGAGGGAGGAAGGTACTAGAGGAGTGGGGCGGATCCAGTGACGCAGCGAGAAGTGACATCAAAATTTCGCCATGTTGTATCATTTTGATCAGTTGCGCCCGACGGAGGGTTAATGGAAGACAAACTTCGGCCATTTCCAGCCCCTTCCTCCTTTTTTTTCCTATCATTCAGCCATACAAGTAGAATCATGAATGAACACTACAAAGACAACCAAACTGTCACCTTTCTCACAAGGAATAAACACCATAACTGTTAAAGATCTGATGTATTTTCCAATTCTCCAACCTTGAAGTTTCATTCTTTCTCTGATGGCTGTTGAGGCATTTAAATGGAAATTAAATTAACAACAAAAAAGGTAGTTCTAAAGCCCATTACTTGTGATAACCACATAACATTGCATAATTAAAGAAGTTTGATTGATACATTAACACAAACACAAATTTGTCTTAATTTGTAATCAGTACAAGAGTTGAAATTCATAATGATTTAGACTACAGCATACATACCCCAAGTTCTGGAACTCCTTCATCCCCCGTGATCAAGCATTTCCTAATTAAATTTAAAATCTTGTCCTGAGAGTCTGTTAGGTTGATGCCTGGTGGTGGTCCACCACCGGTACCACCCTGATGTCTCCTCATCTCACTGGCTCTCATCTTGCTCTGACCTTTCAGTAAGAACAAGAAATAAAAAATTACGAACAAAATTACACACAGAACAAGCAATTCAAAGCAATAACACACACACACACTTTAAAATCGAAAAAAGGCAATGAGAGTTCAGCATGTCCAAAATTAAAATAATTTTGATTACTACTCTTATATGTAACATACTAGTTCCAAATGGTACCTTCTTTTGTATTTGATATATAAATCTGGTAACAGTTCCGATCGTTTTATGATTTTTTTTCAAATTCTCCCAGCAGGAAGACTAATTGTCATTGAATTTTGACAAACATTGTCACATGAAATTTGAACCTTCCTTAAAGTAATGAGCAGTGTTTGGATTTTGAAAAAAGTTATGTTGAAAAAACAACAATTTAAAAATTACCTTACGCAAGCATGCATGCTTCCCATGCACAATGTATTTTCTGTTGACAAGCAATTGTAAGTATTGTAGACTAGCGGGAATTAATGTAGAAGTAAATTTGAACGTTAGTAGAATACATTCAGGGACTTTACTTTAATGCTAAGATGGGTGTAAGGGGTGACCTTCCACGTAGTACACCCAAATGTCAACCTCACTTCCACGTTAGTACACCCTGGACTGAGGACTAACGAGGCTCTGGCGACTGGCCCCATGGTCAGTATAATTTTGTTTGTATTGTCCTGTTCTTTTGTCCTTATGTGTGCTGAGTGCCCCTTTGTAGCCTCAGCTTTTAACGAAAGTCAGAACATTTTAAGATTTTATGATTTTAGTTCTGCAACGATAGAGTTGCTATTTGTAACGATAAGGGGCTGGACCCCGTATAATGTGACGGGTGCAAAATAGCCTTAGTGCTGACGCACCCACAATTTTAAATTCAAATTCAAATTTAATGCTAAGAGAACCAAACCTGACCTGCCTAACCTAACTAAGAAAGCATATATTGATCAAAATCTTGAGTAATCGCTACAGCTACGCACTATGTGTTAACAGAAGTAAATTGAAATCGAACCATGTTAAAATTGCATTTGTAGCATGATGAAATCGAAATAAAACAAAAGGAACTTGGGCCGTAAACCTAATCAGGAAACTTGAACTTTTACAAGGGAAATGAACAAGTAATTGGGTTGTAAGGGGTGATCCTTCCACATAGTACACCCAAAGCCAACCTCACTTCCACATAGTACACCCTGGACTGCATTTTGCAGACGAATGAGGCTCTGGCGACTGGCCCCATGGCCAGTATATTTTTTGTTTTGAGTTGTCCTGTGAATTGTCCTTGTGTGTGCTGAGTGCCTCTTTACAGCCTTAGCTTTTAACAGAAGTCAGAAAATTTTAAGATTTTACTTATGCAACGTTAGAGTTGTCCTTTGTAGCGGAAAGGGTCTGGACCCCGTATAATGTGACGGGTGCAAAATACCCTAAGTGCTGACACACCCAAAATTTTAAAATCAAATTGAAATTGAAATGAAGTAATTTTTAAAAAGTTAACGCCTTCCTAATTTTTGTAATACAAGTTGCTGTATTTCATTCTTACCAGAAAACTATTCACTAGTTTTATGTACTGATTAATATTTCAAATATTTTACTTCACAGAATAAGCCTTGCAAATGAAGGCTCGTGACCATTTTCAAATGGCTGATATGATTTCTTAAACATGTCCCGAATTTTCATCAATTACATAACTTTGTTTAAAATATTCACCAGGCGGGGTGTAAGGGGTGATCTTCCACGTAGTACACCCAAATGTCAACCTCACTTCCACGTTAGTGCACCCTGGACTTAAGACTAACGAGGCTCTGGCGACTGACCCCATGGCCAGTATAATTTTGTTTGTATTGTCCTGTTCTTTTGTCCTTATGTGTGCTGAGTGCCCCTTTACAGCCTCAGCTTTTAACAGAAGTCAGAACATTTTAAATTTTTTAGTTATGCAACGTTAGAGTTGTTATTTGTAGAGGTAAGGGGCTGGCCCCCGTATACTGTGACGGGAGCAAAATAGCCTAAGTGCTGACGCTCCCAAAATTTTAAATTCAAATTCTAGTCAAATATTCACCAGGCGGTGAAATTAGCTCTTGAGCTATAGTTCATCAGATTTTAAACTGCATGTGTATGATCTATAAACTGGCCTGCTACACTGATGTGTATATTTTTAGTTGTTGATGTGTATGAAGCTTATGTCAGTGTGTATTTTTTTTTCTGCAAGCCATGGGTTTGAAAAAATACCGCAAAGTGTTCTGATATGGACTGATGATGCTAATATGTCACATGACAAAAGTATGAAGGGGTTTTACGTTCCTAAATGCTTTTGTTGTTGGGTTAGGCAGGTCAGGTTTTAGGGCTATTAGCATTAAAATTAGCTCTATAACTACTTCGTAACACCTGATCATGTAATTTCTGGTCTTCATCGCTTTCTGCTATTCTCACTACCTAGTGACAGTAGTAGTAGCACCCACTTTTAACTTCTTAGCAGTAAGTTAAACAACACTGCCAATGAATATAATAAAATGTGATAAAATACAATTCTGTGGTATGATCAGGTAATTATTTTGCTGGTGAAAATGGCAAATTCTCACAACGTGGAATTATTATCAATTACAATTTCCTACAAATATGACTCACCACATGCAGAGTTTTTGTTTCAAGTACGACATTCAGAAGATATTTGCTTCTTTCCATATGGGGGAAAATTGGCGTTTTCAAAGGAACAAGAAGTCCTCCGTCATATAAACTACATAATAGACTTTATTATTAGAAAGAAGTAACTTACCATCAAATGGGGTAATCTTGAACAGGTTTTGGACTTACCCTTGAATAACTTTTAATCGAATTGTTTTGAACCAATTTTTGTTTTTCGGAAACTAGAGTTTTTTGTAGGAGAACAGGATTTGATGTGTGTCTTATTGCTGTGTTTCATGTATTATGTACAAAAAATTAAAATATTCCGTGTTCAGGATTACCCTGACTTTGGGGCAACCCCGAACACCTAGTGATTTCCTTGTGTGTTTCAAGTGGACTGCTTCTGATTCGGGTAATGTTGAACAAAATGAATTCTCACAAAAATTCTGAGAAGAATGATATATTACACAAGAACTTTCTGAGTACAATTTTTGAACAGTAACTAAATAAAAAGCCATAACTGCACACCGTATACTAAGCATTTAATCAACGAAAAGAATCTTGACATTTTTAGCCTTTTAGCATATCTAAGAACAAACAACTAGACAGTGTTTGCTGAGCATATAATAATGTAAAATAAACTGACAATTTTAGGCATGTAGCACGTCAAAAAACACAACACACAACTGAACATTCAATCAAATGAAGGAAACAGAATTTGAAGCTTGTGCCATGTCTATCAAACTTAGGCTCTGCTAATTTCAAAATATCAGTTTTATCAACTGTGTCGGTATCCTTGGTTTGAGGCCAAATAAATGTGTTTGTACTGGTGTCATTTGCAGATTTGCGTAGGAATCTTAATGTCTATAAATGGAGCAACATACTGAATGACTTCCCCCACAAAGTGTTTCACAGACTTCTTTCCAGCATATTTCTCAAGAACCCACTCTCCACCTTTATAAGTTTGATGTTGGGAATCATCAAAAACAACTTCATCATGTGAAGGGTAATTTTCTTCAAATGGTTCACTTCTCTCATTATCTGAACCAAGGGATAGTGCTGGTACTTCATCACTTTCTTCAGCATTTGCAGTTACTTCACTTGCACAGGGAGGAGAGTAATTATCACTTGTCTCGTGACAAGTTCCACTTACACTCATACCAGGAGGTAACTGTATATTTTTTCTCGAAGTTTTCTTTGACCTATCACCATAACGCAGTGATTTGAGCATGTCTATAAGTACACTGGATACAGCAGGAGAAACCTGATTACCGGGACTGGTAGAAGGACCAGCTGTACTTCCAACTGCATTTGAGTTACTGGTACCTTCAGGCTCTTCTGAAGATGCTGGAATATTTTTTAGGACAGAAGCAGTGTTAAGTGGGTAAATCCCTGCAGTTTAAAATCCCTTAATCATATTTTTGAACATGTTCTGTTTGGCAACTGACAGCAACTTTTTCAGAAGTGATGGGAAATTACTTTTTGGAATAGATGAGCATGTTCTACCAGCACCACTTTTCCATGTGAGTAGCACTTCCTTCCATGCCTTCTTCAGAGACCCATACACGGCCACATCAAGTGGCTGTGCGAGATCGGTACTGTTTGGTGGTAAACAAGTATAACGAATGTTTAGTTTTGTGCACTTGTGAAGAACGCGAGGCGAAAAATGTGATCATAGATTGTCACCAATCAATACAAACGGAGCACGATGCGAGTTTCGTCTTACCCATGGAACGACTACAGTAGTAAACCAATCTGTAAAAATGGTTTCGTCGAACCACCCAGATTTGGAACGGTTATAACGTGCACCATGAGGACTTCCTTGACGTCACTCATTGTACATTTCTTGGGCCTTGTAAACTACGTATGGAGGTAACATTTCTCCTGTGGCTGTACTGCAAAACATTACGGATGTCACAACTTCGTGATCACATGTTCAGGCCGTTTGATTTTTCTCTCTTGAAAAACATCCTTTTCCTGCCAGGGTCATCGTGCATTCCTGTCCCATCATAATTGAACATGGAACAGGTTTGTACACCATCTAATGTTTTCTCTAAATTTTTGAAGTAGTCGCTGAGTATTTCTTGCGAAACTGCTGCCTTGGCTAATTTTATGTTTTGTGGCAAACTCGTGAGTTAGTGCGTGTTTGTTTCGGTTCAAAAAGCAGTATGACCACTCTTGACCAGGGAAATTATTTTTAAACCTTGGCTCAACATTACCTTTGGAATCTAAATTCGCTTTTACCAAAAGACTCAGCTGCAGTGAGTCAAATGGGAAACGGGGTGTAAGGGGTGACCTTCCACGTAGTACACCCAAATGTCAACCTCACTTCCGGGGTGTAAGGGGTGATCTTCCACGTAGTGCACCCAAATGTCAACCTCACTTCCACGTAGTGCACCCTGGACTAGAGACTAACGAGGCTCTGGCGACTGGCACTATGGCCAGTATAATTTTGTGTGTGTTGTCCTGTTTTTTGTCCTTGTGTGTGCTGAGTGCCCATCTTAAGCCTCAGCTTTTAACAGAAGTCAGAATATTTTACGATTTTTAGTTATGCAACGTTAGAGTTGTTATTTGTAATGATAAGGGGCTGGCCCCCGTATAATGTGACGGGAGCAAAATAGCCTAAGTGCTGACGCTCCCACAATTTTAAAATCAAATTCAAATTCAACCTCACTTCCACGTTAGTACACCCTGGACTGAATACTAACGAGGCTCTGGCGACTGGCCCTATGGCCAGTATAATTTTGTTTGTATTGTCCTGTTCTTTTGTCCTTATGTGTGCTGAGTGTTCTTTGCGGCCTCAGCTTTTAACGAAAGTCAGAACATTTTAATATTTTATGATTTTAATTAAGCAACGTTAGAGTTATGTGCAAAGATAAGGGGCTGGACCCCGTATTTGATCAAAATCAAATCAAATCAAATGGGAAACCCCAATCACCAATAACACACAGATGCTCAACAATGGCACTTTCATCATCTTTACTCAGCACAGGTCTTCGACCAACACCACACTCAATATTTTGATTTTTCAGGTGCGCATGTAATGTTCCTAAGGACAAACAAATTTTTACTGAAGCACTTCTAAGTGTATTGCCTTGTTTAACATAGTCTATTGCTTTCAAGATCTTCTCCTTTGTATTTTTGGCTTCCACGGCCACCTTTCTTTTTGTATTGTTGAACCATTTTAGAGTCTGTCAACAAATCTCAAATCTGAAAGAAAACAAATAGGTAACTCAGAATTTGAAAATAATTGGCAGAAACAAAGAAAAATGAATCACAATTTCACACACAAGGTAGAAATAGAAATGTTGTTCAAGATTACCCTGCATTTAATGTCCATTCAGCTTTTGTTTAAGTAATGCAGAACAGTTGCAACATAAGTACACTGCTAAATGAATATTTAAATTACTAGTATAAATCACTTTCTTTCAGCTATGGTATACCATATCAAGACTACCTACTTTTTACAGCATGAAATGTACAAAGTAAAATTTGCGTATCAAATACAGCAAAACAGGTTCATGCATTAAATATTTTTTTTACACATTGTATGCACTGTAAATATATATATTAGACATAAATATGTTTGTCACAACACATACTTTTAATGACATATTTTTAAACTGCACCACAATGAGTAGTATTACTGCAACAGTAGTAATTACTGTTTTACCCTATTTTGTTCAGGTTTACCTTGCATGTTTGGGATTACCCCAATTGGCAGTACCCGCCTCCACTGTTTTTCCGATTTAACCGGACCTCCCTGGGAATTGAACACCTCCACCAGTTCCTTCCATAGTTTGTCTTCATCCTTCTTCTTGAAAGAATTGCTAATTTTGCCCGTTATCAGTTCAGGATGTGTCTCCATGAACTCAATCATGGAGATCTTTTGTTTTTCAGTGATCTTTGCCATGCTTTGAAACAAAGAGAATTGTTTGAAACTTTCCAGAAACACGTTCTTGCCCTTTCATTTTGCAGCACGCTCTTGTCCTTGTTAACAATAAACAAACATACATGCACAAGTATCGATGGTAACGATTATGAAAGGATCGAAATCGCAAAAGTCACAATACCATTGGTTAATACTTCGCTAGCTTCGCATGCCAGCCAGCATTTCAGTCATGTGCAACTTGAGACCCCGAATCCGTGAGCTGCTCAACTCGTTTCGTTTCAAGAATTCGACTTTCGGCTGGCAACCGAGTTGGTTACCAAACGAGACGACTCACTCGTGAGCTAGGTGTTGAGTGTCGAGAATAAGCTTCCAGGAGCGAGGTGTTTCTCACAGCAGTGTGTGGTGCATTTTACACTGCCAGTTGCTCTACCCGTACCATCTACCATAAATTACTTATATATATACACACCTAGTCCTACCATAAATACTGGGGTGTAAGGGGTGACCTTCCACGTAGTACAGGGGTGTAAGGGGTGATCTTCCACGTAGTACACCCAACTGTCAACCTCACTTCCACGTTAGTACACCCTGGACTGCGTTTTGCAGACGAACGAGGCTCTGGCGACTGGCACTCTGGCCAGTATAATTTTGTGTGTGTTGTCCTGTTTTCTGTCCTTGTGTGTGCTGAGTGCCCCTTTACAGCCTCAGCTTTTAACGAAAGTCAGAACATTTTAAGCTTTTAAGATTTTAATTATGCAACGTTAGAGTTGTTCTTTGTAAAGATCAGGGGCTGGACCCCGTATAATATGACGGGTGCAAAATAGCCTAAGTGCTGACGCACCCAAAATTTTAAAATCGAATCAAATCAAAATCCACGTAGTACACCCAAATGTCAACCTGACTTCCACGTTAGTACACCCTGGACTGAAGACTAACGAGGCTCTGGCGACTGGCCTCATGGCCAGTATAATTTTGTTTGTATTGTCCTGTTCTTTTGTCATGTGTGCTGAGTGCCTCTTTACAGCCTCAGCTTTTAACAGAAATCAGAACATTTTAAATTTTTTAGTTATGCAACGTTAGAGTTGTCATTTGTAATGGTAAGGGGCTGGCCCTCGTATAATGTGACGCTCCCAAAATTTTAAATTCAAATCAAATCAAATTACCATAAATACTGTCACAAAGTTTTAAGTAAATTGACACAAAATGCTGAGAGATATTTTAATATCCGAATAACATTACTGAAATGGATGAATGACAAATCAAAATCACAAATCAATATTCAAAATGGCCACGCTTAGCACGCACACATTCCGTAAGTCTTTGTGGACACGCATCAATTGAATTACGCAACACATCGACTGGAAAATGAGCAACTGCTTTCAGAAGAGACCGCTTTAAACTTTCAATATTGGGATGTCTCTTCTTGCAAGCCATCTCCTGAAGCTTGGACCACAATTTGTAGTCTAAAGGGTATAGGTCCGGACTTGCAGAAGGCCAATCCGAAGTGGAAATTAAGTCTGGTACATTTGCCTCCAGCCACTGCTGTGCTGTTTGGGCCCCATATGTTTGGGCTGAATCCTGCTAGAAGCTCCAGTTCTGACTATGGAAGATAGTGTTCTTGAGATTCTTGACTAGTCTCTCAAGCAATGTCTGCTGGTACACTTTGGCTGATGTTTTCACCCCTTTTTCACAGAAATGGAGCGTGCCCTCATAGCAAATGTTCGACTTCATTTCCACTTCGGATTGGCCTTCTGCAAGTCCAGACCTATACCCTTTGGACTACAAATTGTTGTCCAAGCTTCAGGAGATGGCTTGTAAGAAGAGACATCCCAATATTGAAAGTCTCTTCTGAAGGCAGTTCTCATTTTCCAGTCGATGTGTTGCGTAATTCAATTGATGTGTGGCCACAAAGACTTACGGAATGTGTGCGTGCTAAGGGTGGCAATTATGAATATTGATTTGTAATTTTGATTTGTCATGCATCCATTTCAGTAATGTTATTAGGATATTAAAATATCTCTCAGCATTTTGTGTCAATTTACTTAAAACTTTGTGACAGTATTTATGGTAAGACTAGGTATATATGTAAAGAAAGCGGGATTCACTTAACTCTGTATCACATGATAAGCATTACGTTCTTATCCAAACATCACACAAAAGGTTTGGCAGATTTGCACTGCTAGCTCAAAACTTGGCTTTGTTCACCATGTGCCTCACTGATTACATGAGCACTTGCAGAACTAAGTGATCCAAACAACACACAAAAGGTTTGGCGGAATTGCACTGCTAGCTCAAAACTTGGATTTGTTCACCATGTGCCTCACTGATCACATGAGCACTTGCAGGACAAAGTGATCCAAACAACACAGAAAAAAAGGTTTGGCGGAATTGCACTGCTAGCTCAAAACTTGGATTTGTTCACCATGTGCCTCACTGATCACATGAGCACTTGCAGGACAAAGTGATCCAAACAACACAGAAAAAGGTTTGGCGGAATTGCACTGCTAGCTCAAAACTTGGCTTTGTTCACCATGTGCCTCACTGATCACATGAGCACTTGCAGGACAAAGAGATCCAAACAACACACAAAAGGTTTGGCGGAATTGCACTACTAGCTCAAAACTTGGCTTTGTTCACCATGTGCCTCACTGACTACATGAGAACCTGCACGACAAACTGTTTTTCACATCCTGCCACTCTAAGCAACACAAAAGAACTGAACAAGCCTCCCAGCCACTGCACAGACTACAGACTTCCACTTTTGAAGTCATGTGACTGCTGGGAGAGAGCTGATTGGCAGTTATGGCAGTTACCCGCCCATGTTGTTGTATGTCCGCCATCTTTGAATAATCCCAGAATGGCCGAATTTGTTATAAGAATTTTTTGATTTTATATATTTTTTTTTGCTTTTAATGAATGTGATTGCCTGGAATGAATTGTTAACAGTTAAAAAAATATTTTCAAAGTGTTTCTAGGTCTTGTAACCTTGTGAGTTAGTGCTTAATTAACAATATTTTGAAAATGGGTGACCATGTGCTTGGAACAAAGTTAGTGCTTAATTAACAATATTTTGAAAATGGGTGACCATGTGCTTGGAACAAAGGTTTAGTCATAAGAGAAATATTTAAATTTGGAGGTATCATATTTTGCTTCACTCCTTTATATCTGCATATATTTTGGGATTGAAGTAAAATTTGTATATAATAAATTTAATTTGTGCTAGTTTAATTTTTTGAGGATTATACTTAAGGAAAATTGCAAATTCATGTTTTGTACAGCCTGCTCTAACTGCCATATACTATAATGCTATCTGTGTAGATGAAATACTTGAGACTGAATTATATAAAATCTCAAGATCCTCGATATCACAGTAGATATATTCTATATGTGCAAGTATTTTAGAAGTGTTTATATTTTAAATACTAGAAATTTGTATTTGCTCTAATGAAAATATCAGAAGCCTCAACACTCTTGTCATCAAAAGAATGGAGTATTAAAGTTACCCAACTCAGAGCCCTCTGTAGCATGTTTGAGGCATCGTAGAACTCTGAAATTTGGTGAATCCACTATGCGGACCATGGGGAAGAGGATGGCGATAAACAAAATTGTTTAATTTTCTGCCACCAGGTTGAAATGTGGCGCTGTAATAATGAATATTGAAAAACATAAGTCAGTGTACAAATCTTTATTGTTGGTTTCTGCCAGTACAGCAGTGTTCAATATGCGTACCAGAAGTGTGAATGGCCTGTTGGAAGCGTAGCACAGCATGATCAACAATTGCATGAAGCATGTCTCTGGAAATGGTAGCGACATGCCAGTTTATGCTTGCTTTCAGCTCAGGCAGTGTCTGTGCACGTTCCTGGTACACATGATATTTTTGAAATTTTAAATCAATCAATTATATTCTTATTAATAACTCAGTATTAATCAACAGGGGTGTAAGGCGTGACCTTCCACGTAGGCGCCCAAAAGTCAACCTCACTTCCACGTAGTGCACCCTGGACAAGAGACTAACGAGGCTCTGGCGACTGGCACTATGGCCAGTATAATTTTGTGTGTGTTGTCCTGTTTTATGTCCTTGTATGTGCTGAGTGCGCGTTTACAGCCTCAGCTTTTAACAGCAGTCAGAACATTTTAAGGTTTTAAAATTTTTAGTTATGCAACGTTAGAGTTGTTATTTGTAATGGTAAGGGGCTGGACCCCGTATAATGTGACGGGAGCAAATTAGCCTAAGTGCTGACGCTCCCAAAATTTTAAATTCAAATTCAAGTATTAATCAACAGTGAGCGATGAGACTCGGTCAGTACACAGACTCCTCTCAGGTACAGGGATAGTGTTAGGCAAAGACAATGCTTCACAGTACAGAGGAATAAAACCACATTATTGCAGTAGACAAGACAAAAGGGTTTATTCTTTATTTGTTGCAATTATAATGCAAACAGGTTTAGTACGAAGGTGAGGATTTCGCTTTGACGACCACTTGACTCAACTAAAACGCATAAACTCAATGCGTTGCTATCGGCATGCTTATGATCACATAGATATAGCTTGCACCCCGAACTACCACAACAAGAAATATGGAATAACAACTAAGCCAATGTTTGGTCTTAGCCTTTTATTCCAAATTAGTCCTTAGGCTAGCTTTATTTCTTAACGTAGAATGGTTGCAGTATTGTGCATAGCATCAATGCATGGCCATCAGCATACCTTTGGTCACATAGGCTTAGCTTGCACCCCGAACTACCATACCAAGATGTATGCACAACACCGAGGAGTTCTTTTTAAGTTCAAAATCTTCGACAATCTGGGGCGAATGTGTGTTATTTCTGATGCGATATCCTCGCTTTTATACTATTTCAAGAACACAGATTCAAGTACAGATGATTCACTTACTACATACAAAAAGATGCCCAACAAAACTGACATCTACAAAAGTTTAGAAATACAAATTCACATAGTGCACTCTCTCAAATATAAAGATACATATAATTACTCATAATAGAACATAAAATACAATAAATATTAAACAAGAGATATACATTACAAACAAGGTGCAATATTACATATAATAACATAAAAATTACGCTTTTTCACAAAAAAAATATCAGTCACATATTTTGAAGTGATGACGTCACCAAAATATGGATCATGTCACTTTATTACTGAGAGATTCTAGAATAGTCTTCTTCATTTGATATTCCCATAAGCTGTTCAAAATGATTGCACATGCCATCCATTGTAAACAGGAATGGCCAATCATCCATCAATTCACTAATTAGTTTTCCAGAATTCATGTCCTTCCTTTGTGTGGCATAAGTGTGACCACTTCATGATTCACATCATCTGGACGAACTGATGACATGTTCTTCAATTCATGCTTTTTTTCTGTTTGAGATCTTTCATTCTCTTCAAAAAGCAAATCCGGCTGCCACTGGAGACAACCATACATATCAGTTGCTTCCGTCGTTTTACCATTTTCTTCTACTGGCCTCTTTTTTTTCATTCTTGAACCTGGGTTTCCCCTGTTTACATTTTCCACTCTGTTCGCTAATTGTAACACTATGGAGTCATAGCCTATCCCAACAACTTTTCCATCAATAAGATCTCTAAGAGAATCTGGAAGTGTTCCTACAATTTTCTTTGCAACTACAACTAAAGATTTCTTGGAAGGCCTTGGACATATTTCCTGAATGGAAGCTATGACTGTTTGAAACATTTGAAGTCTTAAGCTAGGTACTGGCCTTCTTCCGGCTTTCAATGCTGTGATCAGAGCAGATGGTATTTTTGCCCATGGAATGGCAAATTCCTCTGCCCAGTTTGGGTTCATGTTAAACACAGTTTTTATCTTAGGATCTGGTAGCTGTGAGGTTGTTGTTAATTCCTGAGTCCCACTTCCATTCCCAAAATGAAAATTCAAACAAACATTTCCTTGTGTTTATAACATTGTTATCACATGACAGCACAACTTAGTCAATAGATGTTAACAAACAAAAAGTGTGGGAAATTGAAGTACTGTATATTGACATTTTTCATGACTGGTTTTTCAATGTTCAATTAATCTTTTTGTTTACAATAGTTACCAGTTGGGAGATAATCACCAGTCTTAACTAGGACAGGTTTTTCAATATTGAAGTGATTAAATTGAATTAGGAAATCGATCTGCACACCATCTCTTAGTATAGTTTCAAATCGAATTGATCGGAGCACAGCCTGTGTTTAAATCATCAAAATGCAGAACGACATGTGCATATGCACCAGTCACTCTTGAAAGCATTCTAGCATTCGAAAATATTGGAGCAATGGCTGATCGTCCACTTCATATGATAATTAAATTAGTTGAGAAAAGCAGGTACAGCTGGCAGCCGACGAGAAGAGCGCTGGCAGAAGAGGTGTGACGTACTGCCAGGCAACTCCACTCTTTCGCGTGGGGGAGGTGCTCTTCTGCCAGACCTCTTCTCGGGGTGTAAGGGGTGACCTTCCATGTAGTACACCCAATTGTCAACCTCACTTCCACGTAGTGCACCCTGGACTAAAGACTAACGAGGCTCTGGCGACTGGCAGTATGGCCAGTATAATTTTGTGTGCGCTGTCCTGTTTTATGTCCTTGTATGTGCTGAGTGCCCATTTACAGCCTCAGCTTTTAACAGAAGTCAAAAAGGGGTGTAAGGGGTGACCTTCCACGTAGTACACCCAAATGTCAACCTCATTTCCACGTTAGTACACCCTGGACTGAAGACTAACGAGGCTCTGGCGACTGGCCCCATGGTCAGTATAATTTTGTTTGTATTGTCCTGTTCTTTTGTCCTTATGTGTGCTGAGTGCCCCTTTACAGCCTCAGCTTTTAACGAAAGTCAGAACATTTTAATATTTTATGATTTTAGTTCTGCAACGATAGAGTTGTTATTTGTAACGATAAGGGGCTGGACCCCGTATAATGTGACAGGTGCAAAATAGCCTTAGTGCTGACGCACCCACAGTTTTAAATTCAAATTCAGAAGTCAGAAGATTTTAAGATTTTTATTTATGCAACGTTAGAGTTGTTATTTGTAATGATAAGGGGCTGGCCCCGGTATAATGTGACGGGAACAAAATAGCCTAAGTGCTGACGCTCCCATAATTTTAAATTCAAACAAACAAACAGACCTCTTCTCATCAGCTTGCCTGTTAAACTTCACGTGCGGGAGCAGGCTGGCTCCTGCTTTGGAACGGGAAGTTATTGCTCTGTTGAGTTTGAAACTGAGGTTATTAAAGGAAATGTGGTAATTTGAATTTGAATTTAAAATTTTGGGAGCATCAGCACTTAGGCTATTTTGCTCCTGTCACACTATATGGGGGCCAGCCCCTTATTATTACAAATAACAACTCTAACGTTGCATAACTAAAGCTCTTAAAATCTTCTGACTTCTGTTAAAAGCTGAGGCTGTAAATGGGCACTCGGCACACACAAGGACAAGAAACAGGACAACACACACAAAATTATACTGGTCATAGTGCCAGTCTTTAGTCCAGGGTGCACTATGTGGAAGTGAGGTTGACTTTTGGGCGCCTACGAAATGTGGTAATTATCACCATATAGAGCAGATGTAAGCATTGTATTTTCACTGAGAAATGTATGTGGTTAATCATCGCATTTACAAATTGTAAATAGAAATAGCAGACCTTCTTGCGGGATTGGTGAGCATAGCTAGTTACGACGCCAGGTTTCCTGGATTCAAATCCCTGGAAAGGCATGGATATTATTTTCGTTTGTCTCTACACCCATTTCGGGGTGTAAGGGGTGCTGCTTCCACGTAGTGCACCCAAAAGTCAACCTCACTTCCACGTAGTGCACCCTGGACAAGAGACTAACGAGGCTCTGGCGACTGGCGCTATGGCCAGTATAATTTTGTGTGTGTTGTCCTGTTTTATGTCCTTGTGTGTGCTGAGTGCGCGTTTACAGCCTCAGCTTTTAACAGAAGTCAGAACATTTTAAGGTTTTAAAGTTTTTAGTTATGCAACGTTTGAGTTGTAATTTGTAATGGTAAGGGGCTGGACCCCGTATAATGTGACGGGAGCAAATTAGCCTAAGTGCTGACTCTCCCAAAATTTTAAATTCAAATTCAAAATTCTACACCCATTTCATTATATCATCAACCATCATCATCGTCACAATTAGCCCAAGATACAGGAAAGCTATGTAAAATAAAAAATAACAAATAGTAAAATAATAGAAATAGAATTGAAAAATAATAATTCGTTAATTTACTGCATTTACTGGTTGTGCCAGTTCATCATCCTCTTCGACTTCTTCTTCATCACAACTTATTGTGCCCTCCGAGTCTGATTATTTCTTTTGGAGGTGCAGATAGTGACATTTCCTCAATGTCTGCACCTCGTTCTCTACCAATCCATCCGTTTTCCAATATTCCTTTTCCAGTTTTTCTATGTGTTTGCAATACCTTTTCGAGTTGTCTTGATTGCAGTATTCAATGCCCTTAACCGTATGTTCCTGCAGTTGGGATATTGATAGCGAACCGGTCACATTTTGATCCCGTACATATTTTTTTACTTTGGACCATGCTAATTATGGCATTCAGGTCACACGCATACGGTGGTAGATGAAGCACTGTATGGCCATACTGGTGTAAAGTTCTGTCCACACGGATAGTTTTTCCTGTGGTTTGTTAGCCTGTATTAAATTGTACAGTTCTACTTTCGTCATATTTACATCAAACGGAATATTGTGTGATGATAGCGAAGCTGTCATGTCAGATTTCAGGCTATATCCTGAGGGAACCTTAATTACCTGTACCGTGTGATAAGGGGCGTTGTCTATGACGACAACTGACTGATTCGGTAAATTTGGGATTAGTCTCTCTGTCAGCCACTTTTCAAAGTTAGTGCAGTTCATTTGTCCATGATAGTCACCTGTGGAGCAACCTGCTTTGTATATGAGCTCGCATTGGGAATGAACCCGTCACTGCACCTCGCATGCACGACGATAAGCCTATGTGATGAACTTGTATTATTTACTACTCCAAAAATATCAATGGACTGCCAACACTTGTGTGATATTATGTTATTATCCACAGCCGTTTCATCTACATACGCAATTGGCCGATTCTCTTGGCAAAAACGTTTTACAGCCCGTAAATATTTACTTCACCATGACACTATATAGGGTGTTTCCATTAAGATCTTTCTCGTGTTTTTACACCTTTTCCACTGAAATCCGACCTTTTTCATCAAACTTCGCAAAGAATCCAGGAAAATGAATTTTTGTTGAACAGCTGACAAAATTTTATGGCCTGTCGGTACATTTTTGTTGCAATAAATATAGCGAATTACGTGTCTGATTATGCTAATATCAAAATCATCAATGCAGACATTTCTATGTGGTGGCCTTTTTCTGTTCTTTCTGGGGGACACAAGTTTCCTCATCGGCGACCGAGCGTTCCTCTCCCGCAATTCCTTTCAAATCCGCCTGATGGTCATCTCTGACAACCCTGTATCTACAGATGTGCACTTTGTGCTCAGTATGATTGGCACGAAATACTGTTTCTCTCTTGATTCCCGATCACAGAAATCAATGACTTTGCTAACAATTTCACGCCCTTCACTGTGCACAGTGGCACCTCTCTTCCTCACACTCGCCATAAAACACCAAAATAAAGAAAGAGCAAAAAAAAAAGAACAAATAACTTCCACGCGGTTCTCACAGACAATGACCCGCCAAGAAGAAAACAAGACTTCCTTCTCCTTCTTCCCTTTTCCTCTGTGCCCCGTCTCCCTTCATTCAGCGATCTTCTCGTCAGCTGCTGGCTGTACCACAAATTTGGCAAATTAATTTAGGGAAAGTAAGTACTACAAATTTGTTTTTCTTACAATAATGGGCAAATCTCAAGTATCCAACACTGTTACAGAGCTCAAGAGTACATACATTCTTACAGAAGAAGTGCGGAGATCTTGAAAATGAAAAAAATTGTTTCTGCCTCTTCATGTAAACTTTATTAATGTATAGAAGTTTTACATGTTTTGACTGCAAGCTTTGTACCATCTCTGTGCATGGTTGTTGAGAGAGAACAAAACTTTTAGCAACCATGATATGTAGGCCAACTTCTAAAAATGTGAAGGTACGAAGAGGAACAATAATTTAAAAACTTACTGATAGATTTTTTCTGAAGTAAGACCACTCAACAATAAATCATGAAATGAAGGGAACATGTGGAAAGAACAATTTTAAAAAAATAAAGAAAGAGAAGATGAGCAGAATTTAAGCTCATATTTCAAAACAAGATCTGCTCCACAAGGTGCTGCTTTTAACTAATGCACCATATTTCCACTAGGATATTGAAGTGCCTGGCAGATTGCATATCATTCATCCATTCATCACAAATTCTCCAACATAAACCTCACAAAGAAAATACTGGCAACAACGCTGCTTAATTTATCTGTTTAAATGGGCATTGTTTGACCTGTGCCAAACAAAACAAGTCTTCTTCTATGCCTCTTTAACTTTAATGATTCATATCCTGTTTATTCTGACTGTGAAGTTGTCAAATGTGAAACTTTAATTGTTCCATGTTGCTTAGGAACTTCCAACTAAGCTGGTAACTGCAAGGAGGAGTAAGGTTTAAAGCAATCACCTCCATGCTTCCAGTTACTCGTATGAGCTAACTGTACACTGAAAAATGAAAATTTTCACATTCCCAGTTTAATGCAAACCTGAACCTTCATCTTACATTGAAAAACTGGCCCCAGTTGGTTTCAAATAGCAGTTAATTATTGTAACTAATATGATAATAGTTTCCACACAAAACATTAAACAAGTTCATAGTAAGTGGCCAAAGCATAGTGTTAATCACATCACCTCATATGGCACAGTGCAATGTACAGGTGATACTTAACTGATTTTTATTTATTAAATGTAGTAATATATTACAAAAAATTGCTTCAAAGTTTAATATTTAAAAAAAAAAATCAAATCTGAAGTTACGTGGAAATTTTATGTTTACAGATCATCCCATAAGTTACTGGAAAGAATGGTTTTACGACACATTTCTATGAGAAACACAAACCAAGATAATGAACTCAACTATGGCAATACTGCTGAACCCTAAATGGCCACCACAAACATATATTATTAGAAAACAATGCTGGACTATTTTGAACTAAAAAAAATATATGAAAGTAGCAACTCACTAAACATTACGAAATTCTCAAAATAGCCCAGCAACTATTGCTAGATATCATGCTTCACATGGATATCAGACGATACTTTCTCAGAGTTTGGTTATTTCGCAGGTCCGCAATATGCCACACAACACCCAAAGCATCTAATTATGTCAGAAATTTTGGAAAATTCTTAACTTTTCTTTTATTTTACACAAATATTGCATGGAAACTGTTTTGTGTTTAAAAGACAGCCAAATTAATATTTTGATGTAATTCATTTATTATTTAAAAACAAAGCTGTCGTAAATGTATGTGGTATAATTACAACAGAATACATATACTCTATTATCCTGAGGGGTGTAAGGGGTGACCTTCCACATAGTACACCTAAATGTCAACCTCACTTCCACATTAGTGCACCCTGGACTGAAGACTAACGAGGCTCTGGCGACTGGCCCCATGGCCAGTATAATTTTGTTTGTATTGTCCTTATGTGTGCTGAGTGCCCGTTTACAGCCTCAGCTTTTAACAGAAGTCAGAACATTTTAAGATTTTTAATTATGCAACTTTAGAGTTGTTCTTTGTAATGATAAGGGGCTGGACCCCGTATAATGTGACGGGAGCAAAATAGCCTAAGTGCTGACGCTCCCACAATTTTAAAATCAAATCAAACTATTATCCTGAACAACTTTTAACTTACACAAACACAAAAAAAAATGCGACCTGACCATGAGAGTAATATCTACCTTTCTTTTCTGTGTTTTAATAAGCCTCCCAAATGACCACGTAATGTTGTCAACTGGTAATCAAGATGTCCGAGGTTCAATCCCAGTGCTGCTCCAGTGGTTGCGGTCCAATTTTAAATTGATTGATTGAATTGTTGTTTTAAGGTAACTTGATGCACAGAAAGGCTAAGCGGGACTGGACCTACAGTTTAAAGTGGGATCTGAACCACTTTGTACCTCCATCGAGTATCAAACCCAGGACTCCTTCGTTACAAGACAACGATGCTTGCACTGCGCCACTGGGAAGGCTACATTTTTAATCTTAGGTCAACTTCAAAGTGGGGTGTTGTTAGCCAGTGATGTGCTGCAGACTATAAGTGTACGTCTACATGTGCTTTTTATGAAGATTACATTGGCTTACAACTTACATAGTCTACTGTAGACAATGTAAACAACAGGGAAGGAAAAACCCAGTGTTCTTTAATAGAGAGAGTATTTTTTCTTGAAATATGTCATTAATCTGGGCCTAAAGCAGCAGCTATGGCGGACGAGTAGCGGACGTGTAGCAAGAGCTCCCGATTTTCCCCCCAGTCTCACTGGCGCATACATTACTCATACATTACTACCAGAACAAACTAGTGCCAGCATAGGAAAGCATCACTTCCAGCACCTCGGTGGTGATCTAAGAGCTAACGAATCTACTAAATCACATAATTATGCCTAAAGCTTCGATCAACGTAGTTGCCAGCCGCGTGGAAAGCGTGGAGGAGAGGCTTCGGCCTTCGAGAGCCAACTTCGGGACGTCGCCGGTCAGCAACCACCTGCTGAAAGCATGGAGAAGGGATCCCAGGCGGCTTTGCAGGATCTCAGCGCGGCCTTCCTGGAATATAAACGAGAGGCGGTGGACACGCTGAAGTCTGTCAGGCTGGATATCCAGGAACTACAGAAATCCACAGAAAGAAACTTGACATTGATCGACGACATGGAAATGTATTCTAGGAGGAACTGCCTGCTGTTACACGGCATTCCTGAGACGGCCAACGAGGACACGGACGAGATTGTCCTCCAGACGATGCACAAACACCTCCACCTGCAGCACGTAACCCTGGACCGCATCGGCCCCTGGGGGAGAACAGCGGCGGATGCGGTCAAATCTGGGAAGAGGCCCATCATCTTTCGGCTTTGCAGCTACCGAACCAGGGACGCCATCTGGAAGAACAAGAAGGCGCTGAACAAAGAGAATGGGATTACAAGAGAGATGAAAGTTCGTATCCTCACAATAGAAACTTTTCTGCAGCCGACTTCCAAGAGAAACCAATCAGGAACGAGAAATATAAAATCAAACCGGCCAATCAAGGAACAAGCATAGAACGTGTGCTGCCGCCACCGGCATCTCCCCCGAACTACCGCGGTTACCATAGCAATGCCGGAAGCAACACGGTCTGCCAATATGTTGCAACGCGCATATTGAGAACCAACGCAGTTAAGTTCACGTAAGCAATCTTGCAGAACCAGTTATAATATTGCAACAAATGTAGACGATAGTCCTGGTAATTTGTTATTCCTTGTAGTTAGCAGTTCATAATTTCCAGGAATATCGACCACATTTGTTAAAAATATTAACCCTCCATTGCATGAATTAAGAAAATGAAACTAAAAAAATATTTATTTTTGGTTTTTATTGTCAATTGGTTGTACATATGGAAAGAATGTTAACCAAAATCATCTACCACTATTTGAATTTGAGATACCAGTATGTGCCAGATATGGCACGTTGTGCACCTTTGCATTAATGGTAAAAATGGGCAAATTTCATGCATTATTAGTTTCTATGGGATTGTGCAAAGTAATTTTTCAAATATTTTTTTTGATAAAATTGAACTGAACACTTAGAACATTTTTCAAGTCACTTACAATATGTTCCAAATATGATACAATATGCACATGTGAAGCTCAAGGAATTAATTATAGTGAATAGTGAAGTAAATATTTAACAAACCATACTGTATTATTTTATGTCACATTGTGTGAAATTCTACAAAACAATTATTTGTTTTCTTGAGACACAGATGAACAGAACATTTAGAACATTTTATGAAGGACTTGCCACTGCACTTAGGTTTCTTACATCTCTGGCGATCATCAGTAATTTCAGGCCAATGGCTCGTCGCATCCAACCTAACATCAGAGACAGGGACTGCTGCTCTTGGGCCCTTATGTCTCTTGGTTTCCAGTTCTTGTTCAACTTCTCTACTCTGACGACCAGATTTTTTTCGAATATTCGACTTTTTGCATAAAGCAAGGCACTCCGCAACTTCTGCTTTGAACTGGAAGAGGTTTAGTACTTCACGTGGAGACATTCCTTGCTCTATCTTAGTTCTACGATACAAAATCCATGCAGAGACAACTGTGAAGTCCAGCATGTGAGTAAATAGCCTGAAATACCATTTTTTCAAACGAAGTTGTATTCTATACAGTGACAGAAGTGAGTCTAGTAAATCCACTCCTCCCATGTGCTTATTGTAAGGCAAAACTACACTTGGGCAGTCAACATCTTTGAATGTTTTCTCTGAGGAAAACCATCTCTTAGCCTTTCCTGCAGGTTGACTTCCCACAAATGTTGACATCAAGTTCACAGTCTTGTTATCAAACCAACGGACACATGATATTTCTGTCCCATCTATTGTGGCTGTAACTTCATCATATGAACCCCGTCCTTTCTTTTTCAAATCTTTTTCACTTACTAAATTACATCCAGGAACTCGATTTATTCTGACTGTGCCAATGCTGAAAATTCCCTCACCTGAAAGGTAACATTGCAATTTAGGGCTGTTGAAATAATTGTCAAAATATACCTTATGGTTAGCATGCCTTGGGACTGGTTGAGTCAATCTAATTAACACATTTCCTGATGCACCACAGTCAATTTCATTAGGAAGTGTTTCAGTTGCTTTTCCACTATAAAGTTCAAAATTGTATGGAAGTCCACTGACTCCTGAAATAGCATACAATTTATAACCCCAGCGATGAGGCTTTTTGGGATTATACTGTTTTAGTGAGCTCCGTCCTTTGAAAGCACATATTTGTTCGTCTACAGACAGATTCTCTTCCATTGGAACTTTCAGGCATTGAACTTTTATGTTTTCTAAGAGTGGTCTTATTTTATGTTGCTTATCATATCCAGGTTGATCCCGAGATACCTGAGTGGAATTGAAATGTAAGAACTGTTTTAATTCTTCCCATTGGTTCAGTGGCATCAGGGAGGCAATTTGGGGTATGAAGAAACTGCTGTTCCAATATAGTCTTGATCTAGGCAGTTTGATGATAGACATCCATAAAAGAGAACCTAAAAACTTTTCCATATCATCTTTTGTCAGATCAATTGGTTTCTGAGGCCTTTTCTGTGCTGAATAGAGTCGTGTTTGTTCCACAATCAGTTCTATCAGTTCAGGTGTGAAGTAAAAGGAAAAGAAATCAAATGGACTTTTGAGAGCAGAAACACACTGGGGCAAATCTGTAACACCTGAAAATAATGTGTCACTAGCCGAATGTTGGAGGTAATTGTGCTTCCATATTATGCATCTTCCATCTACAGCTCTTGTAGATTGTTGACAACCCTCGGAGGAAGATCCTGCAGCTGGTTCTTCATTGGATGACTTTCTTTCAACATCTTCCATACTTTGTGAATCATCATCACTGCTAATACAGTCATCATTTTCAGGTACATCTGGAATAAAGAATACGAGTAATTAGGATTTATATTTTCTAAACATGCAACAAATTTGAAAGCAATGTAATTTCAATCAATATGAAATTATTTTAGATAGGCACGCACAGGAGATGTCCTACGTAGAAATTTTCAGCGAAAAATGCAGGCTCGACCAGAACTCGAACCCGGGTCTCTGGCATACCGTGCCATTACTCTAACCACTGAGCTACCGAGTCAGCCTAGCCTCGCCTGATCATTATCATAATATGATAAATTTCATCATTTCTATAAACCTAGGAAGGACAACTGCATACTTAATCATTTATATTTGATGACAATTTATCGTTTTGTGATTGCAATGGTTTTCATTGTGGTATTTCTATTACTTTTATCATGATTATACAACAATATACAAAATAAATAAAATTATACTTACATTCAGGATCATCATCAGAGCAAGACAAGTCAGAATCTTCACTGCTACTCGGGGTGTAAGGGGTGCTGCTTCCACGTAGTGCACCCAAAAGTCAACCTCACTTCCACGTAGTGCACCCTGGACAAGAGACTAACGATGCTCTGGCGACTGGCGCTATGGCCAGTATAATTTTGTGTGTGTTGTTCTGTTTTATGTCCTTGTGTGTGCTGAGTGCGCGTTTACAGCCTCAGCTTTTAACAGAAGTCAGAACATTTTAAGGTTTTAAAGTTTTTAGTTATGCAACGTTTGAGTTGTAATTTGTAATGGTAAGTGGCTGGACCCCGTATAATGTGACGGGAGCAAATTAGCCTAAGTGCTGACGCTCCCAAAATTTTAAATTCAAATTCAAATTCTTCACTGCTACTCGGCAGTTGCCACTCATTTGAAAATGTTCTAGGGAGATTATTTCGCCCATAAAAGGAATTTGGATCCATGACCTCTATTGCACAATGTGCCACATGTGGCACAAACACAGAAAACCAAGTTCTCACTATGCGTAACAAATAATTGTATAAAACAATTGTAAATCGAACAAGAATGTTCAGGAACAAAATGTATATAGTTCTTATTGGTCAGAAATAAATAATCACTGAAAAATAATCTATTATTTTTGTCCATCAACTTCACGTCCACACGAAGAGCACAACAGAACATTTGGCACGCTGTAATTCAGAAATTAGCCACAAGGTGGCACCAGTTCCTGCGGACCGAGTAACACATTCATAACGAACAGCCTCATGCAGATGTAGTTGAAGAGAGGTAAAAGGTGAAAACCCTAGAACGGAAAAAACGGTATGTCCCAGATATGGCACAACATGCGGTACCGGGTTAAAAATGGTAATGCGAGTATAAAATGCATTTGCTTAAATCATACAAAAAAACTTTGCAATGGTGATTTTCAGTACAGAAATAAAAAAGTAAACTAAAACTTTTCCTTAAAGTAGCACGTAAAAAAGGAGAAAAATTACTTGTTCCAGTGTAGAGTATCTTCTGAAGTGATACCAACTAAAGATTTTTATATGCATCCATGCACTTTCGAAATTCTAATTTATTTTGGTATCCACTGAAAGCAATATGTACAAGTCTTAGGAGATTGACAAAAATTGATATGTCCTTTAATTCAGTTTTTTATATTTTTTTTCATTACAGACTATCGTAATTTTAAATAAAAATGTAAACTCAAATTTTTCCTGAAAATAAGACAAAAAATAGAAAGAAACTTACTTGTTTCAGTATAGAGCATCTGCTGAAATGCTGTCGACTTAAGATGATTCGTATTACGTAATTTAACTTTAATAATAACTATTAATTTTTGGAATGTTAATTTATCTTCGTGTTTATGCAAGAAATATTGGTAACAGTTTCATACATTGGAGACACATTTCTTAATTTTTACAGGAGAAACTACGTACGGAAATGATTTTCTTTAAGGTTTCCGTTAGTCGAGGTATTTTCTTTCATCGTGGAATCTATTTCACCGGGAAATCATGTATTTTTCAATAGAAATATCTCACCGACGCACATTTGCCATTGCTTTCCTACATGAACTGGATGCTCCATACGTTGGATGACGTAACCCCCTGTATGTGTTTCCAACCCCCTTTTTTTTAAACTATGCTTGCCTAACCAAACCTACCCTAACCTTATTGGAATGGTTTGTGGGGCTATCCGTCAGCTACCCATGCATAATGTACAATTTGCAAACGTGACGAACACGATACTAGGTATTTTTCGGTGAAGAAGGTTGGAAACACTGGTATTCGAAAACAAGAGAAGCAATATCATTCGCAAAGTAAGCGATATCGCACTGTTACGTGCCTTCGGTAGCACTTAGAAAAATGCGTTATTTTAGTAGAAAAAGTGTTTGTTTTTGTGTAAAAAGCATAATGGCACCTTGAACTATGTTCCGCAATACACAATTGGTAAGTACAAACTATGCAAAACACAAGATATCAGATTTTAATGTGTCTCCGATCTATGAAACTTGAACCGAAATATTTTACCAAATGATATCCAAGTCATGGGTGTTGAACACCCCCCCCCCCTTCCCCCTAGGACCTTAGAACATAATATAGCTAAAATTTTCAACACAAATAAAAAAAAATATCATACCCCCACGCAATAGTGGATAAGTTTTCATAAAATAAAACAAGAATGCATTCAAAGTAGGTGGAATGGCCGATCCTAGAACGGTCCTTTGACCTACTTTTCGCGCGCAGTGTTGCCAACTCCTCACTCGAAAAAATCACCAAGGTTTTTTTTTCTTGGTCTAACCTAACCTAAAGCAAGGAGCTGGCAACCTTGCTTGAGGTATTTTCTCGCAGTGTTGCCAACTCCTCACTCGAAAAAAATCACCAAGGTTTTTTTTCTTGGTCTAACCTAACCTAAAGCAAGGAGCTGGCAACCTTGCTTCAGGCTTGCCTTACAGTGCATAAAGCAAGGTTGCCAACCCACTGGTACTTTTGCCATAGCCTTTTACAAGAAAAAAAGAGAGAGGGAAGAGTTAAACAACCGACAGCTTACCCACAGCCTTTTTTGCTCTAACCTAACCTAAAGCAATGAGCTGGCAACTTTGCTTGTGCAATCAGCCCGGTTGACCCCCCTCAAGTGGAGATCAGCGTTGCCAACTCCTCACTCGAAAAAAAAAATCACCAAGGTTTTTTTTTGCTCTAACCTAACCTAAAGCAAGGAGCTGGCAACTTTGCTTGTGCAATCAGCCCGGTTGACCGCCCTCAAGTGGAGATCAGCGTTGCCAACTCCTCACTCGAAAAAAAAATCACCAAGGTTTTTTTTGCTCTAACCTAACCTAAAGCAAGGAGCTGGCAACCTTGCTTGTGCAATCAACCCGGTTGACCCCCCTCAAGTGGAGATCAGCGTTGCCAACTCCTCACTCGAAAAAAAAAATCACCAAGGTTTTTTTTGGTCTAACCTAACCTAAAGCAAGGAGCTGGCAACTTTGCTTGAGGGTTGCCTTACAGCGCATAAAGCAATTTTTGCCAACCTGCACACACTGGGCAAGGAGAGCCGGCACTGCTGTAAAAGAGAGAGAGATGGGTGGATGGCAACGCAGTATGTGTGTGCGTGTGTGTGTATAATATGTAGTATTATTAACTAGAGTGTGTTGGAAACCCACTTACAACTAAAAAAAAATAGAGATGCCAACGTTGGTGTAAGATGAAGAGAGAGAGAGAGACCCATGGCTGGCAACAGTGGTGAGCGAATGCGCCATATCGTAATTTTCCAACTCCGTATATCGTGACCTTTGTAAACCTCTCTCGGGGGAACGATGTGCCACACACACGCGCGTGCACGCCTGTATTATAACACAAACAAACAAATAATAATTGTTGTTTTTTTAGGATACCTGGCCCCTATAACCTCGCGAGGGTGCGTGGTGCCCAACACAGTTCTAATGACCACGGCTAACAAAGTCGTGCCTCTGTAGAGTTTTATGGGTTTTTTTTAACCCCCCCCCATGACTCCCTACAGAGGACCTCTGTGTGTAATGTGTGTGTTTTATGATTGAAGAGAAGAAAAAAAAATTTGGTTAAGAATGGAATGTGTAAGAACTAAAAAAGTTTCCGTAGGGGGTGCAGCATCTGAAAGAAATAAAAAAATATACTCAAATAGTGTACATAATATGATAGAAAAATATAAAAAAAAATGAGTGAATGCAAAAATTAGTCTGAATGATTGTTTTTTTTTTTTTAAAAAAAAATAAAAAGTGGTGCAAGAAATAATACGTATTTTTTTGATGCGGAAGTCTAATGGTGCGAGCAGATTTCTTCCTCGTCATGGCATCCCCATTCTCGGGTGTGGATGTTGCAGTCCAGTAGCCTCAATTTGGTGTCGTGGGGATCAAGCGCCACTTTGTTGATCGTGGATGTACGCAATTGGTCGATGGTGCTCGTGATCCGATGTTCGGTCATGCGTTTGATTTTTTTGTCGAACAAGCACGACTTGTAATCTTCTACGGTTAGTTTGTTTGTGCTCGAACGCCCCACACCCTTTGCCTTCTTTATTTCGGTCTTATCCTGAATTTTGATGGCGTATATTTTCGCTCGAAGACCCGCAAACTCTGTGATGATGCGGCCGTTGACTTCATCCTTCATCTTCCCGATCGTCATTTTCTGGCTGTCGTCGAAGAGGGCGTGATCTTTCGGATAATTAGAGAAGTCGAAATGCTGGCTCATGTTTTTCAGATCTTCGTATAGATCATCGGTGTGGATGTTGTACACGAAGCTGTCCGTGTCGGTGTACGCCACCTCGATGGCTTCTCCATAGCGTGGTTTCATGATGTCGTAGTGAAACTTGTACATCGCCAGCTTCGACAACTCGAGGATCGCGACTCCCGCGGCGATTGGTTTGTTGAATGTTATGAGGTGGAGAGCACGTTCGATCAATACCAACGTGTCGCTCAGTATCGTGAAGTTTTTGTACGTGGGCTGAGCGACGCGCTTGTTTATTTTCTTCGGGTCGGAGACCAAGTTGATATTTCTTCTTTTCCTCGCATCTTCCATGCTCTTGCCGTAGATGCTGTTGTTCATCAATTTGTATAGGTCTTTGTCTGCGGAAGAAGAAGCTGATGCTCGACGTTGAGTGTTGCCGTCGATATAGGGTGCTAGCCACCTGGTCTGTCTAAACTTCAATCCCGAGTGCACGCGCTTCAAAACCAATCCATGCTGGAGGTAGAATTGTAGGAGACGATAATGCACCACATAATTCTCCTTGCTCTTGAAGGTGAGCATCAGCTTCTTCTCCGGACCAGATTCCATCACAGGTGCCATCGCAAATCCATGGTGTTCTCGATGAAGCGATGCAGGATATTCCAAATCTACTTTCAGGAAACATCCATTTTCATGATCTTCGCTCCATTCCAAACAATCTTGAAGTTCCTGCTCGCTCATCCATTCGTATTCTCCGATGGGCAGAGGCTCGGACATGGCATAACCATACAGGTTGTTCATGTCCCAGTATGCCAAGAAGTTTGTCGGTTTTTTTGCATCAAAATCAGCAACATATGGATTGTTGGCTTTGACGTATCGAAGGGGACACTGGACGATTCCACCACGTTTTGCCTCTTCAACAAACAAAAGTTGATTGACGTCTTTGATGAGTTCTATCTTCACCTTCGTGGATTTTAACATCGCCTGCCAAGAATAACCCGGTGTGGTGTAGCTGAAAGCGGGGTCCAAACCATATGCTGCCATTCCTCTCGAGCGATGGAGATGAAAACGGTCGCTCAATAGCGTAACATCCAGTTTCAGATACAGATCGTGATAGTCACCCATGGTTTGACAAGAGAATGTAGACCACACGAGCTGAGCATGATGGTAGTCCTCTTCGGTACAACAGGTGTCGCTAAGGCGACTGTAGAATGCTTCTCTCGGTGGTAACGATGTTTCTGAGAATTTGGAAGCATCCGTCATGTATTCGTAGGGGTAAACACCCTTGCGTCTCAACAGTGCTAAATGTTGGTCGCCGAAACATTTCCTGGTGGCGACCAAATCATCGTCGGTGAGTTGAGATGCGAGTGTCGCCAAACTCGAAGACAGAAAGTTGTAGGAGTCCAAGAAGCGAATTTCTACGTGATTGCGATTTCCAACGTCCACCATCTTGCTGAATGAAATGAATTTCTCGTTGGTGCGAGGTATGATGCTAATGGGTTGAGCGTCGCATCCCATCTCCTTTATGAAGATTTTGGCGTCGTAGCCCTCCAAATTGTGAATGAATACGGGAATAAAATTTGGTTTTTTGATTTGAAGATTACAGTTGTTACACACGGGGGCCACATATTTTCCCGTGTGATGGTTGTGGTGGCGAACTTTGACATTTTCGAGGGTGAAGTTACTTTCGCACACACCACACTGAGAGGCAAGGTCGTATGCTTCCTTCTCTTCCTGGGTGAGAGGCTCTATTGCTTTGTCTTCTCTTAGTAGAGGAGCGAATTGTATGGCCATCTGTTTCAAGGTTTGAATGAATTTTTGTGGAGCATTATTGCCACGATGTAAAATAACATTGCCTGTGTTGTTGACCATCAATCCAAAAGCGCAGGCTTCGTGATGTAGAATTTCGGTGGTGCTCGATACGCTGGGATTCGGTTCGCATGTGGCGAGTGGAAGTTGGAAACTTTCAAAGTCGGCGCATATCACCACGGGATGCCAGAGTAATGCCTTGTAGTTGGAAAATGTCATGTCTCGAGAAGGCATTTTGATAGCCGTAGCCGGATGTTTACTACACATTTCGTGATGATCTTGGAGTTCTTCATCAGCATTCTTTTTTCCTCGACCGTAGAATATACTCAGACATCTGTCGCATACTCGAATTTTATGTTGATGTGTGGTAATTTGACTTCCTGTTAATTTTGGAAGATTCTGAATTAGACAATAATGATAATTATCATTATTTTCGATCAGAAGTAATCTGATGACGCGATTACTTTTAATGTTGCTATGTCTGAGAACGTAGATGGCGTTGTTTTTGTCTAATCCGAAGATGTGTACTGCTATACTTTCGTTTTTATCTGTCTTGTACTGTGCCTCAAATTTACTAATGTCTCGTAGATTTACGGGGTAATTAATACCAGCCATAGGTTTTTCAAATTCTGAGAGATATTCTGGCTTGTTGTAGTGGTATAAACGATGTTTGTTATTATTGGCTGGGTGATGATCGGCAATGATGCACCACAAAAAGCATCTGTTATCTTCATTTTGAATGTTGATGATGGCTTTCTTAGCGGCTATTTCCCGAGGCAAATTGATGTAGCTGGATGCTCCCATCGGGTTGTATCGTGCCACCTTCAAAGTTAAAGTGTGAGGCGAACCGCAAAGTGTCCAACCCGATCCACGTTGTTCGAAAGTCTCGTGCTTGTTCAACAAAGCGTCAAACATCTGGTTGCAAATGGCATCCACCTCATCGACATCGGCGGCGTGGAGGCTCTTTACACCAGTGTAATGATGGAAAGTTTCTCGCTCTTTTTTCATGTTTTCGTAAATGACGGAAACGATGAGGTGGATTTTCAACGAGCATTGCAACAAAGCTTCGGTGATAGATGAAATTAACTTGTTTTTGACCGAGCGAAAAAAGATGTTTAGATCAGTTGTTTCTTCAGATTGGAAAGTCTCCTTGGTTAAAATATTACGAATACTTTCGCCGGCACTTCTCTGCTTTTTTCGTGGCGCTTGATCGTCAACATTGAGCTCTCTCTTACTTGATCCTTCCCCATGCACATTCTTTTGATGTCTACTCAAGTTAGAAATGGATATATATTTCCCACATTGGTCGCATGCATGTTTCGCTTCCTTCTTCTCCATTCTTTTGCTAAGAAAAAAAGATGAAGTTACTAAATTGCACTTATTTTTTTTGTGGTGTTATTTATATTAGACCCCGAAACCATAAATGATCTACCATAGATGAAGTTACTATTTGTGGTGTTATTTATATTAGACCCCCAAGCATAAATAATCTACCATGGATGAAGTTACTATTTGTGGTGTTATTTATATTAGACCCCAAAACCATAAATGATCTACCATAGATGAAGTTACTAAAAATTGCACATTTTTTCGTGGTGTTATTTATATTAGATACGACCTCAATTTTTTTCTTAAATAACCAACATGAATCTTTTTGGTTTCCGAAAGCAAACAATGGAGACTGTACACCGCACGACGACAGATCATGAATTTCTACCTTCCGCGTTAACTAAACTCAACGGTCTGTTGATTATTCACCTCAACAGCATTTGGACGAAATTGGATGAGGACGTGGGCAAGATGTTTTATGTTTTTAATAACAATTTACATTTCTATGAAATTCCGATCGACGGGAAACTTCGGATCACCCTGAATCCGGAGAACGTAGGCGAAATCAAAATATCTAGCGGCAAGAACATTTTTCGAATCAAACACGACAAAATGCTTTCTAACATGACGTACGATGTGTCCGCAGGAGATTACTTTTACGTGGAACTCCTCGGAGATTATGACAAACTTATTCCTCTCTTCGTAGAATTACGAATCGTCTATCCTATTATAAATAACCGTTAACCAAAAATGCCTAACGACATTTTCGGCAACACCAAGCGTGTAGACCATGCAGAAGAGATTCTCATGTTGGACATTCGAGTTAAGAAGTTGAGGAGCGATTTGATTGCTTTGCAGGAGACCTTAAACAAAAGTTTAGAGTCGGAAATCGCCACGCTCCAAACGCAATGTCTCGACCCCATTCTGAAAATCGATTCCGAACTGAAAACGCTCATAAAAAATTATGTCGACGTACCTTCTTACGACAGCGTTCAAAATATACAGTTGAGCGTGGATTCGCTTCAAAATGATTTGGCCAAATTACACCAATTTCAATCGAAAAATGAAGATTTGGAAAAATTGAAACTCGAAATCGAAGAACGAACTTCCGCAATCGAAAAGAATTTCTCCGAACTTCAAACCGTGGTGAACGATATTGATGTAGAACGCTTGCACGTCGTCGTTTCCAAATTACAAGAAGAATTCACCAGCACGTTGGAAGAAATTAAATCCAAGTTGCAGATTTTGGAAGATACAATGACGAACCTACCATCGTCGGACGAACTGCAGGTCATCGGTAAAAGCGTCGCGAACATAAAAATTCAATTGGAGGCGTATCGAGATTTCGAACACATTCAAACCACCATCGCTACGCTTCAGGCATCTCTGGAATTGATCAACGAAGAAATTAAAAATATTCACGCTGAAGCAAGAGCGTTGACGAGCATTCAAGACACGTTAAGCACGGTTCAGCAGAAGACCGAATATTTAGAAAATTTGAACGTCGAAACGAATCTCGCTCATTTTCATCACGTACTCGACAACATACAGGGTGACTTGGAATCGTTACGGACGAGCGTGCCTTCGAGCGAAGATTTGGAAAAATTAAAAACGGCGGTAACGGCACTATCCGATTCGAGCGACATCAAAAGTTCATTGAGCGATCTCGAGAGTAGGGTGGCCAATCTTCCCAACTCCAAAGAATTGCATGCTTTGAAAAGAAACATATCTCGAATGCTGAAACGACTGGAAGCGGAAACGGCGAACGTGGAACAGATTCGAGACGAAATTAGTTCGCTGGTGTCGACGCTGCCCACTTCGCAGAGCGTCGCCGACCTTCACACGCAGTTTACAGAGATGCGAAGGATCGTGAACGATCTTACCGAGAAGAGCTCGAAATTGAATCAAATCGAGAACCTTCAGAACATTGTCGTCAACATCAGAGATCAAGTTGGAGTGCTGGAATCCACGCAGGAATCGACGCTGGCCTCTTTCGGTGCCAAGTTGCAAGAACTCAACGAAAACTACAAGCAGTTGAACGTGGAAGTGAAAATCAAACCGTCATTTTCTACCGTAACGGATACCATAGTCGAGCATTTGGTGCCCGTACAAAACACACTGGGTCAGCTTCACAGCAACCTCGTTAGCATCGATACTAAATTCGCTAAACTCCATTCTCTGCAAGCCATCGAAATTAACAGCGTACCCAATCAACAGAGAATCTCCACGTTCGTCGAAGGTAACAAACTGTACATGTTGCATCCTTATCATCCGTACTACAAGTTTCTCCTCGATGGCACGATTCAGATAAACGAATTTTCGTACTGGTCTCACGGTAGAAAAGCTAGCGTTCCCACCATGACCTTGATATCGAATCGTGGTGTCCAGAAAGCAGGAAACATTCCTCTGGCACGTTGGAACGAAACGCGCAACATATATGAAATACACGAAGACGAAGATCTCACCGTTTTCGACGTGAGTGCCGGCGATAAGCTGATCATTCAAAACACGAGCGAAGTGCCACCCTCTTTGAATCCCATCACGCTTGTGCTTCTCTTGAAACGTAATCTCTAAACAAAAAATGTCTAGGCAGGCCATCGTCGAAGAATTGCATAAACCTGCACGCCGCAACTACGAACGTTTGGCTGTGGTAACCAAGGGCATCGACGACCTCTGGCAAAGTGACCTCGTGGAGATGAGCAGCGGCAGTTTGAAAAACGTACATAAATTGAACAAGGGCAACAAGTACCTTCTCACCGTCATAGACACATTTTCGAAATTCGCATGGGCTCTACCTTTGAAGGCGAAAACGGGATCGTGTGTCACGGAAGCATTCAAGACAATTTTTCGCGAAAGCGGCGGCAGACGACCTCGGTTTCTGCAAACGGACAACGGTAAAGAATTTTACAACGCCGTATTCCAAAAATTTATTCAAAAACATGGCATTCGACATTATTCGACCTTCAGTCACATCAAAGCCAGCATCGTGGAAAGATTCAATCGAACCTTGAAAACACACATGTGGAAACGATTCACGCTTCGGGGAAATTACAAATGGGTCGACATCCTGCCGGAACTCGTCGACACCTATAATGATACGGTACACAGAACGATAGGCATGAAGCCAGCCGACGTTACCAAGTCTGACGAGCAGCGTTTAATTTCTTCCGTTTACTGTCCAAAGTACACACCCACGACAAAAAAAGCTAAATACAAAATTGGAGACCAGGTGAGGATCAGCAAATTCAAACGCACCTTCGAGAAGGGATTCACAAAAAATTGGAGCACGGAACTCTTTACGGTGGTTCGAGTTCTACCCGGAAACCGACACACGTATATAATAAAAGATAGTAGCGGCGAGATTTTGAAAGGAAGATTTTACGAAGAGGAACTCTCTAAAACAAAACACCCCAACACGTACCTCATCGAGAAAGTATTGCGTAGGAAAGGTGACAAACTGTTTGTCAGATGGCTGGGGCTTCCGGAAAAAAGTTGGATCGACGCGGACGAAGTGATCTTGTGAGTACGTGGAACGTGGTGAAGCGTCTACCGGATCCGGAAAGTCAAACGAGAAAAAAAAAGAACGGCAAGTTGCTTCCCGACAGCATCCGCTGTCTGATCGTAGGTCCTTCGGGGTGTGGGAAAACAACACTGCTCGTGGACAATTTTCTCCTCGCACCGAATTGGTTAGATTGGAAGAACAGGCACCTGTACGTGTTCTCGAAAAGTTTGGAGCAATCCAAATACCAGCAACTGATGAAACTGTACGATGGTCTGGACATTGCAACGTTCGCCTCGGAAATAAAACCACTCGACGATTGTTGTGAAAATTCAGTTGTTGTGTTCGACGACGCCATCCTGGAAAATCAAAATGAAATTCGCAATTTTTTCACGCAAGGTGGTCACAAAGGAATGGATTGTTTTTAACTAGCTCAAACGTTTTCCAAAATTCCAAAACAGTTAGTGCGCGACAACGCTAATTTCATATGTTTGTTTCGCCAAGATCACACCAACCTCAAGCACGCGTACGATGACTACGTAGGCGGAGACATGAACTACTATCAATTTTCGGAAGGCTGCTGTTCTACTTGCTGGAACGGTGACGATTTCGGATTCGCGACGATCGACATGACGAGGAAACCCAACGACGGAAAATACAGAAACAAAATCAACAACTTTCTAAACGTTGCAACGTTGTGAGAAACGACGTGTATAAATAACGTCATGACGAAACGAAAAATCGAGGACGAAAATCTCAAGCTTCGCGATTACCTCGCGAAACGCTTCAAAGGTTGGAAATCCGAGAATCGCGGATTCTACGAAGAGAAGAAACGTCAGGATCAACCCGTGATCGATGCCATCAGCAGTCTAGGTAAAGAAATTAAAAGTGTCACGGAACAAAATAAAAATTTGATTAATGAACTCGTACCGCTCGCAGCTAAAAGTTACGCCGTACCCACGCCTATTTCGAGCATTCCTTCGACACCGTTCGAACTGAAGGATGCACCGGCACGACGTCGAGCCATTGGTAGCACGTCGTCGTCTTCGGATAAAATCGAGTTGGGACCTTTGGCACAAAACTACCTGAGCACGGGGAAATTCGACAAGGATGAAGTGTTCGGATTGTATCCCAGCATGGAAACCAGCGAAGGCGGCGGTGTGGTGTGGAAGATTGGGAAATCGAAGGTGACCTTCGAAGGCAACGACATTAAAGTCAATTTAGGCGACAAGGATAGTTGGACCAGGTATCCGGGTACGGTGGGACTGTGGGAACTCGTCGCCAAAAAGCAGCCGAAAGATTACACCGACGAAGATTACCAGAGTTACAAGGAAATTCTGATCATGACGGATGCCTTGTACCAGAACAACGACGCCTCGCAGAATAGGGTGAAATCGAGCAGCGGCGAGAAGTACAGGAATCTCATCAAACCGATTTGGAACCAGGTGAAAACAGGCAGCGGCGTCAAACGCTACAACACGCTACCCAAAGAATTCGTTTGGGTGGACGACGTTAGGAAACTCGTGGACCGATTGTTGGTGATAGCCGGCGAAGAGAATGCAGGCAACCGTAATTTCTACAACGAGAAGGTTGGCATCGTGGACATGATCAGCACGAAACTTTCCAACTTCATCGTGAACGACGACAAGGGCATAGGTTACCTGATCAAAATCATCAACACGCTGCCTCCGAAATTTTGGAACGTGGCCGAAGGAAAGGGGCTCGTGAACGACATCATCAACAAGTTACCTTTCGAGATGCATCTACCTGGCTACCAGTACTGCGGACCGGGTACCAAACTCGAGAAAAGATTGGAGAGAGGAGACAAGGGTGTGAATCCGTTGGACGCCGCATGCAAAGATCACGACATCGCCTACAACACCACGCAGACGGATCTGGACGCACGTCACGAAGCAGACAGAAAATTGGAGCACGCAGCTTTCGAAAGATTCGTGAGCAGAGACGCATCGTTGGGTGAACGGGTCGCCGCACTGGGTACCACCATCGCCATGAACACAAAACAAAAATTGGGGTGGGGTATATAAATAACATACAGTAAAAAAAAACAACATGGCTTGCATAACTGATTTGCCGCACGAACTACTATCTAAAATATTCAAAAAGGTAGTTAACGGAGATGTTAATAAACTTGTGATCATAGCTAGAACGACGCCGGCATTTCGCATGGGATGCGAAATAGTTCTCAAGGACCATCTTCGGGAGATCAGCGGCCTGAGGTGCGGTGATCTCAACATTCTGCTTTTGGCTGCAGGGGAGAAATTGAACGAAAGGTTGGATGAACTGCACGAGGCGAGGCAGGGAAGAAGACGGTATACTGATGATTGGCGTAAGTCCAAACAGGAAACTGAAGAAATCATCACGCAAATCATCGCGTTCTCCGAAGCACGAACTTTCTTCCTCTGTTAAAAAATTCTTCGATACAAATCGTGAAAAAAATATATATAAATAACACGCATCGTGAAAAAAATAATCTTCGGTATAAATAACACACATCGTGAAAAAAAAAATTAAATTTCTCTAACACACACACTGAAAATTTCTCTTCTTCGATATGACAACTGAAAAAATGAGTGACCTCCAAGCATTAAAACAAATGCTAAATTTGTCAGTCGAGTATGTAAAAATTCGGGAATTGGAAGTCGACAAATCTTACACGATAACTTCCGGTTCAATTGTTTCTACCCAGTATGGTCCCAAGGTACGCCTGTTGCTCAACGCACAATACAGTCTATTTTTACCAGATCGATACGCTAACATGTTATCGGACGAGAAGCTATCTATTTTAATCGAGAACAAAACTCAAATCGTGTACAAGGGGGCAAAGGAACTTCTTGGCAAGAAAACAAAGCACGTAATAGAATTTGTGTAGCGACTGCGGGGCCGTGAAAAAAAAATCTCAGAATATTTATATATAAATAACATACCGTAAAAAAACTACACAAGAAAAAAATATCAGAATATATATATAAATAACATACCGTGAAAATAACACATAGAGCATCAACATGAAGCCCAAGGGTGTCGTGTACCAGATACCATACTCCAATCTGAAAAATCTAGGTGCCCTCGATGGGTTACTCACCAAGAAACAACGTGAGAAGAAACGTTCTTGCTTGTCGAAAGGACATGGAATGAAATTACTTCTCAGCACACCTCAATTGAGACGCTTGCAGCGTTCGCGGAAACAGCAAAAGGTCGGAGGTTTCATATTCAGCATCCCGGCCATCCTGGCAGCATTGGGGGCCGTTGGAAGTTTAGCCGGCGGTAGCGCCGCCATCGCGAAAACCGTCATCGACTCGAAGAAGAACAAGGCGGAATTGGAAGAACAGAAACGTCACAACCTGGCCATGGAGAAGAAAAAAGGCAAGGGCGTGATGAAAAAGTTTAAAAAAAAGAAACAACGGCACTCACCAACCGAGACATTGAATCTCTGATCGGACCGTTACAAATCAAACACTTCAGAGGAGTTTTCATGTCCGACTCGTTACCTTCAAGCGTGAAAAGAAGAGAATGCGGAGTAGTCAACTTGGACGGTCAAGAAAATCCGGGCACGCATTGGATATGTTACCACAAAAATGATGATAAAGCATTCGTTTTCGATTCTTTCGGAGGTGTTCCACCTACAAATTTAATTTATTATCTGAAGACGAACAAAACCTCTATATACTACAACGACGAACGCATTCAAAATTTCGAAGACGTGAACTGCGGCCATCTCTGCCTCTCCATGCTCGCGTTTCTCTCTAAAATAAATAACCCTACGATCGAGGATTTCCAGAAAGTATTGTGGAACCTCAAACAGCATCACTAGGATGGGTGTGTTCCATCTCACGAGCGAATCTTCAATCTTGAAACTCACGCTGCACGACGACATCGTCTATCCTAAATCCGTGGCTCTGCGTGCATTCTACAGCATGTACCTCATACCTAACGTCACGCAGCACAACAACAAAATTAGCGTCGGAAGCGAACACATCGTCGTCACGCCAGGACAATACAATCTTTCCACTTTGCAAGCTCAGTTACCCAAAGGCACATACCTTTCTCAAAATTCGGTCACGCACAGAGTGGAAATCCTATCCGCGACGGAGACCGTGGACCTGGGCACCATGGGAGAACTTTTAGGTTTCGAGAACGACACCAAACTCGAAGCTGGCATCAAGCACGTAGCAACCAACATTCCTAAATTCTTGGCCATAGAGACTCTGAACGTACACTGCAACGTGGCGGAAGGTATGATCACGAAATCTTCGGACGGATTGTTAGGAAGTCACAAGCAGACGGGAATCATAGCCACTTTCAAACCAAGTTCCGAGTTCATGGAACCGATCATCTACACGCCCTCTTCGCCGATCTATTTTCCAGTATGTCGCAACCGCATAGACGACATAGAGTTGGTGGTGACGAACGAGAAAGGAGACGTGGTGGATTTCGCAGGTGCCACTACGACGGCCATCGTGGAGATCAACGTATAATAAATAACCATACATGTAAAATGGAGCAAATCGAAAGTTACGAATTGCAATCTTTCCCCCCCAACCGTCGCACGTTCGCCAATCTGAACGAAGCGAACAGGGAGATCGAATACGACGTGGACGTAGGCGACGGGTTCATTCATCCTCACAGAGCAGACCTCTACCTTCAATTCGACGTGGTGAAGAAAGAAAGCGGAGACGCGTTTCCTGCAGCAGCAAACTTGATACTCGTGGACAACTTCGTGCCTCACCTGTTCTCGCAGGTGGAGGTGAGGAAACACAACACCGTCATCGACAGAATAGATTATCCAGGCATCACGTCGACGGCAGTGGGAACGTTGAAATTATCCAAAACGGACGCAGCGTACTACCAGGCCGGGGGATTCGAAGCCGGGGCCAAAATATCGACGAAAAGTCACACGGTGCTTTTTCCCATGCGTCTGCTGCCTGGTTTCTTCTCGGACTACAAGGAGATCATGTGGAAGGGAGGACTGCGCGTCACGTTTCGAAGAGCGGCCAACGACAACAACGCACTGATGCGATACGCTACTTTGGGTCCGGACGGCACCACGCCGATAGCCAACACTTTACCCGAAGCAGCAAAATGCGTCATCCGGAGCATGGAATTGAGAATGCCGGTGGTGGAATACGAAACGAATTACGCCCTCAAGTACAAAGCGGAGATCTTGAAAAGTCCGCAGGTGCCGATTCACTTTCACGGTTACCAGTGCGTACAGAAGGTGGCATCGGGAAGTCACATGGAATTCGACGTGACGACGCAGTTCAACAACATACATTTCGATATGCCAGATTTCGTCGTAGTGCTCTTTAAGACCGGGAGGGACAAGAATCAGGAAAAAGATTCCAGCAAGTTCGACGACTGCAAGATCAAGAACATTTATCTGAAGAACGGTAGGAACGAAGTGTTCCCACGCGAGAATTACAACCTCGACATGACCAAAAACGATTACCTCAAACTTTACGAAGCGTTCTCGGCTTACAAACGCGTGACCGAGGGAAGCGTGGACATGTACTACACGCCCAGCGAATTCAAAGCACGGAGACCCATGACCGTCATCAACACATCTAAGAGAAAGAAGGTTGTGGTCAACGATCGAACCAACATCAAGGTCGTCTGCGAGTTCCACGATGCCTTGCCCGAGGATACCCTATGCAGTGTCATCCTGATTGCAGAGAAGTTTTTCGCGTACGACGTGAAGAACGAGAGGGTCACAGAGCAGTTTTAAATATCCTCTTCGTCGAGCAAGAATGGCTTTTCTACAATCCCAATTACAAAATTTTTAATCTAAAAACGTCCAAAGCACTCCAATAGGATGCAGGAACAAAACTAGAATTTCGTAAAAAAAAAAACTTAAGGGGCACTTGCTTGTAGTTGAGTAGTTATCATCAAAACCTATCCAACAAACCCACAATCATCATCCTAGCTCAATTAGGAGCCGAGAAAATGACGATCGGGAAGATGAAGGATGAAGTCAACGGCCGCATCATCACAGAGTTTGCGGGTCTTCGAGCGAAAATATACGCCATCAAAATTCAGGATAAGACCGAAATAAAGAAGGCAAAGGGGGTGGGGCGTTCGAGCACAAACAAACTAACCGTAGAAGATTACAAGTCGTGCTTGTTCGACAAAAAAATCAAACGCATGACCGAACATCGGATCACGAGCACCATCGACCAATTGCGTACATCCACGATCAACAAAGTGGCGCTTGATCCCCACGACACCAAATTGAGGCTACTGGACTGCAACATCCACACCCGAGAATGGGGATGCCATGACGAGGAAGAAATCTGCTCGCACCATTAGACTTCCGCATCAAAAAAATACGTATTATTTCTTGCACCACTTTTTATTTTTTTTTTTAAAAAAAAACAATCATTCAGACTAATTTTTGCATTCACTCATTTTTTTAAATATTTTTCTATCATATTATGTACACTATTTGAGTATATTTTTTTATTTCTTTCAGATGCTGCACCCCCTACGGAAACTTTTTTAGTTCTTACACATTCCATTCTTAACCAAATTTTTTTTTCTTCTCTTCAATCATAAAACACACACATTACACACAGAGGTCCTCTGTAGGGAGTCATGGGGGGGGGGGGTTAAAAAAAAAACCCATAAAACTCTACAGAGGCACGACTTTGTTAGCCGTGGTCATTAGAACTGTGTTGGGCACCACGCACCCTCGCGAGGTTATAGGGGCCAGGTATCCTAAAAAAACAACAATTATTATTTGTTTGTTTGTGTTATAATACAGGCGTGCACGCGCGTGTGTGTGGCACATCGTTCCCCCGAGAGAGGTTTACAAAGGTCACGATATACGGAGTTGGAAAATTACGATATGGCGCATTCGCTCACCACTGTTGCCAGCCATGGGTCTCTCTCTCTCTCTCCATCTTACACCAACGTTGGCATCTCTATTTTTTTTTAGTTGTAAGTGGGTTTCCAACACACTCTAGTTAATAATACTACATATTATACACACACACGCACACACATACTGCGTTGCCATCCACCCATCTCTCTCTCTTTTACAGCAGTGCCGGCTCTCCTTGCCCAGTGTGTGCAGGTTGGCAAAAATTGCTTTATGCGCTGTAAGGCAACCCTCAAGCAAAGTTGCCAGCTCCTTGCTTTAGGTTAGGTTAGACCAAAAAAACCTTGGTGATTTTTTTTTCGAGTGAGGAGTTGGCAACGCTGATCTCCACTTGAGGGGGGTCAACCGGGTTGATTGCACAAGCAAGGTTGCCAGCTCCTTGCTTTAGGTTAGAGCAAAAAAAACCTTGGTGATTTTTTTTTCGAGTGAGGAGTTGGCAACGCTGATCTCCACTTGAGGGCGGTCAACCGGGCTGATTGCACAAGCAAAGTTGCCAGCTCCTTGCTTTAGGTTAGGTTAGAGCAAAAAAAAAACCTTGGTGATTTTTTTTTCGAGTGAGGAGTTGGCAACGCTGATCTCCACTTGAGGGGGGTCAACCGGGCTGATTGCACAAGCAAAGTTGCCAGCTCATTGCTTTAGGTTAGGTTAGAGCAAAAAAGGCTGTGGGTAAGCTGTCGGTTGTTTAACTCTTCCCTCTCTCTTTTTTTCTTGTAAAAGGCTATGGCAAAAGTACCAGTGGGTTGGCAACCTTGCTTTATGCACTGTAAGGCAAGCCTGAAGCAAGGTTGCCAGCTCCTTGCTTTAGGTTAGGTTAGACCAAGAAAAAAAACCTTGGTGATTTTTTCGAGTGAGGAGTTGGCAACACTGCGAGAAAATACCTCAAGCAAGGTTGCCAGCTCCTTGCTTTAGGTTAGGTTAGACCAAGAAAAAAAAACCTTGGTGATTTTTTCGAGTGAGGAGTTGGCAACACTGCGCGCGAAAAGTAGGTCAAAGGACCGTTCTAGGATCGGCCATTCCACCTACTATTCAAAACTAAACATTAAGAGCAGCTAAATCCTATCATGACACATTAATTACTGTAAATGTGTAAGTATCTATCAATGAATAATTTCATCTATCCCAAATAAATCATGGCGTTTTTAATAAATCAGTGAAGATGTAAATGCAATAATCTTTCATTTTCTATTTGTGGATGTACATGTTGAGTACACACACACACACACGGATAGTAATAATAATAATAAATAAAAATAATAAAATTCAATCAATAATTAAAATAAATAGAACTTATTTGTAACTGATCCAGTCATGTTGAATTGTTGGACTTTTAACCACTGTTTATGTTGTGTTTAACACTGTTAATGTAAATTTTCAATTTGATTACTCCAAGTGTCAACCACAAATTTCCCTGAAATGGAGGAACTAAGGCCACTAGAAAAAATAATCCTCCCAGGCACTTTACAACCAAAAACAAGTGTTATCTAGGCCACAAGACAAGGTGGAGCCTCTGCCACTGATAAAGGCACTCTGTTTATGCCATACTTTTACACTATAACCACATATATCAACTGTTCAGCAGTCAGTGAACATCCTGTGTTAGACATCAAGTTAGAGACAAATGTGCTATCCTGGGGCAGAGACAATCATAAAAGTCCAACAATTCAACTCTAATTGAACTATTTAGACACTTAAAAAAATATATATATATTACCTGATGATAAATTGACCATGAAACCATTACTACATGATAAACTAAAGCATTTTTTGCCGAATCGGACCACTTCTACACAACACTCAGCCACCAAGGAACACCACGAGACTCTTGATATGCATGCACCTCCAGCAATACTAATGCTTTTCATTACAACTATTGCAGGTATTTTGTGGTGCAATGTAATAACAACAGGCAAGTAAGGATAACAGAAACAGAGATAGATATTAAAAAAATTCATTATTGTCTGCAAATTATACAGTACAAAAATATGTAATGAAAAACCATGTAATTTATTATTAGACAAAATGAAAAGGTAACAGTGTCTCTTTGTACACAATAAAAAAGAACCATGAATAAAACACCATTTTCAATTCATAGCAGTGATGTTACCTCCTGATAATGTTAAGTATTACAGAAGTTGTGCAACCAACCAAACAAAATATGTTGTGCATCTTTTATTATGAGAAAATGTGTTAATATTGGAAATAAAAAAAAAATTAAGTCTGTGGCTTATCTGCTTAAAATGAGAGAAGATACTGCAGAAACATACATGTTTTTAACAGGGAAAATTATTATTTCATGTACGTTAAATAATCCCATCATTGTACTTACAATCTAAAACCTGTTTAAATGAACATCCTAAAAAACGACACACCATGATAATAAAAGCACAAATCTTACAACATTTTGAGGATCTTGTAACCCTGTAATTGGGATAAAAAGCATGCAGAGAATATGAGGTGAAAATACTAACACTATAAAAATAAATAAGCAAGAACTAAGGATCATGCATTACATCCCAAAAAGGAAAGTAAAAAGACACCACATTTGTAATTTGTCACAGTGCCTCACAAAATGCAGCTGGCCAAACATATTCTTTTATTTACCTTATTTTTCACAATAAGCTTCCTCTGTGAACCTACAAAAACACAAATTGGCCAAAACACATTCTATATGCTGATAAAAGGCCCAGGATACCAAACTACAATACACCCCCCCCCTTTTTGTAGAGTTTATGGGTGTCACAATATATTGTGAAACAGTACTTTTTTCCATAGTGGAGTTTTAAAATGATATTTTTACTTCAATTTTCATAACTTGTCACTTAATATGAACCGAAATTACTTGCATGTCATGTATAATGAGAAACACTCATGATTTTTAGACTCAGAACAGGCTGAACCTGCTTGCCATGGCACATGGGAATCTTCACTTCAAATTCAGTTCTAATAAATACTTTCCTTTATTTTGACTTCCCTTATGGAAATGGAAAAATCTGTATCACATGTACCATTGCATCAGGTTAATGAACATGCCATTATAAATTTTTGTACTGCTACTAAGTGAACGTTGAATTCTGCAGTGATATGGCAGAGCAGGCCATATATTAAAATGTATTGCTAACAGGGGTAGACAAAACTAAAAATAATTCTTGCATCAGGCAATTTCTTTTTGCGGAGCCATGAATTCAACTAAAATCAAGCTACACATTTTAAAATCTGACCTTAAACATGTAATTTATTTATTAATGTGAGCTTTTTGGCCTGCACCGTGGTTGTGCTGGCAATATGCTTTGGGCTCTGAGTATGGGAGATACATGCAGATTGGAGTCTCCTGGAGGAAGCTTAACAACGTTTCTCCTGAGATTTCAGCCTGTGTATGGGACCAGTTGGCACCTACCATCATGAGGAAATTGGGCAGTTATTAACGAGTAGCATAACCTGGTCATGAAAACCTACAACAATGTCAGAGGTGTGTCTTGCTGAGCACATATCACTCCGTAACTGTTTTTTGCCCCAGCACTATGCTAAACCTTATCTACAAAGGGAAATGTACTGTCTTTGCCCCCAGTTTTGGGACCCAACCACCACCACTGCTGGCAGGTGAGAGAGTAGAATCAGGTGGGAGTGAGGCTAGCAGCCGGTAGGTAGGTCAGGGTCCTCAATGTGCTGTTGCGCTCAGGTTATTCTTATAAAGTGAGTTTGGATTAAAAGTAATTATAATTATTTGTTGGAATGGCTTTCCTGAAGAAGGCTCAACTGGTAACCACATGAATAACCATGCAATGCACTAAAAAAAAGCAAGCAGTGGAAAATTTCACAAAAAAAAATATATTTTTAGAATTCAATGTGAAAATTCAGTCATCATGTCTACCCATGACTGAGAAACCTACTCACATACAACCTACTTGCCAAATATTTTTGCAGAAGGAGTTATTAAATGTAAATGCTTATCCAAAACCACAAAAAAGGGGGTTGAAATATTGAATATATATATATATATATATATATATATATATATATATATATATATATATATGACAGTAGAAGGACAACAGAAAGATGTGGCTTGTAGATTTAATACAGACATTACTACAGTGTATCGTAGCACTATACACCGAGGGAAACCACTTGCATCCACACCTGGCAAGGATCCTTGTTGCCTGTGATATCATCAGAACGACTCCATTTTAGAAAGGATGCATCAGAGCTTCTTATGATACTGTTGTGTCTGCATCGAAGCCATTTTGAATACCTATTCTAACATTTTCGTCGTAGAGTGATACGACACTGTAGTAATGCCCGTATTAAATCTACAAGCTGCATCTTTCAGTTGTCTTATTCAACTGTCATAAGCAGCCCAAACTAGTTTTGCCTTATAACTTTTAAATGAGGCATTTCCAGACCAGGGTCCCTTATCTCACATTGGTACTTGTGTCAGCCTCCATCCACTTTGCCAGTTTGAATTAAGGTTATGGAAACAACCTGTATATATGTAATAAAATAAATCTTAAAAAGCAAAAATGGCCAGATAACATGTGACATGGGGGGGGGGAGGGGTAGTTTGGTATACTGCAATCATTTAAGATATCTAGTATATTCATACAATGTATAAAACTAAAATCCACATTGAAAATTTTACCCTCGCTAACAGATATTTAAAAAAACAACTGTTTTTTCTCATATTTTTAAAAATTCAGAAAACTGTTGATATGTACGTCTTGCACTAATACTTGTATTTATAACATAACACAAAGATTAATGACAATTTATCTGGATTGGACTTTAAAGTTTTAGTTGCAGCTTCATATGTATTATAGACTTGCACAGGCTAATTATGATGTGAATATAGCAATTTTTTAAAATTCAAATATAAGAGCATGTACAAAATTGGAAGGGTAGTTTCTTCACGCCTTCCTTTTTCTTTTTTTCTTGCCACTGGCATGCATAACAATAACCATCACAAAAACTATGTTCTCTTTCAATTTTTATGTTTGATTCTAGTTTACGTTATATAAGTATATTACGTATAATTTACATGTCATGTAGAAAACCTTTTTTTACACGTTAACTGCACAACCCTGGTAGAAGCACAGCATATCTACCATAATGTTAATATTAATTACCGGGCCTCCTCAATGGCGTAATGGTAACATTGTCGCCTTTTAATCAAGGGTTCCCGGGTTAGATTCCCAGGAGAGGTACATGGCACAGTAGTTTGGAACCCACTTTAAACTGTAGGTCCAGTCCCAATTAGCCTTTCTATGCATAAAGGGGACTTAAAACAACAATTCAATCAATCAATATTAATTACCATAAAAAACATGCACACACATCTATACTTTCTGGACACACACACACACACACACAAAAAAACCACCACTACCAACAACAATAACAACAAAACTAAGAAAAAACACAACAAAACAACAAAAACTAACAAAAAACAACAACAATAACAACAAAAACTAACAAAAAACATAACTGGCCACTCACTGGTTTTACATGTTAAACATGTTTAACGTGTTTTAACTGTCTAGTCTCACCCCTTTTAAGTGACGTGCACTTAATTCGCTCATTGATGTCTTTGACACACTTATAAATAAAAATCCTAATAAATACACCTATTAAATAATGCTTGATGTTATGACAGGTATGACCATCCAGCCATGGAATTGCAATTGCGGCAAGGATGGTATATAATGTCCTGCCAACGCCTTGCTGCTTTAGCACATGCTCTGATTGTTGTGCCTTTCCAGAGAATTTACTAATAGTATTACACAGAGCCAATGATGGATACTTCAACTTGCAACCATCATATTCCTTAAAGTCTATCAACATACCACTCAAAAGCAAATCTTTAGGGCCTGTTAATAGCTGGAGGCAAGTAGGACATTCCTTAGTTATTGTTGCTGTCTTGCGTACAAGGTATCCAGCAACATACACAACAGCATTTTGTTTAGGAAGACTACGATCAATGGGGTGTAAGGGGTGACCTTCCACGTAGTACACCCAAATGTCAACCTCACTTCCACGTTAGTGCACCCTGGACTGAAGACTAACGAGGCTCTGGCGACTGGCCCCATGGCCAGTATAATTTTGTTTGTATTGTCCTGTTTTTTTGTCCTTATGTGTGCTGAGTGCCCCTTTACAGCCTCAGCTTTTAACAGAAGTCAGAACATTTTAAATTTTTTACTTATGCAACGTCCGAGTTGTTATTTGTAATGGTAAGGGGCTGGACCCCGTATAGTGTGACGGGAGCAAAATAGCCTAAGTGCTGACGCTCCCAAAGAATTTAAATTTAAATCAAATTTAAATTTAAGACTACGATCAATGTCAGCTACGGGAGGGATATCTACAAGGATGTCCTGACAAAACCCAGCCTCAGAACCAGCATCATTAGCATCAGTTCCATTATTCCCTCCTGCTTGTTGAACATTTGGAAACAATGTACCTGCAACTTCACAAAACTCATTCTGACACATAGAAGCCAAAAGGACATCTGAATCTGCCTCACAATTTGATGAATCAGAATGCCTCAACAAATTGTGTGCAACAACAGCCCTCATGGAGGACTGAAATTGCAAACAATCAGGATTGTCATTGTTTCCACCTTTTCTTCTTACAGTAGAAAAGGTATTCTCAAGACAATCCTGGGGTGTAAGGGGTACCTTCCACGTAGGCGCCCAAAAGTCAACCTCACTTCCACGTAGTGCACCCTGGACTAAAGACTAACGAGGCTCTGGCGACTGGCCCCATGGCCAGTATAATTTTGTTTGTGTTGTCCTGTGTTTTGTCCTTATTTGTGCTGAGTGTTCTTTGCAGCCTCGGCTTTTAACAACAGTCAGAACATTTTAATCTTTTATGATTTTAATTAAGCAACGTTAGAGTTGTAACGAGTAACGGTAAGGGGCTGGACCCCGTATAGTGTGACGGGTGCAAAATAGCCTTAGTGCTGACGCACCCAAAAATTTTAAAATCAAATCAAAATCAAATCAAGACAATCCTGGTTGAGCCGTTTTGTCATCAAGAACTTGAGACCTTCACTTCTCAAACCCTCCCACAACTGAATGATAGCATTCAGTGTCAATAACCACCCTTTTTTACAGGGTGGAGTAAGTCTACTGCCATCTGCCTTAACAAACTGCCATTTTTGTATCCATTCACACTTTGATTCCCAAAATTCCACATGTGGTGACCTATCTGTCACTGCCCGCCCCAAAATTTTGACATTGTTTAACGAATGGTTATTGAATGAGTCCCACAAGTCATCCATTTCTGCACAAAACTCTGCCGTGAAGTCAGCTTCTGAGGGTAATTCGCCAATTGATGTTAACAGGCACAGACCTGCAGCCACAGAATGGCTGAAGACCTGTGCTGCCAAGGAGACACGCATGGTCGCAAACCCACTGACATCAATTTGGCGCTTTGAAAGCCTGGAACAAGTGCGATATTTTAGCTTTGAGTCTACTTCATAGAGCTTCCTAATGAAGCTCCATGAAGCAGACTTCTCTTGCCCTTCTCCAAAGAGTACTTTGTACTTTTGGAAATTGTTCCTTACGGATTTCAGCAGGTGTGGCGGATCATGCATGGCAAAAATTTTTCGACCCTCATACTCAAAAAATGGATGATCTGGAGTCACATTTAAGTCTCTAAATAGCCTTCGATTGTGGACACCTTGATCACAGACAACAACCACTAATGTTAATCCAGCTTCAGCAATCTTTGAGCATGCTTCCTTTAAGAGAGCTTGTAGAGCTGAAGCGGGAGCACCATTACCACTGAAGAAATAGCCTTTTGGTTGCTTCCAGTTACTACAAAGGCCTCTGACCATGAACACAAGTGCATTGGATGCTAACTTTGGTTCATGATCAGACATTACAGATGGGCCATAATTTTCATATCCATCTATAACATCATACTTCTGATTATACACAACACTGGTTTTAATGGCCATTTCGTCAAATGACAGCACGCACATTCTATCCCTCTGCGGTAACTTCTTTGCAACTAGGGACATAGTTTTCAGAAGTACTGGGCAAAAACCGGGACGTTGGGTGAGACTAGACATTGACTTCATCAATGTCCTCTTACTGGGAAGTATAATTATTTTGGATAAAGCTTTGTAGGCAGCAGGGCCATGGAGATACACACTTAAAGCTAATGACTTATCTTTTAAGGTTCACCTTCTACCTCGAGGAGACCTAGCACTTACGCAAATTTGTTTTTCTATAAAGCTATATAAATTCACTGGGACCATATTTTTAAGTTGTTCCAAAGCAAATTTCCTGCTGTTTGTTTTTGGAGCATTTGCACTTATAAGTTTCCTCTTTAGTTTGCTAACTGTTACTCGTAATCTTCTATTTTTTTTGTTTTCGGTGTCACTTCCACCTTACCTTCAAACTCACTACCTTTAGTAGTCACTGGGGTGGCAACACTGGGAACAAGGCAGACACCACCTTCAAAATCACTGATTGTCACTGGGATTGGGCTGGTGCCTGCTATGCAGACACCACGTACACAATCACTGGTTGTCACTGGGGTGGCAACACTGGGAACAAGGCAGACACCACCTTCAAAATCACTGGTTGTCACTGGGATTGGGCTGGTGCCTGCTATGCAGACACCACCTTCACAGTCACTGGTTTTCACTGGGGTTGTGGTGGTGCCTTCTAGGCAGACACCACCTTCAAAATCACTGGTTGTCACTGGGATTGGGCTGGTGCCTGCTATGCAGACACCACCTTCAAAATCACTGGTTGTCACTGGGATTGGGCTGGTGCCTGCTATGCAGACACCACCTTTGGAATCACTGGTTGTAGTCACTGGGGTTGGGCTGGTGTCTGCAAGGCAGACACTACCTTCAATACCACTGGTTATACTCACTGGGGTTGAGGTGGTGCTTGCTAAGCATACACCACCCCCAAAAGCACTGGGTGTAGTCACCAACGAACCACCATCACTGGTTTTTTGCCGTTTCACCGGGGGGCAGAACTCCACTTCTGGGCTCAAAGTGGGTACGGCAGACACAATGAGCCTGTTTTTGAACGTAGAGGTAAAGCACCAGTCCTGGAAATGCAGTGCACAAATGAAGTACTTTTCCACATTGCACACTTCCAGGTCTGGTCTCCCAACTACGTTCAACCACTGGGAACATCTGGAATATAAAAACAGAAGTTTAGATTACCTACTTTCAGAATTGCTAGTTCCATATACCATACTGCATTCCATGTACACACACAAAAAACATCACATACGCATTCTAACTATAGAAGATTTAGACATACACATGTACATATAGAGAATTCAAGATCTGCAGATTTTGGAATTTGTAAAATTAGGTTGTTGATATAATGTATATTATTATATTGGAGTAATAAATCAAAATTTAAAATAACATCTGATAATGTGCAGAAATGTGCTTCATTTCTCACTTCACTGAAAGTTGATATATATGCAAAAGAAAGATACACCTGCTCACTATTTTTCCCTAATCGATTTCATTTCTTTGTTTCAGAAATTTCTGTTCAGCAGTGTATTGCAGGACTTATTTACATATGAAGGATGAAAATTAATAACAGATTCACCACGTGGAACCCACAACACATCAAATTCATCTTAAAGAAAAGATTATGTTTAGTTATGCACTCAAATCTGATTTTTTATTAAAAAATAGTGTTAGTGTATACTAGGGCAAAATAGGGGTGTAAGGGGTGACCTTCCACGTAGTACACCCAAATGTCAACCTCACTTCCACGTTAGTGCACCCTGGACTTAAGACTAACGAGGCTCTGGCGACTGGCCCCATGGCCAGTATAATTTTGTTTGTATTGTCCTGTTCTTTTGTCCTTATGTGTGCTGAGTGCCCCTTTACAGCCTCAGCTTTTAACAGAAGTCAGAACATTTTAAATTTTTTAGTTATGCAACGATAGAGTTGTTATTTGTAGAGGTAAGGGGCTGGCCCCCGTATACTGTGACGGGAGCAAAATAGCCTAAGTGCTGACGCTCCCAAAATTTTAAATTCAAATTCTAGTCAAAACTAGGGCAAAATATTGCTGAAACAGAATGCTATGTTGCCTAAGCTGAGATAATATGGTTTCATGAGCAGCCTTCCAATTCTGCTTACTAAATTTAGACAGCTAGCGAAGAAAGTTAATTCTTAGTCTGAAAACAATACCAAATTGACCCATAGTAACTTCGGCCCAAGTTCCTTTTGTTTTATTGCGATTTCATCATGCTACGAATGCAATTTTAACATGGTTCGAGTTCGATTTACTTCTGTTAACATATTGCTACAGCAGAGTTTTAGCAATTACTTAAGATCTTGTTAAATATATGCGGTAACGGTTCAGATAGTTTTATGATTTCTCCTAGCACAAAGACTAATTTTATCGTAGAATTTTGGAAATCATTGTCACACGAAATTTGAACCATTCTTAAAGTAATGAGCACTGTTTGGACTCAAAAAAAGTTATTTATGTTGAAAAAAACAACTTGAAAATTATCTTACGCACTTCTCATGGACCTGTTTTGTCTCCATCGACAACCGACAGTAAATATCGTAGAAGCGTGGGAATGAATGTAGAAGTAAATCGGAATCTTAGTAGAATGCATTGAGGGACTTTATTTTAATGTTAAGGGAACCAAACTTAACCTGCCTAACCTAACCACGATAGCATATGTTGAACAAAATATTAAGTGATCACTAAAACCCCGCAGTATGTGTTAACAGATATAAATCGAACCATGTAAAAATTGCATTCGTAGCATGATGAAATCGCAATAAAACAAAAGGAATTTGGGCCACATTTTTATTTCTTCAAATCCAAACCGTGCTCATTTGTTTAAGGAAGGTTCTTAACATTGGTTCTTTACCCAAGTGATATTAGGAAACTGACTAACACAGTACATGCACAATTTTAAAATAAATTTAATTTCAGCTCCAACATTAGTTATTTTAATGTTAAAGTCACTACGACATGTTTTCCTGTTTCCATGCTGTGGAAGCAGGATTTTTTTTTTAAAAGGGACGAATTATCAGACAGAATCAACCTTTATTAATTTCTTACGGGGTGTAAGGGGTGATCTTCCACGTAGTACACCCAAATGTCAACCTCACTTCCACGTAGTGCACCCTGGACTAAAGACTAACGAGGCTCTGGCGACTGGCACTATGGCCAGTATAATTTTGTGTGTGTTGTCCTGTTTTTTGTCCTTGTGTGTGCTGAGTGCCCGTTTTCAGCCTCAGCTTTTAACAGAAGTCAGAACATTTTAACGTTTTTAGTTAGGCAACGTTAGAGTTGTTATTTGTAATGATAAGGGGCTGGCCCCCGTATAAAATGACGGGAGCAAAATAGCCTAAGTGCTGACGCTCCCAAAATTTTAAATTCAAATCAAATCAAATCAAATTAATTTCTTACAAAAAAGAACGAGACAGGCCAATTTGCTTGAAAATTTAAGAAATTCTCAGTGCTTAAGGTGTGAACCAACTATGAAAAAAAGAAAATAATTTCATTTATGTCGGATTCTTGTCTCTCCAGGATCATATGGAATAGCAGAAAAATAATCAGCTTGGAAGGTGTATGCAGGTGGGTCTGGGAGAAAACTTTTGGTGGCTTCTCCAACGGTACAATGAAGGGTGACTTCATGACCGAGTAAAACGTCACGAAAATTGTCTTTAAAAAATATAAATTTATAGACTCATTGTGCACGTAGCGTTTGAGAACACATTCTAAACACTATAAATTTGTACATATAATTTAATTTTCTGAGGTCTATAGTAGTGAAGTAGTAAAAAAAAAATGTCGAAGTAATTCTACGGTAGACTCTCGATTACGCGACTCCAATTAAGCTTCAGGAAAGTGCGGAATCACGTGAAAACTGACGGTGGACCAAAGTAGAACGCATGCTATAGTTTAGAATGTTTACAATCTATTACACACATACTCATATGTAATTGCATTTGCCTTTGTCAATAATGTTATTTATTGACAAACTAAGAATATTCTAACTACATTAACTTAACGTGCGGTACGTTTTATTCTACATACCTGTCTGGATCCTTGGGAATTCTGAAAAGCGAAACCTTCAGATCTCGCTGATTTCGCCCGCAAATCAGACAAACGCGTAGATCGCTCGTACGGGGCATAGCTGTTTGTTGTATTTCGCGAAAACAGCCAAAAAAACAAACAAAACAGAAGCTAAACACCGACCACAACGAGAAGTCAACGTCCGACCCGAACAAAGCCAAGAGACGGTTACTCATCAACTTCAAATTTAAACACAAACGCAACGCCGCCTTCAATTGTCAACAGTGGAGCGCTACGTTAGTTGGGGGAGATGAACGAGATGCCGCTAGTGTCGCTGAGATCCCCACTTCCCCTCCTAGCAGACGACGTTCGATTTCCACATTTGGGCGGACTTTCCCCTCTCTTGTAATCCCATTCTCTTTGGCGCTGAAGGGAACGAGAGTTCTCATCACCGAATCCCTGACTGCAGCCAGGCAGCAAGTGCTGCAGAAGGTCAAGGAGTATTCATGGCCCCAGGAACGTGTGGACTCAGGATGGCAGAATCGTCATACTAAAGAACAATCGGAAGATCTCCGTCACCACGCTGGAGGAACTATACAAAGTAGAGTGAACGCGAGGGGAAAAAGAGGACGTGCAGGGAATAAGCAGCCACTCAGAACGTTTATTTTGCCTACTGAGGGCGCATCAAATTCCGCCACGTTATTGCGTAAACTCAGCTATTTCTGTGTATTAGTGTTTGTGACTGCATTATGTTAGTTAATGGTATTTATGTTACTACGTTAAGCGTTATGCTCGTGTCTGTTTGTGTTTGTGTGTATGTGTGCGTGTGCGTAAGTATATAGAATTCAGTTTTCGGTGTCCTGCAGGTTCTAAATACATCACTTCTGCTGGCTTGGTAAGTGAATCTCCAATTTCCAATAATTTGTGTTCGGTAGACGTAGCGACAAATGTTAATTTTCTTTATTTATTATCTTCTCTTTCCCAATGGCTGAAACTGATATTCTGGTGGATGTAAATCTGGCAACGCCCCCACCCGGTGCTTCTGTAGAACTTGAAAACCTGCCCCCCTCCTCTTCAGTTGCCATTAACCTCCCCCCTACCCCCTCCCAGCGGCAGACCATAAACTCGCTTCCCAACCCCTCAAACTGTTTGCCCGCCGGCAACCTCCCGGCAACACCGACGTCGGCTTTTTTCAGTCAATTAAGAAATATCTGCATTTCCCCAGCAAGGGTCAACGACCTTCGCTCCCCAACCCCAGTGTCACAAATGGGCGACCCACCTTCTGGGCCGCAGCTGGACCTCCCCTCGGGCAGTCTCAACGTCATCCACGTCAATGCACAAAGCATTCTCGCGCATCTCCTTGAAGTCCAAAATATTGCCCAAATAAACGAACACGTGCATGCTCTGCTCGTGTCGGAAACGTGGCTGAAGGAGAGCCTTTCAAGTGAACTGGTGCACCTTGCAGGTTTTCGTCTGTTCAGAAGAGACAGGATGGGGAAGAGGGTCGGGGGAGTAGCAATTTATCTACGCGAAGATATTCCTGGCAAAATCCTTTCGGAATCACCCGGCGACTACGACCGATCTTCAGAATATATAATTATGGAAACTACCGTCTGTCAACAGAAACTCCTCCTTGCCGTAGTCTATCGACCACCTACCACTCGCCTCGAAAACTTCGAAAACGATATCGCAACATTTCTACCAAAATATTCTCACGCAATTGTTTTGGGAGACATGAATGTCGATCTGTGTACCACCAAAGAGGAGGCTATGCAATTCCGCGATACGTTCTCAGCCTTAAATCTTACAATCTGTCACCTAAATCCAACCCACCACACGACCACTTCAGACTCCTGGCTTGACGTCATTCTGGTCTCGGACGAAAATCGCGTAACGAGCCATGGCCAAATTCCGGTACCTGGGATTTCCTATCACGATTTAATGTATGTATCATATAACATCCGCGTTCCAAAATTTAAGACTAAACAAGTATCTTAGAGGGACATAAAGAACGTTGAATTTGAATTTTGAATTTGAATTTGAATTTAAAATTTTGGGAGCGTCAGCACTTGGGCTATTTTGCTCCCGTCAAATTATACGGGGGCCAGCCCCTTACCATTACAAATAACAACTCTAACGTTGCATAACTAAAAAAATTAAAATGTTCTGACTGCTGTTAAAGGCTGACGCTGTAAAGGGGCCCTCAGGACACATACGGACAAAAGAACAGGACAATACAAACAAAATTATACTGGCCATGGGGCCAGTCGCCAGAGCCTCGTTAGTCTTCAGTCCAGGGTGCACTAACGTGGAAGTGAGGTTGACATTTGGGTGTACTACGTGGAAGGTCACCCCTTATACCCCATAAAGAACGTTGACGAAACCCACTTGAACGAAGACGTAATTAGCACGTTACCAACAGTGGACGAGCAAGTTCACCTGTTAAATAAATTTATTCTTGAACTGTTCGATAAACATCCTCCCGTCAGAAAGAAACGGGTCTCACGTCCCCCCGCCCCCTGGCTGACGGACGACGTACGTCAACTTATGTCCACGAGGGACAGAGCTTACAGAAATGACGTAAAAAAAGGTGACCCTAGCAAATGCAGCTTCGAAAATTATAGAACCCTGAGGAACCGCTGCAATCAGGAGGTAAGAAAAGGCAAGCGCCGATTCGCATACGAATTGCTCAACCACCAAAATAAACCGGACGTTATATGGAAAAAGTTGAAAATTCTAGGTGTTGGGAAACAGAAAAAGGACGACTACATTCCTAAGTTTGCACCAGATGTACTGAATAATCATTTTTGTGACTTCCCGACTATTGAAAATAATGTTAAACGTGAAACTATTCGGAATATCACAACGCACTCCACAAATGCTTCAAAATTTTGTTTTTCCTGGATTTCACCGGAACACGTTAGAAAATCTTTACTTAAGATAAAATCGTCGGCCGTAGGAGTAGATGAAGTTTCCATTCTCATGATCAAAAGAATCCTCCACCATGTCCTTATTCCTATCACGGACATATTCAATTTCTCCTTGCTTTCTGACACATTCCCGTCGCTTTGGAAACTCGCCCAGGTACGCCCTATACTTAAACAAGCAACGAAATCAATTTAAACAATTTTAGACCTATTAGCATTCTCCCAGCTCTGCCTAAGGCTCTAGAACATCTTATTAGTGGTCAAACCCGTGACTTCCTAGCACGAAATAACCTAATAAACCAGTTTCAATCTGGGTTCCGTAGCAACCACAGCACATGCACGGCTCTCGTCAACGTAACCGACGACATTAGGTTAGCTATAGACAATCGACAACTTACAATCCTTGTTCTTCTCGATTTTACCAAAGCTTTCCTAACCATTGATCACGACATTTTACTCACAAAACTATCATCCCTATTCAGCTTCTCGAACTCTACGGTTAACTGGTTCCGTTCCTACCTGTCTGGACGTCAACAATGTGTCGTCGATCCATATCGAAGATCATCCTGGAAAAGCATCCCCTGTGGTTTCCCTCAAGGCACCGTACTGGGCCCCCTCCTGTTTACACTGTATATTAACGACCTCCCATCGGTGCTTAATCACTGTAGGTATCACATCTATGCCGACGACTTTCAATTATACTTTTCTTTTCCTCCTCAAGAAATATTGAATGCATCCTGTAACGTTTTTAATATCCACATATTATAAACATTACATAAACTGAAAATTTGACGTAAACATCCATAGTTCAATTTTCGGCCATCAGAGGCCGTTGTCCTCGATAGCTCTACCGGTGCTGCCTCTAGCGGCAGACTCGGTACAAGCGGGCTGTGCGTAAAACCTCAGCAGTGCTTCAGAGTCGCTTCTATCGACTGGAACGGAACGGCAACAACCCTTTGGCTCTACTTGGCCGGCGAGAGGCGTACCTAGCATGCTGCCTTGGTGGACGGAAGCCTTCCTTGTGTGTCACTCGTGAAATTGGCCACTACTAAGAGAATAGGACAATAATCGGAGTGCTTCATTACATGGCTATAGAGGCTGAACACTGTTGGTTTAGGTACGTAAAACTCTCTGCTGTGCTATAGGGACTTAATAACATCGTGCCAACGTTCCCACCCCCTTTGCCCTATTTATCACGCATAAGGTGCCGTTAAAAAAAAAAACCTTTTCTTTTGTACACTTATTCCCCCCCCCCCCTTGTTTGTGTCGCCTTATTGGGTGCAGTGAATGTACTAAGTGAACTAAGAAAATCTATTGACCAAATTAGCGAGAACTGAATTGCATAACTTTTGCTTGACCATGGATTCAAAATACTATTTTGGTCGCTAAAGATTTATTGTGGACGTAAATGATCTCTTAACAATTGTGTACTCCCCTTTTGAGTGGACGAACGTATTAATTACATTTCGTCGATCTTGTAATGTAATTCTTCGACCCACGTTTGACGTTTTGGTCTGATCGCCCAAGGCTTGTGGTTAAAGTTCATTGCTTACAAAAAGAAAATCTACGAACCTTCCACCCCTCCTTTAGTCGATTCGGGACCATTGTTCCAATTACACCTTTCCTTTTTTTAAAATGGTAGCATTAAAAGTCGGGAGAATTGGGACAATATTAATGAATGGGAAAAACGACTATCATAAAGTAAATTAGCGTGACAATATAAATGAAGACTTGCAGTGTATTTGACACGTCTGGAAGATAGTTGAAAGGTATTGTCTAATTGACTAATGCATATTATTTAATTGGGTCAGGTTAAAGACACGTACGCGTACTTGTTACGTATTGTTAATGGTGTTTGATTAACTGATATGAATTTAAATATACACGCAGGACGTGTTAGGAATTTTTGACGTGGACGCACGTCGTCTTTGTGAACTTGCAATTTGACTTATACCGACCTTGTTAATGCTGGACTCTTTTACGAGTTGCTTGTTGTTTACGAAATACATATATGTTAATTGAGTAATGCATTTTGTTGTTGATAATTGACAAACATAAGTTGTAGTTTTACCTTACGTAGAATCTATAGTAAGTAAGTCAACATATATATGAAATACACGTTACGAGGCAATTATAATTTGAAGTCAAAAGTACCATTTTGATAACCGTAGACGTATACGATAAGGAGGGTGAATAAGATACGGATTTACGAGGACAAACTAACGCAATGAAGAAGGCACGGCGTGTTATTCATTGCTGGACCCTTTGACTTTACATGTACATTTACATATATTTGCGTGTGCATTTTCTTACAGGGCTTGTCTCGCGCTTCTCGTCGATTTTGCCTGTTGACTCCTGCATTGTCGCGCGAGAACTGCGACACAAATTGTAATTTGTGATATATAGTGTGGGTATTCAATCTTACCGTGAAGTTGCGATTGCCGCGCAGCCGCTTCCAGATTAAATATCGCGTGCAATCACAACTTGACCCCACTATAACATTACAATCCGAACGTGTAAACAACGACCTGAAAAAATCAACAAGTGGTCTGTAGACCACGGCGTGCACGTCAACCCGACCAAAACCCAATGTATGCTCGTAGGCTCCCCAAAGATTCTGAACAAAATTGACGAATTATATCTCCCTAATCTTACGGTCAACGATAAACACTTGCCTCTCCCTACCACGGTTAAATATCTGGGAATTACGCTAACCAATAATCTTACCTGGAGAGAACACGTAAACTCCGTGTGTAAAAGAGCTTTCGGTGCATTACACTCTCTTTACCGGCTTAAAAACTTCCTCCCCGAACGTATAAAAACCAAACTTGTCCAATCTCTTGTTTTTCCTATTATTGATTACTGTGACACTGTTTACTCGGACGTTAATTGCGAGCAAGCTAAACGCCTTCAGCGAATCTAGAACGCATATGTCCGCTTCGTTTTCGACATAAAATATTCAGAACATTTGACACCGTATTATGCGAAGGTCGAGTGGCTGAAATTAAGTGATAAACGGATTTACCACAACCTTGTCCTATTGTAAAAAGCCCTAGAAATAAAAGATCCAAAATACCTTTGCGGGCGGTTTCAATATCTTTCGGACTTTCACTCCCGCAACACCAGATCACGTGAAAAATCTGTTATCCATCCCTATCCACAGATCTAACTTCTACGCCAATTCGTTTACCGTTGCCTCTGCAGGACACTGGAACAGACTGCCCCCCGAAATCCAAGCCCCCTCCTCAGTTGTAACATTCAAAAGACAATTAAAATTATACATGCTAAACAATTGGACCTAGATTAAATTCGCAGAAAGAAATACGTTATACATTTAGCCCACGAAATATGCTTTCTATGTAGGTACTTGTGTGCGAATGTGTGTGTGTGTGTGTGTGTGTGTGTGTGTGTGTGTGTGTGTGCATGTAGAAACTGTATTGCTTTTATTTTTAATTTCTTCTAAACTACATTTTTTCATTGTGTTAGTAAAAATAATGATCAATGTACGTAATTAATGGTTAATCCAGGGCTTGACTGCTCGTATTCAAACTGTATTGCTTTCATATTTATTTTCATTTTACTTTCATTACTTTATTTTTCTTTTATTATTTTATTTTTCATTTATCTTTTTTAATTTTTTAATTGTATACAATTTACTGCAAAAAAATGATCCCTGTAATTAAAGGTTAAGTGGAAGAGAAGGCATTAATGCCTTAACTTCGCCATGTAAACAAAGTCGTAAATAAATAAATAAATAAATAAATAATAAATAAAACCAACTAGGGAAAAGGGACTACCAGAAGAACAAATGACAGTCACAGTGAAAGAAAACTCACATTATTCTTTAAACTGACAAAAGGGAAGGTTAAAAATATTATTTTGGTCTTGTTACTGCATAGGAAAGTGCATGTGTCTTTAATTGATTGACTCATTGATTTAAAATTGTTTGGGTGCGTCGGCACTGAAGGCCATTTTGCACCCTTCTAAAATTCTGACACAAATCTTAAAAAGGGGTGTAAATAGCCCCTTGGAAAAAAATTAAAAGTGCACGGTTGTAAAAAGACCTGCACAAGACAAACACAACACATTAAAAAGTCAGAACAAACAAACTAAAATTCTCCTTACAGACGGTGGAAGAGTTCAGCTCTTCGCAAAAAACTAAAAACTTTTGATAAAATGCTGCTGTCATCACCCAAGAGGGATGACAAACAGTCGGAAAGATTAAAAGTCTGCCGGAGGTAAGCAAGATTGACACATTCAACGATTTGATTGATTGAATTAAAATTTCTGGGTGCGTCTGCACTTAAGGCCATTTCGCACCCTTCTATGAGTAGTGGTATTTATGATACAACCAGCACCACTTACAAGTGTAGAAAGTATGAACCCCCCTCAAGCAGATTTTGCTACACTTAAAACAGGCTCAACATGCCTACATGAGCTTTTTGCTCAAGTGTGGAACCCCGTCTAATCCAAGATTTTTGTAAAAATGCCCTCGGGAATTTTTCGGAAAGTATGACCCCCTCAGATTGATGAGGCTACACTTATAAAAGGCACTTCTGAGAGATTGTTGTCCATAAATTTGCTAAAAATATGCCCCTCTTGTGGCCACACTTAAAACTAGGCCACCCACACCCACATACACACATACATACATATTTATTTCTGGTTTAAGTTCAATTGGATACCAGGTTCAATTTGTTTATCTATTATTAAAACAATGTATTGTGCAGAGACCTTCTAGAATTGCTCCGTGACTCTCTCATTTCTTACATCATAAACATATGATTTTTCGCCTATGAGAATAACACTACATATGGTGTCATCAGGTAATGCCTCATGGAATTCACAGATAATTTTAATGTTTGTCCTGTCATTCACCACAACTTGTTTCCTTTTTGAAGTGTTGATGACAAACATGGGCCTCTGTGCTTTGAATTCATCTGGTGTGTAATACATGTCAGTATTGCCAATTGTAGAAAATTTGCCTGTTTTAGAGATATTCCATATATTTGATAAGCAACAACAACAGGGCCATCTATGTGCAAATGTCTGAACTCGGTGAACACTTGGGAACAAGTCAATTTTTTTCATTATGTCAATATTTTTAACTCTTTTTGCTAGTAATAGGGAATGGTAGTAAGTGTTAGACAAAGTACTTTGGAGCCGAATATGCCTTTCTTAGACGTCGTATATTGCTAAAATATCTTTAATTCACATATTTCTCATACCGCTGTATCTTGTTCTATTAGGCTTTTTCAATAAAATTGCCTCTTCAAGAAAATTGCACAACAGCAAAAGAGGTGTCAATAGGGCAAGCATACAATGATATGGGGATATGTGAATTGTTGGTTTCTTCGATTCAGATAAATGGATTGAATTGAAACTGGGATATTTTGCATATACAAAATCTGATATTTGTTACATCCAGCTTGTTTGTTGTAATCTATTCATATTCTGTCCAAGTTGTTATATAAAATCAATATACATGGCATTAGGTCAGTGCCTTCTGGGACATGCATGTCTATACAGGTATTTGTGCTAGGTCAGTGCCTCTGAAGGCCAGTTCCTCTGCCCGGATCAATACTCGGGGCAGTTTTTCAGATTCTCGCACCGAGGAACTGTGGTATGGATTGCATGTACGCTCAGCAGAAAAACGGGATGTACGCTCAGAAGAAAATACTTCAGCAAAAAATATTAGAGAAGAGCTCATGTTTCTGAATGCACCCCCAACCCACCCCCCCACACCCACCTACCCACATCCATACATATTTACTTCCCGGTCCACTTCTATGCATCATGTTGTGCAATATTAATTGATTAAATGGTTATGACATAATGTGATGATGTGGTGTTTTCTGATTGGTTTAAATAAGCAGTGTTTCTATTGGCTCTGTAAATCTATAAAAGCCAGGGCACAGTACAGATTCTTCACCATTGCTGGATCGGCAGTGGAACCCACAAGTGGGGGGCAGAACCTGAACAGGCTCCACCAAAGTATAGGAGACTTGAAAGCATATAATTTGGCGGAATAACCCAAGTAAGGTCATAGAGACAATATACACTGATACAATAAAAGCCAAATTTTTGGCAGGGGGGCCAAAGTGGTTCCTAAATACAAAACTCAAGAACTAATTGACATAGAGCTATGCAGTTTTTTTTTGTCTGCACTGAACCCAGCTGCTATTTTTATCCAGCATAGAGTTTTGATTTGAACCCCAAGAAATTGTATATAAATACCAAAGCCAAAAATATTAAGTGTATACACACATACACACACACACACATACAAAGCACAGTGCTGAACCCAACTGATATTTTTTATTCAGTATAAAGTTTTGAATTGAAACCCAGGAAATTGTATATAATAACAACAAAAATGCCAAATCAAAAATATTGTAATCAATGCAATAAAAATATATCCAGCCCCAATTGGGCCAAGCATCAAAAGATTTGTAACCCGGACAAATACAGAACTCCCACAAAAATTTGCCCCAAATGCAATAGAAAATACAGCATGCAATACTTCACATATACACATAAAGATACTTGCTCTGCACAATCATCAACACAACCATCTACATCTGGTCTGAAAAGGAAGCATGAAGCACCTCTTAATGCCAGAGCAGCAAAGCAGCCACGCTATGAACCTATCCGTAGCAGTTTTAATGCCCAACTTAGGGATTACCGGTTTGTATCAGAGCCAAGATGTGGCATTGAGAATTTCTTGAACAGTATAAATTCTGATCTACAGGCAATTCTCAATGCACAAAATGGCTCTTATAAGCTCTCCCTCAAATTGTTTACACAATATAAGAAAGCAAATGGCACAAAATTTATACAGCCCCACATAACAGAAACTGTACCGGTATATTCAAACGCAAATTCCGACAAAATAATAAGCAGTTTGATGGATCAACTGAACATCAAACACTCTGAATTTGCAGCAAAAGAGTCAGGATGGAGCCTATGCGGCTCTCCGCACAAGTTATATGTTAATATTTCTGAATTCAACCCATTACAAGGATCTACATATTTGCCATTACCTGCCAATATTAAAAACAAACAAGCCGTGGTCAATATAAAAAATACCGACCAGAAATGCTTTTTGTGGTGTATATTAGCTGCTTTGTATCCAGTTTCAAGGAATCCTCAGAGAATAAGTTATTACAAACAATATGAACATGATTTTGACGATGCAATGGAGGGTTTAGAATATCCAATGTCTGTTCAGAATATTGATAAATTTGAAAAAAAGGCCAGGCACATCAATGGCAAACAATTATCTATTAATGTATTTATTTGTTCCACTGGCAATTGCCCGATAGCACCTCTCAGAATCAGTACATTTGATGATGAATCTGCTGTTCCGATTGATCTGCTCTTAATTGAAGGGAATGATACACACCATTATACTCTGATACATAATCTTGAAGCTTTGGTGAGAACACAACTAGACAAAACTCATAGAATATTTAAGTTGTGCAGAAGATGTTTAACTGTATTTGATGGTCAAAAAATGGTAAATAGGGTTCCTGAATGTAATACAGAAATTGCAAAAAACAAGTTAATTGAGCATCTGAAATACTGTGGCAACCATAAACCTGTTCATATGGTGATGCCCAATCCAAGTGAAAATTGCAAATTCAAAAAGTTTGAAGCCTTGTTGGAACACCCAGCATGTATTGTCTGTGATTTTGAATCGAACCTCAAACCTCTTGCATTCTGCAATCCAGATCCCGAAGAATCATCAATTACACCATACCAGCGACATGAGCCTTCCAGCTTTTGTTATATGGTTATACGGGATGGTGTTGTTATTAAAGAATATTCATACATGGGACCAAATGCCATCAAAATATTTAAACATAGAATAGAAAATGAGTGCCGTGACATAGCATCTAACATCTTATTAAAATCAAAGCCTATGTTGCCTGTAACAGAGAAACAGATTGAGGATTTCAACAATGCAGAAAAATGCCCGGTATGTCATTCTGAATTTTCAGATACAAATATCAAGGTGAAACACCATTCTCATACAGATGGTAAATTCTTAATGGCCCTGTGTAATAGCTGCAATATTAAGATCAAGAGACCAAGATTTGTCCCCATATTTTGCCATGGAGCATCCAATTATGATTTCCATCATCTAATCAGGTACGAGGGGTTTGAGAAGCAGAATTTAAACATTTTAGCTGAAAATGATGAAAAATATATATCTATTAGCAAAATAATTAAAGTTGATGTTGTTCCTATTTACATAAGATTTCTTGATTCTTACAGATCTTTATCTGCTAGCCTGCCTACACTGGCCACTCAATTATCTGATGAACAATTCAAAATCACACGTGCTATGTTTCCAAATCAGGATTTGAAATTAATTAGGCGGAAGGGTGTATATCCATATGACTATGTTACAGATTTTTCTAAATTTGATGAGTGTTCCCTGCCACCACAAGAAAAGTTTTACAGCAGAATCAGAGGATCTGGAATCACTGATGATGATTATCACCATGCCAAGTTGATGTGGAACAATTTAAAATGCAAGACATTTGGTGATTATCACATGGCATATTTGAAACTTGATGTCACCCTCTTAGCTGATATATTGCAGGCATTCAGAAAATCTTCTATGCAAAATTATAAGCTGGATCCAATATATTTTTACAGTGCCCCGGGCCTAGCATGGGCTGCAACGTTTTTGAACACTAAAATGCAATTGGATCTGATCCACGATCAAGATAAGTATCTGTTTATGGAGAAATGTATAAGAGGAGGGATGGTGCAATGTTCCCAGAGATATGCCAGAGCAAATAACAAATATATGCCTGATTATGATCCAGCACGGCCATCAAATTATATACTGTATGTAGATGCAAACAGCCTCTATGGTCATGCCATGATGCAAAAACTGCCATATGCAGGGCTTGAGTGGGTTGAAAATTTCAATATTGAAGATCTTAAGGATTTTGATGACAGTGACTATGGCCTCTTCTTAGAGGCTGATCTGATAATTCCTGATGATTTGCACAATAAATTTTCTGATCTGCCCCCAATTTCCGAGGTTCAGTGCTCACCTGGCTCTAAACAGAAGAAGCTCATGATGACTCTGGAGCCGAAACAGGGTTATGTCATATATTACAAAAACCTCCAGTTCCTGATGAAACATGGTGTTCAAGTGACCAAAATTGGAAAAGTTTTGAGGTTCAGGCACTCAGAATGGTTGAAACCATACATTGATACAAACACAGAGCTTCGAACATCTGCAAAGAGCCAATTTGATAAGGGCTTATTTAAATTGATGGTGAATTCAGTGTATGGCAAAACAATTGAAAATGTCAGAAAACATACCGATGTTAAAATAATTACTGACCCCAGCCTGAGCAAAAAATTGGTTGCAAAACCTAATTTCAATTATAGAAGAATTTATGATGAGCACATGGCACTTTTCAACATGAAGAAAACAAAGATCAAATTTGATAAACCTATTTATGTAGGGGCTGCAATATTGGAATTGTCCAAATTACATATGTTAACATTGTATTATGATGTGTTGAAACCTTCTTATGGTGATAATATAAAATTGATGTACATGGATACGGATAGTTTTATTCTTGATATTAAAACAGAAGATGTTTATCAAGATATTGCACAGTCTGAATTGTTTCAATACTTTGATACCAGTGAACATACAATAATTCAACCCCACAACAAAAAGGTGCCTGGCAAGTTAAAAGATGAGACACTTGGTGATGTTATTGTGAAATTTGCTGGGTTAAGTGCCAAGGTGTATAGTTTTAAAACATGTAGTGCTGTTGTCAAAAAGGCCAAGGGCATTGGCAAAGTAACTGTTGAAAAAGACCTCCAATTTGAAGATTATGAAAATTGCCTCAAATCAAGTGGCACAATTAGAACATCAGAATCCAGAATTCAGAGTGTGGATCACTTATTGACTAGCAATATTGTAAGAAAAGTGGCCCTGGATCCACATGATGATAAGAGATTCATTTTATCATGTGGCATACATACTTTACCTTGGGAGCATTGTGATTTGAAAAATGGCAATCAATGCCCAATTACAGAGCATGATTTGAAATAAATAAACATGCCTATGAACTTATTTGGGTTCAAAAAACAGGCTATTATGGAGCTGCCAACACAACAACCCTCTTCTGATATGATATCTAAACTGAGTGGTTTCTTAATTATTCATCTGAACAGCATACTTACAGATGTTGATGATGAAACGGGTAAAATATTGTACATATTTAACAATAATTTAAATCATTACCAGTTACCTGTAGGTGGTCAATTGCAATTTATTACAACCCCTGAGGGTGATGTCAAGATTTCAGTAGGGAGAAATATTTATAGAATCAAGCACTCAAACATGGTTTCTGGCACTGTTTATACTGTTTCTGCTAGTGACTGCTTATATATTGAGGTCCCGGGATCATATGACAAGCTTATACCCTTTTTTATAGAATTAAGAATCAGATACTCTATAATAAATAACCACTAAAACAAAAATGCCTAATGATATATTTGGCCATACAAGACATGAAGATCACAGTGATGAGATTCTGATGCTTGATGTCAGAGTCAAGAAATTAAGAAGTGATTTACAAGCTTTACAAACCACACTCAATGCCAGTCTTCAATTAGAAATTACAAATTTACAATCACAATGCATGGACCCTCTTCTTAAAATTGATTCTGAACTCAAATTGTTGCTTCAGAAATATACTGATTTGGCCACATTGGATAATTTTCAAAGTTTAGAAGAAGCTGTAGCAGCTCTTCAAGCCAAATTTAAGACCCAGGCTACCAACTCCGAGCAATTGAAACAGCAATTGGAAGAGCAGATAAATAATGTCCAGACACAGCTCCAAACAATTGTCAAAAGCATAAAATCACAGGAAGATTTTGATCTAGTGATTTCCACTCTAAAGGAACAGATTCAATCACTCCAAATACCTAATCTGGATCCTCTGCACAATGCCATAGCCGAGGTTAAAGAAAAAATTGAGACACTTGAAAATTTTATGAACAATTTGCCATCTTCTGATGCTTTGAGTGCAATAACTCGGAGTGTAGCAAATATTAAGCTGCAACTTGAAACATATGAAGATTTTGGAAAAATTCAAAGTACCATAACCCATCTTGAAGGTACAATAGCAGCAGTGCAAAGTGATTTGGCAAATGTACTAGAATCCCGATTGCCTGGAATTGTAGATACACTTGTCAGTGTCCAGCAACAAATCACAAAGCTTGAAAACCTCAACACCGAATCTGAGCTATCTCATTTTCATCACTTGATAGATGATATCCAAACAAAACTTGAAATTTTACAACAATCCACACCCTCTCAGGCAGATATAGCCCTGCTCCAAAATGCTATGCAAAATGTGGCTGATGCTTCTGAATTAAACAATGTAAAATTGGCACTTGAATCTTTGCAAAATACAGTATCAAATCTGCCTACATCACAGGAACTTAAAAATATTAAGAGGGCAGTGAATCGCATATTGAAATCAGAAGATATCAAGAATATCCAGACAGAGATCAAACAACTCACTCAGACAGTGGCCACTCTTCCAACTAATCAACATATTAATGAATTGCATGCCCTGTTTGAGGATATCAGAAGACAGGTCCATGATCTTACTGCTCAAAATTCAAAATTGGCAGTTGTTGAAAATTTGCAACAAATTGTAGCTAATATCAAGCAACAGCTAGGGACCATGGAATCCAATCAAGCAAATGCTTTGTCTGTTTTTGCCACCCAGCTTCAAGAAATTGTGCAACAATACAAGAGACTTGCTGTGGACATAAAAATCAAGCCAGGCCATGATGATGTTGTTAGGACCATCAATGAGCACCTTGAATCTGTAACAAGCAGATTGCTCACAGCAGAAAAGGAAATAACAGGCATAATCGAGAATCCAAAACATACAGTAATTCTTGAATTGTACAGCATCCCCAACAAAGAATATGATTCACCATTTACACCAGGTGGCAAAATATATATGCTGTCCCCTGCACAATTTTATTATCAATTTTTTGTTGGGGGCACACTGAGACCAATCAAGATCAAATATTGGCTTCAACCACAGGCACACCACTACCCTACCTTATCAATAACAAATGCTGACAACAAAGTAAAAATCACCAGTGTAGAGTTAGAGGATTTTACAGATCCCAATACATTAGAAACAGCCTATACTGAAGATGATGGCACTTTGGAATTTAAAATACAAATAGGGGACAAATTATATTTAGAAATTCCTGCAGTCTCAGCTGCTGAACACCCTATAGTTGCAATATTCTTGTTTTCATATTATGTCTAGACAAATTATTGTTGATGAATTACACAGACAAGCCAGACATAATTTTAAGAGACTGCCAGTAGTCACAAAGGGCATAGATGATTTATGGCAGAGCGACTTGATTGAAATGGCAAGTGGGCAGTTGAAAAACTTAGACAAAATCAACAAGGGCTACAAGTATCTACTTACTGTAATAGACACATTTTCAAAATTTGCCTGGGCTGTGCCACTCAAATCCAAGACTGGAAAATGTGTTACAGAAGCCTTCAGGACAATCATCAATCAGAGTGGAAGATCACCGCGCTATTTGCAAACAGATAATGGCAAAGAGTTTTATAATTCTGTGTTCCAACAATTTATTAAAAGCCAGGCAATAAAACATTACTCGAGTTACAGTGACCTCAAGGCCTCAATTGTAGAGAGATTCAACAAAACCCTAAAAAATCTTATGTATAAACAATTTACACTTCAAGGTAATTATAAATGGCTTAATATTCTTCCAGAACTTCTACATAAATATAACAACTCGGTCCATTCCACAATCAACATGAAACCCTCTGAAGTAACTCCATCTGATGAGCAAAAATTGATCAGGACTGTTTATTATCCTAGATACCAGCCAACAACAAGAAAAGCCAAATACAAGGTGGGTGATCAAGTAAGAATCAGCAAATATAAGCACTTATTCAAAAGAGGCTTTACAAGAAACTGGAGCACTGGATTATTTACAGTGGTTCAAGTTAAACCTGGGAGCCTTAACACATATATAATAAAAGACCACCGAGGAGAAATTCTCAAAGGCAGGTTCTATGAACAAGAGCTCAGCAAAACTAAACAGCCTGACACATATCTCATAGAAAAAATCATCCGCAGAAAAGGCAACAAGTTATTTGTCAAATGGCTAGGACTTCCGGAACACAGCTGGATCGATGCAGACAAAATAATAATATGAACACCTGGGATGTTATAAAAAGGCTGCCAGAACCTGAACAGCAGAATAAGAGAAATGGCAAATTGCTACCTGATAATATTAGGTGTCTTATTGTTGGGCCATCTGCTTGTGGTAAAACTACACTAATGGTTGATAATTTTTTATTGGCACCCAACTGGTTAGACTGGAAAAACAGGCACTTGTATATCTTCTCTAAGAGCTTGGAACAATTAAAATATCAGCAGTTGATGAAGCTATATGATGGATTGGATATTGCCACTTTTGAACCAGATGTTAAGCCACTCCATGAATGTCTCGATAATTCTGTTGTTGTGTTTGATGACATTATACTGGATAATCAAAACAAGGTTAGAAATTTCTTTACACAGGGCCGGCACAAAAACATTGATTGCTTCTACCTGGCACAGACTTTTTCTAAAATACCGAAGCAGCTGATCCGAGACAACAGCAATTTTATATGTGTGTTTCATCAAGACCATACCAACCTCAAACACATACATGATGAATATGTAGGTGGGGACTTGAGCTACAATGATTTTTCCAAGTTTTGCAGTAGGTGCTGGAACCAGGACAGTTATGGGTTTGTCACAATTGATATGACAAGAACACCTAATACTGGCAAATACAGAAATAAAATCAACGATTTTCTAGACGTTGAGACATAAATAAATAACCATGAAAAGGCCAATCATTGATGATCTTAAGTTAAGAGATTATCTTGTAAAAAGATTTAAGGGATGGAAATCAGAGAACCGGGGAATTTATGAAAAATACAAACAAACAGAACAGCCTGTAATTGATGCTATTAATAATTTAGGTAAGAATATCAAAATTGTTACAGAGCAGAATCAAAATTTGATCACAGAGCTTGTACCTGTAGCTGCAAGCAACATATTAGATTATCCATTCACCCCACTTTCCAGTATTCATACACCTAGTCCTGTTGCTCCTAGAAGAATTGAAGCTACTCAGGATCCTATTGAATTGGGTCTTCTTGCTCAAAAATATTTAACTACACCTAAAGACAACAAAGATGAGGTGTTTGGCTTATATGCTGACACAGAGCTTGATGGCAGCATCATACATAGAATTGGCAATTTCAGAGTAACTTTTATGGGGGATGATCTGATTGTTTATTCAGAATCTCGTCTCGGAGAAAAAGGTGCTTTTGTTAAGTACCCCGGCACACCTGGATTGTGGGAACTGATGACTCGGAAAAGGCCTGGCAGCTATACAGATCAAGATTATGATTATTACAAAGAAATATTAATAAAATCAGATGCTCTATACCAGAACAATGATCCCACACAAAAAAGAGTCAAGTCTAGCAGTGGGGCAAAATACAATAATTTAATCAAGCCCATATGGTCACAGATCAAGACTGGCAGTGGAATCAAACAATACAACACCCTTCCTAAAGAATTTGTGTGGGTTGATGATGTCAGGAAACTTGTAGATAGGTTATTGGTGTTAGCTGGGGAGGAAAATGCTGGGAACCACAATTTTTACAATGAAAAAGTTGGAATTATGGACATGATAAGCACAAAATTGTCTAATTTTATAGTGAATGACACTAAGGGGATTGGATATCTTATAAAAATTATTAATACTCTACCACCTAAATGTTGGAATATTTCTGAGGGTCGGGGCCTGGTTAATGACATTATAAACAAGCTGCCATTTGAACTACACATTCCAGGCTATCAGTATTGTGGTCCCGGTACAAAATTGGACCATAGATTAAACAGAGGGGATCCTGGTGTAAATCCCCTAGATGCTGCTTGTAGAGACCATGACATAGCATACAACACAGATTCTGATCTTGACAAGAGACATGTTGCAGACAAGAAATTAGAAGAGGCTGCATTTGGTAGATTTGTAAGCAAAGATGCTTCTTTAAGTGAAAAAATAGCAGCATTGGGAACCACCATAGCTATGAGCACCAAACAAAAACTGGGGTGGGGGCTGTGAATATGTATATAATAAACCTAGAATGAAGGCCAAGGGTGTTATGTATCAAATACCTTATGCAGGTCTTAAATCTCTTAAAACTATTGATAGTCTTTTAACCAAAAAGCAGCGCAAGAAAAAAAATTCTTGTCTTGCAAAGGGCCATGGTATGAAATTGTTGCTTAGTACCCCCCAATTAAAAAAATTACAGCAATCCAGGAAAAAATCACATGTGGGGGGTTTCATATTTACTATCCCGGCCATCTTAGCAGCTCTCGGGGCTGTTGGGAGCTTGGCTGGGGGATCAGCTGCCATAGCAAAAACAGTAATAGATGCCAAGAAGAATAAGGCAGAATTAGATGAGCAGAGGCGCCATAACCTGGCCATGGAGAAACAAGGCAAAGGTGTTAAGAGAGCCATGAATAAGTTTAAAAAAAACAAGAGCCGCTTACAAACCAAGATATTGAAGCTTTAATCAAGCCACTGGGCATCAAACATTTTAGGGGTGTGTACATGTCTGATTCTTTACCAGAACAACCACTCAACAAAGAGTGTGGCATTGTTAATTTGGATGAGTACAAAAATCAGGGCACTCACTGGATCTGTTATCTTAAATATTTAAAAAATGAGGCATTTGTGTTTGATTCATTTGGAGGTGTTCCACCTGAAAATTTAATAAAATATTTAAAATCACCCAATCTTTATTACAATAATGCCCGTGTTCAAAACTTCAAAGATGTTAATTGTGGACATTTGTGTTTATCTGTTCTCAGATATATGTCTCAAATAAATAAACCATCAATTGAAAATTTTCAAAAGGCCTTGTGGTATCTGAAACATCATGGGGGTATTCCATCTCACCAGCCAAAATTCAATATTGAAACTCAAATTGCATGATGATATAGTGTATCCCAAAACAATAGCTCTCAGAGCATTTTACGGCATGTACCTGATCCCTAATATTACGCACCACAACAACAAAATTGCAGTAGGTAATCAAAATATTGTCATCACTCCAGGGCAGTATAATCTGTCCACTCTAAATGCTCAGTTACCCAGAGGTGTAGTGTTAAGTCAAAATTCTGTCACTCACAGAGTAGAGATTGTATCTGCTACAGAAACAGTGAATCTGGGTACTATAGGAGAGCTGTTAGGATTTGAGAACAACACAAAACTTGAAGCAGGCATCAAACACACTGCTATGAATATACCTAAATTCTTAGCCATAGAGACTCTGAATATTCACTGTAATGTGGCTGAAGGTATGATCACCAAATCAAATGGCATAGGCACTCACAAACAAACCGGCATCATTGCAACATTCAAACCTAATTCCGAATTCATGGAGCCCATCATCTACAATCCATCCCCAACATTATATTTTCCTGTGTGCCATAATAGAATAGATTACATTGAATTGATGGTCACTAATGAAAAAGAAGAATTAGTTGATTTTGCTGGAGCCACAACAACTGCTATCATAGAAATTAATATTTAAATAAAAATACATACAATGGAAAATATTGAGAGTTATGAGCTACAATCATTCCCCCCAAACAGGAGGACATTTGCAAATTTAAATCAACCCAACACAGAAATTGAAGTTGATCTTGATGTAGGGGATGGATTTATACACCCCCACAGAGCAGATCTATACATCAAATTTGATGTTGTAAAGCTCGATGGAACAGATTATCCGGCAAATTCGAATATAAGATTGGTGGACAATTTTGTGCCGCATCTATTCTCTGAAATTGAGATCAGAAAGCATGGTGTTGTTATAAACAGAGTGGATTATCCCGGCATTACCTCCACAGCTTTGGCCACACTAAAATTATCCAAAACCGAGGCTTCATACTACAGAATCGGTGGATTTGAAGCTGGTGATAAGATATTATCTAAAAGCCACACAGTGCTGTTCCCGATGCGCCTGTTGCCAGGATTCTTCTCAGATTACAAAGATATCATGTGGAAGGGTGGGTTAAGAATTACATTTAGAAGAGCTGCCAATGATAATAATGCTTTGATGAGGTACAGTGCAATAAGCCCTACAGGAGAAGCTCTGCCCAATACCCTACCTGATGAGGGCAAGTGCATTATTCAGACTATGGAGTTAAGAATCCCTGTTGTTGAATATGAGGCCAGTTATGCTCTTAAATACAAAGCTGATATAATAAAAAATCCACAGGTTCTTTTGCAATTTTATACATATCAATGTGTACAGAAGCCCGCAACTGGTTCTTATTATGAGTTTGATGCTACAAATTCATTCTCCAGTATACAATATGACATGCCAGATTTTGTGGTGGTATTGTTTCAGACTGGAAGACACAATAATCAGGAAAAAAATTCAAGCAAATTTGATAACTGCAACATCAAGAACATATATCTTAAAAATGGCAGAAATGAGGTCTTTCCTAGAGAAAATTATAATTTAGACATTTCCAAGAATGATTTCCTCAAATTATATGAGGCATTTACGGCATTCAAAAGGGTCACTACTGGCAATACTGACATGTATTACACACCAGATGAATTCAAAGCACAGAGGCCCATGTTTGTCATCAACACTTCAAAAAGGAAACAAGTTGTGGTGAATGACAGGACAAACATTAAAATTATCTGTGAATTCCATGAGGCATTACCTGATGACACCATATGTAGTGTTATTCTCATAGGCGAAAAATCATATGTTTATGATGTAAGAAATGAGAGAGTCACGGAGCAATTCTAGAAGGTCTCTGCACAATACATTGTTTTAATAATAGATAAACAAATTGAACCTGGTATCCAATTGAACTTAAACCTGAAATAAATATGTATGTATGTGTGTATGTGGGTGTGGGTGGCCTAGTTTTAAGTGTGGCCACAAGAGGGGCATATTTTTAGCAAATTTATGGACAACAATCTCTCAGAAGTGCCTTTTATAAGTGTAGCCTCATCAATCTGAGGGGGTCATACTTTCCGAAAAATTCCCGAGGGCATTTTTACAAAAATCTTGGATTAGACGGGGTTCCACACTTGAGCAAAAAGCTCATGTAGGCATGTTGAGCCTGTTTTAAGTGTAGCAAAATCTGCTTGAGGGGGGTTCATACTTTCTACACTTGTAAGTGGTGCTGGTTGTATCATAAATACCACTACTTCTATGTATACGGGGAAATGTCCCCTTATCTAAAATTCTGACTTACTTTTAAAAAAGGGGTGTAGATAGCCCCTTGGGAAAAACTAAAATTGCAAGGTTGTAAAAAGACCTGCACGAGACAAACACGACACATTAAAAAGTCAGAACAAAACTAAAAATCTCCTTACAGACGGTGGAAGAGTCCAGCTCTTCGCAAAAAACTAAAAACATTTGTTAAAATACTGCTGTCATCACCCAAGAGGGATGACAAACAGCCGGAAAGGTTAAAAGTCTGCCGGAGGTAAGCAAGATCGACACATTCAACGAGAATGTGTCGGATGCTCAAAATAACATTACAAGTACGACACAACGGAAATCCAGCCCTTGCAGTGGGTGACCATGCGTGAGACGGCTGTGTCCTATACGCATGCGGGTAAGAATAACGTCTTCTCGCCGAGAGGGACGAGACGAGGAACGCCAAACACCTATGGTGGGCTTAACAGCGTGAAGCTTGTTCCCCGTTTCCACATCCCACTCGGTCTGCCAAGTGTCAAGAAGGCGAGAACGGAACACATTCTGCAGGTCGCTAGCTGGCAAAAGGTGGACGAGAACGTCGGCATCTGCATCAGCAGACTTGGCGGCAGCATCAGCTGCTTCGTTCCCCTGGATGCCCACGTGGCTAGGGACCCAACAGAAGTGTACATCCGTGCTGGCAGATAAGGACACAAGCCGTCTGAATATGCGTTGCGCTACTGGATGCCGGCAATACGGCGAATCCAGAGACTGCAACACGCTGGTCGAGTCGCAGCACACAAGGACCTTCTTCAGACCGTTGACATCTGCAAAATCCAGTGCCTTTAGAATGGCGTACAACTCTGCCGTATAGATGGAACAGGCAGGATGTAGCGAGAAACTGGAACTTTGAGAGTCTAGGACGAAGGCGCAACCAACAGATTCGACTGTCTTGGACCCATCCGTGTAAAACACATTAAAATTGGGGTGCTTCGCACGAAGTTCTAAAAACCTTTGCTGGTATACAACCATTGGTGTCTCTGACTTTGGAAGGGCAGTCAGAGAGAAATCGATAGAAGGTGCAGGAAACTCCCAGGTAGGGAGAGGCGGAATGAGTGGACGGACGCCTGGAATATTACTGTTAACACCAAGTGCTGACAGGATCTCGTCTGCACGAACACCAAATGGTCTTGTGGCACTAGGGCGGAGCGGATACCTTGCCAGCCTATTCACGTCTGATATGGTGTGAAATGAGGGATGTGAAGGCATCGAGCGAAGATGGAAGAAGTAGTTCATTACCAGCCGCTGTCTTCGCAGAGACAGCGACGGCTCAGATGCCTCTACGTACAAACTGGCGATAGGGCTGGTCCGAAAAGCACCAGAGCACACACGTATACCAGCATTGTGGACGGTGTCTAGGATGCGAAGTCTAGATGGGCGGGCAGAAGAATACACAACACATCCATAATCAAGCTTCGACCTGATGAGTGCACGATACCATCGAAGTAGTACCGTCCTATCAGCACCCCAGGAAGTATGGGATAAAACACGTAAAAGTTGAGAACTCTAAGACAAGAGAACTTTAACTGGCGAAGGTGAGGTAGCCATGTTAATTTCTTATCGAAAATGAGGCCCAGGAAGCGGACCTCATTCACGAAGCACAGGGGAGATTTCCCCATGTACAGGTCAGGATCGAAATAAACATGTACGTTGACGATAAAAGTGAACACACATGGATTTCTCGGATGAGAAGGTGAAACCTGTTTGGGAGGACCACTCAACCAAACGGTTTTTCGTCAGTTGGAGTTGACGAGAAGCTGACGCGAGATTCCGTGAGCGACAAAAGATCGTGAGGTCGTCTACATACAAAAGACCATGTACAGGGGCAACAATGCTTGCCATAACACTGTTCACTGCTATGGCAAACAGAGTCACACTTAATACGCTGCCCTGTGGGACACCGTTCTCTTGTTCGTGAAGATCCGAAAAGGAGTTCCCAACACGTACGCGGAAAAAACGATCAGATAAAAAGTTTTTAATAAAGTACGCCATATGGCCACGCACGCCCGAAGAATGGAGCTGCTTTAGGATGCCAAAACGCCACGTTGTGTCATATGCTTTTTGGAGGTCAAAGAAAACTGCAACTAAATGTTCCTTGTTGAGGAATGCATCCTGAATGTGTGTTTCCAGCTGAACCAGATGGTCCAGTGTGGAACGGTTGGAGCGAAAACCACATTGAAAATTACTTATCAAGCAGTTTTCCTCCAAAAACCAGGTGAGACGCTTGTTGATCATGCGTTCCATCAACTTGCACACACAGCTAGTTAAGGCAATAGGCCTATAACTCGAGGCTGCGGTGCGTTGTTTACCTGGTTTCAGGATGGGAACAATAATAGCTTCTTTCCAGGAAGTGGGGAAAGAGTCCTCCAACCAAAGCCTGTTGAATACCGCCAAAAGGAAATTTCTTGCTCGAATGGGCAGATGACGAAGCATCTCATAGTGGATCTTGTCCACTCCAGGAGCTGTATTCTTAGAATCTCGAAGTGCCTGATCGAACTCCCGTTCAGTGAATGGAGAGTGGTATGTCTCGGTGTTATGACTTCGAAAAACTAGAGGTCGTCGTTCCTGACGTTCCTTCTCATGAAGGAAACGTGGTTCATAATTTTCCGAGCTAGACGCATCAGAAAACTGTGTGGCCAAGATATTAGCTATGTCTCCGGAATCTGTGTACAACGTCCCATCGTGCTCCAGAGCGCTCAGAGGAGTAGATGCACCCCCCTGGATGCGACGTACTTTGGTCCAAACGGCTTTCGACGAAGCCTGTTTCGTCAGAGAAGACACGTATTGGACCCAGCACGCCTTCTACTGGCTCGAATGAGCTGACGGGCACGGGCACGTTTAATGCGGAACTGCTCGAGGTTTGCGGCAGTGTGGTTCCTATTAAATCGATCGAGAGCATGATTGCGGTCCTTGATGGCTACACCGATCTCCGCAGTCCACCAGGGGACTGGGCGTCGCCTCGCAGGTCCACTGGGATGTGGAATGGAGGTGCGTGCAGCATCATGCACTCCTGACACAAAGACATCTAAGGCGTCGATTGGTGGTAAAGTCGACGCAAGATCGACTTCAAGGTCTACTGCACGCTCGAAGGCTTCCCAGTCGGCCCGACTGAGATTCCAGTGAGGGTGTTGTACACGTGATTGCTGAAGATGTTCGAAGGTAAGAATGAGAGGGAAGTGATCACTCCCACAGAGATCAGGATGAACGCTCCAAGATGTGGTAGGAGCAAGGCTGGGACTGCAAAAGGACAAGTCCAACGCAGAGTATGTGCCAGAAGAAGGACTGAAATATGTGGGAGTTCCATCATTCAGCAACGTTAAACCTGATGCCTCACGGAATTGATCTACAATTTGACCCCGGGGCTCTGTACGAACGGAGCCCCACAAACAATGGTAGGAATTATAATCGCCCAAAAGAACTACAGGAGACGGAAGTTGTTCGAATATAGAAAGGAGGTCCTCAAGAGAGAATAGTAGTTGAGGAATGAGATAAGGACGGTCGCTAATTAATATTCGCAATTTATTTGTACGTATTTAGAATTTATTTGCACGTATTTAGAACGCATTCGCACGTACTTAGAACTAATTTGCATATTATTAAAATAATTTACATTTATGTATTTGCTTATTTATAACTTTTATTAATATATAATTATTTATTTTATGAAAAATATGTATATAGAAGGTAATTAGAGGTACTAAACGCTATGCATATGATTTTATATTCATTACTGCAAAGTATGTAATGTATAAATCGATAATATTAATGTTTATAATATTGAAAATAAGTTTTTATGGTTTATGACCCGCTATGAAGGGTATTAATGGTACGAAAGAAGACGGTCCCGGTACTCGAACCCGCGATATGTAACGGTAGTAAATGGTTAGGCCTATAGTGTATACTACGTGATTTGATTTGATTTTAAAATTTTGGGTGCGTCAGCCCCAAGGCTATTTTGCACCCGTCACATGATACGGGGTCCAGCCCCTTATCTTTACAAAGAACAACTCTAACGTTGCATAAGTAAAATCTTAAAATGTTCTGACTTTCGTTAAAAGCTGAGGCTGTAAAGGGGCACTCAGCACACACAAAGACAAAAAAACAGGACAACACACACAAAATTATACTGGCCAGAGTGCCAGTCGCCAGAGCCTCGTTCGTCTACAAAAAAGTCCAGGGTGTACTAACGTGGAAGTGAGGTTGACAATTGGGTGTACTACGTAGTGTATACTACGTATGTAATAATGTATGTTATTATGTTATGAAAGACAACGGTCCGAAACAGGAGACTGTGAACTCCGCGCTGAGGGTAGACGAGAAAGGAATTTGGGGGATGTGTGATCTACTTCAAATGACGCCAGAACAAAGAATGAACCCGATGATGTTAATTTAGGTCACGGCGGAAGGCTTGTGGGCGAGAGGGGTTGTTGTTGTGTCGGAAGAAATATACGACAAGTCATTTGGGGAAAATAAATTGGTTAGAGATACGAATCGCTTCCATTTTAGGCAGAAAGAAAAATGTATAACGGGATGATTGTTTCTCTTGAAAAAGACAAGGGATCGTAAAATGATAATTTTAAAAGTCTCCCGGTAAGCGGAAAGTCCGTCTCTGTGTGTGTGGTGGGGCGATACGGGCAGCAAAATATTAATCGCCAAAGCAGGTAGTCAATTTGGATGAAGAAAAGGATATTATGTTAAAAGGACAGGAGCTGAAGATGATATCATTCAAGGCGGGTGGATGTAAGGAATTTTTCTAATTGAAAGAGAGGCTGGGGGTTTTAAATTTGGACGTCTAGAGTCAACGGGGCAGCGTGAATTTAAAGGAATTGTTATTTTCCAGTGTGGAAAATAAGAGTGGCTGGAAGAGGTCTTTTTTAAATACCCCGATTTTTTGGGGTATTTAAACTTGGGAATCCGAATTTGTCCTAAGATTTCTATTTTTTCTGCTGTGTTTGCCGTTGGAGCCTGATTGTTGGAGCGAGTGCGAAAAAGAAGAAGAATATGCAGATGCACGTTGTAAGTATTGCATTTTTTTTTATCTAAGTACAAGTGTTATACGAGAATAGAATTTGACTAGTGTTTTATCTTAAATACAAACTAACTAGTCAAGTTCTATCTCGGTTGTGTTTTTTTTTGTTTTTAGCGGCAATGTGTTTAGTGTGGCGAGACGGGATAAAAGTGAATTGTAGTAACAGTCGCGATTAATGTATTTGAGATTTGTGCAAGATCTGTAACAAGGATCTAACCTAGGACCGCTTGCACCAACAATTTTAGCTTTTTTTACTCTTTATATAACTATAAACCTTTTTTTTTAAATAAATAAAACAACAAGTCTACTACATACAAGTTTATTGTTCTAAAACTAGTCTACTACAAAATGAATACAGAGTCAAAGCAATTTTACAAAAGGTTATACATAGCGTTTACACAACAAAAACACCTTGAAAAATAAGACAGACATTTGTCTGATTGAACAGTTTTTTTTCAATTTCAATGTTATTCATTGTTCACTATCCGAAAATGCACTATCCTTGGAACAGCAACCTTGCTCGGATAAGTAATACACACTTGCTGCGTCGTTGTAAAACGAAGCTAATAATGAATATCCACTGTCCGATGTTGAGGTGTTCTGTTTAGGTGAAGTTCTTGTGGCTTCTCCTATAATATGCTGTTGAAGCATGAAGCTACGGAAATAAGATATGTATAAATGTGCGTCTCTAAGAGCACATTTGATTGTCCTTAATCTGTGATAATTGCGACAGCAATTTTGTACAGGGAAGGCTAACAGCGATGCTTTAGGGCATCCTAGGTCCTCGAGGTTAACCACAGTGCGGTGAAGTACTTTAATCAAAAACTTGCATTTGTCAGCTCCAAAAGAATAAATAACTGAGGTGTTTTCGGTGTACTGGGAAAGTACAGAAAACAATTTCGAATAGCAAAGTTCACCGATAGGCCATTCGAGAGAATGCTTGTTTTGTGTTTGCCACATATTGTCGTTTTTTGCTCCAATATCTAAAGTATCCCATTCGTAAGGTGGTAGAAATATCCATGATTGCATACTATCTGAGTCTGCACCGACAATAGCTAGTTCTTTAGGAATAAAATTGCCAGAATTGTCTCGGAATCCTTGAAAATCAACGACAGCCCTCATATTGTGATCCGTACTCCCTCCAGGCTGGTACTCAACTGATTATTATTTTGTATTGTCTGTGAAAATACCTCTGTGTTTATCTATTTGCAGTAAAGAGTCGAATTCTCCATAAATAATGCACGTGACCGCCGTAGGCAACGGAGCAGAGAATGACAGTTTAGCACTTACACTCCCATCGCGTAATATGTCCCAAGTAGAGTCAATTTCCATTGTGGATGAAAGAATAAAGGGATACAAAGCAAATCCATTATCAAAATCTTCTCGGGAGAGACTGTTTCCTGTATCCTGGTAATGTATTCCCGTTCCAGAGAAAAAATTGTAATATGCTTGGATAATATTTTTGTCTGTAAAGCTTGGCCAGAGAGGTTGGTTTGGAATGGCTCTAGTTCCAACTTGGAGTTGAATTTTATTCAATCCGAAATGATGGAAATTAAAGGGTTTTTTATGTATTTGACCATTGAAAGCTGAATTTTCAACACAACCTAATATTACACGTTTAGGAGCAGTGCCTAAAATATCTTATCTAGATTATAAGAAGTAATATTTTGAGGGATAGTTATTGATTTTACTTCCACGCGTGTAATTGGGTATTTAGCTGTAGTAGTTTCAAGAGCGTTTGCATGAGCAAGACCTATATCTGGAGATACAGTAACTCTTTTTACATAAAGAGAAATGTCCTGTATTTCTACACGATAAGAAGTATTTTCGGCGGCCATCAATGAAAATGCATCGTTTGATCTATGTAATTTAATTCTCATGGACACATTGTTCAAGAGAAGACGAGGTTGGCACATAAAATCAGAATACAGTCGACCATACATGTCGAATGGCCGACTTTGCGCAGCAAGACTCATTCGTTTTTCAATTCCTGTATTTTCAGTTAGATTTTCTAATTTTTCAGGCGTATCGCGATACCAGAGAGAAGCAGTGAGATGAGATTTTTTAGCCTGATTAGAATAGTTGAGTAATGTTTCAATGTATGCCCTGTAAGCGTAACACCATGAAGAGGAAGAAATCAATTTGTCATTTAACGAAACGTCGACCTGACTGAATGCTGTATATAAAAATTGTTTCCAGGGGCAACCAGGTTATCGGCAGCTAAGGCCGTACCATCTGGTTTAGTTATTTTAAATTTTAGGTACAGATAAATGTGTGCTGGATCAATGTATTCCCCACTGTCTCCAGTAATGGCAAACCTGACTGGACTGTTACTAGTTAAAGATGAAATGGGACGATACTCCACTAAACAAGAATTTTCAATGCTAGTTTGAGTTAATGGCAGAGAAAACAAATCCAATTCTGTATTTGTGCATTCCGATGAGTTACAGTTTACTAACGACATGGTAGTTAATTAGCGAATATATCTCTGTGTACCCTTCGCCTCTTTTTGCGTGACTGACAGGTAATAAATGGTGGTTCGAATTTTATAGTTTTAGCCTTCCGTTTTTGTCTCCCTTTTCATGAAAGAATCTGAGAAATTTTTATCTCACCCTTTTCACGAAGAGCTTGTCCTGCCTGATTTACACGATATCTGAAAGATTGTTTGAGAGGCCTGTTTTGTAGAACATCCCCAACAAACTCCATTCCCGAATGTAAAGCTTGCTGGCCAATTGCTCTACCTCCCTGTTTTAATAAAGGGGCCGCAAAACGAAACAAGCTTTTAAATATTGAACCGAGGGCCCCGTGATCTTTTTGATACGGAGGACCGGGAAAAATAAGGTAAACCTGTTCCCGCCTGGTTTAGATAATAATCTCGATATAACTGACGTCTATCGTATCTCATTGTCTATTATTTTATCACGTGTTTTTAGTTTTTTGCGAAGAGCTGGACTCTTCCACCGTCTGTAAGGAGGTTTTTAGTTTATTCTGACTTTTTAATATGTTGTGTTTGTCCCGTGCAGGTCTTTTTACAACCTTGCACTTTTAGTTTTTCCCAAGGGGCTATCTACACCCCCTTTTTTAAATCTAAGTCAGAATTTTAGATAAGGGGACATTTCCCCGTATACACAGAAGGGTGCGAAATGGCCTTAAGTGCCGACGCACCCATAAATTTTAACTCAATCAATCAATCAATCATTGTCGCTTGAAATGTAGTTTAACACTCAGATCTTCGAAGGCAAATGAGAGTTTACGACCTGTGTTGTCTCTTAAAACTATTTCTATTGTATCAAATAAATATTTCGATACAGGCATATAATGAACAGGGTTAAATATTATAGATTGTGACCGGCCATAAGGGACCGAAGAAAATGTAAACATTCTTAAAAGACGTGCCTTTGTATCTCCTGCAAACTGGTAACTGAGTACATTAGTGTATACTAAAACCTGCTGGGGATAACCGATATTTAGGTTGGTTTGTTTCGAACTATGTTGTTTAACAAGATTTCTATTTGGTTCGAATCCTAACTGCAGAGCCAAAATATCAGAGACGTTCAGTGTAGATAACTGGGCTTTGTATTTTCCCTCAACAATATTGCTGGACGGGTTATAACAGAATCGAAAAAGCCCTTCTCCAATATGATCTTGATTTAAAACTTGTAAAACAGAGTCCACACTTGAATAATATCCAGGGGGAACAACTGTTTTACCGTTCTGTTTACTTGACTGATCCGACTCTTGGGTATAAAAAGTCCACATAATTTCATTTTGTCCTTTTGGAATATTAAACAGACTGTTTGTGAAATGAATTTCAGACAGACCCACTAACCAGCCTCCAGACTCGAGCTTAACAGCATTAGAAAGTTTAGTTAAAAAATGAGAAGGTGTATTAGTCAGAAAAATATTTTTGGATGCATTTGAAACCAAAGTTACATAGTAATCATTATCACTGCCTTCAGAAATCATTATTCCACTTTTTTAAAATGTAATGTAACGCTTGACGCTCCAAACTCAAATGGAAGCAAAGTTCCATGCTCTGTTTTTAATATAATTTCAATTGTTTCAAAGTAACGCTTCCCGACTTTTAGATACTGCCTGGGCTCAAATATATAACTTTTTATTGCTCCATATTCATAATCAGCCACACTGACCGTTCGTATTACGGGACCTATATTTGCTTGATATTTGACAATATCTGTGCATATGTAGATTTCACGGGGGATATGATAATCTAAATTAAAATGATAAATAGAACTTGATCTTGCCGTACCTGGACCAATAACCGAATGTATAGATATTTCTGAGTGAGGAGTATCCAACGAAAAATCAAACACTGGAGCTAATTATGGAGATATCTATACACTTTCATAATTTCATCTTCCTCTAGTGTTGTTTGTGTATACATACTATGCGTGGACAAAGTATTGCCAAGTCGGACATGTTGAGCAAGCAGTTTTCTTTCTGAAGGGGGAATATTGTTTAATAATAATGGAATATTGGTGTAGTAACCTTTAGGAACCATACTTTCACTATAACAAATCTGGGGGTGTAAGGGGTGGTCCTTCCACATAGTGCACCCAATAGTCAACTTCACTTTGCAGACTAACGAAGCTCTGGCGACTGGCCCCATGGCCAGTATAATTTTGTTTGTGTTCTGTGTTTTGTCCTTATTTGTGCTGAGTGCCCCTTTACAGCCTCAGCTTTTAACGAACGTCAGAACATTTTAATATTTTATGATTTTAGTTAAGCAACATTAGAGTTGTTATTTGTAACGATAAAGGGCTGGACCCCGTATAATGTGAAGGGTGCAAAATAGCCTTAGTGCTGACGTACCCACAATTTTAAATTCAAATTGAAATAAAAAATCTGGTTATTCTTTTTCGGTTTAAATTCATATGAAATGCTATTTGTATCGGAAACAATATTATAAAAACTCCAAGTTAAATGAAGCTCTGTGGCCGCCACCACCCACTGTTCATTTAATTCTATTGGTTCGCTCAGCTTAGTACGGTAATGTGCTATATTATTATCAGGAAACAAATTCAAGTTTACATTGGAAGGTAATGTAACATAGAATTCGTCCAGCGGCATAATGGCAACTAACCTAAACACGCGTAATATCTGATTTATGTACATAACTTGCACATGCGAGGGGGTAGTTTTTCCATTTTACTAGAACAAATTCTCCCTTTCGTTTTAGAATTTTCTCGATAGTAAATGGCTTGTCTGGATCAAGTGTAATTTTTTGTAATTCTGGTTCATAGAAAATGCCCTTGACAGGATCGTTACTCCAGTCTTTTATACGATATGTAGGGGGATCAGTACTCATACGATCGCTAATTATAAAAATTTCCTCTGTCCAACTAGGTAGATATCCTTTCTCGAATTTCATTTTGGCTTTACTTATCCTTACGTAGTTACCAATATTAAATTTAAATTTGATATTATTGGTTTTTTGACTTGTATTGTTTCTAGACTGTGACCAGACCTGCAGCGCATTATTTTCGCTCACCTCAATAGGAGCCATTTTTGTAGAACGGTGATACGAGTGATTATATGATTTTACTACAAGGGGGAGAATATCTACATAACGATACGTATTTTTGGCTGAGAAGTGTTTATACAATTTTGATAAATCGAATAAATCGTTCCACTACTGCTGCCTTTAGTTCTGAATAAACGCTATAATGAGTAATATTGTACTTGTCAAACACTTTTTTCACTTGAGCGTTATAAAACTCTTTTTCCTTGATCTGTCTGGCAGTAAACAGGGGGATATTCTAACATGTTTATAATTTTAGTGATTGCTTTTGCCATGATTTCACTCGACTTGCTTTTCACTGGTATACAGAACGCTTGCCTTGAAAACACGTCAATTGCACAAAGTATATAGCGCATACCGTCATTGTACTTGGCGATATTCTGCATATCTGCCAAATCCATTTCCATAAGTTCCAGGGGAAAAGTGGTTTCGTAGCGTTTACGTGCGAATTTTTTTCTAACTGGAACATGTAAAGTATATGCATCTTGTTTTGATAGCCACTGAGAAATATTCTTTCGTGATTGCGTAGAATGTTTGGATAATTTTTCAGTATTGGAAAATGAAGTCGGTAGTTCATGTGTATAATACAATGTTTTAAGATCCATACTTTATATATCTTCCCATATAAACTCAGCTTTCCTATTTCTTGAAGGGGGTGGGGGCGTGCGTGTAACTATATATTCTGTGGGTATGTTTAGAGAATGAAGGATAGATTGGAACTGATCTCTCCCGACAGGATCTCGACTTTTCTTACGGGGGCGAACAGAATCATTAATCAGATCGATGATATTTGAACCCTGAATTCTTTTTCCATTTATGTACACTGTTCCATATGCGTCCCAATTTATATATTGAGAAGATAATAGTCTTTAAGTAAAAGTTCTGTTTTTTTCTGAACAGTTTTCGGTACTGAAGCAAGAATTTCTTCCCTGAGAGTAACACTAGGAGGGGGGTCTCCTTGTTGGATTGGTTCACTTATTTGTGGCAGCTTATTTTCTTCTTCGATCACTGGTAGGTGTGTGGGAATAGGCTTAGTAAAATTAACAAATGGTCGAAGTGCCTGTTGGTAAAGTTTTCATTTTTCACTTTCCCCTATATCTTCACGTGCTAATATTGTACGGATATTAGAATCTAATCTTGATTCGTGTCTCTGAGCTTTCTCAACGGAGGCATGCATATTAGTGGCAAAGTCCACGTGAACAAGAATCATTTTTCTCACGCTCATTGTGAAAACAATGCCCTACCTAACGCTGATATAATCGGACCGATTAAAAATGGTAAAAAGCCGGCACCTTTTTGAATTAATATTTTCTTTTTCTTTTTGAGCGAAGTGCCCTTCGCCGCTAGTTTACCCAAACTGGCCTTATACTTTTGAAGCTTGGTTTTTTGTACCCCTGAAAGCGGAATATTACCGCGTACTGTATTGGCTGCACATTGTCCTAGTACACGAACTAGTCCTGGTGATGCTCGTTGCAAAAAGCGTTTCCGTTGAATAGGTTTTAATTTACACAATAATTTAAGTGCCGGAGCATGTTCTTTTAGTTGTGATGTCATTCTGACGTTCGCACAAGAAATGGTTTGTTTACATGCTTTCCAGTGGCATAAATAGTCAGTTGTTCATCGGGGAAAATATGCGCCCTGATACGGAAAATTTCAGGTGTATTTTGTGTTAAATCGAACATAACTGTGTGGTGTTTCAGTTGCATCTTGAAAAGCTTCCAAAACACTTTTACTATTGTCAGGTTTGAATTGTCGTGCTAAATGGTATATTTGGTGTTTGTGACGTGGATTTTTGAATATCACAAGATAGTGTGAGTTGAGGCTTATGTCTCTCATTTTAGCACCTTTGTGAAATAAGTTTTGTACTATAAAAATACCACTTATATTTTTGTGACGAGAATATTTCGTAAATATATCTGCAACAGCTGAATCTTTGCTGCTTTCATTCATTAGATCATCAATGACAATTAATCCAGGAGTTTCAATATCCATATTTGCTACATCAGGGATTCCTTCAATAAACTGAATATTTATATTTTGGCTTAATTTTAATCTGGGAGGAACCGCACCATACGCCCATATTACTGTCTTTGGAACTTGTGTAAACATTTTATGTTTATAAAATGAAAGCTTATCCACAAAAGTGGTTTTTCCACTTTGTGACGGCCCACAAACCATCATTGCAAAAGGGTGTGTAAAACGCAGTGCCATGAATTTCAAAGAATTATCCACAAAAAATGATTCATTGCTGTTCAGCACTTTGGTTACATAGTGTTGAGGGGTGTAGGGGGTGACCTTCCACGTAGTACACCCAAATGTCAACCTCACTTCCACGTTAGTGCACCCTGGACAGAAGACTAACGAGGCTCTGGCGACTGGCCCCATGGCCAGTATAATTTTGTTTGTATTGCCCTGCTCTTTTGTCCTTATGTTTGCTGAGTGCCCCTTTACAGCCTCAGCTTTTAACAGCAGTCAGAACGTTTTAAATTTTTTAGTTATGCAACGTTAGAGTTGTTATTTGTAATGATAAGGGGCTGGCCCCCGTATAATGTGACGGGAGCAAAATAGCCTAAGTGCTGACGCTCCCAAAATTTTAAATTCAAATCAAATCAATACATAGTGTTGAATAATCTTAGGATTTAATGCCGAAAGTGGGCGCCAAGGGATATAAATATCCTTATTGGTTTCATTGCCGAAAATAATCAAACCAACCTGACTGTCCGGTGACACATCAAAAAAAAATATTTTTCATTATAAATTGCAACATAGACCCAACCAAATATTCAGGGTCCCCCACAACCTGATTAGGTATTTCAATGGATACCTCCCGCCCTACCATTCCAAATCGTCTAAAATATCTTTCTCTTTCATCCACAATTGAAAATTGACTTGCCCCCACCCCTAATTGACACATTGCTGTTTGTACTGTCTCGCAGAAAGAAGTCGGATCACATGAAGGGATATCGTCGTGGAAAACAACTCAGTCACACATATCATAATATGCATTAACGAGTTCTAGTGGGGAAGTATACATTCCAGAGGAAAAATGACTTATAATTTCGTCCGAAGTACTCACCGCAGTGTGGTTAGCCTCGGTGGTAGAGCATGTAGACGTCATCTTTCACTAACAGTTCCTTCCAGTTACACCTACACAGAATATAGAATCACCTGTAAAAAGTAGAAAAATAGTTGTAGTACTTGTTCACATTACGCATATTCTTTTTGGTTTGCATTGACTTTTTTCTTCGTTTCAATATTTGCATTTACATATTATTTAAAAACACACTACATAATAAAAATCACTTACCTTAATTATAGCTTCTCTTGAGTTCTTTGTCTCCAACTTTCAGACAATGATCACAAGTAGATATCTTTTCTGACACAATAGTTCAGAAATCCTTCTCAAACTAACATCTTCTCGCTTTTACGCGCTTTTTTATAGTTCATAAACAAAACTGACGCGTTCTCTGATTGGCTGAAATAAAACCGACGCGTTTTCTGATTGGTTGAAATAAAACCGACGCTTTCTTTGCTCTTGCGATGTAGTTCACCTTGTTCAAATTAAAGTTCTCGCTCCAACCTAATTGGGTATCCAAAAATCCTTTTTTTCTTGTGTTCTCAGTAACCTTGGCTTACTTAGACAGAAACCTGTTCTGACATGCAAGCGTCCTAGCCTAAAACCCGCGCTAAAGCGTCCTGTGCGTTGGGGTAACCCTGAGCGGAATATTAATTGGCGGCGGAAACCGATTCTACAAGCGACGCATAGCTTCAGAGATTTGACCTAGATCGCGCAGTCCCTGACATCCTTTGTTCTAGTGTTCTAGAAAACCTTGGCCAACTTTGACAGAAACATGTTCTAGCATGCAAGCGACGCACAATTTCAAAAATTTGACCTAGATAGCGCAGTCCCAGACATCCTTTGTTGTCTGGATCAATCCCTTCCCATGCCCTACGGCGTTGCATACTTTTCACCTGTTCTTGCGTTCTAATTTAACCTTGGGAAAACCGGTTCTGATTGGTCAATCGGGTTCTTTCTTTGTTCTGGCGTTCTGACGTCATTTGACCTAGATCGTACATCCCCCAAATTCCTTTCTCGTCTACCCTCAGCGCGAAGTTCACAGTCTCCTGTTTCGGACCGTTGTCTTTCATAACATAATAACATACATTATTACGTACGTAGTATACACTATAGGCCTAACCATTTATTAACGTTGCATATCGCGGGTTCGAGTACCGGGACCGTCTTCTTTCGTACTATTAACACCCTTCATAGCGGGTCATAAACAATTAAAACTTATTTTCAATATTATAAACATTAACATTATCGATTTATACATTACATACTTTGCAGTAATGAATATAAAATCATATGCATAGCGTTTAGTACCTCTAATTACCTTCTATATACATATTTTTCATAAAATAAATAATTATATATTCATAAAAGTTATAAATAAGCAGATACATAAATGTAAATTATTCTGATAATATGCAAATTAGTTCTAAGTACGAGCGAATGCGTTCTAAATACGTGCAAATAAATTCTAAATACGTGCAAATAAATTGCGAATATTAATTACCGACCGTCCTTATCTCATTCCTCAACTACTGAGAATCGCTCCTCGCTTGTGATGTAGACACAGCACACAGATATTGGCTGTGGTAGATAGACCCGCACGGCGACAGCTTGGATGGGGTTGCTGAGAAAGATTGGTGTTGAGTGGATGGTATCTGGAACACCGATTGCAACACCGCCGTGTGCAGGAAGATTGTCGGTGCGGTAAATCGTGTATCCGTTGAGAATCACTGATTCATTTGGACGAAAATGTGTCTCTTGGACACATACGATGGCAGGGTCAAATTCAGATATTAAGTTCTTCGAGATGAGTACGGAAACCGTTAAGGTTCCATTGGAGACAATAAGCCATAGCTGGAGGTATTATAGTTACCTTTTGAGGCGTACTCTGTTTCTAGGCCCTGTCACCTTGATAAATTGTTCATCCGCGGCTTCGTCCTGTATCATGTCCACCGGTAAGGACAAAGGGCGAAGGGGATGAAGAAGGGGGAGTAGGGGCGGATGCTCTTAGCACCCGCAGGGCAGCTTTCAGCTGCGCTTTAAGTCTCAGGGTGGTCGATGCCACCCTGACTGGAGAGCTAGTGGACTTCAGAAAATATTCTTTGGTATGCACCTGCTTGAACTTCTTCTGTGTGGAGCGAGGAGTGGTTGCTGGTTTCCTCGAAACAGGGCGAGCTACTACTGGAATCGTTGTTGTTTGAGTGGACACGTCGCACGTGCAACTCACACCTTGGGATAAGTTTTTTTTTTATCGAGGTTGTCTCCTCTAGCAGGACCCTTAGTATAGGGAGGTCCAAAGATATGGAGATGAATGACGTGATGGAATGGTGAAAACATGAGATATGGGGGGTGTAAGGGGTACCTTCCACGTAGACGCACGTCACTGGTGTTAGCATAAAATGGACCTACATTTTTTTAAAGAGAGGTAGACATTTTTGTAAAATTGACTTTCTCTTGCCATTTGTGGGGGGTGTAAGGGGTACCTTCCACGTAGGCGCCCAAAGGTCAACCTCACTTCCACGTAGTGCACCCTGGACTAAAGACTAACGAGCCTCTGGCGACTGGCTCCATGGCCAGTATAATCTTGTGTGTGTTGTCCTGTTTTTGGTCTTTGTGTGTGCTGAGTGCCCGTTTACAGCCTCAGCTTTTAACAGAAGTCAGAACATTTTAAGATTTTTATTTATGCAACGTTAGAGTTGTTATATGTCATGATAAGGGGCTGGCCCCCGTATAATGTGACGGGAGCAAAATAGCCTAAGTGCTGACGCTCCCAAAATTTTAAATTCAAATTCTAGTCAAAATTCTTACCATTTGTGGCCACTCTATTTCAGTTTCTGCCTCAAATTTAGTATCACAGTGTACTAGGCCAGTGTTTCAAAACCCCTGGGCTTCTGTCTGTTACTGGAGCCTAGCATCAATTATACCAGGCTGTGGAAGTTCATTAGTTCCAGTGGCTGCCATCGAATTTAAACCCAATTTTATATTTGTCAAGAAGCCAACACACATTTTTTATGTTTATTGGATAACTTATTAAGTAATATTTAGGGGTGTAAGGGGTGACCTTCCACGTAGTACACCCAACTGTCAATCTCACGTCCACGTTAGTACAACCTGGACTGAAGACTAACGAGGCTCTGGCGACTGGACCCGTGGTCAGTATAATTTTGTTTGTGTTGTCCTGGTCTTTTGTCCTTATGTGTGCTGAGTGCCCCTTTACAGCCTCAGCTTTTAACAAAAGTCAGAATATTTTAATATTTTATGCTTTTAGTTCTGCAACTTTAGAGTTGTTATTTGTAACGATAAGGGGCTGGACCCCGTATAATGTGACAGGTGCAAAATAGCCTTAGTGCTGACGCACCCAAAATTTTAAATTCAAATGAAAATGAAATAATTAATATTTAATTTCAAGGGTCCACATTATTGTGCATAGTTTTTAAATTTTAAAGGGGTAAAATTTTTGGGCAGGGCTCTACTTTTATAAGAAGAATTTACCATGCTGTGGTCTCATAACAGTTGAGGGGGTAAGGAGTACCTTCCACATAGGCGCCCAAAAGTCAACCTCACTTCCACGTAGTGCACCCTGGACTAAAGACTAACGAAGCTCTGGCGACTGCCCTCATGGCCAGTATAATTTTGTTTGTGTTGTCCTGTGTTTGTCCTTATTTGTGCGGAGTGCTCCTTTAAAGCCTCAGCTCTTAACGAAAGTCAGTAGATATTAATATTTTTTTGATTTTAGTTATGCAACGTTAGAGTTGTTATGTGTAACGATAAGGGGCTGGACCCCGTATAATGTGACGGGAGCAAAATAGCCTAAGTGCTGACGCTCCCAAAATTTTAAATTCAAATTCATAACAGTTGAGAACTGCTCTACAAGATGACCAACATATGTACATCACAACATCAATTTTATGCTAAACACAATGTAGATATGATACTAGATATTTTACATGCAGTTCAAGAAAAATTAGTATCAATGAGTATACATTTGGTGAGATGTAGTACGACATGTATTTTTTACCTTGTGCATGTTCAAATGTAAAACTCAAATATTGAAAATTATATTTTTTTTACATTCTGTTCACAAGACATATGCAAAATTATTCTACAGTAGTTATCTGAATGCGTGTATACCAGTGGTTCCCAAAGTATGCACTGTGGCATACAGGATCACCACAAAATGATCCAATATTATCAGTGAAATGACACTTACTTCTCAGTCTCACATGATTTTAGCACTGTTTTCTTTACATATAAAATGCTTCTATATTTGAAATGTGTGTTTATTTGTTAACTTCAGGAATGCAACCTAACCACACTAACAGAGTGTTGCAAGTGTTAGATAGGCCTACAGTCTGCCTTCAATGCCACAGAAAATTCTTGAAACACTAAGGGCACCGTGAACCAAAGAAGTTTGGGAACCACTGGTGTATACATGGTGAGGCAAAAAGATGTTAACAATAAATCGGTGTTTAATCGCTTTCAATTACAAGCAGGGATTTGGTTACAGGGTTTCAATTTGGCACCCATCCCTATCAATTCCAGGGTTGCTACGCGACTGGAAAACAAGGAAAAGTCAGGGAATTTTGCATATTTTCTGGAATTTACGTGCATTTTGGAGTTGCAGGAGAACCAGTTACAAAATGATCGAATGGTTCATTTCCACTTCCGAATTCAGTTCTTGTGATTCCAGTTCCCCCAAAAGATTCAGTTCGGAAACTTCTTCCTCTCGTCATTATGACTTCTAGTTTGTTGCGTACAAAATTATGGTTCCTTTGCATTTCGATTCTATATTTATTCACTCTCAGATCTAGGTTCTTGGATCCGTTCATTTGCAACTCGTTCTTGTGAACCTGTTCAAGACCGGAATTTGGGGAGGCGTGAGATTTTTCCTTAGAAAACAAGCTGCTCAAGACGAAACCTACGCACCAGCCGTCCTCAGAATTTCTTGCGGAGAAAATGTTGCTTAGCTTTGTGTGTGGTGAGGAAATTTCCTTTCTGCAAGAACACACCTGTTCTCTTTTGATATGTGAAGCGGAGCAGGTTGGTGTTCAGACAGTTCATTGGTTTTGGATCTGCAATCCTCCTTATATCTGTATACTCCTTAAACCAAAGACAATGTAATACTTTGTCTTGAAGAGCAGAATTTCACGTAACTGTCTGTGGTTGACGTCACACTGGATGGGTGCGGACGCGGAGTAAAAACAAAGGGACTCACTACTTCGACCCCCCATGAACCCATTCTGTGAATTTGAGTCCTTCGTTTGCGACCCGTTCAGAAGCATCCTGATCAACTAGTTCATTTGCTCGTTGTCGTAGTTTTTACATTGCAGAGATGTGTTACACCCGAGAAATTAGTGATTTTATGCAGTGTCAGTAACATCATTATTCGAATATGCACGTGTTTTGTGCATGTAGAACGAATTTTTTTTTTAAAGACTGGTGTGAAATAGAGGAATTAAACGTACTCTTGTCACACATCGTTGTTAGGTGAAGAATGTTGGTTTGATGCCGATAGTGATTTTACGTACTTTTTGCGTGTAGAATGAAATTATGCTGAAAAGTGGTGAAAATGGGCCCAAGTTCCTTTTGTTTTATTACCATTTCGTCATGTTACAAATGCAACTTTTACATGGTTCGATTTAGTATGTCAGTTATCACATACTGCAGAGTTTTAGCGATTACTTAACATTATGTCAATATATGCTTTTGTGGAATATAAAATTGGTTCCAGCATGTGGAAAACTCAAATAATGGAGATATTTGATTCCAAAGTATGGCCTGCGTATATATTGTTTTTAGGTGTATGGTTGGTCATCAGCCCCATTCACGTTCTGAATTTCCGAAATATGTACTATTTTCAATAAATTAATAAATATAATCATTAAACTTATTGCATATTTTCTAAAGTTACATGACCTAATTGTCTGTTGTTTCTCATTTGTATTGATATAATTGAGGTTGTATACCTGCAGGTTACATTGTAAAGCTTTGATATATGCCACATTTTTATTGATTTATTTACTCCACCTTAATTGTAATGACTTAGTAAAAATGAGGAAGTTTTATTTTTTCATTGAATAGCATTGTATTAATCACTTCGTAAATTTTCAGCTAATAAATGTGTAAATTCATATTCATAATAATTAACGTGCCTGTATATTTTATTGAAAAACATGAGGTTCAAAAGCAAAAATCATGACGAGAAACATGTCTGGAAAACCTGGAAAAGTCAGGGAATTTCAAAATAAAAAAATCGTAGCTACCCTGAACACACTCATTGAGTCTGTTCATTGTTGTTTGTAACGCCCTCTTTGCAGGAATTCCAGTGATGATGCGGTGTTTCAGGTCGTCTAGGTTGCGAGATTTGCTGGCGTAGACCCGATTCTTGACCATGCCCCACAGTCAAAAATCGCATGGAGTCAGGTCGTGTGAACGTGCTGGCCATGGTAGAGGACCACATTTACCAATCCAGTGTTTACCGAACGTGCCATTCAGGTAATCCCGAACCAGCAGACTGTAATGGCAGGGGCGCCGCCGTCTTGCTGAAAGTACCCTCGCTGGAGAATGTGAAGTGGTACGTTCTCCTCCATGAACGTGCTGAGCATGGCAAGGTAATTCTCTCCCCTGACGGTCTGTTCTTAAAAAAGAACGGTCCAATCACTCCAAATTTGCTCATGGCACACCAAACGTTCAACTTAGGAGACTCCCGCATGTGCTCTCGAACTTCCTTCAGGTGCTTAGTCGCCCATATGATACAGTTGTGCTAGTTCACACGACCGCTGATGTGGAATGTTGCTTCATCAGAAAACATGAACAGAATGTCAGGCTCAATGTTCACCATTTCCAAGAGAATTTCTGCAGCCTTCACACGTGCTTGCTTGTCCGCGTTTGTGAGCTGCTGCACAATCTGCAAGTGGTATGGCTTCATTCCTAAGTCACGATGCAAAATTCTAATCAGTGACCTTTGCGAAATGTTAGTTTCTAGAGAAAGTCTGCGCGTGGACTTGGTTGGACTGGCTAACGTCGCTTCCTGGACGCAGATGATATTCTCTTCCGTTCGGACAGATCTCTTTCTACCGCTGTTCCCCTTGCAATCGTCTTGAATGGATCCCGGCCGGACAAACTTCTCATTGATCCCCCCCTCCATGTAGGACTGCCTTGACGGGGCGAGGGCGCTTAGTAGAGAGGCCATTTTCATCTCATCATTTCACTCATTCTTCACATCCATATCTCACGTTTTCACCATTCCATCACGTCATTCATCTCCATATCTTTGACCTCCCTATAACTAAGGGTCCTGCTATCCCAAGGTGTGAGTTTCACATGCCGATGGGACAGTGTTGGCTGCAGTCGCGAACGTAGCCTCGGGGATTTCGGTTTGGTCCTCGAGTAGCCTCCATTTTTGGGGGTAGGCCTTCCTCGGCATAGAGGGCATGTCGAGGCCATAAGACACTATACCTTCAAACAAAACATGTCCAATGCAAGGTGGAAGGCCTGGTCCACAAAACATGAAACAACTTTAACTCGTTAAATATTGCCTTATACTTCCTGAAAGTTTCCCATTTCTGGATTTCCAGAAATTCTTTGAGCACTGGTATCATCACTTTCAAGTGAACGGAGTGTACCTCTTGTCAATGATGTTTTCTGAAACTGTTATCTTGTCTGCGAGCACAACCTCACTTCCACGTTAGTACACCCTGGACTGAAGACTAACGAGGCTCTGGCGACTGGCACTATGGCCAGTATAATTTTGTGTGTGTTGTCCTGTTTCTTGTCCTTGTGTGTGCTGAGTGCCCATTTCCAGCCTCAGGTTTTAACAGAAGTCAGAACATTTTAAGATTTTATGATTTTAGTTATGCAACGCTAGAGTTGTTAATTGTAATGATAAGGGGCTGGCCCCCGTATAATGTGACGGGTGCAAAATAGCCTTAAGTGCTGACGCACCCAAAATTTTAATATCAAATTCAAATTGTCTGCGAGCAGTACCGACAGAAGAACTGGGCATTAATAAAGTTCTCAACGAATCCTGCAATACAATGGGAACCAAGATTGTCACCGACAATTGCTACAACAGTTCCGTTAAAGGTGACATTCTGCCCATTCTCCACAATGTCTTTTAGATCTTTTAACAGCTTCCCAAAAATGTTTCTTACGTTAAAATTCTTGAAATCATTTTCTTTGCAAAGCAATATTAACTGCATTTGGACATTGTTGGTTTATTGTGAGGCATGATATCAGCAAGAGTAACGTATACACCAAGCAACTTATGTACTGATTTTGCTGACCCAAGGGGGTTTAGGGGTGTAAGGGGTGACCTTCCACGTAGTACACCCAAATGTCAACCTCACTTCCACGTTAGTACACCCTGGACTGAAGACCAACGAGGCTCTGGCGACTGGCCCCATAGCCAGTATAATTTTGTTTGTATTGTCCTGTTCCTTTGTCCTTATGTGTGCTGAGTGACCCTTTACAGCCTCAGCTTTTAACGAAAGTCAGAACATTTTAATATTTTATGATTTTAGTTCTGCAATGATAGAATTGTTATTTGAAATGATAAGGGGCTGGACCCCGTATAATGTGAAGGGTGCAAAATAGCCTTAGTGCTGACGCACCCACAAATTCAAATTCAAACCAAGGGGGTTTACTACCTCGAGAGCATCTCGAAGAGGAATTAGCTTTAGGCTAGAAGGATTTAAACTGAACATTTCATTTGTTTTTAAGGGGTGCTCCTTCCACGTAGTGCACCCGATAGTCAACCTCACTTCCATGTATTAGACCCTGGACTGGAGACTAATGAGGCTCTGGCGACTGGCACTATGGCCAGTATAATTTTGAGTGTGTTGTCCTCTTTTTTGTTCTTATGTGTGCTGAGTGCCTGTTTACAGCCTCAGCTTTTAACGAAAGTCAGAATATTTTATGATTTTAGTTATGCAAAGTTATGGTTGTTCTGTGTAATAATAAGGGGCTGGACCCCATATAATGTGACGGGTGCGCAAAATAGCCTTATTGCTGATGCACCCAAAATTTTAAATTCAAATTAATTTGTTTTTAATGCAGTTCCATCCAGAATATCACTTACAGTAACTTGTCAGTCATACTAATTAGTGGGGTGTAAGGGGTGACCTTCCACGTAGTACACCCAAATGTCAACCTCACTTCCACGTTAGTACACCCTGGACTGAAGACTAACGAGGCTCTGGCGACTGGCCCCATGGCCAGTATAATTTTGTTTGTATTGTCCTGTTCTTTTGTCCTTATGTGTGCTGAGTGCCCCTTTACAGCCTCAGCTTTTAACGGAAGTCAGAACATTTTAAGCTTTTAAGAATTTAGTTCTGCAACGTTAGAGTTGTGATTTGTAATGATAAGGGGCTGGACCCCGTATAATGTGACGGGTGCAAAATAGCCTTAGTGCTGACGCACCCAAAATTTTAAATTCAAATTCAAATTCAAAATACTAATTAGTGCCAGAGATGCCTGATACTGACTCCACATAGATTCATCTTCTACAGGGTGTCCCACGAACGGCGCAACTGGGAATTAAGAGTGGCGTTACTTTGTAACCGAAACCTGTACATACATAAGTCATACACCAAATGTTAGCCCTGTCCAAGTATATATTTTTAAACATACAAACAACAAACGGGGTGCAGTGTTGTTCATGCAGTGTTGCCAAATGTAAGTGAAAGTGTAAATTTATTTTTCCACAAAGCATGGAAAATTGCATGTCAAACATTCGTACGGAAATTTGGACGTCAATTTCCACCTTGGGTAGGTGGACTATTTCGCCATCTATAGTTCAGAGAAGAAAACCGATCGTTTTCGCGTATAGCCAATCCTGAAATGCCTCGTAAAGGCGTACCGGTCCAAATAGGTGTTTTAAAAGAATTATGAGGTACAGTGGCAACACTGTTGATGTTTGAAGGCAACAAAAGGTGTGTATAGTGATGGTCTATGACATGGAAATACTGGAAACAGGAAAAAAAGAAAATGAAATTTATGGTGAAAAAAGTGTTACTTACCTACTCCTGGCAACCATGCAATGCGCGTAACAGGCAGTGTAGCTTTACAAAAGATGTTGATATTGACAACCATTTTCCCTGAGGCATTCATCAACACGTTTTATCATGTTGGAAGGAACTTTATGCAAGGTTGATTGGTTTATATTGTTACTTGGGTTATTAATGTAAACTGTTTGTTTCAAATAACCCCACAGAAAAAGAATCTGGAGACGTCAGATCCGGGGAGCGACTGGGCCATAAGTTTTTGCTTATAATGTGATCGCCAAAAAACTCGGCCAATATGTCTAAAGTTTCATTAGACGTGTGACATGTTGCGGAGTCTTGTTGAAACCAACAATCACGTTCATCACGTTCCAACAGAGAAATAAACTGTGTGATAAGGTCACGATAAACTATTCCGTCAACTGTTGTGTTGAAAAAGAATGGACCGATTATTTTTCTCCGCGAAATCGCGCACCACACACCGATCTTTTGTGGATGAAGTGATTGTTCATATAACAAATGGGGATTGTTACTTGACCAGTGTCGAGAATTTTGACTGTTGACATATCCATTTAAGTGGAACCATGCTTCATCCGTGAAAAAAACCTTATCCAAAATATTCACACCATTGTCTCTAATAAAATTTCTAAACCACTGGCAGTATCTTACGCGTGCACCTTTGTCTGCTTCCTTCAGTTCTTGCACAACCTGTACCTTATATGCACGTAGGTGCAATTGTTTTAACGCTCGGTGAGTTGTTGTTTTTGATACACCTGACTGTGCAGCAAGTTGACGAACAGATTTCCTGGGAGATTGTGATATTCTCTGCTTCACATCCTGCAGCACACCTTGTGTCAAAACTGGTGGTTGTCTGTGGTAGGGTTTGTCATTAACTGATCCTGTTTCACGAAATCTGGAAACATGTCGATATATCGTCTAATTTTGTAGAACACTGTTATTCGGATATTTCTCGCGAAACACAGTTTTTACACTAGCGTACGATTTTGAACAAAAATAATGTTCCACAATGAACACCCTTTCTTCCAAAGAGTACTTCATTTCACAGAACAATTCTAATCTTCCCCTACGAACAATGCGAAATGCACGGCTCAAACAGTTCTGAGTACACAACTAACTGATTCTTTTGTTCTCCTTCGGTGGGCGCTTTTATCGCATTGCATGGTTGCCAGGAGTAGGTAAGTAACACTTTTTTCGCCGTAATTTTCATTTTCTTTTTTTCCTGTTTCGAGTATTTCCATGTCATAGACCATCACTAAACACACCTTTTGTTGCCTTCAAACATCAACAGTGTTGCCACTGTACCTCATAATTTTTTAAAACACCCATTTGGACCGGTACGCCTTTACAAGGCATTTCAGGATTGGCTATACGCGAAAACGATTGGTTTTCTTCTCTGAACTATAGACGGCAACATAGTCCACCTACCCAAGGTGGAAATTGACGTCCAAATTTCCGTACGAATGTTTGACATGCAATTTTCCATGCTTTGTGGAAAAATAAATTTACACTTTCACTTACATTTGGCAACACTGCACCCCGTTTGTTGTTTGTATGTTTAAAAATATCTACTTGGACAGGGCTAACATTTGGTGTATGTACAGGTTTCGGTTACAAAGTAACGCCACTCTCAATTCCCAGTTGCGCCGTTCGTGGGACACCCTGTAGAAGATGTTTTAATGTCTCCTTGTGGGAATGTAATAACACATACACTATTAATGTATTCATTTTCAGTCAGATAAATTTCTAGTGGTGCAATATATTTAAAATGCTCTCTATAATATTTATTCCTAGAATGTTCAGATTTGAAAATAGCCATGTTATACATAGAGCCCAGCTGGAAATATCTATTAGTTTCCGATAGAAATTTCAATCAGAATGAATTGGATTCATTCGGATGTCAAACAGAGGAATCAAAATGAATCGGGTTTAATCAGAATTTCAAGTGAAACCAATTGGAAATGCATGACAATATTCAAATGGTGAATTGTGTCCAACTGTAAGTTCATATGTATTGGAACCAATTGTTTTCAATTGTAGAACTAATGGAAATTTCAACACAATTGTGTAATATATAAATTCATATCTGAAACCCATATTTTAAAATATGTTTGAAACTTCCAATCAGTAATACATTCATTACAGACTTTTTTCATTTGCCAAAAATAGAATAGAATATATTGGTAGAGTATTTATACTTCCTATCGGGTGAGGTTTAGTCTTACGCTGCTCTACCACGTAACTCCTGACAGAACAAAGATATTAGTACATGAAGTGTACAAAGTGAATTTCATCTATTTAATTTACTAAGTTTGATATTTGTTATTAGCATTGCTTTTCTACCACTTTTGGCTAATCACAGCAATGAGGATGATATGATGCAAGTGATACTGGTTGATATCACTTCAGAGAAGCGTATGTACTCACTTTTCTGTGAAGCTGCTATTTGCAGCAAGTTCCAAGGATATGGCAATGGCCACTGAAATTAATGGGGGAGTGGGGGGAGGGGCCTGGACCAGCTTTGTATAAAGTTTGTACATAGGTTGCCATGTATTTGTTTACTAACAAATTTCTCATTTTCCAAAACATATCAAGTTCGTCACTTCCCTCAAATTTGTATATTTTTGAGACCAACTCATATCAACATGTCATATTCAAAGAGCATATTTTTGTCACATGTCAGTCACAATGACCGAAACATGTGGTTTAACTTTGTTGTTCCTAGTGTGCTCATCTGTCACGAGTATAACGATGATGTGTATTAAGGCATGATCAGCAAGCCATGAGAGTCGAGTGCACATTAAAAGAGCGAAATTTTCGAATTTTCAAAATAAAGTCCAACACCAGCTTGGCACAGGAGGCAAAATTGGTCAACCCACCTTGGCAGTTAACGTGTTTTAACCCTTAACTTCCCAGGTCACACTCACCTCTATTTTAAGATAAACATAAAAAATACAAAACAGCTGTTGAATACATTATAGCTGAAGTAATTTTCTTTATTACGTAAAAAGCTACACAAATAACTAAAATATACTGTATTTTAAATTTTGTAGTACAATAAAAAAGAATTAAACCATAAAAATGCAAAAACTGATCCTAATATTACATAATCTCGTTATTACTGCAAAAAATCAAAGACCCTTTACTCTAAATTTTACATTTTGTTATATTTTCATTGTTTATTAAACATGTAATAATAAAAACAAAAAAGATAAAAATACATTAGTACTTTTAGGTACAATTTTCTTTCTTCTCATAAGGGGGTGTAAGGGGTGACCTTCCACGTAGGCGCCCAAAAGTCAACCTCACTTCCACGTAGTGCACCATGGACTAAAGACTAACGAGGCTCTGGCGACTGGCCCTTTGGCCAGTATAATTTTGTGTGTGTTGTCCTGTTTGTTGTCCTTGTGTGTGCTGAGTGCCCGTTTACGGCCTCGGCTTTTAACAGAAGTCAGAACATTTTAACATTTTTAGTTGTGCAACGCTAGAGTTGTTATTTGTAATGATAAGGGGCTGGCCCCCATATAATGTGACGGGAGCAAAATAGCCTAAGTGCTGACGCTCCCAACATTTTAAATTCAAATCAAATCTTCTCATAAGTTTTCTCTGCACATCTTGCAAATTTTGGTAGAGCACTCAAGGCAGATGGGCTTCTTGCAACAATGGCAAACATAATGCAAATTCCTCTTCTTTTTTGGGCCACAGATGTAGCATGCCTTGAGTTTTTCTAATCTCTCTCCAGCCATTTCTTGTCTTGGCTCTTCTACACCCAACACACGGCGAATGGATGCATGAAGTTCATGCGTCAAGTGGGTGTTGTTGACTCGCTTTTCCATCTGTGGTGTCACCAACAACCTTGCAAGAATCTTCAGAAAATTAAAGTGGCTCATTTCAGAACTGTCTTTGTAGGAGTTGTGAAGAACAAACGAATTGACCCCACTTACGTCCAAAATGCGGAAAAACAATGCCATTGGCCATCGTTGAGTGCGTCGAGCAGTTCAATACTTGGCACACTTCTCATCTAAGGCATCGACACCACCCTTAGTTTGATTATAGTAGGAAATTATTTCAGATTTACATGTTTCGTCATCCTTGGATTCGTCATGGTGCATAGATGAAATTAGAATCACGGCCTTGGCCTTTTTGGGTACATATGAAACTAGTTAGATCATGTGTAAATGCATACATTGCAGAAGCAACTTCTTTGCTTCTAGCAGGTAAGAATTATTTTGGGATTTCCCTTTTACTTTTTCTTCAATGTTCCCACATACGTTAGTCCATATGATTTCAAACATGTTGCTAACTCGATTGAGCTAAACCAATTGTCCGCAGTAATATTGCGATTAATCTGTTCAAGTGGTCTAGTTAGCCTAATCACAGCATGAGTAGGCTTTTGGAACTTTTTTCCTTCAGGACTTAGATATTGTCCATCTGAATCCTTCCCCATGTAAACATATGCATTTAACATGTAACAAGTCCGAGCATCGGTAAGGCACATGACTTTTAGCCCGTACTTGCATAGTTTGTTCGGTATGTACATTTTGAATCCACATTTTCCACGAAATGCTAGGAGCATTTCATCGATACATGCACATTCTCCCATCTTGTAGAACATTTGACAGTTGTCAATAAACTTTGTAAAAAATTCTAACAATGGAGCTAAAGGGCTGTTCTGCTTGCTTTCAATTGCAGGGTCATCGAATCTCAAGCATGTTAGAAGTACGTCAAACCTGTTTTTGGTCCTTGGCATAAAATGGTTTGTAATCTCTATTAGATGTGAAAATAGCAAGAGTAAAATAGTAAACCAATGAAAGCTTTTAGTTCACATAAATCAGCTTCATGCCATACCAAAGATTTGGATCATTTCCAGCCTTTTCTTTGTTTATTGGGGTGTAAGGGGTGATCTTCCACATAGTACACCCAAATGTCAACCTCACTTCCACGTTAGTACACCCTGGACTGAAGACTAACCAGGCTCTGGCGACTGGCCCTATGGCCAGTATAATTTTGTTTGTATTGTCCTGTTCTTTTGTCCTTATGTGTGCTGAGTGTTCTTTGCAGCCTCAGCTTTTAACGAAAGTCAGAACATTTTAATATTTTATGATTTTAATTAAGCAACGTTAGAGTTGTTATGTGTAAAGTTAAGGGGCTTGGACCCCGTATAGTGTGACGGGTGCAAAATAGCCATTAGTGCTGACGCACCCAAAATTTTAAAATCAAATCAAATCTTTGTTTATTTTTTCATTAGTCCATTTCAATATGATATTCAGAATATCTTCAAGTAGTAGAGAGGCAGCACTTCGTTCCTACGCGTCAGCAAAAATTCGATGCGACTGGTGTTATGTTACATCCGGTCGTAGCGGTGTACGAACGATTTTATTGTTGAGTCAGCAGAACGTGTCTGATCACGTTGAAGGCATCGGAAGCGGTGGGGAAGGGGGGTCAATGGATTTGTCAAGTTGTTTGTTGATGTATGCTAACCTAACACGTGCGTATGTTTGTGTGTGTGTGTGTGTGTGTGTGTGTGTGTGTCTGTGGAGGAAATGCGCCCGCAACCATTGCGTATGATGCAAACACATGAAGAAATGATTTAAAGATGGCGCCGAATTTTGCTGTACCCCCGAAAGTTTAGCGGCTAAGGTTATTGCTCTGTAAAACAAGAGGCGTCGAGGGTTCGATTCCTGGTAGAGTCAATATTGATTGATTGATAGATTGAGTTAGTTTTTTTAAGTCCACTTTATGCACGGTAAAACTAATCAGGATTGGACCTACAGTTGAAAAGTGGTGATTCGGACCACTATGTGCCTCCACCGAGTATCGACCCTTTGATTACAAGGCGACGATGTCAATATTGAATGGTCTCGATTAGCCTCTGTGTACATAAAGCCAACAAAATGGTTGAGTTCGAAAATCGAGTTGGGTTAGTGGTTAATGTTGTCACCTGGCAATGAAGAGGTCGCGGGTTCGATTCTCTAGGTAGTTAAATTAGGCCAATTGTTTAATCCCGCCATTATAGGTCGCGATTAGTCCATCTGTGCATAAATAGTGATTGAATAAAATCAATATGGCGGCCTTGGGTTAGTGGTTAATGTTGTCGCCTGGTAATGAAGAGGTCGCGGGTTCGATTCTCTAGGTAGTTAAATGAGGCCAATTGTTTTGTGCCGCCATTATAGATCCCGATTAGTCCATCTGTGCATAAATAGTATTTGAATAAAATCAATATGGCGGCCGCGTTTTGTGTTTAGCGGCGGCGGCGGCGGCGTGGGGCGGGGCGGAGCGGGGCGGCGCGGCGGGTGTTTTTTATTCCGCGAGATGTTTTAACCAAGTGGTTGAGGGTTCGATTCCCAATGTTGGTGAAAATTGGATATTCAATTGTATTTGTTTAAAAGTTCCGATTAGCTTTTTTGTGCACAAAGAGAAAATGAACTAATTGGAAATAGGATGTTTATGCTGTAATGAAAAGGTCCCGGGTTCGATTCACAATGTCAAATTGGCTGATAATGATGTTGTTTTTAAAATAAAAAGAAGAAGTGTGGTGAGTCCCCATTAGTATTTATGCAGGAACAGATATTAAAAATCAAAACAAAATGGCTGTGACTGGTGTTTAGTATTCGAAAGGTTCCAGGTTCGAGTTCCTAGTTATATTTTTTTTTTTTTAGTTTACAGAATTAGTCCCCATTTATTGCGTTTTGGCGAACACGTTCTCCCCCTTTGTGGCATTTGGACATGTTGGAGATATACATAGAAATTGTTGTCAAAGTGCCTAATAATGATTTTCTCTTTAAATAAAAAAGAAGTGTGTTATCAGTCCCGATTAGCACGAACAGATATTCAAAAAGCAAAACAAAATAGCTGATATTGTTGTTTAGTATTCAAAAGGTTTTGGGTTCCAATGCTGGCAAATTTGCAGAATAACATTGATTTGTTTAAAAAGTGAGTTACTATTCCCGATTATTTTTGATACACAAATAGAAAATGGGGTGATTTTGGAGTTTTGCAACCAAGGGGCTAATGTTGGCGTTTTTTAACGCAGTCCCGATTAACCGTAATGCATAAAGCTGTTTCAACGAATATCGAACCTGGAACCTTTTGATTACAATGCAAAGACTTTACCACTAATGTATGCTATGTTTTAAAACCAAAAATAAATAATAGTATCGAATTTTTTAAAAAATGCGTTACCAGTCTCGATTAGCCATTATGCACAAACAGATGTGTTTTGAAACCAAAGGGGGGTTGAGGGTTCGATTACAACTGGGTATGTGTGTTGAGGAAACTAAAGGTCAACAGGCATGGAAAGTTTTTACTCGCCATCTCAAAATAAGTTTTTGGGCTTGGTACAGGTAGCTTTTTGTAGAAAGCCCCACAACGACATCAACGTGGCTACCATCTGTGGGGGCCTCTTTTTTTTAAGTTGGAGAGGGGCACAAAGCCGTTTGTACCATACAACGTTGCACCGAAGAACCAACTTGTCAACTAGTCACTCACTCCATCATTAAAGTGCACAACATAATATCAGATTTGCACTGATAATAAGCAAAAAATTATAGCGGCTGCATAATTATATTTCAATGACAGCAAATGGTTTCAAATGAATGGTTTTCACTTTTATTTTTTACTAAGTAACAGATTTGGTAATGAAAAGCTTTAACATTTGCATATAATATGAGATTTCTTTTGGTATCCAGTTTGTATGTTGACCAAATCACAGATATACTATTACTAAGGATAGCATTAACTTAATCTAATAAAAATATATTCCACTGCATTACAAAATTAACTCATTCTGTTTTCTGTTGTTTGAATCCATATGGTAAAGTCTCGAAACTTGATGCACATCTTTTTCTTTTGGTATATACCACCTGAAAAACCCTTATTTCCGGCTTACTAACAACGGAATGTGTTTTTGTGCGTACGATTTTGTTCGAGTTGAGTAAAGTTAAAGAGGAGGTGTTGTTGAGAATAGCATTGGTGAGTGATTCGAAATTGATTGTGCTGCTGTTTTTATGGTTTAGACATATGCCTTTCACCTTGCAAACAGTAGTAACATTAGTATTGTCTGGATTTACTACCTCAAATGCATAACTTTTCGGCCCACTGGATGAAAATGCTCTGATATAAGCATTTTTCCCATAGAGTTCTAGTTCATTTGTTAGAAAAGGCGCATTTAAGAATTCCCCGAGTCACAGATAGTAAAGTCCAAATTTTGCCCCCATCCAGCAGAAAGTGATTATTCAGTATTTTTAAGTTCAAAAATAGTTTCAAAAACTCAGTTTGCTGTGCTCTGTAGTGAGAAAAAGTTAAGCCGATTGTTTCGCTGCTATACTTTTTTATTTCTGCTGCAACCCCACAATGCAACTGGAGGTAAGTGCGTGATATAAGTTTGTTTTTCTAGTTAACTGTTATTTCAAACTGCTTACCCTACTTCTCTAATGGTTACTAATTTTAATCTCTAGTGCGTGTGTGTCTGGTGTGTAGTTTGACCAATGTAGCTCAACCAACAGTAGAATTCACCAACGATAAGATGTGAACCAAATTGAAATGGAATAAAATTAACACTGCAATAAAAAATTCTAGGGTTCGAATCAAAGCGGGGGTTATATGTATCTATATAAATTTTGTTTTTAAAAACTGTCACCAGCTCCAATCAACCGCTGTGCGCAAAATGAGAAATTGTTTAGATGGCCGCTTTATGCACAGATGGGGTAATCGGGGCTGGACCTACAGTTTGAAGCGGAGCCTTATGTATGTATTTAAATTAGTTTTTAAAACTGTCACCAGTCCCAATCAGCCGCATTGCGCAAACAGCGAAATTGTTTAGAAGGCCGCTTTATGCATAGATCGCATAATCGGGACTGGAACTACAGTTTGAAGCGAAGTTATATCTATCAAATGAAATTAGTTTTTAAAACTGTGTTACCAGTTCCAATCAGCTGCAGTGCGCAAAAAGAGAAATTGTTTAGAATGCCGCTTTATGCACAGATGGGGGTAATCGGGGGTGGATCTACAGTTTGAAGCGGAATCATATCTATCTATTTAAATTAGTTTTTAAAAAACTGTCACTAATCCCAATCAACCGCTGTGCGCAAAATGAGAAATTGTTTAGAAGGCCGCTTTATGCACAGATGGGGGTAATCGGGGCTGGATCTACTGTTTGAAGCGGAGTGATATCTATCTATTTAAATTAGTTTTTAAAAAACTGTCACTAATCCCAATCAACCGCTGTGCGCAAAATGAGAAATTGTTTAGAATGCCGCTTTATGCACAGATGGGGGTAGTGCAGGTCTTTTTACAACCTTGCACTTTTAATATTTTCCCAAGGGGCTATTTACACCCCTTTTTATGTTTTTAGTCAGAATTTTAGATAAGGGGCTACTTCCCCGTATACATTGAAGGGTGCAAAATGGCCTTTAGTGCCGACGCACCAAAAAAAGTTTTAAATCAATCAATCAATCAATCTGATGGGGGTAATCGGGGGTGGATCTTCAGTTTGAAGCGGAGTGATATCTATCTATTTAAATTAGTTTTCAAAAAACTGTCACTAATCCCAATCAACCGCTGTGCGCAAAATGAGAAATTGTTTAGAATGCCGCTTTATGCACAGATGGGGGTAATCGGGGGTGGATCTACAGTTTGAAGCGGAATCATATCTATCTATTTAAATTAGTTTTTTAAAAAACTGTCACTAATCGCAATCAACCGCTGTGCGCAAAATGAGAAAATGTTTAGAAGGCCGCTTTATGCATAGATGGGGTAATCGGGCCTGGACCTACAGTTTGAAGCGGTACTATATGTAACTATATAAAATCACTCTTTTAAAACTGTTACCAGTCCCAATCAGCCGCAGTGCGCAAAAAGAGAAATTGTTTAGAAGCCCGTTTTATGCATAGATGGGGTAATCGGGGCTGGATCTACAGTTTGAAGCGGAATCTATTTAAATTCGTTTTAAAAAACTGTCACTAATCCCAATCAACCGCTGTGCGCAAAATGAGAAATTGTTTAGAAGGCCGCTTTATGCACAGATGGGGGTAATCGGGGCTGGATCTACAGTTTGAAGCGGAGTGATATCTATCTATTTAAATTGGTGTGTAAGGGGTACCTTCCATGTAGGCGCCCAAAAGTCAACCTCACTTCCACGTAGTGCACCCTGGACTAAAGACTAACGAGCCTCTGGCGACTGGCCCCATTGCCAGTATAATTTTGTTTGTATTGTCCTGTTCTTTTGTCCTTATGTGTACTGAGTGCCCCTTTACAGCCTCAGCTTTTAACAGCAGTCCGAACATTTTAAATTTTTTAGTTATGCAACGTTAGAGTTGTTATTTGTAATGGTAAGGGGCTGGCCCCCGTATAATGTGACGGGAGCAAAATAGCCTAAGTGCTGACGCTCCCAAAATTTTAAATTCAAATTCAAATCTATTTAAATTAGTTTTTAAAAAACTGTCACTAATCCCAATCAACCGCTGTGCGCAAAATGAGAAATTGTTTAGAATGCCGCTTTATGCACAGATGGGGGTAGTGCAGGTCTTTTTACAACCTTGCACTTTTAATATTTTCCCAAGGGGCTATTTACACCCCTTTTTATGTTTTTAGTCAGAATTTTAGATAAGGGGCTACTTTCCCGTATACATTGAAGGGTGCAAAATGGCCTTTAGTGCCGACGCACCCAAAAAAGTTTTAAATCAATCAATCAATCAATCAGATGGGTGTAATCGGGGCTGGATCTTCAGTTTGAAGCGGAGTGATATCTATCTATTTAAATTAGTTTTCAAAAAACTGTCACTAATCCCAATCAACCGCTGTGCGCAAAATGAGAAATTGTTTAGAATGCCGCTTTATGCACAGATGGGGGTAATCGGGGGTGGATCTACAGTTTGAAGCGGAATCATATCTATCTATTTAAATTAGTTTTTTAAAAAACTGTCACTAATCGCAATCAACCGCTGTGCGCAAAATGAGAAAATGTTTAGAAGGCCGCTTTATGCATAGATGGGGTAATCGGGCCTGGACCTACAGTTTGAAGCGGTACTATATGTAACTATATAAAATCACTCTTTTAAAACTGTTACCAGTCCCAATCAGCCGCAGTGCGCAAAAAGAGAAATTGTTTAGAAGCCCGTTTTATGCATAGATGGGGTAATCGGGGCTGGATCTACAGTTTGAAGCGGAATCTATTTAAATTCGTTTTAAAAAACTGTCACTAATCCCAATCAACCGCTGTGCGCAAAATGAGAAATTGTTTAGAAGGCCGCTTTATGCACAGATGGGGGTAATCGGGGCTGGATCTACTGTTTGAAGCAAGGTGATATCTATCTATTTAAATTAGTTTTCAAAACTGTGTCACCAGTCCCAATCAGTCGCAGTGCGCAAAGAAAAAAATGTTTAGAAGGCCGCTTTATGCACAGATGGGGGTGATCGGGACTGGATCTACAGTTTGAAGCGGTGTCATATGTATGTATTTAAATTAGTTTTTAAAAACTGTCACTAGTTCCAATCAGCCGCAGTGCGCAAACAGAGAAATTGTTTACAAGCCCGTTTTATGCATAGATGGGGTAATCGGGACTGGACCTATTATTTGAAGCGGAATCATATCTATCTATTTAAATTAGTTTTTAAAAACTGTCACTAATCCCAATCAGCCGCTGTGCGCAAAATGAGAAATTGTTTAGAAGGCCGCTTTATACACAGATGGCGGGGGGGGGGGGGGTAATCGGGGCTGGACCTACAGTTTGAAGCGGAGTGATATCTATCTATTTAAATTAGTTTTTAAAACTGTGTCACCAGTCCCAATCAGTTGAAGTGCGCAAAGAAAAAAATGTTTAGAAGGCCGCTTTATGCACAGATGGGGTAATCGGGACTGGATCTACAGTTTGAAGCGATGTTATATGTATGTATTTAAATTCGTTTTTAAAACTGTGTCACCAGTTCCAATCAGCCGCAGTGCGCAAACAGAGAAATTGTTTAGAATGCCGCTTTATGCATAGATGGGGTAATCGGGTTGCTGCAGCTGCTCTGACCCGTCGCAGTGTGGGTGTACAAACCAGCGACGTTGCAACTCAAACAACAACGCTTCCCGTAGTAGCTCGTCCTGCTTCGAGGAAACCAGCAACCACTCCTCGCTCCACAGAGAAGAAGTCCAAGCAGGTGCACACTAAATAATATTTTCTAAAGTCCAGTAGCTCTCCAGTCAGGGCGGCATCGACCACCCTGAAACTTAAAGCGCAGCTGAAAGCTGCCCGGCGGGCGCTGAAAGCACCCGCCCCCACTCCCCCTTCATCCCCTTCGCCCTCTGTGTCCTTACCCGAGGACATGATACAGGACGAAGCCGCGGATGAAGAATTTATCAAGGTGACAGGGCCTAGAAACAGAGTACGCCTTAAAAGGTCACTACAATACCTCCAGCTATGGCTTATTGTCTCCAATGGAACCTTAACGGTTTCCGTACACATCTCGAGGAACTGCATATCTTAATATCTGAATTTGACCCTGTCATCATATGTCTCCAAGAGACACATTTTCGTCCAAATGAATCAGTGATTCTAAACGGATACACGCTTTACCGCACCGACAAGCTTCCTGAGGGTCGTCGAGCACACGGTGGTGTTGCAATCGGTGTTCGAGATACCATCCACTCTACACCAATGTTTCTCACCACTCCCCTCCAAGCTGTCGCCGTCCGGGTCCATCTACCACAGCCAATATCTGTGTGCTGTGTCTACATCACAAGGGAGGAGCGATTCTCTCTTGAGGACCCTTTGTATATTCGAACAACTTCCCTCTCCTGTAGTTCTTTTGGGCGATTTTAATTCCTACCATCGTTTGTGGGGCTCCGTTCGTACAGAGCCCCGGGGTCAAATTGTAGATCAATTCCGTGAGGCATCAGGTTTAACGTTGCTGAATGATGGAACTCCCACATATTTCAGTCCTTCCTCTGGCACATATTCTGCGTTGGACTTGTCCTTCTGCAGTCCCAGCCTTGCTCCTACCACATCTTGGAGCGTTCATCCTGATCTCTGTGGGAGTGATCACTTCCCTCTCATTCTTACCTTCGAACATCTTCAGCAATCACGTGAACACCACCCTCACTGGAATCTCAGTCGGGCCGACTGGGAAGCCTTCGAGCGTGCAGTGGACCTTGAAATCGATCTTGCGTGGACTTTACCACCAATCGACGCCTTAGATGTCTTTGTGTCAGGAGTGCATGATGCTGCACGCACCTCCATTCCACATCCCAGTGGACCTGCGAGGCGACGCCCAGTCCCCTGGTGGGCTGCGGAGATCGGTGCAGCCATCAAGGACCGCAATCATGCTCTCGATCGATTTAATAGGAACCACACTGCCGCAAACCTCGAGCAGTTCCGCATTAAACGTGCCCGTGCCCGTCAGCTCATTCGAGCCAGTAAGAAGGCGTGCTGGGTCCAATACGTGTCTTCTCTGACGAAGCAGGCTTCGTCGAAAGCCGTTTAGACCAAAGTACGTCGCATCCAGGGAGGTGCATCTACTCCTCTGAGCGCTCTGGAGCTCGATGGGACGTTGTACACAGATTCCGGAGACATAGCTAATATCTTGGCCACGCAGTTTTCTGGTGCGTCTAGCTCTGTAAATTATGAACCACGTTTCCGCCGTGAGAAGGACCGTCAGGAACGACGCCTTCTCGTTTTTCGAAGTCATAACACCGAGCCATACAACTCTCCATTCACTGAACGGGAGTTCGATCAGGCACTTCGAAATTCTAAGAACACAGCTCCTGGAGTGGACAAGATCCACTATGAGATGCTTCGTCATCTGCCCATTGGAGCAAGAAATTTCCTTTTGGCGGTATTCAACAGGCTTTGGTTGGAGGACTCTTTCCCCACTTCCTGGAAAGAAGCTATTATTGTTCCCATCCTGAAACCAGGTAAACAACGCACCGCAGCCTCGAGTTACAGGCCTATTGCGTTAACTAGCTGTGTGTGCAAGTTGATGGAACGCATGATCAACAAGCGTCTCACCTGGTTTTTGGAGGAAAACTGCTTGATAAGTAATTTTCAATGTGGTTTTCGCTCCAACCGTTCCACACTGGACCATCTGGTTCAGCTGAAAACACACATTCAGGATGCATTCCTCAACAAGGAACATTTAGTTGCAGTTTTCTTTGACCTCCAAAAAGCATATGACACAACGTGGCGTTTTGGCATCCTAAAGCAGCTCCATTCTTGGGGCGTCCGTGGCCATATGGCGTACTTTATTAAAAACTTTTTATCTGATCGTTTTTTCCGCGTACGTGTTGGGAACTCCTTTTCGGATCTTCACGAACAAGAGAACGGTGTCCCGCAGGGCAGCGTATTAAGTGTGACTCTGTTTGCCATAGCAGTGAACAGTGTGATGGCAAGCATTGTTGCCCCTGTACATGGTCTTCTGAATGTAGACGACCTCACGATCTTTTGTCGCTCACGGAATCTCGCGTCAGCTTCTCGTCAACTCCAACTGACGATAAACCGTTTGGTTGAGTGGTCCTCCCAAACAGGTTTCACCTTCTCACCCGAGAAATCCGTGTGTGTTCACTTTTGTCGCCACCGTACATGTCATTTCGATCCTGACCTGTACATGGGGAAATCTCCCCTGTGCTTCGTGAATGAGGTCCGCTTCCTGGGCCTCATTTTCGATAAAAAATTAACATGGCTACCTCACCTTCGCCAGTTAAAGTTCTCTTGTCTTCGAGTTCTCAACCTTCTACGTGTTTTATCGCATACTTCTTGGGGTGCTGACAGGACGGTACTGCTTCGTCTGTACCGTGCACTCATCAGGTCGAAGCTTGATTATGGATGTGTTGTGTATTCTTCTGCCCGCCAATCTAGACTTCGCATCCTAGACACCGTCCACCATGCTCGTATACGTTTGTGCTCTGGTGCGTTTCGTACGAGTCCAGTCGCTAGTTTGTACGTAGAGGCATCTGAGCCGTCGCTGTCTCTGCGAAGACAGCGGCTGGTAGTGAACTACTTCCTCCATCTTCGCTCGATGCCTTCACATCCTTCATTTGACACCATCTCCGACGAGATTAGGCTGGCAAGGTATCGGCTCCACCCTAGTGCCACTAGACCATTTGGTGTTCGTGCAGACGAGATCCTGTCAGCACTTGGTGTTGACAGTGATCTTCCTGGCGTCTCTCCACTTATTCCGCCTCTCCCTACCTGGGAGTTTGTTGCACCTTCTATCGATTTTTCCCTGACTGCCCTTCCAAAGGCAGAAACACCAATGGTTGTATACCAGCAACGGTTTTTAGAACTTCGTGCGAAGCACCCCAATTTTAATGTGTTTTACACGGATGGGTCCAAGACAGTCGAATCAGTTGGTTGCGCCTTCGTCCTAGACTCTCAAAGCTCCAGTTACTCACTACATCCTGCCTGTTCCATCTTTACGGCAGAGTTGTACGCCATTCTAAAGGCACTGGACTTTGCAGACGTGAATGGGCTGATGAAAGTCCTTGTGTGCTGCGATTCGACCAGCGATTTGCAATCTCTGGATTCTCCGTATTCCCGGCATCCGGTAGCGCAACGCATATTCAGACGGCTTGTGTCCTTATCTGCCAGCACAGATGTACACTTCTGTTGGGTCCCTAGCCACGTGGGCATCCAGGGGAACGAAACAGCTGATGCTGCCGCCAAGTCTGCTGATGCAGATGGCGACGTTCTCGTCCACCTTTTGCCAGCTAGCGACCTGCAAAATGTGTTCCGTTGTCGCCTTCTTGACACTTGGCAGACCGAGTGGGATATGGAAACGGGGAACAAGCTTCACTCTGTTAAGCCCACCATAGGTGCTTGGCGTTCCTCGTCTGGTCCCTCTCGGCGAGAAGACGTTATTCTTACCCGCATGCGTATAGGACACAGCCGTCTCACGCATGGTCACCTACTGCAAGGGCTGGACCCTCCGTTGTGTCGTGCTTGTAATGTTATTTTAAGCATCCGACACATTCTCGTTGAATGTGTCGATCTTGCTTACCTCCGGCAGACTTTTAACCTTTCCGGCTGTTTGTCATCCCTCTTGGGTGATGACACCAGTATTTTATCACGTGTTTTTAGTTTTTTGCGAAGAGCTGGACTCTTCCACCGTCTGTAAGGAAGTTTTTAGTTTGTTCTGACTTTTTAATGTGTCGTGTTTGTCTCGTGCAGGTCTCTTTACAACCTTGCACTTTTAGTTTTTCCCAAGGGGCTATCTACACCCCTTTTTTTTAATCTCAGTCAGAATTTTAGATAAGGGGACATTTCCCCGTATACACAGAAGGGTGCGAAATGGTCTTAAGTGCCGACGCACCCATAAATTTTAACTCATCAATCAATCAACCAAATAATTCCGCAAAATTTATTCGCCATTTACAAGTTTACGAAAAAAACCCACTATTATTTAAAAATCATGTCTTACCTGCTATGAGTCTTGCTATTTAGAAAAATCGTTTTCAGCATTCTGATTAATTCCACGTCTTAGAAGAATGTCAATTGTAGACTCATTCAGACACCACTCGGCAGGATCGTCACTAACGAAATTTTCACTCTCACTTTCACAATCAGGAACTCCTACGAACTGAGGGGACACTACCTCAGGTGCACTTTCTTCCTCCATTAAACCCACAATATTTTCGACATTTTGCGTTTCACAGAGTTCACTCGATGCAGCCGCTTCCACTTCAATTTTTGAACTGCTTTCAGATATCACTTGTTCCTTTCGCCTAAAAAACGTGTCCACTGTACCAAGCTTTTTCTGTAAGGTTGCTTCTCTTTCACGCTTCTCGTTTGCAGGTTTACGATAAGCCGCCCCACTTAACTTTGTTCGATTCATGCTGCCTGCTGCATAAAAAAATGGAAAAAAACACCAAATCGCAAACGCACTAGCAACAAACTGAATGCACCAGCCAGAAAATACAGTATGTTAAAAACTAGTTGCGGTCCACGCGAAAGCTGCACTCACTCACTCACTCACTTATCAGCAGTGTGTTTATTTTTTTTTAAGACTGGCATTGTTACAGATGCGAGTTTCAAACAATCAGTCTTCTTTCCTGCCTGGCCATTAACAAAAGCTTAGTGGAAGATCAAGGGGTATGTATTTACAAAAACAAACCAACAAAGGCTGGGCGGCTTGCATTTTCATTGCAAGCCATAAAAGCCACAGCAAGGGTTAAAATAAATTGATTGGCGCCTGAAGGAGGCAGAGCAGACGAAACATTTTTTGATAACATATAAATCCGATACATCAAGGTTTCTTTCGTATGAAGCGAAAGTGTTGCAAACCATTGATTTGAAACATTGGTTTCATAGGTCTAAATTGTCACTGTGTACGTAAGACACTTGTTATTACTCTTGATATCCTGGAAAAAAGATTTGCCGCCCCTAGGCACGTGCCTAGTGGGCCTATTTGGTAATCCGCCACTGGGTGTAGGGGAAGGGACAACTAGATAGCGCTGCCATCTCCTACCCCACCCGCATGCATAAACAACAGAATAACGATAATGTGGTGTTTTAAATGCCAGCACTTTGGGCACACTCAGCTTTCTTGCAAGGACATTACTGCGATTTGTGGCAAATGTAGCGAGCCCGAACATGGGACAGAGCCATGCTCATCTGGTCCCTCATGCGTCAACTGCAAAGGCAAGCACCCAGTCTGGCATCGTGACTGCCCCACTTTTGTGGCGATTTATTTGAACTTACATATAAAATCGTCCACAATCTTCTGCGTCGCGACCTTCCTACTCGCATTTTGTTGTGCAGCGGAAGAAATGACTAATTCTGCAAACCTCCACTAGATGGCAGCACAATAGCGGCAATGAACTTCATGCGCCACCGGGCGATGACGTCGCACCAGCTGAGTGGAAGAAACGGCAGTTCGTTCTTTCTTATCACGCATCGCATACAGCTGTTTGCTATTCTTCCCCCCCCCCACCACCACCACAGAAGTTTCGTGTGCGCCGTGCATTGAGGTAACACGTTCTTCCTTTGTAAATGTTACGTAAGCGTTGCAATAATGAAGCACTTTGACAGGATTGTGACTAATGCCCCTATCACACGGAACTAGATTTCTAGTAGGAATGGCCTAGTTGGCACTGAACTGACTTTCTAGTTGGAAATCGTGGCCACCTGGCTGACTGCTTGACTGGTTTTGAGGAATAGGTCATGTTCTAATTGTAACTAGCTTCTCGGCTTGATGCTGTTGTAACCAACTAATCAGAGCGAACTTTTGATCATGGGAAGTAATCTGTGAGCAAAGAGTGTAGATATCCTGTGAGTCAAGGAAGGAAATTTAAAGCATTTAAAGTCTGTCGTCTTTATGAAGCGGTATCCATCTTCGTTTTTTTAACTAGTATGGCGAAACCAAAGTGGACAAGGGAGCAAATTATGTGCCTCATCGATGCATACAAGCAAGAACCTTGTCTGTATGCAATTGGTAATGCTAATTACCATAATAAACACTTGCGGACAGCAGCTTTGTATCGTGTGTGCGATGCTGTAAGGGAGTTGCGGCCAGGAACAGAGCACAAAGAATGCCAAATGAAATTCAACAATCTGCGCACTCAATTTAACCTAGAGAACAGCAAGATTAAGAAGTCAATGAAAAGTGGTGCTGGAACTACAGATGTAAGTATTGTTATAGATTGTTGCCTTTAACATGTCTGCACAGCCGATACCACGTGCCGAGTATCGATATTTGTGTATGTGAAATCGTATGCAATTCACATTTCAAATGATTGAAGTTGCTTCTTTAGGTAAGACTGCAGAATATGGGCTGCTTAGGACGAACGCGGTTCATAATTTTTTGGTACTGTTTTGTAGTTAGTAATCGGTAAAAATAAGTTTTGAAGGTGCGAAAAAAAAATTTCTTAGAAAAAACTAGAAATACTTCTCCAGGTTCGGCACTCTTGGAAGGAAAAAGTACATTTACGTGTAGAACTTGTAAAATTACCTTGCGATTTACCACTGTGATTGTCCATACACAGCAATTCGGAACCATCTTTCTTTCGCATTTTGTTAATGCTCTTCCTTTACGCACAACAATCTTGCTGACGTCAGACGAGGAATGCCTACGAGGTTAGGTTAGGCCTGTTAGGTTAGGTTCCATTAGCATAAATACAAAGAAGAATAAATATTTTAGCTAAGAGAACTATACCTTGTCTTGCCTGTTGATTTCTTCATGTTGGGAAAATGGCGGTTTCTGTGGAGCTATTGTTCTTATCGAAGGGTTACGTCACATTAAGAAAACATAGTTTATTTAGATTGATTGATTTAAAATTTATGGGTGCGTCGGCACTTAAGGCCATTTCGCACCCTTCTGTGTATACGGGGAAATGTCCCCTTATCTAAAATTCTGACTTAGATTTAAAAAAGGGGGGTGTAGATAGCCCCTTGGGAAAAACTAAAAGTGCAAGGTTGTAAAAAGACCTGCACGGGACAAACACAACATATTAAAAAGTCAGAATAAACTAAAAACCTCCTTACAGACGGTGGAAGAGTCCAGCTCTTCGCAAAAAACTAAAAACACGTGATAAAATACTGCTGTCATCACCCAAGATAGATGACAAACAGCCGGAAAGGTTAAATGTCTGCCGGAGGTAAGCAAGATCGACACATTCAACGAGAATGTGTCGGATGCTTAGAATAACATTACAAGTACGACACAACGGAGGGTCCAGCCCTTGCAGTAGGTGACCATGCGTGAGACGGCTGTGTCCTATACGCAGGCGGGTAAGAATAACGTCTTCTCGCCGAGAGGGACGAGACGAGGAACGCCAAGCACCTATGGTGGGCTTAACAGCGTGAAGCTTGTTCCCCGTTTCCACATCCCACTCGGTCTGCCAAGTGTCAAGAAGGCGAGAACGGAACACATTCTGCAGGTCGCTAGCTGGCAAAAGGTGGACGAGAACGTCGCCATCTGCATCAGCAGACTTGGCGGCAGCATCAGCTGCTTCGTTCCCCTGGATGCCCACGTGGCTAGGGACCCAACAGAAGTGTACATCTGTGCTGGCAGATAAGGACACAAGCCGTCTGAATATGCGTTGCGCTACTGGATGCCGGGAATACGGCGAATCCAGAGACTGCAACACGCTGGTCGAATCACAGCACACAAGGACGTTCTTCAGACCATTGACGTCTGCAAAGTCCAGTGCCTTTAGAATGGCGTACAACTCTGCCGTATAGATGGAACAGGCAGGATGTAGCAAGTAACTGGAACTTTGAGAGTCTAGGACGAAGGCGCAACCAACTGATTCGAATGTCTTGGACCCATCCGTGTAAAACACATTAAAATTGGGGTGCTTCGCACGAAGTTCTAAAAACCGTTGCTGGTAGACAACCATTGGTGTCTCTGACTTTGGAAGAGCAGTCAGAGAAAAATCGATAGAAGGTACAGGAAACTCCCAGGTAGGGAGAGGCGAAATGAGTGGAGAGATTTTTTAGTTTTTTTCTCGATTTCCATACTTGACCGCCAATTATTACATGCAGATTCGTGATTAGGCAAAATTTCATTGAAATTGGAGAGTGGTCCAGTATTGTAAACTCGTTCCAGCCTAACCTAACCTCATAGGCATTCTTAATCTGACGTCTGAACACAAGGTAGCAAAACTCTTGTGTAGAGCGGAAGACCCCAAAACAAATGATGGCAACTGTGCGTAAACAATAATGACAATTGCTTCTAACATTACATGATCGTACCTATATTCGTTATAACCGTAGTTTTTCAAGCTGGTGAACCTTCCAATTTATGCCAATGTTATGTTTTTTTGCTGTATATTTTTTTGGTATTTTCAAATAAAAATAATTTCTACTTACCTCATATGCATAGCGGAACATTTTTCAAGTTGGGATCATTTTATTTCGATGAAAAAGTTATTTTTAACATTATAATTATTTATTTGTCCTTGCTAATTCGGCGGCCAAATCTTGTCTGTCGTCAACTGATGTGCAGTGTTTCCAAACCTATGAACCTATAAATGCCGCATAAGCTATTCACAAAACGTTTTGAATCGAAAATTGTTCCACAAACCATTCACGGAAGGTTCGGTTAGGTTCAGTTAGGTTAGGAAAATTTAGAAAAATAAATTTAAACAAAAAAAAAACTAACTTTCACTACACTTAAATGTATTGCACGCTATGAACCTATAAATACCGCACAAGCTATTCACAAAACGTTTTTAATTGAAAATTGTTCCACAAACCATTCAAGGAAGGTTTGGTTAGGTTCAGTTAGGTTAGGAAAATTTAGAAAAATAAATTTAAACAAAAAAAAAACAACTTTCGTAAATGTGTAGCTTACATATACTAGAACATTTAGGACATTCCATTTCTTCCTTCACAATTCCATGTTCAATTAAAAAATCTTGTGGGTCTTCAATATCCGGGAACATTTTCACAACGCAACCTTAGACACGTCATCCTGTAAAACAAACTACCGAATGGTTGCTACACTGACAGGGGGTTACATAACCGAACGCACAGAACATTTGATTCACGTAGTCGACGGCAATGGTGGCACGAGCTATCGTGCAACGGCGATGCATGAATGACGAAAAATACCCTACTTACAGGCCAAATAAGTTGCACGATTCGAAAAAAAACAATTTCCCCGGCTTCAGGAAGTCCACAAGAACTCAATTCCGTTAGTACTTTCTCGTCTTTTCTCCTGTAAATTTCAAGAAATGTGTTTCCGACTTATGTAATCGTTACCATTTTTTTCTTTCTTTCAGATTTATCAGCCCTCTCTCTGGTACTTCAATGCAATGCGATTTGTGGAAAACCACTTTGTACCCCGGAAGAGGATAATGTCACCATTGCCTAATGCACAGGTAGGAAAACTATTCAACTCATCCATATAGTGGTTTTCATTCTCTGAAGGAGTATTTTGATTAAAACATTATAAAAACCCAATCCTGTTTGACCTCACAACATCATAAATGAAGAAATGGTTTATTATGCACAAAATTGTAATCCTATATACTAATGTCTTCCATGAGAAGGTTAGCTAGGTGAGGCTTGTTGTTCTTACCTTTGTAATTGAACTCTTACAAGAGTACTGTGATGCTATTTAAATATTTCTAGTAGTTTATGGTTGTTATGCAATTGTGAGAGATCAGAGTTTGTCTTGGTAAAGCATTGGCACAGGGCGTTGAAAGGCTTAAGCTGGCTTTAGACGAAAGCATTTCCTTTAACATTTTTGCTAGCATAAATGCTACGTAAATGCTTCCAAAATCTTATAGCAGATAGTACTTTCCACAAAAGCATTTCATGGAATGTTTCGGTTAGCTGTTGAGATTACAAGGGTCGTTCAAGGTTGACCGGGATTTTCGTACGTAAAAAATCGATGAATAGCCGGATCATGATGAAACGTGCGGGTGACGTAATGTATTCCTTCGCGAGTAACTAGCGCCCGGCATAACGTATTTCGCGCATGCGCAGCAGTTGCAGTGAACATGGCGGCAAGCAGTGTGTCTGTGGCTGTGGAGCAGCGGTGTGTAATCAAATTTCTCGTGAAGGAGAAAGTGAAACCAGCTGAGATTTTCAGACGATTGCAAGCACAGTATGGTGAACAGACGATGTCGGGGACAAGAGTGTATGAATGGTGTGAGCAGTTTCGCGAAGGACGGGAGCTGGTGACAAATGAAGCGCATGGACACATTCGCCCGACTGCAGTCACACCAGTGAATATCGCACGTGTTGAGCAAATGATTCTTGAGAATTGGCGAGTAACAGTGCGGGATATTGCTGCCGAGGTGAATATCAGTGTCGGGAGTGTTGAGACAATCATTCACGACCACTTACGCTTCCGCAAAATCTGTGCAAGGTGGGTTCCCCGCCAGCTGACATTCGATCAGAAGTGGACACGCAGGACGGTCTGTGAACAGCTTCTGAATCGGTTTCGAGCAGAAGGTGATGACTTGTTGCAATCCATCATCACGTGTGATGAAACATGGTTGCACAAATCAACCCCAGAGACCAAAAGACGCAGCATGGAGTGGCGGCATAAAGGTTCCCCGCCCCCCAAGAAAAGCAAAAGGCAGCCGTCCGCTGGAAAGATCATGGCAAGTGTCTTCTGGGACATGAAGGGCATTATCCATGTGGATTTTCTGGACATTGTTGAGTGGTGCTGTACGAAAGTCCATTCGCAAGAAAAGACATGGGATGTTGTCTGGAAATGTCATTCTTCTCCATGACAATGCCCGCCCTCACACGGCCGATGTGACAACAACAACTTTGGCCGACATGCGCTGGGAAGTTCTGCCCCATCCCCCCTACAGTCCGGATTTAGCCCCCAGTGATTATAATTTGTTTGCACCCCTTAAAGACCATCTGGGAGGGAAGAAATTCACGACAGACGAAGCACTGCGGAGCGATGTCCTCCAGTGGCTACGACAACAACCAAGTTCTTTCTACGCCAAAGGAATTCGGGAGCTGCCAGAACGAACGGTGCCTCGGCGCGCACGAAGAATACTTTGAAAAACTGACATAGTTTGGTGTTTCTTCTGCTACCTATTTCCTCTGCAGAAATAAGTCCCTGTCAACCTTGAACGGCCCTTGTACATTTGTATGATACATACAGCACGATAGGCACATCGAGTTACACCATATATGGCGAGTGCACTGTGTTTACAATTGAAGAAACTTAAATATTCTTCTATACTTGTACAGTGAATATTGCAACGAATATATTTAATCAGCGCCATTCTTCTCTACCTAAAACCATTTTATACAAGGCGTGATTCCTCTCGGTTGAATAATTAAATAATGTTTTAAAAATGTGAAGTGATACGTTGTTTACATCTCACACGGTCGCCATTACAACTGCGCTTATGACTTAGAGGTCGCTTCTGATTGGTTATGCTACGGAAATAGGACGGTTCCTATCCTTGAGAAATGCTATGAAATTTGCCATGGAATCTGAAATGCCATAAGATTTCTCACTTTGCACGGTAGCACTTTCGTCATGGAACAAATGTTAAGGAAAATGCTTTCGTCTAAACTGGCCTTTAGGTTTGATCCCAGATTGTCACAATTTTCAAATAACTTCAGATAATTTAATAAACATATCCTTCCTTTGCCGTAAGCTATTTCATATAGGATTGTTCTGGCCCAGGTTATTTTTGTGTAGTTGCGACTTCATCACGCTATGCATGCATTTTCTACATAGTTTGATTTCTGTTTATGTCTGTTAACATATATTCAGGAGTATGTGTTAAAGTATGATTTTACAATACAATTAAAATTTGTATAGAACAAGTGTAGAACTTGCAAAATAACGTGTAGAAGGTTGTGATTTTACAAGACCAGAAAAAGCCATAATTTCGTTAATAATTCGAATACTCACTAATTATGGGGTCATACTAACATCAGGAATATATATTTACACCCCCTCAAATGATGCACAGGTAGCCCCACAAACCATCCACGGATATCTCCACGAACCATGCACGGTAAAGTTAGGTTAGGCTAAAAGTTAAAATTTGGGTTTGTAGTAATATCAGGAATATATATTTCATTCTTTAAGAAAACACAAAATCTTGCGATAAACATTGGTTTTCTTGAGGGTGTCAGTTGCGATCACGGACCCGCTTATTTTGCAAGTTCTACACATGAGCGCCAAATTTTAACTGCAGATTTGTGATTACAAGGCCTAAATTATTGAGTATGCGAAATATGAAAAAAATTGGGGAAGTGTCTGGTATTGTAAAATCGCTCTAAAAAAATGCTGCAACTATTTTCACTAGGTGCTGGGAACAGCATGTGGCTATTTTCACTAGCAAAATAATTACCTGAATCATAACATGACCTTATTTTTTATCTTATTTTATAATATTCATTGGCAGTGTTGCTGAAATTACTGCTGAGAAGTTATTTTAAATGAAAAATGGGTGTGACTACTACTGTCACCAGGTAGTGAGAATAGCACAAAGTGCTGAAGACCAGAAATTACATGATTCGGAAGTATTTACCAAAGTAAATGTAATGCTAAAAACCCTAAACCTGACCTGCCTAACCTACAATTGAAAGCATTTGGGAATGTAATACCTATGTCATGTGACATATTAGCAGCACTGAGCCTCCCAGATGGCGCAGTGGTAGCGTCGTCGCTTTCTAATCAAGGGGTCCCGGGTTCGATACCCGGTGGAGGCACAAGTGGTTCGGATTCCACTTTAAGCTGTAGGTCCAGTCCCAATTAGCCTTAGTGTGCATAAAGTGGACTTAAAACACCAAATCAACCAAATCATATTAGCAGCACTAGTCCACATCAAAACTCTTGCGGCTTTTTTTTCAACTCCATGATGTGCAGAAAAAAAGTACTTGTCTCGTGCACGAAATTAAATATGCACCAACGTAAGGTTCATATACATCAACAACTAAAGAATACATACATCCATGTAGCAGGCCAGGTTGTAGATCATGCACATGCAATTTGAAATTTGTGAAAATAGCTCGAAAGCTAGCTTTACCTAGTGATGATGGTCATTCCGAAAAAAAGAAAGAAAAAAATGTGTGATATATTAGGATTGTTGCTTGCGAGCGATTTCTGTTGTTTTTAGCTCTTTGAGATTATTATAGTGGAATTATGACAGTTTTTTGGTAATACTATTTATTACATCACTTCCATCATCACCATCTCCCTGTGGTGTAAACTAAATCTGCATTGCTTTTGTAGTGTTTTATAGAAAGGTATTGGTTTTTAAAGACATGACTTAACCTAAGAATGAAAAATAGATTTTTAAAGACATTAGACATGTTACATTATGTTTGTGGTTTGTATCTTGAAGTAGTTTTGGAAGTATCGGAGATTGAAGGTTGGCAATTCTGGTGTGACATCAGGACACACGAGATTTACTGCAGACAAAATTTTGGTACATATCTCAGGGTGTGACTAATCACACAACTCAAATGCCTTGTCAAGTGCCGTATTTCATCTTTTGACGTAAGCACGAAAAGTTTTTGTGGTTAGGTTTAACATAAATATCCTAGATTTGGCATAACAACGAAAGCATTTGGCCTGATACCAGAAGACTAAATACGGCACTTCACCAACAAGGTGTATAAGTTTGGTGCAATGTTTGATAACCTCATGTCACATGGTACTTGGCTTTTGTTTGGAAGGTGTGTTTCAGTCGGCAGTATATGGTTAATTGCTTGTGAATCAACATTGGACCATGTTGCGTTATATTCAGCATTATTGCATTTTTAGGCTGGAGATTTATTTCCGTGAGTTCCAGGAGGATGGTTTGGTGACTCGGAACAAAGAATGTGTCAAATTCAGCAGACAATGTCACAGGAATGTAGGGATGAAGTTGAAAATACAGCAGAGAGTGGGTTGGTGGAATTCGTTTTTAGGTGTTCCAAATGGATGCTGGGTTGCTCCACTCTGAGCAATCCAACATCCATTTGGAACACCTAAAAATGAATTGATGTTGGATTGCTCCACTCTGAGCGAAACATTTTTTTAAAAATGAAAAACATTCAGAACCGATATGTTCATGAATGATTGTGTATCTATGTAGCTACATACATACATTTATTTCATTAAAATAAGATGTTATCAGTTTTATTCTTACCCATTAAAAAGGTGTTAGGACAGCATACTGCAGAAAAAAAAATTAAAAAATGCTGTATGTTTATAGATGGAATGGTTTCAACATCACAGGCTGGCTTCTGAGAATTATGGACTGGTGCCTGAAATATATTTAGTTTCATCTAACCCTGGAATATTAAGATTGAATTGTTATTGTGTGTTATATATATACAGGGTGGCTCAATAAGTCACTTAACACCCCCAGTACAAGGCCACTGCAGCGTGCAACATGGAAATGGTGATGACCAATCGTTATCAGGCCAAGGGGGAACCACTGACGCCACCCACACGGTCGGCGGCCATCTTGATGTCCGCCATCTTGAATTCAACTTCAGAATTTTAAATGGGAAGGAGGTCATGCGACATATCAAAATGGGATAGAATTTCACGAGAAATGCAATGGTGAAGGTTTTTTCGACGTATCTTTAACCAGTAAAAAGTTATGAATGAATTATTGTACCAATTTGCTCCTTTTCGAGGTGTTAGAAAAATGCCTTAAAATTTGTTTAGCGCTTCGGTAATGCATCGAGATCAAAGTGACGTCTATGGAGAGACGTTCGCATGCCATTGTACATTATTTTAATCGGATACATCCATGAAGAGCTGTGCATTATGAATGGTTGTCGCGAACAATTTACAGTGTGACGCTTCCATTGAATTAAAAGTCCTTCACAGTGACAAGGCTAATGTTTATGTTCATAAGGAAGTTCATAAACAGAATATGTGACCCTTGTCATCTGATAACTAACTTTGGGCAAAAACTGGTTCATAACGTTCCCATAAGTGTTCTGGTGTTCTTCCCTATTGAAAAAACTCTGTAAAAAGTACCTTCTTCCATAAGCAAGGATGAAAAAAAACTGTTTATTTAACAAATCCAAGTAGCCCTAAGCATTTAAGGTTCTGTTGATGGAAAATTGACTAACCAATCGTGTTCCACACAGCACGCCACACCATTAACTTACCAACACTAACCATTCAGCTTTGATCTGTCGAAAATGGGTTATCAGATAAAAATCATCGAATATAAGGCAATATGTGTGTTTGCGATTTTAACCAGTTGACACATGATTATTATTGGGTTTACATGTAAGCCAGGTTAGATCGTGATTTGCTTGACTAAAAGACTACCCAATACCAGCTTGCAATCTTGGTATCCACCTGTCTATGGTAGTCAAACAATCAATATTTTACAATTAGTTAACGCTACACACATGTGATTTGGTGCACAGAAATACATATGTAAAGTGGCATCTGGACTCAACAAAATGTTTTCAGAAACTCTTTGCAGGTACAAAGATAAAATGTTATGAACAGATAGTAGTACCAAATTCTATTGTAATGCATATTTATGTCAAGATCAATCTGTCTGTGTAAATTGGTTAAACATTGAAAATACCAATTTGTGATTAGTACCCATGGATCAGTTTGCAGTTAGGCTACTGATAAACACAGTTCCAACTTATTTATTACCAGGGCTTGGATTTTGATGGCATGTTATCTTTCTTCCCTTGTGTAGTATACATTGCTCTTAAGTATTAAATTCCTAAATACGAACCTCTTGATAAAAATTTGAGTTTTATTGTGCATTTTCTAGTCATATTTTCTATTTTTCGCATTTTGTCCTTTTTTGCATAATTGCAAAAAAAAAAGTAATGTGATTCAATTACATTTTACTCGCTCATTTTTAGCCAGGAACTGACTATGAAAACAAGAATTACATCGCCATGCAAATGGAGGAGCTAAGCAACATGCCGCTTGACATTACCTACTCCAATAATTCTAAATAGGATTGTTATACCTAAAGGTCACACATACACCTTGTAATTTCGGAAGTAAGAACTATGCCTAACTAACTGCCATATCCTGAAATAAAAACAAATATTTAGTGATTTTTGTGACATCAAAATCTGAGCCCTGCTCATTACATTGTATCTGTGTGTTTGGTATTGTCTATTTCAACCCACCCATATTTCATGTTTAAATAATTGGGTAAGTTAACTCCTGTCACTTGGTTTTCTTTAATTACAGGATAGGCCACCAAGCCCAGGTGGTTCAATTGCTGGGCTAATTGAACTATATACAGAGTATGAGGAGATTGAAGTGATGGTGGGTTATGACGGTCTTCCATCTCAGGAAAATGGAGAATAAATAAGCCATCAACACACAGAAACTCAACGTACTTGTGAGGGAACTACAAGTTCGTCAGGAGATTCCTCAGAAACTCCATGTTCCTCGAAGAGGAAGAGAAAACATAAAGACGACGATTCGCCGTATGTGGAGGCTCTGCGTTCTTTGACGGACTGTTTGAAAGAGCCAGTGCCCACAAAAACTGATTCTGTGGATGCTGCTATGGCTTTCATAGGATCGATACTCAAATCTATAAGATCAGAACAGCTAAGATTAGATGTTCTATCTAATCTTGTCCAAACTACGTTAAATGCCAAATCTGAGGAGGCACGTCAGAATGATTTGTAGAAGAGTTGGCATTTTTGTATTGTAAATATAGACCTAAATGTGCCACTGGAATATTCTGTTTGCTTCTTTTTCAATTTCCCAGTCTCCCATTTTGTTTGTGTAAATATGTTTTGACAGAAATTACATACTGTATAGTGGAACCACCAGCAAAAGAACCACCTTATGGCCCAAGCTGAATGGAAGAAGGGAAAGCTGTGCGGAGACTTTTCGTCGAAGGTTCTTTTGTTTGTGGTCGTTCTATACTATGCCAATAAAATTAGGTTAGGTTAAATAATTTCTAAGGCGGTAATAAGTTTTTAGTCCACAGAAATTATTTTTTCCTCAGTATTGTATGTGCAACTTTATTTTAATTATTTTTTTTACCCACTGATTTTTTTTTCACTTGATCTGGAATACTGTGACAAGTTTTACAGTGTGCATTTCAGCTTAATATTAAATTGATTGATTGGGTGTTTAAAAGTCCACTTTATGCACAGTAAGGCTAATCGGGACTGGACCTACAGTGTAAAGTGGGATCTGAACCACTATGTGTCTCCACCGGGTATTGAACTCTGGACCCCTTGATTTCAAGGCGATGACGCTACCATTGCGCCATCAAGGAGGCCCAGCTTAATATTAGAAATCAACATCTAAATGAAATGAGCCAATGTTCCAGGTGCCACTCGCACCAACAAGGTGGAATTGTTTGTAGATTAGCTGCTAATCATCTTCAAATAACTGTGATGCTTGTTTTGGAGGGGAGAAATATGGCAGATTTCCCATTCTGGTTGTAAATGTAAGTGTTAACCCCTTGTATGTCTATACTTCCAAAACATTTACGTGGGCCTTCTCTTCCAGCCTACCGGGGTGTAAGGGGTACCTTCCACGTAGGCGCCCAAAAGTAAACCTCACTTCCACGTAGTGCACCCTGGACTAAAGACTAACGAGGCTCTGGCGACTGGTACTATGGCCAGTATAATTTTGTGTGTTGTCCTGTTTTTTGTCCTTGTGTGTGCTGAGTGCTCATTTACAGCCTCAGCTTTTAACATAAGTCAGAACATTTTAAGATTTTTAGTTATTCAACGTTAGAGTTGTTATTTGTAATGATAAGGGGCTGGCCCCCATATAATGTGACGGGAGCAAAATAGCCTAAGTGCTGACGCTCCCAAAATTTTAACTTCAAATTCAAATTCTTCCTGCCTACCTGGAAATATTTAACATACTAAATTGGTGTGCTATTTATAGAATTTCACTCAGGGCACTTGCATTTGTTTACATCCACTCCATTCTTAATGTGGGTGCATGATAGAGTTTGTAATACCATACTAAACTGAAGAAGAAATTTCTTTCAGACTAAATAGAAGGCAATGGTGTTGTCTTTGATGAAAGTTATTTATTCTCAAATCTAGTTTCAGCTTTTACGAATTATATTTAATATCTGTTATCAACATATTGTGGTTCACGTGGAAATTTACATGCACTATTATTGTTGCCAGTAACTGAAACACAATTGCACTGTAAAGCCTCTTTCAGAGACATGAACTTCTTGCCACCCATCATGCACGTGGCACAAAGTTTAGAAATAACCATTGATGCTTACACAAGCATTTTCCAAGTTCAGGGTCTTTAACTGTTGCTGGGATTATTTATTCACGATAGCATGCAAAGTGAACGTTGAAGAAAATGATCTACTTTTTGCTCTGAATTATTTGATAATCACTAATTTTTTTGGCCCTTAAGTGTGTGGTAGGAAATTGGTGTTTTTTTGTTTTTGTTTTGGCTAGGATTCCAGGGCTTTGTAACTTCTGTGCAACAGTGTGACCGAATTGAAACTCCCTAATTTCAACTGTCTGTAACTCCACATGTATTTGTAGCATCCCAATGAATTATACATTCATGAGTGCATGTAGTCCTAAAGTTTCTATGAACAAAGTAGTAATTACTATATTTCTACATATGCCCCAGGAGTCACACGGAGGATGCCCAGCTGATAATTCCAGAGTTGTCAATTTGATATACACCATGTCCTTGACATACCCCCACAGGAAAATAATCGAGGAGTAATGTCGGGCACATGTAGTAAATTAACTAATTACTACTTTGTTGACAGAAACTTTAGGAATGTATAATTCATTTGGATGCATCAAATACATGTGGAGTTACAGAAAGTTGAAATTAGGGCATTTCAATTCAGACTCCCTGTATTTAAACCATAATTTTTTGACCATGTTTGACCAGCTATAAGATCTGTGGGATTTTATAAATTTTGCATGCAGTGGAGAGTATTTATCCGTAAAAATACAAATGCAATATTTTTTCACTATCCATGTTAGCTATTAGCATGATAAGAATGCGAAGACTAATTTCTTTGGAGGTGCCTTGAAGCAAGTTTCAATTGCTTATGTGCACAATGTTAGCCTAATTGTCATAACTTCATGTTCCTTTCACAGGAGCGTTTAGGTATATGAAGATGAAATTTTTACATTACGGTATCCTTGCTCCGTTATCACTGGACTTTGGATTTTTAACCTATTTTTCCTTTGCAGGCAAATAAGAAATATAATTTATGTCAGAGTTTCATTAAACAATGCAACCAACAGGTTGATTGTGCTTAAAATAACCTATTTGAAGTTTATGTGCCTAAATGTAACCTTTTTTAAGGTTTTACAGGATTCTTATATGTTACATGGGTATTTACTCATGTTGCTGATAGAACTATTCAATGATGGACATGCTTGAAGCATGTTTTCTGTCAATTTTCATCCCCCTCAAGTTTATGATGTTTTTCAAAGTTGTAAACAAAACAAAATATTTCATGCCACCATTCTTGCAAGCAGTGGCGATTACAGGGGGCAGCTTCCCCCTTCTTTTGACCCCGCATAATGGACTCTTAATGCTAGGTCTTGTCTAAGCCCCCTCTCCCAGTTTTGGCATCCAATTACCTCTAATGCCTGCACAATCCAAAGTGCAAACTTCTGCTCCATGTGGTCTTGCTCACTTTCGGCTCAGATCAGTCCCTTTGTGGCATTCACACCTTGCACAGTAACATTTCGGCATTCAAATTTGTGTCACTGAGACTCTCGGTTGAAAGATAAATTTTGGTATGAAAAGTTATCCGCACAGAAAATGTGGAGTTTGACTGTAGATAACATGAAAAAAAGATTCAGCATGGTCAACTAGGATCATGATGGAATTAAAGTATAATTTGCGGTTAGCAAGGCAAACTTTCAAAATATTCAAGGGTTCAAGCAGATGCTTTCTCTATTCCAACCTTATGTATTACAGACTCACCCCTCCACACACACAAATGTATGAACAAATAAAGGGTCTGTGTGATTTCAATGTACCCAAACTTGTAAACAACTTCAAGCTATCCCCTTTTGCAATAATCTTATGTCTTTCAGATAGATTGATCTGCAAAAGATACTAACAAAGGAAACTGATTGAGAAAATTCATTTCATTTTCAATTATTTTCATGTAGTTTACGGTTATTACAAGCATAAGAAAACAGTTTTTCGTTTTGACGTTTCAGGAGAACACACGCCATCCCTTCATCAGACATTTATTTTCATTTTGACTAAAGATACAGTTACAATGGCTAGCAATTTTTTAATCAAAAAGAATCCATTATATAATGTTGTCTATGTTACATTGTTGCAATATAACAACTTAACTGTGAAAAGAAGTAGTCTTTCATTTTTATTTCAGATAAAAGAATTTTGATCACATTATTTTTTATTTAAAATTATGAATCCCAAATATCATCAGGTATTTCAAAGTCGTCATTGTTTTCACAAAGTCTCTTGATGTTTTCTGTTACATTAAATTTTAAAGATGGTGGCTTACTCCAATGCGTACATACGAGAAAAACTATTATTAATTTTCCATGCAGCTTTCTTTTTCTTCCTATATTGAAATAAAAATAAAAGTTAAACTGAAAGAAACTTGCCCATTTATAAATATGTATAAATTTTGTATTTATATTAATAAAAGTAGCAAATTTTCATATCTGTGGAGAGAAAAAGATGGAAATAGAGAAAACATCTGCCTGTACCTTTTCTTTCATGTTTACCAAACTTCCTGCATAATCCCCAGAACCAATAATTCACGCATAATTCCTGGCATTCCATGTGAGCACCCACACCTGATATCGTCAGCAAATTATATTTACAGTGGGATCTATGAGTATTAGCATGCAAATTTTCCATCACCATGTTCATGAACTTTATTTGACCCAATAAGAGCTTTAAGAATTAAAAGAAAACTCAAAACAAGCTGTTGACAACTTCTGCACCAGCATACATAAAAATCCAACTCTTAAAAACACACAGGATGTAAGAGGAAAATTAATGAAAATAGTCCATGGACAATTTGCCGAGCAATACTAGTGGATCCCCACTGTACAGACATAATTCATTTTTCATATGAAAGAGTGACTTGCTAACAGCACAAGTGTAGCATTACAATAATTTATGGATAATTTTGAAAATTTTGTTTTTAACATTTGCATCTAATCAATATTCCGGAATTTTGTAACATTTTTTTTTGTTTTTTTGGAACCTACTTCCAGATTTTTCCACTCCTCCCCCAACCCTCATCTCCCCTATATGCCTTAATGGTGTGGTGCAAAGCACAGGGGAAAATACTTTTTCAGTTTCTTGGACATATATTTTTTAAAATTCTGTTAAAACTCCATTTCTAACACGATTTCAGGATAATAGCCTGAAAAATAAACTGTGGCTTGTACTACATTAATTATTTTTAGTTTTACAAACTCTGTTCAGCTTTCCTTTTCAAGTTTTCCAAAACTTTTTGACAATTGTGAAACTTCAAGTATTTCAAGTAATAATTTACATTTTGTTTTTCAGAAGAAAAAAACACTTTTTTGACTGTTTTCTTCCTTAAAAAAAACTTGGAGAAAACTGGGCTGGGCCAACCCTCAATAAAGTGACTCCAGGTTGCAATTTCTGTCTTTTAACAACTTTCAAATTAAGGTGAAAAATGGTAGTGTAACAAGCCTAGTAGAAAAATATGAGCATCTTGAACCACCATATCTGTCAGTGGCCCTATGTTGGATATTTCATCGTGTGAGAACCAAATATAACTTCAATTCAGCAAATTTACTGCAGAGAAAAAAAAATATTGTTAAGAATAAATAACTTTAAAAAATGAGTAAATTGGAGATGTGTAACTTAATATTCATAACCTATTTATTATTTATAAGTATTAACAGAGTAGATACATGAAAAAAACCTGCATTTTTGGAGTTATGTACCTCTGGTTCTTGCATGATGATTTGTTGGGGCCACAATGTCCGCTACATAAAAAGGTAAAGTTCTCCCCTGTGCTTAGCACCAGGCCATGAAGGCATATAGGGGGTATGGGGGTATGCCTCTGACCACTTTTACCCCCCAGGGTTTCCCCCTGGTACCAATGTCATTTGATACTGAGTGGGTGCTGGGGCAGCTTCCAACGTTAGAGAAGTTCCCGAATTAAACCAGCCGGGGATCGAACCCGGGACCTATAGCATGGTAGTCAGATGCGTTACCGACTGAGCCACTGTGGCCACATGGGTTGTCAAAATTTATCAGTACATGGACTAAAATTATTTCTAATGCCACATTCTGAACAGAACGTATTTACCTGTAGAAGTTGAGAACATAACAACAGTGCACGCAACAAATTGAAACACCAGTGTTTTGCTAGCTTCTTGCTGCCAAAGACAAATGTGAAAAACCGGTAGGGAAGGTTTGGGGGGTACAAAAAAAACTACAAATATTTGATGATACTTATTTTTGTGCATTTGTTATATATACACGCACGCACACTCACACACACTCTCTCTCTCTCTCTCTCTTTCATGTTACCAGTATTATCCATCATTAATGTAGAAAAATCCTTATATTTTTAAAGATATATATGTACTATAATTATGTCCATATTCATGTAGTTAAAAAATATAAATATTAGTATGCTAATGAATTACACATCCTTATGGAAAGCAAAGCAAGAAACTTACATTTTTATACAAGTTTACAAAGGAGAAATTGCAAATCACATGGTTAAAAATAAAATCTACATATGCACAAGAAATCAGAAATAATATTTTAAGTCTACCTTTGGAAAACTACTTACAGAATATTTTGCAATGTTCCAGTATTTCTTGATAACTACATAATATAAATTCTATCTTTAGGTCTTAAACAATATATTTATTTTGATAGAAGCTATGTGCTGTACCAAAACAATTTTAAATGTAATATGGGATTAAAATCTGTGAAACACGCATGCATTAACCTAATGAAGAAATGAACAATGTAGATACTCCATGGGAAGAGACCCTTACAAAGACAAAAAGGAATTATGTTTGAATGCTGGCATTAAGATCACTAAGAATTTGAATTTGATTTTAAAATTGTGGGAGCGTCAGCACTTAGGCTATTTTGGTCCCGTCACATTATACGGGGGCCAGCCCCTTATCATTTCAAAGAACAACTCTAACGTTGCATAATTAAAAATGTTAAAATGTTCTGACTTCTGTTAAAAGCTGAGGCTGTAAACGGGCACTCAGCACACACAAGGACAAAAAAAAAAAACAGGACAACACACACAAAATTATACTGGCCATAGTGCAAGTCGCCAGAGCCTCGTTAGTCATTAGTCCAGGGTGCACTACGTGGAAGTGAGGTTGACTTTTGGGCGCCTACGTGGAAGGTACCCCTTACACCCCAAGATCACTAAGAAGCTGGTAAAATTGTTTCATTTGTCTTATAATACCATGCTGAAGTACTGATGGCAAAAATTGTAGAATAGACAAAAACAAAATTATACTGGCAATGGGGTCAGTCGCCAGAGCCTCGTTAGTCTGCAGTCCAGGGTGTACTACGGGGAAGCGAGGTTGACTATTGGGTGCACTACGTGGAAGGAGCACCCCTTAGCTAGAAGAAATTCACAAGACCAAAGCAGCTAAGGCGGAAGCAGGTTTTAAGCAAGCAACGTCAGGAAGAAGCCAAAAAAAGAGAAATTCAAGCATCAAAGAAGGATGAAGAACAACGGACCCCTTCTCTTTCCCCGGTCTCAGAGTGTAAGTGGAAATTCCAGTACAAGTGCGGTAGAAAAAGGAAAAATTACACAATAACACTAGACAACAAACTTTAACTTTTTGTTTTTTACAGAGGCCAAAATAGCTGATTTATATGGATTTGAGTGTGCTGAAGTTGAAAATGACAATTAAAAATCTAGATTAGCTCGGGTTTGGAAGTTATTGAAACTTTTATGTTCTTCACATATTATAATGGGCCATAGTCTAACAAGCGTAGCACTGCCTAACACACATTTACTTACCAAACATTGACAGTGGTTTTGGGGTTAATTCGATGCACTGATCACAAATATGGAGTTCGTTTTTCTCGAATGGCTCTAGTTTTTAAGATACAGGGTGTTGAAGTTTATATTGCTACGGAAATACTGATACATATATTTTTCATATTCTATTCAAAATTTTTGAATGACAAGCTTGCTGATTCCATATATCACATCATTTTTGTCAGACTAGTTTTTACAATGCAAACTAGAAAAATGTAACCTATTCACAAATCATGTGAAAAAATAAATCAAAGTGCTTTAGACTAAGTACATGAAATGCTAGTCAATTTAGTTAAATTAAAGATACACTATTAACAGCTACCTTGTTTACAACACGCGTTTTCTCTTCACCTGCTGCTTATGGGGAAGATGAGAGTCTTTCTGCAATTTGAATTTGAATTTAAAAATGTGGGTGCGTCAGCACTTAAGGCTATTTTGCTTGTCCCACTGTCCCACTCACAAATGTAGCAGCAGTACTTAGTGTACCCACCTTGTAGGCCCATAAGCATACCGATGACTTTTAAATCAGCACATATGAGCCATTGATGCTTATCATAGTCGATGCTGTTTAAAATACCTCATGATGTAACTTTCCTTTGCTAGGGCTGCATATGCCACTGGGATGGAAGGAAGCACATTGCCATTATGTAATAGCACTGCTTTCAAACTAGTTTTCGAACCATCTATGAAAAGTCTCCAATCGTCCTGTTTGTATAAGATATTGAGTTCTTGCATCAAACCTTCAACATCCGTACAGTTTGTCATTTCGTTTGTTGTGTTGAAAAACCTTTCGAGTGGCTTTTGACGTTGGCGAAAAGTACATACTCGAGCTTTATCTTCCAGAAGATTACATTGCATTAAACGAGAAGCTAATACTTCGGCTTTATGTTTTGGAAGGTCCAAGTCTCTAACAAGATCACTGAGTTCTCTTTGTGTGATTTTGTGCATTTCACTAGATGATGTTGGTGTAAAGGTGGGATCGAGATGTGGAAGGATGGCATGTATCTGAATGGTCTTCATCTTCACTGTCACTAGAAAAGTTTATTGTTGTAGCTATTGGAGGATCTGGCACTGGAAGACCCACTCCATGACACACTGGTCGCATCGCACATGGTATATTGGGATACTGTATGATGCTCTTATTTTTCTTGTTCAATCCTTTACTTAGCGGACGCACCAAGCAGAAGTAGCAATTTGTTGCGTGGTTTGAAGTATCGCGCCAAATGGCCGGCACTGCAAAACGCATGAAAACTTTTTTTCCTTTCATCCATGCATTTAGAGTTTATGAACATGACGTACACAAACATGAGGAGCCAATGCTTTTGATTGGTCCCCAACACGGCACCCGAAATATAGGAAATAAGCTTTTTTCACTGCTTCTGACAATGTTCGCTTCCTTTGTCCAAAAATTGCATCTCCACATATATAACGAAAATTGTTGGGGCATTATAACAGCATTTGAATTTGAATTTAAAATTTTGGGAGCATCAGCACTAAGGCTATTTGCACCCGTCACACTATACGGGGTCCAGCCCCTTATCTTTACACATAACAACTCTAACGTTGCTTAATTAAAATCATAAAATATTAAAATGTTCTGACTTTCGTTAAAAGCTGAGGCTGCAAAGAACACTCAGCACAAATAAGGACAAAACACAGGACAACACAAACAAAATTATACTGGCCATGGGGTCAGTCGCCAGAGCCTCGTTAGTCTTTAGTCCAGGGTGTACTAACGTGGAAGTGAGGTTGACAGTTGGGTGTACTACGTGGAAAATCACCCCTTACACCAAGCATTATAACAGCAGTTTTGATTCCACACAGTAACTCACAAACTCACGTCACAATACACAATGGAGCGCTCCGGAAGGTGAGCAATCTCAGACTGTGTTAGCTAGAAACAGAACACTGACATAATATCACGCGGAGCACGTGTTCACCGATTGATATATCTGAGGATGCGGTCAAGGTCGTCGCTTCACATTACAATGTGCGTATCTTATAACTGCGTGAAACACAGCATTCACTGGCATTTTTGAAATAACAAGATTTGATTTAGATTTTAAAATTGTGGGAGCGTCAGCACTTAGGCTATTTTGCTCCCGTCACATTATACGGGGGCCAGCCCCTTATCATTACAAAGAACAACTCTAACGTTGCATAATTAAAAATATTAAAACGTTCTGACTTCTGTTAAAAGGTGATGCTGTAAACGGGCACTCAGCACACATAAGGACAATACAAACAAAATTATACTGGCCATGGGGCCAGTCGCCAGAGCCTCGTTAGTCTTCAGTCCAGTGGAAGTGAGGTTGACATTTGGGTGCACTACGTGGAAGGTCACCCCTTACACCCCCTAAAATAACAAGAAAACGAGAGCTAAAAAACAGAAATAAGGACGTGACAAACTTCATATAGCACGAAACGTACGAAAGCGTACCAACATCTCTAAGATTGTTTTTATACTTTATCTCAAAAACGGGAGCTAAAAAAAACAAAAACTATTGTCATTTTCGAATTCAGCGTACCAAAATCTATAAAGATTGGGCATTTTCCTTTCTGAAAAACAGTGTAATAAGTAGAGAAATTTTAGTATCAATGTTAGGTAATGAAAAGTGCAAGCAATACGATAAATACCATTAGTCACCGCTTAAGACAAATACGTCGCGAAAAACATTAACAAATTCACGGAAGGCACAAAACAAGGGCACAAATTATTTTCTTTTACAGTTCTCGAAAGAAGTAGGAAGTCGCCTAAACACATTTTGACTTACCATAAAGTAAAACGTGGGGTGTAAGGGGTGAATCTTCCACGTAGTACACCCAAATAACAACCTCACTTCCACGTTAGTACACCCTGGACTGCAGACTAACGAGGCTCTGGCGACTGGCCCCATGGCCAGTATAATTGTGTGTGTGTTGTCCTGTGTTTTGTCCTTATGTGTGCCGAGTGCCCCTTTACAGCCTCAGCTTTTAACGAGTCAGAATATTTTATGATTTTAGTTACGCAACGTTAGAGTTGTTACGTGTAACGATAAGGGGCTGGACCCCGTATAATGTGACGGGTGCAAAATAGCCTTAGTGCTGACGCACCCAAATTTTTAAATTCAAATTCAAAAATTCAAATAAAGTAAAACGTGACTAGTGGCTTTCCATTCGCTAATGTATGGGACACTTTGAAATCACATAAAGTAGGCTATAAAAAGATCCCTTATGTCGAAAACTTAAATTAAATTTTGTATTCAGTTGTGGACAGTAATAATCATGCAAAAGGGCCTCCCCGATGGCGCAGTGGTAGCGTCGTTGCCTTGTAATCAAGGGGTCCCGGGTTCGATACCCGCTGGAGGCACATAGTGGTTCAGATCCTACTTTAAACTGTAGGTCCAGTCCCAATTAGCCTTACTGTGCATAAAGTGGACTTAAAACACAAATTCAGTAATCATGAAAACATTTACTTTGACAACCATAAACTTGAATCAAATGAAAAGTACTCAATAACTTTCTAATTCAATCGTCTATAGATTTAGCCCTATTTCAAGAGGTTGCAATTTACGACTTTTCCTTACTGAGAATGTACAAAGTCTACAACAATTTCACCCCCTTCGCACAAGGGACAGCAACATCAATTAGAAAGCACCTGGAATTAAATAATGTTCTGCTATAACCCAATAGCAGACAAATAAGTGGACAATTAGGTTCTGTTTTCCTTTGTGAGTGTACGCTCCGTCAGGAAGCCAAAACAGACGGGTACGAGAATATTTGTTTTCTACAGTTGTAGGGTAGGATGGAGTGAAAAAAAATATTTTATAAGCTAGACTATGGAAAATGTGCCATTTGTCCATAGTAAGAATCCTGCAAAATCATATTATTTTCTGTCACCTCCTTGATCGCCCTTCACCTTATTGAAATAATTGGCATTTTAACCATTTTTATGACTTTATAGCCTGATTCAGTCTGATTTCAGCATGGCTTATTAAGTAGCGAATCTAAGCAAGCTACTTATTAGAAAGGTTTTGCCCATCTTAAGCTTCCTATACATTGTATGGGGATATCCTTAGGATAACATGATGTAGTAGTAGTATTGGTGATAGAACCAGGACCACTTACAAGTGTACAAATGATGTGCTCATATAATTAAACAGCCCGATTTGCCCACACTTAAAATTATGCCAAGATGCCCTTATTCCCCAATTCTTCAAGTGTAATATGCTCTTAATTCTAAGAATTTTCAATCCTAGTGTACAAATGATGAGCCCCCTCAGATTGATTTGCTTACACTTATAAAAGGCACTTCTGTGAGATTGTTGTCCATAAATTTGTTAAAAATATGCCCCTCTTGATATTTTTTTTGCCCACACCTAAAACTAAGCCACACACACACACACACATATTTACTTCCGGTTTAAGTTCAATTGGGCACCAGGCTCAACTTGTATATCTAGTATTAAAACAATGTGATTTTTCTAGAATTGCTCTGTGACTCTCTCATTTCTTACATCATAAACATATGATTTTTCCCCTATGAGAATAACACTACATATGGTGTCATCAGGTAATGCCTCATGGAATTCACAGATAATTTTAATGTTTGTCCTGTCATTAACCACAACTTGTTTCCTTTTTGAAGTGTTGATGACAAACATGGGCCTCTGTGCTTTGAATTCATCTGGTGTGTAATACATGTCAGTATTGCCAGTAGTGACCCTTTTGTATGATGAAAATGCCTCATATAATTTGAGGAAATCATCCTTGGAAATGTCTAAATTATAATTTTCTCTAGGAAATACCTCATTTCTGCCATTTTTAAGATATATGTTCTTGATGTTGCAGTTATCAAATCTACTTGAATTTTTTTCCTGATTGTTGTGTCTTCCAGTCTGAAACAGTACCACCACAAAATCAGGCATGTCATATTGTATACTGGAGAATGAATTTGTAGCATCAAACTCATAATAAGTACCAGATGCGGGCTTCTGTACACATTGATATGTATAAAATTGTAGAGGAATCTGTGGATTTTTTATTATATCAGCTTTGTATTTAAGAGCATAACTGGCTTCATATTCAACAACAGGGATTCTTAACTCCATAGTCTGAATAAGGCACTTGCCCTCATCAGGTAGGGTATTAGGCAGAGCTTCCCCTGTGGAGTTTAATGTGCTATACCTCATCAAAGCATTATTATCATTGGCAGCTCTTCTAAATGTAATTCTTAAACCACCCTTCCACTTGAATTTGAATTAAAACTTTTTGGGTGCATCAGCACTGAGGCTATTTTGCACCCGTTACACTATACGGGGTCCAGCCCCTTATCATAACAAAAATAAAAGTGTGTCTAAAAACTAAAATTTCCTTACCCTGGTTAAAAGCTGAGGCTAAAATGGGTGCTCAGCACAAATAAGGACATAACACAAAACGACACAGAATTATACTGGACATGGGAACAGTCGCCAGAGCCTCGTTAGTCTGCAGTCCAGGGTGTACTACGTAAAAGTTAGTCCCACTACGTGGAACAACTACGTGCACAACTCACATTTGTTATTGAACTGCGTTACATAGTTGGAGGAAAGCCTGTTGAAAGATTTTGGAAATTCATGAATCCAGGTGGACACGATGCAAATGCTATTTCGAAATGCTTCCTTCAAGATTAGTTAGTTAGTTAATTTAAAATTTTGGAAGCGTCAGCACTTAGGCTAATTTGCTCCCGTCACATTATACGGAGTCCAGCCCCTTACCATTACAAATTACAACTCAAACGTTGCATAACTAAAAACTTTAAAACCTTAAAATGTTCTGACTTGTTAAAAGCTGAGGCTGTAAACGCGCACTCAGCACACACAAGGACATATAACAGGACAACACACACAAAATTATACTGGCAATAGCGCCAGTCGCCAGAGCCTCGTTAGTCTCGTCCAGGGTGCACTACGTGGAAGTGAGGTTGACTTTTGGGTGCACTACGTGGAAGCAGCACCCCTTACACCCCAAAACCACCCTTCCACATAATATCTTTGTAATCTGAAAAGAATCCTGGCAACAGGCGCATAGGGAACAGCACTGTGTGGTTCTTAGATATAATTTTATCACCAGCCTCAAATCCACCTATTTTGTAGTAAGAAGCCTCGGTTTTGGATAATTTTAGTGTGGCCAAAGCTGTGGAGGTAATGCCGGGATAATCCACTCTGTTTATAACAACACCATGCTTTCTGATCTCAATTTCAGAGAACAGATGCGGCACAAAATTGTCTACCAATCTTATATTTGAATTTGCCGGATAATCTGTTCCATCGAACTTTACAACATCAAATTTGATGTATAGATCTGCTCTGTGGGGGTGTATAAAGCCATCCCCTACATCAAGATCAACCTCAATCTCTGTGTTGGGTTGATTTAAATTTGCAAATGTCCTCCTGTTTGGGGGGAATGATTGTAGCTCATAACTCTCAATATTTTCCATTTTTTTTGTATGTATTTTTATTTAAATATTAATCTCTATGATTGCAGTTGTTGTGGCTCCAGCAAAATCAACTAATTTATTTATTTATTTATACATACTCCCCATAACAGAGCTATTGCTCCACTTACAACGGGGGCTTTCAAGTAAATAAACTATGGTACATAATATCCATATACATAAACATAATATTAACATATACATAAACACAAATATTAACATATACAAACACATAAACCAATTGCATATACACAAATAATTAAATGATATTAATGCCTATTTTCAGTTTGTGTTATATTATATTGTATTATAAAATTATATTTAGCATTGATAAAATAACTAAAAATATAAAATTACAATTTTTTAGACAAAATACTAATTATGAATAAATTGTTTAATAACAGATAAATATCTCTCGTAGGACATAGCAAAATCAATATTAACATTATTTTGTATTAGTACATTATGAGCTTTACATATTTGAACCATTACTGAATTCTCATGTACAATATTTTTAGAATTAACCAAAGAAAATGGCAAATAAGAACGCAACGTTCTAGGTTTAATTGTGAATCCTATCAACTGAAGACAATCTTGAGCATCAATTAAGTTATTTATAAATTTATAAAGTAAAATATGTTTGGCTAGTTCTCTTCTTGATTGTAATGAAGAGAACCCAAATTCAGATAAAATAGTATTATAGGATATTCTTTCTAAATATGAAGATCTTTTAAATTTTTTGTAATATAAATATCTTACGAACTTATTCTGAACATTTTCAATTAAATCACGGTAGCATTGAAAATAAGGATCCCAGATGACACTAACATACTCTAACTTACTTCTTAATATCGAATTGTATATTGAAGCAATAGCTTGAATATTATTAATTTCTCTGGTAGTTCTAAATATAAAGCCTAAAATTCTAAATGCATCCGATACTAATGTTTGTACGTGCTCTCTGTAAGTAAGCCTTGAGTCGAGTAAAAGTCCCAAATCCTTTATAAGTTTAACTCTATTTAAAACTATTCCATTCATAGTATAGTTATGAGTATAAGATAAGTTATGTCTGCTAAACGTAATAGTTCTGCATTTACTTATATTAAAATCTAACCTATTGGTGACACTCCACTGAAAGCAATTGTTTATATCTTTCTGTAATTGCGCTAAATCACTTATATTTGTAATGGATTTAAATATTTTTAGGTCATCAGCATATAGCAGATAATTAGAATTTTTTATAACAGAGGATAAATCATTAATAAATATTATAAAAAGTAAGGGACCCAAGTTTGAGCCTTGCGGAACACCAGATGTAACATTATATAAAGGGGATGATTCAAAATTGTAGGTGACATAGAATTTCCTATTTTTTAAATACGATGCTATTAATTTTAATAATGGAAACGAAAAACCGAAATTTGCTAACTTATATATTAATATATCATGATCTAACTTATCAAAAGCTTTAGCAAAATCTGTATAAATAGTATCAACAGAGTAACCATTGTTAAATGAGTCTGCCAAAAATTGGGTAAATGAGATAAGATTAGTTAAGGTTGATCTTTTGGATATAAAACCATGCTGATGGTGAGTTATATACGGTTTAACATGATAACAAATTCTATTATATAAAATGTGTTCAAAAATTTTTGCTGGTGTTGAAATTAAAGATATAGGCCTATAATTGATGATTTCCTTGGCGTTACCAGATTTTGGTATAGGAGTTACTTTACTTATTTTCCACCTATCGGGGAAAATTTGGGTGGTTATAATCAGATTAAATATGGTGCATAGAGGAAACAATAAGCAATCAGTACATCCTTTAAATATGTAAACGGGTATACTATCTGGACCACTAGCTTTCTTCGATTTCAATTTTCTAATAGAAGTTTTACATTCAGATTCAGTAATACTATCTAATACTAATGGTTGATTTACTATCATAGGTACTTCACTGGGAATTGAGTAAGTTGGAATAGAATCATTAAAAACGCTCTTAAAGAATTGCGCAAAACCATTAGCTATATCTTTGTTATTGTCAAGTGATACTCCATTATAGGTTAAACTACACTGATTATTAGTTGATTTCTTTTTACCTTTAATATAACTCCAAAAAGACCTAGGATTATTTTTTATGGATTCTTCAGAATTCTTTATGTAAATCTTGTAAGCTTTGGTTATCATAGATTTTGATTTTCTGCGTAATTCAACAAATTTCTTCTGGTTATATTCTGACAATTTACGTCTATGTCTATAATACTCTTTATATTTAAGTAATCTTATAATATCCAGTGTAAACCAAGGCGGGTACGATTTTCTCTTATTACGCTTCCTTATGGGTACATTATTACCAATAATTTTATCTAAAATTTCATAAAAGTAGTCCAATGCTACGTTGGGATTCTTAAATAATGTTAAAGGATGCCAGTCAGTTTGATTAAGATTTCTATATATATTGAAAAAATCGGCATTACGGTAATCATATGTATAAATAGAACTTGACTTAACATTATGAATAGTTTTGTCATAAAAGCGGTGGACTTGAAGTAATAAGGGAGGATGATGAGCATCAGAGCTTAGAAGAGGGAAGGAGTTATGATTAACCACGACATTGTTAGACAAGTTGGTCAGTACCAAATCCAACGTTTTTCCGTTGTTATTTTTTACATTATTTATACTTTGTAATTCCAGTAAACTTAAAAATCTAAATAATGTTAAGGAAAGAGGACAACCATTTTCTAAGTCGTAATTAGAATCTACAATTTCTGGAATATTAAAATCTCCTACAATAATCAAACCACAAGAATGTATATTACATAGCTCTTCCATTCTGGTAAAAAACATATTGTAAATTTGTAATTTAGTATTAGGTGGAAAATAAACTGTAACCACTATAATGGAAGAAACATTAGTTATTATCTTAACACAAACAATCTGAATATTTTCTATAGTTATTTCAATGTTCTTGGTCCTCAGAGTACTCTTTACTGCAATTAATGCGCCACCACCTCTTCTATGTAACCGATCTTGCCTAAATACAGCATAGCGAGTATCAATAAATTCACAGTTGTTAATAACATTGGAAAGCCAAGTTTCTGTAAAAACAATTACATCATAGTTTTCATTTAGAATACTTAGATATACATCATTAAGCTTAGTATTAATACCTCTTACATTTTGATAGTATAAATTCAATTCATTATGTGATTCATTATAATCCATGACTCAACTCACCATGATTACATAATATTTTGTATATCTGTTTCAGTTTTTATTACAAAAACTTGCCTGTCATTTGGGGTCTTTCTTAAACGAATAGAACCAGAATTATCAATCCAAAGATAGGCATAGTTTTTTTCTCTTTGTAATTTCCTAGCTTGGCCGAAAATAGTTTTTCTATATGGAGTAAGGCTATGATTAATATATATTGGCTGATTATTCGTAAACCCCAGATGATTTGTATTTAAATTTCTTTTTACCTTGCGTTTTTCAATCATTTTATCCTTATCCACTCTTCTTACAAACTTTACAATTATACCCGGAGAATTATGATTGCTAGAATTCTTAAGCCTATGACATACGTCTATCATTTCCTCTTTAATTTCCAAATCAAGAGCCCTACCAACATCCATAACAGTTTGATAAACATTTTCGTTAGATTTTCCTGGAATACCAATAATTTCCAATGCATTCCTTCTGCTATATTGTTCCAATTCATCAAGTTGAACTTTAGTGTTTTTTAATTCTTGTTTCAACTCGGTATTCTCCTTTTTCAGTTCTTCGATGTGGGCGAGGCAGGCATTGATTTTGTCCGACTGGGATTTTATTAGACTAGAATTATCATCCATTTTTACATGTAACATTTCTAATGATTTACCAAGTTCAATTTCCGTCTCCTTAGTTGTTTTTTTAACATTAATAAGTTCTTCCTTTAACTCTTTCACGGAATCGAAAATGTTTTGCAAAGAGGGAACACCTTCTACTAAAGGTTCTTCAGAATGCATAGATCGTCTTTTTTTAGAGTTGCATGATTTACACCTCCATGGTCGATTTTCAGATTTATAAAACTCCAGATCGGTTTCATTAATGTTCACACATTTAATATGCCATAGCTTGGAACAGTCAGTACATGCTATTTTGGCGTTAACATCATTCCGAGGAACTGGTTTATTACACTCACCACAATTGCTCATTCTTTACGTATTATTAGAACAAACACACAGCACAGTAAATGTCTATATGGACAGTAACTGAGCACCCACTAAAGCACAAGGAGGTGATAGTCTGTGAACTCCGATGCAAATGAATTGGCAACACTGATAACAAGTGAATGTTTGTTTATCAAAACAGTTCAACGAAAAAATCAAGTTTTACGTTTCTAGCTCATTGAATATGCACTTATATTGACTTTTAAGTAAATGTCAATAAACTTAGTATACTTACATAACAAGTCTCAGCAATATATAGTCTTCAGTTGCCTGTTGTAGTATTAAAAATAGAATTTCATCGGAGCACACACCTTATTCACCTATCACATACTCGCCATACAGGACACAATTCTTCTTTTTCATTAGTGACCATCAGTTCAATATTATCTATTCTGTTATGGCACACAGGAAAATATAATGTTGGGGATGGAGTGTAGATGATTGGCTCCATAAATTCAGAATTAGGTTTGAATGTTGCAATGATGCCAGTTTGTTTGTGAGTGCCTATGCCATTTGATTTGGTGATCATACCCTCAGCCACATTACAGTGAATATTCAGTCTCTATGGCTAAGAATTTAGGTATAGTAATAGCAGTGTGTTTGATGGCCGCTTCAAGTTTTGTGTTGTTCTCAAATCCTAACAGCTCTCCTATAGTACCCAGATCCACTGTTTCTGTAGCAGATACAATCTCTACTCTGTGAGTGACAGAATTTTGACTTAACACTACACCTCTGCGTAATTGAGCATTTAGAGTGGATAGATTATATTGCCCTGGAGTGATGACAATTTTTTGATCCTCAACTGCAATTGTGTTGTTGTGGTGTGTAATATTAGGGATCAAGTACATGCCGTAAAATGCTCTGAGAGCTATTGTTTTGGGATACACTATGTCATCATGTAATTTGAGTTTCAATATTGAATTTTGGCTGGTGAGATGGAATACCCCCATGATGTTTCAGATACCACAAGGCTTTTTGAAAATCTTCAATTGATGGTTTATTTATTTGAGACATATATCTAAGAACAGATAAACACAAATGTCCACAATTAACATCTTTGAAGTTTTGAACACGGGCATTATTGTAATAAAGATTAGGTGATTTTAAATATTTTATTAAATTTTCAGGTGGAACACCTCCAAATGAATCAAACACAAATGCCTCATTGTTTAAATATTTAAGATAACAGATCCAGTGAGTGCCCTGATTTTTGTACTTATCCAAATTAACAATGCCACACTCTTTGTTGAGTGGTTGTTCTGGTAAAGAATCAGACATGTACACACCTCTAAAATTTTTGATGCCCAGTGGCTTGATTAAAGCTTCAATATCTTGGTTTGTAAGCGGCTCTTGTTTTTTTTAAACTTATTCATGGCTCTCTTAATACCTTTGCCTTGTTTCTCCATGGCCAGGTTATGGCGCTTCAATTCATCTAATTCTGCCCTATTTTTCTTGGCATCTATTACTGTTTTTGCTATGGCAGCTGATCCCCCAGCCAAGCTCCCAACAGCCCCAAGTGCTGCTAAAATGGCCGGGATAGTAAATATGAAACCCCCCACATGTGATTTTTTTCTTGATTGCTGTAATTTTTTTAATTGGGGGTTACTAAGCAACAATTTCATACCATGTCCCTTTGCAAGACAAGAATTTTTTTTCTTGCGCTGCTTTTTGGTTAAAAGACTGTCAATAGGCCCAAGAGATTTAAGACCTGCATAAGGTATTTGATACATAACACCCTTGGCCTTCATTCTAGGTTTATTATATACATATTCTCAGCCCCCACCCCAGTTTTTGTTTGGTGTTCATAGCTATGGTGGTTCCCAATGCTGCTATTTTTTCACTTAAAGAAGCATCTTTGCTTACAAATCTGCCAAATGCAGCCTCTTCTAATTTTTTGTCTGCAACATGTCTCTTGTCAAGATCAGAATGTGTGTTGTATGCTATGTCATGGTCTCTACAAGCAGCATCTAGGGGATTAACACCAGGATCACCTCTGTTTAATCTATGGTCCAATTTTGTGCCTGGACCCCAATACTGATAGCCTGGAATGTGTAGTTCAAATGGCAGCTTGTTTATAATGTCATTAACAAGGCCCCGACCCTCAGAAATATTCCAAAATTTAGGTGGTAGAGTATTAATAATTTTTATAAGATATCCAATCCCCTTAGTGTCATTCACTATAAAATTAGACAATTTTGTGCTTATCATGTCCATAATTCCAACCTTTTCATTGTAAAAATTGTGGTTGCCAGCATTTTCCTCCCCAGCTATCACCAATAACCTATCTACAAGTCTCCTGACATCATCAACCCAGACAAATTCTTTGGGCAGGGTGTTGTATTGTTTGATTCCACTGCCTGTCTTGATCTGTGACCATATGGGCTTGATTAAATTGTTGTATTTTGCTCCACTGCTCGACTTGACTCTTTTTTGTGTGGGATCATTGTTCTGGTATAGAGCATCTGATTTTATTAATATTTCTTTGTAATGTTCATAATCTTGATCTGTATAGCTACCAGGCCTTTTCCGAGTCATCAGTTCCCACAATCCAGGTGTGCCGGGATATTTAACAAAACCACCTCTTTGTCCAAGATGAGATTCTGAATATACAATTATATCATCTCCCATAAATGTTACTCTGAAATTGCCAATTCTATGTATGATGCTACCATCACGCTCTGTGTCAGCATATAAGCCAAAGACCTCATCTTTGTTATCTTTAGGTGTGCTTAAATATTTTTGAGCAAGAAGACCCAATTCAATAGGATCCAGAGTAGCTTCAATTCTTCGAGGAGCAACAGGACTAGGTGTATGAATGCTGGAAAGTGGGGTAAATGGATAATCTAATATGTTCCTGGCAGCTACAGGTACAAGCTCTGTAATCAAATTTTGATTTTGCTCTGTAACAGTTTTGATATTTTTACCTAATTCACTAATAGCATCAATTACAGGCTGTTCTGTTTGTTTGTTTTTTTCATAAATTCCTCGGTTCTCCGATTTCCATCCCTTAAATCTTTTTACAAGATAATCTCTTATTTTAAGATCATCAATAATTGGCCTTTTCATGTTTATTTATATATGTTTCAATGTCTACAAAATTGTTGATTTTATTTCTATATTTGCCACTATTGGGTGTTCTTGTCATATCAATTGTGACAAACCCTGTAACTAAGCGTTAAAAAAAGGCCCATCTCATTGTAGTCACGCTCAAACTCAACTGCATGAAAACAGGATCTACTGTATACAGAGTACCAGTGAAAGTAAGCTGTTGTCCCAGTCCATTCTTCTAGGAAATTATTTTTACGAATTCAAACCAGAACTTAGATCTTTCCAATTTTATTTTTAACAATGCCAGAATATAGAATTCTAATAAACAAATAGTTTATATTTCCCTTTCTTTTTATATCAAATTCAAATAAATTAATATCCTAATACTTAATAGATTAATAATTAGGGGACAATACGTGAGTAGTGCACGCGGCCATACGACTGAGAATTATAGATTAAGTTCCTGGATACTGATTCTAATAATAATCTAATTATCCATTGAAATTAACAAATCTAATATTGAACAAATAAATAAATATCTAACTAAAGAATTAGAAGGAACCCCAATCTACTTACATCTCCCATCGGATAGCCACACTCACCATTCACGTGTACAGTAAGAGTCACTCCACTCTTTCCCCCTTAACGGATGCCTTCCGATTGAGCAGGCTTGATTCTTCCTCATGGCTCTGAGCATGCTAGCCAATCAAATTGAGGCAAGACGTCATACAATGATACCAACTCACTTCGTGGGCAGAGGGTTATAACATCCCCTCCCCCTAGTGTATAACAAACCTTAACCTCTGAACACAAACATCTTCAACAGCTTTCAAATCAATTACATTTACCAAATTACATTCATCATATTTTCATAGAAGTTGCTCTGGTTTATCCAGAATTTCAGGAATCATATCTACGAATTTCATTTTAAGTTGAAGGGTTGTCGACACAGGTTCCGCAGTAAAATCCTGTAAAATAAAATCTGAACCAGAAACTGGAAATTCTATGACATACAAATTATTTTAGGTGCACCCTGTATATACTCTTTTACAATGATTTTCAATATGTTGAATTTTTACATACACACTCTCACAATTATCAAACACGTAACATTATCTTTAGTATTACAAAACAAAAAACAATACAAAGAAAGGGATTAGTAAAATAAACAATGAATGGTCGAGAGGCATAGTGACCTAGTTTCAAGTCATGTTATCTACACACCTGGGCAAATATCTCTTCAACGAAGTTACATGGCAACGTTTGTGCTTAGAAGGGTTGTTGACCTCAACTGCCAGCACACTGGCAGGAGTGAGGTCGTATTAAGCGATAAGGTCCCGAGTATTTTAGTTGCAGTGACCTTGTAGTCTGTTCGGGGCCAGAAGAAACAAGTTGAGATTTTATCAAGACAAGATCGCCTATTGCAAAGGGTACTCTCGTAAACTTACGTGAATAAAGGCGATTCCTTTTTTCCCAAGATTTCTGCATGTTTTCAAGAGCAGATTTCCATTTTAATTCTAGTTGTTCCTTTGACAATTGATCATTTTCTGAGTGTAATTGCCATCGAACTTCCAAGGGATCGAAAAAGTACAGCAAGTTAAACAAATGTGTGACAAGAGTGTTTTGAATGCAGAACATGTTCTTTCGTTAAGCAAAAGAATGGACAATGTTGAAGTGTTAATTGCAAATGTTGAACCTGTCAAACTGAACGAAAAAGTACAGCAAGTTAAACAAATGTGTGACAAGAGTGTTTTGAATGCAGAACATGTTCTTTCGTTAAGCAAAAGAATGGACAATTTGAAAAACATGCTTATCTTTGTCGTGAATATTTCATGGAATGTAAGAACTTTAGTAAGACACAAACTGGGAATTTGGTTAGAGATGGGAATTTATTAAGAAACAATCAGTGCCTTCCTGTAGTTCCCCAGCAAAAACAAAGTTTTTCTAAGTATAAGAACACTTATATGATGCCTCAATATAACAATAGAGACCTTTCCGTTAAAGTAAAAGCATTGTTTGTCGAAGGAAAATTGGCTAACATTCCAACTCCGCTGTGTTTAGATACAGGGTGTTCTGAAAATGTTATAAGCCAAGGATTTTTAGAACGCATTCAACAAATTTGTAAAGTGGAAGTAAGAGAAAAGAATCTAAACGTCAACCTAGGGAACGATGAACAGTTAAAGTTGACGCAAGTAGTGTGTGTGCCTGTTCAACTGGGGCCCCTCACGTGGCCAGTGGAACTGTATGTGTCTCCGACGTTACCTGTAAATGTGATATTGGGAGTAAAGTTTCATATCAGAACGAAGATGGTGTTTCGTATGGACAAAGCCTTGTTAGAATTTGAAACCCTGCCTCAAAAATTTCCTATTATGTGGAACTGTGACAGCATTTTTAATACTGGACGTGTTTTTCAGGAAAATCCCCCCTCTACTTCTACAGTAAAATCCCGTTTCAATGATCGTACTACTAACAAGTTTTCTTCAAATGCATCAAGAAGAGGACCAGGACGACAACTAGGAAAGAAGACTGCTGTACCCAGTGATAGATCCAGTGATGGAGATTGGAAGAATCCACCTACTCGGGAGACTATTCCTGATGTGACATCGCAAGACGAGAACTATTTTGCACATCAACTTGGTGAGTGTAAGAATCAATTTCGTGATGTCATTTGTGATAAGATTGGCGTTATAAAAGATTTTGTGTACCATATTCACATGAAAGATAATGTGCCAGTTAGATCAGCCCCTTATTTATTGAATGCCGAGAAGGAGAAAGAACTAGAAGCTATAATATCGGACTTGTTAGCCCAAAATGTAATTGAACCTTCTAACAGCCCGTATTCTAGTCCTTGTTTCCTGATTGACTCTAAAAACAACACCAAACGTCTTGTCGTAAATTATTCAGAGGTTAACCGACATATTATGTTTGACGCTTATCCTCCATGTGTTTTGGAAGAAAGTTTGTCTAAAATAAGTCAGGGCACAGTTTTTTCTGTTCTTGATTTTAAACGGGCATTCAATCAAATCCCAATTAATGAAGAAAGTAAGAAAGTAACAGCCTTCGTCTCACAGTCGGGACAATGGCAGTATCGTACCTTACCATTTGGTTTAAGCGTAGGTCCAAGTGCACTAGCGAGAGTTATGCAAATTATGTTTGGTCATCTTAAAGGAGAATTTTTATTTTGGTATTGTGATGATTTGATAATCTTTAGCCCAAATAAAGCCAGTCATTTGAAACATCTCAAAATTGTACTAGAGATATTACGTAAATATGGTGTTACAATTTCACCTTCTAAAAGTCAATTCATGCAGGATGAAATATTTTTCCTAGGTTTTAAAATTTCTCAGGGAAACTTGCAACTAGACCCCAAAAGAGTAGAAGCTATTCATAATATCAGTCCTCCTAAAAATTTAAGAGCATTGATGAAACTATTGGGCTTTTTGCAATATTTTGCGAAATTTATACCTAATTTCCAACAAGTTGTAGCCCCTCTTAATGACTTAAAGAAAAGGAATGTGAAGTTTAAATGGGGATCTTTAGAACAGAACGCTCTGGATCATATTAAACTTCTTTTTGAACAACATGTTGTACTTAAATTGCCTGATATGAATAAAGATTTTGTTGTCCAAACCGACGGTAGTTTGACAGGCTATGGAGCTATCCTGCTTCAAGAGGACGAATTTGGTAATTTACGTCCTGTGTTTTTTCACTCGAAACGTTTGAAAGATCGAGATAAAAATCGTACGATATATGATATTGAATTATGGAGCCTAATGTTAGCTTTGGATAAGTTTCATTATTATTTGAGAGCTAGGCCATTTAAAATTCAAGTAGATAGCATGAGTGTTGCTTGGATGATCAAGCGGGCAACAAAGTTCACTAAATATGCTCGTTATTTGGAAAAGTTGTTATCATTTAGTTTCGAAATGGAACATATTCCTGCTAAAAATAACGTATGTTCCGATTTATTGTCCAGGATGTATGATAATAAGAATTTTGACACAGAGACGCATGATTTGGAAGAGCTCACAAACCTCAATTTGACAATGTGGTCTCATCATCCTTTGTATAGTAATATTTTGTCGGACGAACAATACAAAGACGAAATCTTGAAACCTATAATAGATAATATTCGACAAAATAAAGATGTAAAAGATTATAAAATGTTCAAGGATGTTTTGTACAAAAAAACAAAAGTATCGGGGATGCCTTATAGAATTTGTGTACCTAGTAACACTCAAAAATCCTTGATTCAGTATTTTCACAACAATATTTATAGTGGAGCACATTGTGGTTGGTTTAAAACCTTGAAAAGAGTACAGAAACATTTTACCTGGGACAATATGAAGTCCATGGTTAAAGAGTTCTGTCAAACCTGCGACTTGTGTCAGAAAGCTAAAGAACGAAATGAGAATCCTGTTAACATTTTATGTTCACGTGTAATCACGATACCCAGCCAAAGATATCATGTAGATATTGTGGGGCCATTGCCACGGTCTAAGAATTGTAAATATCTTTTATTAATAGTTGATGCTGCAACCAAATTTGTTCATTTGGAAGGGTTAAGAGTTTTGAACTCCAGAGTTATAGTTGATAAGCTTTACGAGTTGTTTATGAACAGCGGTTTGTGCATGGAATTGGTTAGTGACAATGCCTCTTACTTTGTCTCGCAATATTTCACATCATTTTTGTACAATTTTGGAATTAAACATATTACATGCACCGAATATAATCCTCAGAGTAATTTAGCGGAGAGATATATTAAAGTTTTAAAAACTTCTCTTCGGGCGTATTTTCACGACAGACAAAATGAGTGGATGAAAGGATTGAAAGAGATACAGTATTCTATTAATTGTTCAGAAAGCTATGCTACTGGTAACACTCCGTCAGAATTATTTATGGGGCGTGTATTTTTCGATCCCTTGGAAGTTCGATGGCAATTACACTCAGAAAATGATCAATTGTCAAAGGAACAACTAGAATTAAAATGGAAATCTGCTCTTGAAAACATGCAGAAATCTTGGGAAAAAAGGAATCGTCTTTATTCACGTAAGTTTACGAGAGTACCCTTTGCAATAGGCGATCTTGTCTTGATAAAATCTCAACTTGTTTCTTCTGGCCCCGAACAGACTACAAGGTCACTGCAACTAAAATACTCGGGACCTTATCGCTTAATACGATTCCTCACTCCTGCCAGTGTGCTGGCAGTTGAGGTCAACAACCCTTCTAAGCACAAACGTTGCCATGTAACTTCGTTGAAGAGATATTTGCCCAGGTGTGTAGATAACATGACTTGAAACTAGGTCACTATGCCTCTCGACCATTCATTGTTTATTTTACTAATCCCTTTCTTTGTATTGTTTTTTGTTTTGTAATACTAAAGATAATGTTACGTGTTTGATAATTGTGAGAGTGTGTATGTAAAAATTCAACATATTGAAAATCATTGTAAAAGAGTATATACAGGGTGCACCTAAAATAATTTGTATGTCATAGAATTTCCAGTTTCTGGTTCAGATTTTATTTTACAGGATTTTACTGCAAAACCTGTGTCGACAACCCTTCAACTTAAAATGAAATTCGTAGATATGATTCCTGAAATTCTGGATAAACCAGAGCAACTTCTATGAAAATATGATGAATGTAATTTGGTAAATGTAATTGATTTGAAAGCTGTTGAAGATGTTTGTGTTCAGAGGTTAAGGTTTGTTATACAAACGAATCTATTAAATTCTGTGACGGTCTTTTATTCACCCAACATGGTTTATGGGGAAATCTACTATAAGTCTGTTTGACTGAAGTTTCCTCCTTTCGGATATCACCAAATTGCAAAGGAGGTTTTGGCAAGGCAGGTGAAAACGGGTTTAATGACTGACCTTCATAAAGTGTGGAACTTATAGGTAAGCCCTGGTACATAGTGCAGTCACCAGCAAGTGGCAGCAATGTGTCTGGCACACCAGTCAAGTCGACCGTGTGGAAGGGATTTCCGGTCGCATGACTCATCTTTAATGCTTTCGAACAACCAACTATCCACCTTCTGATTTTCAAATTTGATCAAACCAATCTGCAATTAAAGATACTATCAATTACAAATATTCGTAACAAAAATTTCCTAGAACTAGAACCACGCTCTCTTGTAACTAAGCTGTAAAAAAAAGGCCCATCTCATTGTAGTCACGCTCAAACTCAACTGCATGAAAACAGGATCTACTGTATACAGAGTACCAGTGAAAGTAAGCTGTTGTCCCAGTCCATTCTTCTAGGAAATTATTTTTACGAATTCAAACCAGAACTTAGATCTTTCCAATTTTATTTTTAACAATGCCAGAATATAGAATTCTAATAAACAAATAGGGGTGTAAGGGGTGACCTTCCACGTAGGCACCCAAAAGTCAACCTCACTTCCACGTAGTGCACCCTGGACTAATGACTAACGAGGCTCTGGCGACTGGCACTATGGCCAGTATAATTTTGTGTGTGTTGTCCTGTTTGTTGTCCTTGTGTGTGCTGAGTGCCCGTTTACGGCCTCAGCTTTTAACAAGTCAGAACATTTTAACATTTTTAGTTATGCAACGCTAGAGTTGTTATTTGTAATGATAAGGGGCTGGCCCCCGTATAATGTGACGGGAGCAAAATAGCCTAAGTGCTGACGCTCCCAAAATTTTAAATTCAAAATCAAAATCAAAAAAATAAACAAATAGTTTATATTTCCCTTTCTTTTTATATCAAATTCAAATAAATTAATATCCTAATACTTAATAGATTAATAATTGGGGGACAATACGTGAGTAGTGCACGCGGCCATACGACTGAGAATTATAGATTAGGTTCCTGGATACTGATTCTAATAATAATCTAATTATCCATTGAAATTAACAAATCTAATATTGAACAAATAAATAAATATCTAACTAAAGAATTAGAAGGAACCCCAATCTACTTACATCTCCCATCGGATAGCCACACTCACCATTCACGTGTACAGTAAGAGTCACTCCACTCTTTCCCCCTTAACGGATGCCTTCCGACTGAGCAGGCTTGATTCTTCCTCATGGCTCTGAGCATGCTAGCCAATCAAATTGAGGCAAGACGTCATACAATGATACCAACTCACTTCGTGGGCAGAGGGTTATAACCCATAACTGTCCTGGTTCCAGCACCTGCTGCAAAACTTAGAAAAATCATTGTAGCTCAAGTCCCCACCTACATATTCATCATGTATGTGTTTGAGGTTGGTATGGTCTTGATGAAACACACATATAAAATTGCTGTTGTCTCGGATCAGTTGCTTCGGTATTTTTGAAAAAGTCTGTGCCAGGTAGAAGCAATCAATGTTTTTGTGCCGGCCCTGTGTAAAGAAATTTCTAACCTTGTTTTGATTATCCAGTATAATGTCATCAAACACAACAACAGAATTATCGAGACATTCATGAAGTGGCTTAACATCTGGTTCAAAAGTGGCTATATCCAATCCATCATATAGCTTCATCAGCTGCTGATATTTTAATTGTTCCAAGCTCTTAGAAAAGACATACAAGTGCCTGCTTTTCCAGTCTAACCAGTTGGGTGCAAACAAAATAATAATATGAGCACCTGGGATGTTATAAAGAGGCTGCCAGAACCTGAACAGCAGATTAAGAGAAATGACACCTAGTCCTGTTGCTCCTCGAAGAATTGAAGCTACTCTGGATCCTATTGAATTGGGTCTTCTTGCTCAAAAATATTTAAGCACACCTAAAGACAACAAAGATGAGGTCTTTGGCTTATATGCTGACACAGAGCGTGATGGTAGCATCATACATAGAATTGGCAATTTCAGAGTAACATTTATGGGAGATGATATAATTGTATATTCAGAATCTCATCTTGGACAAAGAGGTTGTTTTGTTAAATATCCTGGAACACCTGGATTGTGGGAACTGATGACTAGGAAAAGGCCTGGCAGCTATACAGATCAAGATTATGAGCATTACAAAGAAATATTAATAAAATCAGATGCTCTATACCAGAACAATGATCCCACACAAAAAAGAGTCAAGTCTAGCAGTGGAGCAAAATACAACAACTTAATCAAGCCCATATGGTCACAGATCAAGACAGGCAGTGGAATCAAACAATACAACACCCTGCCCAAAGAATTTGTGTGGGTTGATGATGTCAGGAAACTTGTAGATAGGTTATTGGTGATAGCTGGGGAGGAAATTGCTGGCAACCACAATTTTTACAATGAAAAGGTTGGAATTATGGACATAAGCACAAAATTGTCTAATTTTATAGTGAATGACACTAAGGGGATTGGATATCTTATAAAAATTATTAATACTCTACCACCTAAATTTTGGAATATTTCTGAGGGTCGGGGCCTTGTTAATGACATTATAAACAAGCTGCCATTTGAACTACACATTCCAGGCTATCAGTATTGTGGTCCAGGCACAAAATTGGACCATAGATTAAACAGAGGTGATCCTGGTGTTAATCCCCTAGATGCTGCTTGTAGAGACCATGACATAGCATACAACACACATTCTGATCTTGACAAGAGACATGTTGCAGACAAAAAATTAGAAGAGGCTGCATTTGGCAGATTTGTAAGCAAAGATGCTTCTTTAAGTGAAAAAATAGCAGCATTGGGAACCACCATAGCTATGAACACCAAACAAAAACTGGGGTGGGGGCTGTGAATATGTATATAATAAACCTAGAATGAAGGCCAAGGGTGTTATGTATCAAATACCTTATGCAGGTCTTAAATCTCTTGGGCCTATTGACAGTCTTTTAACCAAAAAGCAGCGCAAGAAAAAAAATTCTTGTCTTGCAAAGGGACATGGTATGAAATTGTTGCTTAGTACCCCCCAATTAAAAAAATTACAGCAATCAAGAAAAAATCACATGTGGGGGGTTTCATATTTACTATCCCGGCCATTTTAGCAGCACTTGGGGCTGTTGGGAGCTTGGCTGGGGGATCAGCTGCCATAGCAAAAACAGTAATAGATGCCAAGAAAAATAGGGCAGAATTAGATGAATTGAAGCGCCATGACCTGGCCATGGAGAAACAAGGCAAAGGTGTTAAGAGAGCCATGAATAAGTTTAAAAAAAACAAGAGCCGCTTACAAACCAAGATATTGAAGCTTTAATCAAGCCACTGGGCATCAAAAATTTTAGAGGTGTGTACATGTCATCCAAATTAACAATGCCACACTCTTTGTTGAGTGGTTGTTCTGGTAAAGAATCAAAGTACAAAAATCAGGGCACTCACTGGATCTGTTATCTTAAATATTTAAACAATGAGGCATTTGTGTTTGATTCATTTGGAGGTGTTCCACCTGAAAATTTAATAAAATATTTAAAATCACCTAATCTTTATTACAATAATGCCCGTGTTCAAAACTTCAAAGATGTTAATTGTGGACATTTGTGTTTATCTGTTCTTAGATATATGTCTCAAATAAATAAACCATCAATTGAAGATTTTCAAAAAGCCTTGTGGTATGTGAAACATCATGGGGGTATTCCATCTCACCAGCCAAAATTCAATATTGAAACTCAAATTACATGATGACATAGTGTATCCCAAAACAATAGCTCTCAGAGCATTTTACGGCATGTACTTGATCCCTAATATTACACACCACAACAACACAATTGCAGTTGAGGATCAAAAAATTGTCATCACTCCAGGGCAATATAATCTATCCACTCTAAATGCTCAATTACCCAGAGGTGTAGTGTTAAGTCAAAATTCTGTCGCTCACAGAGTAGAGATTGTATCTGCTACAGAAACAGTGGATCTGGGTACTATAGGAGAGCTGTTAGGATTTGAGAACAACACAAAACTTGAAGCGGCCATCAAACACACTGCTATTAATATACCTAAATTCTTAGCCATAGAGACTCTGAATATTCACTGTAATGTGGCTGAGGGTATGATCACCAAATCAAATGGCATAGGCACTCACAAACAAACTGGCATCATTGCAACATTCAAACCTAATTCTGAATTTATGGAGCCAATCATCTACACTCCATCCCCAACATTATATTTTCCTGTGTGCCATAACAGAATAGATAATATTGAATTGATGGTCACTAATGAAAAAGAAGAATTAGTTGATTTTGCTGGAGCCACAACAACTGCAATCATAGAGATTAATATTTAAATAAAAATACATACAAAAAAAATGGAAAATATTGAGAGTTATGAGCTACAATCATTCCCCCCAAACAGGAGGACATTTGCAAATTTAAATCAACCCAACACAGAGATTGAGGTTGATCTTGATGTAGGGGATGGCTTTATACACCCCCACAGAGCAGATCTATACATCAAATTTGATGTTGTAAAGCTCGATGGAACAGATTATCCGGCAAATTCAAATATAAGATTGGTAGACAATTTTGTGCCGCATCTGTTCTCTGAAATTGAGATCAGAAAGCATGGTGTTGTTATAAACAGAGTGGATTATCCCGGCATTACCTCCACAGCTTTGGCCACACTAAAATTATCCAAAACCGAGGCTTCTTACTACAAAATAGGTGGATTTGAGGCTGGTGATAAAATTATATCTTAAGAACCACACAGTGCTGTTCCCTATGCGCCTGTTGCCAGGATTCTTTTCAGATTACAAAGATATTATGTGGAAGGGTGGTTTAAGAATTACATTTAGAAGAGCTGCCAATGATAATAATGCTTTGATGAGGTATAGCACATTAAACTCCACAGGGGAAGCTCTGCCTAATACCCTACCTGATGAGGGCAAGTGCCTTATTCAGACTATGGAGATAAGAATCCCTGTTGTTGAATATGAAGCCAGTTATGCTCTTAAATACAAAGCTGATATAATAAAAAATCCACAGATTCCTCTACAATTTTATACATATCAATGTGTACAGAAGCCCGCATCTGGTACTTATTATGAGTTTGATGCTACAAATTCATTCTCCAGTATACAATATGACATGCCTGATTTTGTGGTGGTACTGTTTCAGACTGGAAGACACAACAATCAGGAAAAAAATTCAAGTAGATTTGATAACTGCAACATCAAGAACATATATCTTAAAAATGGCAGAAATGAGGTATTTCCTAGAGAAAATTATAATTTAGACATTTCCAAGGATGATTTCCTCAAATTATATGAGGCATTTTCATCATACAAAAGGGTCACTACTGGCAATACTGACATGTATTACACACCAGATGAATTCAAAGCACAGAGGCCCATGTTTGTCATCAACACTTCAAAAAGGAAACAAGTTGTGGTTAATGACAGGACAAACATTAAAATTATCTGTGAATTCCATGAGGCATTACCTGATGACACCATATGTAGTGTTATTCTCATAGGGGAAAAATCATATGTTTATGATGTAAGAAATGAGAGAGTCACAGAGCAATTCTAGAAAAATCACATTGTTTTAATACTAGATATACAAGTTGAGCCTGGTGCCCAATTGAACTTAAACCGGAAGTAAATATGTGTGTGTGTGTGTGTGGCTTAGTTTTAGGTGTGGGCAAAAAAAATATCAAGAGGGGCATATTTTTAACAAATTTATGGACAACAATCTCACAGAAGTGCCTTTTATAAGTGTAAGCAAATCAATCTGAGGGGGCTCATCATTTGTACACTAGGATTGAAAATTCTTAGAATTAAGAGCATATTACACTTGAAGAATTGGGGAATAAGGGCATCTTGGCATAATTTTAAGTGTGGGCAAATCGGGCTGTTTAATTATATGAGCTCATCATTTGTACACTTGTAAGTGGTCCTGGTTCTATCACCAATACTACTACTTGATGTCCCCAGGATATCCCAAGGACATCCTGGGGATAACGTGTGTTGTATAGTAGGGTGGAGTGAAAATTTTAATTTTTTAATTTTTAGAAGCTAGACTATGTGAAATATGCCATTTGCCCTATAGCTTACCTACACAACACACGTTATCCCGAGGATATCCCAAGGACATCCTGGGGACATCATGTTATCCTCAGGATATCCCCATCCCCAGAACTTCCATTTTCAGAGAGATGGCAGTTACAAGAGACAAAGTATCGTGCGTGATATTTGGCACTCCACGAAACCTACCGACCAATACTCTGCCGACCTACACCGATCTCATGAAGAAATATATTCAACTGCGACAAGACCTGAGGACGGACAATGGAAAATACCCATCATTATTGGACATATTTCACAAACTGTGCTATGAAGTCGAAGAGATCTTGGAAAGGGCCTTACTTCCAACAGTAACTCATGCACAAGCGATTGAAAAACTCAGATCGTTCCACGACAAATACAACACAATCCTAAAGGTCTACAAAGGGAAAAAGGATCAACACAACTACCAACGGAGAATATCGGACTTTCGCGACAGAGGTAACAGTCTGTTTAATCTCAGCAAATGCAAGTGCTTCGACATGGTTACAACTGCAAATGCGCGAAAGAATTCAAACTTCCGGCAAAGGTACGCCATTTCCTTGAAGACCAGAGAGGACCAAGAAAGATGATAATCGGAGGTAGAGATCAAGAGTAGACCTCAAAATTGAAGAGGAAAGCTGAAAGAGAGGAAGTCAATCTCGAACGAATGAAGAAGCAGAGGACCGTTGAGTGCAAAGGTCAAGCCGGTTCTGCCGACAGTGGCGAAGATGACCCGACGGTCAGTGCCACTGGCGATGACTACATTCCAGATACAGAATCAGTCAAGACTAAGCCAAAGCAGAATCGCCAATGTAAGAAAATGACAAATCTCTCTACCTTCACTCGATAATGCTTGCGATCAGATCGGAATCTCGGATAGATCGGCTGCTGTATTAGCAACATCAGTTCTACATGATCTTGGTCTCGTGTCGACAATCGACCGATCTAAAGTAATTGATCGAAGCAAGATCCGCCAAGAACGCAGCAAAACCCATAAGTAACTCCAGCACAATGATGACCAGTTTGACCACACTCACACTGGCATAGAGGGAGAATTCTTTGATGGCTGCAAGGATCAAACTTTGACACAAGTTCTCGGCGACGATAACAAGTACCACAGAAAAACCCTCACGGAAGAACACAAAAGCATCATCGCAGAACCGAGTTCTTCGTACTTCAGCCACACGACTCCGCCCCAGCAAAGACATAGCTGAGTCATTAGTCGCTAGTTTCAAACAGCGGAATGTGCATACAGAGAACATTAAAGTTGTAGGGTGTGACGGCACAAATGTGAACATGGGACATACAGCGGGCGTTATCTGCCGACTGAAAGAAACCTTCGATTTGATTTTGATTTTGAATTTAAAATTTTGGGAGCGTCAGCACTTAGGCTATTTTGCTCCCGTCACATTATACGGGGGCCAGCCCCTTATCATTACAAATAACAACTCTAGCGTTGCATAACTAAAAATGTTAAAATGTTCTGACTTCTGTTAAAATCTGAGGCCGTAAACGGTCACTCAGCACACACAAGGACAACAAACAGGACAACACACACAAAATTATACTGGCAATAGTGCCAGTCGCCAGAGCCTCGTTAGTCTTTAGTCCAGGGTGCACTACGTGGAAGTGAGGTTGACTTTTGGGCGCCTACGTGGAAGGTCACCCCTTACACCCCGAAAGAAACCTTCGAGCGTCCTCTGCAGTGGCTGATATGTCTGTTGCATGCCAATGAGCTGTCCCTGCGCCATCTATTCCAGGCACTCGATGGCACGACTACAGGTCCGCGTGGATTCTCTGGAGATATCGGAAAGCGGCTAGTGACGTGTAGCGAACAGCCTGTCTCCTCATTTGCACCAGCGCAGCTGACCGAGCAACTGTCCAATGTTGACCCGAAGGAGTTGAGCACAGATCAGCGCTATCTACTGGAAATGTTCAATAGCATGAGCAAAGGTGAATGTAGCGTCAATCTGGCAATGCGAAACCCAGGTTGCCTGAATCACTCACGATGGATAACGACAGCCAATCTAATCCTCCGGTTATATGTAAGCGACATGGAACCGTCAGAGAATCTGAAAACGCTACTGACGTTCATCCTTCGCGTATATGCTCCAACGTGGTTTGCCGTAAAAGCCCACTGGTCACGCAAAGGTGGAGCTAGGCACCTTCACCAGATGCTCGTCAAGTGACGATACCTTAGCCCTAAGCACAAGAAGATCGTTGACCCCGTCATTTGTCGCAATGGATACTTCGCTCACCCGGAGAATCTGCTCCTGGCATGATGACGGACCATCGACCACACATACATGAGCTGGGCCTCCGACGAGTGATGAAGGCCAGAGCTGCAGCAGACCCCAGTGGACAAATACGGAGGTTTAAGGTTCCCGCAAAACTCAACTTCGACGCCGTGGAATACTTCGACATGATCGACTGGGCCGTCTGCCCTATCTCAAATCCTCCTCTAAACAAGACAAGGACAGACACTGAGCTCAGGGATCTCATCGCGACGAAGGTGACTCCAACTCTCACCTTCTCTAAATTTCCCAACCACCCAAAGGCTGTGGAAAGACAGGTGAAGCTGGTGACCGAGGCGGCGAAAGCTGTTTGTGGACAGAAATCGCGAGATGGCTTCATCCGTGCACGCATCGCTTCTCGACAGCTAATGCCGACGTTCGAGTCTAAACGTGACTCTTCTCACTTCACCTTGTAACTGTTTGTGGCATTTGATTGCATTAACTGAGTTTTAAGGTGACTAAACTGACTAATAGTCACTATTTGAATTTGAATTTAAAATTGTGGGTGCGTCAGCACTAAGGCTATTTTGCTCCCGTCACATTACGGGGTCCAGCCCCTTATCGTTACAAATAACAACTCTATCGTTGCAGAACTAAAATCATAAAATATTAAAATGTTCTGACTTTCGTTAAAAGCTGAGGCTGAAAAGGGGCACTCAGCACACATAAGGACAAAAGAACAGGACAAGACAAACAAAATTATACTGACCATGGGGCCAGTCGCCAGAGCCTCGTTAGTCTTCAGTCCAGGGTGTACTAACGTGGAAGTGAGGTTGACATTTGGGTGTACTACGTGGAAGGTCACCCCTTACACCCCTAATAGTCACTATTGACTGACTATCGTTATATCGTTGTAATGTCGCTTAGTATTGTAAAATAAAAGGTTGCGAAGGGCGATCAAAATATTGTTCAAAAGTCTTGAAATTTTTACACAGTGTTCTTCTATTGATCTATTGGCACCTTTTGACATATCTAGCTAATTGAAATTCAAAAAAATATTTCTTAGCCCATTTTCACTCCACCCTATTGTAGGGCCAGAGTTAACATCCCACACATTAGACACTATACTTGTGGGAGATTTTAATTGTGTAATTCGTAAAAACGACCAGACACCAGGATACAATTTTTCACGTGCGTTATACGATTTAACACAAGGGCTGCAATTGCGTGATGCATGGACACACATAAAAGGAGAAATTCCTGATTACACACACATATAACACCAAATAGTGCGTCAAGAATAGATAGGTTTTATGTATCACCCAGATGTAGGGACCATATAATTAATGTTCAAAATTTTCCAGTATGCTTTAGTGGTCAGTCTACCAACTCACAAAATAAATATAGATATGATAAAACCCCGACAAGACAGTGGATACTGGCTCTTAAATAGCACATTATTACAAAATAGTTATGTATCACTGATCAGAGAAACGTGGAACGAACTGAAGGCCTCTAGGGCGCAGTGCAAGGTACATCAATAGAATGGTGGGAAACACGAGCAGTAAAGCCCAAATTCCGTTATGTAAATAAACTCTTGAGTGCAGAAGTTAGTAGAGATCAAAGAAACAAATATATTTTTTTTATATGCAGTCTTGAATGAGCTTCATCGGTTAGTGTTGCAAGGCAATATCAATCGTCCTTACGTAAATGAAATAAAAGCACAACTACTTTCTATACATAGGAAACGGAAATCAGCAACAATAATCAAGAGCAAGGTTCTCCCTATGGACCCTGACGAGGAAGCGACACTAAGTGTGTCATTTCTTCAAGAGCATCGGCACGCCAGGAGTCACGTCATACATAAATTAGCTTTAGATTCCTGAGAAGTTGTAACCAGCCGCATGGTATACACGACAGAATTTTGCAATATTAAAAAGATCTTCTTGGTCATTACGCCTTTGAAACAAATGACATGCAATGTGACATTTTGAACTACCTTCCTATATCACTGACTGCAAACGAACGAACTGAGTTTACCAAACCGGTTAGCAAAACTGAGATTCATAATGCAGTTTTCAAAGATCCGAAGAATAAAACTACCGCCGAAGATGGTCTGCCATCCGAATTTTATCAGTTTCTGAGATTTGATAGGGGACGAATTAACGCAATAGGTTAATGAGGTGCTGACAACCGGGACAATTGGGAAGACTAGTAGCACGGGAGTCATAGTGTTAGTTCCAAAAAAGTCAAATCCAAGGTTATTTTGAATTTGAATTTAAAATTTTGGGTGCGTCAGCACTAAGGCTATTTTGCACCCGTCACATTATACGGGGTCCAGCCCCTTATCGTTACAAAGAACAACTCTATCGTTGCATAAGTAAAATCTTAAAAGCTTAAAATGTTCTGACTTTCATTAAAAGCTGAGGCTGTAAAGGGCCCTCAGCACACACAAGGACAAAAACAGGACAACACAAACAAAATTATACTGGCCAGAGTGCCAGTCGCCAGAGCCTCGTTGGTCTTTAGTCCAGGGTGCACTACGTGGAAGTGAGGTTGACTTTTGGGCGACTTAGAAGAACGCCGCCCCTTACACCCCTCAAATCCAAGGTTAGTCACAGATTTTAGGCCTATCTTAATTTTAAGTAGTGATATAAAACTTATAAGTAGGTGCATAAATCACGCTTGTATAAGTCTCAAAATATGCATCACTTACTGTAAACTATACGAGACGTCATAATTACCGAACAAACCAAGCAAACAATGGAGGCAATTCTATCCTTATATTTTCCCATAGCGTATGACATATATGTACAAAGTCTTAGAAGCATATGGCTTCGGAGACAATGGATTGATTTGATTTGAATTTAAAATTTTGGGAGCGTCAGCACTTAGGCTATTTTGCTCCTGTCACATTATACGGGGGCCAGCCCCTTACCATTACAAATAACAACTCTAACGTAGCATAACTAAGAAATTTAAAATGTTCTGACTTCTGTTAAAAGCTGAGGCTGAAAAGGGGCACTCAGCACACATAAGGACAAAAGAACAGGACAATACAAACAAAATTATACTGGCCATAGTGCCAGTCGCCAGAGCCTCGTTAGTCTTCAGTCCAGGGTGCACTAAAGTGGAAGTGAGGTTGACATTTGAGTGTACTACCGGAGACAATGGATTACGACGCTATATAATTAGAAGCTGCTGACTCAAAATAAATGGATTCTTGACGACTTGTTTTAAAATGCGATGGGGTGTACTACAAGGTAGTCCTTTGAGTAGCGCCTTGTACGTCCTCACAATAACCCATTTTCAGGTTGACAATTCAGGTGTCAAAGAACACAATGTCATTTCAATAGAAAAGCTTATTATTACAAAATGGAATACATCCAAATGCTGATGGGGTAAGGGGTGCTCCTTCCACGTAGTGCACCCAATAGTCAACCTCACTTCCACGTAGTACCCCAGAATTTTTTTTTTTGAATTTGAATTTAAAATTTTGGGAGCGTCAGCACTTAGGCTATTTTGCTCCCGTCACAGTATACGGGGGCCAGCCCCTTACCTCTACAAATAGCAACTCTAACGTTGCATAACTAAAAAATTTAAAATGTTCTGACTTCTGTTAAAAGCTGAGGCTGTAAAGGGGCACTCAGCACACATAAGGACAAAAGAACAGGACAATACAAACAAAATTATACTGGCCATGGGGCCAGTATAATTTTATTTGTGTGGTCTTGTGTTTTGTCCTTATTTGTGCTGAGTGCTCCTTTACAGCCTCAGCTTTTAACGAAAGTCAGAAGATTTTAATATTTTGTGATTTTAGTTATGCAACGTTAGAGTTGTTATGTGTAACGATAAGGGGCTGGACCCCGTATAATGTGGCGGGTGCAAAATAGCCTTAGTGCTGACGCACCCAAAATGTTAAATCAAATTCAAATCCAAATGCTGATGTGTCAGCGAAATCTGCTGTAAGAATATACTTTAAATGTAAATAACTTGAGGATACAATAACTCTGTTCTGACATTCTTTTACCTTAAACATAAACAATCTACTGCTTGGAAGAGGTGAAGTGAAAATGTCCAATTTGTTTATGAAAATGTTCAATTTAAGTCATATGTACAAACCATCATTACTACAATCCTTTTCAATGGAGTTTACAACAACATCATCACCATTTTTCATTAAGAAGCAATCATCAGGTGAGGTTGTCCCCACAATAGAATTCACATTTTCATTCAAAAGGATAGATTTGATACAGTCAAATGTACTTGTAGTCTGAACAACAGAACCACTTTGAATTATGTCTGTAGATCCTGAAACAGAAGGGACTTCATGAAATTCACTCATTATAATTTCTGCAGTTTTAGAAATGACTCGTCTCGTGTATCTTGCTGAAAAACTATCAACAGTCTTTACTTGTTTACTTATTTCTTGATGTTCCTGCAGTTGCCTTTTCCTTTCTACGTTGCTCCCGGCTGCCATTTCTATCATTGACAAAGCGGAACCAGCTTTGTATCACTGAGTGTATTTCATAATTTAATGTACATGAATTCCTTCGAACTGAAACTAGAAACAATTCAAACTGTTAGACCCATGGATGAACTCAAATGTAACATACCATATGATATGTGTACTTGGGCCTATCTTTAGTATTAGGATTAAACTTATTCCCTGTCCCATGAAAGGAAACTAATATTGACATATTATCCATGTGGGGTGACATTAATCCTTCACATCTAGACAGTTACTTATACTACATGCATGGACGTCCGCAGGAATTTTTCCATGGAAGGGCAAGGAAGGTATTTTTTTCCCAGGGAAGGGGGCAAACAAGGCACATTTTCCCCAAAAATTGTGTTGTTCCCTAAAAACAAATTGCTCAAATTTGAATTTATGGTGTTCATGCAACAATTAACAGATATTATTGTGGCTAAAATGAAATTATATGTGTGAAATACATAATTTTTGGTTGACTTTCATTTTCCAGGGGGGGGGGGGCATGCCCTACCTTCCGGAAGCCCATGACTATATGGTAGGGAAAGGATGAGAAAGGAATTACAGAGATTTGCCACAATATTCATTTCGTGAGTCACGTAAAACTGCAGGGAAGAAACTGCATGGCTAGCCTGGTCTCATCTGAGATCTAAATCACTACCTTCTGAATATAAAGTGAAAGCTTAACTAACTGAGCCAGGCTTGCTGAATTGTGAGAAATGAGTTTACACTTATGAACACAGTTCTAGTACAAGCAGAAAACTTCAGTGCTACATGAAATAATATTAGTTTTTCCTATTAAGTAAATCAGACAGCCGAAGTAAAAAAAATATACCAAAAACAATGGTAAAATTAAACAAATATTTTTTTTAAATAAAAATGTTTCTTCTCAGAATACATTTTTGAAATGTCCTTATTAGAGGATTTTTAAAGACTTACGTAAAAGAATGCTCACTGTTAATACTAAATGTTCTAAAACTTTCCATCATGTACATTATTTGGATTTTACATCAACAAGTAATGGCCCTACAGCCTAATTTAGTTACCAATTGAAAAAAAAAAGAACAGCCTTCTAACTTACTTCGTACAAGTTCCAATAATTTCAAATGTCTGAGAGGTATTTTGTTGTGTTCTCCAGTCCAGTTATGGCGTGCTGCCAATGCATTAGAAAATATTTTATCCAGAATGCTTCGCTCAATTTGCTGTAGGTTTTTGCCTCCAATGAAACTCATGTATGATTCCTACAACAAAACATTAATTCAATAAAGAAGCACTGTGGACGATACAAGGTACACATTTTATCGTAAAATTCTGATCTCCGGGAAACGTATTTCTTCAATTTTACAGAACAGAACTGAGTTTCTGTACACTTTTGAAAGGTCGTGGAAGTGTTTTCTCCCATCGTTAAATTTATTTGGCCGGTAAATGATGCATTTTTCTAGATTAATGTTTGTCTCTCTGATGTACAAAAGCTGTTGCCTCTATTTCCTTCCACTACGTAAACCAGATGTTGCGTGCGTTTCATGACGTAACCTCCGGTCAGTGTTTTCAACCACACATATTTGTAACTATGTTAACGTTACATAACCTACGTAAATCTGCATCTTAATGTGCATGATTTTTGAGTATGTTAACCTAACAAAGTTAACGTAACGTAAGTAATATAACCCTTTTTTAACTAGGGAAGTAGTTATTTTTCGGTTAGGAAGGTTGGAAACACTGCATACCCACTGATGATAGACAACGTTAGTCAAGATTTGCCCGCCATATTGTGTAACGCAAGCGAAAAAGGAACGAACAATAATTACTCGATATGTGCAAAATTGAAATTATTTTCGTCAAAAAAGCGAAATCCCACCTTAAAGAATCTTTAGCAATGCATAATAGGTATGTACGAATGCAAAAAATAACAAAATAAACTAATTTGAGACGTCTCCCGGAGATCGGAATTTTAATAAAACCTGAAATACTTCAATTTGCATGATATTTTCAGTGAAACTTATATTGATGTAAAAGAAGCACATGGAGTTTAGAATATAATTGATCTCTCTTAAATTACAACATACCACTTTGAGCTACAGTCAATTATGCTGAAAATGTTAACTGCTCGATTAACACACACACAAAAAAAATAACATTAATAATTTTACTCACGGAAATATGTCAACTTACCATCTGCTTCATGTTGATTGATTGAATTAAAATTTCTGGGTGCGTCGGCACTTAAGGCCATTTCGCACCCTTCTATGTATACGGGAAAATGTCCCCTTATCTAAAATTCTGACTGAAAATTTAAAAAAGAGGTGTAGATAGCCCCTTGGGAAAAACTAAAAGTGCAAGGTTGTAAAGAGACCTGCACGAGACAAACACGACACATTAAAAAGTCAGAACAAACAAAGTAAAAACCTCCTTACAGACGGTGGAAGAGTCCAGCTCTTCGCAAAAAACTAAAAACATTTGTTAAAATACTGCTGTCATCACCCAAGAGGGGATGACAAACAGCCAGAAAGGTTAAAAGTCTGCCGGAGGTAAGCAAGATCGACACATTCAACGAGAATGTGTCGGATGCTTAAAAAAACATTGCAAACACGACACAACGGAGGGTCCAGCCTTTAAAGCAGGTGACCGTGCGTTAGACGGCTGCGTCCTAGACGCATGCGGGTAAGACTAATATCTTCTCGCCGAGAGGGACGGGACGAGGAACGCCAAGCACCTATGGTGGGCTTAACAGCGTGAAGCTTGTTCCCCGTTTCCGCATCCCACTCGGCCTGCCAAGTGTTAAGAAGTCTACAACGGAACACATTCTGCAGGTCGCTAGCTGGCAAAAGGTGGAAGAGAACGTCGCCATCTGCATCAGCAGACTTGGCGGCAGCATCAGCTGCTTCGTTCCTCAGGATGCCCACGTGGCTAGGGACCCAACAGAAGTTTACATCCGCGCTGGCAGATAAGGACACAAGCCGTCTGAATATGCATTGCGCTACTGGATGCCGGGAATACGGCGAATCCAGAGACTGCAACACGCTGGTCGAATCTGTATTTGTATTTATTTACATTTTCCTTGTGCGAGCTGTACGCTGTACGCACTACATTAATTTTACATTACACACACTTTCTCTTCCCTCAGAGTCGTGTATTAATATTATACCTTCTTTACGTTAGTATACAAATAGCTCTTAGCCGTTGATCAGATACAAAAGGAAAAATTAAACATAATTAGTGTATTTTAACAATCGAAATATTGCACATGCAAATAAAGTTGTGTGTCCGGTTCATTCGGCCTCCTGAATTTGAATTTCTTTGTTGAATAATGTGAAAAACAAAACAGAACAAAACAAAACAAAACACATATACATTGCACACTGCTAGACCTACAGTACACGTATTACACGCTCGGTTCACTTTGTGCGGTTTCTTCGTTCTTATCGCTGACCGCTAACGCCTTTCCTCGTCGCTCCCTCACTTCCCACAAATATCTCCCCACTCGTTGCACTATCTCACTTATGATTCCTCTTCTGTCTTCTACCACTTCCGTTATTTCCCTCTCTGTTACGTTCTCAACCCACTTGTCTCGTAAATCACGCGTAGAGGGGCAGGCAGAGAGCAGATGCTCGCCCGTCTCTCCCTCCCCGCACAAAGAGCATATAGTTTCCCCTGCTTCATTCTTAATTTTTACTTGTTTCCAACCCCCCAGTCTGAACCATGCTATCCCTCCCCTTTCTTTTTTGCCTACCAAGTTTATGTATCTTGCTTTCCCCCAATCCCTTGATTTCAAATGATCTCTTAGTGAAGTCTTCGTCTGACAGTCGGCTAGTATTTCTTGCCTGTCTATGTCCATAAGTCTCCCTCTAATTTGATTTTCAACTGATGTATCTACCCTCCCTCCTGCTTCCCAAACCCACCCCATCCCAATAGAGTTCAACATGTTTTTTATATCCCTCGCCCAGTTCCGTGTATTTTCTTCTCTTACTTGCATTATCAGACATTGACCCTTAAGTGTCGTGTTACCCTCCCTTGCTAGCTGAAGCCAATACTTTAAAGTTCTCATCCTAGCTTGTACTGTCTCTTTGCTTAGACCTAATTCTTTAAGTACCCCACAATTGGCAGTACTTCTACTTACACACAACACTTTTTTGTAGTATTCTGTTTGAATGCTTGCGACTGTGCTCCCTCCTCTTGCCCCCCACAGTTCAACCCCATAGTTCAAAGTTCCTGTTATTATTGACTTGTACAAACCCTGAATCACTGAGAACGGCATTTGCGGTACTTTACTTATGGTACGTATTACTTGGTCTATTGCGAGCTTTGCTTTGCTTTTTCGTGTCTGTATATGTTGCGTCCAACTTCCAGTCATAGATAATGTTACTCCTAAGTACGTGAAACGCTTGACAGGCTCAATTACTTCCCCCCCGTAATTCCATTTTTCTTGTTTGCTGAAAGTATACCCATTTTTGAAAGCCATGATTTTAGTTTTTTTAATGTTAACTGTCATTTTGTATTTTTGGCACCCCTCGTATATGCTATTTAGTCCCCTTTGTAGCCCCTCTATTGTCTCCGACATGATGACTATATCGTCCGCATACAAGAGTACAGGTATCTCTTGCTCCCCTATAGATGGGGTTGCGCCCTGCTCCCATGATACTTCGTTCGCCACCCAATCAATGAAGAGAGAGAATAAAATTGGCGACAGGATACATCCTTGTTTTAACCCGGAATGCGAGGGTTGTAATGATGATACTCTGTGGCCATCGCATCTCACACAAAATTGTACGTTTTCATAAATAGCTTGTAGCGCCCTTATCATGCGCGCCGACATTCCTTTTTCTTGCAGTTTCCCCCACAAAATACCCCTGTGAACTTTGTCAAACGCCTTCTCGTAATCAATGAAGCACGCGTACAACTTTTTTCGTTTCTCTTTAATTCGCTCAAGTACTAATGTGTGCAATATGAATATATTATCTAGGGTACTATGCCCTTTCCTGAATCCTGCTTGTAAAGGGGAAATTTTATCAAATATTTCTGACCACTTTTGTATTCTACGGTTTAAAATATGCGTATATATTTTGCTCCATATTGGAAGCAAAGAGATACCCCTAAAATTGCCCGCTTCGCTCCTATCCCCCTTGCCTTTGTATATAGGGCAAATTATTGATGTGGCCCAGTCCTTCGGGAAATGTCCCTCTTTGAAAATCTTATCTAGTAGTCTACGGATATTTTCTAACATATTAATGTCTTCCCCAATTGCTTTAAAGAAGTCCGTTCCGATATTATCCAATCCAGCCGCTTTCCCTTTTTTCAATTTCCCAATCGCCATTCTTAGCTCATCCACTCGTATATCCTCATCAAGTATCGGTATGTAGTCCCCTAGGAAGTAACGTTCCCGTGCAATTTCTGTTCGAGATGTCTCCCCCTCCCCTCCAAGTAAAGAACGACAGTGAGATTCCCAAATATGTGGCTCAATATGCACCCAGTTGTTTTTCTGACCCCTCAATGTACGTAGAACTCCCCATAATGCCGAAATATTCCTCTCCGAGATTGCCTTTCTAATTTCTTCGAATTTTTCAACTTGCCATTTTTCTTTTTCTTGCTCTAAAATGTTGTTATACGCTCTTCTGACCATGAGGTAGTTATTTCTGCTCTCTTCGCTATTTGTGTTTCTGTAGAGTTTCAAAGCTCGGTCCAACCTTTTCTTCATTATTTTGCATCTCTCGTTGTACCA